>NC_045614.1:26077197-27277197 GCF_009829155.1 Mustela erminea | reverse complement strand
GTCTCCAATAAGTAAATAAAATCTTTTTTTAAAAAATATGTTTTATCAGTGCTCTGAAAGAATAGGACTATCATCTTCATGCAGTAAGCCACAAAGAAAACTAAGAATTGGCGCCTGGGTGGCTTCAGTGGGTTAAAGCCTCTGCCTTCAGCTCAGGTCATGATCTCAGTCCTGGGATGGAGCCCTACGTCGGGCTCTCTGCTCAGCAGGGAGCCTGCTTCCCCACCACCCCCCGCCTGCCTCTCTGCCTACTTGTGATCTCTGTCTGTCAAATAAATAAATAAAATCTTAAAAAAAAAAAACAACAACTAAGAATTGGGGGAAACACCACTGACACTGATTAGAGATTTAACATTTGGGGCTCTGTACCTGTAGCTGAAAAATGGACACTCCAGAAATCCTTCAAAGCTGTACTTATTCAATATTTATGAAAACTTAGGTCTGACCCATATAGAAATAATTGATTCCACTATGAATTTTCAGAGTCTTCTTCCTTCCTTCTTTCAAAAATCAACAGCTCCTTTTCAAAACAAAGACTTCAAGAATGATCAGTTCCAAGCCAAGCAGGTCATGTATGTTAAAGGTTTTTACTTCTATTCTTCATGACGTGATATAGATTATTCCAATCAGTCTTTCCAGCTCATCTTACTTTACCTGTTAACACACATTTTATCTTAGGGCATATGAGAAGTATTTGAGGGGTGCCTCAGTCGGTTAAGCGTATGCCTTCAGCTCAGCTCATGGTCCCAGGGTCCTGGGATCGAGCCGCATGTCAGGCTCCTCCTGAGCCTGCTCCCTCTGCCTGCTGCTCTGCCTACTTATGCCTACTTACACTGCCAAATAAATAAATAGAATCTTAAAACAAAAAAGAAAGAAAGAAAGAAAGAAAGAAAGAAAGAAAGAAAGAAAGAAAGAAAGAAAGAAAGAAAAAGAAAGAGAGAAAGGAAGGAAGAACAGAAAAGTATTTGAAATAATTAAACTGTATTTGTTTAAGCAGAGTCTGTAATCCACATTTTGTATCACTTCAGTCTGGCTTTCTTCTCCTTAGGTTAAATTAATGAGGTTTTTCTAATATTTAGACAAATTCCCTGAAGAAGTTACAGCAATCATTGGTTCCAGCTTTGCCTTTCATTGCTCTTCCGAAGGTCAGCCAGCATCTACGAAGTCTCTCCCCACGTTTCTGACTAGAACTTCAACACAAACTACAGACGCAGAACAGTCCACCAAAGAGATATCAATGTCTACAAAACCCAGCTTCCCAACCCTTTGGGCAGTGTTTGCTGCCTTCCACAGTGGAGAAGAGGAAGTTAGTTCACCAGCCCTCCCCCCACCGTGGCTGTTTTCCTCACGGCTTTCCTGCCATGGCGGGTGTTAGAAACCTGTTAAGGAGTGAAGCCGTTTTTCTCCTGTCTTTACTCTCCTGTTAATTCCAGCACCATTGGATTTATTTGCATTTCCAATACCGAGCTGAGAAGAAAGAAGGAAGGAAGGGGGAGAAAATGTACCCATCATCCTCTAAAACAGTGTGTACAGTAAATGTCACATAATGCTTTCTGGAAGTTATAATTTCATCTACCTGAAGTGATAAAGGGCATTTAAATCTTCCCTTCACTCATCCTAGAGCCCCCGAGGCTCTGGTGTCACTCTGCCACCTGGTCACGTTCCAGAACCATCTACATCTTTATCATAGCAAGTATTGCTTCAGGTTTAGATGCAAAACCCAGTGGTTTTTAAAGATTTTATTTATTTATTTATTTGACAGAGAGATAGAGAGCACAAGCAGGCAGAGTGGCAGGCAGAGGGAGAGGGAGAAGCGGGCTCCCCGTTGAGCAGAGAGCCTGACGCAGGGCTCGAACCTAGGACTCTGGGATCGTGACCTGAGCCAAAGGAAGATGCTCAACGGACTGAGCCACCCAGGTGCCCCCAAACTCTGTGGTTTTTAAAATGCATTCTTACGGTATTCTTATAGCATTTCTACCAACCTGAATTTGACAAATATTATCAGATTACATATCAAAGGGAAAATCATCCATTGTTTTCATTTAACCTAAGGATTCGTTAGGTTATGACCTGTGAAAAATGGACACTCCAGAAATTGTTCAAAGTTCAGTGACCCTGCTCAGTGCTTTGGACTATGACCTTGTTCAGTGACCCTGCTCAGTGCTTTATTCTGTCCCAGAAATTTCATTATCACGAGGTGCAAATGACTTCCTTGGCAATTGCCTTCAACATTTATATTGTCATCACTACAATGATTTATTGAGCTGTCAGTGTTTTCCCAAGCATCTCATTTAATACTCATAACAATTCTTTGAAACAGACATTAGCCCATTTTATAAATTAGGGAACTGAGGCACAGACAGTTTGGGGAGCTCTCCAGAGTGAGAGGCTGACTTACATCACAGCTCATGACATGGCCGTGGGCAGTACCCCTGACCAGCCATCGGTTTTGAGGTGGCTGGAATTTCTATTGCTCATGAAGAGAGGAAAGTTGTTCATCCTAACCCCCTGCTTCTTGCTTAGGTGCTATCTCCATGGTTGCAGCTTGAGAAATATTTTTCCTATTTATCTGGTGCATTTTATACAAAAAGAAAAAAGTTTTTGTTAAAAAAAATTTTTTCTTAGTCTGTAAGAAATTTACTACATATACCTAAATACGTTTTAAGATTACTGATAGTTTTAGAGGTGGTGAGGGGGAGAAAAAAGATTACTGATAGTTTTGCATAGTAGAAGCATTCCTCCCTATTATCTACATGTTTTGGAAAGGAAAATGTTAGACACGGTTTGCAGGTATCACTTCAAAAACTTGCTTCTTCTCCACAAGGCATTCTTCTAATTCTTCTCATCCCCCTGGTGTTTCTATAGTAACCTGGCACCCTCAGCTCCCGCCTTTCTGTTGGCACTAAAAGATCGTTTATAATCAGGCCTCCACTTTTTCTGAAACGCACCCTTCAATTCATAACACAACAGATAGTGTGTAAGTTGAACAGGACCCGAAGCATTTCTTCTCTTGAGTTAAACTCACATGTTCAGAGGAGTGAAAATATCAGGAAATGTGGTGTTGTAGGACTCAGCTTTCAGCTTCACAACTAATAAAAAGAGCCAAGCTGGGATCTGGGGAGTCAACCTAGGGTCCTTCATGCCCATTACCTTCTCTTGCTTCTTTCATGACGAAAACTGTAACTGACCAAGAAAGGAAAGTTTCAGAAACTTATCTTTCCTAAAGTCAGTATTTGGGATTTGTTTGTTTGTTTCCTATAAAACCTCTAGCTCTTCCTTCTCCAGAACTGGATTGACAAGGCTTTTTTTAACATATCAGCCATCAAATAAAGTCTATATACAGGGCCCATCATGATAGAGGCAGAAGAGCCCCTCTGAGCTGGGCTTCATGTCACAAAGGCATTTGTATCATCTCCAAGAGGCGTTAGACACACACTTGCAGGGACACTCCACAGCACCCAGCAAAGAAAGTGGTCAAAATGACCTCGGATTACTAAACCACCTCAGCTGTAGTATATGATGAATTACTTTTTAAAAAGTAAACTCTATTTTATGAAAATCTCAACCACATGGCATTTGTCATTTGGGAAGATTGAAAGAGTTAATATATCAAATGTAACCATTCAAAATCCACCAAATCAGCTCCATTCATTCTCTTTCTCCAGCCATAGTCTCCTCTGGCTCAACCAATGATGAATCCATCCTTCCAGTTGCTGAGACCAGAAAACCTGGAAGAAATCTTGATGCTCCCCTTTCTCTCACACTCCACTTTCAGACCATCCGGAATCCCACAAGTTTTATCCCCAATATATTCAGAATCCAACTACTTCTCACCATGCTCACCACTATCACCCTGGACCAATACCATCGTCCCCTCTCGGTGTTCTGCCTGCTTCAACCGTTGCCCCAGCATCCTACCACCAATTCATTTTCAACATGGCAGCTGGAGTGAGCCCTTAAAAATATGACATATCAGGCCATTCATCTGCTCAAAATCTTCCAGGGAATTTTATTTCTAATAATGGTGGACTAATTTGGTATAAACCAAGCTTAAGAGCCTCCAAAAAACTTTTTTTTGACTCTTACTCAGTTCAGGCTACCATAGCAGAATACCACAGAATGGGTGACTAGAACAACAAGCATTTGTTTTTCATAGCTCTGGAAGCTCAGAAGGCTAAGATTAGGATAGTGGGAGACTCATGGTCTGTTGAGAGCTGTCTTCCTGGTTTTCAGGCAGCCATCTTCTTTTTGTGTCCTGACATGGCAGAAAAAGACCACTGATGTCTCCATCCCCTTATAAGGGTACCAATCTCATCATACCCCCATGATTCCATCACTTCTAAAAGTCCCATCTCCAAAATCATCTCACTGGGGATTAGAGCCTCAACATGTGGATTTGGGGAAGACACAAATATTTAGCCCATAGCAACAAACAAAATAAATTCAGTCATATATAAACAGGAATAAACCCAACATCATGATGAAGTCGGATTTACTTTAGGAATGTGGGTCTGGCTTAACACTAAAAAAATCGCTCAATTTAACTCAGTATATTAACAAGAAAAAAAGTATATAATCACTTTGATGCAAAAAAATGCATTCGATTAAATTCAACATTCATTCATGATAAAACCTCTTAGAAACTAGGAATAGAATTTCTGTAATCTGATAGGTGCTATCTACAAAACAAAACAAAATAAAACAAAAAACAGTAAAACTCTCCCTTAGTGCTGAAACATAGAAAGATTTCCCCTTGATATTGAGAATGTTATAAGAATGCCCACTGTTACAACATTGTCCTGGTGGTCTGAACCAGTGCAATCGGCAAGAAAAAGAAATAAAAGGCATGTCAGTTGGAAAGGAAGACAAAACACTTTCATAATGCAGATGACACTGTTGTATTCATTGAAAACCCAAGAAATCTACAGATAAATTACTAAAATTAACAAATTTATCTACAATGTCTTAAGTTATTCTATCTATAGAAAAATTATTTAAAATTTAAGAGTTAATTACAACTGTTGTTGGATACAAAATCAACACATAAAAATCCATCATTGTCCTGTAAAACAGACACACACAAAAATGGAAAACTAAAAATAAAATATAAAAATATCAAATACCTAAGAATAAATCTAATAGAAAATGTCAAAGTTCTCTACACTGAACATGATAAACATTTATTTATTTTTTTAAAGATTTTTTATTTATTTATTTGACAGAGAGAGATCACAAGTAGGTATAGAGGCAGGCAGAGAGAGGAGGAAGCAGGCTTCCCGCTGAGCAGAGAGCCCAATGCGAAACTCAATCCCAGGACCCTGGGATCATGACCTGAGCCGAAGGCAGAGGCTCAACCCACTGAGCCACCCCAGGCACCCCATGATAAACATTTATTGGTGTTAATTTAAAAACTACATTAGTTATCTCTTAACACATAACAAATGTCCCTAATTTAGGGAAATTCCTCCTAACTTAGTTGCTTTAAACAAGATTAAACATTATCTCCCACAATTTCTATAGGTCAGAAGCTTAGCTATACAGTTCAGGCTTTGTTACCGTCCCTTAGAACAATGTACTGCTTAAAATATAACCTATGAGAAATTATACTAGTTACCAAGCATGCTTAGACATAGCTTGAAGAAAAACATGTACTGGCAACAGACCTCTGGGGGAGAAGACGATATATGTCCTTGAAGCTGAGCAGCTGGGGACGCCCACCCTCTCAGGGCGGAACTCCGCCTGCTTCATTTTTCCGTTATCTCCCCTTCCCCGGAGAGCATCAGCTTGTCAGTCAGACAATCTTTTCATTTGGGCTTACTCACTATGGGTCATGTACTACATGACCAGACATGTTTTGCCTTTCTTCTTACGTGTCTACAAGACTCATGGTCAATGTGTAATCTCCTCTGGCTTCTTCGTTGGTGGTTACTCACTTTCTGATAAATATGAGACTGACAAGTTGTTCAGGGCAACAGTCTTTTCTACTGTCATCCTCTCCTCCCTTTCTCTTGCAGCTGGCTTGTTTGTGCCTCATTCTTCTCCTGTGCATGGTCAGGAGGCCACAAGGCTTGGGCGCTCTCATGAAGTTGCCATCAAGATTTCTTCTCAGTCTGGGGCCCTTAGGTGGTGCAGTTGGCTGGGCAGCCCATTCTTGGTTTCTGCCGAGGTTGTGATCTCAGGGTCATGAAGTCTAGCCTCATGCCAGCCTCCCTGCTCAGTGGGGAGTCTGCTTGGGACTCTCTCTGTCCCCCATGTCTCTCTCTAACCCTCACCCCTGCTCATGTATGTGGGCACTCTCTTTCTCTTTCAAACAAATAATTTTAAAAAAAAGATTACCTCTCAGGCTGCAGTCACCTGAAGGCTGCTTCATCTACATAGCTGCTTAGGTGACCTTGAAACACTGAAGTTGACTCCCCTCTGAGAAATGATGCAAGAAGCCAAGGTAAAAGCCACTATGCCCCACATCATCTTTCTGCCATACTCTATTGGTCACATAAACCAACTCTGAATCAGTGTGGGTGGAGACAACACAAGGGTGTAAATTTTAGGAGGCAGGAAATCATCTTTGAGGTTGGATACAGCAAAGACCTAAGTAATTGAAAAGATGTTCCATGTTCATGGATTGGAAAATCCAATATTATAACAATGTCAGTTCTCTCCCATATGATGTATAAAGTCAACATGTTCGTCAAAACTCTGGCATGCAATTTCCTCTGCCATCAGAAGTCTAAAATCAATGGAATGCTGCCATTCGTTCATTTTTGTTAATTCAGCAATAATTAAAAGTCTGTGCCTTTCATTATTATCCCAAGGTCATATCCAATTTCTTCATTAACCCAAGTGATATCTGGGAAGGCATCTTCTCCTGTAATCCATATGAAGAAGTTTTTAATAATCAACCTGGAAGTTCTGAATAACACAAAGAAATGCCAAACTTTTTAGTGATTGACATAAATTCCATGGAATAACCAACTTTCAAGAATCCTTCCTTCTCACCAATTATTTCTCTATCATGGGGACTTGAACCCTCTTTCAACTGCTTCCCCAGTGGAACAGTCACAGGTATTTTCCCATGAAAAACCTTTAAGACAGGTATGTTTCATAAACATGCTACTCTGGACTTGACCTGCTTCCCAGAATAATAAATAGCTTTTGTGTGAATCTCACTTCCTACTTTCTGGTTATGCAGCTACATGCTCATCAAAGTGCAGAAATGTGTGGTCACTTGGGCTGTTCACAAATATTATGGCTCTATCTGAACTCTGACTGCACTCTGCTGCCCACTTGAAGAGAAGAATGGCTGCACTACGTGCTTCAGCCAATAAAGTGTGAGCAGAAGTGATATGCGCCCCTTCCAGGTGGGAGATGAAGAGTTAGCACACTTTGCCACTTACCTTTTCCCTTCTGCCTGGTGACTGCACTGTTCGGAGTGAGGGCTTCCCCATCAGCCTGGCTGCTGGAGTGAGGAGATCAAAACGGCCCTGGGAAAGAAACGGAGAACATGGCTTTCCTCTCGAGCCCAAGAGGTTCCAGTAAGAGAAAGGCATGTCTTGAAAAAAAATCTATAACTATGGGCACATGAAGCTGATCAGAATCAAAGAAATAAGAATGCAATTAAGTTTCTGAGAGAGTTGTATAGCCAGAGAAACTAGGAGTCTGGACACAAAATGTTTACGACTATTCAAGATTTAAAAGCCCCTGTGGACCTTCAATCTTCCTCAGGCAGAAACGGGCTGAGAAAGCTGTTGGGCCTGCGAGGAGGCATGTTCTCCAGTGCTTGCTTCAGATGTGGCCAGCTTAAGAGTAGAGGAAAACCGTCCAGAACATGGAACCTGATGGATTGAAAAGCCATAGAACCCAGCCTTAATCAGGGAGTACTCCCCAGACCCAGGGCGGGAGTATCTGCCAGCAAAATTATAGGCTGGAGCCTGCCCGGCATCACCACAATCCTTCCTTCCTCCACCATTGTGCTCTGGGTGTTGCGTGTGACTTGTCTTTTTTATTCATGATCTCTGAATTAATAGAATCCATATCTGACCTGAGGTAGAGACCTTGGTCCATTATCCCAAGATCCTGCTATTTAAATCATCAGACCCCACGGGTACCCCTAGGTGGTGGTGCCCTCCCCAGCCCTCAAGAACATCTAAGGCACTTTTATTCCTCTGCCCTGCTTACGAATAAAAGAAGTTGAGGATATTTTAAAAAGACAAGTCTCCCCTAGTGTCTCTGATAAAACTATAGACGTCTTTGTTTCCATCTGAAAGCGATGACTCTTTAAAGCCATTACTTGGACCTCTAAGAGTGCTGGTACCTCCCAAGCTACAATTGGCATTAACGGTCATCGATGTCAACATAACCCAAATGCTTAATGGTTCGGGAGCTCCCTCTGGGATAATAATGGCAGAACCTCTGCGCCTCCCAGCCTCATCAAAATGTGGCCCAACTCTTTCTGCGACTCGCAGAGCTGACAGACTCCACACCGCAGCTCAGTTCGAGGCCTGGTCCTGACCACAGCCGCTCCCCAGCCCCTGGTTACTCAGCACCCCTCCTCCTCCCATTCCCCTGTCACTCTCACTGCCTTGGGGCCAACAGAAGAGGCTGGCGGAGGGACCAGTCCCACGTGGTCCCTGCAGGGCTCCCTCCTCTCCCCCACCCCACCCCGCAAAAAGCCCTCCTTTCAAAGGAACTAACCAAAGGAGCCCTCCTTTCAAAGGAACTAACCATAGCATCCTACACTGAAGGGCTTGTAGATGTTAACTTCCCCTAGCCCAGCAAGCAAATGTCTGCCCCATATCCATGTTGGACATCCCAGAACAACAGCAGAGAAGTGCCTGCCTCCCCTGGTAAAAGTTACTAGGATATTTTTAACTGTAATTGTTGTTCCTCAGAACAAATGAAGGCTTTTATTCAACTCTACATCTCTCAGCCACCTCCGTCATAATGACAGGGACTGGGCCTTGAGCATGACCACAGGCCAGACACCGCCTGCTATACTGAAGCCTCTCGCTAGCTGATGGGCTATGTGAACTTACAGACCAAGAGGCAAAGCAAAAGCTGAGGACCCAAGAGTAAATGGGGCCAGCCCAAGGTCACCCAGCTAAGGAGGGCCGGAGACCTATCTGCACCGTGGCCCGCTCCCGACCACCCCTCCTATCACCTAGAAGCAAACAGGACCATATCATGAAGGCTTATGTATCGACACGCCCCCTTAGTGGCCAGTTAAGGTACAAGAATGCTCCCTCAATTCAAAATCAGAAGAGAAAAAATGTTCTTGCAAAGAAAGAACATAAATACCAGCTTATGTGTTCTTTCACATTATAACTGTTGCTAAACTAGTAAAATTGTTGAAAGTGGAATGCTATTTACATTACATGAGTTGAGTTTTTCCATTAAAAAGGACAATATTGGATGATTGTGCATTTTGTTTGTGTGGAAGGGGGGGTGCCTTTCCCCCTCTGAAATTGCAAATGTCGGTACAGAGCGTTGCATATTTATTAGTCCATCTGCTACTACAGCATTAACGGGGGAAAAAAATCTTACTATAAGCAATTTATTCACAGTTACAGTTTTACCACCTGATGTGCAAAATAACAACACCCAGTAAGCATTCATTGTTGTGCTGAGTAATTTCGATTTTCAATTTAATTCATAACATTTTTTAACGACCACAGAAGTGAACATTGGCTCAGCATTGGGTTCTGCTCCTCCATTTGGGGTGAACAGAATAATCACCAGTTTGGAGCAATTGAAATAAGCCACAGTATGCTTTTCGGGGACCGCGGCTGTCTGAGGTTTCAGCGACCTGATGAGGTGGTCACGAACGGACGTGGCAGCTGCACATTTCCAAAACGGACACGGTGAAATCTGAAAGGTGAATTTGAATCAGGCCGCCCAGGTAGTTCCAGGACAGATGGCTCCGCTGGGAGGCAGCTGCTGTGATCTGGCTCACACTGAATCCAATCGCAGTGAGACTGCTTATCTCTCTTGGCAAAACACCAGCGATGGGTATCAACTGGGGGATCTTTCAAAAACAACTGATCCCCAAATAACAATTAAATAAGGACTCGGGCAGATAATCACAGGTGGTGTGTGACTTTCGCACCTGGAAGATAAGTGAAAAAGAACTCTGAAAGAAAAAGACTTCACAGAGTTCCCTCTCCTGCCTTGGCCCTGCCCGAGAGGGGAGAGACCAGTTTCTGAGCTAAAGACGGCATGTCCCGGGTCTTCTACCCCGGCATCCACAGGATGGAAGCAGAACCTCTGAGTTCCAGCTGAGGTGTCCCGCTTATTGTAGCTGATACCTGCTGCCCTTGGCAACATGGCCCACCCTGTCTCCTTGGACACATGTTCTGCTTATCTGCTGCTACACAACACACCAGCCAAGCCCACATGGTGTCAAAGCACCATGATGCATGCTCATGAATTGTGTGGGTCAGAAACTCCAAGAGGGGTCAGCCGGATAGCTCACCTCAGCTTCACAACATCTTGGGCCTCAGCTGGAAAGACCGAAATGGGCAGAAGTTACTGGGCATCTGGCAACAGGAATCATCTGGAAGCTTCATGCTTCCTGGGTCTGGCACCTGGACTGGAGTGATGTGAAGGCTGAGCTTTATATTGACTGGAGTGTCTATATGTGGCCTCTCCACAGGGTTTGGGCCCTCCCAAGAGGGATTATCCAGAAAGCAAATATTCCACAAGAACCAGCATCCAAGTCCTGGGTGGTGGGGGCTCCCCATCCCCTCCAGACCCAACTGGACCACTGGCCCCTCTCTCTCCAGCCACAATGACCCACTTTAGGCGTTTTTTTTGCTTCTTCCCAGGTTCCTCTGCCCCAGGGCCTTTGCATTGCTTGTTTCCTCCCCTCTTCAGCTTATAATGCCCACCCATCCTTCAGATCTCAGCTTAAACACTGCTTCTTTGTGAAAAACTTTCCCAAGCTCCCTGACTTGGTCAAACTCCCAAAACAGACCCTCATAGCAATAAATACCTTATCACAGTTGTAACTGTTTACTATTTAATATCTGTCTTCTCATCTCAACTCTAAACTCCATAAAGTCAGCAACTCTGGTTTTGATAACCATGGTAACCCTCTCCCCAACCCACATACACACAATTACAAAATCCTTGGCCCAGAGAAGGTACTGAATAAACATCTATTGAGATAGATTTTTAGAGTTATTGAGCATCTTGTATCCACCACACACGGTGTTAGGGGCGGGAATACAGCAGTGACTGAGACAACCACACTTCCACCATCTTGGAACTCACATTGAGAGCAGGAGACAGATGATAGACAGACAAATATGGGATGCACGTGTTGAAGGAAGAAGAGTTCTGGAAGAGAAAACTAGGAGACCTAACCCGGCCTTGGAGTCGAGGAAAGCTTTCTTGAGGAAATGAGATTTCCACCAAGATTTCCTCCACACCTAGAGCCCCTGAGTTCTTCATCCCAGCCAAGCATATGGTCATTCACATCTCAATTTCTTTCTTTCTTTTAGGAGCGAGCAAACAATTACTCCTTCGTAATTTACATTTATGGTGTGCTGCAGGATAAATCAGCATAAGCCAAGGAAAAAGAAGTATAAATATATTTCTCAGTATGAATGGGCTGTTTAATATTACCGTGTGCGCTAATTAAGTTGCATGTAACACAGAGAGCACTTTGACACTATTAAACTTAATGACCCTCTGCTTAAAGAGGAAAGACACATTTACAGTGGAATTATGGTCTGAGCTGTAATGCCTAGCTCGAAGAATGCCTTCAAGGAGATTGTTCCCAAATGCCTCAGAGCACCAGCTTTGAAATAACAATAATGTGTAAGTGGCCGCGCAGTCCTTTAAGCAATTTCATTGTTTGCAAGGATATTTCTTCTACCTGTCCACACAGCAGAGTTAAAAGTCAGAGCAGTTCATAAGGGCTGGAATTACCTTACTGATCCTTGGAGGCAGGGACGTATTCAGTAACCAAGAAAGACTTCAAACTCACCTCTTGTATTAAAAGCTTGTAGGAAGGCTGTCACTTCCACACATGGTCTCAACTAATCTTCAGGACAACCTCTAAGCTATTTTTATAGCCATTCGATAGACGAGTAGACCAAGACTGGGCAAGCTGGAACAACCTGATGCATTCCTCCATTCATTGCAACAAATTGGTTTCACATGTCTGCTTCGTATCAGCCCCATTCTGAGCATGGGGGGGTAGGCAGGGAACAAGATGGTCCTAGCCCCTGTCCTCATAACGCTGTCATTCTGCTGGGGGAGCCGCATCAACATGGACAACAGCACAGGCTGGAATGTTCTAGAAGAGAATAAAGCCCGGCACCGGTTACAAGGAAACTCACACATACGAGGCCTTTCTTGAGAGAGCATTGGTGAGAAAGCGCCTCCAAGCAGACATTTTGATGAGGGAGCGTGAGGCTGGCTGAAGACAAAGCAAAAGCTGGCGCCTTGCACCCCCCTCTCCATCCGCTCCCTCTCAGTCATATGTGTAGCATCCCTCAGGCAGCCCTGACTGCTGTGAACAATAAGCAAATAGTTAACTTGCAGAGCTCACAATCCTGCTAGACAGGAGTCTCCCTTGGCTTACAAATGTCCTAAATCTCACTAACAAAGATGATTGATAGCAGGATTGTGACACCCCACCAAAAAGTCTCCCAACTATCTTAATGTTAATGGCTGGTCTAAAGACAACATTGATCCAGCCCAAGGGCAAGGTCTCGGTTGGTCTGGGACATCCTGGCACCTTGTAGGCCCTCTTTAGCATATGAAAACTCCATTAAAACCTCCCTTCCCCTTACCTTCCCCCAACCTCAGGGTACATAACCTGCCATCCCTCACAACCCGGGGCAGCAGCTCTTCCTGCCCACGGGTCCTGTCCCCGTGCTTTAATAAACCACCATTTTGCACCAAAGATGTCTCAAGAATTCTTTCTTGGTCATTGGCTCCTGACCTCAGCCCACCGAACCTCACCTAGGTTCTAGAACTTCATCAATTTGACCAGAGGTTTGAATGCTGAGGAGTAGGCTGTGCTTGAAAGTGGTTTCTGGGTAGAAGGCACAGCTGGTGCAAAGATCCAGAGACAGGGCTATACTGGGCATGCTCCAGGGCAGGGAGAAGGCTAGGGTGGAGGGGGAGCATTCCAGGTGGTCTCTCTACTGGGATACGGACATCAGGCAGCTCTGTCTGCTTCCCGAGCCCACAGTCCTCACCACTGTGGTTCACATCCTCATACCCAGAAGGTACAACACAGGGGAGCGTGAGCTGGTTCTCCGGGAAGAGAAAAGCCAAGCAGTGAGTTCCAGCTTTTCTGGGAAGACACTAGCTTCCCAGGATGTCATGGTGGAAAGAGGACTGGGTGGAAATAGGTTCTTCAGGCCCAACCAGGTGAGATTCCATTTTATCAGACAGAGCTAGTGCACGCAGGGATGTCTGAGAGATCTAAGTGGAAAATCTGGGCAGAGCACAAGATCTTCCATGCCTGTAGGGTGCATGTTGTGCTAACAAGACTCATTCATTCATTTAAATGGTATTGTAGAGCATCCATGGTGTGCATGGTAGGTGCCGAAGCCGGCACCCAAGCTAGATGCTGCCCCCATCCGCACAGAGATGACAGCCTCCTGAAGCCCAGATGATCTAGAATTCTACTCACCGGGAACCTAATTTTGTCTCCCTAACTCGGGGTATGAATCCAGGAAGGAGTTAAAAAAACAACTTTCCCAAGACATGCCAGGAGGCATTTCCCATTTCATCTGTCCACCTCCAGGACAGTGACTGCCGAGTCCCCACTAGCAGCTTCCAACAGAGGAAGAGGGAAAGGGGGGGCACTCAGACATTGGATAAGGATTTTGCATTACAGTTCTGGAACAAAGCAGGAATTCTTGCTTAACTGATTAATCCTTAGTTAACCAGAGAATTAATCAAAACATTCCCCTGCCTCCTTTTTGTACATTGATTGAATTTTTATTAGAAGCAATTGTGCCGTGTCCAGCACACCCATAAAAAATTTCAGTTTCTAAACATTAATTCTTTGAGTAATAGGGATGATAGACGGCAAACAGCAAAGGAATGTCCTTTCGTTCCTATCCCTACCTCTTCCCGCCAATGCGCACACACACACACACACAACACACACACACACACATCTAAATCCTGCTCCCTAGATCCCGGGTTTCGGGTTTCGGTATCGTCATCTCACTGAGAATGCAAAAACTGATCTGAGCCTGCGGGCGAGGCTCTGCGGATGCAAGAGGCTGATATTTCTAAGTAGTATGATCTTCCTTACCATACCAAGAGCAGGCCAGTGGCTCGGACCAGAGTATTGCCACACTGGCAGCTTAGAGAGAAATGAGATGCACTGAGAAAAACAGCGGAGGTCTCACACCTGCGGGAATAGGGCTGAGGAGCGGCAGAGGGCATGGACAGAGACAGGGGTGGGGATTCGCCTCTGAGCTGAGGCCCCAGAACGAGGAGGTACCTGAGGCAGGTGATGGCAGGAGACTCGCCCAAGTCTCACTCACCAGTCTGGGCAGGATCAGTTCCCAGGCTCATGGGCCCCAATTCACAGGCCCTCGATGCAGCAGACGGGATTCCCGGCACACACTGGAAGGTCAAGCAGGGCAGTCTGGCTTTCCAAGCCTCCCACCATTTGGGGGGACATGTGGCAGGCCCCTGCTCTTTCCACATGCTCTGGGGTAGAACCAATGGGCAATCTTGGCAGAGGCAGGTGAACTTCGAACAAACTAGATATTTAAACTGAAAAGAGAGAGTTGAGACCGTAAGAACCTGAGATATTATTAATCGGCTCCTTTAGGTTTGGTCCCTTGCCAGCAGGAGGAGGTTATGTGAGAGATCGGATGGGTTATGGGAAATAAAGAAGCTGTGTTTCTTCACTATCTGGGTACAGTATTTGCCAGTTTGAAATCCCAATACATTTTCTATCATCTCCAAGAGAACTCTGGATCATGGCTCTTTTGTTCAACATAGTCGATTCGGTGCCTCGCCAGACCTTCAATAAGCAGTAACTGAATGTATGAATGAATAAATGAATAAATGAGGCCAACCTTAATCCCTCTATAGCTAATCCAAATGTCAGTGCTGGAAATCAGAAGCTGATGAGGAGAGAACTTGTCAAGAAGTCAGACAACAGTCACAGCCAACGTTGATCGAGTTACCCGATCTCCCCTCCCCTTTGTCTAGCTAATACAACCCTAGTTTGGGTAGCAGTGTGCCTGTTAGAACACCCCCTCCCCCAATTCCCATGTAGCTGGAAATGGCCAAGGCACCAGTTCTGTCAGCTGAAGTAAAGAATGGAGTTTTCAGGAAAATCATTATTTTTCTGATAACAATGGACAAATTCAGCTGGCACATACCTTTTTCCTCTTCCTCGTCCCTCTTCTTCCTAACTGAAATGCGAAAGCAGCACCTGGAGTTGCAAAAGCTATTTGCACCATTGGGACAATGCCACATGCTAAGGATATCAGAACAAAGAACCGGAAGTCTGAACCCTTGATTCTTCCTCAAGCAGCCACACAAGTCCTGGACTGCAACCTCCAGAACATGGTCCCCATGAGAAGAATAAGCCTTTTGTTTCAAATCTACAGATCCCAAATCATACCAACAAAGAATTCAGGGTTTCATAAACTTGTTGTGCAGGGAAAAGGTTACATCGTTTTTACAAATCTCTAACATTTTATATTCCTTCCTGTTATGAATGCAGGCAACAGACCAGACTGGCATCAGCGATACCTGTGACCTTGTCAATAAAACTCACAGCCATTTTCATTTACCATTACAATTCTTGCCTTTATTTTGATTTATCACTTATACTTATCCCTATATTGAGATGCTGGTGGTTTATTTAAGTTATTTAATGCATAATTTAAAAGCATACCAGGGCGGCTAGATGGCTTGGTTGGTTGAATTTTACAGCTCTTGGCTTTGGCTCAGGTTGTGATCTCATGGGTCGTGAGATGGAGCCCTCAGTGGGGCTCCTCAGTCATCATGGAGTCAGCTTGAAGATTATCTCCCTCTGCCACTCCCCCAACTCACGCATGTGTGTGTGCGCGCTCTCTCTCTCTCTCACTCATGTTTTCTCTCTCTCTCAAATAAATAAATAAATCTCTAAAAATAAATCAGTATATGGTGCCCTGGCGGCTCAGCTGGTTAAGCGTCTGCCTTTAGCTTAGATCATGATCTCAGGTCTCAGGATCAAGGCCCGTGTCAGGCTGTCTGTTTAGCAGGGAGTCTGACTGTCCCTCTCGCTCTACCCTCCACCCCTGCTCATGCTCTCTCTCTCTCTCTCTCTCAAATAAATAAATAAAATTTTTAAATAAATAAATAAAAATATATATCACTATATCGCAAATTTGGATTTTGGAAATTATTTTGATAAAATTGGCTTTCTTCAGTCTTACTTTTATTTTATTTTATTTCATTTCATTTTACGTATGTAAAAAACATTTTTCCACAGGACTCCCCTGAGTGCCAAAGAAGGTCATGGCTCAAAAAAAGGTTCAGAACCTCAATTCCATTGAGTTAAGCACCACGAGCAGGTTTCTTTGCATGGGACAATAGAATTCCTAAGCAATCCTTCCATTTCCCCCAGCTGATGCATAGGCAACTCTGAGGGAGGATAATTTCTAGAACCAAGAGTAGAGACACATGAATAGAGAATGACTTCTGCAGCTCGTTTCCCTTCCATCTTAACTTTTCTCCCTACCCCAACCCAAGAGGCTCCTATTGAAATGCAGCCACCCTGGA
The DNA here is from genome assembly GCF_009829155.1 of Mustela erminea. Classification (NCBI taxonomy): domain Eukaryota; kingdom Metazoa; phylum Chordata; class Mammalia; order Carnivora; family Mustelidae; genus Mustela; species Mustela erminea. The sequence continues at coordinate 27,260,439 of NC_045614.1, read as the reverse complement.
AAATACCGAGGCCTCCTTTAATAGTCTCTCTGCAGTTGGGCCTTCTTACTACTCACAGGACAACATCCAGCTGATGAAGTGGAAAATGACCTCCTTCCTATCAGTGCATGATCCCCCAGGGCCAGAAAGTTTTAAAAATTAGTCGAGGCTTTAGCCCAGCTGTGCTATCATCCTTGGACAAGCCTTCCCCTTTCCCGCCCACCTCCATCCCATGGGAGCCTTACTGGTAGTTTCCATGCTTAATGGTGGCTGACATTATGCCTTCCTGCTGGCACGATCTGTACTCCCTCCGATGGTTATCCAGCCTGGCATGCCCAGGCTCCGGATGACCTGCCCTTCATCACAGCCACCAGTTGGCCCAGAGCCATTTGTCCGGACTACAGCCTCTTGGCTCCTTGCGACATGACTCCATGGGCTGACTGGGAAGCCAAAAAATCATGATAATAATAATGTCTTATCCATGAGTTGAGCAAAGGTCACCCCTTGTCTGTGGCAACAGAACATCTGCCCCAGAGAGAGGAACTGATGACCACGTCATCATTCATAATATGATGACAGCTGATCAACTTTCTTTTCCTATTGTGTTTGGCCATAAAAGAGAGCCAGAACCAAGACGGAAAGCCAGTAGGTCTCAGACACCAGGAGAGGCCCAGTGTTGGCAATGGCTGGGTGGCATCAGACAGCTGTGCAGTTAAGGTCATTAGCAACTCCCAGCCTGGGCTCCCACAGCAGATGCTGCTTTCATGCTTCTTTTATAAATTTTTTTTAAGATTATTTATTTATTTATTTGACAGACAGAGATCACAAGTAGGCAGAGAGGCAGGCAGAGAGAGAGAGAGGAGGAAGCAGGCTCCCTGCAGAGCAGAGAGCCCGATGCAGGCCTCCATCCCAGGACCCTGGGATCATGACCTGAGCCGAGGGCAGAGGCTTTAACCCACTGAGCCACCCAGGCACCCTGCTTTCATGCTTCTTAAGGACACTGAGTCCACTGAGTGTTCCTCTCAGAGGCTTCTTGGGCTTGTGTGTGCTATCTTGCTCCTGGAGTTAGATTGTGAGCATACTCATTATCTGTTCCTGTGTAACAAATTACCCCAAAACTTGGTAGATTAAAAACATAAGCATTCCTGTGGTTGGGAATCCAGGCATGGCTTAGCTAAGGGTCCCTGCCTCAAGGTCCCCCACAAGGCTGTGACCAAAGTGTCAGCAAGAACTACCTCATGTTATGGCTGGACTGAGGGAGGACTTGGTTGCAAGCCCATTCCTGCGATTGTTGCCAGGATTTAGTTCCTTGTGAGCCATCAGAGGAGGGCCTCAGTTCTTCACAGACTGTTGGCTGGTTCTTGACCATATGGGCATCTCCATAGGGCAGCTCACAGCACAGCAGCCAGTGTCCATTAAAGAGGGCAAGTGAGAGAGGGTGAGGAAGAGGGAAGCCACAGTCCTCTTATAACCTGATCTCCAAAATGACTCGTCAAATTCTGCACATCAGAAGCAAACCATTGGGTCCAGATCATACTGAGGCAGAGGAGATTACATAAGAGCAAGAGTACCAGGAAGCAAGGTTCACTGGGGGCCATCCAATGACCACCTACCACTATGGGGAGTTTTGTGAAAGTCTGCCCATACTTGATGCATGCATTGCATTTCAGAAGCCAGTTTCCTGTGCTTGTATCTTCAAATTGCAAGTGTGTTGTTGCCCAACCCCAGGGATTTTTAACCTAAGATCCATGGGCCTTGAGGGAAGGTTCTAGGATCTCCTGAAATTGTGGGCCAGATATTGGATATACATGGATTTTCCTGGGGAGAGGATCTGTAGTTTTGCATTAGATTAGATTCCCAAGTGGGATCAAGAATTCAAAAAGAGAAAGAGACACCGCCCATCATGTTTGTGGTCTGGGTTTGCAAAATGCTCGGATTCATTCAATCAGAAGTCCAACAGAGGATGTGGTTAGCCAAATAGTGGGTCCAAGTTGGCAGGACTGAGCTGGCCTCCCCAGAGACTATCTCATCCAACAGGTAGAGAAAAGTAGCCCTGGGGAGGAGAGAGAGACAGGTTAAAACAGTGGGCCAGGTTCACAGATGATCTGTCAGGATTGGAGGACAGAGCTTGTTCTATTTTCCCTATGCTACTATTTTTGCTACCTGCTCCAACCAAGGAGTAGCACCATGCATTTTGAAAGCCACTCAAAAAACATGGATCTTTGCCAGCAAACCCATAAAAATATTGCCACAACACAGTATGCAGGCATACAAAATCCATTCTCAACTCTTTGCTTAGACATTCATTCTTTTTCCCTCCACTTGTTTGAAAACCTGTGCTTTTTGTTTACAATAGCCATTCACTCTCCACAGAACAGGAAATTAAGAGGAGCCACTTGGAAACTCATACTGTTTAATGACGGGAAGTAGAAGGGCTAGAGGTGACAATGGGCACCATGGTGAAGCCACTTTTGCAAAGACAGCCCCTCTAATAACATCAGGGTGTGGCTGAAATGCCCCGGTCAAAAGTGTGTCTGGCTTTGACTACCTCCTCTTCACACTTAAGACATGTGGCCATGGCTAAGTCACTTAACCTCTCTGGACCTCAGTTTCCCTGTCTGCAAAATGAGAATAATGATAGAACCCACCCCATAGGGGAGCGAGAAGTATTCAATTAGCTAACAGATATAAAGCACTGAGCCCAGCATCTAGCCCAGAATGAGCCCCTGATTTAAAAAAACAAAAGAAAAAGTTGGCAGCCTCCTTTTCCTTTCTGGATTCCTAAAGGCCCAGGAGATGGTGACTGGTAAGGAGTAGAGACTGCATGGTGCTTTCACTCCAGAGTTCGAACTTTTAACCACTGAAAGACACAAGAACACAAGTGGAAAGCCCTGGAACCCTGTGATGCTGGCGTGAGTCTCTTCTTACTACCACACCAGGCTATGGCTTTCAGCAACTGCCTGCTCTCAAAACCTCGCATGAGCAAGACAGGCTTGCTCAGAGAGACTCAGAGCCACACATCTGCTGCCCTGTCCCCCCCAAAACCCCACACACACCTGCGACAGATGCTGCTAGTCAGCTGTGGCTTCTGGGAGGACAGGTGATCGAGGTCTCCAATCCATTCTTCTCTTCAAAGGATGCCTTGGGAAAGCAAGGAAAGTGACCCAGTCAAATCCCCTCATAAACATGCTGGCTACTGACCTTCTGGAAAACACAGATGATGTATTTACTGGGAGGGAATTCTCCCCCATGGAGTGCTTTCAGCAAGATGCACCTAGGTTGCTTACAGCAAACAAATCTAAAATCCCTGGATTTATGGGGTGTACCTCCCCAGAAAATGTCACTTAACCTTTGTATTTACTAGAGTGTAAAATAGAAATGCTTCGTGATCAAAATAGCTCTTTCTGGTAAGTGTTGCCCCCCGCGGGCATTGCTCAGAGACTTTGGTTGTGAAATGTGGAGGAGGGAGCATTCTAATGTAACAGGAGAGGGTCTGGGGACTCCACTGGGGGTCTGGCCTCTCCCTGCTTCGCCTGTGCCTGAAAATAACTTGTGTCCTCAAATTGTCAGTTAAGTTGGATACCAGGTAAGAGCTCTGATTCTCTCAAGTCCGGCTTGGCATTCCAGTCTTTGTATTATCGCAGCCCTCTGGGGCTAAAGAGAGTTTGATCTCTAGAGACTCTGGAGGAGGGCGGACGGTGACCTGCTTGGGGTCAGGACCCTCGCCGCGTCTCTGCATGGCATACTGGACCTGACCATCGTAGGCGCTCCTTCAATGTTCACCGGCTGAATGCTGGTTGTTTCATCCCAAGAATTGACTTTTGGGCCCCTGGCAGTTCAACAGAAGCAGTCAGTGATTACACCCGAGAGAGCAGGAGGAGAAATTGGATAAGGGGAAGAAGTCATGCGGAAAGCTGTGTATTTCCTTAAACCCATTTCGAAAACTTGAAGCCGCCACCCCGAAACTGCTGCCAATGTGATTCAGAGGCTTGGTGCTGAACACACTTCTAAAGCAGTCCTACCAGCCCAACACATTTCTTCCCTGCCACTACGATAAATAAAGGATGAGTTTAAAAGGATTACATTGGTAACCAAAGCCATCATAATCCACCAGGTTGAACTTGGGAATTCCGTGGAAACAGCCAACATGGGATGCATGTGAGCCCCACGGAAATAAGCATCCACAAAACTCACCAAACTTCTTATGTTAAGGTACTTAATACCATTCCTTTTCCCCAAGGCAACCTAATAATTAATGTGGGATATTTAAAAAAAAAAAAAAGTCAGAAATGATCAAGAAAACAGCAGGTTTTGTCAGCCCCATTTTTCTGGGCTTTGCACATCCTTAACACAAAAGAAGAAAACACTGAACACGTGGCAAAAAGAGAGGGGCTCAGGGAAGAAAAGAAATTTACATTTATTGGGAAATAATTTTCCACAGCATTATAATTATCCATTAAACCCAGAACAAACCTAGAGTTAACGGCCATGATCATTATACAGTGACGTCTCGCATTTTCCAAGGCAAACAAAACCATCTAAAAACAATGGTGTCTCCCTCAAAGCTCTTTGAAGGCTCATTTTGGTGAAATAAAATCCCATCACCCAGAAAAGGAATTGCCCAGTGCCAACTACCGGATTGTGCTTCGGTCCAGAATCTGGGTGGCGTCATACACCTGTTTTAATAGGAGAAAAGCCCTGAAATTGAATTAACGCCTGGAGATTTTGTGCAGAATAGGGAAAGGACTTTGTCAGATCATATTTTGTATGTTTTATAAGGCATCTCATAGTATAGACTTAAATCTCACAGACTTTATGCTGGGGCTGTGAGCCCCAGGCTGTGAGCACTGAGGTGTTAGAGGACACAGATACAGTGAAATAAAATGCCTGCCCTTCAGTCTCCGTCATAATTCTCTCCACTTAAAAAGTGACATTAGAAAAAAAAGGCTGTGTAGGGGGCATCTGGACGGCTCAGTCTGTTGAGCGTCCAACTCTTGGTTTTGGCTCAGGTCATGATCTCGGGGTCGTGAGATCGAGCCCTGTTTTGGGTTTCATGCTCAGTGGGGAGTCTGCGGGAGATTCTCTCCCACTCCCCCCTCTCATGCTCACTCTCTCTCTCTCTCTCTCAAATAAATAAATATATCTTTAAAAAGAAAAAAGACTGGGTTAGAGTCAGAGACAGAGACAGAAACAGGGAGATTAAACATCTTCTATGAGGTAGGGTTGAAAGGGAAGCCTGGTTTTATTTATTAGCTAATTACCTAGATCAGGATTTCTCTATCTTGACACTACTGATAACTCTTTTTGGAGGCGGCTGTGGGGCTGTCCTGTGCTTTGTAGGTTGCCACATGCCCAACCTCTACCTACAAGATACAAGTAAAGGAGAGAAAGATTTTACTTTAAAACAAAGAAAGATTTTACTTTTTTAAAACAAACAAAACAACTCATGAAAGAAACACTCCTCTTTTCTACCAAATACACATTTTTGTGTGTGAATGTTGATGCTGACGTCCTTCATCTCATGAACCAGCTAAAGACCAGGTCAATGCAATGAGGATGGCAGAGCAGAAAGGAGAAAAGAACCAGGATCTTTAAAGATGTCTTTGAGCTCCTGGGAACCACCCTTCTCGGACCTCTTGTTCCTTGAGATATGAAATTCCTTATTTCTGAGCTAGGTGAGCCCATGGCTTTTGTTACTCATAGCTGATGTCACTTGGTCTACAACAAGGCAGAAAACAGAGTTCTCCAACCTAAGAAAGTGGGTAGTCTGAAAAATCCTATGATGCTGGTGATGACAGTTGTGATGATGGTGATGATGCTGTTGATGATTGTGGTAGGGGTGACGGCAATTATGGCGATGGCAATGGTAATGGTAATGGGGGTGGTGGTGATGATGGTGATGGTGATGGCGATGGAAATGGCAATGGTAATGGTGGTGGTGGTGGTGATGGTGATGGCAATGGCAGTGGTGGCAAGGCAGGCGAAGTTCATGGGAACGGTGATAGTGAGGTCAGTAGCTAGCATTTGGTGACCTTTGTACCAGATCTACTTCCGACTGGGTCTCTCAATTTCTTGGGTTAATATAAAGAAAAAAAGAGATAGTAGACGCAAACATTTCCAAAATGATTAAACCAATCATTGTATTCATAATCCATTTATTAAATACTTACATAACCCTACACTATGCTAAGAACTTTGGGCAGCTATTTTCTCACAACAAGCCTGTGATAGACAGTCAGACTCCCTTTTTCATGTCTGTCCACTGACAGCTTTTGGACCCCTTCATAACAGTTTCTCTTTGCCCCACACCTGGGTAAGCCAGTAAAAGCTCAGACACTCCTTTCCTTGGTCCAGTGGGGAAATTCAAGCCATGCAAACTCCCGCTCATTTAAGGAAACTCTTACTCCAGCCCCATCCTCTGACCGCAGGAAGAGTTGGAAAAAGCATTGCTCCTTCCAGCCATTTTTAGACCAATTTAGGGGCCGATCCTACCTTCCCCCAGAATATCTCACAATGCAATAAATATTTTCATACCCCTTTGATGCATCTGTGACATCATCATTCTCAACATCCAAACCAATTTTGGGGTGTGGGAGGTTGATCCTGCCCTCTGCACAAGGAAAAAACAAAGTAAACCTAATGAGATGGACAATGTGACTATTCCCATTTTATTGATGAACAAACAGAGGATCAGAGAGGCAAATTTATTTGCTTTGCATCACATAACTAGTATATAGCAAAGAAAGGGATCTGTCTGACTCTAGGACCTGAGCTTCTTATCAACCAAGCTGTATTTTCTCCATTTGAGGGGTTGTTTGAAAACATGGAACAGGAACACTCGCTGTGGAAGATCCTAGGAAAACAGAAAGGTTTGTTCACTTACTCGTTCTTTCAGTCATTCTCCAAGTAATTTGTGGTGGCCCTGCTGCATGCCTTGCTGTGGCTAGCTTTTAGGGACAGACATTTGGATAGTTAGAGGCCATTTGAGCCAGACTAGAACCCAATGCTTTTCTAAATGAGGTCATAGGATCCTGAGGCAAAGTAGAGGTCATCTAGGCCAGCACCTGTGGAAGATGCTCAGAAAAAAGTTGGCCAAAATGGGCAAATAGATCGAGAACAAAGGACCAGGGAAGGACCATTAAAAAGGTAACCCCAAACCCAAGTAAGCACGAGGCTCCTTGATGAAGCAGGACACAAAACCTGAACCAGGAAAGAAATGCATTTTAATGAATCATTGCCTAAAATTGCTGATGAGAAAGTCACAATAATCCTCAGCACCATAGCTTGGATTGGGAGACTGCCTCACTAATTAATGAAATGAAGAATTAATTTATAAATCAAATATTCATATTAAAAATTCAGAGGGCAGCAATCAATATTTTTCTGCTTATGCTACATTCAACTAATTTTCTGTAATAAATGACATTAGGAGATGATTATTGGTAAATTAACGGAATATCCAATTGCAACCCTTCCCAAGAGTGTTTGCCAATTTGGAGGGCTTGTTTATGGAAAATACAAGGCTGGGGTGGATCCTAAGGACTGTCGAGTAATTAAATCCTCATTGAGCAAGGGAGGGCTTCAGTCTGAATGGTGACAAATCAACCAGAGTCATTTAGAGAATTAGGGGATGTGTAGAAATATGTGCCTTTTTTCCCCAAAAAATGGATCAACTCTTGCTTCTCCCCATCCCTGGAGCTTGAGGCCAGGATTGACCTTGGCCAAGCCAAATGAATGCTATTCCCCGGGATTTTGAGCCTCTGGCCAGTGAAATAAGGCCAGAAGGAGCAAATGAAGGCATATTATCCCAGCGGCCACAGTGGCACAGGGATCACATCGTCCCTGCCCCTGGCCCTATGGGAAGACTTGGTTCTCATTCATTTCCTAAGCCTGGTTTCCAAGTTGACCATCAATTCTGGGAGCTCAAATGTCCTTCTAATAGATTCCTTTATGCTGGCAACCAAGAATTTTGATGGAGGCATAAATAAACTGAGGGAAGAGATAAAGTGTGCATTAATCAAGCTTCCTGTTCAGGTTAGGCGCTCTGAGGAAGGTAAGAGGAGCTTGCTTTTAAAAATATGGGAGAAGGCAGCAGGAAGCTATTTAGTTTTGATAGATGTGGAGAGTGTGATTTGGAGGGCACCTGTCTCCAAATGAAATGGGAACAGAAAGAATTATGACGAGAGAGAGAGGAGGGAGAAGGGAGTCAATCCATTTAAGCAGAGCACGTGGAATGAAGTCATTACGCAACAAACAAAGGGTAGACCTGCTATTCGGGCTGGTACAATTGTTTGAGGACCCTCCTTAAAAGAATGATTAGGATGAATGGCAAATACACAGGTCAGGTCATGAATCAGGGCAGAATCTTCTGCCTGAGCTTGAATGTCTGACGAGTAGCAAATTGTGACTCCAGAATTATGCCTCTTGTTTGGAAAGGATGAGAGGCCCAGCCTCTAGAACATGGTCATGCACCACTCAAAAACACTTACCACCCATTTAAGGACTTCATTCAGTAATTTCTTTCTTTTATAGGTTTTTGTAGCCAACCTTCAAGATGGCCCCTAATGATTCCTTCATACTGGAATTCACGCCATGTCTAGTCCTCTCCCACACTGAATAGAGCTGAATAGGGCCAACATGTATAATCCATTGGATATTGCAGAAATGATAGTGTGTGGCATCCAAGACTACATCATAAAAGACACTGCAGCTTTTACCTTACTCTCTCTTGGGTCACTTGTTCTAGAAGAAACCAGCAACGATGATGTAAGAATACTCAAGCAGCCATGTGAGAGGTCTTCATGGTGATGACCTGCGATTTCTTGCCAACACCCAGCACAAACAGGCCAGCTATGCTAGTGAGCCATCTTGGAATCAGATTCTCCAGCCCCAAACAAAACTTCAGAAGACTATAGCATCCTGAGGGACCATGACCCAGAATGACTTAGGTTACTCCTAAACTCTTTACCAATAAACACTGTGTGAGGTAATAAATCTTATTACTGCTTTTTTTTTGACCGGTTTTAAAAAATTTATTATTAAAGTATCATTGACATACAATGTTACATTAGCTTCAAGTGTACAACAAAGTGATTCAACAATTCCACACGTTGCTCAATTTTCACAATGATAAATGTAGTCATTTTATCGCTGTTTTAACTGCTATGTTTGAGGGTAATGTGTCATGCAGCAAGAGATAACGAATGTACTAGATATGTTATCATCTATATTAAAGAGTACACAGAAAGGTAGAGATATGGCGTGACTTTTTTGGTCTACTTAAACTGTCTCCTTCCTCCCCAAGTTTCATTCCTCATGAGCAGGCATCTTGAGAGACTTAGGGTTTTATCACATGGCTGTAATCACCAGAAAATGCCCTACCTGGGGGCATTTGGGTGGCTCAGCTGGTTAAGCGTCTTGCCTTCAGCTCAGGTCATGATCCCAGGGTCCGAGGATCAAGCCCCATGTCAGGCCCCCTGCTAAGCGGGAGTCTGTTTCTCCCCCTCTTTCTGCTGCTCCCCCTGCTTGTGCTCTCTCTCTCTCTCTCTCTCTCACTGTCTCACTCTCTGTCAAATAAATAGATGAAGTCAGAAAGGAAGGAAGGGAGAGAGGGAGGAAAGAAGGAAATGCGCTTCCTAGATCTGCATCCTTATGTCCCTCTCTCCCATTTTCCCAAAGACGCATCTCCTCTTGTTTGGCTTCCAGGGTGAATTGTTAGCCATTCTTTATTCATCTAGTTCCCCTGTCGGGTGGGGAATGAGGCCTCCAAACCTAAGAGTGGAGAAGGGGGGGACAGCGTTTTCCCCAAAGTCTCTACTCTGAGTGGGGGGTCAAAACCTAAAACTCATACCTTTGACACGATGAAAACTGCGTCTCTTTCTTTCCAACATGTCTCCTCTAAGTCACTACACTCACGACGTGGCAAAAGGCTTGAGAGTGGCCTGTGCCTAGAGCCAAACACTTGGTCCCATGGTGCCAATGATACCACACTCCTTGCCTTCCTCTTCTCTGACCAATGCTTTAGCTCAGTATTTCCCGAGCTCTTAGGATTCCCAGGGGAGAAAAAGATACACATCTTCTGTGGACAAAGAGTCCAAGAATCGCTGTATGCTGTGGCCCCCTCGTGGAGACTCACAGCATATGTTCCTGTCCTCCAAAGCAGCGTTTCATGAAGAAACCTCGTTAACCCAGGAATTCCCAAACGTGCCTGGACACAGACTAGTTCTCCTTGCCGAACGTGAGAGGCTGTGGCGTTAGCGTTCAACAGAACCTTTTGGGAAAAGACTGTTTCAGCCAAAATGCTGGTTTATTCTCTTTTTCAGTTCAGACCTCACAGCAAAGGCAAATAATGAAGAATCGGACGAGGACCACGCCTGCCGGGCAGATGGACTTCAGACCAGCAGTAAGAAGACTCAGGGTGTTTTATTTTAGAGTTTTATTTACTTGCTTACTTTTGGGAGGTAAAAAAACTTAATATTCACAAAAATTGTAAAAACAGCACAGAGCTCCTATGGATACCTTAAGTAACTTAATGATACTATCTAGCATGGCCACAGCATCAAAAGACTGACATTGGTGCCTCAGGAACGAAGCTGTTACTCAGATCCCACTTGTTTTTACCTACATTTTTTTTTTCTGGCATAGAGATTTAAGACATTTTTATCACACACATAGGTTTGTGCAACCAGCCCCGCCATCAGGATTCAGAACTGCTCTGTCACCGCAAAGAAACTCCCTCGTGCTCTCCTTTTATACTCACACCCTGTACCACTCCTGGCTCCTAGCAACTGTCACGGAAATCTGTCGCACAAATGATGACAGAAGTGTGACCCAAGAGTCTATGGCAAAATTATGACAAAAGAGTGATAAATACGGTAAATATATGTAACTCTTGTGGTTGGCTTTTTTTCATTCTGCATGATATCCTCAAGACGCACCCAAATCGTTGCCTGGATCAACAGTTCATTTATTTTCATTGCTGAATACTGTTCTTGTATGAACTTAAAACCAGTTGCGTAATCATTCACCTGTTAAAGGCTATGTAGGTGACTTCCACGTATTGGATATGACAAATAAAGCATCTACGAACGTTTGTGTATAGGTTCTTGTGTGAATATATGTTTTCAGTTTTCTAGGATAAATACCCAGCCGGGCAATTACCCAGGTTAGATGGTAAGTATAGAGTTCGCTTGATAAAAAAACAGCCAAATTGTTTTCCAGAGTGCCTGTATCATTTTTCATTCCCACCAGGAATGCGTGCGGTTCACTTTCTCTGCATCCCTTCTCAGTGCTTTGTATACCGTCAGTATTTTTATTTTAGCCCTGCTAGTAAGTGTGTCATAATATCTCATTATGGTTTCAATTTGCATTTGACTAATGGCAAATGAGGTTGAACATGTAACTTCATGTGCCTATTTGATTGACATCAGTATCCCCATTTGGTGAAATGTTCTTTCGGGTCTTTTGTCTATATAGAAACGGGATTATTTGTTTTCTTACTTTTGAGTTTAGAGAGTTCTCTCTACATTTTAGATACAAGTCCTCTGTCAGGTGATTTGCAAATATTTCTTCCCCTTTTCTTTCTTTTCATCTCTTGCCAGGGACTTTCACAAAGCAAAACCTTTCATTTTGATGAAGTCCAATTTTTCTAATTCTTTTTTCTTTAATGGATTTTGCTTTGGGTGTCATGTCTAAGATCTCTTTGCTTTGGCCTATGTCACAAAGATTTTCTTCTAAAAGTTTTATGAATTTATTTGTAGATCCAGGATCCATTCTGAATTAGTTTTTATACAAGGCATGAGATTTAGGTCAAGACTTTTTTTTTTTTTCTGGCCTAAGGATGTCTAATAGTACAACACCATTTATAGAAAAGGTATCCTGCCATTTTGCACCTTTGTCAAAAACCAATTGGCCATACTTCTGATGAATATATTTCTGGAATCTATTATGTTTAGTCAATTCATGTGTCTGTCCCTCCTTTGATACCACAGTGCCTGAGGACTGTATTAGTATAATAAATTTTAACATGGACACAGCCCACGTTCAGTCCCAACTCCTTCTTTTACCAGGATGATAGAATAATGTCCTCCAGAAGACATCCACATGCTGAGCCCCACAAACTGTGAGCATGTTACTTTGTCCCACAAAGTACTTGAAGTACAAAAGACTTGAAGATGTGATTAACATGAGGAACTTTAAGATTAGAGATTATCTCTGATTATCTGGGTGGGCCCAAATCTAATCCCATGCGCCCTTAAAGCAGAGAACCTTTCCCAGCTATGGTCAGAGACAGGAAACATGAGAACCAGGAAAGAGGTTGGCCGGGTGCTGCATTTCTGCCTTTGAAGATGAAGGAAGGAGACCATGAACCAAGGTGACTTCCAGATGCTGGGAGAGCAAAGAGACAGACTGTCCCCTAGAGCCTCCAGGAAGGAATGCAGCCCTGCCAACACCTCCACTTTAAACCTGTGCTGCACCTCTGGGCTATGGAGCTGTAAGATCATAAATTTCTGTTGTTTTAAGCCACCACATTTGTGGTAATTTTTTTTTTTTTAAGATTTATTTATTTAACAGAGAGAGATCACAAGTAGGCAGAGAGGCAGGCAGAGAGAGAGAGGAGGAAGCAGGCTCCCTGCCGAGCAGAGAGCCCGATGCGGGACTCGATCCCAGGACCCTGAGATCATGACCTGAGCCGAAGGCAGCGGCTTTACCCACTGAGCCACCCAGGCGCCCTGTGGTAATTTTTTTATAGCGGCAATTAGACTGAGGGTTTTGGAAGGGAGGGATTGGAGGGTTGGGTGAGCCTGGTGGTGGGTATTACAGAGGGCACATATTGCATGGAGCAGTGGGTGTGGTGCATAAACAATGAATTCTGGAACACTGAAAAGAAATAAAATAAAATTTAAAAAAACAAAATAAATGTAAATATAGCGACAATTAAGAAACTCATACACTTACTCAGTGTGGGACCTCGGCCATGTCACAGAATGTCTCTTTCTGTTTCTTCACCAGCGAATGGAGATAAGGATGGCCCAAATTGAGTACTGATGTGAGAATTGGAACTATAATGTCCAAAGTACTAGGCATGCTATAGGCACTTACATACGACAGATCTCTTCCTGCCCTTATTTGAGGAAGAAAGAAAGAAGGAAGGAAGCAAGGAAGGAAGGAAGAAACCATACAAAAGAAGAGATCGCTTTGAGAATAAGAGCTAAATTAAAATGCAAAGGTGTGTTTGAGCTTAAGTGTCCATTTACATTTTCTGATCATCAGTCTTCTCATCTGTCAAATGAGAAGAATCATACCATAAAAACTCGGGTCACTGACCCACATGACCCAGCCCACCCAATTACTCCACACCCTCAGGTGCACAGTGACGACTGCCCATGGCATTTTGAACATTCTCAGCAGCACGTAGGGACCTGTCTGACCCCTCCAGCCAATTCCCCACTTGAACTGATGTTCTGATTAATCTCCGACTACAGGTGTCATTTACACTGGGTGAGAGGGCTCCTACTCCAGCATGTGCCATCCCGGGGCATTATAAAACCCTATGCAGTGGTCATTAATTAAGTGAACTGTTCTTAGTCACCTCAGGACCAGTACTCCGGGTGTGAGGGCAATGACAGCTGCTCCACGCTCGGGAGACTACAGGCCGGTGGAAGCCCGTCCTTCAGGCTCACCGAGCCCTGACACTAAAGCATCCTAAGCGGGGTTTCTTTCCATAGAATTTGAAGGACTGGTGCTTCTTCACTGCTTTCCTAACTCTCCTATCTCTCCTTCCCACTGACTGTGACCCTGGCCTCGCCAAGGTCAAGCAGGAGAGTCAATTTATTTAAGTGAGCACATGCCGATGGTGCTCTGAAAGAAACGATGCCCACCCCCCATAGCAGAAGATCCCATTCTAGGTGGGCATCAGCCCACAGGCACACGCACACCCCAGAATGTGGTTGCCCACTGTGCTTGTTAAAACTCTCACCTTTTCCCGTTTTTGCTTCAAACACATGTGCATGTGTGGGTGTGTGCGCGTGTGGGTGTGTGTAATAACCATCCAGATAAGGAGACACAGTTTGGATGTGTTTACATTATTTTTTTTCTTTTGGAGGGCAGGAAAAAAGTAACTTTTAATTCTCCTCTATGTGCTTACATTCCAATTTTCTGCAGTAAGTATGTCTGACTTTATGAAGGGGGAAAAAGGAGATTAAAAAATAGTTTTCTTTAAAAATAGTTCATGAAAAAAATATAAATAAATAAAATAAATGAAAACAGTTCAGAATTGGGGCACCTGGGTGGCTCAGTCAGTTAAGTGTCCAACTTTTGGTCTGGGCTCAGGTCATGACCTTAGGTTGTAGAATGGAGCCTTGCACGTGGCCTCACACTGGGTGTGGATCCTGCTTAAGATTCTCTCTCTCTGCGGGGCGCCTGGGTGGCTCAGTGGGTTAAAGCCTCTGCCTTGGGCTCAGGTCATGATCCCAGGGTCCTGGGATCGAGTCCCGCATCAGGCTCTCTGCTCAGCGGGGAGCCTGCTTCCTCCTCTCTCTCTGCCTGCCTCTCTGCCTACTTGTGATCTCTGCCTGTCAAATAAATATATAAAATCTTTAAAAATATATATGAAGATGCATGTTTAAAAAAAAAAAGATTCTCTCTCTCCCTCTCCCTCTGCCCCTCCCTACCCCCCTCTCTAAATAAATAAATAGTTCAGGATTGAGGGAAATATTTTCCAGTGGCCCATCTGTACAGTGTAAAACATACTGAGCACCTGAAGACCACCCAGGTTTGAGCTGGGTTTTAAGTGAAATGGAAGCCGATTTGCACCCCCGCATGGAGGGCTGAAGGAGCTCTTGTCCAGCCTTTCCCTGACCAATAGCAAAACATGCCAGGAAGTTTCCCAAACTGCCTTCATCCAGGTTTCATCCATAACACCTGGCCTTTAAGGCAAGAAGAGTCCAGCCTGTTAAAATAGAAACACCGAGGGGCGCCTGGGTGGCTCGGTGGGTTAAGCCTCTGCCTTCGGCTCAGGTCATGGTCTCAGGGTCCTGGGATCGAGCCCCGCATCGGGCTGTCTGCTCGGCGGGGAGCCTGCTTCCCCCTCTCTCTTTGCCTGCCTCTCTGCCTGCTTGTGGTCTTTCTCTCTGTCAAATAAATAAAATCTTTAAAAAAAAAAAAAAAAGAGAGAGAGAGAGAAACACGGAGGTTTCTGGGTGGCTCAGTGGGTTAAGCATCTGCCTTCAGCTCAGGTCATAATCCCCAGGTCCTGGGATCGAGCCCTGAGGCAGGGCTCCCTGCTCTGCAGGAAGCCTACTTCTTCCTCTCCCTGCTTGTGCTCTCTCTCTCTTTCTCTCTCAAATAAGTGGGTAAAATCTTCTTTTTTTTTTTTTTTAAAGCTACACGAAAACCTCCAAACATCGCTGGTTTCCTCCTGCCTTGTTCTGCTTCAGTTCCATGAACAGAAGGGCACGTTGGCAGCCAGGGCAGAAAGCTGCGCCCTTGTGAACACCTGGATAGCTGCTAGTTCTGATAAAGGTGGGCTGTGGCTGAAGAAAATAAACCCAGCAATAAAACATGTGTTTAACGGAAGGAAATTATGACAGGAAAGGATTTGGTAATAATTACTCCCTCACACCTGAAACCATCCAGCCCTGTGAACAAGCATCCTCTCAAACATTTGTGCTTAATATTTGCACTTTTAGGTGCGGGCAGAAATAAAAGGATCAGAACAGGAAGCAAGAGAACTCGCTTGCAGTCATTGCATAAGGGACGGGACCCCCCCCCCCCCGCAAGCACTGGCTGGCCTTGGTCAGCTGGCAGGAGATGGGAATAAGCTAAACCACCGGCCAGCGGCTGGGAAAAGCAAATTCTATGCATCACCTTATGCATTTCATCCCACTGGGGAATGTGGAAAGATAACCCCCCACAAAGCATGGTGAGCCTTGACCTCCTCCATTCAGTGGTATTTCAAGGGTCAGGATCCACCAGTCCCCGTCTCCAGGGAGGAACGTCAGGTGACCTCATGGGGAGGAAGAAACTCCGACCTGGGAGTGTGTGACCTTGGGCAAGTCCTTGAATTTTTATCTCTCACCTGTAAAATAGAAACAATGAGCCTAAGAAGTTCCTGTATGTTGAACATCAACGATGCACCAGGCAGCCGGCTAAATATCCAATCCGCTGAGCCCTAAAAGCTGGTGAGGAGGTTAAACAACTTGCTCCAGATCCCACTGCAAGCCAATGGTCAAGCCAGAATTTGGTCTCAGGTCTCTCTGACCCCAAAATCTATGTTCCTGTCCACCATGTGACACTGTCTCCAGTCTCATGGGGGGTCAAATTGAGTTAATGCAAGTGCACTGCTGGGCCAACCATCAAGTGATAACCGAATATCAGGGCTGGCTATTGTATTGTCGTTAGTAATAGCCAACAGAATTACAGAGGCTAAGGTCTTTGCATCGAGCAAATGACAGTCCAAAGCAGGCCAGTGTTGGATACACCTGTTTGTAATATCGACCAAAATACTGTGAGATGAGTGGAAACTTCAGAGAAAT
This sequence comes from Mustela erminea, assembly GCF_009829155.1. NCBI lineage: Eukaryota > Metazoa > Chordata > Mammalia > Carnivora > Mustelidae > Mustela > Mustela erminea. The sequence goes on along the minus strand of NC_045614.1, from coordinate 27,243,925 downwards.
GGAAAGGGAAAGTGGAATCCATTCATTTAGGTCCTGTCTGCCATCGGCTGAGATCTCTGTGATTTTCCCTAAAAGATGAAGACTCACCAGTGAGCGTTGACCAATTATATACACGGAAGCCTTCTAAGAGGGACAAAACCTGTCAAACAGTTTCTCTGAACAGCACTTCTCATCAAGACACTGGGGCTTAGTTAAACTAAAAGCTAATGTCCTTCAACAGAGACTCTAAACGGGACCCCAGGTGAGGAGTGTACATTGCCCTCTACGGATTTAGGTCAAGGTTGGCCTGGCCAGCAGATGGGAAGCCTTGTGCTGGTAGCCAAGGGCTCATGGAGAAGCCGCCGAGGGTGAAGACAGGGCTGGGACAAACACCAAAAATGGAGTCAGAGCCATGGGTCAACCACAGTGAGTTTTCGGTTCTGGGAAAACTCAACCTCCGTCAGTGACAGGGACCCTCCCCAAGGCAACTGGACTTTGGTGTCAGAACCTCTGTGGAGCCCAGACTCTTCCTGAGAGAGAGAAGAGGGGGCACAGAGGGCTTTCTCCCAGAAATTCTGCTCCCTGACCCTAAGTGCTAGAAATGCACTGCCCAGCCCAGTTGGGAGAACTTTGGAGAATTTCAGCAAAATAGAATTCTGACACTTTAGAATCTTGGAATCATAGCCTCTTCGAACAAATGAATTCCAAACATCCCTCCAGGGCATGGATCCTTTCTTACATTTGCTCCCTCGGCACCTGGCACAGACCCTGGCACAGAAGAGCTAATGAAACTTTTTTGTAACCTTCATATATTCAGGGGCCTCCCGGCCAATCTGCAGAGTCATTTCCAAATAAGCCTGGTCTGGCTTCTAAATGATAAAAAAAATTTTTTAAGATTTTATTTATTTATTTGACAGAAGGAGATCACAAGTAGGCAGAGAGGCAGGCAGAGAGAGAGAGAGAGGAAGGGAAGCAGGCTTCCCATTGAGCAGAGAGCCCGATGTGGGACTCGATCCCAGGACCCTGAGATCATGACCTGAGCCGAAGACAGAGGCTTTAACCTACTGAGCCACCCAGGTGCCCCTAAAAGAAAATTTTTGAAGAACTCTTTTTATTTGTGTTTCTCAGGAAACCTGAGAGGGGCACCAGGTAGTCACCCCCAAGTACTCACGCCTCTTCTCCCCAGTTTCTCACACCCAGCAACCTCTCCAGACCACATTTCCCAACTCCTCCACACCCCAGCCTCGCAGACATTTTTCCTCTCTCCCGCCTTCACCCTCATCCTCAGCCCTTTATACCATGTTCAACTCAGCATCTCCCCTAAATCCCTCTCCCCTTCCTCTCTGGCAAGCTCTCCCTACTTCTTGAGATCATATGAGCTCTGACAGCCAGGATGGCACCCACTGAACCCATCTTGGGTGGGAAAGGGGAAGGTGTCAAAAGTAAAAGAGGCAAATCAGGGTGGCCAGAGCCAAATCTAGCAGGAAAGACAAGGCAGAAAGCACTCGTCTCCACCAAAGTTTGATGAAACACCATCCTGCAGGTTGATAAACACGCAGGTAACCAGATCGTCAGAGTCTGGAAGGACACAGACCCCACCTCACTCTTTCCCTATCCTCTACCAGCATCAGGAATCTTCTCTGTATTACCCAGAGTTTATCCAGCCTCCGTGGGAACACCTCTGAGAAGCAGCAACCCCCAGAGAGCAGGAGAACCTAGCATGAGGTCCATTCCCTCATGAGCCTTAGCACGAAGAAGCTCTTGCAAGGCTCAGTCTGGAGAGGGAAGCCTCAGGCAAAGCCAGACCCACAAACTGCTCCAGATGGAACTGACTTGTCACAGAGCTACGTCTCTTCTACAGAAAATTCCTGAAAAAAGGGCTAAGGAAGAAGGAGAAGCAAGGAAGGGGAATCAAGGAATAAGAGGAGAAGGTGGGTGCACTATTGCTTCCACCTGGGCCCTGAGCGTGGGTCCGTGCGAGCACAGGCTCAATGCAGCAGCCTGTCTGGGCAACTGATCATCCGGGGTTCGAGACGGCATCCTGGGCCTGTGGCCTTCAGATCTTCCCTGCTTGCTGCCACCATGAAAGGCAAAGTTACTTGCGAATGCTCCTTCTCTTTATTTCCCTCCTTTCCCAGGACCTTGTCTGTGTGTACCAGAGCCGGGTGCCTGGAAGCAGGCTTCCCTTGAGGTGTGTCGGAGTCCCCGTGAGACTCGCCACTGAAGGTTACTTTTTAATAAGTGCCCCAACACCCCTCCGTTGTCCCCTGCTCCCCAAGAAGAGACTCTGGCATCATGTCCCCAGTTCTGTAAACACCTTCTCGCTGCTCAGGGGCAAAGGTGGGTTTTCTATGTTTATAAGTGCAAGTCGAGAGGTTACAAATTTTTTTAAGCCTCTCCAACAGCCTTAGGTGCTGTAGCAATCTGGTTCTCAGAGGCAGCTGCTGGCATATGCCGGGGAGGGGAGTGAGTAGTACAGTAGAGCTTCTCGGGGACGGTAAGGGTGCTCTTCCTTTATTGTGCTGTCGGGCAGCCATCCAGTAGCACCAGCTGCTGTGGGTAGGACATTTCTGCAGCAGCTGCTCGGGCTATCCAGAATGGGAGTGGCAAGAGGTAGTGTGACTGCACTGGATATCGGTGGGGGGGATTCAAAATGAACAATGGGAACACTTGATCCGATGGCTTTGGGAAGGGCAAGGGCTACAAATTAAAAAAAAAAAAAAAAGAATGTTTCTCTTTGGGGCAAAGGGAATTCATACAGTTTTTGATACAAGGAGAACTGAGGCCTTACCTTTTTCTAAGTGTACTAAGGGGCCTGTGCAAGATGACCTCTGCCACTCCCTAGCAAGTAAGATTCACCTGCTATTCCATGTTCCATGGACCTTGGAGCACCCAGAGATGGGTCAGCATCTATGAGAAGCTGTTTAGTGGCGTCTCCCATCAGACAGAGCCACGTTAAACATACTCTGCCTTTCACTGGCTGTGCATCTTTTTGTACATTACCAAACCTCTCTGTGCTTCATTTTCTCATCCTAGACATAATGCCTGTCTCATAGTTTGTGGGGATTCAGTAAGGAAGTACGTTGTATAGAGCACAGCTTTAAAAATGTCAGTGCTTAAAAAATAGGTGTGACTAATTTTAATAAGTTAATTTTTAAAAATGTCCAAGGCAGATTCTAGTTAGTAGCACACTGTGAGAAACACAAAAGGAAGAGAGACAGTTGCATGTGAGAGAGGCAGGGAGGCCTCCCGGATGAGGAGACGCCTCACCTGTAAAATTTACAACACCTGTTCCCCTAGAAGGTCCTGATAAGAAGGTATGCTCTCCAATTTTCATGCTTATTTGATTCAAAAGTGTTGGAAGGATGAGAGAAATGGCCATAGAATCACCAAAAAAAACAAAAACAAAATAAAACAACCATACACACACACACACACACACACACACATATGATTACCAGAGGTGGGGATCATTTTAAGAGGCAAAAATAATAGGGGTGACTGAGTGGCTCAGTCATTAAGCATCTGCCTTCAGCTCAGGTCATGATCTGGGGTCCTGGGATCAAGCCTCGTATCAGGCTCCCTGCTCAGTGGAGAGCCTGCTTCTCCTTTTCTCACTCCCCCTGCCTGAGTTCCCTCCCTCGCTGTGTCTCTCTCTGTCAAATGAATAAAATCTTTTTTAAAAAGAGGCAAAAATAATAGTTAATAAATATCAATTATTAACTCTCATATATCGTGGAATCTAAGATACACCATATTTCAAAGAATCTAAGACACACCACCAAGAAAGAGCAAAACCTATGAACTGAACAATAACACTGTGTTTCCATAACAGCAACCGTTAAGATGCATCGATTTCAGATATATTTTTAAAAGGTTAAAAAAAAAAATGGGCATCTGAGAAATGGTGAAGTTCCATGTTCGCCATACTCTACACTAATGAAGATACGTTTTAAAAGCATTTTTTCATGGGTTCCCCGCAAAAATAGGTTATCAGGAAATCCATTTGACAGATGAGGACACTGAGGCACAGAGCAATGAAATAATTTGTCTAAGTCCCCATAGCCAGTCGATATTAGAGCTGGCAATCAGATTCAGAGCTGCCTAACAGAAAAATCCAAGGGTTTATGCACCATACTGTGCACAAAAGACCTAAAACCCAGCGCAGCTGGGTAAGAGGGACAGAGAGAAGTACATGGACCAGGTCAGAACCAAGAGAGCCGTGAATGCTGGGGTTTGGACTGGCCATCCTCTCCAGGATCATGCCCTGAGTCTTGCTGCGTGGCACTATATTGAGCACTGGAGGGAGGCCAGCCCCAAGCAAGAAACAGACCGGATCTCTGCCTTGCAGAGTTCACAGCTAGCTGAGCAAGGGATCCGCTCCTGACTGGACCATTCAGGAGGAGAGCTGCCAGGGTCCAGTGTGCATGGGGCACACATAGAAGGAAACTTTGACCCAGAGCTGGGGGATCGGGGAGGGCTTCCCAGAGAAAGTGGCACAATGATCTGAACAGTGGGTCAGAAATGGAGAAGCATGTGGCACCAGGCACCTCATGGGCGCCCCTCCATTTCCCTCACAGTTAGGTTGGAGCCATCTGACCAATCCTGGCAAAAAGAGGGGAATAGAAAGGGACTTGTGGCACTTGTAGGCTGAGTGAGTTAAAAGACAGGTGCCTCCTCCAACTTCTCTCCCTTTGTGCCAGTGACTTGGGGGGCCACCTCTCCAGAGAGAAAAGGACCACCCAATCCATACCGCAGCTCAAAGGAGTGAGACATAAACTTTAATGCATTAAGTGACTGAAATATAGAGGTTAATTCAATATCACTGCATAACCTAACTGACCCTGATTAGTCCGCTAGGAGAGAGGGCTCCATGCAGAGGAAACAGAACGTGCAAAGGCCAGAACGTCGGGACTTGGAGGAATTGAATACTACCTCTAGCTGCAGCATGAGGGCCAGGGGCCAGTGGCGTGAGATGAAGCTGGAGAGGTAGGACTTCCTCCCAGGGCTCTGCAGACCACGTAGCAAGTCTGGGAGGCCGTGGTTCAGAGAATGTATTAAAAGTGGAAGGAGACAAGGCAACAGAAGCTGGAGACTACGAGTCCTGAGAGTGGCAATGAACATGAGTCTAAAGAAATAGACATGAGAAAGACAACATGGAATCCATGCAGGGGACAAGAGAGAGAGCTGGGTCAGAGTTACCTCCAACTTCTTGAGCTTGAGACACGAGGACAATGGCGGTGTGCTCAACAGAAGGGGGAAATCCAAAGACAAACTGAGCCATGGCAGCTCCTGATGGGTCTGACTTGGAACATGTTGAGACTTGAGGTTGAAGGATCATTGTCCAAGGGAATTAAAGGAGCAGGGTGTGGCGGGACAGAATCAGATTCAGGAGCTAGCCTCTGCTTGCTTACAACTGAGTTGGAATTCCTTCCTAGTTCTCTCCATTCGCAACAGGTTTAGCTAGATGTACTCTCTCCATGAAGGCTTCTTATGACAGCCTTGGTTTTCCTAAATGCTCTGTAAAGACCAATTAATTGCACTAATTTATCTATCAGCTTTTTCTGGAATGAGCATCTAAGACATAATTAGACAATTGTCGTTAAACCTATGGAACAGCTCCCTGAGAGCAGTCAGCAATGAGATGGTATGTTTTCCTTTGTGGCTGACACCTCAGGTGGCTATGGGAAAATATACAGAAACAGGTATCAAGGTGTCAGAGAAGGGAAGGAGCTCTCTCGCAGGCCTCGAAGCTACCACACGGGTAAACAGTTCCCTAGAGAAGAATGTGTGGTGACCTGGGGTGGTTTGGTGTGCTGGAGTGGGTTCCTACCAGCTCTAAAATATTCAGAATCCCTGCAGACTGGCCGGTAGCTCAAAGTTGGCCACAGTGAGAGTACTTACAGCACAGAATTCAGCAAATTCTGCAGGTCAGGGCTCTTCATGAAGAGCAACCTTCCTTCAGTATAAACCAGTTCTCTCTCTCTCTCTCTCTCTCTTGTCCGCCGCGTGGACTCCGTGTTGTACTTCTCATGTCTGTTTCTTTAGAGTTGTGTTAATTGCCACTCTCAGAACCTGTAGTCTTGCAGGAATGTGGGGGTTGGAAAGTCATCTCAGTATCTGGCTCCCCTCCCTTCTCGTGGGAATATCCAAAAGCCATTCGTGATACCTGCCTTTCCCTCATTCTCCAGTTCCAATCCATCAAATGCTCTCCATCCTGTCTCCCAAATATATCTTCATTATCTGGCACCTGATGCCTTACCTAACAATCCTCTCCTTCACACTCACTGTGCTCAGAAGGTTTCCACTCTGAAACTTTGCATACTCTGGTCTGCCCTCCTAGAATATTCTTCCCCCCATTAAGAGTGACTGAAGTCTTCTCATCTTCAGATCTCAAGTGTAAAGTCACTTCTCCTGAAGACCTCCCCAGACCACACCTTCTAAAACAGCACTCCCTATGTTATTTTTCTTTTTTTCACTTTGTCTCTTTCAAAGCACTTATCACAGTTTATCTTGTTGTGTAATTCTTTCGTTGACTTTCTGCCAGACTGGACACTTCAGGAGGGCAAGCTTGTTTTCTACCCTATTACTCATGCCTCCCATGGAGCCTGGCACAGAATCGGGGACCAATAAGTATTTACTGCAGAAATAGTGGATAAAGGGGCACACACCCCAAATTTTGTAGTTGTGAGTGAGACCCAGACCCCCCTTTTCAAAGGTCCTCCTTAAGGTTGGAGGGTGTTGCTGTTAAAAATTCAAACCAATGGAACTCACAAGATAGATGATTTCACTGATACCATAAGCCCTCTCCAGTGGCCAGATGGAAGTAAGGTGGTGGTGTTTCCTCCTCCCCACCCCCACATACTGGAGTACATTTAAATGGAGTTACTGAGCCCACCTCTTATATTGCATTATCTCATAATTTTCCCTCTTCTCCATGACAGCCCAAGGTAAAATCAAGGGGAAGAGTTTTCCTGCCACCGTGACCTTCACTTCTAAGCCTGTGGTGTTTGTTTTGACAATCTCTTCTTTCCCTAAGGCCTCCTGACATCATAGAACACTCAGGACCTGCCTCAGAGGTACAGAAGGATTTGAGTTTACTAGACTTGGCAACAGGGAAACTTCTTGCTTCCTCCCTTGTGTCCCACATGAGCACAGATAAATACCAAAATTACATACATCAACCATCTCAGCAAGGGAAATTTTCTAAGGGAGGAAAATGCAGGGATTATTGGCTAACTCTTCTCAAAGCCATACCTCACAGCTAACTCTAAAGTCATACTTCACGGTGGGATTGGGAACAGGGATATGAAGCAGTGTGGCAGGCAGAGCCTATGGTGACCTCCAATGACCTCTACCTCCTGGTATTCATGTTTTGTATAATCCCCTCCCTTGAGTGTGGATGGAAACTGTGACTTGTTTCTAGTCAAAAGAATATGACAGATATGAAGGAATTTTGCTGACTGCAGGTCCTAAGTCAATTTAAGTTCATCAAAAGATAGATTATCCTCAATGGATCTAATTTACCTGGGCAAATGGCCTTAAAACAGAGACTTCACCCTCCTTGAGGCAAGAGAGTCTCCTTGCTGGCTTGGTGAAGTACTATGGTGAGGAAGTCCACATAGCAAGGAACTGTGGGCATTCCCTAGGACCCAAGGACAGCCTCCAGTACACAGCCAGCAAACCTCTGGGGACTTTTGTCACACAACCTCAAGGAAATATGTGACAACCTCAGTCACGTCACAACACGAATGAGCTTGGAAGCGAATTCTTCCCCAACTGAGCCTCCAGATGAGAATGTGACCCAAATAATACCTTGATTACAGTCTTGTAAGACACTGAGCAGAAGACACAGTTAAAATGTGCCCACACTCCTAACACACAGAAACTTTGAGATATAGTAACTATTTGTTGTTTTAAGCCACTTGGTAGGTGGCAATTTGTTATGCAGCAATAGACAAATAACACAGGCAGTGACATGAGCTAAACCCAGGAAATAGCAACCAGAGATTCATTGATACCCACTCTCTGTAATGCCTTGCTTGTTAGTCCTGCTGTGGGTCATTTCTGCTCCCAGACAAAGCATTTCAGGTGCTCCCTAGGAGGTAAACTGGGACATTCATCTGGGCACCCACTGTGTACCATAGCCTGGATTGGGGACTGAGGATTCAAAGTGACTGTAAAATTGTCTTTCTTTCAAGGAGCTCATAGACTAGGTGGACAGATAATGCAAGTGTATCCTCCATCAGTCCGTCCTCCCTCAGCCGTCACCTACAGAGGGCTGGTATGTGGCAGGCATGGTGCTAAGTGCTATGGCCAGAGAAGAATAAGAATCTGCTCAGCCCGAGGTGTCAGTCAGGTTATGGAGAGCTGGAGGCAGCTTATGTTAGCTCCCCAGGAGTCAATTGTTAAATTTTCAGTAATCTTGTGACCCAGTAGTTAAATGCAACCATTATGAGAAGTTAAATGATTTAAACTTACAAATTAAATAAATTTTATTTTAAAAGGTAATGAATACTCAAAACTCATCAGTTCCTGACTACATTTTTACATTTTACTTCTTCCTGTGATCTTGAAGTTGTAAGCCAATATTGTTTGTGTAGGGTGGAAATGCTCTATAGTCGTGTGTTACCGTGCATGTCCTCCCAACTCCACACTTAGTGACTTTGCAATGGCAACTTCAAATTGGCCATAGTGTGTGTACATATACCACAGAAACTGTCACACATCACAAATCTGAGCTTGATTAACTGTTCTGGTGATAGTCTAGACCCCAGATCTCAAGGAAGTGATAGAGAAAGGTTCACAATGCAGCAAATCTTAAGTGTGCCATGTGCTGTTGCCATTGCATGTAAGCTGAACCCAAAAAATCAAGGATACATTCTTCTAATATTCAAAACCTGTTCTGTAATTCAGCAAAGGAGTCACTCGTATCATATACAATCGAGTGAAGTTTTCAAAATCACTTTCAAAAGTGATGTTCTCAAAATCACTTTCATCTTACTTATTAATGTAAGTGAAAGTATCAGCCAAAGTTCATGACAGGACTACACTTGCCCATCCAAGGACATGAAAGACCTCTTTGCTGAATCAGAACGTGATCAAGTATACATATTCATAGTCCAATGGTGTCAAATCATGGTTGAATTGCAACCAAAACTTGGCTAAAACAAGAATCGGCAAAAATGAATGAAAGCAATCTGTGAGAGTCAATGACCATATGAAATGCATAAGAAAGAGTACTGTGTGTTATTTTTATGTGATAATAAGTGTGTGTTTGATACACATCCTTTATACCAGTGCAGTATAATAAACCTAGTTATGTGTAGGTGTGCTTACATTTTTTCTGAAGAGCTGGTTGTGAACTTTCATTCAGCACATTGGCTGGTAGAGGCAGACAGAGATGACTATCAGTAAGTTGAAAGCAATCGTCAAAGTATGAATGAAGATGTGAGGCAGTAGCAGAAAGTGGTTTATCTCTCTAACTGAAAGGGTAGGAGGGGTGATTTTTTTGACCTGGGTCACTACTCTCAACTACGCTGGGGAGGGTATGGTTCAAAGACTAAGACAAGACACTGCCCACATCACCCTCTCCCCAGCCTGGGCACAGACTGGCCCAACATTGTGTCTCCTGGCTCAATAAGGAAAAGGGCATTTAGAAAGCTGTCAGCCAGGGAATTCCCTTTGCTGCTCCCTGTCTGAGTCCCGATTCCAGACCTCTTCGTAGCTTGGGAGATGGAGTCATGACCAAGTGCTCAGCATCCATCAGGACCTCCTGCAAAGAATAAGGACAATGGAGTCAAGGTTTAAAAGAAAGATGTTGGTTGACAGGGAAGAAGCATCCTGCTTTGAGCCAGACTCCATGACAGTTTTACCTGCATTGATCATTTAATCCTCATGACAACCCAGTGAGGACATCTATCTTACCCACTTCATTTTACAGAGGAGACTGGGGCTCAGAGAGAAGTTACTTGTCCAAGCATGCTCACACAGCCAGTCAGTGCTGGAGCCAGGAATTGAACCCAGGTAATGGACCACATGCACCTTACTGTGATGGGGGAGGCTGGATCTTTCCCAGCCATCTTAACGAAGACAATATGTGAGGAGGGAGGGAAAGCATGGAGAACATAAGGCCTCATGCATATCCATGATGACAATGTTGATGAAGCATCTGTAAGAACTTGGCGGGGGGGGGGGATTCTTCCATTTCATTTGGATTTCAGATTTTTTTTGCTGTTCGATTGTTTCCTTCAACTAACAAGAAACTAATTTTTCATTGTTTTCACAAATTTTTATTGATTTCCTACTACATTCTAGGGGTGAGAATTACAGCAAAGAACAAGAAAGACAGTAAGAAACAAATGGCAGAGCTCCCTCTGTTGCCATCCACCCCTCACTGTGTCAAGAAGCAGATCTAGTTTTGCTTTTCATAGTACTCAGGGCTCCCAGCCTGGTGTCTAGCCCAGAGAAGGTACATATTGAGTATTTGTGGGTGAACTGCTGAATGGATGAATGCCGCAAGGGGTAATCATACCACCTTCCCTTCCTCATCCCAAAGGTGCCTGAAGACAATCAGAAGGAAGAAACTCCCAAAATGTGCTCAGTGTCTGCTTTCCCCCAGGCTGGCCCTGAGAGAAGCCCCACCAGCTCACATCCTGACTGGCCCACCCTCTCAGAGCTCAGCCCCTGGAAGGGAAACTCCAGGTCACCCTCCCCGCACTGTGGCACCCTGGACTTCTGCTACCTCCACTTCCCCCACAGTCACTGGAGAAGACAGACCCCATAGCAGGGGGGCAAGTTTGAGCCTGCATGGCTGCCTGGAAGCTGCAAAGGGTGAGTCCTCCCCTCTGGAATGAAAGGGTGATAGCTGTGAGCCCTCATGAAAGAGTGTTGAGGTGGCCATGAAGGCCAGCTGCTTCCTCTCCACACCATCAGGCTCCTTGCTCCACCGGAGCCCTCCCCACAGTGTGAAAAAGCAGGGCAGCCTCCAATTTGCATTGCAAGGATTTATCTGCTCTTTCAACCTGTGCCCCCACCCAAGGAGGCTTCCACCCAAGGAAGACACCACCCAAGGAGAACTCCACCCAAGGAGGATTCCACCATCTTGGGGAATGGGGCACTCAGCTGAAAGGAAAGGCCAGTGGAGCAGAGAGGGACACAGAGTATTGATAATGAACTTTACTGTGATGATTATAAAGTGATATCTGCTTTATAGATAGGTATAGGTGTAGAAAATGTAGAGGGGAAGAGTCATGTCAAAAAAAAAAAAAATTAAAATTGCCGTCATCCCACTTGTGAGAGACAACATGGTTGGTCCTTTGCTGCATTTCTTATAGCCTTTCGCCTGTATGTGTTCTTGTCTTCACAATCTTTAATTGAAATCCTTCGCAGAATACTGTTAGAAATCTGTGACCAGGTGGAAAGAAAAGGAGATGCCAGATCCTCTTTCCACAACCTCACTAAGCCCCTCCCCACCTCCATTTTTTGGCAACCAGGAAAGATGGAGGGAACTCCAGAATTATGGCTGGTACTACTGAAGTTGAATTATGGTTAATACTGAAGTTCTTGCCACCCTGACAAATGGTTTAGAGTGAGATTTAACTTGATTTAGAAAAATAAAGAAATATGACATTTCTTAGAACGGTGGTGCGGGGTAAAATTCACACCAGCTGAATGGATGAGTGGGTTGATGGATGGCTGCCTGGATAGCAGGCAAAAAGAAAAAGGAGTAATAGAGAAATGAAAAGAAAAAGGGAGAACAAGGGAGACACACATATAGATGCTTGTATGTGCATAGAATATTCTAGAAGGATACTTAGGAATTGTGAACAGTAGATCCATCTTGGAGAGTAGGTAAAAGTGGGTCTTTAAATGGATGTTTTGTTTTGTTTTGTTTTTAAGTTTCAAGGGCCATTTTTTTTAAGATTTTATTTATTTACTTGACAGACAGAGATTACCAATAGGCAGAGAGGCAGGCAGAGAGGCAGGCAGAGAGAGCAAGGGAAGCAGGCTCCCTGCTGGGCAGAGCCTGATGCGGGGCTCAATCCCAGGACTCTGAGATCATGACCTGAGCTGAAGGCAGAGGCTTTAACCCCCTAAGCCACCCAGGCGCCCTAACTGGTTGTTTTATTACCTCTGCACTCCTTTGAATATTTAACCGTGAGTAAGCATTACTTTTCTAATTCCTAAAACATTTGAAGTGATTTTCCCACCTCAGATATTATGAATACATTAGGTTACATGACAAAGAGGGATTGAGGCCGCAGATGGTATTAAGGTTGCTCATCAGCTGACCTTAAACTAGGGAGATTATTCTGGATTAACCAGAGGCGACCAGTGTAACCACCAGGGTCCTTAAAAGTGGAGGTGGGAAGGTCAGAGGAGAGTCAGAGAAAGATATGTGAAGATGGAGGAAGGAGCCAAAACACGAGGAAGTAGCCTCTAGAAACTGGAGAAGGGAATGAAGCAAATTTCCCCCAGGAGCCTCCAGAAAAGGATGCAGCTCTGTAACACCCTGATTTTAGCTCCGCGAGAGCCATGTCAGACTTCTAACCTGATCCCGCTGGCCTCCCCCGCTTCCTCCCACCCCGCAGAGTGACCATGTGGGGCACAGTATGGCCGGGCTCCCTGTGGACCAGGCCCCTGAGCCCAGGAGCTTCTGAACTAACCGCTGGCACGGGTCCTGGCACGCACAGAAAGACTTCCATTCCCACCGTCCGTGGTTGTTGTTCAAAGGAACAGCGGCCGCACGAAAAGAAACGAATGGAGGAATGAATTATTAATGCTTGCGAACAGAACCTCTAACGCTATTAGTATTCTGTCCTAGCTGTGCCTCTCATGCCAAGGCACTGATTTTATTACATAGCAGATCAAGGCACAAGGCACACGTGGCCACATTGGATTTGGTCAATTAACAAGGGCGAGGAGAACTGTAAATTATTCGTCGTTTCCAGGGGCACCATTTGGCACAATAGTGTCCGTGCCTTTCCCCCTTGGCTTCGACACACACCTGGCTTCCTTTTGTTATCAAGGCCCGCAGTTGCTGTGAAAAAAAGGCTGGCGAGATCTGATGCTGAAGCGAGTGCGCAGAAATCCCTGCCTAGGTCCTGGTCTGGTTTCTTCTTCAAAGATTAGGACTAGAAAGATCCGAGGGTTGGACATCGATTTCATTCGTAAAGCACCTCTTTTGTCTTTGGGCACCCAGCAGATTACATACAGCCTACGCCAACACACACACCTGTGTGCCCCTGGGCACACACGAACACATGCTGATGGGTACCCCAGACACAGACACACAGGCTTTCGGGCACCCACACTGGAGACGCACGTGATCTAGCTCAGGCAGGGGAGCAGTGGGTTCCGCTCCCTGGGGCTTCTCTCTCTGAGCTGAGCATTCTAATTCAGAAACTACCCTAACTCTGGGGAAATAATCTTCAGATTAGTTTCTCTGCCTGCCAGGAACAGAGGACCGTGCTCCATTTTTAAAGAGTAGCTTAGGGACGCCTGGGTGGCTCAGTTGGTTAAGCGGCTGCCTTCGGCTCAGGTCATGATCCCAGCCTCCTGGGATCGAGTCCCACGTCAGGCTCCTTGCTCAGCAGGGAGCCTGCTTCTCCCTCTGCCTCTGCCTGCCTCTCTGTCTGCCTGCGCTCACTCTCTCTGACAAATAAATAAATAAAATCTTTAAAAAAAAAAAAAAGAACTTTAAAAAAAGAAATAAATAAAAATAAAGTAGTTTATTTCAGGAAGTGCTGGGGGGCCCTGGTTAGGCTGGAACCCCTAAGAGGGTCCCAGCTGGTGACCCTGCAGCTCTTAGAGATGCAGGTGGGTGGGTGGCGTGTGTCCCTTCCCAACTGCCCACTTGTGAGCTGTGTCATCAGGGGCAAATTACTTAAACTCCCTATGCCTCAGTTTCATCAGTTGTAAGTTGTAGGTGAAAATAGTACTTGCTTTGGAGGGTTGGGTTAGGATGAATTCTGATTATGAACGTACATTGTTTAATGGAGTGCCATGCAGATAGTAAATGGTCCGTAAAGGCTGATTCTGGGACTATGATCCCTACAGCCACATTCATCTAATCCCCCTACTTTGGGGAGGGGGGTTGCTTTTCACATTTTATTGGCTACAGGGGAGGGGCCTCCTCTGTGTCACCAGGGGTGCTCACTCCAAGCTTGGGCCCTAGGGGCCCTAGGGGTCCTGGGCACATCAGGCATGTTTCCATCACCTCGTAGGGGCACTGGGTAGTTGTAAGGCGTGGTCTGGTTGATCAAGGTGGCATATTTGGTGAAGGTGCTGAGGGTGCACAGAATTAGGGCAAGGCCCCCAATGGTAAAGGATATGACCAACATCAGCTCCTCGGCCCAGACATCCTTGAGGAAGGTGGTGAGTCCCCCGGCTATCTTGTCGTAGCATTGGCAGAAACAGGGGCTCCCCTTCTTTTTTTTTAAGATTTTATTTATTTATTAGAGAGAGAGAGCGTGAGCAGGGGGAGGAGCAGAGGGAGAGAGAGAATCAGACTCTCCACGGAGCATGGAGTCTGATGTGGGGCTTGATCCCAGAACCCTGAGACCATGACCTGAGCCAAAGGCAGACGCTTGACCAACTGAGTCACCCAGGTTCCCCTTACCCTCTACTTTTTAGGAACACACACACACACACACCCCTTAAAGAAAGAGTGCTGGAAGAGGCAATGCTCAGAACCTTATCTTCTATTTGAACAGCACTTTGCCCCATGGGTTTGAAAGCCCCTTGATATTTGTGTTTTCTTTTTTGCTTCATAAAACCTTGTGGGGTAGGAAGACTGGAATTACTGGCTCCTTTATTTAAAAATAGAGAAAACAGGGGCACCTGGGTGGTTCAGTGGGTTAAGTCTCTGCCTTCCACTCAAATCATGATCTCAGGGTCCTGGGATCATGCCCCGCATCAGGCTCTCTGTTCAGCAGGGAGCCTGCTTCCCCCTCTCTCTGCCTGCCTCTCTGCCTATTTGTGATCTGTGTGTGTGTGTATGTGTCAGATAAAAAAATAAAGTCTTTTTAAAAAATTAGAGGAAACAAAGGTGTACAAAGGTCACAAGATACACCTGTAAAAATTCATTGCAGTGTATTTGTAACCACACACACACACCTGTAAGCGCGTGCGCGCGCACACACACACACACACACACACAAATCATCAAACACACAGCAGCTGAAGAGGGTAAATGAAGGCGGTGCCTTGTAACGTGCAGTAGTGTGCAATCATTACAAAATCAACCTCCAAGTTTCCAATGACGTGGGAAATGTCTCGGCTCTAATGCTGAGTGAAAGAGAAGTGTCCAGACCCGGATGCCGAGGAAGAGTTCCATTCAACAATCAGGAGGAGGAAATGGGCCAAGACATTAACATCGCTCCCACAAGAGGTTGTACTTGCCTGATATTTTTTTCCTTTATACTGTTTGGTGTTTTCCAAAATTTCCAAGACAGGGCTATATTATTTTTATAATTAAATTTTAAAAATGAGCTATGAGTTCCAGTTGCTCCCCTGAGGACGTGCTGCTGCCTGGCAGCTGGGCTAGCTCCCTGAACCCATCAGCAATGGGAGGGATGGTGACCCTTCCCTCCTGGTCACTGGGTCAGCCTTTGGCACCAACCCTCCCCAAGGAAATGAACCACTATCACACACCAATAATGGCACTTTTAAGACCTGTTTCCAAACTCTGAATCCAGACTTGACACCAACCTCCACACTTGCAGTATTGTCATCTGAGAGAGAGGGAAGACCTCCCTGGCCCATTCACCAGGAAAAGTCAAACAAACTCACAGATGATATTATGCTAATATCAAGTAGTCATAATCACAGAGTTTAGTGAGCATCTACTATGAGCCAGGCCCTTCCAACAAATTCTCCTAACTACCCCATGACACAGGGATTATCCCACTTCACAGAAGAGGAAACCAAGGCTTGAAAATGAGAGGGCCCTTGCCAAGGGCAGCCAGCAGGTCAGTGGCAGAGTCAGGCCTGTATGCACCAGGGCCCAGGCTCTGCACCTGGGGACCGAGCAGTAGGGGAGCCCCTAGCGCACATGGGAGTCAACTCCAGTGCTGAGACCCAGCTGGTTCTTCTCTCAGTGAATACTGGAGAGAGTGTCCCCGGGGAGGCCTGCTCAGGCTGAGGCTTCAGTGAGGGCTTTGCCATTGGAAGGCAAATGAAACAATGATTTCCTGATGGTTATTAACTTCTGTAAGACTTGAAGCCCTTAGGGGGACTGTCCCAGGTCTTCTCTCCCTCCCAAGGCTATTGCAAGGATGCCTGAGACCCAGACTGGGGGGAGGAAGACCCAGGGTCATACAACTTCTCTGAGTAGAGCAGGGGTCACAGCTTCTGGGCCCTGGACTAGGGATGTCCCTATTGAAACCAAGGCAGAAATGAGCCGGCACTCATTCATTCATTCAACAAACCTTTACTGAGCATGCGCTGGGCACCAGGCATTGTTCTAGTGAGTGGAACCAACAAGGCCTCTGCCCTCATGGAATTCACTTTCCAGTAAAGCAAGACAAGTGAACAAATATCCAAGAAATATTCTTTCAGGCTGTCATAAGTGCTACAAAGAAACTAAAAGAGGATTGCCCCTGAGGATAGCAGAATAACAGCCTTCGAAGATGCCCGCGTCCTCAAACCCAGAGCCCTGCCAAAACATGGCATTAGTTACACAGTGAAGGGAATTAAAACTTCAGATAGGATCAGGATTGCTAACCAGGAGACCTTGAGACAGGGAGAGTATCCTGGAGGAGAGTATCCCAGGGGTGGGCTCCGTGTCTTCACGGATCCTAGAGTGGAA
This sequence comes from Mustela erminea, assembly GCF_009829155.1. Classification (NCBI taxonomy): domain Eukaryota; kingdom Metazoa; phylum Chordata; class Mammalia; order Carnivora; family Mustelidae; genus Mustela; species Mustela erminea. Next base: position 27,227,133 of record NC_045614.1, on the reverse strand, counting down.
GAGGGAAGCAGAGGCAGAGAAGGAGATGGGACCCTAGAAGGACCATTGATGGGACACTGTTGGCTTTGAAGATGGAAGGCAGGGGTGGGGGGGCACCTGGGTGTCTCAGTCGGTGATGTGTCTGCCTTGGGCTCAGGTCATGGTCTCAGGGCCCTGGCATGGAGCCCCACATTGAGCCCCTCCCTAGTGGGGAGCCAAGATGGAGGAAGGGGTCATGAGCCAGGGAAGAAGACAGCCTCCAGAACCTGGAAAAGGCCAAGAAAATGAATTCTCCCTTGAGCCTCCAAAAAGGAACACAGTCCTACCTACACCTGGATCTTAACCCAGTGAGACCCGTTAGACTTGTGACCCACAGAAGTGTGAGATGGTAAACGTGTGTTGGATAAAGCCCCTCAGTTTCTGGTTGTTCGTTAACCGCAGCCCTGGAAGTAGGACGGCGCCTCATGGTTCCCTCCTCAGACGGGCCTCGCCCGATCCCATATTGAAGGACGTCCTCCTGCTCTCTGCCTTGCGTGGTTGCAGGTTCCTTCACAGAACTTACCACAGTTTTAATCAATGACTCACTTGTTTACTTTGGGAAGCAGGGCAGAGAGAGAACCTTCACATGAAGGTCAGGCCTGAAGGATGAAAACATACCGACCACAGGCAGAGCTGTCTGGGCTGGGGAGAGGGGTAGGAAGAAGGCGGGAGCAGACGGGAGGCCAGGCCTGAACCCAGTCAGGATGCAGGCAAGTGCACCCCCAATTTGCTTCCTGGGAACCCATCCCGGGCACCAGAGCAGAAGGTCTCGGGGACCACCTCACCCGGCAGCAGCCCCTGTTCTCCCCTCCAGCCGGCTCCTGGGCACTCGCCTTGATCTGCTGACCAGAGGCCTGACCTCATGGACTTGGACATCCACTGCACTGGGGCATCGCATCCTTTCTGGAAGCAGTCAGGGTGGAAATTGCCAACTCCAGAGTACCCTCTGTCAACAAAGAGGGAGACCCGCCCCCCCCCCCCACCCCCCGCCAGGAGCCTACGCAGAACACAGCACCTGCTGGGAAAAAACTCACCCTAAGCGGGAGACTTCTTGGGAATGAGAACCATGAGTAGTAGCAAAGCTTGGGGGTGTTGGGTGGAGAGTGGGGGACACGGAGTCCTAGGAGGAGAGAGGGGCAGTCACCACTACTACTTACACTGTTGGTGCTCAAATTCTCCCACCTGCTGGCCCTTCTCTGTTCAACTTCTAACTCGTGCCCCAAACCAAATCCAGACTCTCTGACGGAGACCGCTCCCTGTGCCGGCCCAGGAGGGCCCCTTGTCCACCACCCAGACTCCCTGTCTTTAGCTGCCTTGACCTCCCCCACCCACAGTATGAGTCTCCTCCCCAGGCTCGCCTTCCACCTGCTTCCTCCAGCAGCAGCCACCCCCTCCTGGAACCTTCAAGCAGGTGACGGGCACTTCACGAACTCACTCCATGGTCCCCTCTTAGTCCAGCAGGGGGTTGTTTTATTTTGGGGGGTGGTGTCATCTTGCGTTTTGTTTTTCTTTCTCAGGCAGGGATTGTGGTATTTCATTCCTGGTTAAATTGTTCAAATCCCTGCCCGAACTTCCTCTGCCAAGGTCAGGAGAGCTCTGTGGGGAAGAGACACTCAGCCCAGGCCAAAGCGAGGCCTCCAAGTGGCTCTTCAGCCAGACAAGACTTGGAACTCATTTCCTCCTTCGGATGAATTTCCTCCTTCCTGGGAAGATTGTTTAACAGGGCAGGGAGTGTTTATAGCAGGCTTTTCTGCAGGAGGGCAGAGCCAGGGCAGAACCAGGAGGAGCTGGCCCACACACGGTGCCCACAAACCACTGGGTCCCTGTCACAGTGCGAGAACCCACCTGGGAGGCCCCAGCCCCTCCGAGAACCAGCAGGCTGGCCTCGCTCAGCAGCGGGTCCAGGGGGCTGACGGGCTGGGTCAGGGCCCCAAAGCACCAGCGGGAACATCTGGCCTCTCCACCGAAGCAGGTAAGCGGGAGCCCTGAGCCCTCAGGTACGTTTCCAACAGCACGAAAAGATCCAAACTTCCAGGTCCACATGACTGAAAGAAAGGAAAAGAGAAGTGGGGTGGACGGAAGCGGGCAGGCCAGGGATGGATGGCCGGCATCGCAGGCTCCTCTCCTCGGGCAGAGGGGCCCCTCGGCATTCATTCATTCTTTCATCTCCTCATTCAAAAAACACAGCTGAGCATCAATCAGCAGCCACACCAATATTTAAAGGATGAACGAGAAAGGTCCCAACTCTCATTTTTCTGTGAACAAAATGATCTGTAAAGTCACAACAAAGCTCCCTGGTCTCGAGAGATCTTGTAGCTGTGTGATATCAGGTGCATCCCTAGCCTTCACTGAACCTCAGTTTTCTGATCTGTGAGGTGGGAGTGAGAGTCCGGCGGTCCTCTGTTGATCCCTGTAGTTCTCCATCTAGACATCCAGGCTAGCAGTCACAAAAAAACACATAAAATAGCATCTGTTATGTGCCAGACTCTGGGCTGTGTGCTCGCTATGTAATAACACATTTAATCCTCATGTGACCTCTACGAGGTAGGCACCGTAATCACTCCCAGTTTGCATATGGGGCACGAAGGCACAGAGAGATTAAATAGCTTGCCCGAGCAGTGTGGCTGCAAAATGTACACTCCCCGACACTAGGCAGCACTGCGTCCCCAGTGAAGGCGACTCAAAGTCTGTGGCTGGAAGAGAGCCGGTGGAAATTTGCACAGGTAGTAACTTCAGAACACTTCCGACATGTACCATAAAGGAGGTAGGAGTCAGGACAGACTTCTCGGAGGTTAAGTTTGGGGAGGAATGCTAGTGGGAGGAAGAGAACGGGGAGGTAAGCATTTGGGACACTGCAGACTCTTAAGAGAAGGGGGAGAGGGAGGAAGGGGGGGTGGTCCTGCAGGGAGAGGGCAGGAGCGGACATTGGGAGGAGAGGGCAGCAAGGTGCTCAGGCCCACCCAGGACAAGCAAACTGTGGAGTGGAGTTCGGTTCTACCCAGTGTTTGCTCTATCTGTCTGTCCGCTCCAGTGCATTGGCCAGCTCCCCGTTCAGGCTGGCCACAGCCTACCCAACGCCAAGCCAGGCCTCCCAATATTAGACGGGCAGGTCTCCTCTGAGGGCACTGGGGTTCTGTCTTATGGTCATCATTTACACCCTGTCTCTGTATACCTCCATGTGTACACACGGCCCCTGCCACTGCCTTCCAGTAGGAATTTGGAAGCCTGAAGAGCCGAGGGTTATGTCCTGGGGTGCAGGATGCTGGAAGCCATGGCTTGCCAACGTGTGCTTGGACTGGGCTGTTCCTGGGCAGTTCTACCCTGGGTGAGACCGGCCTGTCTACTTCTGCTGGGCAAGTCTGGCACAGCTTCCTGGACCAGACTGAAGTCCTACAGCAGAGGCCTTGTGGAAAGGGCAGACTCTTCTATGATTGGTAACAATCTCTTGCTTTGGGAGGTCCCAGGAAACAGAGGTGGAAAGGCCAAGGTCTGCTTCCCAGGTGCGTAGCCTGGGGAGACAAAGATGTAGAAGTCATGGAAAGAGAACCACTTTGGAGTTTGAATCCTATCTCTGACTTTTTCTTGCTGTATTACCTTGGGCAAGTTACCTCACATGTCTGGTGATGTAGGTGTGGTTGAAAATGGGAAAATCCTTGTGTATCAGTACTCTTCCGGCTGCAAGTGACAACAACAAAAACAACAAAAAATTCAAGCCAGCCCAACAAATAAAGGAACAATATTGGCTCACATAACGAAAAAGTCCAACGAGCCACTGGCAGGCAAGGCTGGATCTAGGGGCTCGATGACATCCCCAGGACTCTGACTCCATCTCTGAAATTCTTGCTTCCATGTTGCTTTATTCTCAGGCAAGGTGTCCCAGCCCCCACAGTGGCAGGTACCATCACCATCTGTAGTTCTAAGTCATCTCAAGTCAGCTACCCCAGCAGAGAGGCAGATCCTCTTCCTTGACAAGTCCATCAAGAGCCCTGGGAGGGCTGTGATCTTCTCAGCATGGGTGGCCTGCCCACCTCTATGACCGAGAAAAGGAGTTAGGCCTAGGCCACGTGGTCACACTTGGAACCTGGAATGGGGCCATCCCTAGCCAATTGCCTGGTAGGAATCAGAGAAAGGGAGTTTGGTGCCTGAAGGAAAATCGGGGTGAGGAACAGGAAAAGGGGGCATGGGTGCTGGAAAGATGACCCAAGAGGCAGGTGTCTACCACAGTCTGGCTCCAAGCATCCCTCCTTCATTTAATCACAGTTACTAAAGTAATGGATGGCAATATTGCATCAGCCACTCCACTTGTATGACCTTGGATAAATCACTTAATCTCTTTAAGCCCCTCACGAGTAAGGAAGTCAATAAAAGAATCTGCCTCACAATACTGTTGAGAAGATTAAGCGAAGGACACGGGGCTCAAAACTGGCCAACAAACAGTATTAAGACTTACTAGAATCATCACTGTGATTATTATTAAGATTATTTCTCCTTCAGAGATGTCTGGATCCCACATATCCCTGGGAAAGATTTATCTCCTCAAACCTTTCCAAAACCCCATTGACGTCATTGTGGAGGCGGCCATCATGTTAATCAAAGAGGCCAAGACCCAGCTCTCTCTGATGGAAAGGAATAGAATTGCCCACGGGGTCTTAGGTGAATTTCGTCATGCTTGACCTGCTGAAGTGATTCAGATAGGCCAACAGCAGGCCATGGCTCAGGGGATGAACCCAGACGCTCCAGGCAGTCCCATCCTGATAGAGTAGCCCTCTCTGGTGACACACAGCCAGACTCTCAGCAAAGAGACATTCTGGTGGCACATACTGGCCCCTCCGTGTACCCAAAGATGCCTAGCAGCCTGAGATTATACCCCGTGCCCTTGGGGAGGGGAAAGGGCTGCATGTTGGGCCAGACACCTTCTCCTTTCTCCTGCTGCTCTGTCAGGGCTTGGAGGAACCAATCCCGATCCAGAGCATACATTTTTCCCATTCTGGGGGGATTTCTGCCTCCTTAGGAGGTATGGTGGAGGGCACAGGGGCATCCCCAAGCAGCGTACAAGGGGGCCTACTCACTGAACTACTGTCACTTACGAAGCATTTCCCCTGTGGCAGTATTGTGCATGGGGTGTATTCTCGAATTTAATTTTTACTAAATTAGGGATTGTGATGGCCACATACAGGTAAGGAAACCAAGCTGAGAGGACTGTAGCCACAGCTCCAGGACAGAACCCAGATGGGGCTCCAAAGACCGCCATTCAGCTACCATATGCTATAGACTCAAAATTGCCAGGCCCGATGAGGCCTCTGCAGATCTGAAGGTGCCAATATGGCAAGAGCTGCCATTGATTGGGCGTCTCCCCAGTGCCGGGCACTGAGCAAGGCACCCTCAGATGACAATCCAGTCAGGCGAATTTGGAACAAAGTCTAAGGACAGGCGGCTGAGCCCTGCTAAACCAAGGGGCTGGTGGATCCGCCCCTGAGGGGCATGCAGGCTGCCGGGAGGAAAAGGAAGGGCAGGGTGATAGGAACCCTCTCTTATCCTACAGAAGGCCTCCTTCTCCACCATCAACGGTTGAACCAAACCCAGGCAGGCTTAAGCTCGGGAAAGGGAACACCAGAGCTCCTGTCCACCTTGGGCTAAGATGGGCAACACCCAAATTAGAGTTGGACAAGCTAAGGCCTAGGGCCAAATTCAGATTCCCCTGTGTTTATAAATAAAGTTTTATTAGAACATAGCCACATTCATTCATTTACAAACGGCTACTCCAGCTTTCCCACTGCAATGGCAGAGTGGAAGGGCTGTGACTGAGAATGTATGGCCCAGAAAACCCAAGATATTTCCTCTCGTCCTTTGCGGAAAGCTGCCCAGCCCAAGTCTAGAGGAGTCGGACACTGTGGTTAAGAATGTGGGCTCCTGGGCTCCTCTCTGGGATCTCTCTCTTCCTCTGCCTCTCACCAGCTGTGACCTAACGCTCTGTGCCTCAGTGTCCCCGAATTCCTCATTAAGCTGCTGAGGATTAAAGCAGTTAAAATAAGGAAGCGTCAGAGCGGCAGCTGGTACCTGTGGGCTTTTTGTCTTATTCTGGGAAACATCCCAGGAACTTGGGGAGTAAGCAACCTCAGAATCCTGTGCCTCCCACACCTTCTTGCATTTCCTGCTGTGTGACCTCTCACAGCCCAGTAATTCTAACACTGGCCAGAGCTGGAGAAAACCATTAAAACCACAAATAAAATTAAAATAGGGCATAACAGAAATAATGGGCTTATTTCCTTCTGAAATAAATGTCACTGGCACAATGCTTTCGACCCACCGTCCTTATTGTTTACAGATTTATTTGGAGTTTCTATGTGTCTGTATTGGTGACATGATCAATAATTGCCTATAAATACTAGGGGTTTACAAGATGGACCGTTTAGAGAAGGAAAGGCAGCCGCTGGTTCCTCAGATTTCGAGGTCAGAATTCAGGATGGCTAGTGGCAACCGGGTTTTGGCAGCATCCCGCACGCCTCCTGGGACTCTCAGCAGCCCCCTGACTCCCGTGTGCGTGTGGGCGTGCCCACGTGCTAGTGTGTGTGTGTGTGTCTGTCAATGTATCTGCCGCTCTCAGTCCTTTAGGGTCTCCGCTTCTTTTTTGTTCTGTCCTGTCCCTTTATCTCGATCTCCTCTACGTGCTGAGTGTCTCCCTCAGGGTCTGTGGCCCCCTCTGCAGCGGCCACCTCCCACCCTGCTGCGTGCAGAATCCATCCCTTGCCAGGAATCCTGCCTGCGTGGGGGCGAGGTGGGGCGGGGGGATGTGGACACAGAGAGAAGCCCATGGACAGAGCAGGGAGTGCCCCCCCTGCCTTTGGAGACAACACTTAGTCCACGGAATTTCCGGGGATGATGAAAACAGCCGGAGCTTGCATTTAGCCTGAAGAGGCTGCTTGGATTCTGAAGTCTGAGCCCATCCCCTGGACAGGGTTCACTTTGGAGAATGCTGCGGGTCAGGGAGTAAAAGAAGAAACCACTTAGATGGAGGGAGCATCTGTGGTGTGTTTGGGGCCTTTTCTCCCTTAGTTTCTTTCCCAGACAGAAAGCCACTTGCTTCTATCTGAGGACACTTAGTGCCCAACTACTGTGTGCCTTGGTGCTAGCATCAGGGGCATGCACGAGGAAGGCCCTCAGAAGCCACTGCATTGGGAGGAAGCTGGCCCCTGAATTAGGCTGACCTGAAGCATGACAGGGCACCTCAATGGAGAAATTCCTTAATGGAGGAGCCGGGGTCAGTGAAGGCTTCTTGGAGGAGGTGCTGCCTTCTCCACACTGAGCTGAGGTTTTATCACTAGCCCTATTTTAGTTCTTCCTGAGGCCCCCTTATCACCCTCAGAACAAAGTCCAAAGTAGTCATTCCATCAGCCCAGTCCTTACAGGCTAATGTATAATTAGCCTAATGTATAGTCCCTTCCCCCCTTCACTTTGGTCTCTACCATCAGAGTTTCAGGTTCTGCCTCTCCTCTGAGCCTCTGCACATGCTGTTACTCTGCCCCAAACACTTTCCAGGAGAACTCCAACTGTCCAGATGCCACTTCCTCCAGGAAGTCTACTCTGACAGCCCCCTGGCCAGGAGGTTCCCTGAAGGAAGCCCAACCCGAGCCCCCACCCCACTGCACCATCACCATCCACGTATCTTTTGCCCTCACACTGTGCATTTCCGGAAGGTGAGAACCTTATTGGCTCCCTGCTCTGTTCCAGGCCCCCGGCATTGTGATGGCACAGGAAATGTAGGGTGAATGATTGAGTTGGATTTTTTAAATAATTATTTTATTTTTTTATAAACATATAATGTATTATTAGCCCCAGGGGTACAGGTCTGTGAATCGCGAGGTTTACACACTTCACAGCACTCACCATAGCACATACCCTCCCCAATGTCCATAACCCCACCACCCTTTCCCTAACCCCCTACCCCTGGCAACCCTCAATTTGTTTTGTGAGATTAAGAGTTTCTTATGGTTTGCCTCCCTCCCAATCTCATCTTGTTTCATTGATTCTTCTCCTACCCCCAACCCCCCCACGTTGCATCTCCACTTCCTCATATCAGGGAGATCATATGATAGTTGTCTTTCTCCGATTGACTTATTTCGCTTAGCATAATACCCTCTAGTTCCATCCACGTCGCAAATGTCAAGATTTCATTTCTTTTGATGGCTGAATAGTATTCTATTGTATATATATACCACATCTTCTTTATCCTTTCATCTGTTGATGGACATCTAGGTTCTTTCCATAGTTTGGCTATTAAGGACGTTGCTGCTATAAACATTCAGGTGCACATGCCCCTTCGGATCACTACTTTTGTATCTTTAGGGTAAATACCCAGTAGTGCAATTGCTGGGTCATAGGGTAGCTCTATTTTCAACTTTTTGAGGACCCTCCATGCTGTTTTCCAGAGTGGTTGTGCCAGCTTGCATTCCCACCAACAGTGTAGGAGGTTTCCCATTCTCTGCATCCTCGCCAGCATCTGTCATTTCCTGACTTGTTAATATTAGCCATTCTGACTGGTGTGAGGTGGTATCTCATTGTGGTTTTGATTTGTATTTCCCTGATGCTAAGTGATGTGGAGCAATTTTTCATGTGTCTGTTGGCCATATGGATATCTTTTTTGCAGAAATGTCTGTTCATGTCCTCTGCCCATTTCTTGATTGGATTATTTATTCTTTGGGTGTTGAGTTTAATAAGCTCTTTATAGATTTTTGGATACTAGCCCTTTATCTGTTATGTCGTTTGCAAATATCTTCTCCCATTCTGTCATTTGTCTTTTGGTTTTGTTAGCTGTTTCCTTTGCTGTGCAAAAGCTTTTGATTTTGATGAAGTCCCAATAGTTCACTTTTGCCCTTGCTTCTCTTGCCTTTGGCAATGTGCCTAGGAAGAAGTTGCTGCAGCTGAGGCCGAAGAGGTTGCTGCCTGTGTTCTCCTCAAGGATTTTGATGGATTCCTTTCTCACAATGAGGTCCTTCATCCATTTTGAGTCTATTTTTGTGTGTGGTGTAAGGAAATGGTCTAATTTCATTTTTCTGCATGGGGCTTCCAATTTTCCCAATACCATTTATTGAAGAGGCTGTCTTTTTCCATTGGACATTCTTTCCTTCTTTGTCAAAGATTAGTTGACCATAGAGTTGAGGGTCTATTTCTGGGCTCTCTATTCTGTTCCATTGATCTATGTGTCAGTTTTTGTGCCAGTACCATACTGTTTTGATGATGACAGCTTTGGAATAGAGCTTGAAGTCTGTAATTGTGATGCCACCAACTTTGGCTTTCTTTTTCAATATTCCTTTGGCTATTTGAGGTCTTTTCTGGTTCCATATAAATTTTAGGATTATTTGTTAAGTTGGATTTTTTTTTTTAAGATATCACAGAGATTCCCCAATAACTCATGACCAAGAAGATTCAGAGTCTTCAGACCTGCTCAGCTTATGACCTTGGGTTGTCTCAGACTTGTCTCCAAGTCCCCCTGGCCCTACTCCGCACTGAGAAGTCCCCACTTTAAGGATAACACATCTCACGTGCCAGTCCCAAGATGCTGGGCGGAAAGTGTCTGAGCCCTCTTCTGCTCTTCACCAGAAAAGGCTCTGTGCTGACTTCATTTTTTCTGCCGTGGTTTGGGGTCACAGAGTAGCTGCCCAAATGCTCATCTGTGCCACCCCTGCCCTGAAGTTTCCATTGCTTGCATGAAGGAAAACTTGAGCCCTCACGGCCTGGATATAAGACCCTTCCTTGATATAGAATTATCCTTTGAGTTCCAATTAAAGTACCTACTCTGAGTCAAGCCTTACTCCTAGGCACACGGAACTCCCTCAGACCCAGTGCTCTTCCTTGTTGGAATCTGGTGAGCGTGGCTCAGCCTCAGGCCCGCCAGCCGCCATGCAGTCACCTCCCTGCTGTCCGCAGCTGGTGGTGTGGCTCTCAGCTCTGCTCCCACAGCCGTGAGACCGCTCACCCACCCCCTCCAGGCCTCGGCGTCCTCCTCGGAGAAGGGGAGACAGTAGGATCCAACCCATGGGGTTGCCAGGGGATTCGGCAAGATATATGTGTAAAATTCTTAGCCTAACTCCATCCGCAAGGTAAGCCCTCAATAAAGGGTAGCTGGTTTAATCATTTTCTTGATAATTTATTATTTTTATTATTAGCAAAAAAGTGAGTTTGCGGTTCTGCTCTGGAACTCAGGTGGTCCTTCGAGGTGTGGCTCTGGGCAGAGAGTAAGAAACCTGATAGCCAGCAGGTGCAGGAAAGCCTGAAGGGCCAAAGCCAATACTAGGGCAGCTGGCCAGCTATGGTTGTTGCTAATTACAACCTGATTTCTCCAAGCTCGGGATAGGGCCTCCGGTTCACGCCTCCTTAGAAACGAGCTGCCACATGGAGAACACAGTTGAGCCTGTGGCTGATGCCCAAGTGGGGGGAAATGCAGAGCGTGTTCACGGAGCTCTTTCCATTTCAGCTGTGGCTTAGGGCTGATTCAGAAGTGACCATGGGCTGAACCTGGATCCTTATGATGAGCTAAGAAACAGCTTCTGAATTCTGTCTTTCCAAGGACAAAGGGCTGCTTGGGTGAGGACCCGAGGCCAAGGAGCAGTGACCCAAGGCCAAGGAGCAGTTGCCCGAGGGGATAAGTCCTAGAAGAGCAATGCCCAAACAGAACAGCATGTGCAAAGCTGGCGAGGGAGAGAGCCTCTCTCGGGTATGCTCTGAGCATCTGGAGAAGGAGGAGTGGGGACCGCAGATGATGAGGGCGGCAAGGTCCATCTCATGCCAGCGTTTAAATCATGTGAGGCCTTCTAAGCACATGAGATACTTTGGCCTGTATCCTGAGGGCCTTAGGGACCAGAGACCAGACTTAAGCAGGAGAAATACCTATTTATTTCTTCATCAAGGTGCATTCCTCCACCCTGCTAGCCTGGAAAGAGAGTAATCTGTCCTCCATTCATCTTGGCTCTGGGACAGGTCATGGTGAGCTCAAAGGTACCTGAGTAGAGAAGACTCCAGGAAACAGGAAGAAGCTGATGTCCCATCTCTTATAGGACCATTAAGAAATGTCACAAACAGGCTGTGATGGCATTTTAGTTGCGTTGGAAGAGCAAACATCCGGATAGGAATCCTGGCAAGGTGTTGCTAGCAGGAAGCAGCCGGGGTGCATGGGTCCTGCCCACAGGGAGGAGGGTTGGGGTGGACGTCATCAGCTGGCAGAGTCCTTGTAGACAGGCGGCCTCCCTGCCTGACACCCCTTTCAGGACAAGTAGATGGCATCACCCTCATAGAGGAGGAAGCCGGCGCCCTGAGAGGTGTGCCCCAAAACACACAAGTACTGAGTGACGAGTGCAGGTCTCTCTGATGGAGCTGAAGCCCGTCCTCTTTCCTGACATTATTGCTACTTCCTCCCCGACCCTCTCAAGACCAAGGCCATGAGGGCTGCCCCATGCTCAGCCTGGCATTTTCGTCCTCTGGCAGGATGTTAGAGTAGCTGAGAAAGGGGCTCCAGCAGCCCCAGACTCACAGATGTCCAACTTAGAGTCACCAGGGAAAAAACAGCTTCTCTACCCCTCCCCCACTCCCCAACCCTTACCCCCCCCATCTCCCCACCCCCTGGTTTCCCAGATCTGTCCAGGGAAAAACTCTGATTGGCCTTGCATGGGTCCCATGCCCCCTTCCAAACCAACGACAGAGAAATCACCTTGTTACCAGCTCCTCTTGACAGGATGGGGGGGCCTTGATGGGGGTCCCCTCATCCAGGACCACAGGTAGGCATTAGCCCTGATTTGGGGGGGTCAGGAAAAGCTTCCCAGAGGAAGCAACTTCTACACTGAGACCTGAAGTATAAGTAGGAGTGTTCCAAGCAAAGAGACAGACAGGGAGCAACAGGACAAAGGCTCAGGGATGCCCCGAGCAGGTCTTTTTGTTTTGTTTTGTTTTGTTTTACAGATTTTATTTATTTGACAGAGAGTACAAGCAGTGGGAGCAGCAGTGGGAGCGGGAGAAGCGGGCTCCCTGCTGAGCAGGGAGTCTGAAGTGGGCTCGATCCCAGGATCCTGGGATCGTGACATGAGCTGAAAGCAGACTGAGCCACCCAGGCATGTCTTGCTCACAGGCCTATCCCCTGTCTCATACACAGCCTGCCTTCCTGTGATTGCTCAGAGACTGCTTCAGAAATTAAATCCACAAGCTGCTGTGTGGCCTTAGAGAAGTCAGTTGCCCTCTCTGAACTTCAGCTTCCTTCTCTACACGGTCGTTTCATTGCCCTAACCTTTCAGGGCTGTGCAAGCATCCAGTTCATTCAGGCCCTTGATCTTCATGGAGCACCTCCTCTGTGCTCAGCCTTGTACGGGGCCTGCAGGAAACCAGGCCTGCCATGGAAAAGGAAAGCACGCTTGCGGCTTACGCACAGAGCCAGACATGCAGCCAGAAATCCGAAGGGATCCCAGGGGAGGGGCAGGACAAAGGGAGAGGCTCAGAACCCCCATGGGTTCTGCCTTCCCCTCCCTAGTCCTCCAGCTCCGTCCCCTCCTTTCCACCCTCCACCCTCCCACCACCGCCAGCCCTGTGACCACATACTACCCTGGGGTCATCATATGTGTGCAAGGACAGTCAGACCTTTCTCCCCGTGCCTTTGCCCCACAGCTCCGTAACCTGAATAACAGGTTGTGACAGACAGTCTCGCAGCAACAGGTAAGAAAGAAACTCTGGGGTTTGGGTGGTTACGGAGGGAATTCTCGCCCCACCCCACATACCGGTCCCAAGTGCCTTTCTCCCTCCCTCCCCACCCCCAGCAGACCCGGTCCCAGAGCCCAGGAGTGTGGAGCTAGAGCCTCCTGAGCACCCATGGGCTGGCAGGGTGAGCTGGCCAGGTGAGCGGGCAGGGAGCTCAGGAGACTGGAGAGCCCTGCAGGTGCTGAGGGGACGGTCGGGGACTCAGCCAGGAGGGACATCCGACTCACCGCCCTCCCCACCCCCAAGCCCTGAAGCCAGAATCCGTGCTTGGCATGGGCAGGACAGCGAGAAGCTAGCCCCCTGCCCAGGTATGCGTCCCAGCCTCTCTCTCTGTCCCATCTCTCTTGTCTCTCTCTCTGAATGGCACTTCTTCTCCCTCTGAGTCTGGGTAAATGCATGTCCTGAGTATTTGCTCTTCCCTCTGCTCCTTTATGTGTTTTCCTCCTCTGTGTCCCTCTCTATTATCTCTGCCCCTTGTCCTTTGTCTCTCTGAGTTCCGTCTCCCGCCTGCTCTCTATGAATATCAACGTGTATCTCGTCACCTGTGCGTCCCCAACCACCTGACCCTGTTCCATCCTTCCCTCCTGTCTGGCCCCGAGCTCTCCTGGATCCCCACACAGGCGGATCCCACAGAACATCCTTCAGCATCATCTGGGGGCCTGGGCTCCCAGACTGTAGGTCAGATTCCAGGAATACTCAAAAGCATAATATACTCCTGTATCGGGAAAAAAAGAAAAAAAAGGTGGGGGGGGTGAGGTGATCATTTGAATTTCAGGAAGTTAAAGTTCTATAAAACCTCTGTGGGTGGAGTCAGGCACGGGTTCACCTTTCTCACCAGGAAGGACCTAAAAGGCAGGTCTGAGTGGGTGGGAACATTTTCATACTTATCAAAAAGAAATGTAGATTTGCCCTTGCTTTTGTTTAAATATCAGGGAGTGTTCCAGGGAACTGCTTGAATGGCCTCCTGTCTCTTATCTGTGGCCTTGGTGGTAGGGCTTTGGAGACCAAGATTGTTGGGATGGATTCTTAGGATAAAGAAGTTTCTGGAGTAGGGAGGGTGCAGGAAGAGTCGCGGGGGCAATTCCTTGCAGTCAGAGCCGCTCCAGCTGGCTGTGGGCGTTCAGAGACTTAGAACAGTTACCACCAGCCCTGCCCTCCCCTCCCCTAGGTTTCTACAGACCCCCTGGGGGTCTTCACAGCTGCTGAATCACTGGGAACTGCCCAGCACCTGGGCAGGTGACACAGGTGAAAGCTGGGGCCTGGGACTCAAGAAGGCAGGGAACTCCAGTTTCAACTCTCCTCCGGGACAAAGGGCCCTGGGAGTGGGACCCTGTGGGGATTGGGCAGTGGAGACCTGCTCCAGATTCTGGCTGTGACCCTTACGAGCTGAATAACCCTGGGCTTAACCACGGTGAGTCTTGGCTTACCTACTTGCGAGGACGAAAGGAGATAACTGTGTATATAGCACCTGCGCCAACTCACCCGTAATGTGAGTGTTCTCGTTACTCTTCCCCTTGGCACTTTGGCAGAAATCACTCGAGCTGCTGTTTCCTTGCTGGAGCCAGCTAGCTCAATGTCTCTCAGCTGGCTGGAGGGACGGAAGGATGGACGGATGGATGGATGGACGGATGGAAGGTGGAAGGATGGATTGATGGATGGATGGATGGATGGATGGATAAATCAATCCTCCAAGAGACAGTGGCTGGCAGACTACAACTTCCTCTACCTGCCAATCTCTGCACTCAAAAAAGACATGTTGAATAGAATATAAAATTCTAGGGGCAAAAGTGAAGGAGAGGTGGAGGCGGAGAGTGAACAGAAGACAGATGGTGAGGAACCAATCCGAAAGTCAGAGATACTCATCCCTAATCATCTACCTTATTCGTTTTCAGACCCCAAGTGCCAGTTTCCAATTTGATTTCCTTCTCTCCATAGGCTAACGCTGACCCCAAGCTGCTGCTCACCTGGACAAGATGAGAAGATCAGGTAGGGGCCATGTTCCAAGGATTCAAAGTCTCAAGGTCTGATACTGGTTTAGGAATCATTTTTTCTATCAGGAATGCAGCCAGTCCCTGGACTCAGAGGTTGTTTGGCATCCCATGCTCTCAAATGTTCAGACCAGATGAACTCTAGGAGGAAACCCATCCAGGGGTAAGCCTGAAAGAGGAGAAAAGGCAACTTGCTGCCCAGAGGCTGAAGGGCGATAAGCTTTGCCATCATGGCCCCTCCAGGCTGGGATCACAGGGACTCTCCCTATTTTGGAGATACCTAACTCTAGAAGGAAGTGAGGGCTCAAGGAGGGCTGTTCTAGAAACTTCATACCACGGGGCTGGGCACAAAGAGCAGCCTTTGCCTTCTCATCCATGTTCTCATGCTATACCCTCTGTACAGATAGGGAGACTGAGGCACCAAGGAAGAAATGGACACAATTCATTTATATTCCCAAATAGCTGTGAGGAAGTTCAGAGCACAAGTTTTAGAGTCAGCACACTTCCCTTCCCTTCAAACGCCACGTCTGAGCTAACTGACCACCTCCCTGAGCCTGTTTCCTCATCTGAAAAATGGTAATGATCAGTAGCATCCAATTCGTACGTTTACCATGAGGATGAACTGAGATAACTATGTACGTGAAAGCTGTTGGCCCACTGCCTCCAACAAAAGTCTGTATCATGTGAGCTGATGCCCAGGGAGAATTCTGGGTGCCTCCAGGCCACACTGGGGCCCAGAAGATGAGGGACCTCCCACAGCCCTGAGCCGTGCCCCAGCCGTGCCTTCTCCTCCAGCCCTACTAGTGAGAGGCTAACACAAGACCCCAGAGCTGAATTCAGGGCCACACGGAGGTCAGGGACGGACCTAGAGAGTGTGGCTTGATGGCAATCGAGCCACCAGGTATAGTGGCGCCTGCCTCTGGCCCTCATGGGAGAGTGGGGGAAGGGAGTGAGACTGGGAGCTCGGGGGGTCTGTCCTGGGTGGGGGTTTGCTCCCCACTAGTGCAGAAGCAGTCAGGCTGTGAGGCCAGGGAAGCCATGTAAGAAAGGGCAGTGTATGTTCTATAGATAGCATTGTATGGTTATTTGTGGCAGCTTTCAGGAGGAGTGATGGAAAATGTGAGGGACCAGCCCTAGCCCCAAGCCACCTTGGAGGCTGCCTATTAGAGACAACTATCACATCGCTCCCAGTGAGCTCAGGGCTCGGAAGCAAGGCTGTTGAACCATGTCCACCCTATGACTGAGGCACTCCTGCCCAGAGAGGCTGAGCTTTGGCCCGAGGTCACACAGCGGCACTGGCTGTCCAGAGCACTGGCCACAGCCTTCCTGACTCCTGTGGCGGGGCTCCCCGAGCGGGCTGTCTGCTGCAGAACCTGCCTCCTGCTTTGCTGCCACCCACTCAGGCCTCATCCTGGGGTGCTGGATAAGAGTGCAGATTCCTAGGCCTAACCCCTCAAGAGTCTATCTCTGGGTGGCTACGTGGAGCCCAGGAAGGCTCATTTCTAACTTTTTCTCCCAGTAGACCCACTTGGGGAAATGTGGCCACGTCACCTTACAGCACGGTCTCACCATTTGATCACTGCATGGACTCCCACATGGTCCTACCACGCGGTCCCCTGACCTGGTCCAAGGTGTGGGCCTCAGTCTGGTGGGGTCTCATGACATGGTCTCACTGTGGGGATTCGGTAAGGACTCACAAGGAGCCTTGCTATGTGGCCTTGTGATGGGGCTTCACGGCAGGATCTCCTTGCTTTGCAGGTGTGCTCCGACTCCTGGCCCTCATCTTTGCCCTGGTCACCACATGGATCTTTTTGCGCAGCTACAGCAGCTTAAACATGAAAACTATCCGTCTGCCCCGCTGGCTGGGTGAGTGGGGCTCCCTGCTGGGGCAGGGACTATGGACCAGGACGGGGCCAAGGATAGTCCTCCCTCCATCTGTGGGTGACCCAGGAGACAGCCAGACATGGCAGAGTTTGGGCTGCCTTTGGGACTCCAGCCTTTGGGGGGGTGGAGCCTGCCAGGAAGGCTGGAGCCCATGGGGAAACAGATAAGTGTTCCAAGACCCTGGCCAAAACATGTGCCTGCATCAAGGGCCATTTTGGAAATGGGATTCCAAGAAAAATGGACAGAGGGAGGAAGAAAAGAAGAAAGGAAGGGAGGAGGGAAGGGAGGAAGCCAAGAGACACAAAACTGAGCATTGAGTGGTATCTAGCCGCGGCTGCTCTCACCTCTTCCTGAAACACTCTTCACACAGATGTCCCTCTTCTCCAACTTCAGGTCTCTGCTCAAATATGACCTCCTCAGAGAGGCCTTCCCCAACAACCCCAGCTGCAGCCATGACACCTCCCTCTACTTTAGCCCCTATGTCAGCCTGTTTCCTTGAGAGCTTCACCATCATCCATTATTAGGGTGTTTTATTTGTCTACTTGGTTGTTTTCGATCACCATCCCCTAGAATGTAACCTTCTTGAAGGCAAGGATTTTATCCTGTGTACATCCATTTCTCTAGCACTCCGTGCAGGGCAGATGCTCAGTAAACGTTTGATAAATGTAAGAAAAATGAATGGATGGATGGGTGAATGATGAATGGGTGGACTGATGGAAGGTGGATGGAAGGATGGGTGAATGGATGGGTATGTAGGTGGATGAATGGACAGGTGGATGGATACATAGTGGATGGATGGATGGATAGATGGATGATGGATAGATGGTTGATGGATGGGTGGATTGGTAGATGGTGGGTGGAGGGATGGATGGGTGGATGGATAGATTATGAATGGGTGGACAGATGTATAGATGGATGGATGGTGGGTAGGTGGGTAATGGATGTGTGGGTGGATGGATGAATGATGAATGGGTGGATAGATGGGTAGATGGATGGTTGGATGGCAGAGGGTGGCTGGCTGGCTGGATGGGTAGATGGATGGATGGATGAGTGGATGATGGATGGGCTCACACCCACATCAGGATGAATTGTATAAACCCATGTAGGCCACCATGTTCCCAGCCCCAGGACAGTGCTTTTACAGAGATGGAGTTTGCTGTGCAGACAGCCTGGGAAGAGATGGGCCCAGGTCAGTGTAGGAGGCTCTGAGCAGAACTGGAGCTCAGGGGTGTCCTCTAGAGGAGAGAGCCCCAGCCTGAAGTGAGAAAGAGAACAGGGTTTGAAAGTACACCCCAGAACGGAAGTCTGATGAATCAACACCTCCAACCAACATGGAGTGACTATTCTGTGTTAGGTCCCAGGGACCCCAAAATGAGAAACATGTGGCCCCCGCTCATGGTCTGAGTCAGAAAGACAAACAGACTTAATTACAGAATATACAAAATCAAAAGTGATGATCCAGGGTCTCAAGAAATACTTATGGTGACAGGACAGGTAACCAGTGGGAAAGTGGCCATTGAAAACCATGAATGCTCAGACACTGAACGGGGTAATATTCATTTTCTTCAGAGGTTCCTAGTTTGGCTACATACACCCCCCCCCACCTTATTATTTAATGCACTAATAAAGAAGCACATAGATTATTGTAGCACAAATTTATGTTTTAATATTTTATTATTATATTGATGTATAGTTGGTTTCCATTCTAATCTGTTTTATTTTATGCATTTAATAACATGCTCTGTTAGAGTAGGAAGTGCTGTGTGTGTGTGTGTGTGTGAAGCGGTGGCAGAGAAGGTGAGGGAGGGCTCCCTGACAGGGTGGGACTTCTAGAGTTCACCTCAACAGGAGGCCCTCCCACAGGAGGAGAACGCTTGGCGCTGGCCAATGCCACTCTCCAGCGTCCAGCAGGGGGCGCCCAAAGCATTTTTCTCGCTAACCAGATTGTGTCTTCTCTCTAGCAGATTTGGACTCCAAGAAGGTCGGTGAGTATCACCCCAGCCCTGCCTTTGCCTTAGAGTGAGATTTTCCAGGGCTTCTCCTCCCAGCCCTGCAGGCCCTAGAAAAATCTTGGTGTCCAGAATCTGCCCAGCTCTCTCCTCCCATGGCCCCAAGGTGCCTTCTGAAGCCCCCCCCCCCCCCCCCCCCCCCCCCCCGCACCGAGCCCTGTATCAGTAGTGGCCTCCTCTCAGCCATTCAGACTGATGGAGATAGCTCAGTTCTCCCTTCCCTAGCAACCCCACCCTGCAGTCTGGATTGCCTCCCTAGTCACAGCCCCCGGCCCTGCACAGCCACCTCCCCTCTCTGACCCCCCCACTGAGCCAGAGCCCTGAAGATGGGTGATATGCTTATTGTCATTGTGCAGCGACCACAGGCGTGGGTCACAGTTCCTGTTCCAGAGTCCCCGGGGCCATATGGGGCACTCCACGTGCCCCTAGAAGCATATAGAAGGGGGTGCTGGTTGTCTTTTAGGGTGGAAGTGCCCAGTGTGCCAAGAGAGATGGGGCAGAGTGTTCTGGCCTCCGGGAGGGCTACCCCCTTCCAACGGGATGAGATCAGAGAAGGCATTAGGGAGGAAATGGCAAAGGCCTAGAGGCAGTAATGTGGGGGGCTGCAAGAGAGACCGTAGCTGGAGAGTCAGGCACTGGAAAGTGGGAATGCTGAGGCCTCCAATGTTGGATACTGCAGCCATCCAAGCAGGGCTTCAGCGAAAGACCCCAGCTCCCAAAGTGTGGAGGGGGGGAAGGGAGGGACAGTTATGATGATGATGATGATAGTACAGTGATGGAGGGCTGACTATATTCTGTGTTCAGAGCGTTCCAGGCATCTCATGCAATCCTCACCACCTCGGGTAGGCGCTCTAATTATACCCATTTTATAGGTGGGCACACTGAAGCTCAGAGAAGTGAAATCTCTTGGCCAAGGTAACACAGATGTACATAGTGGAGCAGGAGTTCAACTCCAGGCTAGCCCAGAGCCCACCCTCTCAAGGCTCCTTTCAGGAGGCAACATCTCCAAGCCCCCCCCCTTCTCCCACCCTAATGTAACAGTGACAGAAGAGGGTTATAGTTGCAGGAACAGAATTTTGACCGAGAAGGGCATAGGGGCCCCCGTGCACTGTGGGGTTACAGAGAGCAAAGACCATATGGATCAACACCAACCATTCACCCACACTGCAACTCCATTGACCTAAGCCTCCTGAGTCCTATTCTAGAGTAGACACAGAGTAGCACAGCATCTCGGTACAAACACACACTCAGGCATCATCTGCTGGGGCATGACAGATGTGGGCACACAAGCTGCCTGCCCCCTGCCAGCTCTCCTGGTCGACATTGACAGTTAAGCCCCTAATAGTAGCTCCACTGACAGTTCCGAGAAGAGCTATCCGACAGCCCTGATCTAAACCAACTCCTTCATTTTATAGCTGGCAAAGGTAAAGGGAGAGATTTCTGGCAAGTCACACTGAAGATTATTCAAGAGCAGCCTGCATTTCCTGACTGCTCCCCCCCACCCCCACCAGTGCTTTGCTTCATACCCTCAGCAGCAGCACTGGGGGTTCCCAGAGGGCTTGGAGTCTCAGGGTTTGAGGCAGCTGGGCACAGCCCCCCAGCCCAAATCCAGAAAGCAAATCCCTGCCTCCCAGTGGCTGAGCCCCCTGGACGTCATCCCCTTCAGCCAGTAGCTGGACCGTAAAGGCTGGATGGTCAGAAAATCAATTCTGGAAAAGCCTGCTTAAGCCAGCTTGTTGACATCAGGTTTATCAGACTTAGCTGCAGTTGATTAGGCTCTGGGCAAACGCTACAGTGGGGTCCAGGGCCTGGAACAATCCCTCCAGCATCAGTAAGAATGTCTGGTCTCAGGAGTTACCTGGCCTTTCCATGAGGGGACAGGCCACCAGAGGTGAGGGCCCAAGGCTCACAGGAGAGTAGGACTCCTCCCCAGTGTCATCCTCAGCCTTCATCCCCACCTTTCGGCAGGTACTAGGCCTCCTGAGAAGGGTCCTCTTCAGAAGGTGGGGGAAGGGGTCAGGTCCCCACGTCTCCAGCTCTCTTTGACTGGGAGCCTCCAGCCTAGACACCCACTCTGCCCTTAACAGCCCCTTGTGGGAGTCTCGGCACCTGGCGCTCATTCTGGTGACAGTGTCCTGGTTTGAGCTCTGGTTATACCCATCAGGTGGGGTACTGAGTCTCGGAGCAGGAGGCAGGGCAGAGAGCCCACCATAGGCATTCCACTCAGGCCTCCAGGGCTGCCTGCTTGGCTGGAGTACCTGGGCGTGGGCTTGGCAAGTCTTGCACAGTGAGTTGTGTCCCCCCCCAGAGGGACACTTTTCCCTGAGGCACAGAAAGGCTCCCTAGAGGCTGGCAAGATCCTCAGCACCCTGATGGCATCCTTTCTCCCAGCCTGGAGCCCAGCCCTGCCCAACCACCTATGCGTTCATTCAGTGAATGTTTATTGAGTGCCTACTGTGTGCCAGGCATAGGAGTTCCCGGCATGATTTAACAAGATAATAAATGTAAAGTGCTTGCCACGGTGCTTAGCACACAGCAAGCCCCTGGCGGCTGCCAGCTTGTCTCAGGAAGCCTGGGGGTTCGCTCCAAGCCCGTGCTGCCATAGCTCCGCGGGGCGCGGAGCAGGGGCTGGAGGACACACGCTGCCCGATCATGGCTTTCCCTTTGCAGGTGAACTTTCTCTAATTTCATGTTTACCCAGCCTCCCTAACGGTACTTTCCAAAGTGTCAGGTGGTGGGTTTTAAAAAAAAAAAAAACAAAAAACAGCAACAGCAGGCATTAGTATAAATGAGAGCCTGCCGGGCCGAAAACACAGGTGACGGAGATCCCCGCTCACAGAGTCTGTGGAGGGCCCAGCTGTGTGGGGGGGTCCCAGATACATTTCCCGCCTCTCTCTGGCCTCGGGGGCTGGCCCTGGGAGGGCCACCAGGAGAGGACGAGAGTCTGCATCAGAGCCAGGCGCTGAGCTGGAACTAGAGCTGTCCTGGAAACCCTGAAAATAAACTCGAGGGTGGTCAGACACAAAGGTGTCTTCAGCGGGGAGGGCTGGAGGCGCCCTGCGCATGCGTGAAGGGGCAAATCCCCCGGCCTTGAGGCTGTCGGGAAGGTGCCTTGGAGGGGAGGCTTCTCGCAGGGTCCGGAGCCTGCTCCCCGGGGCCGCTCCCCTGCCTCCTCCCGAGCCCCTTGCCACGCTGCGACCACCAAGGTTGGTCTGTTCCCTCCACAGAGGTCGTGAGGACCAAGTGCGGCCTCAGCAAGCCCTGCCCGGACAACTTCTTTGCCTTTAAAATCAGCAGCGGAGCCGCTAACGTCGTGGGTCCCACCATGTGCTTTGAAAACCGTGTGTAAGTTTCTTGCGGGTTCATTCACCAATTCGAAGGCTGCAAGGGCGGGCGCTGAGACGGGCCCACACCTTCCACTGGCTTGCTTTTCCTCTGGGGGCATGAGTCACGAATAACAGTAATCCCGACAGCTTTCCCATCCGCCAGCACCTTGTTAAATGCTGCCCGGCTTCCTCTCATTCAATCCCCCAACCCTCCCTGGGGGGGTAGGGGGTGGGGTTGCAATGAACCCCTTTGCAAAGATGAGGAAATGGAGGTTCAGACGCCATTACCCACCTGACCCGTGGCAGAGTCTGGATTTGAACTCTTGAGCTTGTCTACCTGATAGTCAAGGTCCTGGGCTTCCTCTAAAGGGGCGAATGCCTCTGGGAGAGCTCAGAAACAAGATCCAGGCCTCAAAGTTCAGATGCAGCAGGTGCGGGGGCTTCCATCCAGGTGCAGAACAAAGACTATGTAGGCATTATCCAAGCCAGATGGTAAAGGCTCTGGGGCACTAAGTTTATCCTACCAAAGGGGCCAGGGACTGGTGGTGTATGTATTTACGTATTTATTTTTCTTTAATTTAATTTAATTTAATTTGACATATACTGTATTATTAGGTTTTTAGGTAGAATTTAGTGATTCATCAGTAGCATGGAACACCCAGTGCTTATTACACCCCGTGCCCTCCTTCATGCCATCACCCAGTTACCCCATCCTCCCACCCAGCTCCCCTCCAGCAACCCTCAGTTGGTTTCCTATGATTAAGAGTCTCTTAGGCTTGCCTCCCTCTCTATTTTCATCTTATTTTATTTTTCCTTCCCTTCCCCATGTTCATCTGTTTTCTTAAATTCCACATATGAGTGAAATCTTATGGTATTTGTCTTTGACTTATTTCGCTTAGCGTAATACCCTCTAGTTCCATCCACATCATCGCAAATGGCAAGATTTCATTCTTTTTAATGGCTAAGTAATATTCCATTGTATGTATACACCACATATTCTTTTTTTTTTTTTTTTTTTTTTTTTTTTTTACAGATCACAAGTAGGCAGAGAGGCAGGCAAAGGGGGCGGGGGGGAGCAGGCTCCCTGCTGAACAGAGAGCCCGATGTGGGGCTCAATCCCAGGACCCCGGGATCATGACCTGAGCCGAAGGCAGAGGCTTTAACCCACTGAGCCACCCAGGTGCCCCTATACCACATCTTCTTTGTCCATTCATCTGTCAGTGGACATCTGGGCTCTTTCCGTGGTTTGGCTTTATAGACATTGCTGCTGTAAACATTCATGTCCCTTTGAATCACTGTTTGTAACCTTTGAGTAAATACCTAGTAATGAAGTTGCTGGGTCATAGGTAGCTCTATTCTTAACTTTTTGAGGAACCTCCGTGCTGTTTTCCAGAATGGCTACCTCAGCTTTCATTCCTGCCAACAGTGTAAGAGGGTTCCCCTTTCTCCACATGCACGCCAACACCTGTTGTTTCTGGAGTTGTTAATTTTTGCCATTCTGACTGGTGTGAGGTGGTACCTCATTATGGTATTGATTTGGATTTCCCTGATGCCCAGTGATGCTAAGTGTTTTTTCATGTGTCTATTGGCCATTTGTATGTCTTCTTTGGGAAAACGGCTCTTGATGTCTTCTTCCCATTTCTTGATTGGATTATGTGTTCTTCAGGTGTTGAGTTTGATAACTTCTTTATGGATTTTGGATACTAGCCCTTTATCTGATAAGACATCTGCAAATATCTTCTTCCATTCTGTAGGTTGTCTTCGGTATTGTCAACTATTTCCTTTGCTGTGCAAAAGCTTTTTATTTTTGATGAAGTCCCAATAGTTCATTTTGCTCTTGTTTCCCTCGCCTTTGGAGATGTGTCTAGAA
Source organism: Mustela erminea (assembly GCF_009829155.1). Classification (NCBI taxonomy): domain Eukaryota; kingdom Metazoa; phylum Chordata; class Mammalia; order Carnivora; family Mustelidae; genus Mustela; species Mustela erminea. Next base: position 27,203,303 of record NC_045614.1, on the reverse strand, counting down.
AGAAGTTGCTCTGGCCAACAAAGAGGTTGCTGCCTTTGCTCTCCCCTCAGACTTTAATGGATTCCTGTCTCACATTTAGGTGTTTTATCCATTTTGAGTTTATTTTTGTGTATGATGTAAGAAAATGGTCCAGTTTCATTCTTTTGCATGTGGCCGTTCAGTTTTCCTAACACCATTTGTTGAAGAGACTGTCTTTTTCCCATTGGACATTCTTTCCTGCTCTGTCAAGAGTAGTTGACCACAGAGTTGAGGGTCTGTTTCTGGGCTCTCTATTCTGATCCATTGATCTGGGTGTCTGTTTTTGTGCCAGTACCATACTGTCTTGATGATGACAGCTTTGTAATAATGCTTGACGTCTGGGAACTGTGATACCACTGATTTTGGTTTTCTTTTTCAACATTGCTTTGGCTATTGGGGGGTCTTCTCTGGTTCCATAAAAATTCTAGGATTATTTTTTTCCAGCTCTGAAAAATGTTGATAGTATTTTGATAGGGATTCCATTAAATGTGTAGATAGTTCTAGGTAGCATAGACATTTTAACAATATTTGTTGTTCCAACCCATGCGTATGGAATGTTTTTCCATTTCTTTGTGTCTTCCTCTATTTCCTTCATAAGTGTTCTGTAGTTTTTAGAGTACATATCCTTTGCCTCTTTCATTAGGTTTATTCCTAGGTATTTTACGATTTTGGGTACAATTGTAATTCTTTCTTTTGTCTCATTTTTAGTGCATAGAAATGCAACTGATTGCTGTGCATTGATTTTATATCCTGCCACTTTACTGGATTCCTGTATGAGGAATCTGGCGATTTTGGGGTGGAGTCTTTTGGGCTTTCCATATAGAGTATAATGTCTTCTGCAAAGAATGAGAGTTTGACTTCTTTGCCGATTTGGATACTTTTTATTTCTTTTTGCTGTCTGATTGCTGAGGCTAGGACTTCTAGTACTATGTTGAATAGCAGTGGTGGTAGTGGACATCCCTGCCATATTCCTGACCTTAGGTGAAAAGCTCTTAGTTTTTCCCCACTGAGAAGGGTATTTGCTGTGGGTTTTTCATAGATGGTTTTTATGATAGTTAGGTATGTACTCTCTATCCCTACACTGTGAAGAGTTTTAATCAAGAAAGGATGCTGTACTTTGTCAGTTGCTTTTTCTGCATCAATTGAGAGAGTCATGTGGGTCTTGTTCTTTCTTGTATTCATGTGGTGTATCACATTGATTGATTTATGGGTGTCGAACCACCCTTACAGCAAGGAATAAATCCCACCTTGTCATGGTGAATAATCCTTTTTTTAAAATTAACATATAATGTATTATTAGTTAATATAATGTATTATTATATAATATAATAATATATGTATTATATGTATTATATATTATAATAATATATGTATTATTATTATTAGGTCTGTGAATTGTCAGGCTTACACACTTCCCAGCACTACCATAGCACATACCCTCCCCAGTGTCCATAAGTGAATAATCCTTTTAAAGTGCTATTGGATCTTGTTGGCTAGTATCTTGGTGAGAATTTTTGTATCCATGTTCATTAGGGATGTTGGTCTGTAATTTTCCTTTTGGTGGGGTCTTTGTCTGGTTTGGGTATCAAGGTAATGCTGGCCTAGAATGAGTTTGGAAGTTTTCCTTCCATTTCTGTTTTCTGAAACAGCTTCAGAAGAATAGGTGTTAGTTCTTCTTTAAATGTTTGGTAACAAACATTTGTTGTTACCTGGGAAGACCTCCAGCCCTGGACTCTTGTCTGTTGGGATATTTTTAATTATTACTTCAGTTTCCTTGCTGGTTATGGATCTGTTCAGATTTTTTCTTCCTGGTTCAGTTTCAGTAGTTTATACATTTCTAGGATGCATCTGTTTCTTCCAGATTGTCTAATTTGCTAGCGTATAGTTGCTCATAATATGTCCTATAATTGTTTGTATTTCTTCAGTGTTGGTTGTGATCATTCATCATTCATTATTCACTCTTTAATTCATGATTTTATTTATTGGGGTCCTTTCTCTTTTCTTTTTGATAAGTCTGGCCAGGGGTTTATAGATCTTATTTATTCTTTCAGAGAACCAGCTTCTAATTTTGTTGATTGGCTCCACTGTTCTTTTGGTTTCTATTTCATTGATTTCTGCTCTAATCTTTATTCTTTCCTGCTGCTGGATTTAGGCTTTCTTTGCTGTTCTTTCTCCAGCTCTTTTCGGTGTAAGGTTAGGTTGTGTATTTGAGACTTTTCTTGTTTCTTGAGAAAGGTTTGTATTGCTGTATACGTCCCTCTTAGGACCGCCTTTGCTGCATCCCAACAGCTTTGAACAGTTGTGTTTTCATTTTCATTCCTTTCCATGGATTTTTTGAATTTTTAATTTCCTGATTGACCCATTCATTCTTTGCTAAGATGCTCTTTTAACCTCCATGTATCTGTGTTCCTTCCACATTTCCTCTTGTGATTGAGTTCTAGCTTCAGAGCATTGTGGTCTGAAAATATGCAGGGAATAATCCCAATCTTTTGGTACCAGTTGAGACCAGATTTGTCACCCAGGATATGATCTATTCTGGAGAATGTTCCATGTGCACTAGAGAAGAATGTATATTCAGTTGCTTTAGGATGGAATGTTTGAATGTATCTGTGAAGTCCATCTGGTCCAGTGTGTCATTTAAAGCCCTTGTTTCCTTGTTGATCTTCTGCTTAGATGAACTCTCCATTTCAGTGAGAGGGATATTAAAGTCCCCTACTATTAATATATTATCGATATGTTTCTTTAATTCTGTTATTAATTGGTTCATATAATTGACTGCTCCCATGTTAGGGGCATAAATATTAACAGTTGTTAATTCTTGTTGGCTAGGCCCTTTAATTATTGTAGAGTGTCCTTCCTCATCTCTTTTTATAGTCTTTGGTTTAAAATCTAATTGGTCTGATAAAAGGATTGCCAACCCAGCTTTCTTTTGAGGTTCATTAGCATGATAAATGGTTCTCCACCCCCTCACTTTCAACCTGGAGGTGTCTTTGGGTCTAAAATGAGTCTCTTATAGACAGCATATCAATGGATCATACTTTTTTAACTAATCTGATACCCTTTGTCTTTTGATTGGGGCAGTTAGCCCATTTACATTCAGAGTAACTATTGTAAGATATGAATTTTGTGCCATTGTATAATTAAAGTCACTTTCTGTATATTGTCTCTGTTGCTTTCTGGTCTGTGTTACTTTTGGGTTCTTTCTTTGCTTAAAGGATCCCCTTTTGTATTTCCTGTAGGGCTGGTTTAGTGGTCACAAATTCTTTTAGTTTCTGTCTGTCCTAAAAACAGTTTATCTCTCCTTCTATTCTGTATGACAGCCTTGCTGGGATCAGGTACCACATCCGGCTCCCTGCTCTGCAGAGAGTCTGCTTTTCTCTCTGTGCCTCCTCCCACTTGTTCTCTCAGTCTCTTTCCCTCTCTTTTTCTCTTTTTCTCTCTCTCTCTCAAATAAAGAAGTGAAATCTTTTTTTAAAAAACAGGGATTTTGAACCTAACTCCAATTCGAGCAAAAGAAGGAACTTAGTGATTCCCATACACAAAATGCAGAGATAACAGGCTTCAGGACCAGCTGGATCCAGGGGGTTTAGACCATGTCATCAGGGGTCCCTCTCACACCATCTTTAGCTCTGTTCTCTTCTGTCAGATTCTGTTTTCTCAACATGAAAAATGTGTTGGTTCCTGTGAAGGAGGGAGGCCACTAGCTGGTTGACAGAGCAGCTCAGGCTGGCACCCCACTGGGAAGAGAACTTTCCCATCCAAACTATCCCTATAAAAGTCCCAAGATTGAATTTCATTGGCTGGCCTGGGTCACATGACCGTACATGGCTCAGTTACTGTGGGCAGGGACACAGGGTGTTCTACTCATCTGGTCCTGGAAGACTGAGGTCAGCCCTGAGAACTGCCTAATCTGAGAGTAGAGAAAGATAGTTTTCCCAAGAAATACCAGAAGATCGGGCTGTGGATGCTGGGCAGGCAAGAACACAGCTGGTCTCCATATAAAAATCTCCGCCTCTGCAGGATGGCATCAGCACTCTGGGTTCTGCCTTCTTCCCAGCAACCAGGCCTCACTGCTTGGGGGAGGTGGGCTGGTCCCACCTCCAACAACTCAGAGCCCCAGGCAGGGACCTTCTCTCTTTTCCAAGCAGACTGTTCTCGTCCAAACATGCCATGAGTATTCCTCAGAGAATCCAGCCCACCGCTCGTTTCCAGGAGAAAACAGATGGCCCAAATTATTCTGTGTTTCCTAATGCTTCTGCATAGCGCCGTGTGGGCCCCCTCAGAGTTCCAGCGTCACAAAAGCAGAGTGTTCGTTCCACACTGGGGACCAACTGTTGTATTTTGTTTTTCTTCTTCTTATTCAGGATCATGAGTCCTGTGAAAAACAACGTGGGCAGAGGCCTGAACTTTGCCCTGGTGAACGGTGAGCTGCAGATCCATCCCCCAGACAGTCCCCACCATGCTCTTAGTACTGAGGGCCATGAGGTATGGGGAGATAGTTAACATTCATTCAGCCAACAGCAGCTCAGCTCCTACCACATGCCTGGGGCCGTCCTGGGGAAGCTTGTGGGGCAGGGGGTCTAAAAGACCCGGTCCTACCCACCAGAGTCCTGACCAGGCTTCTGCCATGTGCAGCTATCCAAGGAGGATATGCTTCTCCTGTGAAGCATGACCCCACCCTCAAGGCCACACAGCCTAAACCAACACAAGTGAAACCATGGGGGACAACCCCTAACAGTGTGATGTGATGAACTGATTACATACCTTCATTCACTCATTCAACAGTATTGACAGCAGGTACTGTGGGCCAGGCCCTGTACAGAGCACCAGGGGGCAAGTGGGGGGGTTAGCCATGAACAAGAAGGACTGGCCCTGGCCTCACACTCCCTGGGGTGCCCCTGAAGTTGACCACCAATCCAGTGGGGTGAGCATCTGTGAAGGAGAAGGAAGCAGAGCCCTGAGAACTGGGACACAGAGTGGGGTTGGGGGTCATCAGGGGAGGCTTCCAGAGGGAAGTGCTGGTCAGCTGAGGCCAAAAGGAATAGTATGGGTTGGCCAGAAAAATGTAGGGGAGACTCCCTCAAGGCTGGGGCAGCACTGTGCAGGGAGCAGAGAAGGAAGGAGTGGGTAGAGGGAATGGGGGCCACATGAGGTCTATCTGGACACATAAGAAAAGGAGGGATGACAGGTACAGCTGGGGCAGGGGGCAGGCAGGATGACAGAGTGAGGGGCCAAGTGTCCTGCTAAGAAGTGTGGGCTTAAAGCAGAGGACAACAGGGAGCCTCAGATAGGCTTGGAGCAGGGCATGAGAGCCCAGCCCTGCATTCCAGAAACTTCCTTCCAGCTTGGAGTAGGGAGGTTGGAGGCAGGGAGATGTGGGGGAAGGCCCACAGCATCTCTTGCAGGGAGCATTGGCAGGCCAAGCCTGAAACAGGGACACATTTCGGGAGGGGTGGGTTTACAGGGACAGAGTAAGGACCACATGCTCTGCCCTTGGAGAGGCACAGATGAGATGGAGAGCAAAGGCCAAGTCCCTGAATCTAAGAGCCACTTCCTGGGACAAAGGGCACAGCAGACGCTCAGAAAGGAGGAGGTCAAGATTGTGTGTGGCATGACCATGTGAACACACTTCGGAAGTGACAGGGTTTAGATTGGTTGCTCCTACAGGAGCCATCTCCCTTCTGCCCAGAATCCTGCTGAGTCGGGAGAAAGGTCAAAGTCTAGGGCAAAAATGGAGCCTTACCCAAAGCAGGAGATCAGAAGGCACGCCCTGCTCCAAGCCTATCTGGGGCTCCCTATTGTCCTTGGCTTCAAACCCATACTTCTTAGTAGGACACTCTTCAAATAGTCTCCCATGAGACAGGCTCAGACTAGGGCCTCCTGCTCTTCCCCTTATTAAGCGCCAAGATAAAAACAAGCACCAGTAGCACCAAGAGCTGACGCTTACTGAGCCTTTGCTGTGAGCTGTTTCATTCAACCTCCTCCCCATGCCACAGTGGAGTTGTATGCCTATGTTCTAGGTAAGAAAATGGAGGTTCAGAGAGGTTGGGCAACTTGCCCAAGGTTACACAGCCGATAGAATCCTCTAGATATAAACCTGGATCTGAAGGACTCAGGTCAAATTGCTCAGCTGAACTAACTTCCCTAGACTTAAAAACCTCCTGGAAGTGCCTGCTAGCTGGGGATACGGCCAGTGATCACTCTCAGGGCCTTAGGTTCTCATCTGTATAAGCCAACAAGGATTGCTGAAGATTGGTGGTTCTCAGTCTTTTAGGGGGCAGAGATTCTTTTAAGAAACTGTTTAAACTATACCTCATCCCCCTAATTCTAGAAAAATGCACATCATCAGTTTCATGTGTACATCGACCGTTGCCTTCCAAAGACCGTACAGTGGTGGCTTTGAGAATCCAGGAAGGGCTATAATGTAAACCCTCCACCGACCCTGCAGGAGAGCCTCCACTACCCAGGCCCCTATCCCCACCCTCTTCAGGGATCCACAAACTGGCTTGGGGGGAAGGGTCCCGTGGTGGAACTGTAGAGCTGCCATCCCCTCTGCAACATCTCCATCTAGTGGCAGAAATTGAGAACTGCAACTCCCCCTAAACACCTGGTTCCCTGTAGGACTCCTTTCACAAAACGCACAAGAGCAATTCAGATGACAGAACTCTGAACTTTGACTACATTCAGCCCACTGCAAAACCCTTTGCCCTCATGAACCAGAGGATTCAGATGTCCTATTTAGGAAGAATTAATCATAACGAGTACAGTTATTTTTACTACTGTTTTCCAGCTAAAATTTGTCTTGTATGTTTACTACCTAGTTTAAATCCCGTAGATCCCATAACCCATTGTTCAGATGCAGCAGTTGACGCCCAAATACTAAGAGGTGCGTTAGGAAGTGGCAAGGCAGAACACAGCCCCAAAGGGGTTGGATACTGTTCAATTCCAGAGATCCTTCACCATCATGTCCTTGTACCTCTCAGATCAGCCCAGAAGTTCCTGGGCCCCTACTCAGTCCTGCATGCTTTCCGTAGGAACTGTCTTGACTCCATTATTATTCCATTTTTAGATCTTAGACTAAAGAGTAGCCATTTTCTGCAAAACGATAGGCAGGATGATCTATTTCAGGAAATCACAGTTTTGCTCTCTCATCTGCAGGAACCACAGGAGTGGTGCTGACACAGAAATGTTTCGACATGTACTCTGGAGGTAAGCACCTCTGTTGGCACTGAGGTCTCAGGGTGGGCTGAGCTCCTTGGCTCTCTTCTCCTGAGGAGACAACCAGAGAGAAAGCATGATAGGGGTGGAGGACCATCCTGCTGTCTTTGAAACTTCTTCCTGCTGTCTTAGTTGGGCTCTCCTGGGTGCAGATTCCAAGACCAGGAGTCAAGTGCAATAGTTCATTTGGGAGGAGGTAATCTCAGGAAATGCCAGCAGGAAGTGATAGAGAGAAGGGGGAGATAGCGAGAACAGTGTGTTACCAGGCTGAACGCTGCAGGCGATTGGAACTGGAGAGCCAGTGTCAAGTACATGCCTCAGAGAAATATCAGAGGGGCAAGGGAGCTGGGGCTCTAATTCCACTAATTCATTGGCACTTTCCACATTTCTGGGTTGCTCCAGGGCATAGAGGAAGATCTGGAGGTCAGAGAGGACCTTGAGGCAAAGAAACACTGGTGTTGGCAGTTGGAGGCCAAGCAGGTGTGCCCTCAAGTGCTAAGGACAAGGACACACAGCCCAGTTTGCTCTGCTAGGTAAAGGTATTTTTTTTTTAAGGCCACAGGGGTCTCTCTTGGGCCCAAGGACAGAACAAGTCCTCCCAAGGCCTGGAAAGGATCACTGAGAGGCTCCAAGCTCTCTGCATGTTGCTGCAGACATCTTCTCTTCTCTGTCTGCACAGGCGTGCTTTCTGAGCTCTCTGGACAGGTGACCACTCTACTGTCCTTGCGGCCCTTAGCACAGCCTGCGGACAGGACTCTGACCTCCCTGGGCTGGCTGTTCCCACCAGCACCTTCCTCACCAACCCCCCCACCAGGCTGACTGGTGAAGCTGTGCTGGGGGCAGGAGTCTCACCCAACAATCCTCACATCTTCTAAAGCACCGTGGAATCCATCCCAAACCCAATAGGCCACCCACTGCCCAGCTGGCAGCCCACCCCCCTCCCTCTGACCCCAGATTCTCGACAAGGAGTGAGGCAGCAGCAGGGCGGCCCCTCATAGGCAGCAGATGTCTTGGTCCAACAGTGATGGGTTTCCATCAGGGCAGCTGAACTGAGCCCAGTCCCCTTCTCAGAGATCAGTTTGGCTCGGTCTCCCTTCCCTGTGCCTGGGAGCTCAGGGCCGGCTCTGGGCTCAGGCATCACTACCTTCCTGTACCCACCTAAACACACGAGCCCAAGAGGGGACAAAGCCAGGCAGCAAGAAAGCAAGAAGCCCTCTTGGCTTTGCAAACAAAGGAGGGGCTGAAAGGTGGGCTGTAGGAATCCGGTGCCCAGCAGTCACAGCGGGGAATATTTGGGAAGGCGATCCGATGCACCGCACATGGAGACAGCAGCTGGCGCCCTGACCCCTGGTCCCCTGGGTCCCCTAAGGGTCACACCCGTGTGAGTCCCAGCTCATGGGTAGGGTCTGCAGGGCCTGAGGTTGTGCTAGCTGACAGCCTGCCTTAGGGCCCATGCAGGCTTCTTCCAGGCATGCCCCGATATGGCAGAAGCTGCAGAGGAGGACCGAGGCATGGCCAGGGCCTGGCAGGGGCTGGAGGGGAGGAAGAGGAGGACAGAGCTTGGAGATGGGTGAGGAGATGGTGGGTCAGGGGTGGCTCAGGGCCAGGTTTATGGAAAAGCTCCAGTCTCTGGAATCAAAGACTTCGGACTGAGGCAGGTGACCCCTTGTGAACTTCAATTTTGTCATATGTAAAATAGAGGTAAATCATAGTGTCCCTTCAGGAGACGGATCAAGGAGATTGGGTGGGAACTGACATCAATCAGTGGGAGGGGCCCGGGGTGCAGACAGCCGCCTCCCCTCCCTCTCTTCCCCCCCACCATCCCCATGACTCAGAAGTAAGGTCATTGTCAGAATGAAAAGGGTAAAAAATAATTTATTTTTATTTAAATTCAGTTAACATCTAGTGCGTTATTGGTTTCAGAGGTAGAGTTCAGGGATTCATCGGTCTTACGTAACACCCAGTGCGCATTACACCGTGGGCCCTCCCTAATGCCCACCACCCAGTTACCCATCTTCCCCACCCACCTGCCCTCCAGCAGTGCTCAGTTTGCTTCCTACAGTTAAGATCTCTTATGACTTGTCTTCCTCTCTGATTTCATCATTTTATTTTTTCCTCCCTTCCCCTGTGATTCCGTTTTGTTTCTTACATTCCACGTATGAGTGAGGTCATATGATAGTTGTCATTCTCTGACTTATTTTAGTTAGAAGAATACCCTCTAGTTCCATTCACATCATTGCAAATGGCAAGATTGCTTTTTTTTTAAGATTTTATTTATTTATTTGACAGACAGAGATCACAAGTAGGCTGAGAGAGCAGGGAGGAAGCAGGCTCCCCGCTGAGCAGAGAGCCCTATGCGGGGCGGGGCTCGTTCCCAGGACCCTGAGATCATGACCTGAGCCGAAGGTGGAGGCTTAACCCACTGAGCCACCTAGGTGCCCCAAGATTTCATTTTTTGATGGCTGAGTAATATTCCACTGTTACATGTACACACACACATACACACACACCATATCATCTTTATCTATTCATCAATGGACATCTGGGCTTTTCCAAAATTTGGCTACGTGGACATTGCTGCTATGAACATTGGGGTGCACGTGCCCCTTCACTACATCTGTATCTTTGGGGTAAATACCAGTAGTGCAATTGCTGGGTTGTAGGGTAGCTCTATTTTCAACTTTCTGAGGAACCTCCATACTGTTTTCTAGAGTGTCTGCAACAGCTTACATTCCCACCAACAGTGTAGGAGGATTCCCCTTTTTCCTGTTCTTTCCGACACCTGTTGGTTCCTGAGTTGTTCATTTTAGCCATTCTGACTGGTGTGAGGTGGTATCTCACTGGGGTTTTGATTTGTATTTCCCTTATGCCAAGTGATGTGGAGCATTTTTTTCATGGGTCTCTTGGTCATTTGGATGTCTTCTTTGCAGAAATGTCTGTTTGCATCTTCTGCCCATTTCTTGATTGGATTGTGTGTTCTTTGGGTATTGAGTTTGATAAGTTTTTTATAGATTCTGGATGCTAGCCCTTTATCTGATAAGACACTTGCAAATATCTTCTCCCATTCTATAGGTTGTCAAAAAGGGTAAAAAATGATTTAAAAGAAACTAAATTTTATATTGCTCTATTATGAATGTGGATATAAGGATAACCATGGCTGATGGGAACCCAGAAACAGAAGCATTTGAAGACAAGTTGCCCCTTCCCACAAGAGATAAAAGAAGTCAATGACTTCTTCAAATGAGAAGATAATTAACAGAAGGAACTTTTTTTTTCCCCTAAACATTACTGTCCATCCCAGATAATAACAGATATTGATATCTGGAACTAATGGCTCCAACAAATTTTCAGAGTTCCCTCTTTTGTCTCGAGATATCAAGGGCCATTTCACTAACAGAGCAGCTGTGGTCATGGACTACAAGCCTCTGTGTTACTGAGCTGGCTGGAAGCTGGCCTTGCTTTCAGAATTTGTTTCTTCCCCTAAGTCCAAGAGATCCCCGGGGAATACTAGAACTGGCTCGCCTTCATGGGCATGGGCCTGTGGGTAGGGCAGCAGTGCAGTCCTTTGCTTAGAGCAAACTTCGGTTTGGTCTGAAGCTCTCTCTGCCTTCACCGCCTTGAAATTCTTAATTTTTTAACAGAATGATCCACATTTTGATTTGCGCTGGGCCCCCAAAATTATGTTCCTGATTCTGCTGATAATTAAAATTCCATTATAGTGCATTTTCTATATGCCCAGAGTCGTCATCACATTTGCTGTTTACAAAAATGCTGTGGGCGGGACTACGAATTATCCTCATGTGACAGATGTAGCCCTACTTCTCCCACTAGGCAAGTCTTGCCTATACTTCCTCATGTATGGGCTTCCTGTTCAAGAGCCCCCCCACACATAAATCCCACCATATCCAGAGTACGATCTGAATTACTAGTATTTTCTTTTGAATCAGTTCACTTCTTTTAACTTAAATATATCTTAAGAGATATATTTACATTTATATTTATATATCTATCTGTGCCCTAAGTTACCAGTTTTTATGCAGGAAAGGTGACTATAAAAATAAGCACAATGGAAACAAATCCATGTCCTTGAAGCAAGCTGGGTGCCAATGCTCCCCTCCCCACCAAGTGCTGCACCTAGGCCTGCTCTCTGGTAAGTGTGGAGATTTTGCAAGTGCAGGGAGGTATTAAAGATGCAAAAGGAGACTTGCTCCTTGCTCTAAGCTGGAGAACTGGTGGACACAGATGTTCTGTCTCAGTGACCTGAATTGTCTGTGGTACAGTGAGCTTACCTGTCCTCTGAATTCAACACAGACAAGTTAGGTTCTTAACCAGCGTAGAAGGAAGTGGCAGGGGGTATACAGAAATCTCAGAGTTCCTGAGAGATGACTGCACTCCATTCCTTAGGTACAGGTCCCCAGGGGCCTTTAGAACAGTGCCTCTCACACCTGGCTGCCTATCAGGATCACCTGTGGAATTTTTGAATTCCAGGGTCCACTCCTGATCACCTGAATGAGGCTGCACTTGGTCCAGGCACTTTGCTCTCCCCTGGACAAGGGCTACAGGGAGCTTCACCCAAAGTCCCCTCCCACTGGCCCTGAGCTTCAGCTGGAGCTCTGTGTCACCCTGCCCCTGGCCACTTGTGGATCTTCCAGGCAGGAGCAGAGAATGAGAATGACCAGCACCCCACTTTCCTTTCTCCCGCAGATATTACGCTCCTGGTAAAGTTCCTTAAAGAAATCCCAGAGGGCACACTAGTGCTAGTGGCCTCCTATGATGACCCAGGAACCAAGTAAGTGGGAACCTCCACCTGGCCAGCTATGGGTTGAAGTGACCCAAATGCTTCCAAGTCCTGAGTGCCTTTTCCCCACTCCTCCTCTGGCTCTATCTTCTGGCAGCTTCTCCTAGGGAAATAACCAGACCAGTGCACAAAGACGTGTTCCCCATCACAGCCTCCGTTACAGCATTGGAAAATTGGATGCACTGGCTGTGTCCAATAGAGACCAAATAGTTACTGAAATTGTGACACATGTTGATATGACATTGTATGTGCATAGAAGAAGACCTTCATCAAAAATGATGAAGTAGAAAATTTAAGGATGTGGAACAATGATCACGATTTAGTATTGAGCAGGAAAAAAACAGATTATAAATGCATTGGTATGACCCCCACCCCTGCCAGGGCATGGGGGGAAAAGACATTAAGGAAATATACATGAAAGTGTTACAATGATTATGTCAAGTGGGGTGAGACTGTAATTTTTAGTTCCTCTGTGATGGCCCATATTTTCCAGATAAACATGTATATTTGTAAACAGATGCAAAACCGTACTCCTAGCCACTCAGCCCTAGTCCCCCTGAATGCAGCTCTGCCCAGCATGGTGGCTGCACCCAGCGGGCAGAGGGGAGGCCAAGTGCTTGAGAACCTGTCTCTTCTCCCACCCCCCACCTCACTGTCCTTTCTGGTCCTCTGCAGAATGAATGATGAGACCAGGAAGCTCCTCACCAACTTGGGCAGTTCCTATGCAAAGCAGCTGGGCTTCAGAGATAGCTGGGTCTTCTTAGGGGCCAGAGACCTCAGGGATAAAAGCCCTTTTGAGCAGGTGAGTTCCTGGTGGCCCCTTCAGCCCAGTGAGGCAGGTGGGGGTAAGGTGCCAAGGATGGATGGACAAGGACTGGGGTGGCTGGGGAGGACACTGGGGGGACCTCAGAGGTCAGGGTGGCCCAACTGGCTAATCCCCTCGCAGAAAGTGGACTTGACCATTTTGCAAGGAGCTGGGTCATCTGGAAATGGGTAAGTACCAGAAAGGAGAAGGAAAAGGAGGAAAGAAGGATGAGGGAAGTGAGGAATGGGAAAAAGAGAAAGGAATGGCGGGATGAAGCCTGCATGATGGGCAGAGCAGGGGGCAGGACGTCTGGCTTCTGGTCCCGGTGGAAACCTAAGCCCAGCCCCTTCTGTCTCTCTACTCCCCTGCCCCAGGCCTCAGGCCTCCCCACCAGAGGGGAGAGGTTTAGACCAGGGAAGCTGTCCCCTTCTAAGCTCCCTGTAGAGAGGATAAATTTCCATCAAGAGGAGGACAGAGGGCGCACCTGGGTGGCTCACTCTTTGGGCATCTGCCTTAGGCTCAGGTCATGATGCCAGGGTCCTGGGATGGAGCCCCACAATGGGCTCTCTGCTCAGCGGGAAGCCTGCTTCTCCCTCTCCCACTCCCCCTGCTTGTGTTTCCTCTCTTGTCTCTTTCTCTCTCTCTCTCTGTCAAATAAGTGAATAATGTCTTTTTAAAAAAGAGGACACAGGACAACCTGCCTGAGTCCACGGGAGGGGTCAGGCGTGGTCCATGACTTGTGGCCCCACAGCTACCACCCAGGCCCCAAGCAGAGTCTGGAGTCTCAGGGGTGCTCAGGGGAGGAAAGGGGAGTCCGTGAAGGGGTGGGAGCCTCCAGGGAAATGCTGCACCTTCTCTCCCTGACCCCCATCTGTGCATCCCCAATCAAGAGAAATTCCCAAATGTGGGAGAACTAGCCAGATCTAACAGGGCCTGAGGTAGCCCGCAGTCTGGTGGTGAGAATGTTCAGCTCTGCCCAGATTCCAAGGCAGGCAGCTAAGAGTCGATGTTTCAGACACATCATAGGACTACTGAGGAGACTGGACGCTATCCTGAAGGCAGTGGGGAGCCATGGAGGGCTTAAGCAGAGAAGAGCGTTTGGAGACATGAGAAACACTAGTATTCAGCCAGCACTGACTCTGTGCAGGCTCCGCTGAGCAAGGTACCTGCAGCGCCGCCTTTAATTCCGCAATGAAGCAGGTACACCCTGCCGCTGCCACTGTTGAGGGTCCGGAGCAGAGCAGAGGTTTTAGCCGGCTTGTCTGGACCTGATGCTGACATAGTTCTCATCCAGGTCTGCCGGCCTCCATGGAGGTTCCCATCCCCATGTTCTCAGCACAGCCTCCCTGGCTGAGCACAGGGAGAAGGCAGGGAGGAGGCCCAGGCAGTAGTCAGACCGGAGGCACAGCAGCCTGCAGGTGAGGGGCTGAGGGAGGCAGGGGAGGGACTGTGATAAGACACCGGCTCCAGGTGGCGGAACCATGATGGGCTGCAAGGGATTTTTGCCTTATCTGGAAGATGCTGGCCTGGTTAGTCTGTGTGAGTTTCTAAGAGAATGAACTCAGGTCGTTGGAAATTACTTTTTTAAAATGATAATACAAAGTAGCTTATGCTGGAGGAGACAAGGAGGGAGCCCTCTGGTTATAGCCTCTGGGTGAAGAACACAGGCCGGGGCGGGGGCGGGGAGGGTGGAGGATAGATCCATCCCCGGGAGGGCAGTGGGGGCCACGATGTGATGGAAAACATTAGGTCCTTTGTTCCCATACATGGGGCTCTGGGTTTCAGAGATGCAGCATCTAGAATTTCTTTTATCCCTAAGGGTTAGCTACAATTATTCCACTGGTAGGTTTTGCTATTTACATTTTTTTTTCCTCCAAAAACTAAGCGTAGGCACTTTAAACACAATCTTAACTGATTTTATTCTCTCTATATTTATTATCAGTACTACTATTACACAGTGGTTCTGCCCCTGGGGTAACTTTGGCCCTCTGTGCCTCAGGTTCCCCATCTGCAGAATGGAATGGTCATGGTATGGGCCTTCTTAGGGCTCTTCTAAGGGATAAATACATAAGGCACTTTTGCACCTGGCATAGAGCAAGTGCTCTTGTCATTGTTGTGGTGGTGGTTTGGGGGTGTCCTAGAGAGGCTGATGGAGAATTTGGCAGAGGAGCTAACCCTCTGCATGCCTGCCCCAGTGCTTGCTACCCCCCCTCCCCAGGGCACGACTGGCAAGGACTGAGCTCTGACCTCCTCTGTAAAACCTTGGGCATGTTACCGTCCCTCTGTGCCCCAGTTTCCCCACCTGTGAAGTGGGCTGGTCCTATCCGACCCCACCACCTCCCCTTGGGGCTGAAACCAGGGTGAAGTGAGTGAAGGCAGGATGTCTTAAAGCGCAGTGAAAACTCAGGTGTGAATCTTGAACAGCTTCCCCCATGGTCCACGTTTCTCTTCTCTCTTTCTTTAGTTCTTAAAGAACAACCCAGACACAAACAAATACGAGGGCTGGCCGGAGCTGCTGGAGCTGGAGGGCTGTGTTCCCCGGAAGATATCTTAGGGCAGCTGCAGGACTGAAAAAGCCCTCTCGCTGTCCTAGAGTCAGCGCCAGCTGTGGCTGCAAGAAGGAAACCAGGTGGCCGGTGGAAAGTTCCCCCGTGGGGGCAGGGGGTCGGTGCCCTCTGCACACCCTCCCAGGGGCTGCGGCGGCCCAGCCGAGGTGGCCAGCCATCCAGAGTCCTTCCAGAGCCCCTCTGCAGGAAGAAGGAACGGTGTGCTTTCCCTCAAGATGGCCGGTGGTCACTCCCAAGGAAGGACAGACTGCTGCACCTGTGGCTCACCATTAAATTTTATTTTTGCTGATTTTGAATGAACTTTCTGACCTTTCCATGGGATCAAACTGACCCAGGCCATGTTGGCTTGGGCGCAAGTGGGAACAGGTCAGCGACAGCTTCGGGTCCCAGGTTAGGCTGCTGGAAGACAGGTTGATTTCCTAGGGATTACGCGGAAGGGTGAATGAATGACTCCTTGGATCCCAGCATGAGAGGTGAGACCCACAGAAGCAGAGAGAACCGAAGGAGAGGACACTGAGCATACTGTCTTCCCCTGCTGCTTGATGAGAGCTGGAGGCTCCAGAGCCAGAGAAGGGGAGGCAGGCACCGTCTGAGGAAAGCTGGGAGGAAGAGGCAGGCTGTCAGGTAGGCTTCAAGGAGGAGGCCATGGCCGCCTTCATCTTGGAGTGGTTCCCCAGGAGTAGCCCCTGAGATTTATTCAGGAGGTGATTCTGGAAAACACCAGTGGGGTGGGGAAGTAAGATGGGGAAGGGAAGGCAACCAGTAGAGGCTGTGTTGTCGACTGTCTTAGGGCTGTGCGTGAGGGGAGCCTAGTTCCTCGAGGCCTCCTGGGAATCCGTGAGTACACATATCAGAGATCTCTGAGCCGGGGGAGGGAGCTGAGCTGCTTATGCACCACCCTGTCACTGCTGGGGAGCTGCTAGCGCTGGGGCTGATGGGAACTCCTGAGCACTTTTTATCTGCCCTACAGAAGAAAGCGTGGCCACCCGTGGCTGCAGTGTGAGTCCTTAGCCAAGAGACACACTGGAAGCCCAGAGCTCCACATCCCTGTGTGCAGGACTTGAGTGTCTGGTGGTCCACTGCTCAGGGCATTTGCACTTCCATGGGAGTTTTGCAGTCTCCCTGGTCCACACCCAGGAGCCCAGGCATCAGTCCTGTCTGCCTCCATGTCCCCCTCCCAGGATTTGGTCTAGCCACGCCACCCATGGCTCTTCTCAGACACCTCAGGCAGGGTGTTTGTACCACGTCCCTTGGGCCTTACCACCTCCGTGGGCTCCAATGGCTGGTGTCAATGTCTCTTCATCAGTCTTACACAATTCACAGCACTCACCATAGCAGGTACCCTCCCCAGTGTCCACCACCCAGCTCCCCATCCCTCACAACACTCCCTCCACTCCAGCACCCCTGATTTTGTTTCCTGATAGGGAGTCTCTTACGGTTTGTCTCCCTCTCTGGTTTCGTCTTGTTTCATTTTTCCCTCCCTTCCCCTATGATCCTCTGTCTTGTTTCTCAAATTCCTCATATCAGTGAGATCATATGATAATTGTTTTTCTCTGATTGATTTAATTTCACCCAGCATAATACCCTCTAGTTCCAACTACGTCATTGCAAATGGCAAGATTTCAGGCTTTTTGATGGCTGCACAGTATTTCATTCTATATATATATACCAAATCTGTTTTCTCCATTTATCTGTGGATGGACATCTAAGCTCTTTCCATAGTTTGGCTGTTGTGGACATTGCTGCTATAAACATTGGGGTGCACGTGCCCCTTTGGATCACTATGTTTGTATCTTTGGGGTAAATACCCAGTAGTGCGATTGCTACTAGGGTAGTTTTATTTTATTTTATTATTTATTATCTATCTATCTATTTATTATTTATTTTTTTTTATTTTATTTCTATTTATTTTAGTTTTATTTTATTTTGTTATTTATTTATTATTTATTTATTTATTTATTTTATTTGTGTATGTAGCCGTCAGGCATTCTATACCACA
Organism: Mustela erminea; assembly: GCF_009829155.1. Classification (NCBI taxonomy): domain Eukaryota; kingdom Metazoa; phylum Chordata; class Mammalia; order Carnivora; family Mustelidae; genus Mustela; species Mustela erminea. The sequence continues at coordinate 27,185,898 of NC_045614.1, read as the reverse complement.
CAAATGTGTCTGCATAAGGGCTAGTGGGGGGTTTCCAGCTAACTCCCCCTTTAATCCTGAGAGTGATCTGCCCTGAGAAAAACATGGGATTGGGCATGGTGGTGGCTGGCTGGGTGCCAGTACTTGTAGGGTAGTTTTATTTTCAACTTTTTGAGGAACCTCCGTTCTGTTTTCCAGAGTGTTTGCACCAGCTTGCATTCCCACCAACAGTGTAGGAGGGTTCCCTTTCTCTGCATCCTTGCCAACATCTGTTGGTTCCTGACTGGTTAATTTTAGCCATTCTGACCGGTGTGAGGTGGTAATCTCACGGTAGTTTTAATTTGTATTTCCCTGATACCAGGTGATGTTGAGCATTTTTTTCGTGTGTCTATTGGCCATTTGTATATCTTCTTTGGAAAAATGGCTGTTGATGTCTTCTTCCCATTTCTTGACTGGATTATGTGTTCTTCAGGTGTAAGTTTGAGAAGTTCTTTATGGATTTTGGATACTAGCGCTTTAATATGTCATTTGTAAATATCTTCTCCCACTCTGTTGTCTTTTGGTTTTGTTAACTGTTTCCTTTGCTGTGCAAAAGCTTTTGATCTTGATGAAGTCCCAATAGTTCATTTTTGCCCTTGCTTCCCTTGCCTTTGGCAATGTTTCTAGGAAGAAGTTGCTGTGGCTGAGGTCCAAGAGGTTGCTGCCTGTGTTCTCATCAAGGATTTTGATGGATTCCTGTCTCACATTGAGGTCTTTCATACATTTTGAGTCTACTTCTGTGTGTGGTGTAAGGAAATAGTCCAGTTTCATTCTTTTGCATGTGGCCGTCCAATTTTCCCAACACCATTTGTTGAAGAGACTTTTTTCCATTGAATATTCTTTCCTGCTTTGTTGAAGATTAGTTGACCAGAGTTCAGGGTCCATTTCTGGGCTCTCTATTCTGTTCCATTGATATGTGTCTGTTTTTGTACCAGTACCATACTGTCCTGATGATTACAGCTTTATAATAGAGCTTCAAGTCCAGAATTGTGATGCCACAAGCTTTGGTTTTCTTTTTCAGCATTTCTCTGGCTATTTAGGGTCTCTTCTGGTTCCATACAAATTTTGTGATTATTTGTTCAACTTCTTTCAAAAACGTTGATGGTATTTTGATTCCATCAAAATCCCATTTAAGGGATTGCATTAAATGTGTAGATTGCTCTAGGTAGCATGGACATTTTAACAATATTTGTTCTTCAATCCATGATCATGGAATGTTTTTCCATTTCTTTGTGTCTTCTGCAGTTTCTTTCATGAGTATTCTATAGTTTCCTCTTTATTTGACCATGAAATAGCTTTTTTAAATTTAATTTTTATTAACACATAATGTATTGTTTCAGGGAAACAGGTCTGTGATTCATCAGTCTTACACAATTCACAGCACCCACCATAGCATGTACCCTCCCCAATGTCCATAACCCAGCCACCCCATCCCTCCCACCCCCCTCTCCTCCTACAACCCTCAGTTTGTTTCCTGAGTCTCTTATGGTTTGTCCCCCTCTCTGGTTTCATCTTGTTTCATTTTTCCCTCCCTTCCCCTGTGATCCTCTGTCTTGTTTCTCAAATTCCTCATATCAGGGGCGCCTGGGTGGCTCAGTGGGTTAAAGCCTTTGCCTTCGGCTCAGGCCATGATCTCAGGGTCCTGGGATCGAGCCCCGCATCGGGCTCTCTGCTCGGTAGGGAGCCTGCTTCCTCCTCTCTCTCTGCCTGCCTCTCTGCCTACTTGTGATCTCTGTCAAATAAATAAATCTTTAAAAAAAAAAATTCCTCATATCAGTGAGATCATATGATAATTGTCTTTCTTTGACTTACTTTGCATAGCATAATACCCTCTAGTTCCAACCATGTTGTTGCAAATGGCAAGATTTCAGGCTTTTGATGGCTGCACAGTATTCCATTCTGTTATATATACCATCATTCATCTGTTGATGACATCTAGGCTCTTCCCGTAGTTTGGCTATTATGGACATTGCTGCTATAAACATTGGGGTGCACGTGCCCCTTCAGATCACTACATTTGTATCTTTGGGGTAAATACCCAGTAGTGCGATTGGTGGGTCGTGGAGTAGCTCTATTTCAACTTTTTGAGGATCCTCCATACTGTTTTCTAGAGTGTTTGCACCAGCCTGCATTCCCACCAACAGTGTAGGAGGGTTCCCCTTTCTCCGCATCCTCGCCAACATCTGTCGTTTCCTGACTAGTTAATTTTAGCCATTCTGACTGGTGTGAGGTGGTATCTCATCGTGGTTTTGATTTGTATTTCTTTCTATAGTTTTCTGAGTACAGATTCTTTGCCTCTTTGGTTAGGTTTATTCCTAAGTATCTTATGGTTTTGGGTGCATTTACAATTGTAAATTTTAAATTTACATTTACAATTTACAATTGTAAATGCACCCAAATTTGTAAAAATGTAAATGTAAATGTAAATGGGATGGACTCCTTAATTTCTCTTTCTTCTGTCTTGCTGTTGCTCTTGGACCTCAGCCACAGCAACTTCTTCCTAGAAACATTGCCAAAGGCAAGGGAAGCAAGGGCAAAAATGAACTATTGGGACTTCATCAAGATCAAAAGCTTTTGCACAGCAAAGGAAACAGTTAACAAAACCAAAAGACAACAGAGTGGGAGAAGATATTTACAAATGACATATTAAAGCGCTAGTATCCAAAATCCATAAAGAACTTCTCAAACTTACACCTGAAGAACACATAATCCAGTCAAGAAATGGGAAGAAGACATCAACAGCCATTTTTCCAAAGAAGATATACAAATGGCCAATAGACACACGAAAAAAATGCTCAACATCACCTGGTATCAGGGAAATACAAATTAAAACTACCGTGAGATTACCACCTCACACCGGTCAGAATGGCTAAAATTAACCATGAGAGACTGTGGACTCTGAAAAACAACCTGAGGGTTTTGAAGGTGGGGGGAGGTTGGGTGAGCCTGGTGGTGGGTATTAAGGAGGGCACGTATTGCATGGAGCACTGGGTGTGGTGCAAAAACAATACTGTTACGCTGAAAAGAAATTTAAAAAAAAATTGCAACTGATTTCTGTGCATTGATTTTATATCCTGCCACTTGATTGAATTCCTGTTTGAGTTCTAGAAGTTTTGGAGTGGAGTCTTTGGGTTTTCCACCTAACGTATATCATCTGCAAAGAGTGAGTGACTTCTTTGCTGATTTGGATGCCTTTTATTTCTTTTTGTTTTCTGATTGCTGAGGCTAAGACTTAGAGTACTATGTTGAATAGCAGTGGTGACAGTGGACAGCCCTGCCATGTTCCTGACTTTAGGGGAAAAGCTCTCCAGTTTCCCCCATTGAGAAGGATACTTGCTGTGGGCTTTTCATAGATGCCTTTTATGATATTGAGGTTTGTACCCTAGATCCCTATACTGTGAAGAGTTTTAATCAAGAAAGAATGCTGTAATTTGTCATATTTTTTTTCTGCATCTGTTGAGAGGATCATATGGTTTTTGTTCTTTCAGTGTGATACACTACCTTAATAAAAGACAGATTTGCAGATGTTAAACCAACCTTGTAGCCCAGGAGTAAATCCACTTTGTCATGGTGAAAAATCCTTTTAATGTACTGTTGGATCCTGTTGGCTAGTATTTTGGTAAGAATTTTTGCATCCATGTTCATTAGGGATATTGGTCTGTAATTCTTTTTGATGGGGTCTTTGGGTTTGGCATCAAAGTAAGGCCTGCCTCATAAAATGAGTTTGGAAGTTTTCCTTCCATTTCTATTTTTTGGAACAGTTTCAGGAGAATAGGTATTAATTCTTTAAATGTTTGGTAGGATTCCTCTGGTGGGCTCTTGTTTGTTGGGAGATTTTTGATTACTGCTTCAAATTCCTTGCTGGTTATGGGTCTGTTCAGGTTTTCTATTTTGTCCTAGTTCAGTTTTTCTAGTTTATACATTTCTAGGAATGCATCCGTTTCTTCCAGATTGTCCAGTTTGCTGGCATATAGTTGCTCATAATATGTCCTTTAATTGTTTGTGTTTATTTGGTACTGCTTGTGATCTCTTTCATTCATGATTTTATTAATTTGTATCCTTTCTCTTTTGTTTTTGATAGGCCTGGCCAAGGGTTTATCAATATATTTATTTATCTTTATCAATTTTATTTATTCTTTCAGAGAACCAGCTCCTAGTTTTGTTGATCTGTTCTACTGCTCTTTTGGTTTCGATTTCATTGATTTCTGCTCTGATCTTTATTATTTTTCTTCAGGTTCAGGTTCAGGTTTTCTTTGCTGTTCTTTCTCCAGCTCCTTTAGGTGTAGGGGTACTTTGTGTACTTGAGACCTTTCTTGTTTCTTAAGAAAGGCTTGTATTGCAATGTATGTTCCTCTCAGGACCGCCTTTGCTGCATCCCAAAGATTTTGAACAGTTGTGTTTCCATGAATTTTTTTAATTCTACTTTAATTTCCCAGTTGACCCACTCAATCTTTAGTAGGATGCTCTTTAGCCTCCATGTATTTGAGTTCTTTCCAACTTTGCTCTTGTGATTGAATTCTAGCTTCGGGGCATTGGGGTCTGAAAATATGCAGGGAATGATCACAGTCTTTTGGTACTGGTTGAGACCTGATTTGTGACCCAGGATGTGATCTATTCTGGAGAATGATCCATGTGCACTAGAGAAGAATGTGTATTCTGTTGCTTTGGGGTAAAATGTTCTGGATATATCGGTGATACCCATTTGGTCCAGTTTGTTATTTAAAGCCTTTATTATCTTGTTAATCTTTTGCTTGGATAATCTGTCCATTTCAGTGAGGGAGGTGTTAAAGTCCCCTACTATTAGTGTATTACTGTTGATGTGTTTGAGTTTGTTATTAATTGGCTTACCTAATTGGCTGCTCCCATATTAGGGGCATAGATATTTACAATTGTTAGTTCTTCTTGTTGAATAGACCCTTTAACTATAGTGTCCTTCCTCATCTTTTTATAGTCTTTAGTTTAAAAGCTAATTTATCTGATATAAGGATTGCCACCCCAGCTTTCTTTTGCTGTCCATTAGCATGATAAATTGTCTTCCACCCTCTTCCTTTAAATCTGGAGGTGTCTTTGGGTCTAAAAATGAGTCTCTTGTAGACTGCATATTGATGGGTCTTGGTTTTTTATCCATTCTGATACCCTGTATCTTTTTGATTGGGGCATTTAGCCTATTTACATTCAGGGTAACTATTGAAAGATATGAATTTAGTGTCATTATATTTCAACTGACTGACTTCTTGTTCTACTCTGTTGCAGGCAGTGTGGAGGAGGGAAAGCCCAGCCTGGGTCTGAGCACTGGCTCTCCACTGGCTAGCTGGGTGAGCAGATGTCTCCTCTGAGCCAGAGCGCCCCTGTGAGAAATGGAGGATTCTGTCCATCTCTCAGGGGCTCATGGGCATGAAATATGATAAAATATCCACATCACTAAAAGTTGTCAAAAAAGGAAAAAAAATTTATACACACACACATATATAAATAAATGCATATATATATATATACACATACCCTGGGAGAGGTAGTGACCATGGACAGCCAGATGGGCCTGGATGAGGAGACATGACCACCTGGTGTGTAGGAATTGTCATAAAGAGGGTCAGTTCACCATGAGGAAAGGCTTAGCACGAGGGAGCCTCTCTTGCCGCTGCCACATGGGGCCTGTGGAGAGGCCCCCTGCTGTTGCATGCAAGGTGGAGGGAAAGACAGGAGGCTGAGACCACAAAGACCACAGGTCATGCCCCCTCATGCCTCCCCCCCTCACCCAGGGGCAGGCCTCAGTTGGCACATCATCTTCTGGAAGGGAGCCCAAATGACCATCAGTTAATAAGGTTAATAATGTAATAGTAAATCCACTATTTATTTAAATAACTGGGTGGCCCCAGGCACAGCTTGTAACCCCACTTTCCCCATCTGCGAAATGGACAAACACCTGCTCCTTCTTGACCCACAATCTTGTAGAGGAAAGCAAGGCTTACATCATGCCTCTTACATGCTGCCTTTCTCAGGGTGGATCCCAGAAGCTGACTGGCAGGTGAGTGTTCTCGTGCAGGTGATTTATTAAGGACGCAGGTATGGGAGTGGTGGGGGAGCAGGATAGGGAAAGGGACACAGCCAAGCAAAGGGACAATTTGAAGCCAGCTCCCAGCCTGATGTAAATTATTATTAATGTTAATAATGCCAACCTACCCAGGACATGGCATTCTAGAGCCAGCCCCTTATAGGTCCCCCTGGGGTGGGCATCGCAAAAATGGCAAATGCCCATCGGATTCTCAACACCACTGTCAGGGCACTGTGGCCACTACAGGGAACCCTGCCCCCAGGTCAGCTCAGGGTTAGGCAAGACAGTCCAGGAAAATGGCGGAGAGATTTAGGTCTATAGTCCCCTTATGAGACTGTTTCCTATTCAGTCGTAACTCACCTGCTACACATCAAGAACTGGGTAGGCACTGGGGACACCACGGTGAAGAAAACCAGACACAGTCCCTGCTCATAGTACAGGAGGACCCAGATCAAGAGGCAGTAGGACTTGGTTATGTTCAGGTCGGGGGTGGGGGGTTACTGCAGGATCAGGGAAGGCATCCTGGAGGAAGCAGCATCCACACTAAGCCTGCAGAAGGCACAGGAGTTCACCAGGTCTAGAGGGGAGGGAGGCCAGGCCTGCAAGCTGGAAAGGTCTGGAGGGGCAGAGGCGGGTAACAAGGACTAAGCAGGAAGGAATGACAGGCTTAAGGGTCCTGGGGACTGGGTGCAGGGACTCGGACTTTGTCCAGGGTCTGTGGGGACATGGGGAGAGATTGAAGTTGGGGAACGACCCCATCAGATTTGCAGTTTTTGAAAATTCCTCCTGGCTGCTGTATGGAGAAGGGAGTGGAGAAAGGGAGGCCAGCGGGTAGGCTGCTGCATCAGCCAGAGTGGTAGCCTGGAGCAGGCGTTGGCATGGGGATGGAAAATAGAGGACCAGTGCCAGGGATACTCGGGAAGTAAACCAGACAAGACTTGATGGATTTCTCTCATCATCAGGGTGGACAAGGCTTCAGGAGTCTCTGCAGGCTACTCACGGGCCTCAGATCTTGGGGCTCCTATTTCCCTATCCTCTCCGCCACCAGCACACCACTCCTCTCTCCCAGGACTGAGGATGGAGAGGGCAAAAAGCAAGGTGTGTGATGCGTCTGTTCCCTCAGCCCCTGCGGGGCTTTCCTGCAGCTGTAATTCCGGTCCTCACCAGTAGGTGGCAGCCTAAGCTAGAAAGGGAAAGGGAGCAAGATTACCCCTGCCTGCCCTGTTTGGGGAAAGGTGCTATGCTTGATGGTCGCGTGCATGGAACTTACCAATGGGCGGTGGACTGACTATCACATTAACAGCAGCACCTAACTTCTAGGTGGAATTGCTGTTGTATATTCTGGGCAGGGGTTTATATGAATTTCATTCTCACAGCCCCATGTGGTCGGGCCCTTTGTTATCTTTTATACTGAGGAGAATGAGGCTCAGAGAGGTCAAAGGACCCATCCAAAGTCACACAGCTAAGAAACCTCAGATTAAGGGTTGGAATCCCAGCCCCCTACAGGAAACAAACCCTTCAGAAATACTTGCCCTGAAACTACTCAGGGGTGAACAATGTCTTCCTCCCTCTCCTCCTCCTCTTCCCCTTCCTCTCCCACACCCAGGCCGCCTCTGCTTCCTCCTCCACTTCCACCTGAATGCCCCTAAAGACATTTGAAAATTGCTCAGAACCTCTGAGTCAACGTTCTCTAAACCTTCCCCCGTTCTGTAAGCCTTGCTTCCCTTTACAAGATTGTGGGTCAAGAAGGAGCAGGAGTTTAGGTCCATTTCGCAGATGGAGAAAGACAGGCTGGAAGCTGTGCCTGGGGCCACCACGCCCCCTTCCTGTCCTGGCCTGGGGTCCAGTTCGCTCACTGCAGACTCACATCCTGCCAGGAGCGGGGCTTCAGACCTTCAGCCAATCGAGGCCTCCTGTCAACCAGGCTTTCAGTGCAGCTCATAAGTCATATTACAGCAGGACTTCAAGCAGATGGGGAACAATTAATAAACGGGGAAAATTCCTTTTCTCTCCTCCCATCCCACCAAGAGCCAAGCTGGTGGATAATTATGGGATGGCCGCCAAAGGGGTTTGATCTTCAGGGTTGACTTATGGCATTTTTACTGCTCTGGCTGACAGCCAATTTAGTCACTGCCCTTTACAGTTTTGCAGCTGCTCTCCTTACGGCAGGAAATCAGAAGCTGTACCCCAGCCATGAATGAAACGGAGAAAGGGAATGTGGGGGGGGGGGTTGCACTGAGCCAGGGACTGGACCCAGAAGAAGGAGCAAAGGAAGGAGCCACATTTTTGCTTGCCCAGAGGGGACAGGACAGGGAGCTCTTGCAAGGAGCTAGGGCTGTGTTAGACACTCTACCTACTTAGACTACTTCATTTCATCCCCCATCCTGTACTCCCCCTCTTCACCAATATTTGCTGAGTAACTGCAATGTGCCAAGCTCTATTTTAGACCCAGGGGGTAAACTGATGAATGAGACAGACCAGGTCCCAGTCTTTGTGGAGCTGTCATTCGGGTGCAGGAGCTGAACAATAAACACAGAGATAATATCCTTCCAGTTGCTGATAAATGCTATGAAAAAAAGTAATAAACAGAGATCCCAGGAGGCTAGTCTGCATAGAGAGTCAGGGCAGGCTTCTCTGAGGAGGTGATAATGGGCCCTGTTGGATAAAAGGAAAGAACTATGCAAGATTTAAAAATGGAGTCAAGGGAAAGAGATGGGAACCATTCTAGGCAGAGAGAGTAGCATCTGCAAGGGCCCTGGGGTGAGGAGGAGGGTGGTATGATCCGGGAATTGTCAGGGACAGAAGGGAATGGGAAATGAGGTCTGAGAGGCGAGCAAGGCTTGATGGGACAGAACTTTGGACCATGGGGAATTTCATTCTATGGGCAAAGCTGGATCTAGAACACCTCATCCCGACCCTTTACCACCAACTGCCATTTCATAAATCATGTGTACCATAAACCATCACCACCTCCGAGCCAGGCTAGAGGAAAGGGAGGGCTGGAAGGGTTCCCCAACCCAGCCACCTCTTAAGAAAGGGTGTTCTGCTTAATAAAACTGGCTCCCTAGGACTTGCCAAGGGGCACTGGTTCCATCACGAGTAGCATTAACAGCATTATAACAGCAGCACCTGACTTCGCTGGACAACTGCTGTTGTCCAAATCCTCTGCTCAGAGCTTCACACAAGTCACCCTATGGGGTCAGGAGCCATTGTTTTCCCCCTTTGGCCAAGAGAAGGAGTCCAAAACAGGGAATGGTCTCATCTGATTTATGCTTTCACAGAACAATGGCTTCAGCTGTACACACCTACCTCTTTCAGCCGTCAGAGCATTATAGGAACATGCACACACACACAGATGGAGAAACTGAGGCCCTCAGAGGTCCAATCATGCCCCCTGGGGTCCCACAACTGGGAGGAAAGAGCTGGGATTCAAGCCCAAGGTGGTTTTCGGCCCTAACCTCATCCCATGCTGGCGATAAAAAGAAGGAAAGGGGGTAGCAAGTGAGGAGGAGGGTGACTGCTGGGGGATCTCTGAGAACTTGGCTCTGAGCCTGGAATCCGGCCTCCAGATATTTTCCTGGCCCGAGCCCAGCCCAGCCCTCCCCTCCCCGCCTAGACTACCATCCTGGTGAATGAAGTACTCTGCTCTCAGTCCCTGCTCTGGGAGAGCCCTTGCTCCCAAGTGTCTTCAAAGATCAATTATTAATGGGGCTGTCCAGCCCAAGGTTTATGTCCCCACACAAGCCCGCCCCAAGCCGCACGCCCCGGCTGTCCCACATTGCCTCCACTGTCCGGGACCTGTCTGTGGATCAGTGCCCAGCCGGCGAGAAGGCCAAGTCCTGCCTGCTAGGCCAGCCAGAGGTCACCCGCTGTACCCCAGCTGCCGGCTGCATGTGCAGAGGACCGCTTTGCTTCTCCCCTGACCCTGGATGCCTGTTTCTCCTCCTGAGAGAGGCAGGGGTACAGGAAGTGAGAAGTGACAGGGACCACAGGACCTATGAGCCATCTGGAGACACCGAGTCCCTCTGACAGGATCAATCACCCTAAGCCTGTCTGAGGAGCTCTGGGCTTAGGAGCAGCTGTGAAAGCCTCCTTTGTGCCTGAGGAGAATGAGCTGTGAGAGGACGGGGGGCCCTGGCCCGGGGAACCCCCTGGGCCCCGGCTCCTAGATCAGCACTGGCAAGAAGGATCCCCAACCTGGCCCCCGAGGCCCACCCAGGCCTGGTGCCCACTCTGCCATGGGAGCTGTCCATGGGAAGAAGGTAAGAGCCCCCGAGGGCCCTGCTGGGTCCATGAACACTGGGAGGGGGACTGCATCTGACAGGCAGGAGCCCTCCCCCACACCAGCCGCTGCGTGGGGCCTCGGCCAGGCACTGCCCACCGGCCTCCCTCCTTGAGCTCACAGCCAAGATTTGCATCGAGAAACCTGGCTGGGGCTTAGAACAAAGGCTTCTGATCTCTCCATCTCTGGAACAGACCTGGGAGCTGCCCAAAGTCACAGGCTTTCTGGTCTCACTCTCTACTTCCCCGCATCTGGGCTCTGTGGCTGCCCCTTCCCCACGTGCACAGAAGTGTCCACAGACAAGTTGCTGAAGCTTTCTGTGCCTCATTCCCCCATCTGTAAATTAGGGCCATGAGTCACTACCTCAGAGACTTAGAGTGAGAATTAAATGAATTAAAATATATGCAGTCTTTACAACAGTGCCAGGCACACAGTGGGCTACATATAAGCTATGCTCGGTTAGAATTAGAATTCTCATCCCATCACTCTGCCTCTTTTTCATCTGGGCTCTCAGCTGGGGATTTGTATACACAGCATAAGCAGTGTTTCTGAAAATGGGGTCTACAGACCCCCTCGTCTGCTTTAGAGAGTGGACATGGCGGGGGGGTGGCCTCTGGCTCAACCGTCCCCTTCTTGAGGCCCCCCCAGACATCTTAGGGGACAGGGAGGCAGGGCTCCTGGGGATCCTCATACAAGCTCTCAGCCCACATCACCCAGGACTGTGACCCCAGCGGTGCAGTCAGTCTGCCCAGGTCCCAGCTCATCCACTTCCCTACTGTGCCAAGGAACTGAACCCCTCTGGCTCTCGGCCCCTCCCCTGTCAAGTAGGCTGGTCCCCAACCCCTGGGAGGTGCTGTGAGAGGATGCCACTGACGTAGGTAGCACGGGTAGCACGCTGCCTGACACCCAGGGGGCCCCAGTAAACAGGAGCCCTAATCCACAGATGGCTACATTTTCTGCCAACCCTGCCCATTCCACATTTTTCAAATTTTAAGTAAGACACATCATGGACACCGTGGAGGAAGCCTTCTGGACCTCAGTTTCCCTAAGTGGAAAATGAGTGTTGGTTTAGAGGACGCCTGGGTCTCCTTGTGCTGACTCTGCTTCCCATCTCCTTTGTTTCAGGCACAGTCAGGTCTGGAAGGTCCTGCCTCCCCTCAGCACCCCCAGCAGCATTATCCCAACAGGTTGATGTCCTGGGGCATCCTTCCTGCAATGGCCAGCACGGGTCACCAGCCATTAGGGCAGATAGATGGTCTGTGCAGCCCAGAGCTGCCTTCCCAGCAAAGCTTTGCACCCTGGCCCCACCCAGTCCCCTCTCAGGAACACCCTCCCGGCTCCTGGAGAATGGCATCCCCCACCTAGAAGAGACCTTGACAAGGCCTGGCCTAGGAATCGCAGATCGAGCTCACTGACGGCCTTTCTCTCCTCTCTCACCCCTGATTAACATCACAAATCAACCCCTACTGGGTCCAGCCGGCCTCAGGTTTCCCCTTAGCACAGCATCCCAGGAGGCCCCCACCAGTCAGAACTTGCCCCAGCCTGGCAGCCAGGCGTGTCCTGGGCCCAGCCCCTCCTCCCGCCCTTCCAGGGAAAGGCCTCCCAGGGAGAAGGTCCCAGAGCACAGTGAACGGGCACATGGGCTCGGGGGTCAGACAGACTGGAATCAGTTCCTAAACACATATCCTGTGACCTTGGCCAAAACAAGGCACCTTTCTGAGCCTCCTATAAACCAAAGATAATACTCCTTCTCACACTGTTGGAAGAGATCAATGATATCGTGCATGGGACCAAAAGATGCTCAGGGAACGTTGTCTCTCTCTGTGTCCTTTTCTGTGACTCACACCCTCCCTTTGAGCCACCAAGAGCATTAATATCACACCCTGTGGCCGATGAAAATGCTGAGTCAGGAGCAAACACGACTTCCCCCCACTGCTCAGTGGTGCAGACCGCTGGGAGCACAGGCTGTGAGCAGGTCCAGGCCAGGCCCTTTGGGGGTTTCCCTCTCTGTGGATCACCCATACCTAACCCCTCCTCATGCTTACTGCACTGTTTCTGAAGGCACTGTTTCAGCTGGCCTCTGTGGGAGGTCTGTGACACGCACTGGCCTGTTCTATAAAGGTCATAGTGCCGTCTTTGGGGGCTTCTTGGACCCCCTCTCACGCTTAGGGCTTACTCAGAGTTCTAAAGTTACAGCTCTGGAAACCCCTTGGTGATGTGGCCCAATCCACTCCCCATTGTACAGCGAGGAAGACTGAGGCCCAGAGAGCAGAAGGACTTGCCAGGGCCATGCAGCCAGGCCAGGGTCAGACCATTTCCATAAGGTCTGGCAACTCCAGGCCAAACTCTAGAAGCACAGTGGAAGGCAGTGAGTGGGGCTCCCTCCCCAGCACCATGAAGGGCAGGACTGAGCCTCCCCTCAGAGAGGACTCCTACCCATTAAGTGTACAAACATCTGCCTTTCATCTGTTCAAGTGTCCAAAAATCTTCCTTTGCTCCCATCCCAGCCTCCCATTAACAAACATTAACTGGGTCCCGTGCTGGGAGCTGGGCCAAGGAAGGAACGGCATCCCTGCCCGTGCATCAACTCTCACAGACCTCAGACCCCAGCTGACCATCCATGGAGACCAGGGGTCGGGGCACGCCATCCTCAGTCCCCAGTCAGCAGCCAGGGTCTCTCCCCCAGGAAGGGGACAGGCCCAAAAGCTGTTCCAGACCATTCTACCCAAGTCCAATGCCCCAGACATGATCCCAGTTCTACCCCTAAGGCCGCCAATACTAAAAACAGATACTACATGATATCCTGGTTATCAGAAAATGTTACTCGTAACAGCACACAATGGACCACCAGCTTCAGCCCAGACTCTCTCATTCAGTATTCCCACTGCTCTCTGAGGTGGATATTTTCCTTACCCAAACAACCAGAGGTGGAGAGAGATTGAACGAGATTAAACAGGAGCTCAAGACCACCCAGCTAGTAGGCAGTGGAGATCTGAACCAGGCAGTCTCAAGAACCTGGACCCCTTGGCCAGTGAGCTGCACTGCTGGAGAGTATGATGGTGGGCTCTGGAACAGGAAGCACAGGGTTCAAATCCCACCAGGGACCCCTGTCAGGGCCACCTGCTTGTCCTCTCAGAGCCTCAGGCTCCTTGTCTGCCGCATGGGACCGTGATTTCCCCTCGCACGCTAGGATGAACTGAGGTGCCCCTGATCTGGAAGCAGAAGGTGGGGCTCCAGCAGAGAGGGGGGCCTCCCAGAGCCCAAGGGGAATCCCGTGAAGATTGGACACCTCACATGCTCTAAGACGGCTCTCGAAACTCAGCACCACCTGGGGTTTTCACTTCCCTGAACGCATCCAGTATTCCGACCCTGCTGGTGTTTGCCAAGTCACTCGTCGTTCTGCATTCGTCTTCATTAGAAAAAAGTCTCCTTGACGGAAACAAACGGAAAAAAAAGATGAGAGATCCAGCTAAATTTGATAAATGGCCTGAAAGGGAGTGTTCATTCTTTCCGAGTCCAAAAGGCGCCCATCTGGCTGGGCCCCACTGGCTCCCTGAACAATTATCCCCACCGATGATGGATGGTTGCTGCTCGGCGGCACTCACTCCGCGGGGCGTGAGGACCTCGTTAGGAGGCTCTCACTGCCCCTGCCATGCCTTGGCCCCCACTCTGCCCACCGCCTCTGACTGCCTCTCTGAGGGCAGCTGGGGCCCAGCGCCCCCACTAGCCCCCCTCATCCACACGTGCAGGACACACTCCCGGGGGTTCTGGGAAGAGAGATGAACACACATGCTCTGTTCAGGAACACAGACTTTGTCATTCAGGTCCACACTCCCTCTTCTGACTCCATCTGTTCACCCCCTGGATCTGAAAGCTCTTGCATGATCTCCTTCCTGGCCTAAGCTCTGGTGAGCTTTCCTCTTCACCTCCTTCACCACCCTCACCTGGTACCCTGAAATTTATTCCCTGGGAAAGCTCAGGGACAGAGGTTGAGGTCTGGGAGCTGGGGAGCTATGTCCTGGCAGTAACTGAAAGGGGCATTTGAAAGCAGGCAGAGAGAACTTTGGAGACAGGGAAAAGGCATTTTTCCTGTTCTGTGGGGCCTCCTATTGGGGAGAAGGAAAGCCTTTCTCCTCTGCCCTTGGCTTCCCCAACCTGGGTTCAGAAGCTTAATGCCCTGGGTTGCCCCAAACAGATGCATGGGCTGGGCACTGCACAAAGGTAACGGGTGGATGGGTTAGCAGGGGTGAGATCCAGTCCACCCCTACCCATGCAGCCTGCTACCCAGGTGTTAGTTAGGTCTGCCCAGAGGAAAGAATGCTGCTTGGTGATGTCACAGTGCCATCACTTACAGTCCTGCAAACACCTCTTCCAAGACTAAAACGTCTCCTGTCCATCCTTATGGCTGGAAGCCCAGCTTAGGAGGGAAAGAAACTGCAGGAGAAAGAAAGGATGAAAGATGTTAGCTCCCCTGACACTTCTTCTAGGAAGTCTTGCCTGAGTGGATCTCAAATGTCTACTCAGGGCAAGGGGCTGAAGTTGGGGTGGGGAGAGCAAGCTTGTCTCGGAGCTGTGTTTGCATGAATAGAGCTACAGGTTTTCCTAAGCCTGGAGGATCACCAGCGATAGCTGGGAAGAGGCCAGAGAGATTAGAAGGGGGTAAAGCTCCTTCAGACACCCCATGGCACCACCACCCCCTCCCCCCACCTCGAGTTGCCCAGACTCAGGCAAATCCCATTATGCTCTCGGCACTGTCCCCACCACACTGATCATGGCTCTAATTTCATCTTTAATTCCGGGATTTATCCAAGAAGGAAGGGAGAGACGGTGTTTGACTTGTGGTTCACCATCATGTCTCCAGCACCTAGCATGTAATTAGTACCCAATAAATTGAGGAAGGAAGGGAGAGAGAGACAGCAGCTGGGTCTGGGGGGTGGGGGGTGGGTTACTTGAGGGTGGGGATGAAGGCCAAGCTCACAGAAGGATCCATGCAGACCTCAGGCTGCAAGGAAGGATGTAGGCTGGACCTCTCAGTTTTTCCCACATATTCCCTCCTTTCCCTCCAACAGCTTTAATTTCCACATTCTGCACCTCACCTCCAGCTGCCCACCACACACACACACACACACACACAACACACACACACACACCTTCCTGGACAAATGTAAAACCTCATGGCTTAATTGTTATCATTCATTCAACAAGCATCGACTGGGCACTACTGGGTACCAGGATCCCAGGCACAGGAGACAGAGCAGTGAACAGGACTTAGGCCCTGTCCTCGGGGTGCACAGTCCGGCAAGAGAGAAATAAGTCACTGGGGATGACAGAGCAGGTGTTGGGTGCTGAGGAGGGAAGCAGAGACAAGCTGGGGCACAGGAGGTCCACAGAGCAAGAAGAGCCATCAGGAAGCTCCCCGCGACATAAGCTATGATCTGAAGAATGAGAGTTAACGAGGTCAGGGGCTAAGAGAAACTTCCAGGGGACACAAGAGGACCTGCCAAGGCCCTGAGGTATGAGGGGTGTGGCATGTCCTGGGAACTAAAAGAATCCCTTGGTCTGCAGCAACTCTTCCTGGCCCTGTAGGACCTTCCCAATTCCTGGTTCTGGGCTGGGGACCTGCCATGGGGCTCATTCAAGTGGGGCCCTAACCCCCCACTCCCCAACCTACCTTTCCACCCACCCTGCCACAATACCCTCCCTTCAAAAGAAACCAACTATGTATCTGCTTTAGACTCTCTGATCAAGGAGAAGATTCTCTTTTTTTGTCACTTTTGCTCAAGTATTCAAAAAGAGAGCTGAGAACAAAACAAAAGGGACATGAAGAGGGAGAGAGGTACAGAGAGACACAAGACACAAAAGCCACCGAGAGAAAGTCCTGGGAGCAGAATGAGATCTCACACCTCTCTTCCTGACCTCGGCCCCTCTCCCCCCACAACCTTTGGGGGCCCCTCTGGGCCTCTTTTCCACTCCTGTGTCTTTTAATATCTCCAGACTGGAAAGGGAAGAAGGAGCCAAGATGGTGGGCTTTACTTTAGGCTTAGGCCAAGAAGGGCAAGTCTTTCCTGGACAATAGACTAAGGACATTATTTTCATTCCTTTTTTATGTCACCTACCTCCTTTTAGTCTGATCTTCCCCCTCCACTAAGGAAATGTCTTCTCCTCAGAGGCCCTGAGTGACCCTGGGCAAGATGGTCTCCCTTTCTGGCATTCAGTTTCCTCTCCTGTCAATACAGTGTTGGTAGCCATGCTAGACTCATGGGTTTAGGAGCAAATGAGGCAGGGAGAAGAGGGGAGGCGGAAACAATCATCCCCCCCCCACCAAAGGATGCCAGGCCCCATGTATGCATGGGCAGTAGCCCCTCTCTGCCTCCTGGCCTGGGGTGTCTCCCCAATTCCACAGCCATGAAGTGGTCAGATGAAGTCACTGAGTTGAGGCAAAGTGGCCTTCAGATTCCTCCCACACATGCCAGAGCCAAGAGCATGCAGAGACCTTGTTGTCCAGCACAGCCTGACCCTGGCCTACACCCATTAGCTGGACTAAACCCACCCGACATAGGTCCACAACCAAAGGGGTAACAGGCCTCTCAGGCCTTCTCATATGTAAAATGGGCACTTCTTGAAGGTAAAAATATGAATGCTTTCCAATCACTGAACTCCTACAGAATCCTCACCACAAACCTAGTCCCATACACATCCATGTCCCCACTGCTCCAAGGCAGAGACCCAGACTCAGAAAGGTTGAGTTCACTGCTCCAGATCACACAGCCAGCAACTGCCAGAACCGGGACTTGAACCCAGATACATCTGGTTCCCCAGCTCATGTACTTATTTTTCAAGTGTCTGGATGAAACCGTGACTCTCGAGCCAGAATAACCTTGCTGGGTATAGTTACTAGCCGGTGGTGGCTCCCGTCCCACTGGGAGCCATGCTGAAGAGGGACCTTAAAGTTCAGAAGAATTTAATTTCCTTCATGAAAGGCTTGGAGGTGGGGCAGAAGGGGCCAAATCAAAAGCCGGCTTTGGAGAAGGCAGGAATCCAAAAACACAGCCCCCCCCCCCCAGGGCCCCAAGGATCTGCTTTCAGAACACTGTGTCTCCTAAGCTGACGTGAAGGAGGGGCTTTGTTTAAGGGAGAGATCAGATCTCAGTGCCTGGGGCATAGGGAAAAGGCAAGTAGCTGGAACTTTCCTTTTGTCTTTTAACATCGAAGAGAAGGCCAATGAAAACAGCAAGACAGCCCTGGGAAGCTAGGAGAGCCAGGCTTGGTCTAGGTGACACCTTGCTCCCATGGAAACTCAGGGTAGGCCATAGGGTGTCCCATAAGGGATGCCATGCCCAGAACCTGCAGAACTCAGCCAGAAACTGGGCAGTGGTGCTGTTTTAGGGGACCACCCAGGTTTTCCTTATGCACTAGAGCTCTCGGGAATGCTTTGGGGTCATTTGAGGGATCTGTGAGGTGGGAGAAGTTCACGGAGAGTCCTACCATAGGGACCTGCAGACCCAGCAGCTGGGAACACCCGTGGTGACTCTGATCACAGCTGGGCCGTGCAGAGGGACATACTGGTTTCCCAGGGCTGCCTAACCACCTACCACAAACCAGGGGGCCCAAAACAACAGAAATCTATTTTCTTACAGTTCCTGATGCTAGAAGCCTGAAATCAAGGTGTTGACAGGGCTGTGCTCCTGTGAAGCCTTGAGGGGAGAATCTTTCTCTACCTTCCCTTTAGCCTCTGACGCTACCAGCCACCCTTGTTCCAAGGCATGCGTATGCGTCCCTCCAATCTCCGCCATGCCACTGGTACATGGCATTCTCCTATCTGTGTCTCGCCTCCTCTACTTATAAGTACACTGCTCATACTGGTTTAGCACCTGCCCTAATGACCTCATTTTAACCTGATTACAACTTCAAAGACCCGACTTCTGAATAAAGTGACAGTCATAGGTACAGGGGGCTAGGATTTCAACATATCTTTGGGGGGACACAATTCAACCCATAACTGTGACCCTAACCCCACTGGACCTCTACTCTTCTTTTTAAGATTTATTTATTTATTTGAGAGAGAGAGAGAGCCAACAGGGAAGGGGCAGAGGGAGAGAGAGAATCTCAAGCAGGCTCCTCGCTCAGCACAGACCCCCGATCTCATGATCCTGAGATCATGACCTAAGCAGAAACCAAGAGTTGGAGCTCAACCAACTGAGCCACCCCGGCACCCCATGGACCTCTACTCTTCCCAGGCACCTAAAGGTATATGTTAGTGTAGCTGGACCCATCCATCCTCTGCCGGCTGCTCCCCTGGGACCGGTAGTTCACTTTAGCTGCTGCTGCAATGACTTCCCACAAGGCAGAGCCAGAGAAAGCTATTTGGATTATGAATCTAATCCTCTGTTCTCCTGGGTAAAATCCTTGGAGAGCAAATACCATGGAAGTCCACAACCGCCAGGCCCTCTGTGACCCCTATCCAGTCTGACCTCCTAGGAGGCTGGCTCTCACTCACTCTTTCTCCACTGGGTCAAACTCTACTCCACCTCAGAGCCTTTGGCTCTGCTGTTCCCCCTGCCTGGTGCTCTCTTCCCTGGCTCTTTCCAGGATGATCCATGCAGGTCTCAGCTCAGAGAGAGGCCTTCCCCGTACCACCCCCCGCCAGGCTACTAAAGGATCCCCATCTTGGTCCCCAGTCTTGCAGTTGCTCACAGAACTTACCACCATCTGAAACTACCTTCTTTGGTTATTTCTTTTTTTTTTTTTTTAAAGATTTTATTTATTTATTTGACAGGCAGAGATCACAAGTAGGCAGAGAGGCAGGCAGAGAGAGAGAGAGGAGGAAACAGGCTCCCCGCTGAGCAGAGAGCCCGATGCGGGGCTCGATCCCAGGACTCTGGGATCATGACCTGAGCCGAAGGCAGAGGCTTTAACCCACTGAGCCACCCAGGCGCCCCCCTTCTTTGGTTATTTCTTTAACTGTTTCCTATGTGGCCTTCCAGCCAACATGCTGGGCAGGACATCACCTGTCGTTCACTGATGATGCTCCCTGCCTAGCACAAATCTGACACACAGCAGGTACAAGTGAATGCGTGAGTCCATGGCTGGCATAGAGGGAGCTCACTCCTTCATTCCATAAACATTTCCTGAGTATCCACTCCGAGCCAGAAGCTGCAGGCCTGAGGCAGTCATTTTCTGCTCAGGGAGACAGACAGGATAGGCCATAGTGACTGACTGACAGGAATCAGATAACGCCATCCTTCCTCAGAGGTCTTCCCCATCAGCTGCCAGAAAAATTGGAAATTCGAGTTCTGCTATCTACAAATTACTCTGTTGAGATGACAGCATGGAGATGTCCCCAAAGACCAGCTGCCCCTTTCCTGATGTCCCAACACCTCCCCCAGAAGCCCTCAACCCCCACGGCCCTGGAGAACAGGAAGAAAAAACAAGATCTCCAAACAATACGAATGTACTTTCTGCCAAACAACATGTTCAGAAGTGGGATTGCTAAGTCCCAGGGCACGCACATGCTCACCTGCGGGGGAGGCAAATTTTCTCTCTACTCTCTTTGGTTCTCCAACTGGGCCTGAGAATTCAACTGACCCACAACAGATTAATAGGAGAAAAGCTTATGGATTTCTGCAGGTACCTGAGAGTCCCCACAGGAAAACAAAGTCCCCTTAAGCAGGTGGACCCAACGGCTTACATCCCAGGCTGAACAAAGAATAGCAATGGCAGTAAAGTAGCTGAAACATATGGTGAGATTGAAGGAAGACTAGGGTTATTCTAACAAGATCTGTTCGTGTAGATTTCTCTCAGCTCAATTCCCTGTCCCTGGTGCTAAGAATGTTTCTCTCCTCCTGGGAGGGAGAGGGCATCTTTCACATGGGAGTTTTAGCTCCTGCTTTTGGGGAGACAAGGAGAGGTCAGAGTCCCCTTCCTGCACCTGCTGTTTTTCAAGTGTCTTTAGCTCAGAATCTTCCTTATGCTAAAGTGGCATCTGTCGGGGTGGCCTATGCTGCCACCCTCCACATCTTTACTGGATAAAGCCAGACTAGTTACAGCAACTTACATACTCACGGGCAGTATGTTGGTGTTCAGATGCCCCACACCCTCACCAACACTTTCTACTTTTCAAGTGTTTTAATTTTTGTGAAACTGACAGATAAACACTGGTGTCTCATTGTGATTTTTGCTTTCTTCTTTAAAAAAAAAAAACAGCAGACTTGATTTAAAAGATATCTTTGGATACCTATAAAATGTTTTCAAGCACTCATGGAGTATTTACAAATGTTGACTATATCGTAGGTTACAAAACAAACCCAGATACCCTACACATTACAGCGTAGGTCTACCACATAACTAAAGAACAATAACAAATGAAAAAGAAATGGATCAAAGATATCAGGAAATCCTCAGACCCAGATGGGGATGAATATACTGTTTATCAAAACACAGCTAACCCAGCATCTAAAGAGAAGTCTGCGACCTTAAAAGCAGAAAGAAAAGAAAACTGAGATTTAATGAGCCAAATGTGAAAGTTAAGAAGCTGGTAAAAGAACAAGAAAACCAACCCAAAAAATGTAGAAGCAACGAGAAAGTAAAAATAAGAGCAGAAAAAAAAAGAAGGGGACAACATCTATCTGATAACAAGATTCTATACAGCTCAGTGGTGTTTCTTTTAAAAAGATAGCAGATATGGCTATAATATGGTTGACTTCACCATGATAGCCTGTAAAATTTTAAACTCTCTAGAAACGTCTACAAAATATTGTTGAACAACTGGCTCAAGGGGAAATAAGCAAACTGAAGAGTTAGTAACACGTGAAGAAATGGAGCCATGGGTTAACCTTCCCATAGAGAAACCATAAGACCATCAATTTTACATGTGAGCTCTAGTCAACTTTAAAGAATTCATCAGTTTGGTTTTATACTTTGTCTTCTAAACAACAGAAAATAAGAAAACACTTCCCACCTCGTTTTACGATAAAAATAATTTTGATACTGGGGCACCTGGGTGGCTCAGTGGGTTAAGCATCTGACCTTTGATCTCAGCTCAGGTCTTGATCTCAGGGTTGTGAGTTTAAACCCCACAGTCGGTTCCACTCTGGGTGTGGAGCCTACTTAAAATAATAATATTGAGGGCGCCTGGGTGGCTCAGTGGGTTAAGCCGCTGCCTTCGGCTCAGGTCATGATCTCGGGGTCCTGGGATCAAGGCCCGCATCGGGCTCTCTGCTCAGCAGGGAGTCTGCTTCCCTCTCTCTCTCTCTCTGCCTGCCTCTCCATCTACTTGTGATTTCTCTCTGTCAAATAAATAAATAAAATATTAAAAAAATAATAATAATAATAATATTGATACCAAAATTAAACAAGGATAGTGAAAGAAAAGTAAATTACAGTCCAATCCACTCATGGTTATTGACACACAAAAAATTCTAAGCAGGACTCCCAGAATCCCAGAGCCAGGCCCTGGTGGCCCTGGGATTATTTTTAGCCCGTGGACTATACATGTCTCCACTCCATGAGTCTAGTCTGACTCACAGACAGCTAGCTGAGAAGTTCAGACCTGAAATGGCGATGGACTCCCTCTCCTCTGAACCTTGCAATTCCAGAGGCAGGCCAGAGTAAATGGAAAGTTCCAGTGGCAGTTTTTCCAGGGACGTCTCCTGCAGGTTAAGACTGGAGAGAGGGACAGACAGCCTGGGGTGACTGCACTGGTCCAGTCCTGCCCACTTGCACTGTGGTCTGTGGGCACCCCCCTGCCCCTAGCCAGCTCTGCCTGCAGCTGGGAGCCTCTGGGCAGCGGACCCCTGGCCTGTCTCCCTGCGAGCCACAGGCTGCAGGGGTCATGGTGCCAGCAGGAGCTGAGCCAGAGGCTGTCTGCAGCACATGTGACATGTACACCTCAGACTGGCCGTAAGGGCTAAAGTTTCCTGCCTGTGCCTCCCGCCTGGAAAAGGCTGCAGCATCCCAGAGCAAGGATGTGATGGTCCCAGGATGCTGAGCTCCTTGGCAGGGCTGCGTAGAGATAGTCTCTTTCAGAAAGCAAGACTTCCTCCAAGCTCACCCCTCACAAGCAGGTCACAGCTCTGGCGTACCTAGCCCTAGGGAGGGGGGCATGCTCTCAGGTCAATCCCTTCTTCGTGGACACACAGTATTCCCCTGATATAGACACCCCACAATTTGCTTGAACAATCCTCGATTGGAGAGTTTTTTTTTCTTATTCTTCCATATCCCGGTAGATGTATTTGGGTGCACATCCTTCATCCTTTCCTTGGGATAAATTCCACTTTTAGGCTCATGGGCGAGGTTCTATGAAGTTGGGTGCTAAGTGCTGTACCTGAGGATGGACAGAATTTCCAACCAGAGGGAGCCTAGCCATCAGACCCTAGGGGAGCTTGTTTCCGGAGGCAAGAACCTCTGCTGCAGAAAACTGCACCTGCACAGCGTGACTTGTCCCCCTACTTCCTTCATCCCATCCCAAGCCGTCTGACAACTTGGACCCCAGGGCTTCCAACAACTTCAGTTCAAGGAAACGATAATTTCCCATTCAGTTAATCATGATCCTGTGACAGGCACCACCAGAGTGCTTTACACACACCATCCCCCAGCAACTCCACGAGGTTGGTACCTCTATTATCCCCGTTTTACAGAGGAGAAACTGAGCTCAGAGAGGTTAGGTGCCTTGTCTAAGGTCACACAGCAGGCCAGTGGCGGACCCAGGAATCAGACCCGGGCGGCTGCCTCAGAGCTCACTCTCTGAGCCACCTGTGCGCTTGCAGGAGCATCAGGGCCCAGGGCCATGGGGGAAGGGGGGCTCCGCAGAACCCAGGAAGCCAGCCCTGAAGCAGCAGTCTCCTTGCTCCTCGCAGTCAAGCCAGCAAGGTGCTCTGGGCTGAGTTTCCATCCAAGTCCTGCCTATAAACAGGTGCTGCATAAAATCAAGAGTGTCTGCCTAATGGAAGGAGCCGTCCAGGGTGGGCCCACCTTCAGTCATGGTCTGGTCCCACTGGAGCTCTGCTAACTCCACCCCCGCCTGCTCGGGATAGTCCTGTCTCTGGTAGGACAGGCGTGGCCATGGGAATTCTGCTGCTCTCAGACTAGGAGGCAGAAGCAGAGTGGATGAAGGGGATGTTGGGGCCCTTTGGGCAGGACCCCCTCTTTCCGGCTGGGGCACATGTCTGCAGCAGCCCAGACCAAAGGCAGCGTTCGCCGGCACAAAGGAACCAATTCCAAGTGCTCGGGGAAGGCCGGGGTTTCCCTGAAGGAAACCAGCCACAGCCCCGCCCACCACTCAGGTGAAAGGAAAAGAGGCCTTTGGAAATTCAGTGAGTCCTCCCGGATTCACATCAGAGATAAAGTTATTGACAGCTGGGTTTACTGAGCACTTACTATGCCCCACACCTATGCTGAGAGCTTCACGTTGTCCAATTCCATCTGCTCGCCAATGCTTTGATTATCCCCATTTTCCAGGTGAGAAACTGAGGCTGGGAGAAGTTAGGCAGATGCAGAGCTAGGAGGTGTCAGAGTAGGAACCTATACCAAGGTGGTCCAACCCCAGCGCCCACAGCCTTCTCCCTCTAACCCCTCAGCAAACCCAGGGAACCTGGGGGAAATTCCTAAATTTAGGCATCTGCCACCAGAGGGTGAGCCCCCCCACCTAGGGGCAGGGATCAGGCCTTCCTCCCTGAGACAAGCTGAACCTCAGGGATGGCAGGCCCCGCATAGGACCAACCTGGGATCAACTCCCTGTTCACCACCTGCCAGCTGTGTGGCCTTGGAAGAGCTACCTGGAATCCCTGAGCCTCAGTTTCTTCGCCTGTGAGTGGGAATTAATGACACTCATTTACTCTGGTGTCTGTCAGCAGCAGAAAGAATGATCGGGTGCAGTCCTGCCCTGATAAATGGAAGTAGTCATCATTAATGCTGTTATTTCCATCCTGCAAGTGACTCAGCCCTCTCCTCATGTTCATTACCAATCGGAGGCTCCTAGAGGGAATGGCCTCATGAGGGCTGCCTAGCCCCCACCTGGAATACTAATGATAGGACTCGCAGTCCTATCAGCAGCTAAGATGTATGGTACGCTGTGTGCCAGGCCCCGGTTCTTTTTTTTTTTTTTTTTTTAAGATTTTATTTATTTATTTGACAGAGAGAGATCCCAAGTAGGCAGAGAGGCAGGCAGAGAGAGAGGAGGAAGCAGGCTCCCCGCTGAGCAGAGAGCCCGATGCGGGACTCGATCCCAGGACCCCGAGATCATGACCTGAGCCGAAGGCAGCGGCTTAACCCACTGAGCCACCCAGGCGCCCCCCAGGCCCCGGTTCTAATCGCTTTACCTACAAACTAGTTAACACACAACCCCGGGAGAGGGCAGCAGGGAGGAGAGCCAGAGGTGGGCAAGCCATGCCCAGGCCAGCCCATCCGTGCGCAGGCCTGCTGGATGAGAAGGTCACACGTGTCCCCGCCAGCAGATTCCAGGCCCCAGCTTTGGCCCCACATCCATGTCTGAGACCTGCAAAATGACTTCTCCTCACCAACCCTCTGGTGGTTCTGATTGAGGACCCAGTGCTGGGGTTGCTGCCCGAGGGCTGGAGAAACAGAAAGAGGATGTGGTGGGTGTTGGGAGAAAGCTGCCTCCAAGCCACCCAGGCCGAGAGCGGTGCTCAATAATATTTGTTGACTGGCTAATATTTGCTGACTATAATATAAGTGAGGGTTCCATTTTCGGAGCACAGTGGCTCAGGTATTGGGCTCCACCGGCCATTTTTTATGCATGCATGGAAAGAAAGACTGGAAGGATACAAACCAAAGGTTAATCCTGATTATCTTAACTGGGGAGGAACAGTGGAGGAATAGAATGGTCATTTTTCTATGTGGGTTTTTTTTTTTTTACTTGCTTCCTTGTCTATAATGAGCAAGTATTAATTTTAAGAAAATGAACCTTTCTATGAGCTCAGGAGTCATTTAATTTTACAGAAGAAACAGAGGCCCAGAGGGGTTAAGCCATTTGCCCAAGACCACACAGCAAGGCAGAGATGGCTGGGAAAGGCCCATGTCTGCTATCTCAACCCCTAAACCCTCTGGGAACTCAAGCCTTAGGACAGGGACATCTCCAGCTCCTGCGTGGTGAGGGCTCTTTTCTCTTTTTCTCACCACTGTACCCTGAAAATACCACCACCCCAATCCTGCCAGCTCCCCCAACTCCTGAGAGAGTCCCCTGACAGAATTAGAGATCTCTGCAGATCTCAGTCCAGTGATCACTGGAAAGAAATACATATAAGCCCCCAATCCAGCTTCACGGACTTGCCGCTTATTCATAAATAAAAGAATGCCCAGGCTATTTTGGACACCTGTAATTTTCTACTTGAATAACCAGGGAAGTGGCTGCTTGCCCGCTTCTCTGCCCTGCTCATGGCGCCGGAACGGGGGAAACGTGATCTCTCCCGGCGTAATGGGATCTGGGGCCAGGTCTCACTGCTGATTTCCTTGCCTTTGTCCCGTTCCAGAAACCCCAGGTGTCCCCCGTACCATATCCACAAGAGTCTGGGGAGGGAGACTCCAGGCCAGATTTGGATGCTGTGGACTTAATGGTTCCTTCCAGGTGCACGAGACAAATCTCAGCTCTGCACCAGCCAGCTGTGGGACTTGGGGCAAGTGACTCAATCTCCCTGAGCTCCAGTTTCTTCATCTACAAAATGGGGATACTTATATCACTGTGCATGTTTGGTACAGGTGAGGTGTCTGGCTCTTAGGGTAATTGTTATTTAACATATGAGGAAGGAGCTGTTCTGGAAAGAACCCACACGGGATTCTCAGGCTGTTTTTTTGCTCTTTTGATTGCAGTTTAGGAGGAAGGGAAGATGATTTATCAGTTCTTGTAGCTGAAAGTCTAGGAGTAATGGCTTCAGGCAAGGCAGGATCCAGGGTCTTAAATTAAGTCTTCAAGATCTTGTCCTTCTATTCCTCATGGCTCCACTTTGCATTGATTGACCTCATTCCTGGGCCAGTTCCTTCTCATGAAACTCCCAACAGGTGCAGGCTTTTATCATTCTTACAGCTAGGAGGGTATGAAGGCTGGAGGAGGAAATAGGTATGGGGCAAGGATGACTTATGACAAGACATGGGAAATGAAATTAAAAGAGTAGGTGGCAATGTAGGACTGAAATGCAGACAGAATATACTAAACAAAAAAGAAAGAGAAGGGAAGGGAAAGGGGAAAAAAAATACAAACAAAACAAAACAAAACAAAAAAACAACAAAAAAAAACAAGACAAGACTAGCCTTTACTCCGTGGTCCAACATTTTCCAGTATGTTCCACAAGATTTTAGTAGGTGCTAGAGGAGCCAAGGGTTTCAGGGCCAAAGACTGGGTAAAGCCCAATTAAACAGGTTTCTTTCCTACCAAGCTTCTGCATGGTCACACTGTGACCACTGGTCCAGCTGTGAATCTCCACGAAGAGAGTTGTGGGCTATAGCATTCCCAAAGTTCTCAATTCTACCCTGTGGGAAGGGCCAGAAGGGGTCATAGGGAGGCACCGAAGTCAGTGGAGCAAGAGAATAAGACAGCAAAAGTGTTCTGGGAAGAATACAACGGAGGCCCCACAGGAGACACCTCTAATCCTCCACGCCAAGAGTGACAGCTGCCAGGACAGAGGGTCAGTGGCAGAAACAGGGATAAAGGCACACAGCGAGGTGTGGGATGTAGGGAGACACGGGAGTTGGCTCAGGAAATGCTGCTGTTTTGGTGACGGTAAAAGTGAAACTTAGTTTTGATTTGAGCTTTTCCAGTGACAGCAGGACAGGGACAAAACGTGGGCTCTGAAGTCCAGCAGACTCTTCAGTAATTTGCCCCATTCTGCTACTGGGGCAATTTCTGTACCACCCCCCAAAACTGTTCCCTTTGCTTATTCAATGAGGACAGTAAGCCCTTTTTCTCAGGGTCCTTGTAAACATCCCGAGACAAATGGAAAGAACGAGAGAGGATGAGAGAAAGAGAGAGCCCAGCTAGGAATTGGACTTTCCCTTCTGGACATAGCAAAGGACTTGGTACCAGACCAGCCCTCTCACCAACAATAACTTTACGCTTGACAAAATCAGAGACTGGGCAGCAGACGATATAGTGATTCTGAGGGAGGGAAAACTCACAAGTTGAGCCCCTCGTCACCTGGGCTCTCATGGTAGGAACAATTTCCTGAGCATGGCACAGGGCAGTGGAGCCTAAACAGAGCACAATAGTCTCCCCCACCAAGTTCAAGATGCAGGGATCAGAGTTTGGGCGACTAAAGCAGCAGAAACAGAAGGAAACTGCAGGACAGGACCTTCAAGAGGAGGAAGCTGCATAGCCAGGGGTCCGCGGAAGTCTGTGTGGGGGACCCCCGGGACCCACAAGTCCTTGCGCAAAGGCTGGGCTATGCGTGTGCAGGATGAAACTATGCAAGGTCTACCAGAGAGCAGCTGTTATGAGCGCGGAGAGCAAATGCATCCTGTGAGGCCAGCGGGCTGGGAGACGCTGGAGAGACCTTCATCGGGGCTTCCAACTGAGACGCCACAAAGGCTGCGCCCTCAGAGTGAGGACGGAGCTCTAGTGTGAGGGCTGCTCTAGACCCGGCCTGAGCATAGCCGGAAGCCAAATCCTCCGGATCCTCAGAGGACAGAGGGTGAAGGCGAGTCCTGCCAGGTTGGGGAGGCTTGGGAGATAGCTCTGGCTTTGCAGGAATCCTCCCTAGCAAAGTCTCAAACGAATCGCATGGGATTTCAAGAGGATCAGCCGGTAACTGTGCTGTCTGCTAAAATAAAACTTAACACTCTTTGGAAGCAAATAGAATCCAGATTCTATAACACATCACACACACACACACACACACACACACACACACACACACACACACAGTATCCAGTACACAATTAAGATTTTCTAGACATGCAAAGAAACAGGAAAATATGATCTTCAGTCAAGAAGAAAACCACCGGTAGAAATGGACCCTGAGACGGTCCAGAGGTCCGATTTAGCAGATGAAGACACTTAAAGCCCCTACTCCAGGTTTTGGCACATAGCAGATGCCCCATTTATGCCAGCTGCTCCTCTCCACTTGAGCAAGGAAATCACTTGTCCCCCGAAAGGCTTTGAAACCCAAGGATTCCTAAAAGGCAGTACACCCAGTCTTCGCATACTGAGTTCTTGCTGTCTTCACCATACGGGATTCAGAGTGGGGGGCTTCCTCGTGCAGTAGCGACACACAAATCATCACCCTGCCACTAGCTCACTGTGGGAGCTCCTCAACACCCTGTGCCTCGGTTTCAATGGGGAGGGCAGACAGGTCATCTCAAAGGGCTCTTTCTCTCCATGATCCTGAGTCTGTCTGGGCCAGGAGCTCTTTTCAGCTGGGATACACTCTGAACTGGGTCTGGAAGAACCAGTAGGAGAAGGAATTGGATCTGCATTGACTATCTCAGGGGGGGAAACACAGGCTAGGATGTCTCTCTCCCAGGTATAATAATGTGAGGCTACAGGCAGAGCCAGAGCTCATTTTCCAAAGGAAACTTTCTTGAGAAATGTCTCCTAGCAACCAGCTCTGCCAATATACAACCTTCAGGGACCTCTGCAGAAACACAAAGGCTTTTTGTGGCTTCCTTCTTCAACAGCCCAGGTTGGAAGCGCTTCTCAACCGAGATGCGAATGTGAAGCTCAGAGAGCAGGTGGAGGGGGCACGCGATGGGGCAGTGGATGTTGCATCCACCCACATCTTCGTTCTCCTTCTGCTCTGTGAAACTGCCAGCAGTCTGGCTTCGGGGCTCAGAGCAAGAGCTTCAGACCGGAGTTCAAAACCAGGCTCCATCCCTTACCAGCTGAGTAGCCTTGGGAAAGTCACTTAACCTCTCTGAGCCACAGTTTCCCCATCTGTAAAATGGGGATAATAATATGTAGGAGGTCAATGCTCCACCCAGAGCCCCCATACTCGTCCAGCACACCCAGCCACCAGGCACTGTGAGCACTGGCAGCTAACTGCTATACTCTTTTTAGAACAATCGCCAATGAGAGGTCACTCACCCAGAGGTACTTGGAAGGTTGACCCCATCAGCCTGGTCATCCCTTCCCACATCCTACAGCCAATGACCAACTAACACAGAGGGATAAAAGACCAGTCCTCTTGCCTCAATGCAGGACAACGTGGTACCATGTAGAGCCCAGAACTCCGCAAGGGGTCAGGCTGAGACCAGACTTCAGCCGAACCCGCCTCTTTGCCGAACGTCTACCCCATCCTGCTGCCTTCGCTTACTTCTTCACAGACTTCCTGTGAATGTCCTCCCTCGATAAATCACTTGCAAAGTCCCCATTTCAGGCCCTCCTAGGAAATCCAAAGACATGAGAATATCTACATCTCAGGCCACAAAGAGGATCCAACAAAAGAAGGTACATGAAGTACCAGCCGGTGGCCGGTCGGCCGCGTGTGCTCAACACACTGACAGCTTTCTCCTCCCCTTCCTCCTCAGTATTATTGTAATTAGACAGTCCTGGGATCAGAGACGGCTTCTAAAGTGGACAAGAGTTGGGGACAGTCTAGATGTGAGGGGATAGTTGCACTTAGACTGGTTAATATAGTTAAGACTGAGTTATCACCTTTCTTTGTTTCCTAAATTAATATGAATATATTATTTTTCTTATTATAAAAACAATATAAGCTCATTGCCAGAAAATGAATAAATAAATCCCTCATCAAGGTAGAGAATGACAAAAATGAATGAATGAAAACTTCCCACCACTTGAGTAAATCACTGCAGACATGTTCCTTCGACCCTCCCAAACATTTCCCACATAAATTCACATACTATACGTATGTAGACACATAGACACATACATCTCCATGCAGACATATAACTGAAATATGTAACATATGTCTATGTATATATAATACACCCTCTCTCTAGCATAACCCTATATATGTAATAATACACATATAGCTGATTTTGTTACCTATAAAAATGGAATCACAAATACTATTTTGTAAACTGTGGTTTTGTTTTGTTTTGTTTTTCACCTGATTTTCATACACAGATAGTGGGCATTTTCCATATTAGTAAACATGAGTCTACAGTATCAGTTTCAGCCAAAGATTATTACCTTTCCTGGAGGTACCACAGTTTATTTAACCAGTTCCCTACCTCTGGTTATTTACCCTACTGCCAATCTTTCTCCTATCATAAACAATGCTGGTTAATGCAAATCCTCAATTATGTATCCTGGTGCATATGTTCAGCTGTTTCCTGAAAACGAATTCCTAGAAATGGAGGAGTATGGCTATCAGAGCCCACACATTTCCCTGCAGAATGACTATCCCTTCAACACTGCCTCCAGGAGGACTGGAGTGTCCATTTTGCCGCGCTAGGTGTCCAACTATCTCCAACACCAGGTATCATTTTTGTTTTAATTTTTGCCAATCTGATAGGTGGCAAAAATACTGCACTGTTACTGCGGTGTGCATATCTTTGGTTTCTGGGGAGGCCACGCATCTTTTCTTACACTTGGGGGCTGTTTGGATTTCGCCTGCTGAGACTTGCCATTGTCCAGTCTTGGCAAAGCCCCTCTGGGTGTCTCCTTTCCTCCCCCT
Source organism: Mustela erminea (assembly GCF_009829155.1). Classification (NCBI taxonomy): domain Eukaryota; kingdom Metazoa; phylum Chordata; class Mammalia; order Carnivora; family Mustelidae; genus Mustela; species Mustela erminea. The sequence continues at coordinate 27,154,961 of NC_045614.1, read as the reverse complement.
TCCCCCCCCAGATCCACAGGCCCAGAGGCTCCCCCGGAGTGTTTCCTACAGGACTGGTCTCCCAGGAAGGAAGAGTTTTTGCCCTCAGACTCCAGTAACCAGCCAGCGCTGGGATTAGCAGGGAATCAGTTCCCTGACTCCCGGGTGCCCCTGTCCATGTCCCAGCACCACAAAGACCTTAAAAGCCAGATCTGCTTAAAGAAAAAATTTCTCCAAACTGACCCAGAAAATACATTCCAGGGGTGATTACTAGCAGGGTTTGAGGAGCCTGGTCAGAAGAAACTACTAGAACATTCGTTTAAAGTCCCATGCTCCTGGGATGCCTGGGTGGCTCAGTTGGTTAAGCAGCAGCCTTCAGCTCAGGTCATGATCCCAGCATCCTGGGATCAAGTCCCGCATCCGGCTCCTTGCTCGGCAGGGAGCCTGCTTTTCCCTCTGCCTCTGCCTGCCATTCTGTCTGCCTGTGCTCGCTCTCTCTCCCTCTCTCTCTCTGATAAATAAATAAAAAAATCTTTAAAAAAAATAAAAAATAAAGTCCCATGCTCCCGAGAAGTTTAAAAGGAGATTTTACATATGCCAACATCTATCACAGTTGAAAATACCCCAACCGTTGCCCCAGCAATACCACCGGTAAGATTTTTCCCTCTGGTGGGTGAATGTACCGTACAGAAAGACATGTGTAAAGGGCTCATGGAAACATCACTCCCAAGAGCAAAATAAATGCTACCAACCTGAATGCCCATCAGTAAGGACCTGCAAAATAAGTTACGAATGACATTTACCAGGAAACATCATGCGGACAGTAAAATCACTGCACATGTGGAAAGACACCCTTGAGATATCATAAAGCGACAAAAGAAAGTTACGGGGGAGTGCATTTAGTGTGATCCCTTTTGCACTTTTCAAAAAAAAAAACAGATCAGAATTGTTTTAGATGTTTAATGAAAGCGGAACCAATTCCTGCGTCCGTACATAAGAAACTACTCACAGCAGTTTCAACTGGGACAAGGATGGGGGGGTTCAAGTATTCAGAGATTTTTAGGTCCCACTTTATATCTATCTGCATTATTTAAATGATTAGCATGAATACGCTTTACCATTATATGATGCAAGACCTTTCAAAGTGAGCCTATGACGGATCACTGCGATAATAGTATGACTGTTGACGAGCTTACCGAATGTCAAATACGTGCCACCGCTGTACATTCTCTCATTCAGTCTTTTTTTTTAAAGATTATATTTATTTATTTGAGAAAGAGAGAGAGAGAATGAGCAGGGGAGGGGCAGCAGGAAGGGAGAAGCAGGCTCCCTGCTGTGCGGGGAGCCCAATATGGGGTTCAATCCCCTGTGGTCAGGACCTGAGCCAAAGGCAGACCAGTTAACTGACTGAGCCTCCCAGGCATCCCTTTTCTCATTTAGCCTTTTTTTTTTTAAGATTTTATTTATTTGACAGAGAGAGATCACAAGTAGACAGAGAGAGGGGGGAAGCGGCTCCTTACTGAACAGAGAGCCCAATGCGGGGCTCGATCCCAGGACCCTGGGACCATGACCTGAGCTGAAGGCAGAGGCTTTAACCCACTGAGCCACCCAGGTGCCCTCTCATTTAGTCTTAAAACAAGTCCAATCTGGGAACACGCAGGTAGTTCAGTCGGTTAAGTGTCTTGTCCTCAGCTCAGCTCATAATCTCAAGGTCCTGGGATCCTGGGATTGAACCCCATGTCAGGATCCCAGCTTGGTGAATCTGCTTGTTCCTCTCCTTCTGCCCCTCCCCCCACTTGTGCTTTCTCCCTCTCTCAAATAAATAAAATCTTTAAAAAAAAAAACAAAACTATTTTGATACCCATTTTATAGATGAGGAAACTGGAATCTTAGGTTAAGAGGTGTATTTAGGCCACATCAGATTACAGTAGTCCTGGCTCCTGCTGCCCAGCGTGGTTCCGGTGCCTGAAAAGAGACCGGCTGTGTGTGGGCTGTGTGAGAACCGCTCTGAGTGGGTCCCTCCCGGTGGGCTGGCTGGTTTCCCACTGGGGCAACCGCTCTGTCACCTGCACCTGGAAACCCTACAGTTTCTCTCCTCATGACCTGACTCCTTAAAGTTGTGCTGTCCAATTAATTAAAATTAAATAAGACTAAAATTTCGGTTGCACAAAGCACTAGTCACGTTTCAAGTGCCACATGTGACTAGTGGCTACCATATTGTCAGCACAGAGACCCAACATTTCCATCCCTGCAGAACATTCTGTTGGCTAGAACTGCTTTATCACAGCATGAAAGCCAGGCAGACCTGGGCTTACCCTGCTCTTCTGCTTACTAACAGGGTGAGCTGCACAAGGTATTTGACCCTGCTGAGTTGCAGGACCACCCTTAAGCTGCCTCACCGGGCTGCTGCAGGCATTACTTGTAATCACGCCTGCTGCATGGTTGGCCCAATGCCCGCCGCATGAGCAGATCCAGGGGTAACAAGGAGGGTAGGGCTGCGTGGGCAGATGATCTTGTGACCTGGGGCATGTCACCTCGCTGCTCTGACCCCCAGCCTCATGGTGTGAATGGCGCCCACCCTGAAAGAGTGCTGGGAGTGTGGGAGTATATGGTTGGTGCTCAGGGAGGGTCAAGTGCCTTTTCGCCTTTCTAGAAGGGGTTTTCTCTGTCAGACAAACCATTCTCATAAGACTCAGAAGTAAAATACTCAGGAAAAAGGAACCCAGAAAGCCAATGGACCAACAAAAGAAGGCTCCAGCAGGGTGCCTGGGTGGCTCAGTTGGTTATGTGTCTGCCTTTGGCTCCAGTCATGATCCCAGAGTCCTAGGATCAAGCCCTGCATCAGGCTTTCTGCTCAGTCGGAAGTCTGCTTGTCCCTCTGCCTCTCCCCTGACTCGTGCTCTCTCTCCCTCTCTCTCTCTCTCAAATAAATAAATAAAATCTTCCAAAAAAAAAAAAAAGGAGAAGAAGAAAAAGAAGATGTTTCAATCTTTAAAATAAAATGATCGTAGGATATCATTTGTCACCCATCAGATTGGGGGAGAAATGGTTTAAACATTTTATTAAAGAATAACATACACACAGAAAAGTGCACCTATCATAAGCATACCACTCGATGAATTTTGAGAAACTGAAAATATTTGTGTAGCCACTACTGAGATAAAAAAACAGAACATCAACAGCATCCCAAAAGCCCCCTCATGCCCCTTCCCATCCACCATCGCCCCCCACCATCCTGACTTATAATACCACAGACGCATTTTCAGTAGACAAACCTAAAGATTCGTAACACCTGAAGCTGGTGAGCGTGTAGACAATCCAGTAATGTCAGACACAGAGGGTGGGCGTGTGAAACAGTACAGCCATTCTGGACGGTAATTTGGTAGCATCTGCTGAAATTTAGCACCGGCCCAGCATTTCCACTGCATAGTGTCTGCCCTAGAGAAACGCCCACATCCACGCACAGACAGGCAAGTGCATGGATGTTTGGAGCAGAATTATTGGTAATAGCAACAGACTGGAAAAAACCTACACGTCCAGCGAAAAGGATTTGGTTGGAAAAATAAACAACTACCAGCATCACACTCTATTTTATACTGCAGTAGATCAAAATAGTGAAGAGGATCCCCATGTCTTGCATAGAAATATCTAGAAGATAGATCATAGAGTTTAGAATGCAAGCTGCAGACAAATGATCACAACATGCGCACACAGCACCAACAACGGTGGTAACCTGGGGAAGGGGCGCCATGGGGTCGAGAGGGGACAGTGGGGAGAAACGTTCCTTATGTTGATAGGCACTTAGGTTGTTCCAAATGTTTAAAGCAGCAGGTTTACATTTATATATATATTACTTGTGTGAAATACTTTAAGCAATTTCAAGGATAATTAAACAGCCATGAAGTTCAGGCCAGGAGAGGAGAGCTGCCCCTCTGGCTCCTGGATCGGGGTGGGGGGTAGGGGGGGGACTCCTGGCCCCGGGCCCCAGCTTGGGTTGCGGGAGGACAGAGTTCCAGTCCCTGAGGCACAAGGGCTGAAATGAATGGAGCAGTCAGAAGACCCTGGAGACCGGAACCACGGAGGCTTCCTTTGATGGAAGACGGTGCCCTGGTTACCGCACTCAGCTGAGAACCCAAAGCCAGTGTGATGTAAGTGGACCCCTGGAGAGGAGCAAGTCCCAGGATCTGGCACTCTCTAAACAGTGCGGAGCACTTTGAAGGAAGGATTGTGAGTTTGATTCTCCCCACCCCCTCACCCCCACACCCCACACCCCACACCCCCACATCCGCAGCCCCTGACTAGGGAGGACAGGGAAGCAGCTTTGTGAGTACTAAGGCAGAGGCTCACAGGGGGTCTTGTGACCCTGGTGGCCAAACGCTCAGAAGCAGGAAACAGGAGGTGGGGAGCAGCCACCAAGGGTCCCTATTAAAAATATTTCACCTTTAAGAATTAGCTTTGCAGGGGCGCCTGGGTTGCTCAGTGGGTTAAAGCCTCTGCCTTCAGCTCAGGTCATGATCCCAGGGTCCTGGGATCGAGCCCCGCATCAGGTTCTCTGCTCAGCAGGGAGCCTGCTTCCTCCTGCCTCTCTGCCTACTTGTGATCTCTGTCTGTCAAATAAATAAATAAATAAATCTTTTAAAAAAAAATTCCTTTGCAGGAGCACCTGGGTGGCTCAGTCGGTTTGGCTGGGGTCCTGGGACCAAGACAACCCCCCCCCCCACCACCCTGTTGCCGGGAGTCTGCCTCTCCCACCCCTTCTGCCCTTCCCCCTGCTTGTGCTCTCTCACTCTCAAAAAAATAAGCAAAATCTTAAAAAATAATAATAATAATTAGCTTTGCCTGGCCCAGCTGACTCCACGGAGAAGGGTTCCTTAACATCTCTGAGCCTCAGCTTTCTCCTCTGGAAAAAGGTGCGGACTCTTGCCAACACACACACACACACACTCAGTTTGTGAACACGGCAAAGACCACAGACTCCCGAGTTAGACTGCCTCTGGTCTCACCGGAGAGCCGCTCCTTGCCAGCTGTGTGTCCTAACCTGCTCAGCGTCCTTCCTTATCCCTATAGCAGGAGGCTCCCTCCCCTGAGTTCAGAGGACTATCCCAAGGCTTAAGTGCAACCATATTGGTAAAGTCATGTTCAGCTCTGGGACATGCTCCACAAATATTTGCAACAAGTATTAAACTGGTTTTTCTGTATTAAGAACCTATCTATGTGCCAGGAACCATGCTAGACATGGAAGACATGGGTCTGAATGAGACACCGTGCCTGTGCTCAGGGTGTTTCCTGGTTAATGGTGGGGAGTGGGGGGAGAAATGAGGACACCCAGAGACACATCTCCCTCTGATGCACTCGAGGTTACAAGGGTAAATACTCTGAGTTCCTACTCTCATCTCTTCCAAGGTCAGAACTCAGGCCCCTCTCGGTTCATCTAAGATGAAATTTTGTTAATACCTCCTTCCCCTCCCCCATGAGTTAAAGGATTGTGCACAGAAGTGACCTTACATGTTTAAAACAAAGTCTATGTTGTGAAGATGTCAAAAGCACAATACACAAAGTGATACAATGACTATCGACAGAAATCCCTAGCAGTAAACAGTCACCTATCTTCTCTCACTTCTACCACTGGGTATTATACTGGTATTAATACTACTGGGTATTTTCCCAACAGAAACAAATACTGTATGTACCCAAAAAGTCATAGAAAGTTGTTCATAACAGCTCTATTAGTCATAGTCCAAACTGGAAACCATGCAAGTGTCCATCCACAGGGGAACTGCTGATACAGGCAACATCAGTGAATCTCAAACTACTATTGAGTAAAAGAAATCAGTCCCCAATGAGTAAATGCTATGATTCCATTCATATGAAGTTCTAGAACAAGAGAAACAAATCTATGGTGGTATCATTTCAAATTTGTGCTTACGCTGGGAAATAGTGGCCCTTGAGAAGGGGAGTAAGGGAACTTCTGGGGTGCAGGGGGTCCTCGAACTTGGAGGTCGTTGTGTGGGTGAGTATATATGTAAAACTTTGTTGAGATGCACACTGAAAATCAGTGCATTTTATGTATGTGGGTTATACCTCAGTTTTTAAAATGTTCACAAGTAAACAAAGCAAGGTCCCTTAAGTGTAACTTGGAGCATGCATCCGTGGGAAGGACCAAGAAGGACGTGTGTTGGGTCCATAGTCTCCTTGATGCCTCTCATACATACATCAGTCTCCAGGGGAAGCAGCAGAGCAAAGTGAAGAAGAGGAAACTCTGTGGGATAGGCTCACTGAAGGTCACCGAGGACCAATCCCCAAAAACTTCCTCAACAATCAGGGCATGAAAAAGGAGGAAGTGGTGGCCACAGTAAGGTCAGGAGAAATGCAAATGCAAACACATGAGCTATGCTCAGCCATGGTGGGTACGTTGCACCCTACACAACAGTATTTCCTTATGAGCGCAGTCCTGGGAAAAGACTACCAATGTGTCAGCAAATTCAATTCAGCTTTGCCTCTGCAAGGGGATGCGTGCAAGTGGGGTGTTTTTTCACTTGCCAAACTCCAGTCATTGAAGGGAGAAAGGAATCTGTCTCAGTCACTGACGTGTTACTAGACACAGGATGGCCTGATTTTCCAAGTCTTTCATGCAAGCAGGGTTGGCAAGCATGCAAGGACAATTCTTTGAACTCCAGTTCTGGGAGCTGCTCCTTATGAAATTCTGGTTTTGTAATGATAATCTTGCCCTTGGGCCCTTAGTCCCACTTCCCAGGTCTGTAGGGAGATGTGAGAAGAAGCTCAGATCCCCTTCGAGCCCTCCAAAGCAGGTCCTTTTTCTATGTCCTGGAATTTTCTTCCAGAGATGAAGTTACTTGTCTTCTTAATCCCTTTGTCAAAAACCACAAAAGAAGCTTGGCCAAATCCCAAACACTGTCCCTTTCTATGCCCCCCCGCCATGGGTGGCAGAGTTCAAAATGGGAGAACCCTGGGGAAATGTCAGCATCCCAGGCCCTTCTGTGCACCTGAATAATCCCTGGGCACACAGCAGGGGTCTTCCCTGGGTTCTGACCCTGGCTTACTCTCTGTGGAACTGCCCACTTTCCCCACACAGTCCAGAGCTCCCTGTGTGTTGCACACACTGAGTCACTGCCTTCCTTCCTTTAACAAATCATTATCAGACATCCAAGCCAAGCCCAACTCTGGAGTAGGCCCTGGGGAGAAAGCTATGAACCCGATCCCCCCACTCAAGACTAGTACAGTCTGAGGGGCGCCTGGGTGGCTCAGTGGGTTAAAGCCTCTGCCTTCAGCTCAGGTCATGATCCCAGGGTCCTGGGATCGAGCCCCGCATTGGGCTCTCTGCTCAGCTGGGAACCTGCTTCCTCCTCTTTCTCTGCCTGTCTCTCTGCCTACTTGTGATCTCTGTCTGTCAAATAAATAAATAAAATCTTTAAAAAAAAAAAAAAAGACTAGTACAGTCTGATGGAAGAAATGGGGCTCAAACAATAATAACTCAGTGGTGAAGAGTCATATAAGGGAAGTTTGGGGTGCCAGAGCACATGACTGAGGGGGACCTCCTTGGGGAAGTGGCATCTCAGTTGAGCCTTACTGGATAAGCAGAAGGAGCCAGGCAGAGCTGGGGAATATGTATGGGTCAAGGGACCAGCGTGTGCAAATATAGGAGATGAGAAAGAGCATGGCTTTTGGGAACCCAAGCAGAACTCTTAGTGGCTAGAGTGTGAGGTGTGAAGGAAGGCGGCCCCCATTTCCTGCTGAGTTTTCCTCATGTGACTGACCCTGTGGCCCTTCCATTCCAGCCACCTGGCAGCCTTGTTCCTCCCTGAAACTTCTGGCACACTCCAGCCTCAGGACTTTTGCTCAAGCTGTGCTCTCTGTCTGCAATACTCTTTGCCTTAAATATTTGTCTGGCTAACTCTCCTGCTTCCTGTAAGTTTGTGTTCACATCCCACCTCCTCAATGATACCCCCGGGTCAGCCACTTATTACTACACACAGCCCCCACTTACTATGAACCTTCTTCCCCCTCTTCTAATTTCCTTCTTTTCCACAGTACCAGTCATCTTCTAACATACTATCTGCTTTATTCATTATGCTTATTGTCTAGCTCCCCAACTAGAATGCCGGGTCCACAAGGTCAAGGACTTTTGTTTTCTTCACTAAAACATCACAAATCCTTGAACATTTGAAGGAACAGATAGGTAGTTTTGAGAGGGAGGCAGGCAGGGTCTGGGTTGCAAGACCTTAAAAGCCAGGGGAAGGTATGTGAGTTTGATTCCAAGTGCAAAGGGAAGTCACCAAAGGGTTTTCAGTAGGGCAGGACCAGAGTCTGAGCTACATTTTTAAAGCTTGCTCTGGAGTCTCTGTGAGGAACAACTTGAAGGAGGGCAAGCTACTGCAGGCGTCCAAGTACATTGGTGCCTGGGCTAGGGTTGGGGCACTGGAAGAATGGATGGATGGAAGAGATGGCAGGAAGTGGACTCATAGTGCCTTGGTGATCTGAGAACTATGGGCTTGTGGGAAGACAGGGCAATGCAGAGATCCAGGCTCCTGTCGGAGTCACAGGGCCAGAGTGGAGTCATTTGACAAGATAGGGGAACAAGGAGGAACAGGTTGGGGGCTGGAATGATAAATAGTTCTGTAGGGGCCATGGTGAGTAGGGCCTAGTATGGTCTAACCCTTGAGAGTTAGACTCTTGAGTAAACATGTCAAGTAGCCTGTTGGCCAAAGTTTAAGTTCAGAGTAAAAATCTGAATTGGAGGGCGCCTGGGTGGCTCAGTGGGTTAAGCCGCTGCCTTCGGCTCAGGTCATGATCTCAGGGTCCTGGGATCAAGGCCCGCATCAGGCTCTCTGCTCAGCAGGGAGCCTGCTTCCCTCTCTCTCTCTGCCTGCCTCTCCATCTACTTGTGATTTCTCTCTGTCAAATAAATAAATAAAACCTTTAAAAAAAAAATCTGAATTGGAACTATGCATTTAGGGATCTTTGGCCTAGAGTTGTTTTTAAAGTCATAAAAGTATAGACAGAGAAGATGTCTAAGAGCTGAACTTGAGGACCAAAGCGAGAAGTTTCTAAGTTGGCCCTTGAAGAATGAGGATTTTGCCTGGAAGATAAGGAGAAGGTAGTTCAGATAGAAGCAACAAAATGAATAAAAACTCAACATAAAAGAATATGGATCTCCATGCTCTTTGAAACTGTCAAGGTCATCAAAAACAAAGTCTGAAAAACTATTAAAGCCAAGAGGCACCTAAGGAGACTTGAAAACTAAATGTAACCTGGTGTCTTAGATAGGATTTTAGAACAGAAAAAGGATATTAGGTAAAAACTAAGGAAATCTTAATAAGGCATGGACTTTACTTAATAATAATGCATCAATATTAGCTCGTGAATTCTAACAAATGTGCCATACTATATACATGTACATCTACATACATATAAGATGCTCACAGAAAACCTGGATGAAGAGTTTAAGGAAGTCTCTGCACTATCTTCTTAATCTAAAACTTTTCTTAAAAAGTCTCTTTTTTAAAGAGAGCATGTCTCATAAGTGGCCACAACATGCACAGGTGAACACACACACATACACACACACCCAAAGGATGATAGTAATTTGTTTCTCTGGAGAGGACTTTGACCTTGATCAGTCCCTCCTGTGGGAACTCAGGGACACTATAAATATCTCTTCAGTCCTCCCCTTCCAAGGAACAGAGGGTCCTCACCTCCCCCTACTTTCTTTCTGTTCACAGAAAGAATACTCTCCTCAGGCCATATTTCATAATGAAAATGAGAAGCAGAGACTAAATGGCTCAGGTAAGTGAGACCCACCTAGAATTCCTCAGGAGTGCAGCCAGAGTTAATCCCTTCCAAATACTCTGTAAAAGCACATTACTTAGTTGCAATTTACCTGAAACCCACCCCCCCCACCTTGTTCAACAGCTGGTCTTGTTTCCACCCTGCAGCAAAAGATTTGGCACCATCTGAGTTCCAATTTCAGTTCCATTACTAACTAATTATGTGATTGTGGGCAAGTCACTTGAACCTTATTCTCCTTATCTCTAAAAGGGGCATAATCATACTGGATCAAAGAGTGGATTAAATGAAATTAATAATAAATTATATATAACTTTGTCCTCTAAAGAATGGATATGAAATAGCCAATGTCAGTGATTGTGCCTGGCACTCATGACAGTTGGTTGCTGATGAGATATATGATCAGTCTGACCAATCAGTGATGTCCCCAAAGATCAAAGTGTGTCACTTGGGTCCTTGGGACCCCAGCGGAGGGGAGAGGAGGGCGGTGACTGAGAAGCAGAGAAGTACAGAGATCTCTGAATTGCAGCAGAAGCTGGTATAGGACCAACTATAGAGGACCTGGCTGACTGGCCTAGGGGACACCAAGGCTGGAGAGGACTGGAGAGAAAACAGAGGCACAAGGAGACAGTACTGTGTGGCCAAATCTCCAACAGCCAGCTCAAGATTCCCTGACCCATATAGGTGCAGCCTTGAACAGAGGCCATCCAGTACCCTGGACAGCTCCAGGGGTCTCTAGATTTCAGGGGCACTAACTAGTTTTGTTTTGTGGGTGGAGAACTGGATTGAGTCTTGGTTCCTCCAACGAGCTACGTGAGCATGAGTAAGCCACCTCACCTCCCTGAGTCTCAATGACTTCATCTCTCAACTGGAGATAACACCTATCCTTCAGCACTTTGATGAAGCATAAATGAGATAATGGGGGGCAGCAGAGTAGAATGGCCCAAGTCTGAGGTCAGACTACCTGAGTGTGTGTCCCAGATCCACACTGTGTGAACCCAGATAAATTACTGACCCTCTTGGAGCCTCAGTTTCCTCATCTGCAGAATTGGAAGGCTAATAGACACTAATTCATAGGGTTGTGAAGTTAAAATAAATAGGACATAAAGTACACAATGAACATTAGTTTTTATATTAGAAGAAACTTAGTAAAGCACCAGACAGAGTAGATAATCAAAATTATCAGTTCCTTAAATCTTCCAAATCTGCCTGGTTGACTTTGCTTCTCCATCTTTGGACTCTTGGTTGGTCCTCCCATCTCTGGCTATTAATAGGATTGTACAAACTGGGAGAAACCAATCTGGCAAAGTCCCCCCACAACTAGTCTCCTACAGTAAATCTCCCTGCTTTCCAGTGCCACTCACCCCAAGACGCTTTTTTTAATAACAGTATATGTTCGCTCTGCCCTAGTCGCTGTTCTAAGATTATATATAATACATATACTGACTGTATGTATAGTTGGTACATATAACATGCAGACAGTATATAGAATACATATACCACACACACATCCATATTACCCTCACAGCCCTGTGGAAATAATAAGTACTTTGGTCATCCCCATTTTACAGATGAGAAAACTGTGGCTCTGAGAGGTTAGGTAATTAAATCGTGGAGTCACACAGTTATTAATTAGTGGTGCTGGGACGTGATCCCAGGGATGCCACTTCAGAATCCCACACCTGCTTGTTGTAGCATTCAATGAGGCCAGCGGCCAGGGAAATGGAGAAATGGAGAACAGCAGGTAGGAGACCAAGGCTAGAAATCAGGACATCGGGTTCTCCCTCGGCCCTGGAACCCCGGGACCAGGAGTCCTCTCACCGAACCCTGACCCATGCCCTCTATCCCGCGGGTAGGATACCTGCCTTTGCCCCTGCCCTCTATCCCTCCCCCCGCCGGCGCCTCCTCGCCGGGCGCTCTGGCCTCCGGTGGTAACTCGATCCGCAGCAGGGTTTGGGCCCCGGTTGGCACGTCACCGCTGCGGAGGCACTCGGGCTCCGAAGTACTACACTCTGGTGCGCTCCCTGTCCGCAGTGCCGGCTCCACAGTCTGGCGCAGGGGCGCATGGCGCAGAGGCTGGGTGAGCGAGTACGGGACCCCACCGAGGCCACGGGTCTCTACCGGGCCGTGCTGCTCAGGTCCGGTAAGTGAAGGCAAGGCCTCCCGGCCCCTGCGTCGTGGAGAGCGCGAGAAGGCAGGGCGGGCAGCCCGTCGCCTCCGGGCACCACGGTCTTCCTTCATCGCTCTGCTTTCCTCCTTTTTCATTCTTTTAAATTACTTTTCGGAGTTCATGCGTCATTCCTTCTTTCGCTCCTACAGTCTTCCTACCATTGGGGTAAGGGACCTACCATTAGATATATTGCTTTATTCCAGGGTACGAGCGCACCCCCCCCCGCCCCTCCCCAACACATACACTCACTCGGTTTCTGAACTGTGAAAGCGCGGCAGGGTTCCATCTCCTGGCACGTCCCTTGCGCGCGTAGGCGTTTGTAGGCGTGGGAGAGTGGAAAATGGGTAAGACCGGGGTTGCCCGCAGTGGGGCACGAAGGGGGCACAGATGCATAGCCACTGGTGATGTCCAGCGAGGTATTACATTAGCGGCAGAAAGGGAAGAGAGCAAGTTACAGGAAGGGGAGAAACCATTTTTCTGTGTATATGCATGTAAAGAGAAAAAGATTTAGAGGGAAACACATGGTGGTTATTTTCAAGAACGAGAGTTGGATGACAAGGTGTTTCTTTTTTTTTTTTTCCCTTCCATTTGTCTTTTTTAAAACTTATTTGCAGTAAGCACGTATTACTTTTCTATTCAGAACAATAAGGGATTTTTTTACTTAGGAAAATAAAACAAACATGGCATATAGTCGCTGTAAAAATAATTAGGAAAACCAGAGATGGAGAAAGAAGAAACGGAATGCCCACAGTAAGGGACTGGGGCGGTTGCCTCCGGACTTAGGGCTTTGAAAGAGAGGTTTAGGGAAGGTGAAAATCCTTATCCAGCGTGGTCCCTGCCCGGTGCAGGTACGTGATTAGAAAGTGTCAGCGGACTTGGGCTCACCGGCAGCTATGATCTGCTGTGGGCAAGGAGCCCCCCCAATACACACACACACACCCAGTGGTCCTGCCAGCCGACCCCTGGAGCCAAAGGCACCAGGGTAGCCATTAGCCACTTGTCTGTGCTGGCGGTGCCTGCCCCCACCCCCTGCTCCTCCTCCCTCCCCCTTTCCCTCCTGCCCGACCTCAGTTCTGGGACTGATTGCCTCTCAAATGGGCTCCGCCCTACGGAGATCCCCCACGCGGAGCTACCGCTTGGGAACACTGAAACAACGGTTCTCTTAACTCCAAAAGCAAGAACTGGCCAAGACTTCGGGACTGCCGGCGCCTTCCTGGGGGAGGGTTTTAAATCTGGCTGAGCTGGGGCAGGCTGAAAGGGAATCCAATTTCAAATCCCCGCTCTGGCAGATTTTCCCCCTGCAAAGCACTCCTCCTAAGGGTTCCCACCCAGTTCCTACCCTTTCACAAAGACGAGGAGGGACTATCTAATCTGAAGACGCTGTGTTCCCTCTGACCTGGAGCTACAGCAATGAGCCTTATGCAAAAGGCAACATTTTTCACAGGCAACCTACTCAGAAGAGCAGACATCAGAGTCCGTCCAGGGACCCCATGCTCTTCTGGTATCTGTACCACAGGCAGCTACAAGCCAGGGAGGGGGCAAAGCCCTTGACCAGGGGCCTCGCTCAGGAAGCATTTACTTTGTGCTAGGCACTGCTGGCTCATTCAGTCTTAAGAACCCTACAAGGTCACTGCTAGTTTTCATCCCCATTTAACAGATGGGGAGCCTGAGCTTTAAAGAGCTTAGCAGCTTGCCCATGGTCCCGCTAAGAGAAGCTTCTATCCCACTAACAGTTAGTGCAACCTTGGGCCCATTCATGCCAATGTCTGCACATCTCCTGAGACTAGTAATAATGGCTAATAATGCTGATCGCTTGTTATTGCCACTGGCTTTGCCAAATGCTGTGTATGTCATCTCATCGACATAATTCAGTTATTCCTACCGCCAGTATGTACTGACCACCCCCATGCAAGGTACATGGATATATTCATAAATATAACAGATATGTCCCTCCTCTCAGGGAAGCAAGAAGTACTGACCCATATTTTAAACACTAGGAAATTTAGGCTCAGAATATCACATGACTTGTCTGAAGTCACACAGCCCATCTGGGCAGAGATGAGATTCAAACCCATGGCCAGGGCAGAAGCGCTACTCTGGTTGTCTCACATATAGAAAAGCAAGAAGAGTCAGGGTGAGGATCCACCTGGGCCATTTCGTGAAGAGGCAAGAGCGCCCCTCCTTTAGAAGCCCCCAAGGACAGGGTGTGGAGTCCAATCCAAGATGGTAGCCATCCATCTTCATTTACAGTGGTCTTGAGCCATGCACCAAGTAATAGAACACGTCTAGAAAATTTTTCACCACAGATTTTTTTTTTATTTGACACAGAGAGAGATCACAAGTAGGCAGAAAGGCAGGCAGAGAGAGGGGGGGAAGCAGACTCCCCGCTGAGCAGAGAGCCCAATGTGGGGCTCGATCCCAGGACCCTGCAATCATGACCTGAGCCACCCAGGTTCCCCAACCACAGATTATTTTTAAATATGTAATACTAAAGTATTACATGTTCACCATGAATATTTTGGGAAATTGAGAATAAAGAAGGAGAAGGCTTACCCACAATCCTATAACCCTAAGCACTGCTGGTAACATTTGGGGATGTCTCCTTAAAGTCTTTGCAATGCATAGTTTGCATGTGTGGTTGTGTTTTAGGTTGCTGAGGTTGTATCAACACTAGTCTTTAACCCCGCTCTTTTCACATGGATGAAATTTTTACTGCTTTTAAGTGGGTTATCAAAATAACAGCATCCACTTTGGAGCCCAGACCCTGTGATAGGCAATGTGAAGACATCCCATGTGGTATCTCCTTTATTCCTCAAAAGAATGTCTGCCCCATATCAGAGATGAGGAAATGAGTTGAAGGTCACGTAGGTGTCCAGCAGTGGAGCGACACAAACCACAGTCCATGCTCTTAACCACAGAGCTGGAAGGGTCACCTTTGGGAATAACTCATGCTTGGCCATTCCTGGGAAGCTATCCAGCACTATAGTAAATGTCCCCCAGAGGGGACTTACATTCTACCTGGAGCTCAGGTCAGGTTCCCAGCAGGGAGGCAAGCATCTCTCCACAGCATGGACAGAGGCCACACTCCAGGTGCCCTTGAGCATCAGCAATAGCTAAAAAGGCAGCTCCATCCCTGCTTGCCACACAGGGTTACCTATAAAATACAGGACACCCAGGGGCGCCTGGGTGCCTCAGTAGGGCAAGAGTCAGCAAACCCTGGTTGGCCTGCAACCTATATTTGTAAGCTAGGTTTTCTTGGAATATAACCATGCTCATTCATTTACATAGTATCTCTGGCCGCTTTTGTGGTACAATATTAGAGTTGAGCAGTTGCAACAAAATATATTTTTCTTGGGACCTTTGTGGGGGAAAAAAAAAAAAAAAGGATACTGGGATTGAGCCCTGCATCCGGCTCTCAGCTCAGAGGGGAGCCTGCTTCCCCTTCTCTCTCTGCCTGCCTCTCTGTCTACTTGTGATCTCTGTCAAATAAATACATAGAATCTTTGGGGGGGGGGAATACAGGATACCCAGTTAAATTTGAACCTCAGATACACAACAAATAATACTTTAAGTATAACCCAACTATTGTACGGCTATGCTGGTACTAAAAACGTATTCATTGCTTATCTGAAATTCAGATTTAAATCGAGCATGCTGCATTTTTATTTGTTACATTTGGCAAATAGTCATGCCAGCAGTCATGGAAGTTTGCTTGCCTTGACAAGCTATGGTCTGCCCAGGCTCCTCTCTCTCCTACACACACACACTCCTCTCCCCATCCCTAGCTCTTCTGTCCATCCTTTGCCTAGCTACGAGTTAAAATGTGCTGGGGCTATGGGGCACCCCAGGGTCCCTTAGCAGCCAAGAGACCAGATTCACCAGGCCTCACTGGAGCTGAGTGGAGAGCCAGCTATCGAGAAAAAAAACTTAATTCTTCCACACTCCCTGATAGTTTCCCATTTGCACACTTGAAATCCCTCCACCGGGTAAATTCTTCCTGGTTCAAATCTGTTGTAAAGGCCACTGTCATTGCTTTTGTAATCTCTCCACGGATCCCATGACAAGTTTTTCTGCCAATACAGTTTCTATCCCCTTCCATGTCCTTTCAACTGAGCTTGTTGGGGTGGGGACGAGGTTGGATCCTACGGCTGTTTTGTGGGTGGCTGCTCGGAAACCTCATTGAGGCCTTGGAAAGGGACCCTGGAGATGGAGACTGAACACAGTGCTGAAGAGGAAGTTTTGAGTTGCCATGGGAACCTCTTGTCTGATGTTTGTGCACCCAGAGAAGCTGCTCCAGGCACCTGTGAGCTTGGAAAAAAGGGGAGCAAAAGTGAAAGGAAAGATGTTTTTGGAGGTTGTTTTGTTTTGTTTTGTTTAAGATTTTATTTATTTATTTGACAGAGAGAAATCACAAGTAGATGGAGAGGCAGGCAGAGAGAGAGAGAGGGAAGCAGGCTCCCTGCTGAGCAGAGAGCCCGACGTGGGACTCGATCCCAGGACCCCGAGATCATGACCTGAGCCGAAGGCAGCGGCTTAACCCACTGAACCACCCAGGCGCCCCTGTTTTGTTTTGTTTTAATGCAAGCTGTGGCCGCAGCCCACAGTGGAAGGAGGAATATTCCCCAGCTCCCACTCCCGCCTGTCTCTCCTGGTCTTCAGGAACCCCCTTCCTTTCAGCTCCTCTAAGTTCCCAGGGAAACAAACTTCCAAGGTACAAGAAGGGAGTGTAGGAGGGGTGTACTCAGCCTCTGGGATTCCCCTTCAGTTCTTATGGGGCTGAGCAAGAATTCTGGTCTCCAGGCCCCTGATATCCCAGAGCTCTTCCTTTAGGGACAATGGGGTGGCCTCCAGGGAAAGCTCCACTGACCAAGGCAGGAGGCAGCAACTGGGGCTGAATTCAGCAGTAACCTGGAGTAAACTCCTAAAAGCCTCATTTGGCCGGAAGGCCTCTATTTTCCAATATGCAAAATGGACATGACTGAACCAGATATGAATCGTAACTATCGCTGGTTGGAAAAGGTTGCTCTTTCTCATATTTTTTACAAAGATTTTATTTATTTATTTGACAGACAGAAATCACAAGTAGGCAGAGAGGCAGGCACAGAGCAAGGAGAGGCAGGCTCCCTGCTGAGCAGAAAGTCTGATGCGGGGCTCGATCCCAGGACCCTGAGATCATGACCTGAGCTGAAGGCAGAGGCTTTAACCACCCAGGCATCCCTCTTTCTCATATTTTTAATCTTTATTGTTTCCTGAGAGCAAAAGCCATGTACGCTTGGTCTTGTTCTGTGTTTAAACCACAAACATTACAGAAATTTTGTGACTAAGAAAGGCCTGTAATTTTTTGCTGTAGAATAGTGGTTCTCAAACTCCCAGAGATAAGGAAATGCCGCTGGGGGGGGGGGGGGGAGTTGTTAAAAATCCAGATCTGTGGTCTTGTCCCTCATAAGTTCTAATACAGCAATCCAGGAGCACGGCCCATTTTAGCCCATCTCACAAATGATGGCTAGTCATGACCTCTGAGATACATTGATCTAGAACTGACCACTTTAGCAATTCAGTTTATATGCCTCCAGATTGGTCCTCTATGTTCTGCACATACTATGTTTTGTATCTTGGAAAAAAAAATAATAATAATAAGAGTGTCAATGTCTTTGGTGTCTACAAGTCAATGATAGTTACTGAACTCCTTGGTAGCGGGACAGGAATACTAAGAAGGATAAGGTAAGGCCCCAGCCCTCAGCCTGGCAGTCTGGTGGGTGAGCCTGATGGGTCTGTACACAGGTTGGACAGTGGGAAGAACTTTAAGGGAAGAGGCATAGTGAGTCCCAGCTGCCTGGGGAATATGGCACCCAACGTTGGGGGATGCCTGCCCAGTTCTCCTTGGCTCTCCATTGCTCTGGGGCTGCCATCAGAGTTTTCCAATAAAGAGAATGCAAGATGGGGCTGAAGGTCATTGCTAGTATGGGAACTCTCAGAGTCTGCTCCCCTGGAGGAAGCTGGATTCAGAGGTTCTGTCTTCTGCAGGTGGTGAGCAGAAGCTGTCGGTTCCCCAGGATCCCTCCTATTCCCCCACTGTCAGAAGGCACCCAGGTTGGTTCAGATCAGCCACTGTGGGCCCTGGGAAATGCCCAGAAGAGCCATGTACACAGCAAGACAACATGTGGCAACAAAGAGTGGCTTGACAAGAATTTAAAGGCAGACTTTCATCACCAGAATTTAGTAAAATTAAGCCACAGCAGGACAGGAAGCCTGGGGAGGATACCATTCAAAGTACTTCAAGAGAAGCAGAATTTAGGAAGAAGAGACAAAAAGGAACATGTGCTGTTTCTAGAAAATTGTTCTATATCTAAGAATTTGTGACCCTCTAAGTTTTTTTAAGTGTCCCCAGAATGGCCGGTTTGGTCAAGGCTCCCAGGCCATGTGCGACCTGCCCCCTGAGTCTGTGTTCAGCCCCGTGCCCCAACCTCCCCCTCATGCCAACACTCCAGCCCCGCTGGCCTTCTTCCACCATATCAAACTCACTCCCATCCTGGGGCCTTTCCGCTGGCTCTGCCCACTATCTGGAATGCCCTCGTGTGGGAACAGACAGCACATTGCTGGCTCATTCTCACCACCCAGGCCTCCCTTATTAAAGGTCAGCGTCTCTGTGTCCACCCTTCCTGAGCTCAGCACCCCTCTCCCCCCCCCCCCCAACCTCACCCAGTCTTACTTTCAGCCCAACATTCATCAACGGGTACAAGTTTCTGGTTTGTCTCCCTTCCTGTCTGACTCCCCCACCACCCACCCGTGAATACAGGTTCCCAGAGCCCAAAGCTGTCATTCACACTGTAGCTCCAGCCCTGGCGACAGGGCCAGGAACACAGTAGGTACTCAAGAAATGTCGGCTAAATTAATGATAGAGGCCAAAGGGGGCACACATTGTCTTTTTAATGCCCCGTTCATGTTTGATATACATCCTGGGCCTCATGGCCTTCCAGCCAACCGAGACCCTTCACCAGAGGTGCCGGCCCTGAGGCCCGCTGGGCGGGCTCTAGGGCCTGCTCCCACCCAGAGCCCATCAGCTTCCACCTTCCGCACACTCTGAGCTGGGCGACGTTCCCTTGCTCCTCTCCGAAGTTCGGATGAAGTTCAGAGTGCAGAGTAAGTCAGATGGATGACCAAGGACTGAACCCATGTGGGTTCATCCTCCCTTCCCATCTCAGAGCCGGGTTTCCTCCCAAAGCCCTGGGCACCGCCGGGCCTGGGCCGGATGCTCGGCTCTCCCTCCCCTGGGGAGGCTCTGGAATGCACTCTCGCTGACCCTCCCATTGGAAACAAGGGAAATGCCTCCGTGCGAGCCGCCCAGCTCAGACAAAGCTTGGCATGGTTCTCAGTCCTCCACAATCTGACCAAATAGGTATTTACTTGCGCCTCTCAGGCGTGTGGCTTGGACGCGGCGTTCCACATTGTGGAAGTGGTCGTGCACCAAGTGAAATACCCGTTACTATAGTAACAGTTCCTTTTTATTGATACCAGAATAAACAGGAATGCGGAGCGGCCTCACTCGTTGGCACACGCAGCCGCCTGCCGTCCCCAGGGGTTTAAGAACCGCCCTTCAGAGGCGGCCCTCCTTGCTAGTGTGGGACTTCCCAGCGGAGTGAGGGACCCAGCCACGGCTCCGGCTCCCAAGTTCCCTTCCCAGAGACGCAGCTGAGAAGTAAGACCATTTCTATTCTGTTTCCCTTTGCTGGGGAGGGAGTGGCCGTGGGAGGAGGTGTGAGGGCCCAGGAGCCCCGGCGCAGGCTGTCAGGGGAGCAGAGCTCTTGGAGCTAGGTTCCCTGGGCTCTGTCCCCCACCCAAAACCATTATCATACAGAATAGTGGGCTTAATCCTCATTAGTAGACAGACAACAGGCCAGGCTACCACAAGGTACAAGTCAGAGAACCCAGGTCCTGGCATCAGACAGAGCTCCCAGCTTTGATTCGAGCTCCTTCCTTTACTGGCTGTGTGATCTGGGGAAGTTAAATGATCCCTCAGAGCCTCACTTTTTTCCTCTGTGGAAAGGGGCCGCAACAGTGGCCACCTCCTCAGTCTGTGGTGAGAACTTTCCAAGCTCTGACTGCAAGTGGCTTTGTGCACACCAGGCAGCACACATGCATGGTAACGTGGTAACTGCCTGGTCAGTGTGGCTCTAGCACCTGTCAGCAGAGGCAGGCCTGGGACTGAGCTAGAAATCAGGGGTTCGCTGGGTCACATTTGGGAACAGCTGACAAACCCAGCTGGTTTCCCTTGGCTGTGAGCAGCCCCAAGAGCTCCGTGTCCAGGGGCTTGGATCCCGAGGGGCTCTTAGCTCCGTTGGTGGTAAGTGCCTGCCAGGATTGTTCCCTGGGAGGCGTTATCCCGAGTGGAAGGGCTGGCATCCTGGCGCTGGTGGGCCAGCAGGAGGATCTGCTGATATTCCTTATACCTGCTGACACTTGTTCCTTGCGCCACACTCCGTGCCAGCCTTGTTAAGGGCCTTCCATGTCCAGCTCTGGACTCCGCTATGACATTGAGTCAAACTCCTGAATGCCACCCAGACCATCTCCTCACAAACTGGGAGGTCATGAACCATTTTCCCGTGGGGTGGGGGTGCTGCATCCAAATGGACAAGGAGCTCTGATTCCAGGCAGGGGCCACCAAAAACAGTCTCCAGTCAGTGCAACACCAAAGGGCACTTTCGGGGCACCTGGCTGGCTCAGTCAGTTAGGCGGCTGCCTTGAGCTCGGGTCATGATTCCAGGGTCCTGGGATGGAGCCCCGCATCAGGCTGTCTGCTCAGCAGGGAGCCTGCTTCTCCCTCTTCCTCTGCCCCTCCTCCAGCTTATGCTCTCTCTCTCTCTCTCCCTGTCTCTCAAATAAATAAAGTCTTAAAAGGCGGGGGCACACTCCCTATTGGGAGGAAAAAATGGCAAGAAGAGGCTGGGCTATCCAGCGGCCATGCTTGTCATTTTCATCGAATGCCTCACTCTCTTTTGCCAGTGGTTATTACAAAGCCTCTCTCCTCCTCTACCCTTCTGCTTCTTGAAACGTTGAGTTAAGAAGGTCCCAAGTGCGTCCTGCACCTGCATCTTGAATGGTACTGAGGATCTGGGGTGCAGGGAGGGAGAGCAGGGAAGACTCTGACCAACACCCCAGGGAGGGAGGGCCACCAATTGGTCCCCTCCTAAACAAAGGTCAGCCCCTGGACAGACAAGCTGTGGATTCTGGCTCAAGCCCCCAAGATGGGGAGGGCTGGGCAGGGGCTCCCCAGTGAGTCTGTATTTCCCTTGGGCTAGAAGTTCTCCAGCTGCCAAGCCTCATCTACAAAACAGGCACAATAAAACAGTACTGCCAACAGCCTCCAGGACAATCGTGAGATCCAGATGTAGGTGAGTGAGCCTCTGCCAAATGCTGAATGCTGAATGCTACCACAGGTCCCCTCAGGAAAGGAGGAAAGTTTGCCTTCTGAGCGCATCCCTGTGCCAGGCACTGGACTAGCAACATCATGTACATTTGATCATGTCACCCTCTAAACAGCCCCATGAGTAGGTATGGCCATTATTTCCATTGAACAGAGGCTCAGAGAGGTGAAGCTATTCGCCCAAGTTCACACAGCTAGTAAGGAGTAACCCACCATGATTGAAACCCAGTTTGTCTCCTCCAAAATTTTTGCCTTAACCTTGCGACTTGACTGGCTCTTGTGTCATGTGTTCTAACTGATGCCACCACACCAAAGACAGAACCAGAGCCACCATGGCAAAGAGGCAGATGAAGGGGACATTAAGCCCTTAGGCATCTCAGGATCCACTGGGACCTGGGTCCCCGCCACCGCCCTAACATCAGCCACGCATGCCCCAGCAGCTGGCGGGCTCCTCCTGGGAGCAGTTAGTGACCCCAGCTGAGCCTTGCCTGGTGTGGGGCTGGTGTCTGCAAAGCCCCTCAGAAGAATCTGTGGGACCTCTTGGGTTATCAGCAGAAACAGGGAAGAACCAAGGAACAAGCTCCCAATCTCTCTCCTGACATTTTACTACCAACCCCACCCTGCCCCCAAAGAGGAATAAAGGAGGAGGGTCCTCAAGGTTAAGACCCATCCAAGTTCACCCAGTAGCTAAGAACTATGACCTCAACTACACTGCCCACCATAACCAGGTCAATCAGTCAGCTGAAATCACTCAGGCTAAAGCAAAGAAGATTGATTTTTTTTTTTTTTAATAACTCCATGATTTACAAAGCTGCCTGACTATTGGAATCTTTCAGGGAGCTTTTTAAAATCCCAAAAGCCAGGCTGCCCTCCCAGGCCAATGACATCAGAATCCCTGGGGTGCCACTCAGGCATTGGTATTTTTAAAACTTCCTCTGCTGATGCCAATATGTAGCCAGGGTTAAGGGGCACTGATTAAATCAGTGCGGTTTTTAAAGACACAGGAGTTTTTAAAGAAAGCTCCATCCAGCCTCTGCCTTTGGCTCAGGTCATGATCCCAGGGTCCTGGGATCGAGCCCACATCGGGCTCTCTGCTCAGCATGGATCCTGCTTCCTCCTCTCTCTCTCTGCCTACTTCTCTGCCTACTTGTGATCTCCATCTGTCAAATAAATAAATAAAATCTAGAAAGAAAGAAAGAAAGAAAGAAAGAAAGAAAGAAAGAAAGAAAGAAAGAGGAAGAAAGGAAGGAAGGAAGGAAGGAAGGAAGAAAGAAAGAAAGAAAGAAAGAAAGAAAGAAAGAAAGAAAAAGAAACGAAAGCTCCATCCAAGACTAGGGCTGGGATTTATTAGTAATTGTTAAAAACAGCTAATTGGGTGACCACACCGTGCAATTCCAGGAGCTCCACTCATCGTTTAATTTACAGGAGTGAGGCCCTAGGGTTGTACAGTGCACAACCTGCCTTGCTGTATTTGGCTGCCCAGATATTTAGCACCACTGAGTCTTCAACTCTGTGCTAGGCGTTTGCCAAGCACTAAGCAAGCATCCCCTTGTTTATTTTGCAAGAACCCTTGTGAAGAAGGATGCTGAACAAGAGCAGCTGTTGGACCTTTGCGACTCTGCTGTTCTAGCGGAAAGCAGCCATGTAGACAGTAAGTAATGAGTGGGCATGGCTGTGTTCCAAAGCAGTTGAATTTGGTCCAAAGGTTTAGTTTGTGGACTCTTGCTGCGGAGCAGAGGTAAACTTGCCCAAGGCTAAGAAGGGGCACAGCCAACATTCAAATCCAGATCAAGGAGGCTTCTGTGTCTATACACCTAAGCTTCATTCTGCCTTTAACTCCTCCTCCATTGGCCTGTTCCTCTTCTCTGCTCGCTCCTCCTTCCGGCATTCATTTTTGTCTCTTCAGAGGCAACCTCACACTGTGCCCCCATCATGGCCACTTTCCTGAAGGTCTCTGATCTCTCAGGACCCCCCAGCTGCCTGAGGGACTTAGCCAGGGCAGCCCCGGGATCAGATTCCCCCCTTCCCTCCTCTGCCCAGGAGGACCACCTGCCCCCAGGCCCCCCACACTACCCATGGAAGCCCGGGTTTAGCATCTGGGCTGGCCCCTGTCCTTCCAGCACCTACATGAGGCTCTTCTACACGGGGGGCCTCTTTTAATTAAACTAAAAGGCAGGGAAGCTGGCTTAGTGGCTGAGCCCTGGAGGACCCCCACACGCGTGTCCACAGATCTCACACGTGTCATTTCTAGAGCTGGCAAAGGCAGCAGTTTTCCCAGCCTGCAGTTTTGGTCTGAAGAACCAGCCACATCGTTCAGGATCCCTGCCTGAACCACCACACCACCCTGGCCTCAAGAGGACCACCTCCCCCTCCCCCACCCCAGCTACATGCTGATTTCTTTTTTTTTTTAAGATTTTATTTATTTATTTGACAGACAGAGATCACAAGCAGGCAGAGAGGCAGGTGGGGGGCGAGGGTGGGAAGCAGGCTCCCTGTTGAGCAGAAAAGCCAATGCGGGGCTCCTTCGCAGGACCCTAAGATCATGACCTGAGCCAAAGGCAGAGGCTTTAACCCACTGAGCCCCTCTGATTTCATTTTTAAAACAAAATAAAGAGGCCTGGAGCCAGAGCTGATCACTGGTCGGGCCTAGGTGCAGGACTGGCTGAAAACATACGGGGTCCCTCTTCCAGGCAGGACACTGGGGAAAGGGTCCTGTCGCTGCGGTGGGGCCCGGCCCCCGGCAGGCAACCCATTGGCTGGCTGGTGACCTATGGGGTGAAGAGTCTCCGCCTGGCCAATCAGATGTTCTTCCTCTGGAATTTAACAGGCTGGAGAGACAAGTGCCCAGTGGAAATCAAAGAAACCAAAGTCCTATAAGAATTTCCCAAAACCTGCTGACAGTTTTTCCACACACACCAGAGAGAATGGCCTTTTTAAAAATCGAATGAGACGCACTCTTTCCCCGACTTGAACCCACCAGTCCACCCTCACACCAACCACTCTCCCTGTCCCTCACTCACGCCACTCCAGACACACTACGCTTTTTTGTTCCCTGAACAGACCAAGCTTGTTCAAGGTACATGACTCACACAGGCTGTTCCTTCCCTCTGCCCCAAACAGCCTCTCTCCTCCTTCTCAGTCCTCAGGTCTGAAATGTCACGTCCTCAGAGAGACCCTCCCAGTGCACCTGGCTGAAGATGGGTCCTCCTGTTAGTCTCTATCCCAGACCGCTGGTTCCTTCAGTGGGCTCCCGGCAATTTGCAATCATTTGTTTTGATTGGTGTGTGTCCATGTTTACTGTCTGCCTCCCTAACAGAATGTCAGCTCTGTGAGAGCAGGAACCTTTGTTTGCTTAGCTCACCTCTGTGTGTCTAGTGTCCACCACAAAATGTGGCAAACCGTAGGAACTAAAAACAGATTGTAGAATGAATGAAAAATTTTATTGTGTATGTTCTGAATGGTCATTCCTGTTATGCAGACACTCTCAACTTTTGTGTACTTACTTTGTATCTGGCCACATTATTGAATTCTCTCATTCATCCCAAATGTTTTAATGTTAATCCACTTGGGAATTCTCGGTATGTCGTGGTATCTTAAGCCAATCATTTCTGCCTTCTCCTTTCCTAAACTTACACAATTTGTTTCCTGCCTTGTGGCTTTGGTAATGTACAATACAGTTAGTTATTCCAAAGATGGTGTGACTGATGAAAATTACAATTTCTGGAAGGTTTGGGATAGAAAAGGACAATAGGCAGGATCAACAGCCAAGGAGCTATGGCAGCTATTTAAGTGTGGTGTGGATAGGATGAGTAGAGAGGATGGCTGAAAACCGATCAAAGGTTTGGTAGGACATGGTCATGAGACTCGGCAGCAAAAGGGAGAAAAAATCCCCAAACGCCAGTCTGAATCAGGGATCTAATGCATTGGCTCCCAGACAACATAAGCCCACAGACTAAGAAAATATCCATATTTTAGGGGTGCCTGTCTGGCTCAGTCGGTAGAGCATGCTACTATCCATCTGGAGGTCATGAGCTCAAGCCCTACATTAGCTGTAGCGTTTACTGAGAGAAAAAAAAAAAATAAAGGAAAATGCCCACATTTTTAAAAGATGAGGGAGCTAAGTTTTGTCAACTGCCCATTTTCAGCTATCAAATACTACCACAATCTTTAAAAACCAAAGAGCTGGGAAGGATAGAACCTGAAAACAAACAGCCTTATGAAGAAAGTGAAGAAAGGCGAGTAATTAGAATTTTCATTTTAGAGACAGTTCTGAGAACGTGAATTCGAGAAAAAAATTAGCAGATATGTTTTAAGCTCTGACACTTCATCTGGCTACTTCCAAAATATCTTGTAATAATTAACACTCTTTCCAGTTTACACAGCACCTTTACAAATGTGATCTCACTTAATTCTCCAAACAGCACCCTGCAATGGGTAATAATAGAAATGCCAGTGGGCCACCATTTGCAAAACATAATCTCCTCTTTGATGCCGACCCCCTTCTCCTGCATTTTCCAGCCCCACTGAGCTATTACCTACACCCAGGTGTTTGCACACACCACCATGCCTAGCTAGTTTACTTGGAGAACTCCTGTTTACGCCAGTGCTCGGCTTAGAGGAGAAGCTCAACCTCAGAAAGGCAGGATTCATGAAGGGAGAACCAGTGCCTCAGTTTTCACTTGAATTACTAAAAGAAGCTGATGGCCAGGCTGTGTCATCCCCCGGGAGAGTTTTTCTGCAGAAGTCTTCCTTTCTCTGTCCGTCTCTGTCATCTCTGTCATCTCTCTCATCTCTTTCTTTCTCTCTCTCTCTCTCTCTCTCTCTGACACACACACACACACACACACACACACACACACACACACACGTTTGCTTTGGGGCACTGCAAGGATATAAAGCCAGCTTGTAGGAGGGAGCCCTTCTGCCTGAATTTCTACTTAAGTAAACTGACAAATTCCGAGCTTCTGTGGTGGAAGTGAAGCCATCAAGAAGCCAGCCATCTGCATCAAAGATGACAGCCATTGGGCACCTGGGTGGGTTAAGCCGCTGCCTTCGGCTCAGGTCATGATCTCAGGGTCCTGGGATCGAGTCCCGCATCGGGCTCTCTGCTCAGCAGGGAGCCTGCTTCCCTCTCTCTCTCTCTCTCTCTGCCTCCCTCTCAGTGTACTTGTGATTTCTCTCTGTCAAATAAATAAATAAAATCTTTAAAAAAAAAAAAAAAAGATGACAGCCATCACTTTGTAATTAGACACATAGCCATTCCGGGATTTCCTGCTCTCCTCTTTGATCTGGAGAAACTGAAAAGCTGGATGCTTCCACAGAGAATTTGGAATGAAGGAGAGGGAAACGGGACAATAGGGGGTGAAGTCTCCTTTTGATCACTACGTTCATCCACATTTAACAAACGCAAACTTGTTCTTTTTAAGTATCTTTTTTTTTCTGATTAGAGCTCACTGAAAAACAAAAAACTCAAACATAATTCTTTTTGTAGGATATTATTTTCTACAAAGTCAGGCCAAAAACATATGCATGCGTCCACCCCAGTATCATTTCATCCCCACACCGCGCTTTACAAACAGATCTCCAATCCTTACAACAACCCTGGGCGCAGGTTCAATTATTTCCGTCTCACAAATGAGGAGACCAGAAGCTCAGAAGCTCAGACGCTCAGCCCAGGGCTTCCCAGCGACAGATGGCCAAAGTCCGTCTAACATCGAGAGGCTTCAGCTGTGCCCCACGGGGGTGGGTGAGACTGTGGACCCCGCTCTGACCAACCCCCACCCCTACCTGTCTCTACAGCCTCGATGTACTCAGAGATCCAGAGGGAGCGGGCAGACATCGGAGGCCTGATGGCCCGGCCCGAATACAGAGAATGGAACCCAGAGCTCATCAAGCCCAAGAAGCTGCTGAACCCCGTGAAGGCCTCCCGGAGCCACCAGGAGCTGCACCGAGAGCTGCTCATGAACCACAGAAGGTGGGAACAGAGCTCAGTTGCCTCCTCCTGGCAAGCATGTCCTGAGGCCTGCTGGGCCTCGCAGAGGCACGCCTTGTGGAAGGCAGGGCTGATGGTCATGCTGGCTCTCCCGGAGGCTGAGGAGAGCTGAGGGTACCACACATAGTCACCCACAGAAACTGTGAAGGCTTAGTTCCCAGTCGTCCCCCAAGAGCCCTGCTCTCCCTCCCAGCTACCTACTCATGCCTGTCCTCCACATACATTTACTGAGTACCTACTATGTGCCAGGCATGGTATCCAGACCTGAGGTACAAGAAGGAATGGGACCCAGTTCCTGCCCTCACAATGGGGATGTATGCATAACCACAGGCTAGGAGGAGGCCCTAAATGGGCCGAGGAGCTCAGAGGACACACCTGGGAGTGGTCCAAGGTGACCTCCCGCAGGAGAGGATGCCTCAGCTGACGCCTGAAGGGTGGGCTGGAGTCAGCCAGACTAGGAGGTGGGCATCAGCTGGTGGAAAGCAAGTGTGTTCCCAGCAAATGGAAGAGCATGTGCGAAGAGACAGGAAACACAAGTAGCTCAGGGTGTTGGCAGCATTGACTTTGAGGTTGGCCAGAGATGTGCTGACCTGGAAAAGCAGGGATGTCACAGTCACGAGAAGGTGGTAGGAGGGAGGGGCATACGGGAAGCAGCAAGGCCAGGGATGCAATGAAAGAGACAGGCTTGAGGTGGCAGGGCTGGGATTCAGTAACCGAGGGAATGTGGAGGCGGCCTGGGAAATACCTCCCAGCTGGCTAGCACCAAGAGGAAGGCGGCGGCGCCTCTGCAGCTCCCTCTACTGGCATATTCTGGTATTGGCACGGGCTAGGATTCTCCTATTTTCCGCTCTGTTCAAGACCTTCCAGCAGGTGTCATTTTCTATCTTCGGTGGGTTCTTTTTTGTTTTGCTTAGTATATCATGTGTATTTTCTCCGAATGTGTTTTAGAGTCATCCCTTTTCACGTCAAAAAACAACACCACCATAGAACAAACAAAAGCCTAAAGACAAATCAGGGAAACACTTGCAATATAAAACACACATAAAAATGTATACCTATCACTTATAATTCCATATGGGAAAAAATAAACAAAGAGAGTTATAGTTAGTTCACAAAAGAAGAAATGCAAATGATGGGTGCACATCTCAAAGGCTGCTGTTCCCATGTAACTAAGAATTAGCGAAACACACATGAATACCAGATATCATTCCTTGCCCAGCAAATGCTCAAATACAAAAAGACTGAACAGTGACGGTGGGGAGAAATAGATGCTCTTGTACAATGACGACAAAGTATAAATTGGAGAGCCTTTTCTAAGGGACAGATGGAAATATGTGTCCAAAATCTTTACAAAGAGCCTGACCCAGCAAATCCACCTCTAGAAACTGACCCTGGCACATAACCAGAAATGACATACCACCTGGTCTCTGCCATCAGACAACCTGGGTACAAATCCTCGCTCAGCCCCTTCGCAGCTGTGACTTGGACTGGACTGGTGTCTT
This sequence comes from Mustela erminea, assembly GCF_009829155.1. Lineage (NCBI taxonomy): Eukaryota > Metazoa > Chordata > Mammalia > Carnivora > Mustelidae > Mustela > Mustela erminea. The sequence goes on along the minus strand of NC_045614.1, from coordinate 27,126,093 downwards.
CAGTTCTAGGAGCCTCATTTCCTGGCTCCCTATAAGGGGACAGGAATGAGACCCCCTCCTGGAGCTGCCCACGGCGAGGGGTTGGGGGTGTAGGACACGATGGTGTAGGTTGGTGTCACTATGGGGTGCAGCCTTGAGCCTGGGGTGGGGGGACACTGGGCACTCCTGATGGCTCCCCCTCCCCAGGGGCCTGGGTGTGGACAGCAAGCCAGAGCTGCAGCGGGTCCTGGAGCACCGCAGGCGGAACCAGCTCATCAAGAAGAAGAAGGAAGAGCTGGAGGCCAAGCGGCTGCAGTGCCCCTTTGAGCAGGAGCTGCTGAGACGGCAGCAGAGGCTGAACCAGGTGGGTGAGAGCACCCAGCCCTGGCCCCAGCCCCTTCCAGGACTATCTCCCCGGCCTGGGGTGGGGGGAGGGAGGGCTGCACTTGGCCACTGCTGGCAAGAGGGACAAGGTGATGCCATATGAGGCTTCAACCAGCACTCCACCACCAGCCTAAGTCCTCACGCTGCCACTCACTCGACTATGTGACTTTGAGCTGGTGGCCTCCCCTCTCTGAACCTCAGTTCCCTCATCGGCCCAACCTATTGCATGCTGATCCTGATTTCATTCTCGCTACAGCCCTATGAACCAGATGGCGTTCCCATTCTAGAGATGAGGAACCTGAGGCCCCAGCCAAGGCAAGCGATCCACTACAGCTTCACAAGGAAAAATTTGTCTCATGCTGTCACCCCAGCTACCAGGCTGCTGGCAAAGCTGATCCCCTGTTCTGTTTCCCCTAGAGAGGATCCATGGTCCAAACACTGTGGTTTGGGGAAGAGGAGCTCCCCCTAGCCAGCCCCGACCCCCGCCCCCCACTTTACACCTCTGCTTTGTCTCTCCTTTAGCTGGAAAAACCACCAGAAAAGGAAGAAGACCATGCCCCCGAGTTTATGAAAGTCAGGGAGAACCTGCGGAGAATCGCAACGCTCACCAGCGAAGAGAGAGCTCTGTAGAGGGGGCTGTTGACGCTCCAGCCCCCCCGCCAAGCCCGCCTGCAGCCCTTCCGCACCTGCCAGCCCCGGGCCCCCAGCCTGGGGCCATCTGCAATGATGTTCACGCTTGCTCTTGTGAAAATGCCCCAGAGAGCCTGGGCCCTCCTTCCCACCCCTAAAGAAGCCGGGGGGGGGGGGGGGGGGGGGGGGGGGGGGGGGGGGGGGGGGCTAAGCTCCCTGGCTTTTCCTTCTGAGCACTCACCGCTTCTGCTCCAAAAGGAAGCTGTTGCCGAGAAAACTTTCCCAAGGCACCTCTCCCGGAAGCTCTGTTGAGATTCTCCTGGCAGAACTGGGAAGGATTGAGAGGCCCCTCTTTGGCCTGACCAGCCCTCCATCTTGCCCAGGCCCCACGGGCCCCTGCTTCTCTGGACAGCCCAGCTCCCTGCTCTCCGAAAGCTTCCCTGACTGTGGTTTCCCCTGCGGTCAGGTGGGGGGCATTGAAGTAGAGCCTCTCAGAACACCTGCCCTGAAAGCCAGTTGAGGGGAATATGGTTCAAGTGCAGCTGTCCTTGGGGAGGAAGGGCAGGGCAGCTCCAAAGGCAAGCCGCCAGGTTGCAAGGGTACTGACAAGGAAAACTTCTCAGTTTGCCAGCTTCCCCCACACCCAGGCGCTTGCTTTCTCCCCTCTGGGGCCTCCCTGTCTGGGCCTGGTAACCACACCTAACCAGGGCTGCGGCCTTCCTGCTCCCCAAAGTCTAGAACAGTGCTTCTCACACTTGCTTGTGCCTATAAATCACTGGGGGTCGTGTTACAGGACAGCTTGTGGTTCAGGAGATCTGGGCTGGGGACTGAGAGTCTGCGTTTCCAAACAGCTCCTGGGCTGGGGCTCTCACCACCACCCTGTAAGCAGCCAGGGACAGTAAATACTGGAAACTCATCCCTGAAGCCACCTCTGCCCTGAAGGGGTTCCCCGCTCTGCCCCTGCAGCCCCAAGGGCTCTCGAATATCCATCCCATTCCAGGGTCGCCAGACCTGGGAAGACATTTGCCCAGCAAATTATGTTCATTTCATAATTGCCATTGTCACTGGAGAGGTCTATCATTGCCAATCTGCATTTTCTTACCCCACTGTTCTGATGCAATTCTAGCAAAAAAAAAAAAAAAAAAAAATATTTTCCCTTTTCCCGAAGTCTATGGAGAACAAATATACAGTGATTTCCATGGGTTTCTGGAAATACGAACGGTGGTTCATAGGCTCCTTTGAGTCCCCATTTCCAGTTCCTGCACCGGCTCCCTGCTTGGTTTCCACCACCTGAGCTCCAGTGACGTCTCTCATTCTTCCTCAAAACCCTCCCCACGCGAGACCACGTGTGTCAACCTTCTGCTTCTAGCCCACTGTTAATGATTTAGAGAAGAAACCAGGCCAGTTTCTTCCCTGCCCCGTGAGGGATAAAATCCCTGCCCTCTGGCCTTGCAACCCCTTCATTTAAGGGGATAGGGCAGTGCTAGAAAAGCATTTCCTTCCACGGCCTCTCCCCGCCAAAAACGGCCAGAAAAGGCTGCTGCTGGAACGCTATTTTATTCTCGGACCAAACGTGGGACGTTCAGCAGGAAAGGGGTCATCCTGGTCTCAACCCCTAACTGAGTGGTTTGAGGTTGACCAAGACGGTGCCCTTTTCCTGGGTGGGGTGCCCACCAGTGTAAATAGACATGCTGCCTGCCGGGGTGTGTGTGTGTGTGTGTGTATGCAAGCCAGGCTCTAAAAGGCTCGAGACTCTGTCTTAGTGAGAACGTGGTCATGGTATTTTCATGTCTGCCTCTTGAGAGCAAGTGTAAAGCACAATCCCCAAATAAAGACCACCATTTCACCAAAGACATCTCCCCCTGAGGTCTGTGTGTTGCTCAGACATATGACAAGAAGCAGGACAGAGCATCTGGGATGGAGCAAGCCCCTCGGAGAGGATGGCTCGGATTCCACTCAGTGCTCCCCAGAGGTGCTCTGTGGAAGCGGCAAGCCACGGAGATGAAACTTCACATCATCCAGTGGGGCCTCGGCAGCCACCCACATCTACGCCCCTTCTCTCTAGCTGCCTCCCACTGTGGAGGTTATAAATCCCAACTCCCACTGTTCCAGATTCCTTTGCAGCTTGGGGGGACATATGAACAGGTATGGCCAGTGAAATTTAAGAGGAACTGTACAGGGGCTTTTGGGAGAGTTTATGCTTTTCTGCTAAAAGAGGCAGACATGCGTAACACCTCCCTGGCCCTCCATTCTTCCTGCCTTGATGGAAGATGTGATGCCTGGAGCCACAACAGGCATTTTGCCACCATGAGGAAAAGCCAAGAGAATCTCGGAGCGCTGACCCTGTCATCATTTGACCAAGCCAATGCCAGCAGCCATCCTCCTCCAGAATTCTTCCAAATAAAAAAGAAATCCCTCTTTGTTTGAGCCATTGTTGGTCAGTCTCTGTTACTTGCAACCAGAGTATTCCTGACACAGAAGGCCAGTCCTGATTCCTAGAATAACCACCAGACTGTACTGAAAATCCAGATTCCTCTTTCCCATTAGAAACCAAGTGGAGGAGCAGGGTGCCTGGGTGGCTCAGTGGGTTAAAGCCTCTGCCTTCGGCTCAGGTCATGATCTCAGGGGCCTGGGATAGAGCCCCACATTGGGCTCTCTGCTCAGCAGGGAGCCTGCTAGCCTGCTTCCCCCCCTGTCTCTGCCTGCCTCTCCACCTACTTGTGATCTCTCTCTCTCTGCCCAATAAATAAATAAATAAATAAAATCTTTAAAGAAAAAAAAAAGTTAAAAGAAAAAAAAAAACAAGTGGAGGGGCACCTGGGTGGCTTAGTCGGTTAAGTATCATCTGACTTGTGATTTCAGCTCAGGTTATCATCTCAGGGTCATGGGATCGAGCCCCATACTGGGCCCCACACTCGGTAGGGGGTCTGCTTGAAGATTCTCTCTCTCTCCCTCCACCCCTCCCAGACCCCTCACACACACACACACACACACACACACACACACACATATGCTCTCTCTCAAATAAATACATAAATCTTAAAAATAATTTTTTTTTTAAAAAAGAACGAAACTAGTTGGATTCGGATCGCCAGCAGCAATGCCTGCGATCTGTTTCTCCGCCTCTTCTCCACACAGCCCACACACCAGTCTGGTATCTGGGCACCCTTACTTCGCACAGCATTTAGTACGGATTTGCTGAGGGCCTGCTCGGTGCCAGGAAGCACGCTGTGTGCTGGGGGCACAGTCGGAAACAAAACGATGAGATCATTGCCGTGGCCTCCTCCTCGCTGGTCTCCCCGCTTCTGCCCTGCCCCCTATGGCCTATTCTCCATGGAGCAGCCAAAACAAGCCTGTGAACATCGAAGACGGGTCTTGGCGCTCCTCGGCCCAGAGCCGTCCCTGCCGCCGCCACCCCCGTGACAGCCTTCCTGCCACCCAGAGTGCCCTGCCTGTTCAGCTCCCTCTTCACCTCTGGCCTCCTGCCTTCTGCCCTCCACCCTCCCCCAGCTCCAGCCGCCGGCCCAGTCTCCTCATGCCCCACATCCCACGAGGTGCCTTTTCACCTTCTTCCCTCAGAGAGACATGCAGTCCTCTCGCCCACAATCTTCGGGACTTGTGTCTCTGCTCTTTCAAAAGGAGGCCCTCCGTGGCCGACCCGCCTGACTCCCAGCGTCTCGAACACACTTTCTATCCTTCCTTCCCCGTCTTATTTTTCCTCCTCACCGTTTGCCGCCCCCAAACACACATCTTCCTTGTTTACCTCGTGTGTCTCCCCTAGCGAAAACATCCCCTCCATGAGGGCAGAGATGTTTGTCTGTCTCATGTCCTGCTGAATCCCAAATGGCTGTCCCCACTCCTCCTTCCCCGCCAGCAGGTGACCTGGCCTGCGCCAGTCTCCGGCAGGCTGGGCAGACGGGGGCCCCCGGGAGCAGGAATCCAGTCCTGTCCCACTGGCGGCTTTGAGAAAAAGCAGCAGCCAAATAGAGCTTGGGGCTCCAGCCATGCAACAGGTGCTCAATTCCTGTTTGTGGAATGACTAAGTGAGAAGGCGCTTCTCCCGAGGCAGCACCGCCATCACCTACCTGCCTCCTACCTCCACAATAATCCCACCTGGGCCCAGCGATGTCAATTTGGTCCAGAAGCTTTCCTCTGGCTGCTTGGGTGGTTGTCAGTACACCTGGGCCCGACCGCCGACAAGACCAACACTGGAGCTGCGTGGCTGCTACGTGCCATTCTGTGGCCATCCAGAGAGTTAGAACATTCCCGAAGGCAGAGGTCGGGTCATCGCCGGGTCCTGGGGACCCTGGAGAAGGAAAGGAGCCCTGACATCAGACTCTGCCTTTACAGGAGAACCAAGGGCAGCAAGCCCATTCTCACGAAGCACCCCTCTCCCCCTATACCTACCAGACCACAAGCCCCAGTCTGGATTTGGGGTGAACCCTCTTCGATGGCTGATAGGCCCAAATACACAACCTGGGAGACAGACCTCAGGAGGTGAAGGGCCCCCCCCGCCCCCCGCTGATTCTGCATATGTAGCCCAGGGGAGCCCTCAGAACCCAGAAACCTTTGTTGGGCAGCCTCACCTCTGCTAGGGATTATACGACTTCCAAGCTCCTGGGGGGCAGGGACTGTGGCTGATTCGGCTTCCATTTGCCAGTACCAACCCAGGTGTTCCAAAAGCTGTGACTGGGTGTCAGTTACGGTCACTGCATTTACGGAAGGCCAGCAATGTCACCACCCATGACAACGTGAGGTCAGTCTCACTATTCTGCAGACTAATCAACATTTAGGTAAATTAAAAGACCTGCCCGAAGTCACAAAACCATCCCTGGGGCAAGACAAGATTCCCACAGAACCGTGTGTCTGCAAAGTGCACATTTTCTCCACTACAGCTAGGCCTTGATCCTGGGAAGGGCACAGAGGAGGGCCCTGTGCCATTCTGACCTTTGGCCATGAGATTCGTCGAGCTGTTTTAACCTTCTCTGTGTCTGAACTTGAGAGATCTGGCCTCTACCCATAAAAACAGACTCAGTCAACATAGACTGATGTGAGTTCTGGGGTTCTGCCCCCCCCCCCCCACAAAGCCAACCAGTCTCTGGAGCCAAACAACAGGTTAGCATCTACCTTCGAAGTGGGATTCCTGCCCGCCTTGCAGGACTGGACCTTCTGCTGAGCAGTAACATAAACACTCTGGTGTTTCAGTGCCCCCCACCCCCAGACCCATCAACCCCCAGCCACCCTGCTCCCACCAGGCCCTGCCTCACAAATGCCCTTTGGCCCTTTTGTCCCCATACTCCCTGGGGCCACCTACCCTCATCTCAGCCGTCCAAAGTTTACCTCAGTTGATGAAAAGCGGGTGCTCACCTGGGGAGGATCCTTCTCAGAAAGGACTCCTGGAGAGATGAGCAGGATTTCCCAGGGAAGGACCCCGACAACTCCCCTGGGCTGCCCAGCAAGACCGAAGTGAGCTGGGGCTCCCCCTCCAGGGGACCAGGGAGCTGAAGCTGATCCTTTGGGGAACCTGACCTAAGAGGCACATTTCCCCAGGGCAAGGCTGACTTTAGGCTTTTGTCCCATAAAGATGGTTAACCCTGTGCCCAGACCGGTATTCAAGCCCCAGCTCTGACCATCACGACTTGTCACAGGCCTGGGAAACTTGCGGGACCACATTGTCCACATCTGCAACACAGATAATGCTATTTATACTTATAGAATATTTGGCGTCTGTGGCAGGGACTGGGCTATTTATATTTTCTGTGAATTCTCTCCTTGAATACCCCCCACGACTGGCATGCCTCCATTTTACAGGTGAAGAGTCCAAAGTTTAGAGAGGCCAAGCCACCCCCCAAAGGCACGCCATCAGCAGGGGGAGGCGGCAAGCTGGGAACCCATGAACCCACGTCTGCCTGACTGGGCCAGCACATCGGTCCTGGCAGCGTCTGCTGGTGGAGGCTGCAGGACTGTTTTTGCAAAGCACCCACATTCGAGTTTTCCCATCTGTCACCGCAAACATCCTGCAAGCACGCTGAGGCCCTGTGGCCTTCCTCCTTCCTTTTTCCCCGACAGCAGGTGGCCCAGCCATCACCAGGCTGGCAGACTGGGCCCCAGGGACAAGAATCCACACCCATTCCACTCACCACTTTTTAAGACAAGACCGTGGCCGGTGGGATACCAAGGTTCGCAAGCCTGGCCTCGGCCCACGATGTTCAGGGAAGGAACAGGAAAGAAAGAAACATGCATTGAGCATCTACTGTATGCCTGGCAGGTCTTACCACGGGAGAGACTGGACACAAAATGCCTGATCCCGGGGCCTGGCTCACTTCAAGAGATGTACATTCCTTCTCTCTCTCTCTCTCTCTCTCCCTTTTAAGGACACCCTGACAGGTGACCCAGCATGACTGTGAGGAGCCCAGGCTACAAAGTCGGACTTCAGACTGGGGTGGGGGGCGGTCCAGCTCTGCCACTCACCAGGTGGGTGGCCTTTGACCAATTATTTATTTTTATTTATTTTGTTTAATTAAATATCCTGTTTACTTATTTGACAAAGAGAGATCACAACTAGGCAGAGAGGCAGGCAGAGAGAACAGGCTCTCTGCTCCGCCAAGCAGAGAGCCCGATGTGGGGCTTGATCCCATGACCCTGAGACAATGACCTGAGCTGAAGGCAGTGGCTTAAGCCACTGAGCCACCCAGGCGCCCTTCAACAAATTATTTAACATCTCTGAGCTTTTCATCTGTTCACTGAGGATTCCAATAGTGCCAGCCTCACAAATAGCTGAGAGGACGGCATTAACAAACATAAAATGTCTGGCGGGGCTCCTGGCGGAAGAGCGTGTGACTCTTGATCTTGGGGTCATGAGTTCGAGCCCCACACTGGGTGCAAAGATTACTTAAATACTTAGTTTTTTTTGTTTTGGGGGGTTTTTTTTAAGTTTTTTTTTTTTTTTAAGATTTTATTTATTTATTTGTCAGAGAGAGAGTGAGAGAGAGTGAGCACAGGCAGACAGAGTGGAAGGCAGAGTCAGAGGGAGAAGCAGGCTCCCTGCGGAGCAAGGAGCCCGATGTGGGACTCGATCCCAGGACGCTAGGATCATGACCTGAACCGAAGGTGGCTGCTTAACCAACTGAGCCACCCAGACATCCCTAATTTTTAAAGATTTTTAAGGTGTGACGCTACCACGGGGAGAGACCATGGGGCGGTGTGAGGCCATTTAGTGAGCAGAAACCTGTCATCACAGATGAGGAGGCCAGAGTCTGAGGGAAGAGGGCACCTGCCCAGAGACCTCAGAAGTCCTCTCAAAACAGGTGCTCTGGCTCTCTTGCCTTCTTTCCCAATCTTATCTACATGGGGAAAGAGCCAGAACACCAGGTTCAAAATCCCAGTTCTGCACCTTCTGCAAACTGCAGAGAGGCATGTGACTTCCCGGGGGGGTTGTTATGCATCGGAGGGGAGGGATCCTGTAAACATCCCACCCATTCACGGAGACCTGGTTCCACTCCAGGTCCCACCCCAAGCCAGGCCCAATCCACCACAGGTGCTCCAGAACGTTCACTCCAGAACGTTCAGAGGCATACGGATACTAACGCTAAGCGTAAGCCACGCCAAATTTTATTTAATTTTAAGATTTTATTTATTTGTTTATTTTAGAGAGAGATGGCAACAGTGAGAGCATCAACAAGGTGAGGGGCAGAGGGAGAAGCAGACTCCCCGCCAAGCAGGGGGTGGATGCGGGAGTCCATTGGTCATGACCTGAGCCGAAGGCTGACATTTAACCAACTGAGCCACCCCGGGTGCTCCAAGGCAAGCCACATTTTAGCACAGAAACATACGGGAAGAGAAAAATCATTCACTTTGCAGATCAAACCTTTCATAGAAGGACAACACCTTTGGGGAGCCTTTTAAGCCCCTTGGATATTAACAATGTGAGCTCCTGACGAGCACAGGACAAGAAGCCATCAGGAAAGATCGGGAAAGGGTGCAGAAAAACCAGGATCACTTTGGAAACCCAGCTGGGTACACAGCTATTTGCTACAGGTAGTACCAAAGGAAACCCCAGCTTTGAGACTGAAGGTATGGGTCTCGTGTCGAGATACACATGTGTGCAAATAGAGTAGACACACAAACCCACCCCCTCCCACCTTTGAAAACAGTGTCAAAGCTCCAAAGTCCTTCACAGTCAACTGTATTTATTCACTCATCTGCCAAATATTTGTTGAGCACCTACCCTGGGCCAGACCCTGGTCTGGGAATGGAACTGTATTGGTGACCAAGAGCGAGAGAGTCCTTGCTTTCGTTGGTGATCTACACAAAAACCAAGAGTTAAAGAAAAAATACCCACACGGTAGTGGGTGTACCAAGGGTGTGGTTTTTCCACACCAACAACCAATTCCCCAATACCAACAGGGTGTTCGACAATTCAGTTCAATTCTGAAACCAACTCTTGGGGTTTATGTAGATCCCACAGGATCGAGGATCAGTCCCATAAGACTGCCCCCACCTCAGACCACAGCTGCCCATCCCAAGGGCCACCTGTACCTCCAGAGTACTGGCTATAAATTCAGGGGTTCCCACAACCCCCCCATCCTGGGTTCAATAATTTGTTGGAATGACACACAGAACTCACTTTACTTAGTTCATCAGGTGATTATAAAGGACACAACTTGGGGTCAGCCAACGGGAAGGCACGTGGAGGACAGGGTGTTGAGGAGGGAGGGGCTGGAAGCAACATGGAAATTTCCAAGCCGCCCTCCCAGCACCTCCGTGTTCGCCAGCTCTCCGCAAACCCTGCTGTTGAGGGACTTTTCCCAAGGTTTCACTACATAGGCATCATTGATTAAATCACTGGCCCCTGGTGATTAACTCAAAATGCAGCCCCCCTCTCCCCTCCCTGGAGGCTGGGTGGGGAGGATGTACCGGCAGAACAGAGAATTCCAACCTCTCTCTTGAAGGCTTGGTCTTTCAAGCAAGCAGTCTCCATCCTGAAGCTATCTAAGCACCTCCCCCACCCCACTGATAATAAAGAATATGATCTTGGGGCGCCTCGGCGGCTCAGTGGGTTAAGCCTCTACCTTCAGCTCAGGTCATGGTCTCAGGGTCCTGGGATGGAGCCCCACAGCCGGCTCTCTGCTCAGCAGGGAGCCTGCTTCCCCCTCTCTCTCTGCCTACTTGTGATCTCTGTCAAATAAATAAATAAAATCTTATAAAAAAAAAAAAAAAAAGGATATGGTCTTATCACTCAGGAGCTTGCAAGGGTTTTTAGGGGGTCTGTGCCAGGAACTGGGGACAAAGACCAAATACCCGTGTTTTGTATTATACCACAAGGGGCCAAAACTTAGAGCTAAGAAAGCAGATCCTGCAGCTTCCAACCCAGACTGCGCCGACTACCCCCAGTGTGGTGAGATGAAAAGATAAAAAGCAGCTGGACAGGTAGGGCCAGGGCGGCCTGGGAACAGCGGGGGCAGGAAGAGAGGGAGAGAAACTTCAAAGTTCCAAAAAGCTAGAAATTCATTAGAAGTGATTGTGAGTATGCCGTCCAGGTTTTCCTGGACGGAGAAATGCCTCCGGCGGAGACTCCCTCCCCAGCAGCCCCCCCCCCCCCCCCCCCCCGCAAGCCCAGCCTGGATGCTTCAGGGTCAGAGGTCTCCTAGAGGTTTTCCTTTGGTTTTTGCTTCCCTCTGGACCCCAGTGCTTAGATAGTGCTGGGCACGCAACCACATGGTTGGATAACAAAGCAACAGGGTTGGATAACAAAGCAAACCAAAGAGTTCCTACAACCTAACCCTCACACACCCACCCACAAGTACCTCACCAGCAGACTGTCCAGAATCTGAAATTCCACCATTGAACGTCACTTGGGGGAATTAAGAAACTCTTGTCATAGGGCACCAAGAAACCGGTCATAATCTCAAGTTCCAACTTGAGATGATTAACATAATTTCAAGTTACAACTCGGAGCTTCACAGTTTGCCAAGAGACTTCCTTTACAGCCTGCAATTTACAGACAAGGGAAGGGAAGCTCAGAGAGGTCAAGTGACATTTCCCGGTCTCATCTGCAGGGTCTGAGCCGGGGCCTCTGGACTCCAGGTGAGGGCTGTGGTGTCTGCTGATGCACAGGGAACCGGGTACGCATGTTCCGGGGACCTGCTCTGGAGTGCAGCCAGACGAGGAAGAGCCGGCGAGGGTCAGCAGTTGACACTCCCAGAGCTGTGCCCTCACCACCCCACCACCCCCGCAGAAGGGGGTGGTGGCAGAAGGCAGAACGGGTCACACCACCTGAGGGAGCCAGTGCAGGAGAGGAAAGCAGGGAACTCGGCCTGGGGACCCTGAGAGCTGAGAGCCCGCCAGGCACTGCCTTCCGGTTTTCCATGTTCCAGCCCATTCCAGAGGAGGAGAAAGGGGCTGGGCCACCCACTAGAAACCTAGGCGTGCAGCTCCAGAGAGGCCTACAGGCAGACACAGGTGAGACAGGTAAGCTGGGTGGGGGGACAGGGGAGTGGGAGGCCCCTGAGGGCTGGACCACCTCAGTCATGACCCTCCCTGCGCTCCTAATGACTCTGAGCTTGGCTTTCTTTGATTTCATTTCAGCCCCTATTTGGAGACCCTGCCCGTAGGCCAGGCCCTGGCTAAGTGTTACTTTAACTTGACAAAGGACCCCGCCAGGGGAACTCCAGGGGAGGAGGGCTTGGGATTTTAAAGAGAGCAGTCAGGTGGGCCTCACTGAGGAGGTGACATTGAGCAAAGACTTGAAGGAGGTAATGAGGGAGCCAAGAGGACACCCGGGGGAAAGAGTGTTCCAGAAGAAGAGTTCGAGGCAGAGGATACAACCTGGCAGAGGTGGGGTGCAGGGGAGGCCTGCGGTGTCCAGGCACGGCAAGGTGGCAGCAACAGTAAGGGAGTGGAGCAGGAAGACAGGAGTCCAGCTCAGCGGCCTTGCAGGGATCCAGGGGGCAGATGAGAGGGGCTCCTTGACCGTGCCAGGCCCCTTGTCAGCACCCCCATGGCCCTGTCACCCCCTCGGGGGTGTGGGTTTGGAAGCCTGCATACAAACCCGACTTGCCGCTTGTGGCTACATGACCTCACAGAGTGTCCTTCCTTCCCATCCTGACCTCCTGTAAAACAGGCTAGTAACAGTAGCGTATCTATAGGGCTGCGTTGGCTGCCTGCGGGAAACACGGACCACATGCCTCTGGACAGCTAGGCGTGGGATCCAAGGAAGTGCCGACCACCCAGGCACTTGGGAGGGGAACATTCGGGCAAAAAAGGCATTGTTCCTATTGCCTACTCTAACAGCACCCAGCGGGGCAGCAAAGGGGCACTCAGTTTCTGGGGGGCGGGGGCGGCCGGGCAGGGTGCTACAGTCAGGAAGGCTCCTTGGAGGAGAGGTCCCTGGAGGTTGGGTCTGACTAGGAACAATGGGGGAGAGCGCCAGAGGCAAAAGGGAGCTGGAGCAGGAGGGGAGCTCCCCGGGTGCTGGAGTAGCTGATCCAGGGCTAGGGGCAGGTTGGGGGAAGGTGCTGGAAGCCTGGGAGCATAGACTCTCTCCCGCAAAACAGTGCGCACCAAGGGGCAAATTCCAAGTGGAGGGTGGCGGGGAGACACAATGTGACTGCAGCTGAAGAGCTCCACCTGGCAGCCTGACAAGGGAGAGGCCCAGGTTAGGTGAGAGATGGTGGGGGCGGGGTGGGGACAGACAGGGGGATGGAATAAATGCATTTGAGATACTCAAGAAGCAGACTGGAGCCTACCTGACGGTTGCCTTGCTGTGGGGGAACAGGGGCTTCTGAGTGTCAGGGGGTTTGCCGAAGGACTTAGGTCCATCCTGAGTCCCCCGCAGGGGGACGCACAGGGATCCCGGGGGGGGGGGGGGGACACTGCCCAGGCCCAAAGCAAGCTTCCTCCCCTCAGCTCTACGGTGCAGCTCACAGAAATGGACTGAGGGAGCCCAGGACTCAGGGGACCAGGTGAATGGGACCGCAAGTCCCTCGATCGAGGCCCCCTGGCTCTGTGGTCAGACCCTATCCAACTCCTGGCTGCCTCAAGCTGTGCAGCTAGAGGCCACACAGATGCTCAGTGTCACCAAATATTTGTGCATGAGTGACTTGAATTACTGTGCGAGAATTCCCCCAGGTAACCCATGCAGTACAGGTTGCAGTGGATGGAGCTCGGGCCCTGTGACTGGATCCCGTCCAGATATCGACAAACGGTCCTGCTCTACCATTTACAGAGCAATTACTGCATGCCTGGCCAGACGAGGGCACCCTGGGAAAGGGGGTGGGGGTGTGGGGCACTCGCATATTTCAGGGCAGTTGCTTTCCTACCCGGAGGGGTCCCTAGCTGATGTTCAGCTCTGGGCACTTCCTCCTCCTACACAGAGGTCCTTAGTCCCCCCGGAGCTCGGAGCACTAGGCCAGAAGTATCTCTCCTGAGGCACCAGGCAGCTCCAGGCTAGGATGGACAGCCCAGTGCACCGAGTGTCCCTGGGGGATACCTGGAGCAGGCGAGTGCACCCTGACATGGCGAGTGAGAGGTTCATACAGTCCTTCAGCGTGGAACAACTCACCAACATCCTGGATGGAGGTGCCCAGAACACTGCACTCCGGAGGAAAGTTGGTAAGAGGGAGCTGGGGAGTGGAGCCCCTGGTTTGTGCCCATATGCCTTTCTTGGAAGAAGAGTCCTCCACTAGCAGTCCCACCTTCAAATGACAAATTTTGCTCTCAAAATTCCACTGTTAGAGATTCATTCCTTTGGCCTGGGAGGACCTCTCTAACAAGTCCATATTCCCTGAGCCCAACTGAAGGATAGAAGAGTCTTAGGCAGCAGAAGACCGGGATGCTGGTCCTTAATCTGCCACTGCCTAGCTTTGTAACCTCAAGCAAGTCACCTTCCCACCTCTGGTGCTCAATCATTACATCAGTAAAATGACAATGTCTGACTTCCTTTCCATGTCCACAAGGCAAGAGGGTGGAAAGATCTAAAGGTGCCAGGAACCTCACCCTGGTCTCTAAGCCCTCTGTTCTCTGTCTCTGGAAGAGAGCATCATCCACAGTGACCCAGAGTTTAGCGTGAAGGATAATTATTTCATGACCCAGAATGAACGTTATGTGGCCGCCGTCCAGAAGAGATTTCACCTCCAGATAATAGCAAAGCGCCTCGGCTGGTCGGAAAACAGTCCTGAATTCTATTATGCTTACAGGTACTCACTCCCAGGGCAGCCTCAACGGTACCAGGGTCCCTGTCTCTGGTGGGCTACTCCAGCACCGTGTCCTTTCCCCCACAGAGCCCTTTCTGGAGAACTGGCATTAGGCCTACACACCGTGTTCCTGAAATCCCTCCAGAGCCTGGGCTCTGAGGAGCAGATTGCCAAATGGACCCCGCTCTGCAATGAGTTCCGGATCATTGCATCATATGCCCAGACAGAACTGGGACACGGTGAGCCTGCGTTTCTGCATGCGCGGTTCCAGAAAGCCCACTCACAGCTGAGTAGTCAGAGATTGTGTATTTCCTATGGAAACATTCCAGCAGGTGGCAGTCAAGGGTCTGGAAGGAGGGGGGTTCCCTTTCCTAGTTTAAAGAAACGCACCACATGAGCTAGCGTGTGTGGCACAAGTCATTCCTTCTAGAAATGTCAGCAGGCGTCCCTTGTCACGGGCTGGACACGACTCCCCCACTCAGCCCACGGGTGAAAGACAAGAAATGCCTGTGAGTACAGCTGGGAGCTCCCCGACTCCAGATGAGGCTGGTGCCTGGCCGTTCTGGGCCCACCAGGACGCTGCCCCCCAGGTGGGAATACTATCCTGAACCCTGACTCACAGACTCCCCTCCTTGATTCCCAGGGACGAATCTTCGGGGCCTGGAGACTGAAGCCACCTATGATGCAGCCACCCAGGAGTTTGTGGTGCACAGCCCCACATTGACAGCCACCAAATGGTGGCCTGGGGACAGTGAGTATCCATCCGTACCCCCAGCCCTATCTGTCCCCAAGGAGAACAAAGTTGGACAGCAGAGTAGCATGGCTCTGAGGTCCACCAGACCGCAGACAGATTCCCTATTCCAGGCTGGTGAACTTGAATGAATCAATTCATATACTTGAACTTCAGGGTCTCACCCTGTCAACAGGGGGGATGGGAAGAATTTCATCCATGAGTGGCTGAGAGACCCCAGCTTTGAAGTAGCTGAGGAAACCCACCCGACCTGTTGGGGATAAGGGCCAGGGCGTCTCCCACAGGCACCCTGCCCCCACACAGACACACACGTGCACGCACACATCACATACACACGGCCCAGTCCCAGGCACTCTCACCTCCCAAGTTAGTGATTAAGCTTGCCAAGCCATCACCCAGTTAGTTCACAGATCGCCCCTGCTCCAGAAAGGCTCAGCCACCGTCTGGCTGCCGGCACCTCACTGCCCCCTGTGGCCACCAGGTGGCGACCGCACCATGATTCCCCCAGGCTCTGTCATTGTCCCAGAGGAGATCCCAACAAGGCCCTCTCCCCTGGATGTGACACACACCTGTGAGGGCCCGTCTGTGGCACTTCAGAACCAATTTGGTGAATGCTTCCATGGGAGAGAAAAAAAGGAATCCCAAGAGTACGCCTAAGCAGAAAGAAACAGGCCAGAGATAAGCAGAGAGGGAGAAAGCTTGAGAGAGGTCAAAGAAATAGGGACAGACAGGAGAGAGCAAAGAGAGAGGAGAGGGAGGGAATAGATGACCACTGTCAGAACTGCCGAAAAAAGGGGCGCCTGGGTGGCTCAGTGGGTCAAGCCTCTGCCTTCGGATCAGGTCATGATCTCAGGGGCCTGGGATCGAGCCCCATGTCGGGCTCTCTGCTTGGCGGGGAGGAAAGAAAAAGAAACCAGCTTTGGCAATAGGCAGGCTTGAAATCCCAGTGCCGCCCCGGTCCAGGCCAGTGACCTTGAGGGTCCAGGCCAGTGACCTTGAGGGGCCTCCCTCGCTTCTCTGAGCCTCAGTTTCCTTATCTGGCAAATGGGATTCATCATCCCCGCCCTGCGAGAACTGGAAAGCACCAGCACAGGGGCCAGCACCACCTGGATTTAGATAAATGGTAATTATCTGTATTCATTATTACTAGGTGGAGGATACAGTGATTCATTTATAGGTTTTTGAGGACGGAAAAAACAAAAATCTTGCTCATCTTGCAGTGCCTTTTGCAAAACACTGCTAGATTTGTTTGGTTCTTTGGCAACAGGTCTCCCTCTCTGGGATCGATGACTCTTTGAGGCCCCTGGGATGGGGGGTGGGGGTAGCAATACACACCTTTCCCTGTGATCCAGGACTGGTTTTCTCACCATGGATCCTAACAGACATACCCCAGCAGCTGTGGCATAAAGATCCTATCTCCCTGATTCCAAAGAAAATGACTCAAGGGCACACACTTCAGCCAGAAGACTGCAGAAGAACCAAATTTTTAAAGAAGCCAAGATTCCCCAGATCATTTCATTTAGGCTATTTGCATTAAAATCCATAACCTTTGTGTACTTTGGCTTTGGAAGTAGGGAGCATCTGGAGGGTGTGGAGGGCTCCGCACCCCTCAGGATCTCCAGCAGCCTCCTGCAGCCCCCTTGCCCCGTGCCTGTGTATTGTAGGGAGGTTGCTCCACACACGTGGCATTTAGACAGGACCCCCTGCACCTCCAGCCACCAAATGAATATCCATAAAGTCCACCAAGCCAGTGCGTTCTAGAGCCAGACGCTCGAATTAAAGCTCTCAAGACCGTTCCAGCCATTTCCAAGGATGGGTCAAGGCCATGTGAGTCAAAGGGTTTCCTGAAAAAGCATCACTTTGTTGCCCCATATGCTACCTCGTCCTCTGCCTGGCCCTCCCTGCCCTGTGTGACACCCCCCTGGGAAGGCCCTGTACCCTTCAGGCTCCTCGCACACTCTCCCCTGACCTCAACATTTGAGGCTGATCAAACAAAGCCCATCCCGGCTTCCCATGGTGCCCTGCCCTTCCCCAGGCCACCACGTTGGTCCTCCTGGCCCATTACAGACAGGGCCCACACCCAGGCTCCTGATAGGGAGAGTTAGCCTCCTACACCAGAGGTCATGCTGGGCCTCTCCTGTCTCTGCCTTCAGTGGGACGGTCAGCCACCCACACTTTGGTCCAGGCCCAGCTGATCTGCTCAGGAGCCCGGCAGGGCATGCACGCCTTCATTGTGCCCATCCGAAGCCTCCGGGACCACACCCCACTGCCAGGTAAGCCCATATGGCTCCCAGGACCACTGCCATGGAGAGACCCCACCAGGTCTCCCTATCCCAAGGCCCCAGAGCTCATGGGAGAAGCTGGGGCATGGCCCCCTTGGGCAGGTATGGGTCCCTGGAAAGACCTGGTGCTAACCAGCTGGGTGAACTTGAGCAACATTCAGGACCTGTCTGACCTCAGCTTGGTCACCTGCAAAACAGAGTAATAACCCCATGTGACAGGCTGCTGTGAGGCTCAGGGGAGGTGGAAGGAATGGGAGGGGGGTACCCGGCACACAGAAAGCACTTGGCTCACAGACATTCCCATCTCCATCTCCTTCTAGGAGTCACTGTTGGAGACATCGGGCCCAAGATGGACTTTGACAACATAGACCATGGCTTCCTGCGACTGGACCACGTGCGGATCCCTAGAGAGAACATGCTGAGTCGCTTTGCACAGGTGGGAGTCTCGCATGCCTACACTGCCTAAAGAAGGGACAGTGGCCCCCTGTGGAATGCTGCTGGCTTTGGGTCTTCCTCCAAAGAGCAGAGTTTGGGGCACCCCACCCCACTCTAGAGGGACTCTGGCATCCCACAGATCTGGGTAAAGCCCCAGTTTAGGAGCTGTGTGATCTTGGGCAAGTCGCTTGACCTCTCTGAGCCTCAGAGTTCTCATGGATCAATGCTCAGAGCTCCATGTGGTGGTAGAGCAGTCCTAGGGCAGGGTGGCAAAGCGATGGGAGACGAGGGAAGGGCTGAGGGTGACCAGCTTATGTACCTACCGTAAGGCCTGGACAACCAGTCACTGACCAGACATGAGCCAAGTGCTGGAGGAAGTTCTGGAGGTCCCCATGTTGCCAGGCATTCCCTTTAGCTGTGGATTTGGGGAAGGTCCTGGGTGTCCCAGGAGAGGAGCCATGAACCCAGGCACTGGAGGCAGGGACAGATCAGCAGAAAGCACAGGTGTGTTTCACAACCAGCGCACCTGGCTGGCGGTCAGCCACCTGCTCCCGGCGAGCAGTCTGAGGACGGTGTGCCTGGAGGGGACGGAAGCCCCACGGTCATGGGTGTAGGACAGACTCAGGGGCTTTGGCTCAGACCCAGCACCTGTCTCTGGTCCCCCAGGTCTTGCCAGACGGCACCTACGTCAAGCTGGGAACACAGCAGACCAACTACTTTTCCATGGTGGTGGTGCGGGTGGAGTTGCTCCTGGGCGAGATCATCCCTCTGCTGCAGAAGGCCTGTGTCATCGCCATCCGCTACTCAGTCATCCGCCGCCAATCCAGCATCCGGCCCAGGCAAGGAGCACCCACACGCTGACCATGACAGACAGGGCTAGCTCTCCATCCCACAGCGCCTGCCCCCTGATGCCGCCCCTCTGCCCGAGTGGGGTGCTGGGAATATTTGTGACCCCCCACAACACACGCACAACCTCTGGCCAGACCCAGCCCGTCTGGCCCTGCCTGCGGGGTCTCCATCGGGTTCTCTCTGTCCCTGGCTGATCTACCACCAGAGATCGCGGTCTGGGTTTCTCTGTGATCCTGTACCGTCAGATCTGACTCAGATCTGTCTGTCCGGGTTCAGCGCAGCTATGACTGGCTGACTGTGTCTGGGTTGTCAGCTGCTTGCCAGAGGCGGGGGACTGTGGCTCCTGAGTTCTGTCGGGGTGGGAGTGAGTGTGTCTGGGAAAGGCTGGCTGTCACGTCGGGCGGTGTGTGGCTGAAGTGGGTTCTGTCCAGCTGTGGCTGTCCACACCCACATGTGGCACATCCAAATCTGGACCCATTCTGTTGCCTGTGGTTGTGTCCAGTGGGTACCCCCTCTGCCCCATGGGACTGAATAGCAGACTGTAGTTATTTGAATATTTATTTCAACAATCTTCAACCCAACATGGGGCTTGAACTCACAACCCTGAGATCAAGTTCCACAGGCTCTTCCCACTGAGCCCTCCAGGCACGCCGGGACTCTCTCTTTTTCACCGTGTGTTATGTTCCCCCACGCTCATGCGGGCCTGTGTAAACATACGCGGTTGCCAGCAAATGAAAATACAGGACTGCCCGTTAAATTTGAATTTTAGGTAAACAGTAAATAATTTTTTAGAGTAAATATACCCTCAACGGGGACATGCAGCCAAGATGTGGCAGCGAGGAGCTGAGCATATGGTACCAGAGTGGGAAGACAGGCACAGTCCAGCTGACTAAACTCGTGGTGCTGAGGGATGGACTTCAGCCTGGCAGTTTCTTGTCCCAACTCAGCTAAGTGACCCTGGGCGAGTCCTTTGCCCACTCTGGGCCTTGATTTTCTTATCTGGAATATGAAGAGTGGGAGAACCTCCAATCTAAGGACCCAGTATTGTTTCATGCCATGGGCTCGAGGATCCAGAAGACTAAAGCAAAATGGACTGAGGGTCTGAGGCCAGACAGACCTGGGGGACACACAGCTGGGCCGCTTGCCAGTTGTGGGAGCTGGGGCAAGGCGCACCACTTCTTTGTCCCTCAGTGTCCTCACCTACAACACAGGGCATGACAGGAGCAATCCTTTAGGGCACTGTGGAGAGTGAAATGCAAAAAAGCAAGCCAGGCCCATAGCCCAGGGTCCTTTTCCTCTGGCAAACCCAAGATACTGGGAATGGCCTGGGTATCGAACTCCCCCTTGCTGAGGGAGTCTTCTCTGGAGGACAGGGGTGCTGGGGGAAAAGGTGCTGCTGCTGAAGTCCTGTCCAGAGCCCAGTTTTCTGGGTTCCACAAGTGTCCCAAGGATAGTTATAAAAGTATGTGTCTGAGGAACCTGGGTGGCTCAGTCGGTTAAACAACTGAATCTTGGTCACAGCTCAGGTCATGATCTCAGGGTTGTAGGGTTGAGCCCCAAGTTGGGCCCTGTGCTCAGTGGGGAATCTGTTTGAGATTCTCTCTTTCTCTCCCTCTGCCCCTCCCCCCCATGATATATAAATAAAATCTTTTTTTTTTTTTTTTAAGTGTCCAAATGAGGAGCTGCTAACCCAAGATTCTCCCCAACAGTCATGGGAGGCTTCTTACATTCACACTTCCTTTTAATCCACAAAGAGTTATCCCGGTCCCCTTCATGCTGGGCACTGTCTCAGGCACTGCAGACACATCAATGGACAAGGCAGACGTAGTCCCTGCCTTGGGATTCCATCAGGCCCAAGTTCACATCCTCAGAGTTACTGATTAGACTTGATCTACCCCCCAGCACATACTATACTTGCACCTGGACAGTGAAAGGTCAAGTGAAACTTGATGTGTACAAGACCGCAAGCCCTCACTTGAAGTCCTTGGGACCAAATGCATTGGAATTCAGAACTTTCCAGATTTCGGCAAGATAATATGGTGCATATGCTATAATTCTGTACACGTCCCCCATAAGGGGCAAAACCCATAAGCAAACCTGTCAATATTTCTACAGAGAAATGTGTGGATACTCATGTTAGATGGCACTTTAAGATTATTATTAACCTCATGTCAGTTCAGGTCAAGTTTTGCAGTGAGTTATAAAAAACTATCAGTTTTTACACCTCTTATGGCTCTGGGGATATAGGAAGTTGAGGGAGCTGTAGTGATCTTCTAAACCTTCTGCTTTTCCTCTCCTCAGCGACCCAGAGGCAAAAATCCTGGACTACCAGACGCAGCAGCAGAAACTCCTCCCTCAGCTGGCCACAGCCTATGCATTCCATTTCCTGGCGAGCAACCTCTTGAAATTCTTGCACAGCTCCTATGATGCCATTCGGAACAAAGACTTCAGCCACCTGCCAGAGGTACCTGCTCTCTGCTGGGGGGGGTGGGCAGGAGCTGGTAAGATGGCTGAAATTGTTCCTCCCACTGGGAAGCAGCCCCACTCTTGTTCCCATGAACTCCTTTTACTCCCTCCCCCAGCCTCCCAATATCCCAGGGCACCCAGGGCAAACTGTACCCCAACATATAAATCCACCTACATATGGCCTCCAGAAAGCTCCAGAAATGCTAGAGGGAATAATCACACATAAAACATAGAACCCAGGAACACAATCCCTGGTGTGAATTTGAAACCTAAAAAGCTCTGAAAAATGAGCATCGTTGAGAACATATTTGGTGGCATGATATGACCTGAATTGATCTGATATATCTCACTGGATATGTATACCTTTTGCAGCCAAAATACTAATGAGTATGATCACTAAGGCTGCCCCAGACTTTTCCGGGTATTATATATAATCTGCCTTCAGTGCTCTCCCTTAGCTTTCTAAAATCCAAAAAATAGCAATTCCAAAACCCATCTGGCCCCAAAGGGTCTCGAATGAAGGATTATGGACTTAGATATACACTGAGGTTCTGTCCACCAGACCATGGGCTTCATAAGCATTGGTTCATTAATCCTTCCAGTTGTGCCACTGGCCCCATTGGTAGTTCCATTTTACAGACTGGGAAAGTAAAGCACAGAGAGATTACCGGTTATGACCTTCCTCCCAAGGGTTTAGAAGCCCGAAAGATGGGTAAGGGCTTTCAAGAACCAAAAGCTCAAACAGGTCTGCTGCGTGGCTGCCCCTCCTACAACCCAGACCACTGGGGTTGATGGTGGACCTCCACGGTCCCAGGCCTGCTCTCCAAAAATTCCACTTGCCAGCAAAATCCATAACTCCTAGATGATGGTGAGCCCACTCCAGGAAGGCCCGTCTTCCCGAGATCCTGGAGACGCTGGCGAGGACAGGTTCCCTTTGTTTTTACTGCGCCTACAGCTACATTGCCTCATCGTAGGACCTTGGGCAAGTCACATAACATCTCTGAGCCTCAGCCTCCTCCATGAAGTTTCGAGGGAAATCTTTCTTACTTCACAGGGTTGTCATGGGCATACAGCAGGTGCTCAGTGAGTGGGAGGCATGGTTGTTCCTGGAGGGCCCCCTGACTCACCGCGATCCCCTGTTCTTGCAGCTTCACGCCCTGAGCGCAGGCATCAAGGCCATGACGTCAGACTTGTGCTTCCAGGGTTCCGAGCTGTGCCGCCGAGCCTGCGGCGGCCACGGCTACTCGAAGCTGAGCGGCCTGCCCTCTCTGGTCACCAGAGTGACAGCCTCCTGCACCTACGAGGGTGACAACACTGTACTCTACCTGCAGACGGCCAGGTAAGGCCCCTGCGTGGGCTGATGCAGCACCTGAGGCCGCCGGCGGGGGCGGGCACCGGGCGGCGCCGAGCGAGCAGAGGCCGACTGCGCACAGTCTCCAGTCCACCCCGAGCTTTCGGTAGGCGGGACAGGAGCACAGCTTTCCCTTGCTTCACAGCCTTCAGGGGCTCCCCACAGCTCACGGGAGGGAAACGCCAGGCTGCACCTGCTCCCTGCGGCCTGCCCCGCCCCTGACCCCGCCTCCCTTCCCACGTGCTCTCCCTCCCCCTTCGTGTTCCCCCTGCCCCACGTGCTCCCGCTTCCCCTCGTGCTCTCCCTTCCCCAGCTGGACCCGGTTCCTGTTTCCCATCACAGGCTCCCGGAGCTTCCCTCCCCCGAGAGCTCTACCCCAGCCTGCTGGACCTGCCGCTCCTCTCAGCCCTCGGGTCCCGGCTTAGCTGCCCGCCCCGACTGAACACGCCCGGCTTCCACTGAGCGAGGGGCTGTTCTCT
Source organism: Mustela erminea (assembly GCF_009829155.1). Classification (NCBI taxonomy): domain Eukaryota; kingdom Metazoa; phylum Chordata; class Mammalia; order Carnivora; family Mustelidae; genus Mustela; species Mustela erminea. The sequence continues at coordinate 27,103,294 of NC_045614.1, read as the reverse complement.
GTGAGCCCGAGTTTTGAGGGGCTTGCTCACCGCGGGTCCCCGGGTTTAGCACCGGGCTTGCCCGCAGAGCCTCCCACGTGAGAGGCAGGAAGGGAGGCAGCATTTGCCTCCGCGCAAAGTGGAGGATTCTGTTCATTCTCTTCTGGGGGTTGGGGGTGGGGGGGCTCGGACTGACAAGGCCTTTCCCGTCCGTAGAGTATTATGGGAGGTTTTCTCAAATGATAAGGGGGCTACAATATCCTGTATTAGACATGCAGTGCCCCATCATTATAGGAGCATTGCAAGTATTTCCAGTTTTCACAAACCTTCTGTCAAGTGACTGTTATTATCCCCATCTAGAGATGGAGAAACTGAGGCCAAGGGAGATGAGGTAACTTGGACCAGCCAGAGGTATCTGTAGAGCTGCGCTGGAAATCCAGGGTTGGCTGAGCCCAGAGCCTTTAACCATTGGGTCGTCAGAGGAAAGAAGCCGAGAGTCACCTGTAACTCTCCTCATGTTAGCATTCTTAACCCCTGTCCTTTCTCAAGCAAGAAAATTTGATTTCTGCCATCACTGTACAGTTGAGCACGAATCCCCAAATCCCAAGATCCTAACCAGGAGAAAGGATTCTGTTTGCTCAGATACCAAAAGGGTTTACATTCTGGATCTGAATGTCTGCGCAGCTCTGCAGCTCCAGCCTCCTTTCCTTAGGGAAGAGACTACAGCCTCAGGGTGTGTTTTTCTGAGGGCCTCACAGCAGGCGGGCTCAGGGGGCTCTGGAGTGAGCATGCCCATGGGAGGGGCAGGAGCCTGCATGGCCCCAGTTCTCCTGTAGGGAGTATAAGACTGCGTGTTTTCCCCACTGCTCACCTGTTTCCCCCGCCTCCACCCCCAGGTTTCTAGTGAAAAACTACCTGCAAACTCAGGCGATCCCAGGCTCCACACAGAAGTCTCTCCCTCCGTCTGTTGCATACCTGACTGCACCCTACCTGGCCAGGTGCCCAGCCCAGAAAGCAGCTGACTTCCTCCACCCAAAACTTTACACCACTGCCTGGGCACACGTGGCAGCCAGGTGAGTAAGAAATTGGCCATTCACCTGCGGGCAGGCTCCTTCCCACACTAGGGCCTTTGGAGCGGGGCTGGGTGAGCATTCGTGGATACTCCTCTGAGAAGAACCCCCCCCCCCTCCCCAACCTCAGTCCTCTCGGTTCCTGCCACCATGGGCAGAGAAGGGGAAGCCACATCCATGAGCCACCATCACTTCCCCATCCTGGCCGAGCTGGTAGAAGGACATCACCCCTCTGGCCAGTGCAAGGAAATTCTTTTTTTTTTTTTTTAAGAATTTTTTTGGGGGGAGCGCCTGTGTGGCTCAGTTGGTTGAGCGACTGCCTTCAGCTCAGGTCACGGTCCCGGAGTCCCAGGATCGAGTCCCACATCAGGCTCCCAGCTCCATGGGGAGTCTGCTTCTCCCTCTGACCTCCTCGCCTCTCATGCTCTCTCTCACTGTCTCTCTCTCTCAAATAAATAAATAAAATCTTTCAAAAAAAAAGATTTTATTTATTTAAGAGTGAGAGAGCAAGAGCATGAGCAGGGCAGGGGCAGAGAGAGAAGCAGACTTCCCACTGAGCAGTGGCGTGCTCCTAGGACCAAGACCATGACCTGAGCTGAAGTCAGCAGCTCAACCAACTGAGCCACCCAGGCGCCCTGAACTTTTTCTATCTTTAGGCTCTTACTGTGATTTGCAGTGCAATGAACATGCCCATTTGTAAATACCACAAATGTATCAGTATGTAAATACTGATAAATAATAAATATCAATACTGTATTTAAAATATCCCACAAACTGGGGCACCTGGGTGGCTCAGTGGGTTAAAGCCTCTGCCTTCGGCTCAGGTCATGTCTCAGGGTCCTGGGATGGAACCCTGAGTTGGGCTCTCTGCACGGCGGGAGCCTGCTCCATCCCCCAACGCCACCACTGCCTGCCTCTCTGCCTACTTGTGATCTCTGTCTCTGTCAAATAAATAAATAAAATCTTTAAAAAAATAGAAATTTAAAAATAAAACACCAAAACAAGCTGGAAGAAATATTATCAGCATATGAAAAGAGGTCTTATACCCTTACCTGTGGTCGAAAGAATGGCTAATAATTATTTCAAGATCACAAGCAACTTTGGACATTCATTTATTTATTCCACAAATACTAAGTGCCTACAGGGCACCAGGCACTATTCCAGGCATTTTGGATTTATCAGGAAACCAGTCGCAAAAAGCCCAGGCCTTACAGAACTAATGTTTTAGTTGGGGGAGGTGGTGAGTCCCCAGTAAAGCTTTTCGGGGTAGTTAAAATGCCATTATATTGAATTTTGCTTGGAATTCGATGTGACATCTGTTTATCTACTCCCTTACAAGTAAGAAAAGATAAATATTGCTTAATAAACAGTGTGTTTTGCATAGAAATTCCAAGGGTCATGAGTGGATGGGCAGGGAATAGAAAATAAAAGAATAAAGGTTATGTACATGGCAAATGACCGACTTAGTGGTTTGGGGGACAAGAGTTTGTTTAGTTTTCTTTTCTTTTCTAGCCTTTTAAGGTCCCTTAGGTAGAACCTGGAACAGACCAGGTGACTGACAGGTGTCAGTAGCCTTTACAGGAAAACCATTGTCCTTGCTCAGCCACAGAAGGCAGTCAAGGGATGGCTTGGAAACACTGACATAAGGTGGCGTCTGCATTAGAAAGGAGGGTCAGTGCCCGCCCCGGAGCCCTGAGGCTTTCCAGCTCCAAGGTCAGGACAGCTCTATCCTTTACTCTGTGACCCCAGACCGGTGAAGTGAGCCAGTCTGGGACTCAGCTTTCCCCATTGTAAACTGGGAATGCCTAGCCTTACAAGGGTTAGAGAGAGAATGTATAGTCACCATTTAGCTTTGCAACACAAACCAATAGTCAATCAACGGGAATGACTGCATTTCTACTTCTGAGGGATTCCCAGGTAGCCTGAGACCAGACTCCACCAGTGTCCTTCCCACTCAGTCAGGAAATGGAACCATTTTTTTCCCCCCTCTGGCCTTCAGGCTCATAAAGTACTCAGCGCATCACCTAGAGACTCTGATACGATCTGGGGTTGACTGGGCTGAGGCATGGAACCAGACCACGGTCATACACCTCCAGACTGCTAAGGTGAGCTGCCCCTCAGCTGAAGCGCCAGCTGAAAGGGACCTGTTTGATTCCCGAGCAGACCATCACGCTGAGCAAATCTGAGCTCTGCCATTATTCCCCAGCCTGGCTCCGTGGCTGCCCTCGTTTCACTTCCAAGGCTTTCGTCCAGGGTATTTTAATTAAAGGACTTAACTCCAAAGCAGTCTTGCTGACAGCTCTTAGGGAAAAATGTAATGAGGCAGTGTTATTGGATTTGCTTCAGGTTGTTCAAATATTTCCTCCCAGATAGAAAAGCAGGTCAAGTCTCCCTTTAGCCCCACAGGCAAGCCTTAGATGTCTGATTCAATTTCTACTATGTTTTGTGTTTGTGCATAATTCACATTCAGTCAGCAAATATTTGAGCACCCGCTCAACACCAGGCATGGGTTGGGGGCTGGGGCCTCCATGGTGCCCTTACACCCAGTGCCATCAAGGCAGCACTGTGATGGGGAGACACAGGCTGCCGTGGGATCCCAGAGAGGTGCGGCTCTTACCCGGCGTGAGGATCCGAAAGGCTTCCCAGAAGGGACGTAGAGGCCAGGACTTCAAGGAGGAGCTGAAATTAGCCAGGCAAAGGTAGATGCTGTGGTTTGGGAAACAAAGGTTTCCTGGCAAAGGGAACAGCAGATGGAAAAGGAAGAGGCAAGAAAAGGCCCGGTGCTTGAAGAAATGCAAATCCTCCCAAGGAGGAGCTCAAGGAGGAAGACTGAACCCAGGAGAGGAAGGCAGTTAGGGGATGGAGAAAGGTAGGCAAGGCCTGGGACCTTCTGCCTCACTATGAGGAGTTTGATTTTGTTCCATGGGAAGCCTTGGCCGACTTTGTATCACGGGAGTGAGGTGATCAGAGTTTCAGTGTAGAAGAATCACGCAGGCTGCCTGGGAAGCAATGGACTGGAGGCTGGAAGCCAGTTAGGATCAAGCAGCGGCAGTCTGGCCAAGGGCTGAGGATGGTCCCGACCATGACCTTGGCAGAGGGCATGGAGAAGAGTGGGTGGATACAGACATATTAAGGGGGTAGGAGATAGTGACAGGCTTCTTAGAGTAGTGGGCTGGGGAAGAGGTTGAGTCCTGAGCTCTAGCTTAGGCAGCTGAGACTCTGTCCCTACCTACCGCTGGAAAACCAAGATGAATGCTCGGATCCTCAAGCATCAGGCCCAGGAACTGGCAGAAAAGCCCTAGGAGTGCTTTGTAGAGCCCTCGCGGCGCGGGCTGGGCATGAGCGCCCCCTGGTGACTCGCCCCCTCTACCACAGCAGCTGGTGCTGGTCTTACAGGGGCCACCATCCTCCAGGCTGTGTCCACCGCAGAAGCACTCCCTGCTGTGCTAAATGTCCTATCAACACAGGCGAGGGTGAGCCAAGGCTGTGTTCTCATCAGACAAGCACAAAAGGAACCCCAGCTGCCCATGATGCATCCGTTTTCCAAATCTGTGCTCTGTCTTCCAGTGGAGTGGACACTGCATGCCAGGGTTACCTCATTACTAAATACCACCCTGGCGGGGAGAGCAGCATAATCTCCATTTCAAGGATGAGGAAGCAGAACTCAAAAGAATTAAGTCTCAGAAGTAGAAAATAGTTAAGATGCTTTGCTTTCCTCTCCCTCACAGAGGCAAGCTGTGTTCTCAGGGAGCCACTGTGTGTAAGGGAGGGAGGTGATCCCCGAGTTCTAGGGTTACCGAGGGTAGAGAGTTCCACCAGCCTAGAGGAGAAGAGCAAGTCCCTTCTCCTCCGGCCATTGTAAGCTGAAGAAGAGTGGCTTCCTGGGGAGATGGTGCCCAAGCTGACTCTCCGAAGTCAGAAGGGGCAGGGAAATCTGCAATTTCTGAGCTTCATGCTTTGGAAGAACCATCTACTCTACAGACTCACCAAGTCCCATCTAGAAACCATAAATATGCAGGGAGAGAGTGAGCAACACAAGGGGAGTGGGGACAGTGGCAGAGTGGTGGCCTAAGTTCTGTTCCCAGCTCTGTGCATGACCGGCCTCTCTATGTGACCTCCAGTGTCCTTCCTTCTCTGGGCTGTAACTTCCCAGTCTGTAAAACAAAGGGGCATGAAAAAGACCTTTAGGTTCTGACGAGTTCTGGTCCTATTATCTGAGACCCTGCTCAGGAGAGAGGTCCATCCCTAGGACCGCGGGAGCAAATGCTGGCCCTCATTCTAATCCAGCCTCGGTCTCTCATGGCTTTGGCAATGCAGGGGAATGGTGAAGAGTACAGATGCTTAACCAGGAGATGGACTATTTTGGTGTGGATCTTGTTACTACCACTTGCTAGCCAGGTGACCTTGGGCAAGGAACTTAATCCCTCAATGCCTCAGTCTCCTCATCTACAAAATGGAGCCAATCATAGTACCTACCTTTTAAGATTATTATGGAGATTAAATGAGTTAATACATGTAAAATGTAAAATGCACCTAGCATATAAATGCTACACATCCCACCCCACACACCAAATTAGTCAGGAGGCAAGGTTTAAACCAACACACACAAAAAGTAAATAGAGTTCGTTGCATTTGGAGCATGGTGCCAAAGTTTGGCTCACCCTGTCACCGGAACAGAAGCCACGGAGGCCAAGACCCTCCAGCAGCTTTTTCTCACTCCACTCCACAGCCCAGGGCCCTGAGAGTTTAAGGATGTGGTCCTCAGATGAGAAAAGGGAAGCCGGGTCTTTCTGACTCAGCGGGGGCAGCAACGCACATCTGCTCCCCTTCTGCACCCAACTGTTGTGAACCCAGTGTGGCTGGGAGCACACCAGGTCCTGGCGGCAGAGTGTGTCGTTAGCCCCCGTGTGAGGCCTTCGTGGGGAAGGCAGATCCTTTCCAAGTGAGAAACCTGATGGGCTCACTTTCCTGTTGAAGACTGTGGCTCTCTGACCCCCACGGAAAGAAATCCCAACTGATGTGATCTGATGTGGGTCTCGGGAGTGAATGGTCAAGAAAGAATTCTTGAGCCATTTTCGGTGCAAAAAAGGTGGTTTTATTAAAGCCCAGGGGCAGGACCAGTGAGCAGAAAGAGCTACCCTGGGAGTATGAGGAGCGATTGATTGCATACATTTAAACTGGGAGGGGTAGAGACAAAAGGAGTTTTCAAAAAGGATTTTCATACATTCGAGAAGACACTGGATCCTGGAGGCCCCGTTATTGTCAAGCTAAGGTGTTTTTTCCCCTCTAGTAAGGCATTAACATGAAGACAGTTCAGTTGTGCAGTTCAGTTCCTGGAGGAATGTCATACTCTGTCTGTCTCAAGTATTTGTCAGCGGGCTGCAAGTTAGAGGAAAATTTCATCTTATCTACATTTCTTTTGCCTTTGTTCCCCACTTCCCCAGCCCTGTGGATCACGGCCCTTCACTGACGCGGGGCTATGTGGGGGGGCAGCCTCACCACTGCAGGTCGGTCATTGCCTCACTATGCCCCAGGGGGCAGCCCCAGCAGACTGGGGCAGCCTCCTGCAAGCACAGTCCAGTGTGCACGCAATAACTCCGGCCCTGTCCCTGCCCCTTGTCAGACTTCTTTGAACCCTCCAGACAGTCTAAGCCTTGCTACTTAAGGCATTACTGGGAAGCTACCTGGAAATTTGCATTTTCACGAGATGCTCAGCTGATCTGTATGCACATAAACATTTGAGAAGAGTTTTGTTTGTTTGCCTTTTCTCCCTCCCCACCCCCCATGGAATTCGTATACCTAACTTGATAACAATAATGTGCATTTGTCTTGGGGAGAAGGGGAATATTCAAAAATATTAAACAACCAGCAGGGGGGCACAGACTAATCAGAAAGCACTACAGGCGTCACAGAAGCAGGGGCCTGAAAGCTTCCTGCTGGGTCAGGCATTCATCCTTTATTTGCAGAGCTGTGGGGAGGAGGGAGTCCCAGGGAAGGATCCTGGCTTGACAGAGAGGGGAGTCTCACTAGGTTGAGGGCTGTGGTCACTTACCAAGTGGAACTACTGACAAAGCCAGACTGTTGGGTATGGGTCAACTAACAGCCCTGCTTACCTTGCAGAGTTTACTTTCTAGCTGGGATACATTTTATGTCCATCATGTACCTCTACTTTCTCACCCCGAGACACACAAAAGCTTGCGCGCGCGCGCACACCCACCCACACACACACACACACACACCCTGCTGCCTTGAACACAGCAAACAACAAACAGCTGTTTTCTTCAGAAATGTGGTGCTGTCCTCCACTGTCTCCAGGCCAGCCTCCAATACCCCTGTACTCTTTCTATTTTCAAACCTCCTTGAAATTTCCCCAAACAAAATGGGGAAGCTACCAAGTCCCAGAGCCCACAAGCCCCCAACCGGAGCACATGTGCGAACACATTCACACGCACACACACCCCATGGGGACTCGCGGTGAGCTGGGGGGGGGGGCACATGGCCACAGCGACCTCACCCCAGCAGTCTTGCCCAGCTTCCAAGATGACTTCTGGAGTCAGAAATCGGAAGCTGATGGATCTTCGTGTCTTTTAGGCACACTGCTACTATATCAGTGTGAAGAGCTTTACAGAAACTCTGGAGAAACTGGAAGACAAGCCGGCAGTTCGGCAGGTGCTCAAACGCCTCTGTGACCTCTATGCTCTGCACGGCATCCTGACTAACGCGGCTGACTTTCTCCACGATGGCTTCCTGTCTGGAGCCCAAGTAGATGCGGTGAGAACCGGCTACCTGGAGCTGCTCGGCCTTGTCCGGTGAGTGGCTGGCCCCCAGACCCTCAGACCGCGCTAATCTTCCGAGAAGAGCCCCACACTCTTAGTTCCCTTCCCACTCCGAAACCTGGCGCTCCAGGACCTTGCTAAACAGGGTCCGGTAGAAGCAGCAACCACCCTGGACAGGCTGACCCGGTAGCACAGTTACCTCAAGGTAAAGCGTGATAGATTAATGAAAGGAAAAAAATGAAAAAACAATTAGAAATAAAAATGCTTAAAAAACAAATAATCGCCACCAAATACTCTTCAACACCGTAAAGGAAATAAGGAGAGTATCTAAATGAAGCATCCCACCGTATTCATAGTGTGCGTAGTATGCATTATTACATGCATTGTATGCATGTAATAATGAGTCTTCATCATAGCTCATATTTAAGGAACACATATATATGCCAGGCATTATGCCAGAAGCTTTCACGTGCATCATCTTTCTTAATCCTTACAGACTTCTGAAATGAACACTATTAATCTCCCCATTTTACTGGGGAGGAAATTCAGGCTGAGGGGAGGAAGTACCTTGCCCCAGGTCTCAGAATCAGCCAGGGGAGATCAGGGGGCACTCTGGGGCCTGACCTGAGAATATGCTCTTCAACTGTGTTAAAGTTAAGGTGGGGCAATTATTTGTTTCAAATAGAGCCTTGTCTTTTTGAATGGGCTCAGGCAAACCCTTACTAAGTGGGCTAAACTTACTTTAATCCTCGCTCAGCTTCATGATGATTTTTTTTTTTTTTTAAACCTGGTCATTTATACAAAGATTCATAAAGCAATAATACAAACAGTTCTTAAATGCACGCAGTTCAGGGTCATGACATACTAATGTGGCCCTTCCATTCTGTTACATTGTATATAATCTAGATGATCACTTTAAAAACATTGAAACCAAAGCCCCAAATTGAACAGGGCACTGGAAGAAACAAACAAAACAGGGTAGGCACTGTTGTCTCTAGGATAAAAATGGGCTACTTGAGAGTGCAACTTTTCTGAGAAAATAGGATGACTGTTTCATGTGGGGTGGTATCACGTGTGTGTGTGTGTGTGTGTGTGTGTGTGTGTGTGAGAGAGAGAGAGAGAGAGAGACTTTTCCCCTAGAACCTCCAACAGTTCACACTATCTATAAGACTAAGATGATAAAAAAGGCCAATAAGCTACTTGTGACAAAGTTTTTTTAAAAAAATCTAGATCAAATTATTTTTATTTCTAACAACATGCAACATGCTACAGACCATTTATGAGTCCATATAAGCACCTAACAGATATTCAGTGGTCAGCAAATGTTCAATTAAACCATCAAAAACTGTCAAAAATACATTTTTTACAAGTATGGCCCAGGTATTAAACTTTTCCTAATAGAGAGAATCCAGTGGTGAGAACCATTAATAGCAGAACTGAGTATTACACAGGTCAAGCTCAAGTGTACCTAATTCTGAAATGCTTGGCATTTTATTATTTTTTAAAGATTTACTTATTTAGGGGCACCTGGGTGGCTCAGTGGGTTAAAGCCTCTGCCTTCGGCTCAGGTCATGAACCCAGGGTCCTGGGATCGAACCCCACATCGGGCTCTCTGCTCAGCAGGGAGCCTGCTTCCTCCTCTTTTTCTCTGCCTGCCTCTCTGTCTACTGGTGATCTCTGTCAAATAAATAAATAAAATCTTAAAAAAAAAAAAGATTTACTTATTTATCTGAGAGAGAGTCTGAGCAGGGCATGGGCACTGAGGGAGAAGGAAAGAGAGAAAATCTTCAAGCAAACTCCTGCTGAGCACAGAGCCCAAGGCACAGGGCTCTGAGATCATGATCTGAGCCACAATTAAGAGTCAGGGGCTTAACCCTTTAAGTCACGGGGCATCCATGAAATGCCCCGCATTTTAAAGCGTATGAAGTCAATAAGATTCTAGCCTGATTGACATAGATGAAACACAAAAGACCACCCTAACACCTCAGAAGCATGATTCTTTAAATCTGCTACAGCATTTCTAGGTGCTTGCCTTGGTGCCAGAGATTTACAACTTAAAACCAACAGCACTGACGCAAACAGGCAACTTATGCATGCATCTAACCCACAAACTGATTTACTCACATTATGGTGTTTTTTTTTTTTTTAAGATTTTATTGATTATTTGACAGAGAGAGAGAGATCATAAGTAAGCAGAGAGGCAGGCGGTGGTCGGGGGGAAGCAGGCTCCCCACTGAGCGGAGAGCCCAATGTGGGGCTCGACCCCTGGACCCTGAGACCATGACCCAAGCCGAAGGCAGACGCTTAACCCACTGAGCCACCCAGGTGCCCCCATGTTATGTTATGGTTCTTAAGTAACCTTCTTATCACTGCAAGGGAGTTAGGTATGTAACAGACATCGTGCGTGTAACAGTTCTGTGTCACAGTTCCCTCCCTTGATTACTTAGTATCCCCCTCTGATTTCTGAGATGACAAATGAAGGATGGCACACTATTTCATGTGACACTAAGAACCAGCTCTCTGTGTAACAGTAATTAACTGACCCACAGTTTACAGTTGTTTAAGGGGTCGTAAAATCTCAGGTGGAGGACAGACAGGTGAAGACAGCAGACTGACCATATGCATTTACTTTTGTTCCCTCCTGAAACCCATGAAAATACCAGCAAATGGATTAAAAACTTTTTAAAGGTATAAATTGACAAAAAGAACAAACAAGGGATGGGCACCTGGGTGGCTCAGTTGGTTCAGCGACTGCTTTTGGCTCAGGTCATGATCCTGGAGTCCCAATACTGGGTCCCACATCGGGCTCCCTGCTCAGCAGGGAATCTGCTTCTCCCTTTGACCACCCCCCCCCCCATGATCTCTTTCAGTCTCTCTCTCAAATAAATAACTAAACAAAAATTTTAAAAAGAGGAAAAAAAAAAAAAAAACCAGGGGAGGAAACTTAAAAGTAAGAAAGTAGATGGACAGTGACTTAGCAGAGCTGAGAAAAACTGAATTACAAACCAGAGTGGGAAACAAGTTATACCAAAGAACCCCAAGAACTAACAGCACTGTGTACGTCTGGCAATCAGGGTGAAGGGAAGACCCACAGGAGGGGCTGAAAGTCTATTTCAGAAGAAGCTGAACTCCTAGCTCCCCTCCTTCTCTGCAAGCAGTTTTGAGATTCTCTGACTCCACCCTGGCAGAAGGGCACACAGATGGTCTGTGGGCCAGGGAACATCGAGCATACTTGAGAATGAGGCTATCCACAGAAAACAGGGGCCTGGATAAATGTTTATAGGCTAAGTGCTAACCTAAGCCCCCTCCCTCAGCCCTCTTTCCCCTGGGTCCCAGAAAACTGGCAGCCAGGCCAGTAGCTACCAGAAGATGATAGCATAACTCCTTCTCTGGAGAATCTGAACAGCCCAAGGGAGACAAAACTGAAGATACTGACACATGGGTCCCCCCAGTTCACCCCATACTGAATCCCACACGTTGACAAGCACACCCAGACTTGTAATCAGCTAGCTAGTGCCCCACTCTTAGCTACGATTAGACACTCAGGATCCCCAGACACCTGGGAGGGGAACCCCTGACATAAAAGAGACCCCCAATAAGCAAGAATGAAATAAACTGGACTGCACAATAGAATCTTCAGGGAAAAGGAATCTTTTTAAAAAGATGAGTAATATCCTTAAAGAGTTAGGAGGAGATACAGCAAGCACAAAATAAGAATATTATTTCTTAAAAAGTAATATTCAGGGGGAAAAAAAAGAAAAAGACCTCTGTGAAACCAGAAAACGATAGTGGAAATGAAAAAGTCAGTGGAAGGACCGGAACTGAAAGTTACATAAATCTCACAGAAAAGAAAGCAAAAAGACAAAAAGATAAAAATTAGAAAAGATAAAAATAGCAAGAAGACTGATCTTAACTGTCCATCATCTGAAAAAGCAGTCTACAAAGGGCAGACAGAGAAAATAGAAGGGAACAAACCATTAACAGAATAATTCAAGAAAATACTCCTCAAATGAAGAGCACAAGTTTCAGACTGAAAAGGCCATAGATGTTTACAGACTAGAGGAGACAAACACACACGGAAAAAATAAGTCAAGCACACAGTGTGCAAAATGGTAAGTAAATGCTATGAAGAAAAGGAAAGCAGGGAAGGGGATCAGGAATCCTGGGAGGGCAAAGCAGGGTGGGGGGTGGGGGACTGTAGTTTTCTTTTATTTTTTAAGGATTTTACTTTTAATCTGTATGCCGAAGGCAGGGCCCGAACTCACAACCCCAAGATTAAGAGTCACTGTCTACTGACTGAGCCAGCCAGGTGCCCTGGGGACTGTAGTTTTAAATAAGTCAGAGAAGGCCTCTCAAGGAGGGTGATGTTTGAGGAAAGATCTCAAGGGGTGGGGACAGGAGAGAAGCCACGGGGTTGGCTGGGAAAGGAGCACCCCAGGCAGAGAAGTACAAACGCTGGAGGCGAGAGCAGGCTTGGCGCGTCCATCCAGAGAACAGACAACAGTGACTGAGGTGGGGGAAGGACAGCAGAGCTCAGAGAGTTTAGGGTGTACCGGGCCAGGGGCGAAAGGGGGTGGAGATCATCGCCAAGACTTAAGATGTTGGCTCTTTGTGTGAGAGTGGGAGGGTTTTCAGTATTTCAATCATCTGATGAATTTTTCTAAAGGATCATTCCAGCTGCCATATTAAGAAGTGACTGGGCAAGGAGGGTGAATAAAAAGCAGGGAGCCCAGCTAGGAGGTTACCTCAGTAACCCACGGGAAAGATGATGCAGGGTTAGACTAGGTGATGGCACTGGAGGTAGTGGGAAAGGGCTGAAGTTTAGGTGTATTTTGAAGGTAGAAGAGGATTTGCTGACAGATCAGATGTGGGGTGTAAGCGACGGAGAGCAGCACAGGTTTTTGGCCAGGACAGAGTTACCATTCGCTATAAAGGCACCAGGTTTGGGCAGGATGTGCAGAAGGTGTAGAAGATCAGGAGTTTGGCTTTGAACATGTTCACTTTGAAGAGCCTGTTAGAAATCAAGGAAGATGTTAATAAGCAGGTAAGTGAGACGGGAGAGATAAATTTGGAAGTCATTAGCATATCGCTGGTATTTAAAGCCCTCAGAAGGATATCACATGGAGTGACTGTAAAAGACAAGATGCCCCAGTACTGAATCTTGGGACCTTCCAAAGAGGAGGAGAGGTGGTGGCCCTGACAAGGGCTATTTCAGTGGAGTGGTGGAAGTGAAAACCTGAACGGATCTAGTCTCGGAGAACAGGTGGAGGAGAAAAAATAGCAAAGCATAAACAAGCACAACACTTTTAAGGAGTTTTATCATAAAGGGGAGCCAAGATCTGGAGTAGATGATGGAGAGGAAAAAATAGACTCAAAAGTTTGTTTTCAAGATGCGAAGTAGGAAAGCACGTGTGTATCTGAAAATGACCCAGTGGAGAAAGATTTTGACATTGTAGAGGTAAGGCAAGAGAATTTCTAGAATGTTCTCTAGAAGGCAAGAGGGGAAGGCATCTAATGGACGGGGAAGGACTGAAGTGAGCTGGGCACTTGGAAAGCGTACCTGTACTAAAAGAGAAAGCACGCAGAAATATATGGGCGAGAACTTGTGGCTGGGCTCTTACTGAGTCTATTTTATCAGTGAAATGGAACCAAAAGTCATCTAAGTAAGAGAGATGGGGAGGCAGGGAGTGTGGATTTAAGATTCAGAGAGAAGGTGTGAAATAATCATCTAAGAGAATGGGAGGGTAAAGGAATTAGAGCGATGTCCTATGATCACTAGGCAGCAGGAAGGGAGTTACATACACCCCTTGGCACTGGTTTCCCAGTCACCTATAGCTACAAAGGCACAGAGTCAGTGAAAAACTGCTGACTCTGTTTTTGAGGGAGTAAATGTAACAGACCAGGCATTTCAGCTGAATAAGGAAGGAAGGGAGGCCACCAGGAGGAGGAGGAGGAGGATGAGTGGTGGGTGTGGATAGGGTCAAAGAAGTGTGAACAGCCTGAAATAGAAATGCTCTCACAGTGATGGTGAGCGGTCACCCAGAGATGACAACAGGTAGGTACAGTATCCCACTCGGCTCAACTGCTTTGGGTGTAAACAATGGCAGTGTTATGCTTTAGATCCTTTCCTTAAAAAAGGAAGAGAAGCATGTGAACATTTGTTTAAAATACTTCATTCGATAGGCTAAAATAAAACATATTTGATTGAAAAAGAAAGGGGGGGGGCTATCAGAGTCAGAACTCTAGAGGGAGTAAGCTAACAGGGCCGGAGCCAGCAACAGGAAGACACCCCACATCGCCATCCCAGAAAAGGTGCCCATGTGGAGGACCGAGACCTGGGGAGGGCTCCTGCCGGCGAGTGACAGCGCAACAGGATCAGCGGAGAAGATCCCAGAACGTTGAGGCCACATTTTAGAGGAACATTCATGTAAGCAATGAAATCACTAAGGATGATGACAGAGGAAATGGGGGAGAGAAGCAGCAGACCAGGAGGTACATCACGAATGGAGAGACCTGGTAGGGACACAGCTCAGCTGTGAGCAGGATACATGAAGTCCCCATCATACACACACATACAGCCATCACAGTGGAAGCCCCTAATGCAAGTCTGACTCATTCATAACTATGCTAGGAGCAGGAAGGCCGAGGAGAAGCAATGCCAGGGCTGGGGCTGGGGGTGGGGGGGAAGAGGGGATGACATATAGGGGTGAGGGTAGGGGACCAAAAACATATCCTTATCTTTTTGTAATGGAGAGTTGACAGATAATATCTAAAACAGAACAATCCAGAAGAGGCAATCCGAACAAGATAGAGACATTCAAAATATATCAGCTTAAAGACTGAAACGGATTCCAGGGGTGGGGGAAGTAGAAGGGAGACAGGGAGGTGCTGATTTTAAGTAGCAGGCCTTGAAGACTGCTGGGCTCTATAGTTGTGTAGAGAACAGATCAAAAATCAAAAGTTCTAAAAAAAATTTAAAGCTGAGTTGTTAAAAAGTGAATAATGATCTAGCCTCTAATTAGGTGTTGTTATTCACCATCCCTGATTAATTAGATTCATAAGAGCAATCTAAAATACTCACAAACTCTTGTTTTCTCTCACAGGAAGGATGCCATCTTGTTAACTGATGCCTTTGACTTCACGGATCCCAGTTTAAATTCAGCACTTGGCTGTTACGATGGAAATGTCTATGAACGTCTGTTCCACTGGGCTCAGAAGTCACCGACCAATACTCAGGTAGTTGAGTAGAACACGTTATAAATTATGTAAGAGAGCAGAGAACAAGCAGTGAATACAACTCCATGTTTTCTCATTTTAACTGATGCCCATTAGGTTGGAAATTGCTTGGCATAGCGTGTCTGTTGAAAATATTTTGAGAATACATAAAAGAAACCAGGAGTGGGGGGCGCCTGGGTGGCTCAGTGGGTTAAGCCGCTGCCTTCGGCTCAGGTCATGATCTCAGGGTCCTGGGATCGAGTCCCGCATCGGGCTCTCTGCTCAGCAGGGAGCCTGCTTCCTTCTCTCTCTCTCTGCCTGCCTCTCAGTGTACTTGTAATTTCTCTCTGTCAAATAAATAAATAAATAAATAACTAAAAAAAAAAAAAAAAAAGAAACCAGGAGTGGGGATATGGCCTGGCAGGAACAGAGTCTGGACTGTAATCAGCAAAAGGCATTGCTCAGAATTTGGTAAAGGGAACTAGGAGGAAGGTCCAGGCTCTAAATCATGGCTTGACATACCCAAGGGCATATACACATAGTGGCAGACTGGCTTTTAAATAACAAAAATAAGATAAATCATTGCAGTGTTTTAACCATCTTATTTTCGGCCTTTTAACTCTCAGTTTTGTGTTGATAAAAATGGGTACTCAGAGGGGACAGGAAGCTTGGGATGTGGGGGAACACTCTCAGATCCGACCATCTGCTGGAGACACCTCCTTTCTCCACATTGAGGCACACAGCCCCAGGAACAAAGAAGGCTGCTGCAGGGCCATCGGCAGCCCAGCAGAGCCGTATAAATGACCATTACGAGGGTTATGGCTAAAAGACCCCCAGCTGTCCTATGAGAGAATACCAGAACTCGGTGTCATTGACAGGAGAGGGGAGGACTCCTAAAATCCTAATGATCGAGGGCCCGCATCACAGACCCTCTGCTGTAAGCCTCACTGGAAAAGGTTATGAATGTCAAGGACTCCAATTACTGGAGTAAAGAAATAAACCCTATTTTTAGAATGTGGTAACCCATATTTAATAGCAGATTTGATACAGATGATCAAAACAAAGATAATCTATAGGTACGCAACAGATAATTTTAAGCTCTATAGTGCACATATGTTACTCAGATAGGGAAGCCTACTCTTTTACCCCTTAGGTCAAATTTCAGAAAAGGTGTCTCAACGCCTCATAAAATTGGCAACTCTCAGACTTTCATTCACACTTAGCGTGGTGTTAGACTTGCTCTTCACATTTTGCATCCTGTCATACCTCATAGCTTAATCTACCACGATTATCTAAAATTAGAACACAACTGGTCACCTCCAAGATGCTTGCCAGAGGCCAATCCATTTTGGCCACTCCCCGTCTCCAGGGAGGCAGCCTTTTATTTAACCTGACAAGAAAATAGAAAGAACTCACCTAGAGAAAGGTTGATACATTTACCGCTTCATACAGTCAAGCTACTTCTGGCGTTTTACTTTTTCTAATAATTAGATCTCCCTGCTTTCTACTGTTTAAATCCTGGCGTGAAACAGCAGTCCTCCTACTCCAGGTGAGCTCCTGTGGTCTAAGGAAAACTGTATCATGGCCTTTGATGTGCCGGCGAGAAACCGAGCCTGCAGTACACCTGCCAGCAAATGCTGATTTATTTAGCTCAGACAGGCTTAACTAGCAATACGAGGAGGAAACATGCCAGTTCTGATTCCTCATCTTTGCTAAAGAACATAGGGAGTGCCTTGGTTTGTTGTTGTTGTTTTTTACACTTTGTGTCTCCTCTTTACTTTAAAAGCACTGAATCTGGATACTATAGGAGGGCAGGTTTATGGAAATGAGGGGCATGACTAGTCCATGGCATCAACAGATCTGGTAAAATGTTGTATTTCTTCCTATTCACTTCTGTTTTTCCTTTTCTCCTGCTACTTGACTGTGAACAAGGAGGGAGTCTTCCTCTTCCTAAGTCCAGGATCTGTCTCAGAGTAGAATCTTTCCATTTATGGAATAAATGAACACAGTTTTATGATCCTCACAGTGGGCCGGAGAACCTGCTGTAGACACCGTAGGCGCTGTAGACTTCCTGCCCATTGTGGCTTACGTCACTTGGCTAAAAGGGGGCCAGGTATAGCAGTGTGGCTCTTCCACACACAGTAACTTGGGCATGTGAGGTTATCAGTGACCTTGGGGAATTGTTGTCGGTGAGTTAAAATGGCAGTCGGGGGGCGCCTGGGTGGCTCAGTGGATTAAGCCGCTGCCTTCGGCTCAGGTCATGATCTCAGTGTCCTGGGATCGAGCCCCGCATCGGGCTCTTTGCTCAGCAGGAGCCTGCTTCTCTCTCTCTCTCTTTGCCTGACTCTCTGCCTACTTGTGATCTCTCTCTCTGTCAAATAAATAAAATCTTTTAAAAAAAATAAATAAATAAAATAAAATAAAATAAAATGGCAGTCGGTTGACCACTGACATAGAGCCACATAATCTTCTATCACTGGCTCCTTGAGAGTCTACCGAAAAAGCACTTTTAAGGTATGTATTTCTAATCTGCTATAGATAAATCTGAAGCTGCAATAAGAGACATTTTCCCCCTTCATTTGCACTAGTAGAAAAAGGCATGTGACAGGTATTTCAAATAAATTAAAAAACAACAGCTACGTTAAAACACGCCTTGGAGACACAACATTACAAACGGGAATATACTTCATCAACATTTTCTACCAAAAGAAAAGTGCTATGCTAAGTTAAATGTCTTAGAACCCTAAGACAGTCTCTGTTCTGTCTGGGCAGGTTGAGTGTTGAGCTCTATCCCTAGACAGGACGATCCGCTTTCTCATAGTTTCCTCTAGCCATGGTGTGTTTTCTGGCTTTTTTCCTGAGCTGGGTACTATTTCAAGCCAGATTCTCCAAAGGAATCGCAAAAGGCTGTTCCCGTTCCTGATGTGAATTCGTATTTAAGCGATTACCTATAGATGCAAACAGCGCAAGAATCACCGGGGATTTCAAAACAAGAATCCTATATCCCCTAAGTATTCTACTGTAAAAATTTGTCCAAGTAGCTGCTAGAAGCATTAAACATACCTACTGATTCATTCATTCAGTCGGTCGTTCAGTAAATATTTATTGAGCATATGCTATATGCCAGAAACTATTCTATGTACTAAGGCTACAGTGGAGAACAAAAGAATCATAGATCCTGTCTTCAATGAGGAGCTTCAAGTTTTAGCCAAGTCGGGCAAAAAATTTAATAAACAAGTTAACATAAAAGATGAGGCTAGAACTATAAAGGAAAGAATCAAGACACGCAGTAATGAACAATGGGGAATAACCTACTCTGACACAGAATCTTGATTACCTTAGGCCACCTTCTGATTCCTTGCTTTGTGGTTAATGTTCAATTTCAAAGAACCTCAAAAAGTCAAGCATTTTATTTGTATTAAATTCCAAAAGCAAATGATAAGCTGTTTCTAGTTGGCCACCTGCATCCACGATTTAAAATCTGCATGAGAAAAGGAAGGATGCCCTTTGGAAAAAATGTTTCTCCATATGTTCACACAAAATGCCTTTAAAAAATAATTTTTAAAATTAAGAATCTTATGTAATGTTACTTTTTTGAAACTAAAAACTTAATTTGAAGGTAGAAGTCATTAATCCCAGCAGAAATTAATGTCCTAACAATGCACTTTTTTCTACAAATAGGAGAACCCTGCCTATGCGAAATACTTAAGACCGCTATTACAAAGCTGGAAATCCAAGCTGTGAAGTCATCAACGGCATTCAAGAGGCACCACTGTGTGATAATGGTACTATGGCATATACAGCATTAAATTTTAAAGTATGCTTCACATACACATTATATATTTCAAAGTGCATATATATATTGTTTTTAAAGTAAGATCTAGGGACACCTGGCTGGCTCAGTCAGTTAAGCATCTCCCTTTGACTAAGGTCATGATTTTGGGAGTCTTCGGGTCCTGGGATGGAGTCCTGCATTGGGCTCCCAGCTCAGTGGGGAGTCTGCCTCTCCCTCTCTCCCCCACTCCTGCTGTCTCTCTCTCTAATGAGTAAGTAAAGTCTTTAAGGAAAAAATAAAAACAAAACAATAAAGTAAACTGATACCCAACGTGGGCTGGAATTTACAATCCCAAGATCAAGAATTACATACTCTACCAACTCAGCCAGCCAGCCATCCCCTGAAGTATTTATTTTTTTAGAGTGGGTCATTATCTGCGTGGACTGATAAAACATCTATGATTTACTTCAAGATAATCCATGAAAGGAAAAGAGGAGAGCCAATAGCTGAAGACAGTCAGTGGGTCCAGGGGTGTTTGCACTATTCGACTTCTGAGTATGTCTGAAATTTCCCGTGATAAAAAACAGTAGTGCTATCCATTTGTTGCATCTATTTAGTAAAACTGAAGAATTTTACTTTAGATCTAAAGTCAACAGATTCATCAGTTATCACTTGTGTTTAATTTAGCACACATTTATCCAAGGGTTTAAAAGAACATACCCAATTCTCCAAATGTGCTTGTATTTGGAGTATCTAAATAAAATGCAGAGCCCTGAGAATACCACTGAGTATCGATTTTTGAAAATCAACTATTTCGCAGTGAAAATTATTTAAAATTTTCTTAAAAAGACATAATTGTTTCAAATTACCCAAATATAATCAAACTACATTTTTCATATTGCATAAGTGAATAAAACACTCAAAATTAAATGCCTCCAGACAAATTAAATTGCAAAAAATCTCAGCTGGGTACTTTTCCTAATTTACTCATAAAAATAACCATTTAGGTGTTAATAATTTTTTCTTTTCTTTTCTTTTTTTTTTTTTTTCAGTAGCCTCCACACCCAGCATGGAACCCAACTCAGAGCTCAAACCCATGACCCTGAAATCAAGACGAGACCTGAAATCAAAAGCCAGATGCTCAACAACCGACTGAGCCACCAGGGGGCCCCTCAGTTGTTAATAATTAATAAATCTGAGAAAATTTACCAAAACAAACTTCACTCCAGTAAATCGAGCAAGGAACAGACCCCATAAGATTTTAACTTTTAAAACCCTAGAACAGCTATTATTCCCATTTGCACATCAATTTTCAACCCAACTCACTCTGTCTTGCCTCTACTTCTGCCAACTCAACACATAAGTGGCTGGATATTTTTTGGTGGGGGGGCTCTAATCAATTTGAAGTGTGAGACGATTTTCTAAAAAGATAACCTCACACTAGCACATTTACTGAAACCACGGCAACCTGCCAAGAGAATGAAGTTGAAGATCATGAAAACAGGGAAATTACAGGTTTCTAGATGCTGGTCATTTGTCAAATCTTTTTTTTTTTTTTTTTTTAAGATTTTATTTATTTGATGGAAAGAGACACAGTGAGAGAGGGAACACAGCAGGGGGAGTGGGAGAGGCAGAAGCAGGCTTCCTGCAGAGGAGGGAGCCCAATGTGGGGCTCGATCCCAGGACTCTGGGATCACGACCTGAGCAGAAGGCAGAGGCTTAACAACTGAGCCGCCCAGGCACGCCGGTCATTTGTAAAATCTTAAAATAAATTTTCAGAGACATGGGCAAAAATGGATGTAGGTAAGTGTTCTCATCCTCTTTTCAGAGCAAGAATCTCAGAATCTTCTCTGAGGATTGACCTGCCCGAGGGCACACAGCCTCAGAACGCTAGTCTTCCCTTTAGAAAACAGGGAAGAAATTACATGACTTCCCTTTATAAGGTGTTCTCGAAAACTAGGAAGTCTCACTATAGTTACATAATCCTTCCTGTAACTTCCAAGAAAGATAATCAAATGAACTATTCAAAATAAGACAACAGTGAAATAAAGTACATCCATGTATCTCCTGTTCCAGAGCCTACAGTCACTGCAGTTTAGTTTTTCTCCTCAGAAACAGACTTAACCATAATAATAAAATATATGTGTTGGCCACCATAATATTGTGAGAAAAAAAGTAGCTGAAGAGGCATTTTGTCCCTGTGCTCAGTACAAAGCTAGAGTAAAGGTCACATTCAGTGCTGACCTTTGGTGGCTTACTGAAGAAAAATCTGTAATCTTCAGCGCAAGTCCTATTTGAAAAAAGTTTACCAACTCTATGTTCACTAATCAAATGTGCACTTTTAGACAAAACAATTAATTCCATCCATTCCTGTTCCAGTAACATGGGAGATTAGCTATAAACTGCATCCTAAGGTTCTGCTGAGTCCTCCAGTCAAACACAAAGGCTCTACAGGCAGTATATAGTGGGACATAAACTGAACAGTGCAAACTTGAGGCAAGAATTATGATTTCCCCCTTAAGTAACAATACTCAACAAATACAAACCTAATTTTCATATTTCGTTTTTTATTAGGTTTTTTTTCTTCTGGTAGACAGTACACTTGGGAATTATACTGCACCAGGCATAAGAAGTAAGAGTTCTACCACAGGGACATTTTGTATTCAGAATCCAATATAAATATTTCTAGTCAGACATTTCCATGGCTACAGATATTTGGTTGCTTGATTTATATGCATAGAAAGAAACAGTTGTCATAACTGTAAAAAGCAGTACTTAACAAGTACTTTTAAATGATTGGAACAGTTTTCCTTTAATATTACAATACTGCTTATTGGTTTGGAAACTAGGTCACCCTACATGATGTTTTGATTTTTCTCAAAGGCATCATGAGTACTCTGTTTATTCTTTCATTCCTGCATTTTTAACCTTCTAGTTGAGTTAGGGACCATTTAATCAGAAATCATTGTAGCACTGTAATAAAAAAAGCTCTGTTAAGAGTAGATTATATACCATAATGATTTTCATACTTCTTTTTATAAAAAAGGTATCTGGAGGCTCCAAACAGGCACATGCATACTCAAGGTAAAGGGAACAAAACATACAGGAGTCTGCTAAAGCACAAATCTTCCTTCTGGTCCTCACTGCCTTCAAATAAATACAAATATTTAAAAAAACAAAAAAGAAAAACAAACAAACAAAAAACACCCACACTGTGATTTAACAAAAAAAAAAAAAAAAAAAGTCTCTTCCATGTCCTGGAAAGTCCGTTTCCAGGAACTCCTCCCAGGCTTTGAGATCAGTCATCGGTCTTCCGGGCCAGCCTACAGAAAGTCCAGTTGTGCTCCACTGTGTTCTCGTTGGCCCGCTCACTCATGTGATGCACTCGGGTGTTGCGGATCGTGAAACCTTGTTTTGTAATGTATTCCATCAGGTGGACCCTGAGAGAAACTTCCTGGTGATAATCACAGGGTCCGAAAGTGAAGGAAACCTGGCAATCTCTGGTGTCCATCATGTGCTTATTCCACTTCGTGAAATAGTTTGAGATACCTTCTAGTAAGGAATGGACCTTGGTGGTGATGGTTAACTGTGTTATGATGACAGCTACTGGATTAGAGTACTTAGAAAGCTTCCGAGTACTAGATAACTCCACAACTTCTTCAAAAGTATCCATAGGATACAGAGGCTTAGGGTCATTGAGACATTGAATCAAGGGCTCAATCTGATAAAAATCTGCTTCTTTCCGAAGCAGATCAAATTCCTTAAAATCCAGGGGTAAGGTCAACTCTGAAGTTCTTAAGAAGTTGAGGACATAACGGAAAAGAGGTCCATCTCGATCAATGAAGTAATTGCCTTGAGGGTCTCGAGCTGTGGGGAAGTCCCCCCCAAACATAGCTCCAAGCATGGAATCCGGGTAACGCGTCAATGTGGTGAGAGACGTTGTATACAAGTGTCCACCTACATTTAACGTGACTGGGTCAGTCATCTGAAATTTTTAAAAAATGATCAGTCATCTGAAATTTCTTAAATCCTAACTTTGACAAATTAAGAAAGTTAACAGTAACAAGCAGCAAGGCAAAAGACTCCTTTAGACTATAATGTATTCAGCAATCCTATAATGCAAAATAGCTTTACTATCAATGATAAACCTACCCAGATGAAGGGATCTAACATTTTCTTTCAATAGGAAAAGGATAAATCTAATTCATTAAAGCCTTACACTAAAAAAGAAGAGCATGACTTCCAAAGCCACTTAATTTCAGGCCTAGTATCTACCGAGAAGTTTTTAGGGCAGCGTACACTATGGGAAGAGAACAGCCAAGCTATGTTATGCTCACATAAGTTTTTTTCTCACGGAAGTTTTTTATCTTCCTTTTTCTTAAGTCATTTTAACATAAAATAGAATAAAAATAATCTGATAGTATAAAGACATCTACTTTCAATATTTCTTTTGTTTTTCCCACTCAAAAAAGGGGAACAAATCATAAAAATTTATTTTAAAAATAAAAATTTGTGCAGACCTAATCGTTGTAACTTCTCCATGGAAATAAAAGTGTCAAATACTAAATTAGAATACACAGTTAGTCAACACCATCTTATATACTCAAAGGCTAATAGCAGCAAACAAATTTTATAATCCAATCATGTGTTCACTTTTGTAATAATGCTGCAATTTGGCCTTTAATTTCGAAAAGCAAGCTCCTCTAAATAATACATAGTTTACCTTTTAGACATTGTATGTAAGGAAAAAAAATAAAAATAAAGACAAAAAGACTTCAGGTACTAGACAAGTGGAGTATTTCTTACCAAAGGAAAATAGGAAGACATTCACACTCAAAAAAAGTACAAGTGGGAGAAGTGGCAGCTTCTCAACCTTTCACTTCCCTAACACAAGAAAATATCCTCTGTACCATTACCTACTAGACCATTTTAATAGTCAGGACTCTATGAAGGAAGAGTTTTAAGAGCAACATTCTTTAAAGACCAAAAAAAATAGTATGCTCTCAAGTAAGTCATTATAGAAACTTACTTAGTTCATATTGACTTTGCTTACATAAAAACAGCAAATTAGACCCCAAAAAATAAACTAAGAGGGGATGGGATGATGTACCAATTTATAATTTTCATTTTTATAAGATGTATTATACCGAAGAACACAGAAGAAGGGGGGAAAGACACATACAAATTATCTGCCAGCCTTCAAAACGCATCTGCAAAAGTATCTCACCATATAGCCCCAGTCTCCATTATCCATCTGCTCCAGCGCTGCGTCTTGGGGAGCCCAGGTTCCAGGGAAACTTGGGGAGAAGAAAAAGACATATAACAGAGCATGTAACTATGAAAAAAGAAGGATTTTCCCACCCAACAAAGCAAACAGCTACTCATCTTTGCTCAGTCAAAACGAGCTACAGGGCAAAGATCTGGAGAAGAAAGCATTCCTCTGCGACCATCCACACATAACTAAAAGATTGACAATCTTTAGAGAAAAAAAATTATCCTATGCTTAGGGAAGGAAGAAGAGCCTAGTAAGTATACCAGTCATTCAAATTCTATCTGCTCTGAAAATTCAATTTTTACAATTTATATAGGAGTACATTACAATTAACTGTTTAACCCTAACCTCATACAAACCTACAATGATCCTTATCAAAAAGGTGGTTTAGGGAAAGGGAGAAAGACGGGGCGCCTGGGTGTCTCAGTGGGTTAAGCCACTGCCCTCAGCTCAGGTCATGATCTCAGGGTCCTGGGATGCAGCCCCGCATCAGGCTTTCTGCTCAGCAGGGAGACTGCTTCTCCCCACCCCTGCTTGCCTCTCTGCCTACTTGTGATTTCTCTCTCTGTCAAATAAATAAATAAAATCTTTAAAAAAAAAAAAAAAAAAAAAAGGAAAGGGAGAAAGACAAAACTCTTTATCCATTTCAGTCATAGAACCTAAACATCTCAGTAAAAGCCTCAAAAGCCATAAACCTCCACAACACCAGCATCAATTTCCAAGAGAAAGATATCAGAATGGTATTTCTTTTATAACATAAAAAAAACACTAATGACACTTTTAATAATGACATATTTCATTTTGTACAATAATCAAAACAAATAGAAAACAATTTAAATGCCAAATCATCAGAGCACTATTTGGGACAACCTTACCAATCTGGTTGCAAGTCACTCAGCCGGCACTTAAGGAGAACCAGGCTGAAGACATTGATAAACACCCAGATACTAATGATGCCAGTTTGAATTTATTTTTATCTACAATTCAAAAGCACTTAAAACACTTTCCCAGCTACAGAATTGCTTTAGTCAGTCCCCTCTCACACATATCACTCTCCAAATCAACCGGCAAAGCAAACTGCAGAGCAAATTTCAAAAGCTCTGGCAAGAGACAGTAAGAAACATGAACTTATCGGTATTTATCCAGGAAAAGCACTGGCTTTTTTATATGGTCTTTGAACAGATTCACTTTTCCCACTTTTAGAGAAATCTGGCACACTATTCCCAGAACAGGCCCTGGCTACAGAAGATCACAAAGGCTCTTTCTCAAAAAGGTCACTCAGGCATGTAGAGAACATTTGCATAGCACAGCAGGGGCTGAAATCAGAGCCTGAAGCATCTATTTTTCCACCTTGCACATTCTTCAAAGAAAACAAGCTAAAATGTGGACCAGACAACGTGCAGTCAGGTTTAATTCTCCATACTCAGCAGCTGGATATAGATAGATCTCCACATGCTATAGGGTGAGAAATGGAACAAATGTTATATTAAGGGGGGTTGTGACAACCCTGCATTCCTCTGACTTGCTTGGCAATATCTGAAGTAAACAGAACCAAGGAAACAGGTTTTATCAATTTACATTATGAACATCTGATTCAGTTACTGATACAACAGACAGATAAATGACTGAGTGATTTAAAAGACCAGTCATCCAAAAGTTCTGGTAATAGACTTATCTTTGGCATCTTCCCATCACTCAAAGTTTTCATTCCTGACAGCCTCAAAAATTATTCAGTCAACCAACATTTATTATAGGTGAATTTGGTTGCGGGGGTTGAGGGGGGCAATGTGCAATGTAAAGACACAGAAATAGGAAAGATATAATCCTTGTCCTCATGGAGCTTCCTACCTGTGAAGAAAGGCAACATGCAGCAAATGTACAGAAAAGTGCTACATAATGGATGGACTAGCAGAGGCCTTCAGGAAGAAAAAGCAAGAACATTTCTAAATGGGCCAACTTCAGGAAGAGCTCGCTCAGGAGGACTCTGCAGGAATATCTGGACAACCCAAGAGGAGAAGGGATTCCAAAATGAAGAAATAACTTAAATAAAAAGAGATGGGCCTTTTTTCTCCCACAATATTCCTGTTACATAAGCCATGCATGAGGGCGCCTGGGTGGCTCAGTCGTTAAGCCTCTGCCTGCACCTCGGGTCACAATCCCAGGGTCCTGGGATGGGGTCCCACACAGAGTCTCGCATTGGGCTCCCTGCTCAGCAGGAAGCCTGCTTCTCCCTCTCCCACTCGCCCTGCTTGTGGTCCCTCTATAGCTGTCTCTCTCTCTCGCTGTCAAATAAATAAAACCTAAAAACAAAACAAAACAAAACAAAAAACACTTGGATTTTCTGACTGCTAGTCTAGATCTTTCTAAAAACCCCCCTATGGGTAGAAACTGAAAGAACAGAATCCAAGAAATAAGAAACTGAAAGGATTAACTTTAGACGCCCCCCCAGCAGGTGGATTTTATTTACAAATTTAACAGTTAACTCAGTCTAAGTGAGCAGTCACAATGGGTTTGTAAAAATTCCCCTGAGGCAAAATAGCAAGAACCTACTCACTAGTGTGACTGAAGGCTGGTGTCCTCTGCCTTAAGTGAAGCAAAGAACTCTAATCCAGGAATACACGAATGATTAAATGAGAAATGGGAGACCAAAGACAACAGAAAAAAATCAAGACAGCATCAATGTTACAGCTGTTAGGCAAGGTCTGTCCACTATTAATCCTCTTCCCCCTTTTTTACTGCTAAACCAAAACAATATAACTTCTTAATCATAAAAAGAAAGTTAGATGATGCCTTTGAATCTGTTCCACAGCAAAAGCCCAGGTTCTGTTCTGATACAAAGATGTAATGAAACCTCAAGCTTAATAATTCAAGAAAGCAATTACGGGAATCTATTTAAGCCCATATTTCTTAAAAAGCACCCAAAAGCCTCCCTACACTTGTGTATAAGATACAGATACTCAAAATAAAATGAAGTTACTATAAGTCACTCCCAATAACAATAACTAAACAGTCCAAAAAAATCAAATCGTTCACTAAGAGCTCTAAGGGGAAAAAAATAGTATTGATCAGTTTAAGTGTTATCCCTACTCCTTACTTCCAGACATCCTCTGTGGAGATGCTTAATGCTCAGATACGGCAAGAAACAAAAAAAACAAAACAAAACAAAAAGCAGTTAGATTCCTGGTCATCCAATAGCTGGATAATCAGCTTCTAAACTGATGACTATTAGGAACATCTCAGAGACAATACAGATGAATGAAATAAAACATAATCCTAAAGAATTTCCGGGATAATGTCAATCTCTTCTACAAATCATTTTTCAGAGCTGCTAACAATTAGAAAATGATTCGTTTGCTTTTCATCTTCTCTCTCTTCTGGCACAGTCTCCAGTGGAGGGCTTAATGAGAAGTTAAATGACCACAAGACAGGCAGCAGAAGGACAATCTTGAAATGGGCATCAAATGGACCTGTTTTACTTAATGAAGACAAAGAAAAATCAAATATTCCGAAAAATTTGCCAGGAATAAAGATTATGAAGGTAACAATGAAAAAATATTTTCTTTAAAGTGACTTCCTTATTAAAGATCATTTTAAACGGCAGTGAATGCAACCAAGCACAATTATAAAGTTCAAAGAAAGGCTTCCAGCCCCTGAAAATCAGTCCTACCTGAAAATATCTGACCTTCAGTGAAAATAAAATTCTTGTGGAAACTACTGGCTGACCATTGCCAAAGAACATAAAGAGTACTGAAAATTCACCCACAGTTAAGCTTCAAAGGTTAATTATGACTAGTGTGTAAATTCTGACAGTGTAATTTTAGCAGATAATTAAGCCAAGGAAAACACATACTAAAGAATTTATAAAAGCCTTAAAAGAAACTGCCAACAATTTTCTCAAGTAGCAAATCTGAAAAATGCACAACCCAACAAGTTAATAACCTAAAGAATAACCGAAGAACTCAGGGCCATTCTCCTCATCATGGCAAAGCTGCAATCAAGCTTTTGGTTATTAAGTAGCTAATTCTACATAAATATTCTGGGTTTACCATTTCTGCTACAGACTAAAACTGAGTTTTCTCTCAGGCAAAAGTCCTACTCCTGTATAACAGCCTATGCATCAGAATACACACAACCAAACTCAGATAAATAAAAAAAACCTCTAACTACTGCCTTCCCAAAGTTTCCAGGTAGCCCCTGTAAAATGTTTTTCTCTTGAAATCTTTGTATCTGGCACGCAGAAAAGAAGACTCGATAAATTCTATCTATACATATCTTCAAAATGACTTTTGGTATGGAATTCCTCAGTTCTTAAAACATGGGAGTTTGAAAATGAAAACTTTTTAGAGTAACTAAAGGACACTAAAGGAATCTTTTGGGTTAACATTCACATATAGGCTGATACTAGTAGCCAGGCACACAAAGAGAACATGTTAGGGTTAACCACACCAATGCAGAAACAAATTGTTTTTCCTAAAACTAATTATTTTTTTTTCTCTCTCCAGTCTCCATGTAGTCTAGAGGAAGGAGGTCTAAATTGAAAAAATGACCTTAATGCTGAAGAGCTGTCACAAATAGTCACAAAATTAGAAGATTCCTCTTACTCTCAGTTTCTACAAAATAAAATAGGATAATACCACCTTCCCCAAAATAATGATACCATTTAGGCATAGCACAAAGGTAACAACTGACCTACAGGGTAACAGATCAGGAGTAGGGTTCCAAAGTCACATGCAGGTCAGTGCAGAGGAAAGAGAACTGGTTAGTGGTGAGGATTTGTATCCCCCTTCTGCTCCTTTACTAATTATGAGACCCTGAGGAAATTTCTCCTTAAGCCCAGCTTCTTTGCAGAATACGAGAAAATAAGCAAGATCATGAATAGAAAACACTGGCGAGTATTAAACAAACGTGAAAATACTAATGGCAGTGGCATAAACAAAATCTCTGTGGTAAATTGAGAAACTTGAGAGTGTGAACACAAGTAATTTAGAGCCCTGGCATGGAAACAAGACAAATATGGAAGAAAAAGCCTCTTAATTTGCTTCCAGTCTTCCCAGGTCCTCCTTTCTTCAGAACTCCACAAGGCAGAATTACAGGTAAAGGGGAGCAAGATGGCTTGTATAGAGACCACCAGACATCTGAGTTCTTGATCACAGAAGGAACTTCCCTAAAGCATGACTCAGGATTATCTCTAAGGTAAAGCCAAATCCAAATACGTGTGTTCTGTTTTAAACAGACTCTTAAATATCAAAATTCAAGACACACCAAGGGATCTACAGGATTCACTATAGGATTCCTTTATGTAGGAATGCTTTGGGTAAAACAGGATTTATGAACATTTCAATCATACAAATCTTAGGAATGGCATCTGTGGCAGTCCTCACCGCTCAATCTTTAGTATCTATAGCATTACATTAAATATAGTTCTCAACTGAACAGCAAGTTCTCTCCAACTACCAACCCTGCAGATAGGAAGATTTTCCTTTTCCCAGCCACACATTTGTTCATTTGAAAATATCAGTCTTGGGCTCAGGCCTGTGCTAAATGCTGTCCTCTAGCTTTCTTCCTATTCTGAGATCACACTTGGACATTTGTGAGAGGAAGGAAATAAATATGTCAAGGGGAAATGGTAAGAGATACCTGGGCTACCCCATACATTCTTGGCCAAACCAGGTCACCCCGGGTCGGCCTGCCACTCAAACCTCTTCTATCACAAAGTCCTAAAATTGGATTTATCAACTTGTTCCAGAACAGCTATACTTGAACAGAAACATGATAACTTCGGCAGAATATCCAAAGAGGATCTGGTTCGTTTCTCCGGTCCCACCCTCAGACACAACCTCCACCACTGTCAGCCCAGCAGGTGCTCCAGGGGCTCCCCATTACCACGGTCATTTATCACCTCTGACATCAACCATTAAAAACGCCAAGATACACAAATCCGGGCATAAAGAACTCAGCTGCACTCACAGAGTATCTTTGAGGGCAGGGAATGCCCTAAAGAGGTGCTCAGAAGCCCTGCCACAGCCTTTAAATTAGGGCAAACGGTGGCTAATAAGCGCCACCCCCAAGACAATCATTTTCGGGCAAAACTCGAGGTGTCCCCGTCTGGGCCGTGCTTCCCTGTTGCCTGTAGCCAAAGCGCTCCCCCCCCCACCCCCAACCCGGCCCGGCGTGGGACACAAGATGCTCTGGGCCCGGGCAGGGGGCGCGCCCCGGTGTCGCGAGCTCTGGTCAGCCGAAGCCGCACGTCCCCGCGGGGCGGGCCCCGGAACCCGCCCCAGCCCGGCCGCTCCGCCGCGGGTTGTCCGCCGCGGGCTCGTGCCAGCCCCGAAGCGCGCCGCGCCGGCTCCCCACGGTCCCCTCCGCGCGGCCCGCCACCGCCCGGATTCTCCTTAACCCCGCTGCCCCGGCCGCTCCGCGCGGGCTTCTCCTTGTGCCTGGCCCTCCCCGAACCCCAGGCCCCCAAGCCCTGGGCCCGCCCCCACTCACTGCGCGGTGGCGGCAGCGGCCCGGCCGGGAGACGCCGGCTGCCGGAGAGCAGGAGCGCGAGGACGAGCGAGCCTGCGCCCAGCGGCGGCGGCGGCGGCGGCGGCGGCGGCAGAGCGGACGACTGAGCCCGCGCCCGGAGTTGCGGCTCCTGCCGCCCGGCGCGGGCGGCGCCTTCCCACCAGAGCCGCGGCGCCACGAGTGCGGGCGCCCCCTAACGGCGGCTCGAGCGGGAGGCCAGAGGGCCAGGAGGCCGAAGGAACTCAGCTGGGCGCAGCCTGGGCCGAGCGGTCAGGCTGGCTCCGCCGCAGTCCCGAAGGCCCGCCCCGAAGCCGAAGCCTCCGCCCTCGAAACCGGGAGCCCGCGTCCAGAAACCCGCCCCTTCGTCCCGCCCCCGACCGCAGTTTGGAATCAGCCCAGGCCCTGGCAGTTTTCCTTGCGTCCTCGCACTCGGGTGCTCACAGCTGTTTCTCTCTTTCACGAATACGCATAGGGCCCCGACCATGTACAGCGGCCACCGAGACGGAAGGGGGTCCTAATGAAAGAAGAAAAGAGACAAGACCCAAGAAAATAGCAAAATAATGACAAGTTGTGATTCTAGGTCTTGGGAAGTATAAGGTTGGAGGAAACTGTGTAAAAGGGGAGGGGCCTCTGCCTCACACTCAGCGGTGGTCAAGACGACCTGGACACCCTGCCTGTGACCCTAGGGGGAAGCCACCCTGTGATAAAGTCACCCATCTGGCCTGGTGGGCATGGTAGGGAAAGGCAGCCAGCCCAGAAGGGTCACCATGGGCAGCCAGGTGGGGTGAAGGGGAGAGCTGAATTCAGCAGAGAAAATGACCAGTGCAAAGGTCCTGAGGCCTAAAGAAGCTGGGCCTAGTTGAGCTGGTGCAGGTACGCCGCTACGGAAACCAAGGCTGCAGAGTCTAGAGAATTACCTAACGTCTCAGAGCGAACTGGTTCGCAAGCATAGACTCTTCCCAAATTCCATTCTCTTCCCGCTAACCAGATCTCTGTCCTGATTCAGGCGGGACCAGGTAAATGATGTTGGTTTTGTCCTTTCCCTGTCTACACCAGGATAACCCCTGGCCTTAGAAACTCACCTGTTTTTCATGCTCGCATGTGCCTGATTGGCTCTGGGGTTTAACTTTTTTTCGCATGATCATCACAGCCGAATCTGATAATTTGGTTTTTCTCCGAAAACTCAAATCGATAGATTGAATGAATGGCATATGTTTCATCAACATGACTGAGTGCTGTATTATCATATTCAAAAAGACTAGATGAGGATACAGGGAAATGTGTATGAAAATAAGACATGCACAAAATGGTATATGTGGTATAGCTCTAATCTTATGTTTAAAAAACAAAAATATACATAGACAAAAATTTTGAAGAAAATATTTCAAGTCATTGATCATAGTTCTCTAGGATGGGGATGTTAGTGGTTTATTCTTTTTCTTTTTTAAAGATTTTATTTATTTATTTGACAGAGAGAGATCACAAGTAGACAGAGAGGCAGGCAGAGAGAGAGGGCAGCAAGGCTCCCTGCTGAGCAGAGAGCCGGATGCGGAACTCGATCCCAGGACCCTGAGATCATGACCTGAGCCGAAGGCAGCGGCTTAACCCACTTAGCCACCCAGGCGCCCCTAGTGGTTTATTCTTAATGCATTTCTGAATTTTCCGTATTTTATAGAATGCATAGATATTGAATTTATAATCAGAAAATATAATGTGTTTTAATTTTTACAAAAGAAAAACACACCAAAATTACCCAACACTCAGATCTTCAGGATTTGGTGCCACTGAAAATCCAGAACTGCCCCCTGCTTGCTGGTATCCTTTAAAGAATTACTTCCCTTTTCCTCAACTAAAAACAGAGGAATTAATTTTGTCAGTTGTTTTCTCAGAACTATTCCTATGTATCTCTTGAAATGTTTATTACTATTATAAATTCTATTTTCAAATATACATCTTATAATATATTGATGATTACTGAAATGTGGTTGGTTTTTATGTAATGTATCCAGCAAACTTGGACTCTTTTTTAGCTCTAATAAGTTTACAGCCTCTCTTGAATTCTCTGTTAAATAATCATAGAGTCTGGAAGCAATTACATTTGGTATCTCCCTGTTCAGCCTTTATTTCCTGTTCCTTGTTTTAAGGCACTGACTAAAATCTTCAGCACAATGTTGAATAGCAATGATGACACTGGGCATTTCCATCTTGTTCTTGACTGTTTCTAATATGCTACCTTTAAAAAGAGTGTTAGTCATAGATTTTTGATAGATACCTTTTATGAGGGTAAGGAAGCACTATTCTGCTTTATTAGGAATGGGTGCTGAATTTCATCAAGTGTGAGATTTTTTTCCCCCTTATCCAGTGGTGGATTTTATTAAACCATCCGTGCATTCGTGGAATTAACATACCTTTGATGATGTGTTATTTTTTTGAGATAGTGCCGGATTGCATTTGTCAATATTTTATTTAGGGTTTTTGCATCCATATCTACAATGAGATATGCCTGCTAATTTCCTTCCCTCTTCTCTCCTTGTCTGGTTTTGCTATCAAAGCTACATGACCTCATAAAATCAATTAAGGATGGGTGTCTGTTCACTATACAGCTTATATAAGAGTGTGATTTTCTGTAGTTTGGATTTTCTATAGAATTCTCCTGCAAACCATCTTGGTTTGGGAGTTGGGGGTGGAAAGTGTTTATACTGACACCCCATCCCACAATATTCAATCTGGCCTCAGTCTCTCCACCTAAATAGCTCTTGTGGGGCCACCAGGAATCTCCTTGTTGCTGAATCCAAAAGAACCTCCTTAGCTCTCCCCAACTCAGCACCCCCCACCCCACAGGTAGGGATGCTCTTGACCACACCCACCAGGAGTCAGCCTCTTCCCAGAACCCATTCTAGTTTCCCTCCTTCCTCTGCAGCTCCTCCTCTCAGACTCATGGCAATGCTCCTCCTCTTGCTTTACCTGCCCCTTAGCCCAAGTTTCTGGCCAAGGCCATCCTCTTCTGTCTACCCATCTCTGTGGACTGGCTGAGCCACCTCCACGGATTCCATTATTGTCTCTAAGCCAAAAGATTCCCAGATCCATACCTCCAGCCCAAAGTCTCTCTCCTGAGCTCAACCCACAGATATTATGTATTCTATGGCCCCTACCCTGCGCCAGGCACTGTGCTAAGTTTTTTGCCCTCTGGATCAGTTCTTTATTGCCACATAATAAATCAACCCCAAATTTAGGGGCTCAAAACATAAAGCATTTCTTATCTCACAGTTTCTATGGGTCAAGAATTAAGAAGCAGATTAGGTGGAGAGCAAATCTTACAGTCTAGATGTCAGATGGGGCTGTCGGCCGAAGGCTGGGCTGGGGCCAGAAGGAACTTCCGAGATCACTCGGGAAGTTTTTAGCAGGAAGCAGAGGCTCTTCTTCACCTGAGCCCCTCCCAACAACATGGCTGCTGGGGTGTCCCCCCAGTGCCAGTGATCTAAGAGAGAAAACACAGAAGCCACTGTGTCTTTTTTTTTGTTTTTTAGGATTTTATTTATTCACTTGAGAGAGAGCAAGCGCAAGAAGGGGGAGGGAGAAAGGGGGAGGGAGAGGCAGACTCTCCACTGAGCAAGGAGCCTGACCTGGGACTTGATCCCAGGCCCTGGGATCATGACCTGAGCCAGAGGCAGACACTTAACTGACTGAGCCACCCAGGCGTCTCAGAAGCCACAGTGTCTTTTATATCGTAGCCTTCAAAGTGGCGCACATGTAGTCCCTTGGTCTCACAATGTGGGAGGGCGCCACACAAGCAAGTGAGTCCCAGGAGGCCGGGATGACTGGAGTATCTTGGAGGTTGCTCACCACACCCTGACAACTCCGAGGACAGACTACCCACGTCATCCCAGGGTACAGATGAGAAAACTAAGGCAAGGTGAGGGGAAGTCATTGACCAAGACCACACAGCCAAGTGTGAGAAGAAAGCTTTGAACACCCAACTCTGCTGGGCGTCCCCTGGTTCTCTCCTCCTGTACACCCTCCTCCGATGGCCCTCCACCACCTTCTTCACCTTCTTCATGTGCAAACCTGAACCCAGTCAGTTTACCACCCCCAAACCTCTCAAGTCCCCAGCTCAGCTCAGCAAGTGGTGCCACCGTCCTCCCATCTGTCCAAACCAGAAGCTTTGAGTCACGTCTGCTCCTCCCGCCCCCTCACTTCCCAGTGCCGGGTAACCCAGCCCTGCCAAGTCTTCCTCCTCAGCGCAGCCTGGATCCATCTCTCCTCCTCTCTTCAGCTCCAAGCCACTGACTTGTCTGCCCTGGACATCTGCAGGGGCCCCCTCCCTCATCACCCTCATTCTCTCTGCTCCCACACTACCCATCCGTCCTCTTCTCTCCTGCGTGAGTCACCTTTAAGAACACAAAGCTGGTTGTGTCTCCCTGCCTGCTTTAAACTCCTTCAGTGGCTCCCATTGCTTTCAGGATCCAGCCCAGATTCCCTCCAATGTGATCTGGCCCCTGCTCACTTCTCCAGGCTCTTCCTCTGCCCCTCTTCTCCTCAGCGCCCCGGCCCCTTAGGCCACATTTCAGCATCCAGGACCCACTGTGAATTTTTTTACTTTAGGCCCTCCGTTAGGCTATTCCCTTAGTCTAGAACATTCTTCCCGCAGCCCTCAGCACGCCTGTCTCCTCCTCCTTCAGCGTATTGTCATCTCTTGACCTCCCAGCCAAGCTGATGTCCCCCAGCTGTAACTTCCACAGTGCCTGTACTCTCTCCCCACCTCACTGCCTCTCAGCTGAAACCGTGAGCTCCCTGAGAGCAGAAGCTGCGTCCGTCTGGCTCAGAAGAGCACCCTGTGTGAGCAGAGTGTGCCTGGCACTTAGTACCCACTCAGCAACTATGGGCCAGTGTGGTGCATCCTCTCCACTCCCTCCCTCCCCGCCCCTTGCACTCCATATTCCAGCCCCTAGATAAAGTTCGGTTTCTCCAGGGAAGCACGGGACCCCTCACCTCCAAGTCTTGGCACATGCTGTTCCCTCTGCAGGAATGCTCTTCCCTCCTGTCCCTCTATTTACTCAGCTAACTCCTATCTATATCTTCATCAGGAAACTAGGGATGAAAATACACTACGCCCAGTTGAATCTGGATCTCAGATAAATAACAAATAATTGTTTTAGGAAAATTATGTCATTAATATTGCATTAAATACAAGGGTCCTTCCTGTATTTCATCTGACAACCTCCAGCAGGAACCAGCATGAGTTCCCTCCTCCTTTGGGAGAGTTCCCTGATCTCCACTGTGACCACCTTAGGTCCACACACTCCCCAAAACCTGGGCTCCCAAACCACACCCCTACCTGCCCCCACTGAGCATAAAACTCACTCTGTTTTGAAACTGACCTAGAATGTGACCTCCTTTGACAGAGAAGACCTGTCTCAGTCTTCAAAGTGAGTTTTCACCTGGGACTGACCCTGGCCACAGAAATGGTCAGGAAGGTTTACTGAGCGAAGGAATGAAAGAGCACGGAAGAGATGAAAGTAAACAAGATGGAAAAAGGAACCAGAAAATGAAACTCAGCCCAAAACACAGGATGAATCTCTGGGGTACTCTTCCCACTCCACCTCTACCCCCTGCCTTGTCTCTGTCAAGGGGCTGTCTACCCACCCTCACCCCCAGCTTCAGGAAGCCTTAGGATTGGTGGAGCAGAAATGCAAAAAGAAACAGTCTTTTCCTTCAGGGGTTTTTCCAAAACAGTCTCGAGCATTCAAATGGGAGGGCCGATAGGGTACAGAAAAGGGGTGGGGGTGGGGGACTGTATGCCTCTGTCTTAAATTAGAAAGACACTGTGAGGATCCCCTGGGTGGGGAGATGCCCTGCAAAGTTGTGGGGTGCTCCTCCACTGCTCAGAGAACTACTGAAGTCCAGACCACCTGGGGGCTAAACCTCCATTCAGCCCACATGTGGCATTCCAATGACCTTCCACACAGCTCTTAGGGATCCCAGAAGGTAAGGGACCCTAGCTAGAGCAACCAATTGCACGGATTATCTGACCCAAAACATTCCTGAGCTCTTTCCAACTACCCCTCCTGGAGAATTCTGAATAGCCAAGGAACTGGCCAGTGGAGAAGTCCATCCACCCACCTGTCTTGTAGGTGGGCTCCTTCTCTTCTGTGTGTGTCTCTCTCCCTTTCTTGCCCTCAGTCCATTTTGGTCCTTGCACCACTGGTTTCACCAGCTGACGTTCTCCTGGGGCAGCTGAAAGGCATTCCTTAGCCTTTTGCTCGGTGGCTGCCCCAGTTGAGAAATACATTTCTAAACCACCTCCCAACTCCACCGCTGGGGACCAGTCCCAGTCCCTCTGCACACATACCCCCCAGCCTCCAGGCCAGGCCTTTGACACAAGTGAGCCTTGCAGCCAGTACTTTTCAATGCTTCCCCCACTCCCAGCCATGGAGACGCTTTGGTAAGTTTGATGAGAGCATTTTTCCTTTTTATAAGGTTCCTAATTACCTATTATTTCTGATCTTCTCTTTAATCAGCTTCCAGAACTCTGCTGGGAGCTACAGAACCAGGGGGAGGAATCTTGTTCTCACCAGTGTTGAGAGAGAGGCCCTGTGGTTGTCCTTGGATGTCACCATCCTCTTCACCATTATGACACTGTAATTAGAGAGAATGGATCTGCCATTAGACCAGGAATCCAAAGCTCTGGCTTCTGTCTTTTTAGTCCCATGGGTGTCTCGGAGTGCCCCATCTGAGAATGTCAGGGGCCTTGAGAGTCCAAAGGGAATAAAGCTGCCTGACCATTGCTTGGGCAGCTGGCAAGAGAACCCCCGATTCTGAGTTCTCATACTCCCCGACAGCTCAGTCCTCTAAATGCCTGTCAATAACACATTTCAGGCCTTGGTTGTCTTCCCACCTCATTCCTAATCCAAACCACTTCCTCTGCATATGTTTGTTTATCCACTTGCAAAGCACAGTTCCTGCCTCTTCTTCTGGATCTCTCCAGGTCCTATAGCCTCTCCTTCCCACCCTAGCTAAGGCCCCTCTTTCCCTACATCTTCCTCTGATGCCCAACCCCCAACCCTCAACCTAGTGACGGGGCATCCATGCACCCCCTCCACCTACCCATCCAAATGCATTGCTTTTGTCAAGGAGTTTTTTGGGTCTCTCTCTTAAATAGGGCTGTATTACCTTTAGAGAGCTCCTATGTTTTACACAAAGTGCAAAAACAATAGTGGTAAAGCTGCTACAGAGTGGAATCTGTTCATGTTCCAGGAGCTTCTGAAATAAAAGGTCTGATTAAATGGCAGGAATGCTATTTTAAACCTATTAAAATGTCCCTCGGGTTTCATGAGGAAGGTAGGGGTTCAAACACCTCAATGGCTAACAGTGGATCCATTGTTATCCCAGCAAAAATGTGAGCATCATGGAGAGAAGTAACTATAGTAACCGCGTGAAGAGCCATGATTCGGGGTTTGGAATTCTGTTACACATGTCACTTATCTCCTGTCACTGACGTCAGGTCCCGAGACCCAGCAAAGCACACAGGGTGGGACCCCAGCTTGCTTTCTGGCTGTCACCTAGCAGAACTGGGGGCTTGGACCCACTCAGGAGCCCCCCAGCCTCAGTTTCCTCAATTGTAAAGTGATGTAAGAACATCTTGGCAGGTTTGTGGGGACAATGAAATTAAAGGATGAAAAGCTTGGGTAACGCAGTGCCTGGCGTGAAGTCGGCACACAATAAATTGGTAGCTCCTATTATAATAACTAATTGCTATACTGCTGATTCGGAAAGATAAATATAGAACTGAAACTCTGGCAGGCAGCAGGACTGGGCTGCGAGAGGGGACATTTTGAGACTGATGATTTGACTGTTCCACCAAGGCCTCTTCAAACATCCATTTATTTTGGTTGCAAGTTGAATATTGTCCACATTGATAATTGCTATGAATAATTAAGAAACAATAGCTTCCGCTGACATTCTTATAGCACTTGTGTGAGTAGCTAAATGTCTTTTTATAACCCTTTCTGTCCTCAGACACATAAAACCCAAACCCCTCACATCATAAAACTAAGTTGGCAGAATGAGGTCCTTACACAAAATAATAAACAGAAAAGTACTCTTTATTGGGAAGTTATGGTGTCCCTCCCCAAAATCTTGGTTGATTTTTTTTTCTTTTCTCTCTCTTTCTCTCTCTTTTTTTAGAAAATTTTGTTACTGAGGTATAATGTTCATATAGGAAGGTACACAAAGCATAATTGAATGGCTTGATGAATTTTCACATAGTGAACACACTGGTGAGCAATACCAAATCAAGAAACAAAATTTCACCAGGACTCCAGAAGCCTCCCTCAGGCCCCCTCCTGCTTGGTCATTTCTTTTCTTTTTCTCTTCCTCCTCGGAGATACAATTTACAAACCATAGGATGTATCTGTTTGAAATACACAGGTTGATGAATTTAACTAAATTCACACTGATGTACAACCATTACCACCATCCAGTCTTAGAATTCTTCCAGCATTCCCAAAAGTTCCCTGACTCCTGTCCAAGGTTGGTCCCCACTTTGGTCCTGAGCCACAGGCAAACCACTGATCTGCTTCCTGTCTCTAGTTTTGTCTTTGTTAAATGTTCATTTAATTAGAAGAATGCAATAGTAAACATACCAGAGTAATTTTTTTGCATTATGACTGGTTTTTTTTAGTCCTAAAATACACTGATGTAAATACGCCAAGATTATTATTTCCCAAGTGTGCCCCATGAAGTAACGTTAGGTGGCACATAGACAACTGTCTGATATCTTACTTGTGTATTTTTTCTAAGATGTACAAAAATAACTAGGACATCAAGCCACTGGTGTCACGGACACTCTTCCTTAGATCTAGAACAGCTTTAAAAACTAATCAGTTTTTAAACTGATGGCTCAGTTGGTCCAGCATCTGCCTTCAGCTTGGGTCATGATCTCAGGGTCCTGGGATTAAGTTTCGCATTAGGCTTCTTGCTCAGCAGGGAGCCTGCTTCTCCCTCTGCCTTTTCTGCCTGTCATTCCTCCTGTTTGTGCGCTCACTCTCTCTCTCTGACATATAAATAAAATCTTTAAAAAAAAAATCAATTTAAGGAACCATATTAGTAATAACACAGACAGTAAATAGATAACACAGAAATCGTAAAGGTATATGCAAATTATTGAAGCCAGTAAAATAGAGACCTACATTAAGAAAGAAAAATCATTTCTATGAGCCCTGAAATCCTCTGCATGTTAACCAGTATATAGCTGTTAAAAAATACTATTCAGAATTTTAAGACCATTCAAGTGTTTTATCGACCATTCCAACATTTTTTTAAAGTAATCTCTCTAACATGGGGCTTGAACTCACCACCCAGAGACCAAAAGTCACATACTCTCCCCACTGAGCCAGCCAGGAACAGCTATTCTAACACTTTTCATTGCATGCCTTCCATGTGCTAGATGCTAGATAAATGTTCATTTAGAGATTCTAGTCAAGCTGCTTTTTGTATTTACATCACAAATATTTTTAAAGGAATCTGATGATTTAAACCCAGTAACACACAGGACGGTATGGCTATGTGCTTGCCCACAGGAGTTGCCCCAAAGGTTCTGGGTTGACCACCAGAATTCAGAAAAGGGAGAAAAGGCGTGTTTGGATGATGAGGGATTTGGCCACGTGAGGGAAGAATTTAGATAGGCAGAGAAGGTGGGACGATGGTTCTAGCAAAAGCTGAAGCAGAGCGGAGGCTGAGAAACAGCTAGAAAACCTACATCCTTACTACCACCAGCCACTGAACCAACCCTCACACCTTTGGATACATTTTCTTATTATTTGTGCCAGTTTGGGTCAGCATTTTCCTTGCAACTGAAAATATCCTACTGATACATTGTCATTAAGCTGCATTGTAAACATGAATTCTTAAATCTAACTAAATCTAACTAAAGGGTTGGGGCACCCTACTGGCTCAGTCAGTAGAGCATGCTAACTCTGGATCTTCAGGTCATGAGTTCAAGCCCCCTGTTGGGTATAGAGCTGACTGAAAATAACAATAAGTAAATCAAATAAAGGGATGACATCCTTAAAGAGTTTTCAGAAGGATCTTAAATTTAAGTTTAAATGGATTAGAATGTTTTGCTGTGGCTGATTTAATTAACAAAGATAGGAACTAGAAGTTTTTTGTTTGTTTTTTTTTTTTAAAGATTTTATTTATTTGACAGTCCGAGATGACAAGCAGGCAGAGAGAGGAGAAAGCAGGCTCCCTGCTGAGCAGAGAGCGGATGATGATGCGGGGGCTAGATCCCAGGACCCTGGGATCATAACCTGAACTGAAGGCAGGGGCTTTAACCCACTGAACCACCCAGGCGCCCCAGAAACTAGAAGTTGAGTGCCTATAAGTATTATGTACACTTTCAATATCCCAGAGGTAGTTTTATTATTACTCTTTTTTAATGGGCATTTTGTGGAGACTCAGAGAGGTATGCAAACCAGCTAAGGTCACACAAATAGCAAGTGTCTGAGCCAGGATTTAAAAGCCAGGTCTGATTTAAAAGCCAGGTCTGACTTGCCAAAACCCTACAGGGCATCTCATGCTGAGTGAGCTTGGATGGGAGCTAGGAAGTCAAAACAAAGGAAAAGTTGAAGGAGTCTCAGTAAGCAAACAAACAGAAATTTAAGCAGAACTAGATGGGGTTTCTTTCTCTCTCTCTCTCTCTCCTTTTTCTCTTTCTTTCTTTCTTTCTTTCTCTTTTTTTACTTTTATTTTTTAAATATTTTACTTATTTATTTGACAGAGATCACAAGTAGGCAGAGAGGCAGGCAGAGAGAGAAGAGGAAGCAGGCTCCCCACGTGGCTCTATCCCAGGACCCTGGGACCACCTCCAGAGCCGAAGGCAGAGGCTTTAACCCACTGAGCCACCCAGGCGCCCCTTTTTTCTTTTTTTAAAGTAAAGTCCTCCCCCAGCATGGGGCTCGAACTCACAACCCCAAGATCAGGAGTAACATGCTCTACCAACTGAGCCAGCCAGGTGCCTCTGAAAGCTTTTTCATATCTTTTAGATAAGACAGGGTTGCCAGCAACCTCTCACTTTTTCTGCCACATCTGAACCAGACACAAAAGTATTTGAAAATGCAAAATTGTTTATGAGATGTGTAATTCAAACAAGTGTTACTGAGCTGGAGTAACTGCGAGGTGCTGTTTTATAGTCCTACTGAGAGAAGAGCAGGAATGTGGTACAAACTCTATGAAAAGAGTTTTCAAACACCACACTGGACTTACAGGTCTGACATTTTTTCGAAGGCATCTAAGATGCACTGCTTATAAATAAGGATTTGGACTCCAGTGTCAGAAGACCCAGATTCAAATCCCAGGGGTTTTTTGTTGTTGTTTAAAGATTTTATTTATTTGACAGAGAGAGAGAGACAGTAAAGGAGGGAACACAAGCAGGGTGAGTTGGAGAGGGAGAAGCGGGCTTTCTGCTGAACAAGGAGTCTGACGTGGAGCTCCATCCCAGGGACCCTGGGATTATGACCTGAGTGGAAGGCAGACACCTAACGACTGAACCACCCAGGCGCCCCTCAAATACCAGTTTTCCTACTACTTGCCATGTAACCTTGAGCAAATTTCTTTTGCTTCTCGCTGAGCTTCAGTTCTCTCATCTTTAAAATGGAAATAATAATAGTACTTAGTTCAGGGGTGCCTGGTGGCTCAGTGGGTTAAGTGTCTGCCTTTGGCTTAGGTCATGATCTCAAGGTCCTGGGATGGAGCCCACCGCGCCCCCCCCCCCCCATGGAGCTCTCTGCTCAGCTTCTCTCTCTGCCCCTCTCCCTCCCCACTCATGTGCACTCTCCTCTTCTAAATAAATACATTTTTAAAATAGTACATAGTTCAAAAGGCAAGTATGCTGATTATATCAGATAATGCTGGGTTCAGAACTTACTCTACAGAGGTTAGAGAATATTACTTTTTGTCATTTTACTACTCCTCTTGAAAAAATAAATGCCTATAACCTCTCCTGTACAAACACAGAGCTGGAGCAAAGGGAGAGCTGGCTACCCGCCTGGATTATGCAGGAGGGTGTTAATCCACACTGTTGGTTCTTCCTGTATCTTCCTTTCTCCCTTCCTCTTATTCAAGACGGGAGTTGATTCCAGGAATACCGACTGAAGTCTGGAAGCCTGTGGAAGGCAGTGCAGCCAGCCACAGCCTCAGAAGGATTCCTGGGGCCCAGTAATGCCAAGAAGGGAGCAGAGGACCCTGGAGCCACAGGGGCCAGGTGGACGGGGCAACAGATCCCTCGACCCACCATGGGACTGAAGACCCAGAGCCAGAGTCATCCCAGTCCCTCACCTTAGCCTCCCTCAAACCCTCGGCACAGTGTGACACTTAGTATGTGTTGCAGAGGAACGGGGAGGACATGCCCAGGGAAGACTGCAATCAGAGGTTGTATACCAGCTAAAAATGGGGGAGGCCTGCACTGAGGGGAGTTCTAGGAAAGAAAGCCTTATTGCTTGTCCACCTGAGCTGTAGACTGAGAGTCACATGAGCTACAGCAAGAAGAATTCGGAATTGCTTGTTCCCAGGACTTTGGGGTAGACACAAGGTCCACAGACTCCAGCAAAGAATAGAAAAGAACGCAAACCTGTAATCGCCACTACCAACCTATCATCTGTTGACGGGCCTGGTGGTGGCAGCTGTCCAGAGGCCTGTGGTCTGGGTTTGAGCACAAACAAGGAAGCAAATGAGGGAGGGGAGGAACAAATAAATACACCTGGCAGAAAACTACCATTATTCACGGCCTTTCCCACCCAGTTCTTATCAAATCCCAAGATTTGGGTTTGCAGCTTGGGTTTAGCAATTAAAGCTGTTATGTTGCAACACCTTTCTGGTTTAAAGTGGTGAAGGCATAAGGCCTGTGAATTTGTGGATATGATACCACAGTCTTCTGTGCAAACAGGTGACTCACTCTGCCCCTCCAAGGCAGGAGGGGTGTGGTGGGGTGGGGAGCCAGCTCTGGTTTCACTATTAGCCCCCCAAGCCTGCTGTGAATGTCAGTTCTTCCCCAGAAGCAAACTGAGCCACCAAATCTCTTTAAATCAGTGCTGACAGCCTAACCTGAGTTTATGAAGCTGCAGGCCACAGAAGAGGCCCTCAGCTCCAGAGCTGCACTGTGTGGGGTGAGCGCCTCTGACTCAAATGAACCAGAGCCTAGCTTCCCCTGTTTTCATCACCTTAACATTTACATTCAGAGAGCCTAGGGAAATGGATCTTTGAGACAGAATATTAACCTTTGCTATAGCAAAGTCTTGGTTGTCTTTAAGCCTCTAACAAAAAATGGTACTCCTTATATCCATTCTAGCCTCGAGTCTACTGGAAAGGTCAGAACATGGGAGGAGCTCTGAGAGCAGGGAAATCTCAGGAAAGCTTAGAGCTTACAGGGACTGTAGTGACCATCTAAATTCCACTCCGGCACCTTATGCATGAGCAATCTCAAGCTGGGGAGAGGTGCGCGGTTTACAGAACTTTTTGCAAAGTCACATTACTGGATGGTCAATGAACCATGACTGGAAATCATGTTACCTGACTATTCATTCACTATAATGAACATTTGTTGGTTACTACACTTGACCCTTGAGCGGTGCATGGGTTAGAGGCACTGCTTCCCGTACAGTGGACAATCTGAGTGTGACTTTTGACTCCCCCCAAATTTAACTACTAATAACCTACTGATGACAGAAGTCTTACTGGTAACAGAAAGCCAACCAACACATTATGTTATATAAATGCATATATATATATATATATAACATATATATACTGTATTCTTATAATAAAGTAGGCTACAGAAAAGAAAATGTTAAGAAAATCATAAGAGAAGATACATTTATAGTCTTGTACTCTTTTTACAGAAAAAAAAATCCATATATAAGTAAAATTGGACCACGTGCCGTTCATGTTGTTCAAGGGTCAATTGTTTTTGTTGTGTGAGTCACAGATGGAACAGGCCTCGACTTCTCTTATGGAAGTCAGAGAGGCCACAAATCCCTCTCCCACTTTCTGGAAGCAGGAAGATAACCTAAGCTCACTCTCACCCAGCCCATTATCATAATAATGTCCAACTTGCCTATGGCAAGTTGGTTCTGCCATTTGGTTCTGCCCTAAGAACAGACCACTTTGAGCAGAGCCATATACCTTAATGATAAATTTACCTGGTGATCAGTTCACTCACTGACCAATTTGCATTATGAACAGTTTATTTAAAATTCAAGCCTCTTTTGAGTATTTTTGCATTCACCTGGCTGCCATGTTTTGGGTTGTTGAGGGGG
Source organism: Mustela erminea (assembly GCF_009829155.1). NCBI lineage: Eukaryota > Metazoa > Chordata > Mammalia > Carnivora > Mustelidae > Mustela > Mustela erminea. The sequence goes on along the minus strand of NC_045614.1, from coordinate 27,058,391 downwards.
GCACCTTTTTTGGCATTTTTACAGATTTAAAAACTTAATTTCCTCTAAGGGTTTTTTCCCCCTGCTAAATTTTGCATTTGTGTGTGTGTGTGTGTGTGTGAGAGAGAGAGAGAGAGAGAGAGAAAGGGAGAGAGAGAGAGAGAGCTCTACACCCAATGTGGGGGTTGAACTCATGACCCCAAGATCAAGAGTGCATACTCTACCAACTGAGCCAGCCAGGCACCTTGTAAATCTTGTATTTCTGATTAAGTATTTAAGAAATGTGTCACCTTTTATAAACAATAAAGTCATTCACTGTTGTGGGAGTCTTTTAATAGTATATGAACCTTTCAACAACTATAAGGGACTTATTTACAAGTGGGTATAGACTCTTCAAAGTTGTGTGCTCACAGCAAGAGACCCTTACTGAATCTGATATTCAAGGTATTAAATTCAGAATAATCCTATGTTTGTTTGTTTGTTTTTTAAAAAGATTTTATTTATTTGACACACAGAGAGAGAAATCACAAGTAGGTAGAGAGAGCGGGGGAAGCAGGCTTCCTGCTGAGCAGAGAGCCCGATGTGGGGCTCGATCCCAGGATCCTGGGATCATGACTTGAGCCGAAGGCAGAGGCTTTAACCCACTGAGCCATCCAGGTGCCCCTCAATAGCATTTTGTATAACAAAACTGTGGAATGTAAAATGGTACAGCACTCTGGAAAATGATTTGGCAGTTTCTAGAAAACTAAGCACACACTTATCCTACAACCCAGCAGTTGCAGTCCTGGGCATTTATCCCAGAGGAATGAAAACTTATGTTCACACAAAAACCTGTACATGATTGTACATAGTAGCTTTATTTGTCATAGCCCCAAACTGGAAACAGCTAAAATGTCCTACAGTAGGTGAATGATTAAACCAACTATGGTACACCCATACTGCGTGCAATAACATTTAACTGCAAATAGAACAAACTACTGATACAGGCAATAACTTGAATGGATCTCAGGGGCATTGTGCTTAAGTAAAACAAACAAACAAAAAAACTTCCAATCTACTGCTGTGACTCCATTTATATAAAATTCTCAAAATGACAAAACTTTAGAAAAGGAGACCTGATTAGTAGTTACCAGGCACAGGGAAGGGTGGTCATGTGACTATTACAGGGTAGTACCAGGGAGATCTCTGCAGTGACACAAGAGTTTTGGTGGTTACTCAACTCTGCACACTTGATAAAGCAGCATATGCACACATCTTACCAACGTCAGGTCCTGGGTTTGATACTGTGCTATAGTTCCCAGAGCCGTAACCATTGAGCGAAACTTGATGAAGGGTTCAAGGATCTCTCTGTACTATCTTTGCAACTTCCTGTGAATATATAATTATTTCAAAATAGAAAGTTTTAAAAAAAGAAAAGAAAATTATGGTTGAAAGCATCACCTGATTTCTCAAATTTCCCTTCTATACTGGTCTGAAAAAAATTCTAGTCAAGTAGAGGGATGCTTATGCCTCTCATATGGAGAAGTCTTCTTTATGCCTTTTACAGCTTCATAATATTCCGTTTCATGTCTGTACCATATATATTTTCTCATCTAAGCCCTGAATGTTTATTTCCATCTTTTGCCATTGTAAATTGTCATTATTCTAAATATCCACATATCACCTTATACATAAATTTCATCCATTTCTTTTATGACTATGTTTGTAATACAAAGTCTTTGAAGTGGCAAAACTGGTTTTCTTTTCTTTTCTTTTCTTTTTAAGATTTTGTTTATTTACTTAGAGACTAAGAGAGACAGCATGAGAGGGGAAAGGGTCAGAGGGAGAAGCAGACTCCCTGTTGAGCAGGGAGCCCAATGTGGGACTCGATCCTGTGACTCTGGGATCATGACCTCAGCAGAAGGCAGTCGCTTAACCAACTGAGCCACTCAGGTGCCCCCCAAACTGGTTTTCTTAACAATTATACTGTATTGCTATATTATTCTGTTTTTTAAGCAACATATAAATTGTTTTCAAGAAGCTTCATTTCTGAAAATAGATCTTTATGCACAGATTCTTAATGGCAAAAGTTTTTAGTCTACTTCAAGTTGTACACATTCAACATTAAAAAAAGATAAAAGCAGGGGTGCCTGGGTGGCTCAATGGGTTAAGCCTCTGCCTTCAGCTCAGGTCATGATCTCAGGGTCTTGGGATCGAGCCCCACATCAGGCTCTCTGCTCAGCGGGGAGCCTATTTCCCCCCCTCTCTCTGCCTGTTGCTCTGCCTGCTTGTGATCTCTGTCTGTCAAATAAATAAATAAAATCTTTTTTTTTTTTAAGATAAAAGCAGTAACAGCTTAAAATTAAAAACAAAATAACAAACAAAAAAAAAGGAAAGACTGTTACATTCATTCCTTTACCATGAGGGGAGTACTATAGCACTTTTTAAATCAAAGCAACAATTAGAACAGAGCCAGGATAATTCTACTGTAAATACCTAGAAAGACACTGCAACTAATAATTGTTCTTTCATTAAGTGGAACTGAGCTGTTACATTCAGTCAGCAAACCTTTCTGAGCAGTAAATAAATAAATAAAACATTTCTATTTTATTAACTTAAGCTCGTTATTTATCTATTGGTATTGATTTAAATACATTCTTAAATTTTTTAAAAATAGTCATTTATTAGGGATAGAGAGAGTGAGAGAGAGTGAGCACAAGTGGGAGGAAGGGCAGAGGTGGGGAGGCAAAGCGGGCTCTCTCTGAGCAAGGAGCCCTCCGTGGCTGGAAGGACCCGATCGCAGGACCCAGGGATCACAACCTAAGCTGAAGGCAGACGCTTAACTGACAGAGCCACCCAGGCGCCCCTTAAATAGATTTTTTTAAAAGAATTTAAGTAATCTCTACACCAATGGGTGGCTTGACCCAACAACCTCCAGATCAAGAGTCTCATGCTCTAGGGCCTGAACCAGTCAAGCACCCCGACTTAAATGCAGTTTTAAAGTTATACACTCACTATTATAATACAGTTCATTTTTACACAGATCCAGAGAAAATGTGAAATTCTGTCCACCTAAAAATAACAACTACACATAGAATAAGACTGCTGTTATTAATTCAGAGACATCTTCCAACACAGTATTATAAATAGGTGCTAACGTATTGAACAAAATGGCTTTCCTTCAGCCAAAAAACATCTTTTTAATCTAGTCAAGTAATATGCGTCAAAATGTTTAGGATGCTACACAGCTCCTGGAAATGGGGCGCCGTATCCATCCTTTAAAAGTTCACGGTACAGCGTGTGGGTGAAGCTTTCTGGGCAACCTTCCCCTCTTTCAGCCTTTGCTGCGGCGAAGCCAAAATGTGGGCTCATAGTCTGAGTTTTGCAACCCACAGAAAATGTGGCTAAGGCCGGAAAACAGACGTATTTACACTTTTGGAGGCCTCACGTTTCACGAGTCACATGGCTGGCCTGACACAGTGGCTTCCGCGCCTTCTGCGGCTTGCGACGGCCACTCAAGGGGAGCGGGCGCCCTCTAGGGCTGAGCCTGGGTACTGAAATAGTCACTGCCACCTGGGGAAGGGACTGGGGGAATTCACCTGGATGGCTTTTCCTCAACAGCTCTGCTTCTAGAACTTAAGAAACTAAATTCTATCAGCAGTACCAGAAATAATCCTATGGACCGATGCGTGTGCGTACGAGCGCGTGCATGTGTACACACCCATAATATCCCCTTTAGAACCCCTAAAAAGAAGCAGGAAACCACTGTGCTTGCCCCTGGTTGGGGGTGGGGGGAGACATCGCAAGAGAGACAGGGACAGGTGGAACACTCACTTTCCCTTCCCCCCCAAATTTATCATGAAAAACTTTCAAACATACAGAACAGGTGAAAGAATACTGCAATGAATTTCCACATACTCACCACTTAGATGCCACAGCTCTTGTCATTTGTCACATTTGCTTTAGCTCTATATTTATTTGCCTGAAATATAGGATTAAAGACCCACATGAAAAATCATCTCTTTCACAGACAACATAATTGCCTATGTGGGCAATCCTATGGAACCTACAAAAAGCTTCCAGAAATAATAAATGAATATAGCAAGGTTGCAGATTTTTTTTTTTTAAGATTTTATTTATTTATTTGACAGAGTGATCACAAGTAGGCAGAGAGGCAGACAGAGAGAGGGGAAGCAGGCTCCCTGCTAAGCAGAGAGACCGATGCGGGGCTCGATCCCAGGACCCTGGGATCATGACCTGAGCCGAAGGCAGAGGCTTTAGCCCACTGAGCCACCCAGGCACCCCAGCAAGGTTGCAGATTAAATGTCCAACCCCTGGAAACCACTATATTTTGATATATTAGCAGTAAAAAACTGGAAACTGAAAAAGTTTTACACATCATTTACAATAGTCTAAAAAGGACAGAAATACTTAGACATAAATCTAATACAATATGTGCAAGTCCTGAAAGTTGAAAACTACAATAGTCCAATGAAAGAAATCAAAGAAAACAAAGTTAAGGGAGAGACATGTTGTGAAAGTGGTTGGAAGACAGTATAGTTAGGATATAGTCCATCCCAAAATGTTCTAGTTTCCTCACTATTTCAATCGAAATTCTATTTTTTTTGTAGATGGAGATAAGCTGATTATAAAAACAATTTTGAAAAAGAAGAGTTATGTTGGAAGACTTATACTACTTGACACAGCTAAAGTAATTAAGGCAGTATAATATTGAAGGGATAAACGTAGAGATCAATGGAACAGAACAGGCAGTCCAACTATAGACCCACACAAAACAGTCAACGAAGGTGCAAAGGAACTCAATGGAGAAAAGACGGTCTTTTTACCAAATGATGTTGAAACAAATGGACACCATCTGCAAAAAAAGAAAATTCAGGACCTAAACCTCACATATTAAATACAAATTAACTCCAGGCACCTGGGTGGCTCAGTGGGTTAAGTCTCTGCCTTCAGCTTAGGTCATGATCCCAGGGTCCTAGGATCGAGCCCCACATCGGGCTCTCTGCTCGGCGGGGAGCCTGCTTCCCCACACTCTCTCTGTGTGCCTCTACTTACGACCTCTTTTTGTCAAATAAATAAAATCTTAAAAAAATACAAATTAACTCAAAATGGATTATAAATCTAAATGTAAAACTATAAAACTTTAGAAGGAAACATCAAAGAAAACCTTTGCAATCTGGTGTTAGGCAAAGAGTTCTGAGATAAGATACCAAAATGTGACCCATAAAAGACAAATTTGGGGAATTGAATTTCATAAAATTTTAAGCCTTTCTCTCTACAAAAGACACTGTTAAGAAAATGAAAAGATATGCCACAGACTGTGAGAAAATATTTGAAAGTTAGATATTCAACACAGAACTTGTATCCAGAATATATATATATATATATATATATATATATATATATATCTCAACTGTGAGAAACTTTCAAATGACCTAATAAAAAATGGGCAAGGGATTTAAACAGGTATTCCACCAAAGATGACATAGAAGTGGCCAATGAGTTGTTGAAGAGATGTTCAACATCATTAGCCATTAGGAAATGCAAATTAAAACCACGGTGATAATGGGGCGCTAGGTGGCTCAGTTGGTTAAGCAACTGCCTTTGGCTCAGGTCATGATCCTGGACTCCTGGGATTGAATCCCGCATCAGGCTCCTAGCTCCATTGGGAGTCAGCTTCTGCCTCTGACCTTCTCCCCTCTCATGCTCTCTCTCACTGTCTCTCTCTCAAATAAGTAAATAAAATCTTGGGGCACCTGGATGGCTCAGTGGGTTAAGCCTCTGCCTTCGGCTCGGGTCATGATCCCAGTGTCCTGGGATGGAGCCCTGCATCAGGCTCTCTGCTCGGCAGGGAGCCTGCTTCCCTTCCTCTCTCTCTCTTTGCCTACCTGTGATCTCTGTCAAATAAATAAATAAAATCTTAAAATAAATAAATAAAATCTTTTTAAAAAATCACCATGATGATATTACTAAACACCTAACAGAATGGCAAAAAAGCAAAAAGAACAAACAAATTATACTACCAAATGTTGGAGAGGATATGGAGCAGCTGGAACTCTCATACACTGCTGGTGAGAATAAAAAATGGTACAGCCAGTCTAGAAAGCAGTTTGACACTTTCTTAGAAGTTAAATACATGCGGGGTGCCTGGGTGGATCAGTGGGTTAAAGTCTCTGCCTTCGGCTCAGGTCATGATCTCAGGGTCCTGGGATCGAGCCCCACATTGGGCTCTCTGCTTCCCCCCTATCCCCTGCCTGCCTCTCTGCCTACCTGTGATCTCTGTCTGTCAAAAAAAAAAAAAAAAAAAAAAGTTAAATACATGCACCATATGACCCAGCAATCCCAATCCCACACCATAGAGAAATACAAACATACATTTACATAAAACCCTATAAAAATTTTTTTGAATTTGCTCTATTCAGCATTGCCAAAAACTGGGAACAATTCAAATGTCCCTCAACAAGCAAATGGATAAACCAATTGTGGTACATGCATACAGTTGAGTACTACTCAGCAAGAACAAACAATGAACTACTGATACACATGACAACTTGGATGAATCTCAAAAGTATTATGTGAGTGAAAGAAGTCAGACTCCAAAGTTATATACTGTATGATTTCATTTATATAACATTCTGGAAAAGGCAGTAGTATGGCAATAAACACAGATTAGTGGTTATTGGGGATGGGAGCAAGGAGTGGGCTTTGTGAGAAGAGAAGGAGGGAGTTTTGGGGATCATAGGACTGTTCTGTATCCTCACTGTGGTTGTCAGCTTCAAAATTCTTCAAGCTGGACACACACACACACAGAACTTTACTGTATGCTCACTTAAAAATATGTTTTCAAAAAGCTAATCTTCGTGTAAACAAAGAGAGATCCAGATATACATGCTTATACACAAATGGTCCTTCTTGTAAATACACAGAAGAAATGAGTCATAGTGGCTGGCGAAGTGGGGAGAGGAAGCAAGGTAACGAAGATTGGGGGAGGGGAGGGCAATTACTTTTTAACTTTTTTTTTTTTTATATATTTTTTAAGATTTTATTTATTCATCTGACAGACAGAGAACACAAGTAGGCAGAGAGTCAGGCAGAGATAGAGAGGGAAGTAGGCTCCCTGCTGAGCAGGGAGCCCAATGGGAGGCTCAATCCCAGGACCCTGAGATCATGACCCAAGCCTAAGGCAGAGGCTGAACCCACTGAGCCACCGAGGTGCTCCACTTTTTAACTTTCTGTACTTGAATTTTTTTTTCCTATAATGAAAAAAATCTCCTACTCAAAAATATTTTTGGAATTAAAAATAAAATATAAAACATAAAGGCAAATTAATAGATGAAAAAGAAATATGTAAAAATAATAAATCATATTTTGATCATAATTAAAAATCTTCCTTTTATTTTTAAATCTGTTAAGCTATTACATATTATCCCTTCCAAGCATTTTTCTATGCATACATACTTCTAGATAAAATTCAGATTATATTTCAAACTATTTTTATTCTGCTTTTTTCCTTTAATATTATTTCATAAATACTTTTGCATATTAATTAATTCTTTAAAAATAGAATTTCAAGTATTATGTAATATTTCAACATCTGGATATATCCTAATTTATCTAAGTATTTTCCCAGATATTTAAATAGTTGAAAAACTGTCCTACTATATGAATATTTTCACATAAATTAATCAGAAGCAACCAAGATTTAAGAGGATAAATCCTTACAAGTAGAATAGCTAGGCCAAAGGAATATGTATATATTATAAAATATAAACACATTTATTTATATGGATGAACATATTTATTTGAAGGTTCTTAAGGATTGATTAACAAAATGCTTTTCAGAAACACTCGAACAATTAATACTGTGTATGAGTGTCTATTTCCCTGAGCCCTTATAAATATGGATAAACTTTGTCAAATCTTTAATAATTTGAAGGACCAAAAAATGGGGTCTCATTGATGTTTTAAATTCTATCCCTTTGGGTATGAGTGAAGTCAGACATAATTCATGTTTTGTTGTTTGTTTTTTTTTTACATAATTCATGTTTGCTATCGTTTCTACTACTTTGTGAAAGTGTTCTCTTCATGCTCTTTGCCCATTTTCTATTGGGATTTTAGTGGTTTCTCCTTACTCCTTAGGAATTCTTTATGTATTAAGTATTTATATAAATATATTGCCATGTCTGTGACAAAGATTTCCCAGTATATTATCTGGCCTGTAATTTTATGAATTGTGTATGTTAATTAACAATAAATTAAAGAAAAATATTCTCACTATTAAAAAAAAATACTATATAAAAGGTATAAAAAGAAAAGTAAGCGGTGCCTGGGTGGCTCAGTGGATTAAGCCTTTGCCTTCGGCTCAGGTCATGATCTCAGGGCCCTGGGATCAAGTCCTGCATCAGGCTCTCTGCTCATCAGGGAGCCTGCTTCCCCCCTCTCTCTGTCTGTCTCTCTGCCTACTTGTGATATCTCTCTCTCTGCCAAATAAATAAATAAAATATTTTTTTAAAAAATGGGCGCCTGGGTGGCTCAGTGGGTTAAAACCTCTGCTTTTGGCTCAGGTCATGATCCCAGGGTCCTGGGATCAAGCCCCAAGTTGGGCTCTCTGCTCAGTGGGGAGCCTGCTTCCTTCTCTCTCTCTGCCTGCCTCTCTGCCTACTTATGATCTCTGTCAAATAAATAAAATATTTTTAAAAATAAATAAATAAAAAATAAAAATTAAAAAAATTAAAAAAAAAAGACAAGTAAAACATTTCTTGATCTCTATTAGTCAAATTCTACCCCTCAACTGTTTAGCCTCTCTTCACAATTTCTTATGAATTCTTTCAAAACACTTTTTTTATGAGTAAATATTTTTATTCCTGTATTTTATTAAACAATTGGGATTCCATTTTTCTATTTATTTGACACAGAGAGAGAGCCTACGCAGGAGGACAGGCAGAAACAGGCTCCCAGCAGAGCAGGGGAAGCCCAATGTGGGATTCCATCCCAGGACCCCAGGATCATGACCTGAGCTGAGCCTAAGGCAGTCACTTAACCAACTGAGACATTCAAGTGCCCAGGATTGCATTTTTTTCAGTTCATATCTCATCTTGTTTGGAGATTGTTTCCAATAAGTACATATGGTATATATGTATAGATCTGTACATGTAGGTCTGCTTCATTCTCCCATTTTTATTAACAGAAGAGTGATATTCCATGGAAGGGATGTAACATGCTTCATTAAACCAGTTCCCAACTGATGGATATGCAAATGCTTCTAGTTTTTCCCTATTTCTACTTTTTAAAAATTTCCTTATCCAATATTCATTTATATGAATTTGGTACAGTGTTTCCCACTTTTTTAACCTGTGAGGAAAGATAAGATCACTTTCATAAAAATGTATTTATAACGTATCATAGAAACCAGAGGCATTGGGTGCCTGGGTGGCTCAGTTGGTTGGGCAGCTGCCTTCAGCTCAGGTCATGATTCTGGAGTCCCAGGATCGAGTCCCACATCGGGCTCCCTGCTGAGCGGGGAGTCTGCTTCTCCCGATGACCTCTCCCCTCTCATGCTCTCTCTCTCTCATTTTCTCTCTCTCAAATAAATAAATAAAATCTAAAAAAAAAAAAAGAAAAAGAAAAAGAAACCAGAGGCATTGTTGTTGATAAAATAAGAATAATCACTAATATGCCACCTGTCCCTGAATACAAAGCATGTCTTCTCTGCTTCATCCTGAGGGAACAAAAGGAGACAGTCATTCACTGAGGCTTTTCGTGTGAAGTTTAAATTCTGCTGTGGTCACTTTCTTAAAAGAGGTTGACAGACATTAAGCACATGAAAGGTGCTCAACACTGTTGATAATCAAGGAAACAAAAATTAAAACAACATGAGATATAAACCCATACCCAACAGGATAGCAAAATCTTAAAAACTGACATCATCATATGTTGGTAAAGATTTGGAGCACCTTAGTTAAGAGGCTGCCTTAGGCTCTAGTCATGATCCTGGACTCCGGAGATTAAGCCCTGAATCTTGCTCACTGCTCAGCAGGGAGTCTCCTCCCTATACCCCTCACCCCACTCTCCTGCTTTCTCTCAAATAAATAAACACAAATCTTAAAAAATATATATTTGGAGTAACTGAAATGTGCTCATCTTGGTGGAAGGAATATAAAATAGTACCACCACTTTGGAGAATTATTTGGCATTTCTTTCTTTTTTCCTTTTTTTAAAAGATTTGATTTATTTATTTGCAGGGAGAGATCACAAGTAGGCAGAGAGGCAGGCAGAGGGGGAGGGAGAAGCAGGCTCCCTGCAGAGCGGAGAGGCCGATGTGGGGCTCTATCCCAAGACTCTGAGATCATGACCTGAGCCAAAGGCAGAGGCCTAACCCACTGAGCCACCCAGGACCCCCATTATATGGCATTTCTTGTAAAACTGAACATATACCTGCTCTATCTATGACCCAGAATTTCACTCCAAGAGAAACAGAAACATAGGCCTCATAATGACTTTAATATGTATATTCATAGCAGCTTTATCCATAATAGCCTCAAACTGGGAACAGCCTAGGTGTCCATCAATGAACTGGGTAAGCAACAACACAAAGGAGTGAACTGCAGTCAAGCTGATTCTAAAATTTATATTATAGGGTAAAAAACTAAAATAACCAAAACGATTTTGAAGAAGAGAAATGTAATAGGAATCACACTACCTGATTTTAGGCATTACAATATAGCTATAGCTATCAAGACAGTATGGTACTGGAGGAGGAGGGACAGAGCTACAGAACAATGGCACAGGATAGACTCTAGAAATACATCTACACAAGTTTGGCTAAATGATTTTTGACAAATATGCAAAAACAATTCAATCGAAAAAGTAATTCTCTCAACAAATGGTATTGGAATAGTGGACATACTTGAGGAAAAAAGACAAAGATGTCAACCTAAACCTAAATATAATACAAAAATTAAAATAGATCATAGATCTAAATGGAAAACATAAAACCATAGTACTTTTATAAAAAAGAAGAAAAATCTTTGTTATGCTGGTGTTAGATAAAAATTTCTCATATATGACACCAATAAAAGCATGATCCATAAAAGAAAAAAGTTGAAAAATTGGACTTCATCAAAATTAAAAACTCTTGCCTGTGAAGTATCTTTACAGGATGAAAAGACAACCCATAAACTGAAGAACATGTTTGCCTATCACATATCTGACAAAAGACTTGTATATGGAATCCATAAACAGTGCTCTGAAGACAACGGTAAGAAAATAATCTTATTATGCAAAAATCAATCAATGAAATAGATCACATAAACAGAATGAAGGGGGGAAAACTTCCTGGATACAGAAAAAGTATATGCAAAATTCAACACCCTTTCATGTTAAAAACATTTTTTGGGCTAGAAATAGAAAGAAACCACCTCAACATAATAAAGCCCATATATAAAAAACCTATAGTTAACATCAGCTAGCTCAATGGTGAAAAGCTGAAAATTTTTCCTCTAAGATCAGGAAGCAGACAAAGATGCCTGCTTTTGATACTTCTACTCAATATAGTATTGGAAGCTCTAGTCAGAGCAATTAGGCAAGAAAAATAAAATAAAATCCAAACTGGAAAGGAAGACACAAAATTATTTCTTTTTACAGATGGCATGAACTTATACATAGAAAATCCCAAAGGGGCACCTGGGTGGCTCAGTGGGTTAAGCCTCTGCCTTCGGCTCAGGTCATGATCTCAGGGTCCTGGGATCGAGTCCCACATTGGGCTCCCTGCTCAGTGGGGAGCCTGATCCCAGAGATTACACACACACACACACACACACACACACACACACACACACCTGTTAGAATAAACAAATTCAGCAAGGATATGAAATCAGCACTCAAAAATCAGGTGCATTTCTATACACTGACAATGGATAAGATGAAAAGGAGATTAAGAAAAGCATTCCAGGGGCACCTGGGTGGCTCAGTATGTTAAGCCGTTGCCTTCGGCTCAGGTCATGATTTCAGGGTCCTGGGATCAAGTCCCGCATCGGGCTCTCTGCTCAGCAGGGAGCCTGCTTCCCTTCCTCTCTCTCTGCCTGCCTCTCTGCCTACTTGTGATCTCTCTCTGTCAAATAAATAAATAAAATCTTTAAAAAAAAAAAAAAAGAAAAGAAAAGCATTCCACTCATAGTAGCATCCAAAAGAACATAATAATTAGGAATTAACTTAACCAAGGAGGCTAAAGACTTAAACACTGAAAACTATAAGACACTGTTAAAGGAAACTAAAGACAACACAAATACATAAAAGATATCCTGTGTTCATAGACTGGAAGGCTTTATATTGTTAAGATGTCAACACCATCCAAAGCAATCTACAGATCTAGTGCAATCTCTATCAAAATCCTAATGACAGTGTTTACAGAAATAGTAAAACCCATCCTAAAGTTCACATGGAATCTCAAGGAACCTCAACTAGACAAAATAATCTTGAAAAAGAATAACAAAGCTGGAGGACTCAACTTCTGATTTCAAAACTTACTACCAAGCTATAGTAATCAAAACAGTGTGGTACTCGGGCGCCTGGGTGGGTCAGTCAGTGGGGCGTCTAACCCTTGGTTTTGGCTCCAGTTATGATCTCAGGGTCCTGGGATTGAGCCCTGCATCGGGCTCCCCACTTAGCAGGGAATCTGCTTATTCTTTTCCCTTTGCTGCTCCTCCTTCTCTCTCTCTGTCAAATAAATATATAAAATCTTTAAAAAAAAAAAAAACAACCTGTGTGGTACTGACATAAATATAGGCATGGAAACCAAAAAATAAACTAGAAAGGTCAAAAGAAAACTCTCCCGTATATGGTCAAATCATTTTCAACAAGGGTACCATGACAGTCAACATGGAAAGGACAGTGTTTTCAACAAATGGTATTGGGAAAACTGGATATCTACATGCAAAAGAATGAAATTGGGCCCGACTTTATATAGAATACAAAAATTAACTCAAAAGGGGTCAAAGACCTAAACATAAGAGCTAATACTATAAAACTCCTAGAAGAAAATATAGGAAAAACGCTTCACGATGCTGAATTTAGGAATCATTTCTTAGATACGTTAAATCAGAAACAAATGGAGGAGGGGCAAGTGGCCCGCTCAGTCAGAAGAGCTTGCAGTTCTCGATCTCAGGGGGTTCATGAGTTCCAACGCCATGCTGAGTGTAAAGATTATTTAAAAAAAAAAAAAATTAGTAAACTACTGATACACTCAACATGGATGAATCTCAAAAACACTTTGCTGAGCCAGACACAAGAGTACGCGTCTTATAATTGCCTTTATTTCAAGTTCGAGAACAGGCAAATTAAGTTACAATGATGGAAATTAGATCTGTGGTTCCCTGTGCGGTGATGTGCGGGGAATGACTGGGAGGAAACATGGAGGGAACTTTCTGAGGTGGTAGGAATGTGCATTTCACTGTGTTTAAATTACGTCTGAAAAGGGAGGGTGAGTGAAAAATCCCTCTTAATAAATCTCATTTGAAATGCCTAAGCCATAAATCAATCAATAAATAATTTGGTCAAGCCCATAGAAGGTTGAAAATTTTGGATGAAGGACTTTCTGAGACTTTCTGAGGACTGACAACCCAAAGTGACTTGAGGACAACTGGAGGTAACAGCAATCACCTGAGAGGGTTCCTGTGAGAATTAAAGGGGCTGTAAAGCACTTACCACAATGCTTGGCACACAGTAGGCGCTTAATGCATCAGTGAAAGCTCTGGTTCGCATTCCAGGGAACAGACTGAGCGCAGTCCCAGGAAGACCGGACTCGCTCCTAAGGTGGTTAAGTTCCCTGTCACTAGAGAGTGCGCAAGCGACACTTGGTGCCCTGAGGGTTTCAGTGCCCTCAAAAGGCTGACCTAACAGCCTCAAGTTATGTTCCTTAGAGTCTGACTTTCCGTCTCCGTGCTTCAAGCACCACCACTTATGAAAGCGTCCCCGACACGCAGCCCGCACTGCAGCAACCTCCCGCTCCCGAGGAAGTTAGCTGGAGTCCACCCCAGAAACAGCTGTGGAACCACCCAACGCGCCACCTCAGCCCCGCCCCTCGGCCCCTCACCCCTGAGGGGATGGGCAGAGCACGCAGGCGCCGCGCCCTGCCATTGGCTCGAGCTGGCGGGGGAGGCGGGGCCTGACTAGACTGCGGTCCTGCTGTGTTGTCATTCGGCGACGGCTAGAGGACACAGTCAAGATGGCGGCAGTGTCTGGCCTGATGCGGAGACCCCTTGAACAGGTACACAGCGGCACGCGTGCCTGCGCGCGATTCCTGCCCACCTTGCGTCCCCTCTCAGCGTCTTCTCTCTCCCCGCCAGGTCTCCGGGCTGCTGAGGAGGCGCTTCCACCGGACGGCGCCGGCGGCGCTGCAGGTAAGTGGCCTGGACGCCCGCCGGGGCAGTGAGGGGGCCGTCCATCTCGGGGCGGAGGCCGGGGACGCGCCTGCGCCATGGGGAGAGGGACAGCAGCGGGCCCTGGAGTCTACGGATTCCGACGTCCAGCCTGGGATTCGTCGTGCTTCTGTTGGGACCCAGCACCGGACACACCAGCATATCACCCCCGCCAGGCTCATTGGGAATCTGTGGGGCGGTCTGACTTTGACGCTTCTTCCCTCACCCTCCTTTTAAATCTTTACTGTACTAAAATACATAAATCCAATGTTCCCATTTTGAAGTGTATATTGAGCGGCACTAAGTCCAGTTACTGCGTTGTGAGACCGTCTTCAGAACTTTGTCACCATCACAATCAGAAACTCTACCCCTTAAACAGGAACTTCCCATATCCCCCAGCTCCTGGTAACCTCTTTTGCACTTTCTGTGCCTGTGAATTTATCTATTCTAGGTACGTCCTGTAAGTGGAATCCTACATTGTTCTTTTAGGTCTGCTTTATTTCACTTTGCATGGTTGTTTTCAAGGTTCACGTATGTTACAGCATGTGTCAGAATTTCATTTTTTTAAAAGATTTTATTTATTTATTTGACAGATCACAAGTAGGCAGGGAGGCAGGCTCCCCGCTGAGCAAAGAGCCCCATTCCGGGCTCCATCCCAGGACCCTGAGATCATGACCCCAGCCGAAGGCAGAGGCTTAACCCACTGAACCACACAGGCGCCCTTCATTTCTTTTTTTAAGGCTAATATTCTATCTTATGCATATACCACATCTTGTTCATCCATTCATCTGTTGATGGACATTTGGGTGTTTTCACCTTTTGGATTTGTGAATAATGCTGCTGAGAACATTGGTGTGCAAGTATCTGAGTCCCTGCTTTTATTTCTTTTGAGCATCCATCTAGAATTGGAATTGTTGGATCATATAGTAATTCTGTGTTCAACTCTTTGAGGAATTTCCCACCATCCCCCCCCTTTTTTTTTAATTAGAGGATTCTACCAGTCTGTTTAGTAAAATAACTTGTAGATTCTGAAGGTAGTGTTTGGAAGTGCCTGGTACCTAGTGAGTGCTCAAAACATAGTTTTATATGGGCCTCCTTAACAGTTCTCCGTCCCACGCTATACCAAGTGTGGAAATAAACAACCCAGTATAATTTCTACTTAGGAAACTACTTATGAGCTGGTCTGGCCAGTAAAGAGATTTTTGTTAAGTTTAGATGCACATCAAGAAAAAAGTGTTCAGGGGGTGCCTGGGTGGCTCAGTGGGTTAAAGCCTCTGCCTTTGGCTCAGGTCATGATCCCCAGGGTCCTGGGATTGAGCCCCACATCAGGCTCTCTGCTCAGCAGGAAGCCGGCCCCCCCACCACCTCTCTGCCTACTTGTGATCTCTGTCTGTCAAATAAATAAATAAATAAATAAATAAATAAATAAAATCTTAAAAAAAAAAAAAAAAACAAAGTTCAGTAAACCCACTAACAAATCCAGTGAGGCTGTATGATAAAAACGTTACTTTTCTAATTCTTCGAACTTTTAAAGAGAAGCCTGTTCTAGCGATAGTTTTTATATTATGTGCTGTAGGTAGGTAATTATAAAAGGAAAGAACCTCAATAGTATCTGAGATAATTCTGCAGTAATCCTTGTTGATTGTTTTCCCCATACCTGTGACAGGTGACAGTTCGTGATGCTATAAACCAAGGTATGGATGAGGAGCTGGAAAGAGATGAGAAGGTATTTCTGCTTGGGGAAGAAGTTGCCCAGTATGATGGGGCATATAAGGTAACCCAAAATACAATAAAGCAATATACATTGAGGTGGCTTTTGGCCCCCATATACACTTAAAAGTAATGAGATCATCGTGTAATTTTAGGTTAGTCGAGGCCTGTGGAAGAAGTATGGAGATAAGAGGATCATAGACACTCCCATATCTGAAGTAAGTCTTCCATCAGGAAGCGGACCTTTCAGGGGCATGTTAAAGTGTACGCTGTTCTGATTTTTATGCATTTTCACTTGTGTTTATATTTTACTTATAGATGGGCTTTGCTGGAATTGCCGTGGGTGCAGCTATGGTATGTAATCCTCTTTATGAATCTCATCCAAAGATACTTCTTTTAACATGAACTTTTAAAACTATTGTTTGAATTTTGGAGTGGTTGCCACTTTTTATCACTTTTTAGTTTTTCAAAGATCTTTGTTTCTTTTTTGACAGGCTGGGTTGAGGCCCATTTGTGAATTTATGACCTTCAATTTCTCTATGCAAGCCATTGACCAGGTTATAAACTCAGCTGCCAAGACCTACTACATGTCGGGGGGCCTTCAGCCTGTGCCCATAGTCTTCAGGGGGCCCAATGGCGCCTCAGCAGGAGTGGCTGCCCAGCACTCACAGTGCTTTGCTGCCTGGTATGGGCACTGCCCAGGCCTAAAGGTGGTCAGCCCCTGGAATTCAGAGGATGCAAAAGGACTTATTAAATCAGCCATTCGGGATAATAATCCAGGTCAGTAGAATGACCCTTGGGTCTCTTTTGAACCTTAAAGAACTAAGTCGCAATCTTTGCCTGGAAGGAAGCCGTTAAAGCTTCTAGTTAGGCTTAGATACATCATATAAAATGTCAGTTAATGGGGCGCCTGGGTGGCTCAGTGGGTTAAGCCGCTGCCTTTGGCTCGGGTCATGATCTCAGGGTCCTGGGATCGAGTCCCGCATCGGGCTTTCTGCTCAGCAGGGAGCCGCCTTCCTCCTCTCTCTCTCTGCCTGCCTCTCTGCCTACTTGTGATCTCTCTCTGTCAAATAAATAGATAAAATCTTTTAAAAAAAATGTCAATTAATGATTTAGAGATACGGTAAAGACCGTTTTGTTTTTGCTTTTCTGACTGTAAAGGGGCCTGCTAGGTACCTACAATGCTGATTTAACTACAATAGATAAAATTAGGATTGACCAGAATATAAATGCCGGTACCTAAGCCATCCTCTCAAGGCTACTAGACAATAGTTGTGAGGCTTCCTACTGTCACAGTGAAACTTTTTGCAAAATGAGTCATAGTGTTGTATATACATTTGGTCATGTAGTTACTTCTGTTAAATATTTGTATTTTTCAGTGGTGGTGCTAGAGAATGAACTGATGTATGGAGTTCCTTTTGAATTACCCTCAGAAGCTCAGTCAAAAGATTTTCTGATTCCCATTGGAAAAGCCAAAATAGAAAGGCAAGGTAAGAGCACTTAGTACATCTTAAATATTATTTGTAATCTAGCCCCTGTATTTATGTTGGTCAAATTCTTTTTTTGTTTTTTTAGAGGTGGGGGAAAGTTGGCAGTGGCGGGCGAGAGATAGGGGGAGAATCTTAAGCAGGCTCTATGCCCAGCCCAGAGCTTGACTAGGGCTTAATCTCATTACCCTAAGATCATGACTTAAGCTTAAATCAACAGTTGGACGCTTAACTGACTGAGCCTGCCAGGCGCACCTTGTCAAATTCATTCTTGAAGTTACTTGCCTTTTACTTTGATTAGGAAATTATAGGATGAGATCAAGAAAATGTGTCATGTTTTGCTTATACATTTATGCTTCCTAATTCTCAGTCCAGTAGATTTGTATTTCATCTCATCTCCCTGGAATGGAGTTGAGTTGAAGATTTTACAAATGAGCAAGAGCCACAGTGGCTGTGGGGCAGTACAGCATTTTTGGTTTCAACCTGGCCTCTGATCTGTGACCACTTTGTTTCAGGGACACACATAACCGTAGTTGCCCATTCAAGACCTGTGGGCCACTGCTTAGAAGCTGCAACAGTGCTATCCAAAGAGGGAATTGAATGTGAGGTATGTGGACATTCACTTCTGGAAAAATCAGAAAGTTTCCTTTTAAAATTAAGACCCAGAAATAGGAGTTTGAATTCTTTAACAGGTTAACTGAGTGTAAAATCTTGCTTTGCAAATACCTAGCTTTTTACTGTGTAGGTTCTAGATCTGTTACAGTAGTACCTGCTTTCTCAAGTTGGGATCCAGCCTTGGAGCTGGAGTTCAGGAGAGGGGCAGGCTTAGAAATCAGGGTCTAACTCCTTCACGTCAGGACCTGCCACTTGCTGGTTACACTTGGGCAAGATCTGTACTCTTAATCTCAGCCACATCAGCTGTAAACTGAGGAGAATACACTTACTCTCCCCTCGGGGTGGTTGTGGGAATCACACATAGTGTAGCACCTGGTGCACAGTGAGCAGTCAGTTGGTAGTTATTAGTTGTTTTGACAAGAAGTAAGTTAGCAAAGGAGGATAAGTGAATTCTTAACCACTTGTGGTAGAGATAAAGATTTTCATTTTAATTACAATTTCCCATTTTACATTTTGTTCTTGGATAGGCAGATTCGATCTTCCTAGACCCAGAGATTAACAGGAAATAAGAGAGGGAGTGGTATTATGGGGATGAGACTACATTTGTGGTGCAGTGGCTCTACAAATCATATCTATGTTGTCTGTTTAGGTGATAAATATGCGAACCATCAGACCAATGGACATTGAAACAATAGAAGCCAGTGTCATGAAGACCAATCATCTTGTAACTGTGGAAGGAGGCTGGCCACAGTTTGGAGTAGGAGCTGAAGTTTGTGCCAGGATCATGGAAGGTATTTCAGAGAAACTGGTTCTAGAATACTCAGACTGTAATAAATAGTGTGTACCTTGATACTGGACAGAGATTAGAAGCTAGGACAACAGTCTTAACTTGACACCTTGGCATTTTTCATTTGGGTCGATGGGTGTTTTTGGTGGGGGAGGGGTAAATGTTTTTTAAAAAGCCAGAAACAGTCCTGGTAATGAGTATTCCTTTAGATTTTCTCTCTTTTGGAGAGCCATACCTCCTATGGGAAGGTGGTGGTGCTCAGTGGCTTTTCTTGCCTCTCAGTGAGCCTCCTTCTCTCCTAGGCCCTGCATTCAATTTCCTGGATGCTCCTGCAGTTCGTGTCACTGGTGCTGACGTCCCCATGCCTTATGCAAAGATTCTAGAAGACAACTCTATACCTCAGGTTAAAGACATCATATTTGCAATAAAGAAAACATTAAATATTTAGTTTGGACTTGAATTTCAAGTCGTTGGGATTTACTTAAAATACTTGCTGTCTACTTCACCTGGATTGTACTGTAAGACCTTATGATTCATAAAGTTATCTCTAAAGCAACAACACGTATGTTTTTGTACTTGGAAGAATTTAAATGTGCTTGTATGTGGAAAAAACTCCTCTCCTGCCCTAGACTCCATGGGGTTTTTGTCTGGTCTGTTACAATCACCACATTCTTTGAATAAGGCTAATGTAAAATTTTAACCTCTCATAAGGACAAGGTATGAATGTGGCAGAGTTTTGCAGAAAGATGTATCCAAAAAGGACAACCTGTATGTAAAGGTAAAAGCTATCATCTACATTTACTGTTAAATTGTTTTGATAAGGAATAAAAGAATTCCTAATATGACTAATTGTAATTTTATATTCTTGAAGTAATAAACATGGGGTGGGTCTTAAAATTCTGCTAAGAATTTCTGTTAAGAAATAAGCAACACTAATCACCTAAACTGCCATCACATTTGTAACAGGAACTTGTCCACAGACTCTTCAAATGCCCAATTGTAATAGGGTTCCCCTCCAAATAAACCAAAATTCATGTCAAGTATTTTTCCCATTGCCAAAAAGGACATTCTACTATATGCTGTCCTCTTTAGAAGTTGAGACAGAAAACACAATTAGTTATAGAAGCATACAAAGGGTGCCTAATTTAAATAGCAAGACAGGATTGTTAGCTTTTAGTAATTAAGAGGGAAAATATGACAAAAAGAAGGAGACATCAGGTAGGTAAGAAGGAAACCAGAAATACTGTATGGATCTATTTTTTTATAAAAGTTCCCACAAAAAATCCCCACTTCAAATGCCTAGCCAAGCTACAGACACATTTTCTTGACATGGTTTATTTTAATAAAAAATACAGCTGAACATTTATCACAGATTAAATGAAACTATACACAATGACATTCTCTCTGCATAGTAACCAACACTGATGTGTGTATTTGAATTTTTAAATGGATTACTGATAATCCTTTAAAGTGCAATTTATTTAAGGGTTTAAACAAATCATAGGATAAAGGATCTAATAAATGAGTAACATTAGAAAGATGATGTATTTGGATAAATCTTTCAAAAATCAGAACTGATTTCTGTGGATGCCAAATTTACTTGTGTTGTAATAATAACCCCCCCCCCCCCCACAAACCACAAACTTGACTTTATTGCTGAGGATTAAGGAGATCCTCTAATCCGGAAAGCCCTTTTCCTGATCTTAACATTTTCTGCCTGTCCAATATACTCTAACTAAAAGGAACTATGAGTCGAGTGGTTGCTTTCACAGCCCTGAGTTCTATAACCACAATGGTATTCCTGTTAGAACCTAGAGAGGGTTCCGGACTTGACTTGCCTGTCTATCCGAATGGAAAAGGAAGAACTCAGTTGCTTCTCTCACTCCACGACATAACTAGGCTTCAGACTACAGAGTTAATAATGTCTAAGATGAAATAAGGTAGCAAAAATGGGAGTTGTCTAAGAAATAACCAGAAAATGCTTTATAGAGAAATGAGAGGAACGTTTCTGGGAGCTGTCTGATGGGAGAGGAGGGATTGCAACACAAAGGTCATTCACTGCTGTGACTGGACGCGGTCATTGCTTTTGTGTCCCTTTCCTTCAGTGAGTGAAAAGGCTGACTCCAAAATGCTGCTGCCCCCGAAAGATGCCCATTAGAGGATGAACCAGACTCCTTTAAAATGGCAATAAAGGAGCAAAATAAATATTTCTTAAGGCAGAAATGCCAGCCTGTCTTTATTCTATTTGAATATTCCCCTCTTGAGAAGCTTCTTGTACAAGCATCTGCAAGACAGCAAGTGGCTGTCCTGGCTCATTCATCCGGATAGAGTACTTTAGGGGCTGGAGGTGGGAGGAAAAAACAAAGAACTTTTCCCTCCAAATGTAAACACGAAGCTTTAGCCGATCTTAGGAGCACTATGATCACAGGTTTCGGCTTTCCTCAAAGTTCCCTTTTGGAAATTCTGGATGGAGCTGAGTAAGGCCCCGCGGCTCACACCATTCACAGCCTGGGGCAGGAGCTGTGTAGGCGCCTCTGTGCTTGCAGGAAGCAAGGGAGCTGCTGGTGGTGGAGGCGGAGGCGGAGGTGGAGGAGGTGGAGGTAATGCAGACATCCCTGGGTGGGGGGCAGAGAAAGGGGACAGTCAGTATCATCTCTCCCAACCCCCCCCCGGCACACATGCTACTGCTCAGTCCTAGGTAGAAGGGACTTCGACGAGCCTGCCAATGTTTTCCCACAGAGGGACCAAGATACCCAGTTCTATGTGTTTTTTTTTTAAATGCTGAACAAGAAAACTAGAAGCATCAAAGGGGAATTAATTAAAGGTTGCCATTTCCCCCAGGTAATAAGTCATCTAAGACTGAATATCACAGATGATATGAAACTCTACATAGTGACATTCTCCCTGCATAGGTGAGGCTCTAACTCCATTTTCAAATTTTAGCAGTGGTCCCCAAAGAAAAGTTCCATCGGCTGCTTCAGGCAGGTCCAGGGCACCTACTGAGCCAGTAAGTCAAGACAGACATTTGTATGCACAGAGTTGGGCTACCTGAGTATCAATCACTGACAAAGGACGAACATTTCTTTAGCTGCCCCAACACACACAATATTTGAAGGATGTGATTTAACAGAAAATGACAAGCCACTCAGGATGCTAGGCAAAGAACAGTGCCTGCTGGGTTTGAGGGTTCCCCAGGGGCGTGTGTCTTGAATAATCATTTTCTATTAGGCTGCATTAAAGAAATATAAAATGCTAGTAACTGTTAGCAGCGCAAAGCAGGGGGCAGAAGGCTCTCTCCCTGGCAACAGTCTTCTCAAGGAGGAGTCTTCCTCGGGACCTTCCTTCCACGGGGCTTCACCCCGAAACAGAACGGAGCTGCAATAACCCTACACCTTCGCTGAGCATCAGGAGCGACTCCGCCCAAGTGGACAAAGAGAAGGGAACTGGACACATATCTAAAGCTTCCCTTAGCTTCCAGGCATGCCAACACGTGGCAGTTACAGTTTGGAATCGATGAATGAGTTACTCTCCTAGGACAAAATAAAAGCTGAATACATCCAAAGACCTGCTTCAAAGAACTTGCTGGTGCGACAGAGTTACGTGTCCTGTCACCTGGGAATCCTGCAGCTCTCGGTGACTCCCCTGTTTCTGGCCTTAGTCTCAGCCCCTCCTAGGTCTACACAGCAACACATCCTGTTAGGTGTCCCTCCCCTCTAACCTGCTGCCCAGCTGTGCTGGTAACAAGTAAACACACCCTTCACCACCTGAGTTTCTATGGATAAGTGGTTCAGGATCACCAAGTACTTAGCTAAGAGCATCCTTTTCACCGAGCGTGACACATAACAGTTCAAAGTCTTGTATTTCATGGAAGACCACTTACCTTCATCTCTTACTCAAACCTAAGCCAGCTGCAATTAAAGAATCACACAGACACATACATTCATGCTCTGCAATCTTAGAATTCTCAAACGGTGAAAATACAGCAATATGAATAAACACTAAATACAGACAA
The DNA here is from genome assembly GCF_009829155.1 of Mustela erminea. NCBI lineage: Eukaryota > Metazoa > Chordata > Mammalia > Carnivora > Mustelidae > Mustela > Mustela erminea. Next base: position 27,035,387 of record NC_045614.1, on the reverse strand, counting down.
ATGAACAAAATGTAATTCTCACTGGTACTACATAGGAACAACCAATGAATGAAGTCCTAGTATGTCCTCTGCCAGGATGACTTGGGGAAAAATGTTCGCAGCTGTGTGTTACAGGGTTACAAAGATAAAAATGACTTTAAACCCACAATGTTTGCTGAGGTGAGAAGAGCAGGGAGAATAAGCATGCTAGAAGAGGGTTTTGGAGAGTGGCCAGTGAAATCCCAGGAGGAAGGGGGTGTCTCTGAAGGCTCTTGGGACTCAACAGCAGCACCAACAGTGCCCCAAGGAGCCAGCAGGTGCAGAAGCCCCGCAGTGCCGCCCACTGGCCAGCATCTGGGTTTGACATTCAGCGCCTGCCGTGTATCAGAAGGGGCTCCAGAATTTTCGGAGAGAAGAGGCACTGCAGGTTCCAAGAGGGAAGACAGGCTCTGGGCTGCAATAGCACTGGTTTTGTGCTAAAGGCACAGAAGAGCCATCCAGAGACCTGCTACCCCTCCAGCCTGGGACTCTGGGAGGCTAGCTAGAGTGGGTCTCAGCTGCTGGACCTGGATCTAGGTTGCCTCTTGGCACAGAATAAATCTGCTTGGCCCTCATGAGGAGCCCAACCTCAACTTTGGCTGCATTACCAGCCACTCAAAATTAAAAGTGCAAATTGACTATCTCAGAGTATGGGAGTTGGGGGTGATATTTAGTACCTGGATCTGTATTTTTCCACATAAAGTTTGAGATTGTTATGGCTTTAAATGAATCTCCTTGAATAAGTAGGTAGCATAAATAAATAGACGGTCCCAAGTGTCAAAGAGTAACCTGTGCTTATAAAGCAAATGAGACGTTGGAGGTCTGTGCCAAAAGAGAGGCTGTTCATCCAAGGGTAAGGAACAAAGTAACCCTGGCATCTGTCCCCAGGAGGCCGGACCAGACCCAAAGGGCCTAATTGTCCCACGAGGCCCACTTTCCTTACTGGGCCTGAGACAATGAGGGCTGATATTCAGGTGTACAACCAGGGCAAGGCCAGACCTCCTCTTGCCAGCTCAGAACACTCTGAAAGTGGGGAGGAAGTCCCACGGTCAGAAGACCAGGAGTAGAAGAAGCAAGAACAGACCCAGGGACTCAGCCACTGACTGCAAGCCCAACACCAAGATTTTTTGGCCTTTTCTTTTTACCTTCTCTATAGTCCACAAGCTTCCTTTAAAGTTTGTCGGGGCTTAAGCTACCACAAGTTCTAACAGTTGGCAATACTGATAGGGGTCAAATTCAGAACTGGCTATGTGGCCTGAGGCAGACCTGACGGCCACCGACTCCTCCCCACCAACAGGTCCCAACAGCCCTTACCCCCAGGCCACAGACAAGACCAGACAGATTCTGTGTTACATTGGTTGTTAATTAGAATTTAAATTAAAAATTTAAAGGGGGGGAAGGTTGGTTGCTAACTGAATTCACCCAGCTTTGAAAAATACTGGCTTCCAAACCCAGGATGAGGGATGCTCCGAAACAGTTCTCTTCCATCCTACCTACTCCTAGTCAAAAATCCCAAAGCCAGCTACTCTATCCTCCCCAGAATCTCATTCACCAAACTGACAACCTGGCAATCCAGAGCCTCAGTTAGATCTAGGGTGGAAAGCCTTGCCAGAAAGACCCTCACCAGCCTTGGGGAAAGAATGTCTGGGGACTGCCCTTTCTTTGGGGCCAGTTTTAGCAGTGGGCCATCTACAAGTCTCTGCAGGTCTGTCTTTGTGGTCTGCGAATAGAAGCAGGGAGACCACAGGGCCACCAGACCAACACCAGACCTGCTAGCCACCCTCGAGAGGGAGCAGATAGCAGTGACCCCTGGAAGCAGACCGCGCTCCCAGCTCTTGGCAACTGCCTTTGTATTTTTCCTCAGGTAGATGAGAAGGCTGCACTCATGTCCCAACGCAAGAATTAGTAGGGATATTCTAGAGAACTGTTTTTCCCTACTGTCCGTTATAAAAGCCGGTGAACTGTCTTCCTAAAATCAAGAACTCAGCCGGCTAACACTCTTTCCCTGCATCAGAGTAACAGGGAACCAATATTTTTGCTGCACCAACACTGTGGGATCCCGCTTTCCAAAATGAAAATATAACAAAATGCCATGCAGTTGATTTGCAGGTTTTGAGCTGTGTTTTAAAACTACAATCAGAGTGGAAATGAAGATTTTGAAGGTCATGGTGAAAATGAAATGAATGTAGATGAAGTCATTTGGGTGCTTTTTAAAGATGCTGTATTTCGTTTAGATGTTCAGATAAGGAAATCGTCCCAAATCTGCTTTCCCATTTGTTCATCACTTCTGCGATCTCCACACATTGGGCCCCATTTCACATCCAGAAACAGAGCATCTTTAAAATTAGAGAAATCAGTATAGCTTACTTTACCGAAAATTCACGTTCAAAATGGTGCATGCTCTACTGAAAACAGCAAAGAAAGAGAAAGAGAGAGAGAGAGAGAGAGGGGGGACACACATCATTATTCAGATTTCAGTGTCTGTTAAGCAAATAGTAAGAGACAGCAAAATATTAGTCTGCACCACATGCTGATTCTTCTCACTGCCAAGCTAAGACCCACTTCACCGCAAAATGCACTGGTTTGTAAACAAGACGGTGACTATTTTAGAACACGGAAAATAGGCTCAGACAGTAATCAGCGAGTCAACGTGCTAACAGAGTTGCCAGAGAATCGCTTTCCTCTTCATACTTTTTTTCTGTGTCCCTGCCCCTGGAGCCATTTAGATGGGATTTTTTTAAAAGATTTTATTTATTTATTTGACAGAGAGAGATCACAAGTAGGCAGAGAGAAAGGGGGAAGCAGACTCCCCGCCAAGCAGACAGCCCGACGTGGGGCTCGATCCCAGGACCCTGAGATCATGACCCGAGCCGAAGGCAGAGGCTTAACCCACTGAGCCACCCAGGTGCCCCTAGATGGGATTTTTATTTGTTTATAAGCACAACACTCACTTCAGAAGACCTGTGAAGGTTTTAATCCCCGCCCCCCACCAAAGTGGAGTGAGTACAGGAAGTGCAATTAGTTCTACTGCTAAATAAGGACAGCTTATCAAGGGAGAAAAACTAGAACTCATCACTTTTCCTCAAATCTTCCATAATCTAAAATGGAGACCTGCCTTTTTAAAGCTGGGAAGAGCACGAGCACAGGGAAGGTCGAAGGCGGAGTTCCTGGGCAGGGGCAAGTCACACCTCCCCCAAGGCCACCTTCTACAGGCTGAATTTGGGCAGGGAGTGACATTTGCTTACTTGTGGCTATAAAACTATTAAAGAGAAAACAAGCCAGGCAAACATGGCTCTTGTCTTCCTTTTAACTGACTAGATTCCAGGGTCAATGTGAAGGATAATGCTCTTCCTGACAGAATCCCAGAGTTCCTGATGAACGGGGAGAATCGCTTTGTCTGCAGAGGGGCTGAGAAATGAGGCCCACGAGGGGCTGAGAAATGAGGCCCACGAGGGGCTGGGCAGGCTGACCACTCCCCAGGGACAGCTCTGGGAGGATGCTGGGGACACTCTGCCCTGTGCCACCTCTACCCACACCAGCCTTACCGCCTTGGGCGTGGAGGTGGGGAAGGAGGGCTGAAAGAGGGCAGGAGAGCAGAGCCAACACACTCTTCAGAGAAACACTGAAGGCCGACCTGCTCATCCCAAAGATGGCAACTGCTTTGTATGTGTGTGGAGGTTTCGAGAAAAAGAAGCAATTCTTATGGCCGGAGACACGGATTCTGAGCCAAGAATGGGTTTCAGACTTTCACCTGGCCAGACAGAGTCTGGAAATTCCCAACATTCTAAATAAATATATCTCTTTTTTGTGTCTTACTTATTCTCAATCATCCTTCCTATTATTCAAGCTTTCAGTCACTCTGTGCCCATAAGGCTCTGTTTTCCCTCGTCAGCTCTCTAGATTTGAAACTCCCCTCTCTCCCCACTCATTCTGACACACTGAGTTTTCTATGAATTGCCAGCTTTCTCTCCAAAATGACTTCCTTTAAATTATTAGCTGCAAGCAAAAGGGCTAGAGTTCTCTTGCGGGTCATTCATGGCTTCCACTTTATAGCACATCGCTGCTTATAAAGCTTTGTGGTGTACACGACCTAATAAAGACCAGGAATTCTTTTAGAAGTCAGCTTCAGAGAATGGAAATTACTTGTCCAAGGTCTCAGCTGTAAAGTGGCAGAGCTAGGACTCTGGCCCAGAGTGCTCCGACTCTACCTTCAGGGCTCTTTTCAGGCCACAGAGCAGTGTTTAACAGCACACACCCTACTGTGCACCCTAGAGAACAGGCACTCCACCAAAACCAACCAGGTAGGGGCGCCTGGGTGGCTCAGGTCATGATCCCAGGGTCCTGGGATCGAGCCCCACATGGGGCTCTCTGCTCAGCAGGGAGCCTGCTTCCTCCTCTCTCTCTGCCTACTAGTGATCTCTGTCTGTCATATAAATAAATAAAATCTTAAAAAAAAAAAAAACCAACCCAGTAAATGTTCAAGGTCGGAACCAAGTTTGGATCCTGGCTCTAGCATCCCCCACTTGTGTGACCTTGGTCAAAATCCCTTAACCTCACTAGGGCCTCCGTTTTCTTTGCCTTTAAAATGGAGCTTTAGTAGGAACTACTCTCACTGGAAAGGAAGGTATTCATGGGGATTAAATCAAACCATGACTTTAAATTACATAGAACAGTGCCTTGCACAAAGTAAATGCCTAAAATATGTTAGATATGCTTATTAAAAACAACAATCGTTGAGGGTCTCTTCTCAGTTAGCTTTCCCAAAACACTCTTTTGCACACCTGTTTTAAAAAGAAACTACACACACACACAATAGCAAGATGACAGGCCTATCTACTCCCAAAAAGAGTGCCAGAGTGTTGTGTGTGTGTGTGTGTGTGTGTGTGTGTGTGTGTATAAACTGGGACCTTCTAAACTACTCAGTTCTAGGAATACAAAGTGTAAACACAAGTTGGGGATATTTACCATGAAATAAGTCAGGACAAAGAATTTTAAAGCTCTTGAAAGAGTGACTTTCCAGAGGCAGGAAGTATAACCTTCAGCAGAAAAGAAAGGAATGGTCTCACTGAAAATATAAGAATTGAAGCAGAAGTTTTAGAGAATCTCACTCCTCCCAAAGGAATGACCAGCAGACCTAGGGAAATGGCATTTCTTCCATCAATCTGGTAAGGACCTCAGGAAGAGGAGCCATGGCAGGAGGGGCGGTAAGGAATGCGGGAGGCCCCAGCCCTTACCTGCTTGCTGGAGAGCTCATGAGAGTCAGACCGCTTAGCTTATCATCGTATGTCCTTCTGCCCCATACTAAAAGTCAGGGAGCCTAAGACCACTGTCAGCTACCACGAACGTGCTTAAGGCTGACATTTTTCAGGAGGAAGACAATGTGGCCAACGGAACTTGCCTAAGTTGATCTCTTGCTGAGCAAACGGGATCCCCAGTGGATTTACAGTATGCTTGATTAGAAGGGACAATGAGACAGTCTTCCCTTAATTCTGACCTTTTTGCCTTTGACAGAGGAGGGAGCCAACACCCAGACATGTAAAGTGATTCATCAAGGTCTCCTGATAAGGAACAGTGTAGTGAGGGCTTGTGTATGCCAGGTGCTGTTCTAACCCCATACACGTGGAATGTGCTGGATCCTCATAAAAACTCCTGTAGGCAAGCACTGTTACTATCCTCACTGACAAATGAGAAACCAGAATTAGGGAGGCCAACTGTCTTGCCCAAGGTCCCAGAACTAGCAAGTGTTCACCCTCAAGTTTAGGTTCCCTGGCCCAAAGCATAGTTCCCAAGGGCTCCCAGACTGAGTTGTGTTTGAGAAGCTACCTTGAGCAGGAATTGTTAGTTGAATACTTTCCTTCAAAGTGAAGATTCTTCCTTCCTTTATTGAGAAAACTGCCTTTTATCATAAAGCTAGAAGACACTATTCTTCACTTGGTTCCCAGATAAGCATGCCTTTTTTTTTTTTTAATGATAAACTTGACCTAGAAATAAAGACATAAATTGGAGTAAATGTGATTCCAGCAACAAGATGGGCAGCGTGCAAAGAAGCAATGAGAAAGATGAGCCCACTGAGAAGCTTGGCCTCCTGTCTTAGAAGGAGGATCAGTCTAGGCAGGGACCGACCAGCCAGAAGATGCCACCCGTAGGCTGGGCGTCTGCTCTCACCCAGCAGTGGCCTTGAAGGCAGGGCAAGCCCAGGCAAACCAGCAACAAGGATTTACTGAGCAGCAAACGGGCACGGCAGCACCAAACCACTACCTGTCTGTGGCTCCCTTCTGCCTGGCACAGAACAGAAGCTGGTGCAGTAGTTTTTCAGGTAGAGATTCTCTACTGAAAGAGGGGAAATAGTGGGAGTAGAAAAATTACCAGAGTTGGACCCCAAGGAAAGCACTTGTTTAATAATGTCTATTTCTTGGAGTTCTTGAGAGGCACTGGAAAAAGAACTCCACACGAACTAGGGCCCTATTCATCCCTGTAACCCAGGACCAACCACGGTGTCCAGCACATTCAACGCATCCTGAGTAACTGAATGAATAAACTCACCGTTTAGGGCCTGAAATGCTGGGTTGACAAGCGAATGCTTACCATTTTTAAGAGATGCATTACAGTAAGTGCCCAGCAGAGGTCAGAGTAGAGTCTTCAGGGCGGAGACCGTTCATCAACAAATCATGAGAGGAGATAAAGGAAAGGAGCCAATAATTGCTGGGAACCTACCACCTCTGCCAGGCTCTGTGCTTGGGTCTTCACATGTTTTCCAGCTCAATCCTTACAACTCCCTTTCAGAACAGGTCCGATCAAATTCACAGTAAAGCCCCCTGCCGCTCCCACTCACCTCAACGTTTTTCCAACATTGCCTCCAATTACAAAAGATCCCTTCTTCTCTCATTCTAAAAATGTCCTCATCTCACGTAAACCTGCTACAGTATGAGATAGCTCGAATTCAAAACACAGGTAAAATCAGAGGGTTCACGAAAAAATCCAAATAGATTGATAATTCCCCAAGGCATTTAAAAATGAGAACTGGAAGTTAACGTCCCACAACCACTCTAATGCATACAGTAGGTGCTCTATGTAACTAAAGAGACATCTCGTGCATTAAAGAAGCATTTATGGATTCTCACTCTTCATTCAATTTCCTTCAAATGTCTAAGTGGTGTGAAATTAATATCCTTTCTTCCATTAAATGGCTGAACATGATCTGGGCAGTGGAGTTCCAGAAATTTCTGACTAGTCTATACAAGTCACCCCTACACAAGAGAGAAGACTGTATTCTTTCTTGAACAGTATTTGGTGGCTTTCTTGTAAAAGCTGCTCATAAAGTCGGCCAGGGAAAAGAATATCATTCCCATGAACCAGGTACTTGGATCCTCAAAACGGGTCCTGGCCCAGAACACTCGGCAGCAAGCCACCAGGAACCACCCTCAGTCAGCAAGAGGAGATACCACCAGCCAGAAGTAAGCTGTGCAAACTATTCCCTTTACACTTGCTTGTCATTTTCTCAGGAAGGTCAGTTAGAAGATTTGAGAGCAGATGGGTAAAGTTCTTGATAGCTCCTTGGTGCTGCCTTAGGCCTTGATGAATACGGAACTGTCAACTCATAAATCAGCCCCAGGCAGTGACCCTCCCTCCAGAGAGCTGCAGCAACTCTTCCAAGCACAGCTGACAAGCTCTGAAAGCCAGAACCAGCTCCTCTGATGTTGAGAGCATCTGGTTCCCTTAAGAAGTGAAAAGAAATACTGGTCCACCAGTGTGTTTTTCTGAGGCATGCAAAATGGTCAGAAAAGAGATACTAATTCAAAAAAGAAAGAGGGAAAGAATTAGAGACTATTCTTATAAATATTCCCCAAGATATATTCTTCCCATTTTTTCTTTTTCTTTTTTTTTCATTTAAAAAAAATTAATGTTTTATTTTTGAGAGCCGTTTTGGGTTTATAGAAAGTTGACCTGATAGTTACAGAAGTTCCCTATGGTTCCCCTCTTTTAAAAACCACTGATTTTTTTGCTGTTTCTACAGTTCTGCCTCTTATAGAATATTATATAGCTGAAATCATAGAGTATACAGTCTTCTCAGATTGGCTTCTTTCACTTAGCAATATGCCAGTTTTAACTCATTTCTTTTTAATGTTAATAATATTCCACCGTATGGATGTACCACAGTTTACTTACTGGAGGACATCTTGGTGGCTTCCAGCTTTTAGTGATTAGGAACATAGCTTCTATAAGCATTTGTGTGTAAGTTTCTGTGTGAACGTGAGTTTCCAGCTCATTAGGATAAAGACCTAGGAGCAGGAATGCTGGATCCTATGATAGTTCTGTGTTTAGTTTTAGAAATGAACCGCCCGATTCTTCCAGAGTGGCCATGCTGTTTCGTGTTCTCAGCCGCGACGAGTGACAGCCCCTGTTGCTCCACAACCTCACTGGTTTGGGGAATTGGGGCCATCCCATCAATGCTTTTTTTTTTTTTTCAAACCAAACTCATGGTAATCTGACTGAATTCGCAAGGGCAAAACAAAGGCTAGTCACAGCATGAATAGTCATCAGGAAAGCAGAAGCTAGGTGGTTCCATCGCTCCCACACCTGGGCATTTCACCAGTGCTGCTTGGTGACAAAATGACATTGAGCCTGGGCTCCCCAAGGGGAGAGCTCTGGCAGGACAAGGCACCCCAGCAGCAGCACAACTGTTTCGATTGGCTCAGATCGGCTCAGCACGTACCAGGGCATCATGCTGAGGAGCCCAGCATGATGCCTTTTAGCACGAGAGCAGGCTGGAGGTAGAGGGTGGCTGCTGCCTCTGAAACCAAATACTCCACTCCTCATGAAGTGGGACTTGAGACAGAGAGACCCTCAGCTCTCCCAGTGTGCCCTCCCCAGGGGGTCCCTGGAGAAGGCTGACCCCTGCAACGCTTGTGCCTGGGCCAGAAGGCAAAGAGCCCCACTCCCCCTCCTGCTGGGTGAGAGGAGGGTGGCAGGGACTGCGGCTTCATCACTCACCTGCTGTAGAGGGTGGAGTCGGTGACGACGGGGATGTGAGAGGTGAGCTGGCCCCAGATCCTGCTAAGAGAAAACACAGACAAACCCTCCTGGGGACCAAAGACAGACATCTAGAATCTGGCCTGAGCTGGGTACCCACTGTTGTCTGAGGATCTGCACTTGGCTGAGTGGGTGGGTCTTGTGGTAAAAGGTGGGGAGGGACAGAGAATTCAGAGCCTGGACCCAGTGACCACAGGTTTCTCCCAGGGTGCAGGGTATGCTTCGTCCCCAGGCCACTAAGGGCTCCCTGCTACCCGCTGCCTTCTACACCCTGCCTGGGTTGAAACAAACTCTGAGCTGTCGACGGCTTGTGCAATTGGCTCCTGACACAGCCTCTGCCCCTGCATAATGAATGACAAACGACAGTGGCCACAAGTGGTACAGGGGACAAAGCCATCCAGGGGAGGCCACTCTAGAGGAAGCAAGAATTCTCCACAGCATCCAACTGACAGTGCTCTCTGCAGAAGTTCCATTTAATCAGCAGCTACGTTCAACTAGATAGGGTCAGCCTGTTTGGTTTGTGGATATCCCAGGCCTCTTCTTAGATGAAATCCAGTAAGAACCTTTTTTTCCATTAAAATAGCCTGCATATTCCCATATTCTCAGCATCCCCCCTTTGCTCAGGAGTCCCCAGAGAACATCCTGCTAGCCTGACACGAAAGCAGCCCAACGAGCAGAGAGGTTCCTACATAAGCCTTTCTGTGGCCACGGGAAGCCCCCTCCCCACCACAGAGGTCCTCTGGAGTGAGTGACCGAAGCTCGAGGGAGGCCCTCAATCAGGCCTCTGAGAAGCCTCCAACCATCATCTCACCTACCACCCACAGGACAGGCTGGGCACAGCACCGACACTGGGTGTGAGGAGAAACGTCCCAGTTAAACCACATCTCCCTCAAGCGGAGTAGCTTTTCCCTGTTCGCCTTATTCTCTCACCTCCCTATAAACAGGAGAGGCGTTTTACTGAAAAATGAGGTAAAACCCAACACATCCTGACGGAGATATGTAAAGGGGAGAAGATGGCACGTGTGATTCCAGTGGGGTCTGGAGATGATCTGTCCATTTCCACCAATGGCTACATGGCTTTCCTGAACTTCTTGAAGGCGTGGCGGGGTCCTGGGAGTCTGTGGAGTCTCATCCGGGTGCATGGGGCCCAGAGCCTTGCAGGCAGGCAGGGCCTCGGGAAGGTGGAGAACACTGAGCCAGGCTTTCTCTGCCTTCTAAGGAATGAGCCACTGGACAGAATCTGCCCGACATGCTGGGCGGAGACATGAGTCTCAGCCTAACGCTGATGATGACTGGCCCATATCCATTTCATCAACTGTGGAGAAAGGAGACCTCCAACTCTGGAACTGCCCACTGGCCACAGCAGCGACTATCCCTGAGGAGCCGGCCTTGGTCTTCACTGGGGGCCTCCCCACCTCTCTCCCTTCTGCAGCTCAAGTCTGCAGGCAGTGGTGTCAGCACATTCCCGCCTCTTCCTGAAGTCGACGACCCTCTCCAAGAGCCCCGCTCCCGACTTCCAGCCTCACCCGCACCGCCTGCTACCTCTGGCTGCAGCCGGTCCAGGACTCGAGTCCTGTGTGCCCTGGCAGGCATCTCTTCACTGACTGTGCGGGGAAGACGCGAGCAGGCACGAGCTATGAACACCCTCCATGTCCTCCCTTCCTTCCACTTTTAAATGCTTCTGCCTCTTCATCCAGTTCTCCTGGCTCCTGCCTCCCAGGAAGAGATGGACGGGCTTCCTCTTCGGTGAGGCTGACAGCTGGGCTCCTGAGCCTAACCTCTTGGCCTTCCGGTCACTCTCTCTTGCACATCTTCAGCTTCTCCCTCTCTGCTCAGCCCTTCTCCTGTCTCAAAGTATACGCAGCTATCCCTCAACCTAACAAAACCTCCCCTCTCCTTGGCCCTCCAGGCTAAGCTGAAGCTGTGCAGGTTCGAATGAAGCCATGCCCTCTCTATGTGGAACTCTACCTCACAGATTCATAAGGGGGAAGAAAAAAAACAATTCATAGGATGCATAAGATGGAAAAACTGAAGTCCCCAAAGGATCTTTCAATCTGGCCCTGATTTCCGAAGATGGAGATACTAAGGTCCACAGCCACCGGGGCTGGGCGAGGGGCAGCCAGGAGCGGGTGAGAGAACCATGCTCTGTGCCACCCCAGCCCTTCTGGAATGATGCTCTTTGCCACCCCTCCCCCACCACACCCACACACTGTTCAGTGCTTTCCTCAACCCACGTATAAGGGCAGTTCCTCCCACCATGTAGGGACCAGAGTAGAGGGCAAGACTCAGGGTCGTTTCTATTCGAGAAGGTTCTACTAACAAACAGGAGGCCTCATGTTGTTAGTTGGGTTGGTTTTTCACCCATGCCTCAAGCCCATCTTTGATCAAATCTCACCATTAGTGCAGAGGCCGGGTTACCCCATAACCTCTGAGGATTCTTCAGCACATGAGTCCTGTGAGCCCGTGAATGCTGTCACAATTCTTTACTAGGGGCAGGGTTCTCTTGTTCCCTACACTGCTCAGTGTCTGGCCACTAGAAGCCAAAAACTCTTGACTCCTCATCCTGACCCTTGGGCCCGGAGGCCCCACTACAATCTATAACCAGTTACCTGAATTATTGGAGTTGCTGTATTTTGCTGAGTGCTCTTCACTGTTCTCAACAGCAGATCGTTTTGACTTCTTTAAAAATAAGAGAGAGAGATGGAGGGCAGCAAAGGATAAACACACTGAAGCCGAGAGTTAGAACACAAATATTTTCCAGGCACACAGTGAAACTAGCTACATACGAGGTCATATTTGGCCTCATAATTTAATATAGTTAAGAAGCCACGAGCCGGGACGCCTGGGTGGCTCAGTGGGTTAAGCCGCTGCCTTCGGCTCAGGTCATGATCCCAGCGTCCTGGGATCGAGTCCCACATCGGGCTCCTTGCTTGGCAGGGAGCCTGCTTCTCCCTCTGCCTCTGTCTGCCATTCTGTCCGCCTGTGCTCTCTCTCTCTCCCTCTCTCTCTGACAAATAAATAAATAAAATATTAAAAAAAAAAAAAAAAAAAAAGAAGCCACAAGCCACAACCAAAAAGGGGAATAAAACCAAGAACGCTGAGTTTCCTATCTCAGGCCAGTCATTCTCCCCAATTACATTAGGCTGTAATCATCCCAGCAAGCCAGGAAACTATACAGTCCATTTCTCCACTGATATTATGTGGCTCTTTTTTAAAAGCTGCATCAGTCATCTGGAAATAGTTTTAGCTTTCAAGGAGATATAGCACAAAATCTTGTCATTAACTAAATGTGCACTATTAACCTACAGCTTTCTTCACATGTAGCCAAGAATTCGCAACGAGGGGATGCCTGGGTGGCTCAGTTGGTTAAGCATCTGCCTTCGGCTCAGGTCATGATCTCAGCGTCCTGGGATCAAGCCTGGCCATCTGGCTCCCTCCTCAGGGGGGAGCCTGCTTCTCCCTCTCCCCCGCTCATGCTTTCTCTCTTTCTCTCATAAATAAAAAAAAAATCTTAAAAAAAAAAAAAAAAGAATTCACAAAGAATCCAGAGACACCACACTTACCTTTCGAGCTAAAATCTTTCTCTTTTTCCTTTCTTCTTCAGATCCATGGTGAGACTGAGCTCTTGTCAGTCTTCGATGCTGGTGAATCTTTGAGAGACCACAATTCATCACAAATGTAAGTGCATCCTACATCAGTGAAAATCTCTAACATGTTTTCCAAATCAAGTTATTTTGGATGAAAATTTTGTCCTTCCTCAGCCTGTTGCCTCCAAGCCTGGGTCTGGATGTCTGAGAGAAGAGTCTGCCAGAAGCTGAAGACCTTTCTCCTTTCCCCCTGTTCCTTCCTGCCCTTTGCTCCTCTATGGAAGACAAGTGTGGCTCCCAGCACCTTCAGAGCAAGGACCACGTGTGCCCCCCACCTCTACCCTGCCTGCCCCAATCATAAAGGAAGACCATGTGTTATGGATGTGCTTGTCTCCCCCCACAGGCTCAGCACCTTGAGGGCAGGACTGTGAAGTAATTGGCTACCTCACAGCATTGAGCATGCAGCCTGGTTCAGAGCAAGGATGCAAGAAACGTTTATGGAATGAACAACCAGTCAAAGGTAAGTCACTGGGAATACGGCGGCAAAGGATGGGGACACTAAAAGATCAAAAGCCATTAAGGAGCTAGTAACATGTACCTGTTTCTGTTCTTCAATTAGTCTTTTCTCTATACATTCTTTGGCGATTCTCAATGCCTCTTTTAACTTTGTGGGGATCTGAAAGAAAAGAATACATAACCCACTGAATAAAATGGTCAGAGATTTTCTTAAGCCCTGGTTTTAATACAGGACTTAATTGGTTGGTTATCACAAAGGAGGGAGTCTGCAATAGAGCCAGGGGACGCCTGAGTGGCTCAGTGGGTTAAAGCCTCTGCCTTCAACTCAGGTCATCGTCTCGGTCCTGGAATCAAGCCCTGCATTGGGCTTTCTGCTCAGCAGGGAGCCTGCTTCCCTTCCTCTCACTCTGCCTGCCTCTCTGCCTATTTGTGATCTCTGTCTGTCAAATAAATAAATAAAATCTTAAAAAAAAAAAAAAAAGAACCAGTCACAGGTACCCACTCGAATATTATCCATCCCCACCATGCTCACCGCAGTACCATTTTTTAGTAATGAATATATGAAACATGTAAATAAACATGACATGTTCCAAGTAACTCAAATAACTCAAGGGGCCTCAAATGGCAAAACCTGAAACAGAAGATCAAAATCGGAGGCATCACACTTCTCGATTTCAAAATATATTACAAAATTACAATAATCAAAATAATGTCCTATTGGCATACAGACAGATACATGGACCAAGAGGACAAGAGGACAGAATAGAGAGCCTAGAAATAAAACTCTCATGTGGTAGAAGGTGAAATGATATTTGAGCAGGGTGCCAAAAATACATGGTAGAGAAAGGACAGTGTCTTCAATAAACGGTGCTAGGAAAATTGAATGTGAAAGAATGAAGCTGGACCCTCACCTTATGCCATGTGCAAAAATTAACTCAAAACTGGACGGAAGACCTGAAACTATAAAACTCCTAGAACACAACAGAAGCTTTAAGTTATTGGATCTAACAATGATTTTGGATAAGACCCCAAAAGCACAGGCAAGAAAAGCAAAAACAGACAGAGAGAACTTTCTGGAAACTTCTGCATAGCAAAGGAAATGATCAATAGAGTAAAAAGGAACCTATGGTACGGGAGGAAATAATTGGGAATCATATATTTAACAAGGGGTAAGAACCAAAATATACAAAGAACTCTTACAACCTGACAAAAGAAAATAAATAACCTGATGGAAAAAACAAAAATGGATGTGTCACAAAAAAATAGATGATACCAGAATAAAGCTTGAAAAAAAAAGATTAGAAAATCTAAGAGGAAAATAAAACAAAAAACAGGCAAAGGACCTGAAGAGACATTTCCTCAAAGAAGATTTAACAATGGGCAACAAGTGTATGAAAAGATTAATCAACATCTCTCATTAGAGGAATGTAAATTGAAACCATGCTGAGATACCACCTCACACACATTAGGATGGTCATTATTGCAAAAACAGAAAATAACAAGTGTTGGCGAGGACAGGGAGAAATTGGAGCCCTCGTGCACTGACAGTGGGAACGTAAAATGGTGTGGCTACTGTGGAAGACACCACAAAGTTTCTCGAAAGGCTAAAAATAGAAATACCACATGATCCAGCAATCTCACTTCTGGGTACACATCCCAAAGACTGGAAAGCAGGGTGATGAAGAGATATGTGCACACCCAAGTTCACTGCATTATTCACAATGGCTGAGAGGTGAAAAAAGCCCAAATGTCCATTGATAGAGGAATGGATAAACAAAATGTGGTATATGCATACAGTGGAATAGTATTCAGTCTTCAAAAAGAAAAGAAAAGAAATCCTGGGGAACATGAATGGCTCAGTGGGTTAAGTGTCTGCTTTCGGTTAGGGTCATGATCCCCGGCCCTGGGATCGAGCCCCACATCAGGCTTCCTGCTCAGCAGGGAACTTGCTTCTCCCTCTCTCTTTGCTCTCTCTCTCTCTCTCAAATAAATAAATAAAATCTTAGGAAAAAAAAAAAAGGAACACATGAACACAGAGGACATTACACTGATTGAAATGAGCCAGTCACAAAAGAACAAATACTGTAAGCTTCCGGGTATATAAGCCATCTGAAATAGTCAAAGTTATGGAAGCAGAAAGAAGTGTATTTGCCAAGGGCTGAGGGTGGGTTAACGGGGGAGTTGTCTGATGGGTCTTGAGTTTCAGTTACTGATATAAAAACGTTCTAGGAGTATGTTACACAACAAATGTGAACACAGTTAACACTACTAAAGTGTACACTTAAAAATGGTTAAGAGGGGGGCGCCTGGGTGGCTCAGTGGGTTAAGCCTCTGCCTTTGGCTCAGGTCATGGTCTCAGGGTGCTCAGCAGGGAGCCTTCTTCCCCCCTCTCTCTGACTGCCTCTCTGCCTACTTGTGATCTCTCTCTGTCAAATAAATAAATAAAACCTTTTTAAAAAATGGTTAATAGGATAACTTTTATGTTTTTTTTATCATAATGAAAATAAAAAATATATACAGCTTATGGAACACACACAAACCAATTCAATTAATTGTCGTATTTTATAACTTCAGAGAAATTTTTTCTGTGAAAGTTTTATTTTCTGTATTTCATAAGCTTAAGCTTTTTCCGGCCGGAAGACATTCTTTTTTTTTTTTTTTGGAGAGCTAGAGGGTGGAGCAGAGGGAGAGAGAGAATCCTAAGCAGGCTTCAGCACAGAGCCCGATGTGGGGCTTGATCCCACAACCCTGATATGATGAGCTGAGCTGAAATCAAGAATTGGATGCTCAATGGACTGAGCCTCGAAGGCGCCCCCTGCCAGAAGATACTCTTCCGGAAGATACTCTTCTAGTCTGGTACCTGGTATGCTTCTGACCTGTTGTTTCTTCAGGTCTGAGAAACAGACAGCTGGATCATGTTGAACTTTCTGTCTCTATTCTTCTTCTTCTTCTTTTTAAAGATTTTATTTATTTGACAGACAGACATCACAAGTAGGCAGAGTGGCAGGCAGAGAGAGAGGAGGAAGCAGGCTCCCTGCTGAGCAGAGAGCCCGATGCGGGGCTTGATCCCAGGACCCTGAGATCATGACCTGAGCCGAAGGCAGAGGCTTGAACCCACTGAGCCACCCAGACGCCCCTGTCTCTATTATTCTTTTAAAAATTAAAATTTAAAAACCTTTGAATAGGTAATATGGTTCAAAATTCAAAGATATGAAAGGATACATACACAGTAACGAGTCTGCCAATGTGTTCTCCTTCATGGAGGCAACAAATGTCACCAGTTTCTTGTGTATCTTTCCAGAAAGAATGTACATACACAAGAAATTAACCTTGAATTTTAAATCACGTTGTCATTGTTGCACAGACTCTCTGGTTCAGAGAAAGAACAAGGTCTAGCACTAATTCCTAGGCTGGACAGGGTTGGGGAGAGCTTATTTATTTACAAGGCCAAATGTATTTCCTGGGGAGTTTCAGTGAAGAAGAGATGGATTTAAATTTTTTCTTTCCTACTTCAGATTCAAACAAGCTATTTTTGTCAAACTCCTCAGACTGGCAAAACAGGACAAAGGAAAATGTTTTCCTCTCCTGTACAATCTTCTGACCCCACCTTGTTTTTGTTTTTCCTAAACGGAATTTCATCATAATAATATCACACGTTCTTCTGGAATATGGAGAGGAGGAAGAATCCTCCTTCATCCTACTGCCCAGAACAGAACTGACCTTGAGCCCTGAGGAGAGCCAGTCCTGCCCCCCGACGCTGCCCACGTGCCCATGTCTCTATTCATCTCAGTTGTCCATCTCAGTTGACCAAGAACAATAAACAGGTGTTACTCACCAGTTGTACACACTGAGTAAATATCAACTCAAAGACCAGGCCCATAGATGAGAGATCTCAAATAAGGCTTGTTTTGCTCCCTTCCCTCTCTAGGGAACACTTGCCAATTTTTGGAGACATTTTTTATCATCACAATGTTTGGGGTGGAAGGGAAGTGCTGTTTGCATCTAGTGGGTACAGGCCAGGGAAGGTGTTTAATGTCTGACAATGCACAAGACCGCCCCCACAACAAACAACTATCTGATCCAAAATGTCAAATGTCGTGTATGATGGGACACCTGGGTGGCTTAGTCGGTTAAGCATCTGCCTTTGGCTCACGTCACGATCCCAGAGTTCTGGGATCAAGCTCCCCATGGGGCTTCCTGCTCAGTGGGGAATCTGCTTTTCCCTCTCCCTGCTGTTCTCCCTGCTTGTGCTTTCTCTCTGACAAATAAATAAAATCTTTAAAAAAATGTCATGTCTGAGAAAAGCAGCGATAGATAAATGGCTAGTATAAAAAAAGCGAAGTAAGGCATCATCCTGAGTGTTTTTGGGTTCTAAAGCCCCTACTCGTCCCATGATACCACACGACACTGCTACTTCCCAGGATTTTCCTTGCTGACTTTCTGCTAGACAAGGTATTCTTTTTACACATTGTATTTTTATCTTGCTTGTCTTTCCACCTTAGCCCAAATAGTCGTTTTCCATGCTACTACAATGTCTTTAAAAATTTT
Source organism: Mustela erminea (assembly GCF_009829155.1). Taxonomy (NCBI): domain Eukaryota; kingdom Metazoa; phylum Chordata; class Mammalia; order Carnivora; family Mustelidae; genus Mustela; species Mustela erminea. Next base: position 27,017,688 of record NC_045614.1, on the reverse strand, counting down.
ACTTTCATTAGATATAAAACATTTTGTCAAACAGATACACCATAAATTCTTAAATTAGTCCCTCATTTTAGAATATTTAGATTGTTTTCAAGTGCTCGCTTTGGCAGCACAGATACTAGAATGTTTTCAAATTTTCACTATTATAAACTCTGTACCTAAACTTCCATTATAAAATTAATAAGCTACATTCATTACAACATAGAGGATATAGTCGATATTTTAATGACTTTGTGTGGTGACAGATGGTAACTAGAGTTATTGTTGGGATCATTTCATAATATATAAAAAATATCAAATCACTTTGATGTACACAAACTAAGAGGATATTGCATGTTATCTGTATGTCAATTAAAAGAAATACTGTATCTTCTCTTGTTTGATTAAAAAAAGCACTAACTTGACACACAGATGGCCAACATCTAATGAGAAGGTGCTCAACATCACTAATCACGGAAATGCAAATCAAAACCACAGGAGGTATCACCTAACATCTGTTGCAACAGCTAGTACCACAAAGACAAGATAACAACTGCTGGCGAGGATGTGGAGAAAAAAGAAACCTTTATACTATAGGTGGAGATGTAAATTGGGAAAATAGTATGTAGGCTCCTCAAAAAATTAAAAATAGAACTACCAAATGATCCAGCAATTCCACTTCTGGCTATTTATCTGAAGGATATGAAAACACTGAATCAAAAAGATATGCACTGGGGTGCCTGGGTGTCTCAGTGGGTTAAAGACTCTGCCTTCGGCTCAGGTCATGATCCCAGGGTCCTGGGATCAAGCCCCTGCATCGGGCTCTCTGCTCAGCAGGGAGCCTGCTTCCTCCTCTCTCTGCCTACTGTGATCTCTGTCTGTCAAATAAATAAATAAAATCTTAAAAAAAAAAAAAAGATATGCACTTCCATGTTCACTGCAGCATTATTTATACCACGAAATGGAAACAATGGTTGTCTAAGTGTCTATCAGTGGATGAATAGATTAAGAAAATGTGGGTATACACAATGGAATATTACTTGGCCATAAAAAAGGAAGTCCTGGGACGCCTGGGTGGCTCAGTCGGTTAGGCAGCTGCCTTCCGCTCGGGTCTGGGTCCCAGGGTCCTGGGATCGAGTCCCACATCGGGCTCCCTGCTCAGTGTGCAGCCTGCTTCTCCCTCTCCTTCTGACTCTCCCCCTGCTCCTGCTCACTTGCACTCTCTCTCAAATAAATAAATAAAATCTTTAAAAAAAAAAAAAAAGGATATCCTTCCATTTGCAACAACATGAATGGAGCTTGGGGGCATTATGCTAAGTGAAATAAGTTAGAGAGAGAAAGACGAATACCATATGATCTCATTTATATGTGGGCTCTAAAAACAAAACCAAACCTGAACTCATAGAGAACACACTGTTCACAGAGAAGAGAATGGTGGTTGCCAGGTCAGGAGGGTGGGGCAGATGAAACAGGTGGAGGGGGCAAAAGGTACAAACTTCCAGTCCCAAAATAAGTTAAGTCATAGGGACATAATGTACAGCATGGTGACTATTATTAAGGTACTATATTGTATACTTTAAAGTTGCTAAGAAAGTAAATCTTTTTTTTTTTTTAAGAAAGTAAATCTTAAAAATTCTCACCACAAGAAGTAAAGAATTTTAACTATATATAGTGACAGATGTTAACTAGACTTACTGTGGAGATGACTTCATAATGTACATGAATATCAAGTCATTATGTTGTTGGACATCTGAGACTAACATAATGTGGCATGTCAATTCTACTTCAATAATTTTTTTAAAAGCACTAAGTTTCAACATCAACTTATATATGTCACAAACCAAAAAAAAAAATGGTATGATTTGCTTTACCTTAAACTGTGGCTTTTCAGAAGTGGTTAGTAAAACATCACTGAATAATCTGTTAAGAAAAGAAACAAACAAAATCTTTCTTAAGCCAGATGTCCTCTCAGAACAGGATCAAAACAGGACGAGATATCTTTAGGCCATGAGGTTCCCACGTCCCCCAGCCCTGGCCCAGTCCACCATTTCATGCTGATGGACAAAGTTTACGGGCCACCCAATGTGACCACAGAAAAAGCTCAGCACCTCCTCACTGCCCCCCAGTATCAGAGGTGGTACCAAGGAGAGACTGGGTCAGCCTTGTACTGAAGACTATTTCCCCACATGGCAGGGCAACGGTCCTCTTATGCTGTAGAATACACTAATAAATACTTTTAAAAATTAGTTTTGTAAATTATTATATTATTATATTGCAAATAATTATGCAGTAGATATTTCTAAACAGAATAACCGATTTTCCCCCTTTTTTATTAAACCCAAGAAAAGGATAAAATTTATTCTGTGGGGGGCACAGTCAGTTAAGTATCCGACTCTTGGTTTCAGCTCAGGTCATGATCTCCGGGTCGTGAGATTAAGCCCTATACTGGGCTCTATGCTCAGTGTGGAGTCTGCTTAAGATGCTCTCTCTCTGTCTCTCTTGTCCTCTGCCCCTCCCCCCTGCTCTCACGCGCTCTCTCTCTTAAATAAATAAATCTTTAAAAAAATTATTCTAGGGGGACGCCTGGGTGGCTCAGTTGGTTAAGCAGCTGCCTTCGGCTCAGGTCATGATCCCAGCGTCCTGGGATCGAGTCCCACATCGGGCTCCTTGCTCCGCAGGGAGCCTGCTTCTCCCTCTGACTCTGCCTGCCTCTCTGTCTGCCTGTGCTCGCTCTCGCTCGCGGTTTCTCTGACAAATAAATAAATAAATAAATCTTTAAAAAAAAAAAAATTATTCTAGGGACGCCTGGGTGGCTCAGTTGGTTGAGCAGCTGCCTTCGGCTCGGGTCATGATCCCAGCGTCCTGGGATCGAGTCCCACATTGGGCTCCTTGCTCGGCAGGGAGCCTGCGTTTCCCTCTGCCTCTGCCTCTGCCTGCCTCTCTGTCTGCCTGTGCTCGCTCGCTCTCTCTCCCTCTATCCCTGACAAATAAATAAACAAAATCTTAAAAAAAAAAAAATTATTCTAGAGCTCAGTAAAATAAAAATGTTAAGTAGAAAGACTCTGTTCTGATTGGAATCTAACAAGAAAATAATTTTCTTCTGAGAAGTATTTCTTATATTCTCTTTAAAAAAAAAAAAAAACCTGGGGTGTCTGGGTGGCTCAGTGGGTTAAAGCCTCTGCCTTCAGCTCAGGTCATGATCTCAGGGTCCTGGGATCAAGCCCTGTATCAGGATCTCTGCTCAGCAGGGAGCCTGCTTCCCCCTCTCTCTGCCTGTCTCTCTGCCACTTGTGATCTTTCTCTGTCAAATAAATAAATAAAATCTTAAAATAACAACAAACCAGGGGTCCCTGGGTGGCTCAGTTGTTAAGCGTCTGCCTTCAGCTCAGATCATGATCCCAGGGTCCTAGGATCAAGCCCCACATCAAGCTCTCTGCTCAGCGGGAAGCCTGCTTCTCCCTCTCCCATTCCCCCTGCTTGTGTTCCCTCTCTCTGTCAAATAAATAAACAAAATAAATTTAAAAATCTTCTTTTAAAAAGGCAGCTTTTAGAGTATATCAATTCTCTCTTCCAAAATTATGTGACTAGAAACAACAGCATGAGGAATTCTGAGCTACTTCGGCTAAGACAGTTTGGGGAATTTACATGGCTGCTTGGTCAGTGCCCCCGTGGCTCTGCAGGAGCCTTGCCTTGCGGAGTCCCCTTTTTAAAAAACAGGAAATACTTCACAAGTAGAAATGATACAGTTAACTTTTCCCCACAGTGCTCCCTGGGCACCTCTGGCAGTAGAGACAGAACTCTCCTCATCAAGGGCACAGGCCCATTTACTTCCAGAAAAAGTATTTTAACTGAACAGAGTTCACGCCTCTTCAAGTACTCTTCTCAAGACTGAAGGCCGCGGGGTAGAAAGACCTCAGTGAGGAAAAAACAATGTGGCTTCCCTTTAGACTTGGATGGCTGGGAGGAGCATGGAAGAGGTTTGGACCATGGCAGCTACAAACGCAAACCCAAGTACATCAGCACGAATCCGGGTTGTTCCCCAACTACAAAGGCATTTTCTTTTATTTATTTTTAAAAGATTTTATTTATTTATTTGACAGACAGAGATTACAAGTAGGCAGAGAGGGAGGCAGACAGAGAGGCAGAAGCAGGTTCGCTGCTGAGCAGAGAGCTCAATGCAAGGCTGGATTCCCGGACCCTGGGATCATGACCTGAGCCGAAGGCAGAGGCTTTAACCCACTGAGCCACCCAGGCGCCCCAAAGGCATTTTCTTTTAAAATGAGTATGTGCAAAAATTGTTTCATTTCCCTAATTGGGTCTATTCTTCCATATTCACACTGTTATTAAAGGTGGCTCCTTGGGAGAGGAACACACCAGTGTCAGCTGAACTTTAAAAGGTCATATCCATGGGCAGGAGCGGGGCGCGGGCAGTGTCAGGGGTTGGGGCAGCTCCCACACTCTCTAACGGCATGGAGCTCTCCTGAGCTCTGGCCTTACGCATTCAAGCTAAGCCCTGCCCTGCTTCCCCGCATCACTGTTTCCTGCGAACATCTGCTATGTGGCAAGCTGACACAGATGACGCACTGGGTGTGCCGCGGATATGTGCCACTCACAAAATAGACGCTGAATCAACAGTCATCATGACTAACATTCGCGAAGCACTACACCAGGAATCGCTTCATTCACTCCTCCCAACGATCCTCTCTGGTGGGGCCCACTACCAGTCCTATTTCCCAGATGGGGAGCTTCAGCTTCCAGATGCAGGGAAGCTGCCCCAGGTCACCCTCCCCACCCAGAAGTGGGGAGGCTGTGTGCACCCCCAGCTCTGTCTAACCTCAGACACACCGTTCTCAGCAAGGCTGCTGCACTCTCCAAGAAGGGACAGAAAGCATAGCTACAGGCAAGGCCCTGCAGCACTATTTTGATGGTCCTGATGAACTAGTCATAACCTAGTCTAAGGGAGAATAACCCAGTCTAAGGGAGAACGTCTTCTGCGCTCCAAGCCCCTAACACAATGCCTGGTACAAGTTAGATGTGTAACCCATGTTACCCAGCGAGCAGAGGAACAAAGGTGGTGGTGGGGGGGCCAGAAACCCGCAGCCCTCCTCCTGGAGGGCACAACCAGCCATAGCTGAGGGCCAGCTGGTGCGCGGAACAGGGCCACGAAGGACAGTGCTCCAGCGGGCTGTCTGTCAGAATGTTCTAAGTGGGGGTGGGCGGGGGGGGCACATGTACACACACATGACGCTAACATCGACAGGGAGAGACACACGTGAAGATGCGGACGTCAAGGGACAGCAATCAGACCATGGCAGCGAACAGCTCATGATAACATGCTGTAAATAACCGACAACAAGCATGTTCCTTCGACTCTGCAAGGACCACACCTGAGTCTACTATGGTGCCAGGCCCCTGGCTTCGTGGTCCAGCGTTCTACACAGTTAGGAAGGTGACAAACAAGGCGTGTGATTGACTTACGGCATCTGTAAGAGCCGGGAGACGGCAGGCATACCGTTTTTACAGGCTTCACAAGACAGCGTGGACTCCAACACGGCCACTTGAAATGAACAGATACACATTTTAGTTCCACAGAACATGCTGGCAAATCCGCTTGGTGATGAAAAGTTTGACACCACTTCGCAACAACTGTCTGCAGGCTGATCAGGACGGTGTCAAAACTCTTCACGCACAGACAGATGGCATACATGGGGGAGGGGAATGTTGGCAACACCATGTTACCGATGGCTCAAAATAAATGGTTCAGAAACCACATGCTGATAGAAAGCTAAATATATTTCAGAGATAATTGGAGGAAGGATTCCAGATATCATTCATAGAAGTGTTTGCTCTCTTAAAAGAAGAGTAAACACTGCACAGAAAATTCTGAACTTGGAAAACATTTTGCTGCTTGCTTTCTTTTTAATCAAAACTGGCACACAAAATGCCAATTGTTGACGTCTCATCATCCAACACCTTGGATGATATAAACAAAAGCAGCCAGATTTTTCTACTCACAGGTCACTGTTCAGTTTCAGCTGTTCGCACTCAACACAGGCCCAGTAGTTTTGGGGCCTGTACTCTTGAACCACTAATTTGACACAAAACTAGCATTTGGTAGGGGGTTAACTTGCACATCTCAGAGGCTCAGTGGTCCAAGAGCTACCCTGCCCTCCCCTCTTGGTGTTGCTCTAACAGTGAGTTCTGGGCAGGCTATAGATGGGATGAAAGGGTCCCTGGATAAGTCTGCATCAGTCCCCATGTCCCGCTCCTAAAAGTGTCTCCCACCTGTCCTCTGGCCCTTCTCAGTCCCCTAAGTAAGGCTGGAGGAACGCCAGGATCCAATCTGCCAGGTGTCTATATTCCTGCCTCCCTTTCCCTGCTCTTGGCCTGCCAGCCTTTTATCTACCAGATGTCCAGCCCGTGGCTCTCTTGTCTCTTGCAGGTCCCACTCAAGCCTTGGTCTGGCCCTTGACACCTGTCCCAGTTGAAAGGCTGGCTTCAATTTGCCTGCTCCTAGCTTCTGCTTCTATGTCAGACTCGATCTGGGCAGATTTCTCTTTACAACCTCCTGGTTCCAAAATTTGAATGCAGTTACAGTATGTTTCCTGAGGTTTTAGATAGCTCGACAAATGGACAAACCATCTGAATTTTTAATGAGGTTAATTTAAATAAATCACTCAGACCTGGTTTACTTTTATAAACTGGATTTGGCTGGCTATGGAACATGGCAACTTCCTCTGGGTCCTTCCTGGACTTTGGAAAGGGGGTGAGTAGCTCTGTGGACTACCGGGGCCCATTAGACTCTTTCAAAGCCTGTACTGACCCACAGCCATAGACGGTGCAGGAGGGAAGGAATCTACAGGCACTGAGTCTGGCGGTCTTCCATAAGTCATTTCATACAGTAAGTGGCCAAAGCAGTGGACATCCACGCTTTCCAATGTCTGTGGAAGACAAGAGAGCAGGGTGGTTATCTTTCAGTTTGGCTTTGTGAATCCCAATGTTCCTTCCCTAGGCTTTCACCAAGAAAAATATGGCCCAGGGGCAACCCCACTCATTACTGGTAGTGAAAACACAACTCCAAGGCCTTTTGCAAAAGCTCACAGGGCACTGCTCTGACCCAAGGTCCTGGTCCTACTCCCCATTATTTTCCAGTCCATGATTCTATGTCCCTCCTTATCTCATCTACCATTTCAACGAGGCACTTAAAGATAGAGTGACACTCTGTGAGAGAACAGAGTCAATAGGCATGGCCTACCCTGCATATTTCTTACATGGGCAGATCATGGGTCCTGCCAGGGGGATCATTTATACCAAAAAATTAATTTTCTGTTTTTGTTACTTCTAGCAACTTACGTTGATTTTCCTGAACTGTGAGAAATAGGATCGGTAGAAGGAAGGGAGGCCTAATAAGGAATTTTCAAGGTCTAGCAGCCGGCAAGTGTCACCATCGAGCATCACATTGGAGGCGTGAAGATGCCCATAAGGGAATCCCTTGTCATGTAGAAACTTCAGTACCTATTAAAAAAATATGTAGAGGTTAAATTCCTCCCCCAACTCATTCAATTATGAGACAGGTTAAACTTCGTTTTTAAAGTCACTATATTTTGAAACAAAACTGGTTACTGAGGAGATTCCTAAAGAAAAATGCCCTCTCCATCCATTTCTTTGGAAAAAGGGGTGATGCTGAATGCTTTCTAGCTATGAGACCCAACTCCAAGCTCCCTCATTTCCAAAGAACAGAGATGCAGCTTCTATTAACCCAAAGCTTGGGGTTAATGTTCGACTTCCAGCACTTTCTGATCTCAACAGGCCAGCTCCTTGCAGACCAAAGTCTTGACCCTCCCGCACAGATGAGTAAGGCTAACATCAGCTAACATCAGCCAGTTAGTTGTTCAGGAAAGGGGGTTGAGTGAAAAATATGCCTAGTCCAATCTATTCTCAGAGTATATTGTGCTGGGGTGCCTGGGTGGCTCAGTTGTTAGGCATCTGCCTTTGGCTCAGGTCATGACCCCAGGGTCCTGGGATCAAGCCCCATATCAGTCTCCCTGCTCAGCAGGGAGTTTGCTTTTCCCACTCCCACTCTCCCTGCTTGTGTTTCCTCTCTCGCTGTGTCTCTCTCTGCTTCTCCCTCTCTCACTTCCCCTGCTTGTATTCCCTCTCTTTCTGTTGTCTCTGTGTCAAAAAAATAAATAAAATCTTAAAAAAAAAAAAAAGAATATATTAGGCTGTTTACTAAGAGGAACACATGACAGGCTCCCACAAAAAGAAGCAAACATTTCAGCTGCCATTTATTTTTTATTTTTTTTTTTTTTTAAGATTTTATTTATTTATTTGACAGAGAGAGGTCACAAGTAGGCAGAGGCAGGCAGAGAGAGAGAGAGGAGGAAGCAGGCTCCCTGCTGAGCAGAGAGCCCGATGCGGGACTCGATCCCAGGACCCTGAGATCATGACCCGAGCCGAAGGCAGCGGCTTAACCCACTGAGCCACCCAGGCGCCCCAACAGCTGCCATTTATTAAACAGAGGCTCACCTACAAAGGGAGATGCCTGGAGATACACCCATAACAACCTCATGAACCAGAGCAGTGCTAGCCAAAGGGGATACCCACGACAATGTACTGAGGACTGGAAGAAAATATGACTTCTCTTTCTATTTGCTTGTTTTTAATCTCCTTCTTTCTGGGGCTCCAGAACTCCTTCTTTCCTAACTTAACTTATAATACACAACATATATTAGTAGTAGTGCATACATATAAGTTATTATTGGGGGAGGTTATGCTTAAACTGTTTTCACTGATAAGGTCGGACAATCCAAGAAGCCTGGAGAACAAGGCTCTAGAGAGTGATATGGGAAAGGCTTTTCATGCTAGTTTTACTTCTGCAAGGGAGCCAGATGGTTATATATTGATATAACAAAATCAACAATCCTGGCACAAAGATAAAGATCAACTAAACCCAAAAGTTGGTATCTGCACAGTGAGGTTCTTAAAAATCAGACACTAAATTCTAATAGCTAAGCTTTTGGAATTTTTGTAGATCTGAATTGGCTGCCTTAGTCTCAAATACTTGCTTTTGGGGATAAAATAGGACAATGCCATCTGTTTATAAGCAATCCCAAGAACTTTCCCAAAGGAATACAGTAATCTGAGTGAAATCCCAATGCAAACTAAGCAAATATTAAATACCTCTTACCTCTAATATTTGCCGTCCGTATGTTTTTATTTGCTGGAGTTCAAGGCCCTGAATCTTCTTAGGATTGCAGTACTTCTTTAGGAACGGGTCTTTTGGTTTTGCCTTGGAAAAGCACAAAGAGCATGTAAGAGAACAGCAGCAGGTCTGAATACCACACGTAGCCTCCTGGAACAGGCAGGGCTCTAAGCAGCTGGGGGTGCCAGATGAGGTCAGCTCACAGGATGTGGGTTTTTAAAGTACAAGAGTCTGTACAGTTGATAGAAAGAGGCTGACCTGAGTTGCATCCCTTCTCTGGTCCAGTGAAGATGGGCCTGGTCTTGGCCTTAGCAGACCCCAGAGTCTTATTTTCCAACTTTACTGAGATAGTTCAGTATTGCTCGTTAAGTGAAAGACACTTGAGAGAGCAGCCTACAATGTCATGTACATAACCATTACCTATTCAACCTTCTTTCATTTGGGGAAAGGAATGCTCTTTAACCAGATGGGGTAGTTTTACTGCTAAAATCAAAATAAATTCCAAATCAAATCAAAATTAAAATAAAACCCCCAGGGCCTAACTTCCAGAACCTAAGGGATCAAGAATCTGTGATAGGTTCTGAAGGGACTTGAGAACCTCTTTATGACCATGAACTTGCACCACAAGTACCTTGTAGATCAGGTCCTTCAAAGTTCCTTTTTCATTAAACATCCTAATAAGCAATGCAGAGGATTCGTTAGCTGTGGCAAAGGTGACCCGATAGATATAAGGGTGCTGCCAAAACAAAAAAGAAATTCACATTTATTTGCATCAACATCTGGGTCCTTTGAGATCAAGAATCTGGTTACGTAGACTTAAGTACCATCACAGCACTTTAGTTACACATAAACGGGATATTCCCTGAACATGTGGCATTTTCTTATCAGATGATCAACAAGCAGATCGTTCTTAAAATGAGAGAAGGAACCTAAACTATACAGACAAAGGGACATGGACAGCTGGCATGGCGAGCTCTCCATGTGAAGGTTATGTGCCTGGGGATACACATGCTCGGAGCTCAGGCAGAGGTCTGGGGGATAATGGCTTTAATATTCTGCCTCTGTACACTGGTAGAGAATACAGCCAAACCCTAGCACAGCCAAGTGAGGACCAGGATAAACGTGTCTTCTTACAGCGCTGCGTAACATTTCACACTGCTGTTTGGGGCCAAGCCAGGGAGCGTAAAAGCCAGAAAACAAGCAAAAAAGCCACATCTTTTGGCATCCTGGCCCTTATCCAAAGCAGCTAGCGTGAATCTTCCCATCCATCCTCTGCAGGGTGCAGTATGATGACTCACGGGGTCTTCCTGAGAAGGGGCCACTGACGTCAACCAAGTGGGGTGGAGAGTAAGACTAATTATTTAATGACTGAAAGTCCTCATATGACCTGGAATTTTGGTTGCATGAACCAACTAGCTTCAAACAGGTGTTACATGTCCATTTGCTCAAACGAGCACCATTACAATTTAAACCCATAGGAGCTGAGCTGTGCAAAGGTTTGGGAAGGTTCGGACTGAGTGGGCTGGGAGATGGAAGGGTATGCCCAGGAAAATATAGTCCTTGATCATGAAGTTTCTTCTGACTATCACATCAAAATGATTATCATTGATCCTGTAGCAGCTGTATTAAAATATAATTCTTCTATATATGAATATATATGATATTAACATACAACATATATTCCTATATATTCATATCTATATAATTCATATACCATTATAATTCACCTATTTGTAGTATACAATTCAATGGTTTTCAGTATATTCCGAGCTATATAAACTACCACACAATCTAACTTTAGAACACTTTCATCACCCCAAAAAGGAGCCCAGTGAATAAAATAAAAATTGTTGAGTCCATACTGATATAAACAGACCAAGAAGAGAGAATAGGAAGCTCACCCTTACAGTATGCCAACTGATAAACCTAAGAGGAATGATGGTGTTGGAAAATCTCAATGAAGCTAAAGCTAGTAGGGCTTTGGTAAGAACAGGATATTTATACAGTCTCAAAATATCTCCCTTATTAATTCTTACTATTTATTTGATGAAGATAATTAAGGATGGGTACAAATATTTAGCCTGAATTGTTCACTGTGGCTTTTTTCCCTTTTAAATAAGAAGAAAAAACTGGAAGTGGTCCAAATGTCTCACAGAAGATTAGTTGAATAAATGAAGGTAAGGCCAACGATAGTCTATGCAACCAGTAATAATGATGTTATACTATATTTATTCCATAAAAGATGTGCATGATATACCATTAACCAAAAAATCAGGTTTTAAAAGAGTGTATGTGGAATTTTTCAAAAAAATAACCATATAAAGTTCTAGACATTTTGGTTTGCTTGGGACTGCAGGTGAGTTTTCTTTTCTTATTTTTGCTTATCCATATTTTCTAACTTTTCTACAATTAATACGCACCACTTATCTGTGCCACCTTTTTTTAAAAGCACAACCTTTAAAGGAAATTTGGAATTGAATGCTAACAGCCTGTGGCACACAACTAATCACACACAAAGACCATGGCATTTTTCTTGGCTACACTGCACACCTTATTAGAAGCTTGGTTTTGCTAGCTTGACAAGACACTCTATCTTCAAAACTGAACCTGCCTACCCAACTGGATAGGTCAGCATAATTGTGCTCAAGAATGACTCATTCTAGGGACGCCTGGGTGGCTCAGTTGGTTAAGCAGCTGCCTTCGGCTCAGGTCATGATCCCTGCGTCCTGGGATCGAGTCCCACATCGGGCTCCTTGCTCAGCAGGGAGCCTGCTTCTCCCTCTGCCTCTGCCTGCCATTCTGTCTGCCTGTGCTCGCTCTCTCCCCCTCTCTCTCTCTGATAAATAAATAAAAATCTTAAAAATAAATAAATAAATAAATAAATAAATAAAAGAATGACTCATTCTAGGGTCCTACATCCTCATGCAGACCACAGATAAAGAACATCAGTATTAACTTGCTTTTCTGGCCAGATTAGTCTTTTCCTGAAGACATTCTGCATATATTCTGAAATACAGTGATGTATTTTCTTTCCAGTAAGAGCCTTGGATCAGAACTGTACATTAGCATAAATAATGCCCGGCACTCCTAAAGGCCAACTAGCTGGCCTGTGAGAATAGTGATTCAGATAGCAAAAGGGCTCTTTGTGCCTTCCCTCACTCAGCTTATCTAAATCCAAACTAGTTCTGTTTTCTCAGACTAGAAACAGATCTTTCTTTTTTTTTTTTTTTTTAAGATTTATTATTTATTTGACAGAGATCACAAGTAGGCAGAGAGACAGGCAGAGAGAAAGGAGGAAGCAGGCTCCCCGCTGAGCAGAGAGCCTGATGCGGGGCTTGATCCCAGGACCATGGGATCACGACCCGAGCCAGAAGCTTTAACCCACTTAGCCACCCAGGCGCCCCTAGATCTTTCAATTCCACTGATACAAACATCCTTACTGAGAACAAAGTGGGTACTTTCTTACTCGGATATTTGCTTAAAACAATTGTCAAGTTTCATGGGTTGTGCCAAAGTCATGAATGCCATTTATATGGCCTCTGGGGGTGCCTGGGTGGCTCAGTCAGTGAGGTGTCTGCCTTTGGCTCAGGTGTTGATCCCAGGTCCTGGGATTGAGCCCCACATGGGCCTCCCTGCTTAGTGGGGAGGCTGCTGTTCCCTCTCCTTCTGGCTGCCGCTTCCCCTATTTGTGCTCTCTCTCTCAGTCAAATAAATAAATAAAATCTTAAAAAAAAAAAAAAATTGGTCTCTGAGCTACAGGAGCAGCCCTGAGCAATTTTAGCGTGGACTGAAATCCACTATACCTCTCCACACTGTTGAGCCTACAGAGCATTTCCAGCTCTTCTGTCCACGGCCACCTACAAGAAAACACTCTGAATCTGTCAGCAGCACCTAGAAAAACAGAAGGCCTTGGGGTGCCTGGCTGGCTGAGTCAGTAGCGCATGCAACTCTTGATGCTGGGCTTGTACATTTGGGCCTTACACTGGCTGTAGAGATTATTCAAAAATAAAAGACTAAAAAAAAAAGAGAAAGAATAGAAGGGCTCATACTCACCGAACAGGAAGGCAGAAGTTTGATTAGACACTGAAAATCTTTATCTGACAGAAACTTGTCGGGACCAAGATCAGCCTGGAAACATGGGGGAAAATATCAGGGTGTTGCCTTAAGTTACCAAAAGAAAAATTCCTTGTAAAACTTTCCCTTTATTTCATTTGTCCAAATATGACTGTAAACCAAAGGTGCAAGCCACACAAAGTCGGGAGATGGGCATTAAGGAGGGCACTTGTTATCATGACCACTAGGTGTTATGTATAAGTGATTTGTCACTGAATGCCAATATTGCACCATATGTTAACTGCCTAAAATTTAAAAAAAAACACAAAAACAAAAGCAAAAAGATTTTTTAAAAAAACCAAAAAACTATGCTTTTATCAAATTCCATTAGCCAAACCACTAGAGCTCCCGAAGCAAGAGAGAACATAAAGCAATGTGTATTTTTTCTTTAAAACAAACTGTAAAATTCCCAATCCTAAAGAGGTTCCAGAACTATTTTAAGCTGTTCTGTTTCTTTCCAGATGTTTACTAATTAATCAAATACAATCACATGGATATAACCAAGTGAATAAGCAAAGTGACTCAAAATTACTCTCCTTTGATGTAGGACTGAAGAGGCCTTTACAACATCACTCAGAAGAACAGTGCAATTTCTTAATTATCCTTTTTCAATATCTGCTTTTATAAACCCATCTCAAGTACATGAAAGGAGACCAAAGCAAAAAACCAGCTCACCCAGCTTAACACTAGCCGTTCCTTTGGCTGATTTTTAATCTTCATCAAGAAATATTTCTTCCTTATCCTCCAACCTGCATAAAAGCAGAGATGCAGTCATAGCAAATAATTTTTACATCAACAGAAAAAAGTTTCACCAACTAAGTAATTTAAAAAAAAAATCAAGGCTGGCAATCTTACCCGCTGCAATACTGGCACCAGTAAAACCACCACTTGGTAATGTTGACATGGGAAAGATGGTATTTAAGAAAAACAAAACAAAACCCCAAAGCAAAAAAAAAAAAAAAAAACCCACAGAAAACACCAAAATAACTGCAAACGAAGAAACTATTCATGGGCACAGGAAAATGGGCGCTTCACTTAAGGTGTAGTAAGAAAGAGAGATGAAGAATGACGGACGGCTCTGAAAATACACATTACTACCCCCCAAGTCTCCAGGTGGCACATTACCCAAGATTCATTAAGTATACAAGTTACGGACTGCGTCTTCAAGCAGTAGGAAGGCAAAAAGAAAAAGAAATCACCTGCGTGGAAGAGCTTTCTTGGGCTACAGATAGGAAAGCGTGACAAAGAGTCCAGTTCTGTGATCTGTTTGAACAGACCAGGCACGTGCCAGTTTCTCACCTATGTCTTTCAACGGTTCTACCACCTCCCACTTTGGTTCTGATCGGAAGAACATGGAAACTTGCTGTAAGGCAATCTCTGCAAAGACATTTTAGAAACTCATCAGTCCAACCTATCAGCAAAGTAACACATGCTTAAGATGTTATTCTTGCAAATGAAATCTTGATAAGTCTAGGACCTTCTTAAAAAGCTTAATTACAAGAAGGAAAAAAAACAAAAGAAGCCAGAGAATGTAGGATTCTAGATTGGATCCTGGAACAGAAAAAGGGCAGTAGTGGAAAAACAAGTGAAATTTGAATAAAATCTGTAGTTAATAGTAACACATCAAAGTTGACTTCTTAGTTTTGATAAATATGCCATGGTTACTTACAATGTTAACATTAGGGGAAATTTGGTGAGCGATGGTATAGGGAACCTATTTGTACTATCATTGCTGTTTTTCTGTAAGTCTAAAATAATTCCAAAGTAAAAGGTTTATTAAGAAGAGTAATTACTGGGGCGCCTGAGTGGCTCAGTGGGTTAAGCCTCTGCCTCCAGCTCAGGTCATGATCTCAGGGTCCTGGGATCGAGCCCCATGTAGGGCTCTCTGCTCAGCAGGGAGCCTGCTTCTTCTCTCTCTGCCTGTCTCTCTGCCTACTTGTGATCTTTGTCTGTCAAATAAATAAAATAAAATCTTAAAAAAAAAAAGGAAGAGTAATTACTAATGATGTGAAAAAAATAGATGTGTATTTTTTTTAAACTGAAAGATCTAAAATATGTAAATAAATTAGGTGGCCTGAGCCAAGAATTCAATATATACGTCAGGCTACAGCCCAAGCACAAAACTCAAAATGTGTTCTGAGGTCAGCTCAGAACAGTATTTATGCTGCTCTAACTGATATTTATCCTGTCTTCATTCCTCATGGAATTAAAGCTTTCACCAACAAAGAAGCGATTAGCCTTAAATATATATTGGAAATAAAAGCCAGTGTTTTAGAAAAACATCTATGTACAGCAACAACACAGTTCTATTGTGGGACGTTACCATAGCCCTGTTTACTGGAAAAAAATCCATCCCCCTTTTTGTGTTCATTTATCATGAGAACGTTTCCCCTTTTTAAGAAGACAATGAGAAGAGGAAGTTCTTTAAAGTTCACTGCATTAAGAAATTATCAGAATAACTGTGCTTTTACATTTCCTGCAAAAAGAGACATCTGTAATTTGCTATTTTCCCTCAACACAATGGAAAAAGGAAGCCACTCTAGATCCCTTAGAGCAAACAGCAATACTGCAAATTCATTGTGGGATTTCACCTCCGCCTAGCATCGGCGGTATTCCAGGCCGACCGGTGAGGAATGGGAGATTTGGCAGAAATGCTCTCCCTATGTCAGACTGACCTCGTCTGGAATTACCATGGCTAGTGCTTGGCAGGCAATGTGATTTTGATATATTTTACAGTACATTATGAGTTAAGACATTGAGGGAAGAAAATAATCTACTAACTAGTGGTTTACTGACTCGACACGTAAATTGTGGATGCTGTCCACCCAGAAGAAACCTGAGATGACCAGATACAAAACTGACTCTATTTACATTTGTTCTAACTACCCCAAAGGGACAAAACACTTGGAGGGATCAGGTGTCACAGAAGCATATAAAATGTTCCTAATCAATGCTGGAAACTCTGTTAAGTTAATGTTAACATAAGGTTGATATAAAATATTTTTAGCTTTTCCAAAACAACTTGAACAAAAATAAGCATTAAAAAAACTTGAACATAAACATCTTAAAAAGGCATCATTTTCAGTTAAGATCATATCAACTTTGGGAAGGATCATGAAAAATAATTTTCTAAATACAGTACAGTGTCATTCTAAGAGAGAGTAAAGGACAGTTGGTTCATAACTCAAAGTGACTCATAGTTTCCCACCAAATCATTATTTGACAACATTTATCGTATTCTACTAGGTACCATACATTGTTCTAGGAATGTGGAGATGGCTGTCAACAAACGGAACATGCTAGATTTGTTACTGATAAACTGAGGACTGGGAAATAGCTTTTTTTTTTTTAACCTTGGGGAATCAGGAAATTGTAGAAAGGACATTTTCTTTCCCATGAACTATGATTTATTGTCAAGTAAATCCCATGATGAGCATATTTCCAACATGAATCCCCTCCTTCCCGAGCTTCAGGCCACACATTTCAATCCTAAGCATTTGCTCCTCTGCTTAGAAGCATTTACCACATCCACCTCTTTACAAGATCAAGGCCAAATTTCTAAACCTAGTGCTACCCCAGATCTGGTTTTACCTTGACTTTCTGTCTTTACCCCTCCACACAAGTGGTGCAATGCCTAGATTTACCTGCCTTGACCCCTGAAGATAGGCCCAACTCCACCCCTCCACATTTTCTGTTCCTGTCTACCTATCCCACAAGGCTCAGCCCAAAGCTGCCACTCGAGCCAGCTCTCTCCCAGCCCTCCATCCTCTACACTCCCAGAGCTCTGTGTGTCCTTCTCCCATGGGATTCACCCAAGGTCTGTCCTGTGTTAGGGCTACTCTCTTCCACTAGACTGTGAACTCTGGCTGTGAAGGCTACATCTTAATCTGGGTAAAATCCCACAGAACCATGGAAATATTCTGTCCTCTCCTGGAGCACTGGCCCTTGCCTCTTGGCGTGACTAACTTCTACATATCCTTAAATCTCCATGTAGGCATCAACTCTTCTGGAAGCCTTCTGCCACCTTCAAATCCCCTACTCCCACCCTCAAGTTGCTGGGTCATGTCTACTCAGCCATAGCTTTCACCTGTCAATCCCCCTGCAGAACAGTGGGGGTAGGGGGCTACGCTTTCCTTAATGCTCTATCTGCAGCACCTGACACAGAGCAGGCACTCAAAAAATACTAGACGCAGCAAGAACTAAAGGTTCAGTACATGTTCAATGGATGTGGACACTCTCTTCCACGAGAACATGAAATCCATGAAAAGAAAGTCATCTGCCCTCTATTTCCTTAATACTGACAGACACATGGGGAAAAACTGCATGCTCAGGAAAATGCTGAGAAACAACATTTCCAGACAGGAAATGCAGAGTGAGGCCTTCAGGCCCACCCTGTGCTTCCGGAAGAGCTCTGACTTGTCAGCTCTCAAAGTACCAGCTGCCCCCACTGTGTGCAGCCTCTGATTTCCCAGGTCCCAGCCCCATCATCGTGACAAGAGAATAGACCCCGGGGTGCCTGGGTGGCTCAGTGGGTTGAACCACTGCCTTCAGCTCAGGTCATGATCTCAGGGTCCTGGGATCGAGTCCCGTATCGGGCTCTCTGCTCAGTGGGGAGCCTGCTTCCCTCTCGCTCTCTGCCTGCCTCTCTGTCTACTTGTGATCTCTCTCTGTAAAATAAATAAATAAAATCTTTAAAAAAAAAAAAAAAAAAAAAAAAGAGAACAGACCCCGGCCCTGCAACTGGTCTTCAACTCTCCGATCTGCTCCAGCAGGTGGCGCCATAGAGGCTCACACAGTTGACTTGGGCCTACCACCTCTCCAGAGCGCCCTGCCCTGATTCTGAATATAATCCCCATTCCCGTCCCATCCCTCCCTCCCTCCTTGGATCCTTGAGCCCACTACTACCTGACCAACTCACAGGGTTCCTGGGGTTTCAGGACTAGAAGACAGCCTGTACACTCCCTGTCCACCCCCGCTCCCTCTCCTCTTGTTTTCTAGGCCGGGACCAGAGGTTCACAGAGGAAAAATGCTGCTGATGACAAATCTGGGGCCCAGGAGCCAAACCTCCTCATTTCTGGTCCAAGTGACTTCTGTATGGACATTAAAATCCCCTTTTCTGAGGGGTCTGAGGTCTGAAGTGGGAAGATGGCTATAGTGCGCCGCTTTTAGATGATAGAAGTACCCCGTCAATAAGATGAATAAGTGAGGTGTGTGGGGGTGGGGAACGTGTGCACGTGTGTTTTCCGATATGAAGCCCTCATGACTAGGAGACACCTGCTCTCCCTGTAACAAAAGCTGGCCCTCCATCAGACTTGGTAATGGGCACCTCCTAACTCCCCCACAGAGCGCCAGGGACCTCTATTTCCTTGGTCATCTGGAGAATACCAGGAAAAGAAAGAAAAGATCAGAAATCCCAGGCTGGAGCCCCAGGGAGAGAGGAGGCAGCTGCTGATGCCCTGAAGCTCCTAGTTACCCACCCCTGGGGACGGGGCTGGCGTCACAGTCTCCCTCCAACCAGGCATCTTCAACCTCAGAGCAAGAGGCAGGAAAAGCAGCCTTGGTGACTTCGGTCACATGAGCACAGATCTCAGATTGTGCTGAAGTGGAGTAGGTAGTGACCACGGACCACTAGGAAACGGTAAGAGGTGGCGACCTTATTCATATGAAGGGGGCAGAGGCCTTGCCCAGAGAGGAGCCACAGGGTGGCGGTACGCAGAATGCCCTTGGGAACCAGAGGCCAAACTTTGAGTTGCGGGAAGCTGGACAAGTCCGCCTGGTTTTTCGGGGATTTGGCTCAGTCAAGCTGGTGCAGAGGAGGCTGCCTGGGCTTCCCTTTCCTGAGGCTGCTAGTGAGTCAGCCTAGAGGCAAGGCAAGTTCTGATGTTTCATTCAAAGGGGGCAATCTCTGAATTATATATCAGCATCTCTCTGAAAACAGCATCCATCCCCTATTGTTTCATTACGGGGCTGTGTCCTCTAAATAGCAGCAGCTTCTTGAGCATTTGGATCCCAGTGGGAGTTCCTGGCAGCCTTCTTGGATCTCTGCCCACATCTGCTTTGGACTCTTGACTGTCTGCCATGCCAGGGGCGGGAGCAGGGGGACAGAAAAGATCAAGTACAACAGCAGCCTATGAGGGGGTACAGCAGGAAATACAGGGATCAGATCATCTTCCAGGGGCAAAGCAGCATTTTAATTGGAAAACACTCAGACATTGTATACTTGCACAGTCCAACACATGTGCAACCCTAGCAAGGTAAGGCTTTTCCTCTCAGGTGACCTCCTGCCTATGGAATGAAAGGGTTAGTTTGGGTATGCCTGTTCCAAAATCTCCCCTAGCTCTGACCCCACGTAACTTAGTGTTCACCAAGCATGTCTTCCTTGCACCTGCGCCCCCACCAGCCAGGCCTGTACCCGGCACAGACGGGGAAGTTCTCCAGATCGGGCCGCATCAGCCTGTGTGCACTGCACCCTGAGGGAACACATGGCAGACACTCTCGGGAAATACAGGGACAGACCAATGGACGGGGCTAGGTTAGGGCTGATCTGATAGCAGTCGGTCCCGACAGCTCGCCATCAGACACTGTGGGGAACAACGGAGGTGAAGCATGGTGACTGCAGGCCACGAGAGATGCTACTCTGGAAGGAGTTACGCTCTCCTGGGAGCCCCTGGCCTGTGATATCTTTTCTCCTAGGTGAACCAAGAAACAACCGGGGGGAAGAATGACAGCCTTGTAGTAACGTAATGCTCCATTTTGTCACTTAGAGTAAATGTGAGTTTGAACGAAACTTTCCTTCACTTGGTTGCATTCTAGAAGGCATTTTTCTTACCTCTGCAGGTACTTCCATTAGAAGACAGGAGGTACATTCTATAGCAAGGCTTCTCAGCCTTTAGTGTGCACGCAAATCACGTGGGGACTTTGATAAACTCAGATCCTGACCCGTAGGTTTGGGATAGGGCCTGAATTCAGCATTTTTGACAAGCTCCCAGTGATGCCGATGCTGTGGGTCAGAGGACCACACTGGGATGTGAGGAACAAGGTCCAGGGCTATGGTTTTCAAACTCTGGCTCCGTACTGCAATCTCTCAGGGAGCTTTCCAAACTACATGCCCCCCCCAATCCGCCATAATTTTCATTTAATTGGCATGAGTACCTGGGCATCAGAATTTTCTAAAGCTCTCTTGCCCTCCCTTGAGAGAAGACAAGCAGTCCCCTATTTCCCTCTTTCTGAAACAGGTATAAAAGCGCCTTCCTTTAATTACTTCATAAGTAGTGTTTCGAGGACCTGAAATGTAACGTGTACACAACCTATTCTCTCAGCAAGGAAATCAGCTTATTAAAAATACCCAGAGTTCCACTAAGACTTTAAGCATGGCTCAGCTTTAACAAATCAGTCGAATTCTAGTCACTGGTTCAGTTCTATGACGGTTTCCATTGGTCTCTTCAAGGCCACCCCAGGGAACACTGAATGTTTAATCACTCGTTCTGCTAACAAGAGGCTTAGGTCATTGACGCTAGCTTTGTGTGTAACTGGCACCCTTTCCACCTCAGTCCCCTGACTGATCCAGGGAAAGTCTGGAAGAAACTAGCTCCTCCTCAGGCTTTGCCTTGGGGGCAAAAGGGAAGACACAGAAAGGACCCTTTGGAAACACTTGGTATAAAGAAATACCCAGAAAAACCAGACATACTGTATGTTGTAAATACAGAAACAAACCCAAATAAAAATCAAATTGAGAGTATGGTACAGATTATGGTGGATTATTTACTTTCTCTTCTGTCAGGGAAGATAAGAAAGACAAGACTAAGTATAGGACTCAATAACTTCTCTTTCATATTCTTCTGTGCAAACATCATAAACATTTTAGAAGTAATTATCTTCTTCTTACACTCTTACAGTAAATTACTTCTTACACTCTTACAGTAAATTACAATTGGGTAAAGTATTAATAAGCAGATAATGCTCTATAACAAATACATACACAGCCCCATTTGGAAATAACTTCTCCCACATGTTGTCACCAGCAAAGAACAGTGTCTCTACAGTTATGCAACCATACCTCAGAGATCGCCTTGCTTACCAGTGTAGTTTGCAGAGTAGTTGTTTGGGTCTAAAAACTTCTTAACCAGCTCGCAATTAGACAAGATATGATTTGTGGTGATAACGTTGAGATAGTTCTGCAGACCTTTCTGCCTCTCAGCTATGAATTCACGGTCCATGTTACCAATCAATTTTTTGGGAGGAAGAGGTAGACTGAGGCCTGCAATCTTTAATTAGAAGAGAAAAAGTATTATACTCCTGTCATCCCCACAGAAGATATAATATCAGAATCCTGAGCCACTATACTTCATTGAGATGCATACTGATTTCAGTGCTATGATAAAAATGTGAAAAAACTACCACTCAGAATTCATAAAATGCTATATAAAGCATAGCAACTTTAAAATGTCATTTTTAAAAAAGATTTTATTTATTTATTTGACAAAGACACAGCGAGAGAAGGAACATAAGCAGAGGGAGAAGCAGGCTTCCTACTGAGCAGGGAGGGAGCCCAACATGGGGTTCAATCCCAGGACCCTGGGATCATGACCTAAGCCGAAGGCAGAGGCTTAGCCCACTGAGCAACCCAGGGGCCCCCAAATTTAATTTTTTTAAAGTTTTTCTATCAAACTTATATATGAACATAATTTCAAAGAGTCTTTTTATTATTAGCATCCCTGCGACACTCCCCCCCCAATCACCTCTGCCAACAGGTGACCAAGCCATTATCCATTCCCCAGAGACAGCCACATTGAATTCTCTCAGCCCATCTTTTTGGCACAGGGTTCATTATGAATTGATTTTCACTGTTAGGTATTAATCTATTAATTTCCCATTCTGGATTAAGTTCTCTTTCACAATCCTCTTCTCACCCCACATGCAATCTATTCCTAATCCCTCCAGTATAGTTATAATTTTATTTAGTGCAATATTCCTGTTTACATTAGGTGATCTGTATCACAGAGCCAGAAAGCCATGCTTACAATTCCTTTTTATCAACTGGTCTTTTTTGTTTGTTTTAGTTTTCTGTTCAACTCTAAACTCTCCATCTAAGCATTTTCTCAACATATTCAGACACAAAGATGCATCAGTTTCATCTTCTTGAGGACTGCCTGCTCCAAGCAGGACTGGTGGTCCCTCCCCCCACGGGCTGGCATCCTGGCAAATTACTCTAGGGATGCTCTTGCTTGTCTCCTGCTGAACCCCCCCTTCTAGATCCATACATTCCTTTTTTGTAGAAGAATCCCTGATTTTTAGTGAGGATACCCTGTGCCAGCTTCCTAAAAAGAGAGCCAGGGAGATCCATTTTTTTTTTTTTTTGAAAAGTTGCATGTGTGAAAGTCTTCATTCTACCCTCACACTTGAATAATAGAGAATCTTGATGTAGAATTCTAAGTTGGAAATATTTTTCCTCCCGAGTATTTAAGAACGACTTTATTGTCTTCTAGCTTCTGGTGCTATTAGCAGTAGATTTTTGCTTCCATTTTTGTTCCGTGCCCCCACTACCCCCCTATAAGCTTCTAGGGTCTTCTCCTTGACCCCAGTTTGTGAATTCCATGGGCCTCTCTGCAGATATATTTTCACCCTCTGCGTTGTGTACTGAGCCCTTTCTATCTGGAAACAAACATCCTTCTGTTCTTTGGTATTTTCTGGTATTAGGTCATTATTTCTTCCCGTCTGTACCCTTTGCTTTCTTTTCCTGGAACTCTTATTCCAGTGTTCGGTCTTCTGGACTGGTCCTCTATTCTCACCTTTTCTCTCCTATTTTCCACCTTTATTAGACAATATTTTTTTCCTACTGAAAAAATCTTCAGGAATAGTACCTTTATCATTCAGCTCTTCTAAAGAGGTTTCATTTCTTTCTTTCTTTCTTTCTTTTTTTTTAATATTTCACTTATTTATTTGACAGATAGAGATAGATCACAAGTAGGCAGAGAGAAAGGTGGAAGTAGGCTCCCCGCTGAGCAGAAAGCCCAATGCGGGGCTCCGTCCCAGGACCCTAAGATCATGACCTGAGCCGAAGGCAGAAGCTTAACCCATTGAGCCACCCAGGCACCCCAGAGGTTTCACTTCTATTATATTTTTTTTTAATTTCTGATTAGTCTTTCTTTTCTTTAATAGCATCCTGAATGTAATGCAATTTCTTATCTCTCTGAGATCATAAAATATAATTTTTCTGAAGAGCCTGAGATGTTCCTCTTAATGCATATATTCTGCTTCCTGAAGGTTCTTTTCTTTTTTTCCTGTTTGTTTTCACTGTTATCTTTTATGTTAAAAAAGTGTTCCTGAGGGGTGCCTGTGTGACTCAGTAGGTTAAAGTCTCTGCCTTCAGCTCAGGTCATGATCCCAGGGTCCTGGGATTGAGCCCCGCATGGGGCTCTCTGCTCAGCTGGGAACCTGCCTCCTCCTCTCTGTCTGCCTCTCTGCCTACTTATGATCTCTGTCTATCAAATAAGTAAATAAAATCTTTAAAAAAAAATTTTTTTTAAGTGTTCCTGAGAGCTGGGGTGGCTCAGTCGGTTACACATCAGCCTTTGGCTCAGGTCATGATCCCAGGGTTCTGGCACTGAGCCCCACATCAGACTCTCTGCTCAGCAGGAAACCTGCTTCTCCCTCTGCCCCTCCCCCTGCTCATACTCTTTCTCTGTATCAAAAATAAATAAATTTAAAAATCTTTTAAAAAATAAAAAATAAGTAAGTGTTCCTTAGGGGGCAGCTGAGTGGCTCAGTTTATTAAGTGCCTGCCTTTGGCTCAGGTCATGATCTCAAGGTCCTGGGTTCAAGTCCCACATCAGGCTCCATGCTCAGCAGGGAACCTGCTTCGCCCTCTGCCTGTTGCTCCCCCTGCTTGTGTGCACTCACGCGCTCTCTCTGACAAACAAATAAAATCTTTTTTTAAAAAAAGTATCAGTGGGGCGCCTGGGTGGCTCAGTGGGTTGAGCCACTGCCTTCGGCTTGGGTCATGATCTCAGGGTCCTGGGATCGAGTCCCACATCGGGCTCTCTGCTCAGCAGGGAGCCTGCTTCCTCCTCTCTCTCTCTGCCTGCCTCTCTGCCTACTTGTGATCTCTCTCTGTCAAATAAATAAATAAAATCTTAAAAAATAAAAAAAAATAAAATAAATAAAAAATAATAAAAATAAAAATAAAATAAAATAAATATCAGATTGGTAGATTGGTATCTTAATTTAATGAGCAAAATCACTTTCAAAGAGCAGTTGTACTCTATACTTATGCTTAGATTAGAATAGCCCAAGTGAGACATGCATATTGATTGATGGGAAGGTCTCTAGAGAAGGGCATCTTTAATTCAGGAAAAGATGTAATCTAAACCACCCATGAGGGCAAACCTAACTTAGCTATTCCACTCTATATCTGTCAAACAGTGAAGACCTTGAACTCAACATTGGACAAGACGAAAAGGTTGGCTGACAATTCTAAATTGCCTATTTCTCCAACATAATTATGAAAATGTGTCAGAGCATACTTAGAATGAATTTTCTATCATGGCATAATTCACTGCCAGATAAGACATGTATTTCAAGTCATTTTCCTCATTCATACAATTAGGCTTTACCAAATAGCAGTTTCTTTTTTAACTAAATAAAAAGCATACTTAAGAAGAAAGCACATCACTCAGCTAGTACATATCCAAGTGAATCACTTTATTATTATTTTTTTGTTGTTGTTCCAGAGCATTGCGTAATATAGAGTAATCAAGGGTACTACTAAAAACACAACCGATATTTCTTTTAAAAGTTCTTTTACTGGGGTGACTGGGTGGCTCAGTTAAACATCTGCCTTGGGCTTGGGTCATGATCCCAGGGTCCTGGGATCAAGCCCTGCTCACCAGGCTCCCTGCTCAGCTGGGAGTCAGCTCCCTACCCTACCATCCCTCCCCCCACCCACCTTGCATGCACTCTTGCTCTTTATAAATAAATTCTTTATTTTATTTTTTTAAGATTTACTTATTTATTTCAGAGAGAGAGAACACACAGAGGGAGAGGGAGAAGGGAGTGGGGCTGAGCAGGGAGCCTGACACAGGACTCTTATCCCAGAACCTGGAATCATTACCTGAGCCCAACGCAGACGTCTAACCGTCAGCCTCCCAGGTACCACTAAATAAAATCTTAAAAAAAACAAAACAAAAACTAAAAAATAAAAATTATTTTCTTAAGTTGCAGAATACAATCTCATTTGTGTGTGTGCATGCATATATGTGTGTGTTTAAGCCCATGGACATGGTTATATATGCACGAAAAAAAATGTCTAAAAGGACTCACACTACCGCCTTGAGAACAGTTAACTCTGGGAGTGGGCTGGTCAATAAATTTTTCGATGGGCATCTGGGAGGCTCAGTTGGTTAGGCGTCTGCATTTGGCTCAAGCTGTGATCGCAGAGTCCTGGGATCAAGTCCCACATGAGGCTCCCTGCTCAGCGGGGAGCCTGCTTCTCCCTCTGCCTGCCTCTCCCTCTGCTTGTGCTCTCTCTCCTTCTCTCTGACAAATAGGTCGATAAAATCTTTTAAAAATAAATAAATTTTCTATACTATGAAATGTTTACATTTCTCATTTACCATTTTTAATTAAAAAGGAAAGAAAAATTCATGCTTATCAAACTGACCATATACACAGCAAGGATTCTTAAAAATTACCATGAAAAAGCATAGTTGGTTAAGTATACAACTCTTGTGGGGTGGGGTGGCACACTTGGGTGTCTCAGTCAGTTAAGTGACTTCGGCTCAGGTCACGATCTCGGGGTCTGGGATCAAGCCCTGAGTCAGGCTCTCTGTTCAGCTGGGGGTTTGCTTGTCCCTCTTCCTCTTCCTCTGTCCCTTCCCCTTCCCTTGTGCGCTCTCTCTCTCTCTCTCTCTCAAATAAATAAATAAAGTCTTAAAAGTGTCCTGTGATTGAGCTCCGCATCAGACTCTGCTCAGGACAGCTCCTTGAGATTCTCTTTCCCTCTCCCTCTGTCCCTCCTCCCCATGCTCTTTCTCTCTCTTTCAAATAAATAAGTCTTAAATATATATATGTATATATATATTTCACATATATATTTATATGTGTATATTACATATGTATATGTATTTATATTATGTATTTTTATATATACATATATATATATATACGTGTGTGTGTGTATACACGTGTACCAATATCAGCCCGTTTGCCTGCACTACCCGCCTGACAGCACACCCAGATGAGATCCACATGACTCAGAATGGAGAGCTGAGGCGCCTGAGTGGCTCAGTGTGTTAAAGCCTCTGCCTTCGGCTCGGGTCATGATCCCAGGGTCCTGGGATCAAGCCCTGAATCAGGCTCTCTGCTCAGCAGGGAGCCTACCTTTCTCTCTCTCTCTCTGTCTGCCTCTCTGCCTACTTGTGATCTCTGTCTGTCAAATAAATAAACAAAATCTTTTTTAAAAAAATTAACAGAATGGAGAGTCACATCTATATCCTCAGATTCAAACCCCAACAGGGCTATTTCTCATTCATGGTGAGGATATAAAAATGAGTTCGATAAGGTATTTGTTTTGAACTTTGTGGCCTTCAAGCTTCCATCAATCTATACGTTCAAGCTTCATTTCACTTTAGGAAAATATATTGATCTGCCCAGACATCCAGCAGCTCATCCCATCACCTGATCCAAATCATCAGATGAAACAAAGTATTCTTTGCCAACAGCTGCAATTATAGTATCTCTGCTATGTTTACTACGCTGGTCAGCTGGACAGACTGGAGGTTGTTTCCTGCTCTGCCTGAAGATCTCAATAAATATTTCTACAAGCATTACTAGTATGTAATATGTGTGTTACTTTAAAAGCTTGCCTTTTAAAAAAGACTAGCATTTGAGAGATACTTACTCTTTCAGCTTTCTCCCAGAATTTCTAAAATGTTTGCCAATTATAGAATATAAAGTCTAGAAGTCCAATGACTCATTAGGAGGGAGGGAAAGAGAATATTAGTACAGAGAGCAATCAAGTCTCTAGGCAATGATTTCCTAGACACCTCCACACTGATGGCTTCAAACCATGACAGCTCACCATCCCATTTATTTATTTATTTAAAAGATTTTATTTATTTATTTGACAGAGATCACAAGCAGGCAGAGAAGTAGGCAGAGAGAGGGGGAAGCAGATTCCCTGCGGAGCAGAGAGCCTGATGCAGGGCCCAATCCCAGGACCCTGGGATCATGACCTGAGCCGAAGGCAGAGGCTTAACCTACTGAGCCACCCAGGCACCCCTCACCATCCCATTTTTGAGAACTTTCCTCTTTAACATGTCCTATGGATTCCCTTCTTGAGTTCCCTGTGTATGGGGAAGGGAATAAGAAAGTCAGTGGAGAAGTCCCCAAAGACACATCCATTTTACCTGCAGAGTGATAAGACGAAGGGGAATAATTGCCAAAGTGAGGTCTAGATCCCATAATCTGACCCGCTCATAGAGGCCTCTAAAGTACATGACAAACTATACTGTAGTTTCAAGAAAACTAGTTCTGTCTGGAGGAGGAACCTTCAAAGGATTAATCCTTCAAAGGATTTAATCTTTTTTTTTTTTTAAAGATTATTTATTTATTTATTTATTTGACACACACACACAGAGTTCACAAATAGGCAGAAGTAGGCAGAGAGGCAGGCAGAGAGAGAGGGAGAAGCAGCCTCCCTGCTGAGCAGGAGCCCAATGTGGGGCTCGATCCCAGGACCCTGGGATCATGACCTGAGCTGAAGGCAGAGGCTTAACCCACTGAGCCACCCAGGTGCCCCAAGGATTTTAATCTTTCATTTTCATGATCAGATCTCAGTGGTCTACAAATTGCCTTCAACCATATTCCAATGAGTATTCTAGGGAGTTCTAAGTTTTCAATGAACCCTTAATTTGTTCCAATATCCCCCCATTGTACCACAGAGTCTCTCCTAGATCAACAGTGGGCAATGAAATTCAAATCACAAAGCATCCATGCTACAACAGAGAAGTCACCTGGTTCAACCCCTAGTTTCAGATGGGGAAAGTGAGGATGGAGAGGGAAAATAAATGACCCAAGGTCTCCCCGCTGAAAGGGGCAGGGTCTGGGCTCCTTCCCAACATGAGCATTCCTAGCTCATTTCCCATCATTTCAGCTCCTGGTCCTCTCTTTTGTTTTGCTGTATGTGGTCTCCTTGGATGGTTACTCATTTCATGTTGCCTTTAAAATAAGTTAGTGATTCAGGGACGCCTGAGTGGTTCAGTCAGTTGGGCAACTGACTTTTGGTTTTGGCTCAGGTCATGACCTCAGGGTCGTGGGATCAGCAACCCCCCTGCCTGCCCTGGCAGGCTCCCCCCGCTCAGCAGGGAGTCTGCTTGTCCCCATCTCTCTGCCTCCCGCCCACTCACATGCACTCTCTCTCCCACTCTAAAGTAAATAAATAAATCTTTAAAATAAGGTGGTGATTCTTCTTTAAGACAAAATATGCGCATTATATAAAGTTATGAAAACGCACCTACCTTAGCTTTGCTTATTTGGCTTATATCTGCTTGTTTATAGAGAACTTGGGAAGTACGAAACACTATAAAGAGCCAGGAAAAAAACCATAAAACCCACAGTCCTGCCACCTGGAGATTACCATTGTTAACAGTTTGGCATATCTCCCTCCAATCTTTCTTTCTAAACATTTCGTGTAATTCTATTATATTGCATGTATAATTTTACATTCTGCTTTTTTTCCCCCCACTTTGGCATCTCTCCTACTGGAGACAGACAACTCTGCGTATGTGTATTATATTTCTCTTTCTTCAGCAGGAACTCATTTATCCATCAGAAAGGGTAATCAGACACTAAAAAGCATGGTCACAGTTTTATTCAGTGGTTTTTAGAGTCTTTTTGGTCTGTTTTATGGAGGTTGTTTTGAAATTATTTTCTTGCCAAAAAGCTGTATGTACTTTCTTCTGTTTGTTTACTTGGATCTAGAAAAACCTCCCACTGAAATGATGTCTGGCCATATCCTGCCCAGCATAAGCCAACATCAATACACGTGGATATTTGCATTTGAAATAAAATGCACAGTGAAAGTGCCTATTTTCAAAGGGAAAATTATACTGAAGCAAAAATAAAATTCTATTATATTAAAAAGGCCATAACTGAATCGTCATAGAGATCCAACCTTACATCCCCTTAGCAAAAACAAATAGGGAAAAAAACCCTCTCCCCGCCACCGACCCATTCTTGGGGGCTAGGCCTACAATTTCAATTTCAGAGCCCTTCCTCCCATGAGTCCTCCTCAGTCCCGGCTGAATGACACTGTATGAAGATCGGTGGGCAAAGGTTCTCTTGTGCATCAAGGTGAAAACACGTAGTAGGCTCAATGTTAACTCCCAAATGCCATTGCGGAAATGCTGCCTGGGAACGTCTGGAGAGACTTGTGGAGAAAATCCACTGCTGGAATGAACTACATATCGGTGCCTTATCCACATCATCAGAGACCCAGCTTTTGTCTAAGTGGAAAGAATATGCTATGAAAATCCATAAATGAGGGCGCCTGGGTGGCTCAGTGGGTTAAGCCGCTGCCTTCAGCTCAGGTCATGATCTCGGAGTCCTGGGATTGAACCCCACATCCGGCTCTCTGCTCAGCATGGAGCCTGCTTCCCTCTCTCTCTCTCTCTGCCTGCCTCTCTATCTACTTGTGATCTCTCTCTCTGTCAAATAAATAAATAAATAATCTTTAAAAAGAAAAAAAATCCATAAATGAAACCAATTAAACCTATCAATAAGGAGAATTTGATCTCTCCCAATATTTTATCTGAAGATTTAAATTGGTCACACTATGATTAAAATTTAAAGAGACACAATTTGTCAAATGCACGACCATCTGTCAATTACATAAAGGTCTACAGATACTCAGGCCAATTCTATCAGAGACCAAGTTAGGCATTTCTGTTTTCAGCAGGGTTCTAAATAATGTTGTAGTCTGGGCTCTACATATGCTGTTTTCCAAAGCCTGATCAATAACCATGGTGTTTTGAAGGAAAGGAAGCATATGCTCGCTCTCAGCCAGAAGTCCTCCTGACCTTCGTGGACAGGACCAGTGGTCACTCAGACTAGGTAATAAGTGATGACAAGCTCATCAATGAAGGGAGAGCAGGGGCGCCTGAGTGGCTCAGTGGGTTAAGCCTCTGCCTTCAGATCAGGTCATGATCTCAGGGTCCTAGGATCAAGTCCCGCATCAGGCTCTCTGCTTGGAAGCAGGGAGCCTGCTTTCCCCTCTGTCTCTCTGCCTGCCTCTCTGCCTACTTGTCATCCCTCTCTCTCTGTCAAATAAATAAAACAAATCTTTAAAAAAAAAAAAAAATGAAGGGAGAGCAGTGCTTCACCTTCCGGCTGAACTGGTCATAAACCAAGCACACCTGCTCATGGTTTACGTTATCAATCATCTGAGATATGACCCAGGCCCAGTAGTCTGCAATCACCCATGGCACTTGAAGACCAATCTGCTGAATGGGGATGTGGGTGCTACTGCCATAACTTACTATGGTGCTAACGCCCCTCTAAGACCCTTCCATCATGACCAGCACAGCTATTTCTAGAAAAGATTCTGCAGCTCATCCCTCTTTCCATTGTGGCCACCAAGTTAGGAACATTTAAATCAAAGGGAGTTAGCAATAGGTATTTAAGAGGAAAAAAGTTACACTGAAAAAGGCTATCTCTAGCTCC
Source organism: Mustela erminea (assembly GCF_009829155.1). Classification (NCBI taxonomy): domain Eukaryota; kingdom Metazoa; phylum Chordata; class Mammalia; order Carnivora; family Mustelidae; genus Mustela; species Mustela erminea. The sequence continues at coordinate 26,986,676 of NC_045614.1, read as the reverse complement.
TGCTGAGTATTGATCTGCCAGGCTGACTATGCAGTCTAGCTCAGCGGTGAGAGTCTGAGACAGTCCCAGCTCTAAATGAATGACTCCAGCAACCCTGCCAGTCATTCCTTATCTGTGCAGGAGAGAGGACACACAGCATCCCATGACTGTGGTAAGGATATCATCTCACACACAGGGACTCACTTGCCTGTGACTATTGTAAATCAGATGTTTATTTCCCAAAGTTTATTTTTAGAGCCACACATCATCTGTTTAAAGTATAAGTCTATATCCTCCACCAGGAAGATCTGCTAGTTTTTTGTTCTTTATACTGCCCTTTCCAACCAGTTTCTAGGACACCCCAAGCAATGACCATGTGTCATTAGTGTTTTCAAGTATTTACCTGCAAGCTGTTGTTCAGCAAATCAAAGTCGCTGTATCTCCTAACGATCTGTAAGACAAGAGAGCGGTGTTTTCATTCAGTAAAGACCACCTCTTTCATTTCCTTATTTAATATTTATTGGCATTCTAGGGCTGAGGCACTTGAACTAAAGGTAGTAGGGCTTACACCGGATGCTTAACTTGCTTAACTGACAGGCCCAGAAAACAGACTTAGCAGTGCCCAGAGCTAGCTAGGCCCATGGGAAACCGGTTAACACCAGTCAAACACACAAGATGCCAATAGGTAAAAGAGAATGATGATGTATTTGTTTTTAGGGTGAATAGCCCTTTAAATATCTTTCTCATTAACCAGGTACCTGGAAAGATGAATTAATGATTTATGCCCCCACCCAAAAAAGTTTTACTGAACATGAAATCAAAGTAAAGGGAAGTGAACAGTTTTGAGGCCCTTTCATCCTTGCCCTGGATAAAACTTCCCCCAGTTGAGAACCCACCGTTCTAGAGATAGGACTGTACCTGCAGGCAGAGAGGCCACACCTTTCCCAATTCCCTGTGTTTCCCCTCTTGGTAGACAGTCCACTTTCCACTGTCTACACATTCTTTCTTAGTTATGCTGATGGCACTGATTAGGCCAGAGTCAAGTTCCACTAGCTCTTCAGGCTCTGGGCAAGGAAATTTTATTTTGCTTTTGAATGATTTGACTGCAACGCTTGTTGAGGACTCCAAAATAATAGTGAGCAGAATTACCTACCAATCTTCTAGGACTCTGCCCTCGAAGAATCTCCCCCAGTAGGTCCACAATGGGGCCCAAGAGTCCACATTTTGGGGAAGTATCCCCAGGATTCTAATGCCTTGTATCTGGAAAACTACCCCAAGGATTGATTTCCCTGGTAGGACAATGTTCTTGCCCTGCTTGTCAAATACAAGAGTTAAAATAGAAGGCCGTCCCTCATAAGTGCAAAGGAGCGAAAGGTACACAGCAGTGAATCATGGCAAATACACAGATTCCAACCTTATTCTGTCGCTGATTTGTGTGTGACCATTGCCTAGTTAGTAACCCTTGAATGTAAAACAAGGAGCTCCAATCATGCATACGTATTTTTAAAGGGTTGAGTGAATTAATGTGCCTGAATCAGTGCCTGACAACAAATGTTCAAGAGATGTTAAATAGTGTAACTATTCACGCAGAAAGCAGTTTGAGGGTGCTAGGTGGCTCAGCTAGTTAAGCCACTGCCTTCAGCTCCGGTCATGATCCTGGAGTCCCAGGATCAAGTCCTGCATCAGGATCCCAGCTCTGCAGGGAGTGTCCTTCTTCCTCTGACCTTCTCCCCACTCGTGCTCTCTCTCACTCTCTCTCTCCCTCAAATAAACAAATAATAATAATTTTTAAAAAAACCAGTTTGAGGGGTGCCTGGGTGGCTCAGTGGGTTAAAGCCTCTGCCTTTGCCTCAGGTCATGATCCCAGGGTCCTGGGATCAAGCCCCGCATCGGGCTCTCTGCTCGGCGGAGAGCCTGCTTCCCCCTTTCTCTCTCTGCCTGCCTCTCTGCTTACTTGTGATCTCTCTCTGTCAAATAAATAAATAAAATCTTTAAAAAAAAAAAACAAAAACCAGTTTGAAAATTCAGGCAAAGAGAAGACCAAATGTGGACCAATGTGGTCCAAGACTGCTCGGGGTGAGAGCTAAGATTCAGGCCTGAAGGACAAGGTACATACGCTGCTTTGTAAGGGGGGGGGGGATTATAATTACAAAAGCAAGAAGAAATGGCCCCTAGAGAGAAGTCACCCACCCTCTGCAAGTCAACCGACACAGGAAGGACTTCTGGATCTAAGTAGGCAGTTTTTACTCTCCTTCCACTACGGAAGAGCACAGACCCTCGGGCTATAGGGCAAGTCCATGGGGAGTCCATGAAATGCACAGGCTCTGAGCTGTACAATGTCCAGGGTCCCCTCTAGGCTTTCCATCCCACGGACCTCACTCTAACCGGCCCCACCTACACATGGCTGCAGGGGAGAAGTATGAATTACTAAGAACAAAACAAGTCATCTACCTACTATCTATCTTACTCTGGGTCAAACTAGACAACAAATTCCTAGATACTCTCTGTGGTAACATCATATACAAATTAAACCAAACATATGGGAACAGAAAACCCTTTGGATATAAATCTTAAAGCTGGAAGGTTTATATCTAAAAGAAGCAGGATTCATATTTATGCATGTTTTGGTTTTCCCACAGTTTTGGATAACCTGAGTCAGATTTTTATTTAAACAGTTAAACATTTTTCTAGGGACAAAAAAAAAATGCCTACCTGCCAACTGTTTTCTGCTGAAATTCCTCTTTGCACCCGAATGATATACTCCTAAAAAAAGAGAGGGGAAAGAAAGAGGCTGTTATAAGACACCCAAATCAGAGAATCAAAATTAATTGAAAATATCAGATAAAGTAGACTTCAGAGCAAAGAAAAGTACTAGAGATAGAGGATATTGCATCAAGATAAAGCAGTAATCAACCAGCAAGACACAGCAATCTGAAATGTGTATATACCAAACACCAGAGATGTAAAATACGGGAGGCAAAAACTGACGGAACTGAAAGAAGAAATGGGCAAATTCATGGTTATGGATGGAGACTTCCACACCCTTCTTTCAGTGATTAATAGAACTATTAGACAGGAAGGACACAGAAGAACTCAACAATACATCAACCAACATTTTTTTTTTAGATTATTTATTTATTTATTTGACAGAGAGTGAGATCATAAGTAGGCAGAGAGGCAGAGAGAGAGGAGGAAGCAGGCTCCCTGCTGAGCAGAGAGCCTGATGTGGGGCTTGATCCCAGGACCCTGGGATCATGACCTGAGCCAAAGGCAGAGGCTTTAACCCACTGAGCCACCCAGGCGCCCCTCAACCAACATTTTTTTTTTTTTTTTTTTTAAAGATTTTATTTATTTATTTGACAGAGAGAAATCACAAGTACACTGAGAGGCAGGCAGAGAGAGAGAGAAGGAAGCAGGCTCCCCGCTGAGCAGAGAGCCCGATGCGGGACTCGATCCCAGGACCCTGAGATCATGACCCGAGCCGAAGGCAGCGGCTTAATCCACTGAGCCACCCAGGCGCCCTCAACCAACATTTTTAATGAGGATTTGTGGACACTCCAGCCAGAACGCTCCAGCAGAATACACATTCCTTTCAAGAGGACATAAAGATGGCAATAAGCACAGAAAAAGATGTTCAACATTACTAGTCATCTGGAAAACACATACAAAGACCGCAATGAAATATTATTACGCACCTGCCACAATGACTAAAACAAATAAAAAATAATACCAAATGCTGGCTAAGTCACAGAGAAACTGGATCACACATATACTGCCAGTGGGCATGTAAAACGGCACCGTCACTCTGGAATACGGTTTAGCAGTTTCTTTTTTTTTTTTTTTTTTTTTAAGATTTTATTTATTTATTTGACAGACAGAGATCACAAGTAGGCAGAGAGGCAGGCAGAGAGAGAGAGGAGGAAGCAGGCTCCCTGCTGAGCGGAGAGCCCGATGTGGGGCTTGATCCTAGGATCCTGGGATCATGACCTGAGCCGAAGGCAGAGGCTTTAATCCACTAAGCCACCCAGGCGCCCCGGTTTAGCAGTTTCTTAAAAGATTAAACATGCAACTATTATGTGACCCAGCAATTGTACTCCTGAGCATTACCCCAGAGAAATCAGCATTTATGATCACACAAAACTTGTACAGGAATGTTCTGTTCCAGTGTTGGTAGCAGCTTCATTAGTAACAGTCCAAAATTAGAAACCAGCCAGATGTCCATCAACAGGTGAGTGGTTAAACTCTGCTGCATCTGTATCACCCAGCAATACTCAGTTACAAAGAGGAATAAACTACTGGTTCACGTAACAACTTGGATGAATCTCCAGGGTTATGCTGGGTGAAAAAGTTGGTCCCAAAAGATTATAAACTGTATGACTCCATTTATATAACATTCATGAAATGACAATATGATAGATACGGAGAACAAATTAATGTTGTAGGAGTTAAGGCTGGATTGGTAGGGTGTGGGGGGTAGGGATGCAGGTGTGGCTATAGAAAGCCAAAGCGAGGGGCTATGCTTTCAATGTTTGTGTCCCTCCCCCCCAAATTCATGCTGAATATGAACCCCAAAGATAATGGTATTAGGAGGCAGGACCTGTGAGGAGTTCTTAGGTCATGAGAGTGAAACCCTCATGAATGTGTTTAGTGCCAAGTAAAGGAGGCTCCAGAAGGATCCCTTGCCCCTTCCACCAGGAGGATACTTTGAGAAAGTACCAGTGATGAATGAGGAAGAGGACTCTCCCCAGAAGGCAACCACGCTGGCTCCCTGATCTCGGACTTTCAGCATCTGGAACTGTGAAAAATAAGTTTCTGTAGTGCATCAGCCATCCACACCTGCCTGAGGGATGCTTGGATTGATGGGAATGTTCTGGATCTAGACTGTATCAAAGTCAATGTGCTGACTGTGATACTGAACCACAGTTTCACAAGACAGTACCACTGAAACAAACTGGATGATGGACATATGGGATCTCTCTGTGTTATTTCTTACAACAGTATGTAAATCTGTAATTACCTAAAATAAAAAGTTTAAACTTAGGTATTCAAACAAGGAGTGGTAGCAATCGGAAGGCTAAGATCCACGATTTTGGGTGTTCAGAGTTTGCATTCTATATGCATCCCCAGCTAGAGAAGGCCCGGATTAGGGAAGCAAGTGAAAGGGTAGAATAGAGAGGCAGTGATGGCATTTTCCAAAGAAACCAAATCCAGTGACCAAACCCCCTACCTGCCTGATCATTAACATCTCTCTGCTCCTGAGGAGGAGGGAGAGGAGAGGGTATTAAAAATACATATTCTTGGGGGACGCATGGGTGGCTCAGTTGGTTAAGCAGCTGCCTTTGGCTAAGGTCAGGATCCCAGCGTCCTGGGATCGAGTCCCACATCGGGCTCCTTGCTCAGCAGGGAGCCTGCTTCTCCCTCTGCCTCTGCCTGCCTCTCTGTCTGCCTGTGCTCGCTCTCTCCCCCACTCCCTCTCTGATAAATAAATAAAATCTTAAAAAAAAAAATACATATTCTTGGGACGTCTGGGTTGTTCAGTGGTTAAGCAGCTGCCTTAGGCTCAGGTCATGATCCCAGGGTCCTGGGACCCAGTCCCAAGTCAGGCTATCTGCTCAGCCGGGGGTTTGCTTCTCCCTCTGCCTGCAGCTTCCCCTGCTAATGCTCTCTCTCTCCCCCTGACAAATAAAATCTTTAAAAAAAAAAAAAAACCACATTCTCAGGCTTTGCACCAGAAATGCTGAATTAGAATCTCTGAGATAGAACCCTAGGAATTACATGGGTTAACAGCCTCCCCACGTAATTTTTTTTTTTAAGATTTTAAAGGCAGACGCTTAACGACTGAGCCACCCAGGCGCCCCTCCCTGCATTATTCTTACGAAGACAGTAAGCAGGAAACACAGATCTAGTCCAGCCTTCTCAGTCTATATACAGGGGGATTAATGATGAAGGTATAGATTAAATCATTTAAGAATGTTGACATTCTTTCCTCAAAGGCTCAGAATTGTTTTAATCTCCTTGGATGGTATGATTTAGGCATTACCGACAATCACTACTCAACAAATGCTTATCAACAAGGTATTCAACAAATCCTTTCTACTGAATTCTCATTTAAGTAGGTGATTTAGAAAACAAAGCCAAATAAGCACTGTTAACCTGGTGACTGAATTTTAAAATAGATGTTATTGCGCTATCTTTCATTTCCACTCCGTGTATTTAAGAAAAGTGTATAAAGTTCTCAAAGCAGGAATTCCCACCTTCTCAGGAATATGTTAAGGATGGCAATGCAACAATATCCACTCAATTATGAATGAATCAGTTGTGTACCTGGCAGCCATGCTGAGTTGGGTTCATATGGGGGTATAAAATAAAATAAAATAAAATAAAATAAAATAAAATAAAATAAAAAATAAATAATAAAATATATATAAATTTATATAAAAATAATTATAAAAACAAAAATATATATGCATATATATATATTTTAAAGATTTTACCTATCTATTGGACAGAGAGACAGCAAGTGAGGGAACGCAGGGAAAGTGGGAGAGGGAGAAGCAGGCTCCCCACTGAGCAAGAAGCCCAATACAGGGCTCAATCCCAGGACCCCGGGAACATGACCTGAGCAGAAGGCAGAAGGCAGATGCTTAATGACTGAGCCACCCAGGCATCCCATAAAATAAATATTTTAAGACTGATTCGTGTAGTGTGGCAAATCTCTTAAGCAATATGCTAATGCAATTATTTCCAAATCCATACAGATAAAATGATGAAAACTTCTGACATTCTTAAATTTGGGGGATCAATCCTTTATGGTGAAAATTTTCTTTTTTCCAGGCAAATTTTCTGGGCTTTTACATTCTCAGAGTCAAGCTGAAATTAGCATATATCATGGAGTACTTCCAAACAACCACACATTGAAAAGACAAGCTCTTCTGATGTCTAAAATTGAGGGAAAACGTTGATTCTCAAAAACCACTTTTAGCATCTATTATTTCACTACGATTTATCAGAGGAATAATATTAATTTAATTCATTTTTTTTTAAAGATTTTATTTACTTATTTGCTAGAGAAACAGCAAGAGAGGAAACACAAGCAGGGAGATTGATTGGGAGAGGGAGAAGCAGGCTTCCTGCTGAGCAGGGAGCCCAACGTGGGGCTGGATCCCAGGACCCTGGGATGATAACCTGAGCCAAAGGCAGACACTTAACGACTGAGCTACCTGGCGCCCCTCGAATAATACTAATTTTAAAAATTCCAGTTCAGTGTTACTCAGTACCTACCTTTGTAGGTACTGAGTAAAAACACAGTTGTCGTGCTTTACATATGTTGAGTTTAAAGTTCAGACCTGTGCTTTACAAAGACATTGCTGCCAACTGTAAATATCCACTAATGCACCCATAATGTTCCAATCCCTGTACTTCATTCATGCTGGGGTGTAAGTCTGAACAGAAAGGTACAGTCTGATTCCATTCCTTCCTTCGTAGACACACAATTTAGATTAAAACAAAACAAAAACAAAAACTTGTCTATAAACACAGGACTCTTAATCTCAAAGCCATGAGTTTGAGACCCAGATTGAGAGCAGAGTTTACTTAATAAAATTTAGAACTTCCTGAACACACATTTGTGCCAGAATAGGTTATGTCTACACTATTTGGTCAAATGGCAAACATCTTCTCACCTTACTCCTTTCTATATGTTCTTTGCCCTTTATTCCTCTCCCCTTCCCGCAACTGACAGTAACCACTATGTGCTCTAGTCTTCCATGAGCCTTTACCGTTGTCTCTACTCCAGGATTGCAGGACTATCAGGTTAATAATTCTCACTAAGGTATTCCTGAAGTCTCTTCATTGATACCCTATAAAGTTGTCTATTATTGTGATTATGATTATTACACTGTCTTAAAAAAGACCCTGTCTATAAAGCAGCACACAATAATGACTGGGAAAAGCATGTGACAGAGGGAAGCAGTAACTACAAGATAATGCCTGGGTCATGTTGTCAGACGGTGATAGCCAAAATGACATCGCCATTAATGTCTGTGCCAAGACATTCTTTAAATTTAGGCCAGTGATTTCAAAAGAGGGTGATTCTGACCCAAGTGACATTTAGCAATGTCTGGAGACATCACTGGTTGTCACAAGGGATGAGGGAGCTACTGGCATCCAGTAGATAGAGGTCAGGGATGCTGCAAAACACCTACAATGGACAGCACAGCCCCCGCCCCGCTCCGCCGCCACGAAGGACTACCTGGCACCGAATGTCCTTGGTGCTAAGGCTGAGACAGCCAGGTTCAGGCGCATCGTTAAACCAGTCATCCCCATCCATGGAGGCTTGGCTTACAGGGTGGTGCTGGGGGCTACCTCTGTCACCATCTGTAGTTGGCCATAGCCTACTAGTATCTCATATACAACACCACTTGTGTCCACCTAGACTTACTTAGTTACTGGTGGCCTGAAAGCACCACCATTGTGTAAAAACACATCAGGGACCCATTAAGGCTTCACTGTGGCCCCCAAGTCCCATATGCCATCTGGTAACAGATACAGAAAGACACTGGAGAATATAAGGTGATTTTGCTCGAAAATATTTCCTTTAAGTAAACTCCACCCCAACATGGGGCTCGAACTCACAACCCCAAGACCAAGAGTCCCTCTACCGATTGACCCAGCCAAGTGTCCCTGCTCAGAAATATTTTTACTCCAGTTCAATAAGGCAAGTTAGTCCCTTACTATAAAATGTTTGATTTTTTTTATTTTGCTTGATACCATCATCCACTTGACCAAAAGGAGATATTTTCACCTCAAATTTCCAATCTGCAAACTAAACACAGCACTGCTGTCCACTGCTGGCAATCAGGCTGTAGCTCTTATTAAAGCAGAGAGAAGAGTGCCCTGGGGACTGGTAGAAACCCAACATTGAAGTCATACCTCCTCCTCCTGCACTGCGGTCAGCAGCCCAGAATCCTCCAGCAAATCTTTCCCATCTTTTCTGTCATCTCTAATGCAGAATGGAAACTGCTGTGTATATCAAAGAGACAATAAACCACCAAGGCCCATCAGGCAATGAAGGGCTCTGTAGTGCAGCCCTGAGTCTCACAGGTCTACACATGACCCCAAACCCTGCCATCTGCTGCCACTTCCCCAACAGGCCTTCTCCTTGCTCCCCCCATGACACCATGCCCTCCATCTCGGTGGGGCAGAGTGGCCATCCTGTCAAGCCCTAGCATTTTGGCTAGTTTGTGTGGTCTGGTGCAGAAGTTCTTCAAACTGGAAAGGCACCAGGACCATGGAATTTCTGACTTAAGTGACGTTAGAGAGAAGCAAGCACGGATCCTGTGCCTGGAACTTTGCTAACCCCTTTACTATGCACTTCTTTCCAATTCTCACAGCTGCCAAGAGGTTAGATCTCAGCTCCGCTGAGGGAGCTGTCTAAGGTCGCATAACTAGGAAGCTGCTGAGTGGGAAATGCAACCTCAGTAGCAGATTCCCAAGACCCTCCCACCTGCCAGGCTGGCAGCCCTAAGTGACCTGGGGAGCCCTGAGCTCTTTCTGCAACCCTGAAAGATGAGAGTCCTCACTAGTGGGTGCAACTCAAGTGGTCTATTTCTTTTTTTTTCTTTTCTTAAGATTCTGTTTATTTATTTGACAGACAGAGTTCACAAGTAAGCAGAGAGGCAGGCAGAGAGAGAGAGAGGGAAGCAGGCTCCCTGCTGAGCAGAGAGCCCAATGATCCCAGGACTCTGGAATCATGACCTGAGATGAAGGCAGAGGCTTTACCCCACTGAGCCACCCAGGCACCCAAGTGGTCCATTTCTAATGATGGTGACCCACTGACTCCAGTACTGGGGGGGAGGGGGCTGTCATTTCCACAACTGTTGATTAATGTTCCCAACACAGGCCGTTTTCCAAGTAAGCATCCTCATTGGCATTTTGTTTCCTAAGTTTTCAGAAACGCAGTTAAGATTTCCCTGCACAATAGGTGACATTCAAAGATGCCTTGGTTCGATGAAATTTTAGGAACAAAACGAGAAGGAAAACTTATTTTGAATCTGTCTGGCCCCAAATTACCTTAATAAGGCTACAAACACTGATCACTCTGGGAAAAAAATTTGTTAAAGGAACTAAAACCCAAACTTAAGCAAACCTTCAAACCAGATTAACCCACATAATTCTTCCTTCTCTTCTGGCACAGATAAGACTCAAAGTACAGAGAAATGAGGGCAGCTTTTTGGAGGTACTTCACCTGTCTGTGTTCCCACATCACCATCTCTAAAGCAGAGGGTCCCAATGCTGCTGCATTCGATAATCACCTAGAGAACTAAAATAAAAATAAAAGGATACTAAAGGTTTGACCTCCCTCCCCAAGATTCTGATTTAACTGGTCTGGCTGAAACACGGCATTAGTAGGTCCTAAAAGTTCCCCAGGTGATTCTAACGTGCAGCCAGGGGCGAGAACCATGGTTCTAAAACCTCTTAAAAAGGAAGCAGCTTTCCACTATAAAAATAAAAACCCTCTCAAGAGAGGAAGGAAACAAATGAGCCAAGCACCCACCAAACCTCAGAGCCTCCTCCATCCCCAGCCTCGCCTCTCCTTGCCGATGGGAACCATTACCCTCATTTTGCAGCTGGGATCTCTGAAAAGGCAAATACGTTGACTAGAAAGAAAGTGATAGCTTGAGGTGGAAGGCCCGGTCTCCAGCACCTACTAGCCCCACCACTCTCTTGGGTTCATTCCCAAACCCACTTCCTCCTGGCACTTTCCCTTCATAGAAGGCCTGCAAAGATCGCTGAGCATGGGTGAACTTACTGGCCATCCAACATCATCCTACTTCCCTGCTCAGAAACGTTCCAGGGTTCCCAATGGCCAGAGACTAAAACCCAACTCTTAGCCTAGCTTCCATGTTTGGCTCTCACCCACCCGAAGTGTCCTAACTCTTCCTCTGCCTCAAACCCACCTCTGCTCAGTCAGATTCTGTGTGTCCTAAACATCCCCTACCGATTCCCCTCTTTCTCTGTTCTACCGAGTCAACACCTGGCAAGGTCAGCTGTTTAATCATGTTACTGTCCTATGTCTACCTATGTCCGGGGAGAGGAGGGACTCTCTCCAACTGAACTAAGTTCTTCAAGGGCTAGAATCAACGTATTTCTTTGTATTGAAAACAGCACCCAGCACGAGGTCAGGCCCATAGCAGCAAATACTCGTTGGTGGGAATTAATTAACTGACTGATTGCTCCTTTGGAAAGGAGGAAGCATGTTGCTTTTTCATGCACACCTACATACAGGAAAAGTCAAACAGCATGCTCAAGAAAATCTCATTGGGTGTGGGGACATGGGTGAAATAGATTGAAATAGATGAAGGGGATTAAGATGTACAAACTTCCAGTTATAAAATAAATAGGCCACGCGACTGGATGGCTCAGTCAGTTAAGCACCTGCCTTTGGCTCAGGTCATGCTCCCAGGGTCCTGAGAGAGCGCCCCACATCAGGCTCTCTGCTTAGTGGGGAGTCTGCTTCTCTCTCTACCTCTACTCCTTAATCCCCTTCTCATGCTCTCAGAGTTGTAAGTCAACTCTACTTAAATAATAAAACAAAAAAATTTTTTTTTAAAGAAAGTCTCCATGGATCTTCCAAGCCCTGATTTATCATCCCTTTATAAACCTAATATTCAAACCCATGGTATCACACAGCACAAGGGCCACAGCTCACAGGTATTGGGCAACAGCATCCCGAAGGACAACAAGGTCTCGAAGGAAATTCTCAGTTGCAGGACTTCTGCTCAGCTCAAAGCAACCTGCCCGGCTGCTTACAATTCTTAATATTTCACCTAGAATTAATGATGACTCCTTGCTCTGCTAAATATTCATTACTATTGCTGTTTCATTTGTAGATTTTCAGTGCTGAAATGTACCAGTGCTTTATTCTCATTGTTGTGCACTCCAATAATGTGCAAAACCTGCCCCCAAACCAATGAAAGCATTTTTTTTTTAAGATTTTATTCATTTGACAGAGATCACAAGTAGGCAGAGAGAGAGAGGGGGGTAAGCAGGCTCCCCAGCCCGATGTGGGACTCAATCCCAGGACCCTGGGATCATGACCCGAGCCAAAGGCAGAGGCTTTAACCCACCGAGCCACCCAGATGCCCCAGCATTCGTGTTTTAAAAGGCATTTGAAGGGGGGGCACCTGGGTGGCTCAGTCAGTAAAATGTCTGCATTCATCTCGGGTCATGATCTTGGGGTCCTGGGATCAAGTCTTGCATCAGGCTTCCTGCTCAGCAGGGAGTCTGTTTCTCCCTCTTCCTCTGCCCCTCCCCACTTGTGTGCAGATGTGCTCTCTCAAATAAATAAATTAATTAAATATTGGGCAGGTGAGTGAAGCCAACTGTATCTCCTTTTCGACCAAGTGAAATAAGTCTCATTTAAAATCTAACTGAATCATAGAACTGTGTGCTTCACCTTCATGCAAAGCAAGTTCTCCAGTTTCTACTCTGTGTTCCCAGAAGGGGCAAGGAACACGTTCATAAATGTGCTTTGATGCCTGCAGTGAGATGCCACCACCTTACTGAGTAAGCTTCTTCCCTCTCCAGGCCTTTTGAAGTCCAAGCTCTCCTCTGCGGGACAGTCTCCTGCCCTGCCGGGGGAGCTGGTCTCCCTGCCTGACTTCAAAGACAGCCGATGTTCAGCTAGGAGCAACACTGCAAAGCAGCGCTCAAAAATCCTCTTGGCCACAGACATGACTAGAGAATGAACATGGCATTTTAAACAGCAGTTTCTGTGGCATTCTATGGTACAAGGACCCTTAAATGACGCCAAAACAAATCACATAATTTGCTAAGATGAGACATGAATCCCATCTTACGTCAAAGCAAAGGGGGAAAAACCCTCAAAAATCTCGGGCTCAATTAAATAGTAATTAAAAACGAAATATGACCTCCAATAATCCTCAAATTTCTTGGGCCGGTGCCCTAAAAGTGTAGAAACAGACGCAGTGAACATAACCTCCGAGAACCACTATTTAGCTGGCTGACAAGAAAACTCCGATCTGGTCAGAAATAATGATGTTCATGAGGGCTCTGGTATCTGACAGCTAGTAATGACCTGGGTACCAGCTAAGAAGGAAGTGTTCCTCCTCCTGGGGCCTTCCCCGCTCTGTGCCATGGCCCCAAAGCCTTCTAGAGGCTGATGTGCTGATGGGCCATAGTGCGTGCGCCTCCCCCATGCCTCCACTCCAAGTCCCCAAAGGGAGAGGGCCTGGTTTTCCAGTCACAGAGACCCAGTTCAAACCCCAGCTGGCACTTACTAGTTTTGAGACATAACTTTGCTGAGCATCTGAGCCTCAGTTTATCTGCAAAAGCATACCTTTCCAGCAGGATGGCAGTAAATATTAAAGGAACCCGTATACTTAACGGCACCCAGCCCAAGAGGCCAGCTCCATAACTTAGTTTTCTTTCCTGCTAAGAAAAAACAAACACAAGGTGTATACAGATGAATACACCAGAGCCCCAATCAGCAAGCTCAGGAGATGGCCACAGCACTGTCAGGAGTACCAAGGGAAAAACAAAAAGCAGCCATTCTCTCTGAACACAGGAAATAACCGTATCAGTCTCCGATTGCTGACAGCAGGCACCACTACTCCAGCTTCTCTTGCCCCAGCTTCTACGCTTACATTTATTTGTTTATCTACCTATTTGTTTTTAAGATTTTATTTTTAACAGGTACCTGGGTGACTCAGTTTGCCTTTGGCTCGGGTCTGATCCTGAGGTCCGGGAATGGAGCCCTCCTTAGGGCTCCCTTCTCAGCAGGGAGCCTGCTTCTCCCTCTCCCTCTCCTGGTCACTCCCCCTGCTTGTGCGCTCACTCGCGCGCGCTCTCTCTCTCTCTCTCTGTCAAAATAAATAAATAAAATCTTAAAAAAAAAAAAAAAAGTTTTTATTTTTAAGTAATCTCTATACCCAATGTGGGGCTCCAACTCACAACCTGGAGATCAAGAATCACACGCTCCACCAACCAAGCCAGACCGGAATCCTGTCTATATCCACTTTTAAGGAAGCTAAGTTAAAAGCCTCACCCTAAAAAGAGCCGGATATCAACAGTAAGAAAAAGGTTATGTTGTTTATAGTATGACCATGTAGTGAAAGATTATGCAAGCCTTTAGAATAGTGTATTATAGGAATTTTTCATGACATAGGACAATGTGGATGCTATAATGTCAGATATTCTAAAGGGTTAAAAAAACTGATAACATCGATAAGAAGAGGGAACTACAATAGATATTAACAGTAGTTATCTCTGGGGTGAAATTATGTGTGGTCTAAATTCTCCTGGCTATTTTTTTTTTTTTTGCATATTTTTTAGGTTATCTGCAATGAGCATATTTTACTTTCCTAATCAGGAAAAACAATTTTTCCAAAAGTTCCTTGGTTTGCTACACATGTAATTTTAAACATGCTACTTTAGAAGAAAGAATCCTGAGTGATAAGAACTGAGATTATCTGAGCTCAGAGAAGAGCACAGCACCTTATCCATGATGAATGCAAGCTATCATCTTTCTTCCCTTGGTAAGTGAACTTTCAGTCATTTTATGACTCACCAGCACCTTTACTGTGCTGGGGAGATTGGAAAAACAGAAGATGAAAGCCAAACAAATTAACCCTCCTATTAGTTTCAGCAGTGGTAAAATATTTGGTGGGAAAGGCGCTTGAAACTATGGGGAAGTCAAGCTCGGGAAGTCCCTAGTGGTTTCAAAGGAGTAGAACCGCTCAGCATCACGAAGGATGAGGGAGGGCTGACTGCACGTAAATTTACTCTACCTCGCCTAAAAGCATCCCGGTGTCCTCCTGAGACGCCAGTTCCAATCATAACCGTGTAGTGACTCTACAAGTCATGTGGCCATAGGCCTCTTCAGAGCTGAAGGGGGAAAGGGCTACGTTGGTGGAGCATTTACTCTTCGGTTCCTCAGCTTATCCCACTTCCCCGCAGTGCTGGGAGGTACATGTCACTATCTATTTCACAAGAACCCCACCTCTCAGAGGGCAGGTGCCTTAAACGAGGGCACTCAGCTAGGAAGTCAGGAGAACGGACTCCACGCCATTCTGACCCAGGGCACAGCACTTCCTACCCTGCGTGGCCTGAGGCGGGACGCTTCCACATCACACACCCCTCATTTTGCAGGAGAGCTCAGAGAAACAGGCAGAACCAGTCGCTCAAGTGAGGAAGGAGCCCCGAGTGAGGGCACATTGCGGACCACAGGAACCCAGGCCTGGGGGACAGGAGTTGAAACAGCTGCAGAGCTCTCCACACCTCCCAGCCCGGGCTCCCGGCTTGAGGACCTCTGCGCTCCGCGAGCTGCCTCCTCCTGCACGTTCGCAAACTGTGGGCTGGATGTAACCGGGCACCGTAGAGAAGCTGTGTACAAATGTGAAAAGTCTTTTCTCTTCCCAATATTAAATAAGCACCCCCCGAACACGAGGCAGGTTCCAAAGAGCAGAGAGGAACATTTTTAGATGTCCTGAAGCAAGTATCAGGCTTCTGGAGTGAGCACCCAGCAATGTGAATGGTGATTAACTTCAGCTGTCCTAGAAGGCAACAGAGCCTTTGACTGGGCCATTCTGTTTCCACACTATGCTCCTGTTCACCTCCAACAACAACTGCACATCCCCCCTGTGCTTTACTATCAGAAATCATTTAGGCTCTTGGTCTCAGTGGTGACTGCAGGGTGGTCATGTCCTGTGCTCCCATTCAGGTCTTCTCACTCCATTCAGCAGTCTGGAGAGAGTCCTGACCTAAGGCTGTGAGGCCCAACAGAGTGGCCACTGACTGGGGGACTGCAGTTTAAGTTTTATTTAATTTTATTAAATTTAAGTAGTCTAGGGACGCTTGGGTGGCTTAGTTGGTTAGGCGGCTGCCTTCGGCTCAGGTCATGATCCCAGCGTCCTGGGATCGAGTCCCACATCGGGCTCCTTGCTCGGCAGGGAGCCTGCTTCTCCCTCTGCCTCTGCCTGCCACTCTGCCTGTGCTCGCTCGCTCTCCCTCTCTCTCTCTGATAAATAAATAAAATCTTAAAAAAAAAAAATTTAAGTAGTCTAAGTCGCTAACCGTAGCCACTGGACAGTAGAGTTATGAACTGTTTGCAGACATACACATGAGATATTTATGAAACGTAAGCACAGTAAACATAGTGTGTTATGACTTGCTTTTCTCCCCCCACTTAATATAAGACAAATCTCGGGGCGCCTGGGTGGCTCAGTGGGTTAAGCCTCTGCCTTTGGCTCAGGTCATGATCTCAGGGTCCTGGGATCGAGCCCTGCATCGGACTCTCTGCTCAGTGGGGAGCCTGCTTCCCCCACCCCTGGCCCTGCCTGCCTCTCTGCCTATTTGTGATCTCTGTCAAATAAATAAATAAATCTTTAAATATATATATATATATACATATATATATATATAAGACAAATCTCTTTCCATATTAGCAACCATACATCTGGATATTATTTTTAATGTCTGCATCTGGCCTGTCCAGGATAGTAGCCACAAGCAGGATGTAGCTATCGTGAATCTGAAATGCGGCTAGTTCCAACTGCAGTATGTTGTAATTGTACAATGCACACCAGATTTCAAAAACTTTGTAGGACATAAAGAACATAAAACATATGAATAGTTTTTATACTGCTTATCCATTGAAATAATATTCTGGATATATTGGGTTAGGAATAGATCACCTAAATTCATTTCACCTTTCCTTTTTACTTTTCTCATGTGGATACGAGAAAACTTACAATTACATGCGTGATCTGGACAGCACGGCCCTGCAGCCTCCACGGCACGTAACGAACTAACTCCAGGCCTCTGCAGCCAGGGTGGGAGAACGGAGAAAGTGGCAACCCAAATCACTGTCCGGTTCACTGACTCAGGGGAGGACCCCTAACTCAGCCTCGTCTAAGCCCAGGCTTCATGGAGACATCAAACAGGTCCACGGCTCTGTGCGCCCTGATCAGGCTGGGGATGGCTCAAGGTCCACTGGCCTACAGACCATTCTGCCGCCCCCAGCCCCAAGGCCTGGAACAAGTTACTTACCCTCTCTGGACCTCATTTTCTTCCAACAGAAAAATGGAGATAATAGCTCAATCCAGAGTTGTCATGAGAATCAGGTAAGAATTTAGAAAAGTCTGAGCAATTTCTTTTTTAAAGTTAAATATACACTCACCATATGACTAAGCAATTCCATTCCTAGATATCTGCCCAGGAGAAATGAAAGTCTGTCCACACAAAGATTGGTACCCAATGTTCATAGAAGCTCTATTCGCAACAGCCCCAAAGTGGAAACAAGCCAAATGTCCACCAGCTAATGAATGCGTAACAAAAGGTGAAATATTACCCGGCAATAAAAAGAAACATGCGACAACATGAAAGAATCTCAGAGCTTTACACTAAGTGAAAGAAGCCAGATGCAAACCATTATACCTTAAAAGATGCCATTTATATATACGACATTCTAGAAAAGGTGAAATGACAGTAACAGGAAGCAGGCCAGTAGTTGCCAGGGATCAGAGGAAGGATCCTGACTGCAAAGAGGCCTCAAGGAAATATCTGGAGTGATGAAAATGTTACAGTGGTTACATGGGCGCCTGCATTTGTCCAACTTAGGAAGTGAGATAAGTAACATAGAGAACTTAGCATAGGGCTGGGCCCTAGCTGTTATCATGGCAAGTGCCACTGCCTCTTCAGTACTGCCCGAACTTTCTAGAACCAGACTCAGACTCACGATCTTCCTGGGTAAACCAGTTACTGCTCACTTACCCTGGACCGTTTCTCTATTCTTTTCTGGTGCCTTTGTTTCCCTTGTGGCCTCTACCTAGCAGACTTCCCTGTTGCGTTCCTGCCTCTCTCCAGTCCTTCTCTCCCCACTGCCACTGACCTGATGTGGCCTTTCTAACCCATCGCTTCACTACCACCCTGAACTCGCTTCTCCCCTCCCTTCACACTTTGCACCAACCCCTACTCACCAGCAGCAAAATAAGCTTCCTAAAAACCACTTCCACATGCTACATAACCTGCTCACGGCCCTCACTGCTGTTCAGATCCCTGAGCCTGGCCTCCAAGGGACCCCAGAGCTGGCCCAATCTCCCCTTCCCATCTTCTACTTCCCATCAGAATCCTCCATGACAGATCCTTTTGGAATGAACAAACAAAGGCAGGGACCGCATGGGTCTTGCTCGGATGTGCTCCCCAAGTGTGCAGCACGGTGCCAGGAACAAAGGGCACGCTCACAGCAGCATGGCTGAATTAACTGAAGTCTGCGAATGCAACCCAGCCTCAGAGAACACAGCTAGTCATTCTTTAGTATTTTATTTTTTTTTTTCTTTAGTATTTTAAACTGAGATCCTTATGGGGTGGGTTAGTAACAGTTTAGAAGAGGATGAACAGCTAGTCTCAGGAAGGATTTACGTATTAAAGGTTACAAGGCTTCTGCTTACATTTCTAATTTTTAAAAAATACATCAATAAAATAATTATTTAAATATTTTCTCCCTTTGGGACCCCTGGACAGCTCAACTGGTTAAACATCTGCCTTCAGCTGACATCATGATCCTAGGGTCCTGGAGTCAAGTCCCTCATTGGGTTCCCTGCTCAGAGGGGAGCCTGCTTCTCCCTCTGCTACCACTCCCCTGGCTTGTGAGCTCTCTCACTGTCTCTCTGAAAAATAAATAAAATCTTAAATTTTTTTTTCCCTCCCTTTAGCCCAGAACAGACTAAGAGCCTCCAAGTGAACTCACAGGAAACATGGGGCCAGTCACAGAAATCAGATGAGTGTGTTCATGCTTTATTTGGTTTATCACAGTTTGGGCCTCTACATAGCTTTTCAACTCTTTTTTTTTTTTTTTTTGAAAGATTTTATTTATTTATCTGACAGAGAAAAACACAGTGAGAAAGGGAACATAAGCAGGGGGAGTGGGAGAAGGCTTTCCATTGAGCAAGGAGCCCGTTTTGGGGCTCAATCCCAGGACCCTGGGATCATGACCTGAGCCAAAGGCAGAAGCTTAATGAAGCACCCAGGCGCCTGCTTTTTAATAGATTTTGCTCTGCGTCATACATGGTTTCATTTATACCCATTAATGGACCATGACTAAAGACAGGCTTTTATTAGGAATGCCAATGGTAAAATATGAGTTAAGTGAGAAGTTAGTGAGAAATACAAGAAGAGAGAACCATGATAAAATTGGTAATTCTGCAAAATGTCCGAAGATGCGCATTATCAGAGCCTTAAGCTGTGTTCATCTTATCACAATTCTCACTGCCTCTTGTATTTCAAAAACAATGTAATTCAGACCCCAAACATTAATATAATTTTCAATAATGTACTGATCTGAAAAAAATATTTTTTTAATTCAAAATCACTTCCAGAGGGGGTTTTTTATAATTCAGTAGTACGATGAAAGGAGTCTGCAAGTTCAAAAGCCTGGGGAATGCTAATTTAGAACCTGTTCTCTGAGAAGCTGTGGAGGTCAAAGCCCCAGGAAGGACCTGGGGGGTTGGAGCCACTCCCACTGTCCCCTCAGGGCTCCCAGGCAGGCGAGCACTTTCAACACCGTCACCTTTGGTTCAGACATCTGCCACCTCCAGGAAAGAAGCTCCCTGCTTCGTTCATCTTTTTATCTTAATACACCACCCAGTGCCCAGTTCACAGGAGACTCCTCATAGGTGCTTGCTAAGGTTCCCAAACCGTAGAGACTTTCCGACAAGGAAGAAGTTCTGTGCTTCACAGTGAAAGACACCCAAAAAGTCTGTGCCCACAGCCTGCCTAGGGGAAAGGAAGTCAGCGGGGCTCCACAGAACAGAAGTGCACGTCTCAGGAAGCGGTGTTCTGAAGAGGTCAGCTGCCCCCCAGCCCACCCCCTCACAAGTATGGGTTGGCACGGTCTACTTGGCAGGGGCAAGAACAGAGCACAGTGCTTTCTGTTTCTCACCCCACTGCCACAGGAAAATGTGTGTACACCGATGTTGGGGACGCACAAAAGCTTCAAGGTAAAGAGCTGAAATGGGCATTTGCCAGGCAACCCCCCTGCCCCAAGACCCGGCCTCTGGGAGCCCATCTGCCAGTTCCGTGGCCGAGCCCCGGCTTGCCCATTTGCCTCTTCCACCTCTTCCGCCGCCTCTGAATGCCAAAAGCTGGCTCTGCTGCCAGGCAGGGGACCCCAGGCTGTATCCCCTGAGCCTTGCTATCAAAACAGGTTACTTCAGAGCGAAAAAGAAAAAGGCGGTAGGGGAGTTGCTCTTTGACAGGTCACTGGTCTCTTTTTTGCCATTTGGTAGGAAAGCGGTCACAGCTGACAGTGAAACAAACTTTTAAATAAATAATTCTCCTTTTTCTGCTAAACATACCTGAGCACCCAGCAAGTACCTGTACCTGAGAAGTTAGTTACCAGTGTTCTGGCAAATACAGAGGTAATAAACTACATCAAAACAGCTGATACTTATGTGCCGATCTCTGCTGAGAACGTTCCACGTGTGAGCTCAGTTAATTTACCTCACAGCAGCTCTAAAGTACTCTTATCATCTGCACTTTACAAAGAAACAGAGATTAAACCGTTTGTCCAAGGTCACTAAGGTTATTGTCCCTCTGCTCCTGCCTTACCCTTTCACGTGTGTGGGAGAGGGAGATTACAAATAGAAAACAAAGTAGTAAGAAATAACAGGTATGGAGGCACCTGGATGGCATAATCCGTTAAGCACTGACTCTTGGTTAGGGCTCAGGTCATGATCCCAGAGCCCTGGGATCAAGTCCCACAACGGGCTCCCGGTTCCAGCGACAGCCTGCTTCTCCCTCTGACCTTCTCTCCTCTCACAGTCTCTCTCTCAAATAAATAAATAAAATCTTAAAAAGAAAGAAAGAAAGAACGAAGGAAAAGCATATCCAGCTCTGCAGGGGCGCCTGGGTGGCTCAGTGGTTAAGAATCTGCCTTAGGTTCAGGTCACCATCCCAGGATGGGGCACAGAGCCTTGTTTTGGGCTCCCTGCTCAGTGGGGAGTCTGCTTCTTCCTCTCCCTCTGCCTCTTCCCCTGTTTGTGCTCTCTCTGTCTCTCTCTCAAGTGAATAAATAAAATCTTCTTAAAAAAATAAAGAAAAGCATATCGAGCTTGGTAAGGTAGTTGTCCCCAGGAAGGGTTCCCTGAATTGTAGCTCAGATAACCGCAATCATACAACAAATCCATTTACTCAACAAACAGGACTGAGTCTTACTATTATACGCTAAGGAATGTGCTAGTTTGAAATGGAATCAAAGTAACAATACACAGACATGAAAGGCTGGATTTGGAGTGGGGAATAAACTCAGAGAGAAAGACATGGACAGAGGCAGAACAAGCTGCCCACAGGCACCACCCAAATGCCCCTTGCTCTCTGAGTGGCGGGAAGGGGCAGAAGTGAGTCCTGCATGCTCAGAGCTCCCGGAGTCAGGCCTGCTCACCACCGCACCCCCAGCACCGACCGCAGTGGCCGTCGGAAAGCCAGAGCCAGAACCTGAGAAGCAGCACGGAGTGGAGAGCAGCAGGCTGTTAGTGAATGTGGTATGCACAGGGGGACACATGGGGATGTCTGGAGCACAGCGATGTGTCAGCCAGCCCTTCCCTGTGCTCTGGGGGGGGGGGGGGGGGGGGACAGTGAGAGGGCTCAGTGTGGTGTGAGCAGGCCCGCTTCAGGCTCCATTTCCCCCTGCAGGACTAAAGTGCACCTGTCCCCACCCACCAGTCCCCGGTCACCGGGCGAAGGGCAGGCTGGAAGGCAGGCATGCGGAACAACACTGCCTTCCCTTTGCACCTCGGAAACAGCTGCGGCATCTTAGACCCAGGTTTGTCCCTTACCAACACTCTAGTCACTCCCTCCTCCCGCCACCCCAAAACAGCCTCGACTGAACTGCGGAGAGATGACCAGTTTCTGAGGAGCCACACAGAAGCAGTGTGGCAGCCTGGTTGAAATATCATAAAGAGTAAGGTGGCCAGGGTGCCAACACCCTGCTGTCCCATACAGAGGCCCGTGCCTTCCGCTGGGCTCCTGTACTAAGTCATCTCAGCACCTACGCCTCAATGCCCTCAGCAAGGTGCAACCCAGAGTAACTCCTTCCCACTGACAGAACAGAATTCATCTACTATTCCAAAGCCACAGCTTCCTGAAAGCAGGGTTCATACAGCAGCAAGACAAACTGTTTAGATATGAGCTACTTCAACTTTGCAGTTCGAAAAACCTTCTCCAGCAGTGATTCTTAACCTAAGATTCAATGCCAAAGAGCAGGCTTCAGGCCAGGGAGGATCTGGGAGGTTATCTTAACATGTGTATGAGCATTTACAGAGAATCTGTCCCTCTAAAAAGATTGTGAAAGGAGGTAAACCCAGAGACGTAAAGAACTTGTGCTAAGAATGTGTCTCAAGTTTAGTATCCTGAAATGTCATAAACTTCCCAGGGTGACAGCTAGAAGGTATGGGGCTTCCTTTCAGGGTAATGAAATGTTCTAAAATTCATTATGATAAATAATAAATCTAAAAAAGTGGGGGGAATGGGCAGCTGGGTGGCTCAGTTAAGCAGCCAACTCTTAATTTAGGCTCAGGTTATGATCTCAGGATCCAGGGATGGAGCCCCACATCAGGCTCTGTGTTCAGTGGAGAGTCTGCCTGAGCATTCTCCCCCACTTCCTACTGCCCCCCCCCTTGCTGTTTCTCTCTCTTTCTCTCTCTCTCGGAAATGAATACATAAAATTTTAAGACTGATTATGGAGACAGGTATACAACTCTGTGAATACACTTAACTTAACTTGTATAGTCAATGGGTAAATTATATGGTATGTAAATTATATATAAAGCTGTTACTAAGAAAAAAAAATTCTAGAAGAATTCTGTTGCAATAGGTTCCTCAAACTAATATTATACTAATAGGAATACTTTCTTACCCAACAAAAAGTAACTACTCAATTATCTGAAGACCACAGGAAAAATGTACTCTTTTAGTAAGCAGGAGGAAATGTGTGATAGCTTTTCAACTGGAAATGGCCAGACTCACCCCAAATTTGACAGTCAGCAAGATCAACTGGAGACTAAATGGTCAATCCACATAAACTCTTCCTCTCGAGAGGTACAAGTATTTACTCCAGATACAGTGCCTGTCCCTTAGTCCTTAGTCAACATTTTCAAACTGAAAATGAAGTTCTCTGTCATCTCCTCTGAAGACAGTCATACCTTAATCTCCCCTACCATATGCATCTTCCTTGTGAAAGAAGTCATTGACAAGAATGACTTCCAGTTTTGGAGGGAAAACAACAGAAAAAAACCCATTACCCTCCCTTCTACAACACCCCTAAGCACTCAAGCACTTCTGAGTTCCAAAACAATGTTCGAGTCCAGTTCTCCTGCTTTCAGGATGCCAAAAGCTGGAACATAAAGGAGCCTCATTTCATGTGAAGCCGCTCAGAAATCTCTAGCAGCTTGAAAAGGAACTACTACCGGCCTCAGTAGAAAACAGGTTGGTTCTAGTTGGCCCAAATGAACCCATTTTGACCATCAATCAACAATCTATATTTTGAACAATCTTCTTAAGATCACAAACTACATGGAGGCTACAAACACATGGGTGAATATTTATATCGCCCTGAGAAGCAAAACATGTAAGATCTTTTCCCCTAAAATAAACCTCAGTCCCAGAATCCTATGTCTTCCAGGTAACTACAGCCAGCTTCTTATTTATATTCCTACTACAAAAACATCTTCCTAGTGGGATAATCCTCAAAAGAAGTGATGAGGACTAAGAATCATCAGCCCCTAGGGGTATTTGGGTGGCTCAGTTAAGCGTCTGACTCTTGACTTCGGCTAAGGTCAGGATCTCAGGGTTGTGAAATCAGGCTCTGCACTGGGCATGAAGCCTGCTTAGGGGTCTCTCTCTCTGCTTCTACCCCTCCCACCTCCCCCACCTGCATACCCTCACTCAAAATTTAAAAAAAAAAAAAAAAAAAAAATCACCAGCCAGCCCCTAAGTCAGTCTGCAAAAAATTGACTTCAATAGGTACAGTTTAGGGGCACCTGGGTGGTTCAGTTGGTTAAGCGTCTGCCTTCGGCCCAGGTCATGATCTCAGGGTCCTGGGATCGAGCCCCACATCAGGCTCCCTGCTCAGCAGGAGGCCTCCCACTCCCCCTGGTTGCGTTCCCTCTCTCACTGTGTCTCTCTCTGTCAAATACATACATAAAATCTTTTTTTTTTTTTGAAGATTTTATGTATGTATTTGACAGACAGTGATCACAAGTAGGCAGAGAGGCAGGCAGAGAGAGAGAGGGGTTAAGCAGGCTCCCTGCCGAGCAGACAGACTGATACAGAGCTCCATCCCAGGACCCTGAGATCACCACACTGCTCCCTGAGCCAAAGGCAGAGGCTTTAACCCACCGAGCCAACCAGGAGCTCCAATAAATAAAATCTTAAAAAAAAAAAAAATACATACAGTTTACTTACAATCTCTAAATTAACTAATTACCATTATCTAAAAGTTTCCAACTCAGACTTTTGCAACTATCCATCACAGGTTTCAAAAACAATCGGGAAAAATACATAACCAAATAAAAGACAAGTGGTTTGATTTCAAGAAAACTTGGAGCGCCTGGGTGGCTCAGGTCATGATCCCAGGGTCCTGGGATCAAGCAAGCCTCATATCAGGCTCCCTGCTCAGCGGGGAGCCTGATTCTCCCTCTATGTGTGCTCTCTCATCTCTCTCTCTCACTCTCTCTCAAATAAATAAAATCTTTAAAAAAACAAACAAAAAAAAGATTTCAAGAAAACTTATCTTCATATAAAATGAGGAACTATCATTTGCATATGCCTATGCAAATATCTTCAAGGAATTTTTTTTGTTAAAGTATTCAGTATAACTTGGAATTGTAAAGAAACTTCCAAACAGCATCCCAAAAGGAAGCCCAGAGAGATCCCGATTTTGAGCACTGGGTTGCCTAAAATGTCAGGCTCTGAAGGCAATGAGGTCTGCTAATTTGGCATCACATTTGATTGATTTATTCTGAGGACGTATGAAAAGAGTTTAAAAGACTACATAAAGGGGCGCCTGGGTGGCTCAGTGGGTTAAGCCTCTGCCTTCAGCTCAGGTCATGACCCCAGGGTCCTGGGATGGAGCCATGCATCGGGCTCTCTGCTCGGGAGGGAGCCTGCTTCGCCTTCTCTCCCTGCCTGCCTCTCTGCCTACTTGTGATCTCTCGTTCTCTGTCAAATAAATAAAATATAAAAAGAAAAAGACTTAAAAAAGGTCACTGAATAAAAACCGGAGGCTCGGGCGCCTGGGTGGCTCAGTGGGTTAAAGCCTCTGCCTACGGCTCAGGTCATGGTCCCAGGGTCCTGGGATGGAGCCCTTCATCAGGCTCTCTGCTCAGCGGGGAGCCTGCTTCCCCACCGCTCTGCCTGCCTCTCTGCCTACTTGTAATCTCTGTCAAATAAATAAATAAATAATCTTTAAAAAATAAAATAAAATAAAAATAAGCGGAGGCTCAATAATCCAAGCCACAAAAGGAAGATCAAAACCATCTGTGTTTGACAGATAAAGACTCTGACTGATTTGTCTACACCTCAGGAAACGGAAGACCTCAGAATCCCACAGAACAAAAGCTCAATGAAAGCAGGAGCTATCTAGCATACCACCAGATCTCCAGCATGTGTTTGGCACACAGTAGGTACACAACACATTTTTCTCAAATTAATGAGAGCTGTTGAATAAATAAACTGTGTAAGAATACAGTTTCCAAAAATCAAAGGTTCAAAGAGAGAACTATTTTCAGTAAAGATCTCAACATGTAATATTATCTTTCCAGATTTAAAAAAATTGTGTTATGCCTCAAATACCACTAAAATTATCTTTTGTTTCTCAAGAACAAAATGCATCAAATGCAGAGTAAATGGGCCTTGAATCAGATGAGCCCCACAAAAGAGTATTTTAAAAGGAGCAAATGGAGATGAAGCGTTAGCACACTATAGCACACTGACCAGCAAAAACCTGATATGCATATTTGATAACAACCCTCTCCAAAACTATCGGTTTCCTCTGGTTTCTGTTTCAGCTAGGTAAGCACTTTTTCAATCTATTGATTTTTAGAAGTTTTCCCTTTCACGTCACCAAGAACATCTCTATTTCTCTTGTCTTCTCTTCAGTAGCCCCAACTTTCCCACAATTCACCTGTATGGCTTTTTATTCAAATTCCTTTTGTTTGGAAAATCCTTCCCTTTCCTCCCACCCGAGCTGAAAGCATCCTCCCTAACTATAGTCCCTTTGGATTTTATGGAAGTTTCATTTCCTTGCAGCAGAGGCCTGGTCTATTTCCTGAAGCCAAATTCATTGTGCTCCATAAAAGTGAAAATAAAATCATTCAAACCACAGTCAAAAACAGAATCATCTACCAATCTGTACCCTCTCTGCCAGTTTCTCATGCAAATATGCCTTTCTCGTAGTGACCTTGTGTTCCCTCCATCCTGGCATCTGTATTTTCCAACCCACAGAATGTTTCCCTCCCAAGTCCATAAATTTTGAATCCTATGTAACCTAAAATTTTCTGCTGTAAATTCTGTTTCCCAAAGCTAAACAACCTTGGTAAAGGGAAGGAACCATGGACAGAAATTAGCTATTTACGATAATAACACTTTACCATGTTTAATGCTTTGGATGTTATTTCACCAGAAGTGAAGAGACGGAAGAAAAAAGAAACGCCCCTTAGGAATACTTCATAAAGACTGTTGCATTTGATCTTTGTAACAACCTTGGAAGGCAGGCAGAGTACGCATTTATTACCCTCTTTACAACATCAAAATACACATCAAAAAGTTAACCTTCTTATGACTTGCCCACAGACTAGCAAGTGTCTGCCCAAAACTATATTAACATCTTGCCTCTTCCAACTCAAAGGCTGTCCACTATATACTCTCTCTCTCTGTTTCTATCCTACAGCCAAGGAGAACATCCATTTTTCAGCATTTCAGAGGGAGGACTGCCCTGACTTTTGGGACACCGTCTCCCTTCAGCTGACAAAGACGAAAGTCACCTTCAGTTTTCCCAATAGAAAACAATGCTCTTTTCTTCCATATGCCACCATTAACAACTACTTCTTTCCAAAATAATTTCCAACAGTTCCTGTTTTAAAGGGACTTACTTACTCATAAGGGGCTAATAATCCAGAAAGTCTGCATCAGCATATGATTTTCTCAATAAAGTTCAGGGCTGATGCAACATTTCCCACTCTCCAATTCTACAGCTAAAATGACAAGAACATAGAACAGTCAAAAATTGCGCAAGACAATGCTACAGTGTTTTTTACTCCACCACATCTGCCTCTAAGGGTCTCCTGTGAGTCACTATCTTTTGTGATCAGTCATCATTATAGGGACTCTCATTCTCTACTCTAATTATTTTATTTCTTAAAGAAAAGCTCAGCAGTAGAAATGGAATCTTATTACATCTTTCACTACCTTTCTGAAGCACTGACCCCCTTAACTTAGCACCTCAGATGCCACATTGTTCCAATTTTCACCACTACTGTTTTACACAAAACAAAAAAGAGGCAAAGTAAGGTTGCAATTCATTCGTTTATTCATTCAACAAACACATATGAAATTCTATCAGACACCAGGATTTGGGACCCAAAATTAAGTGTCTGTCCCTCCTCTCATAGTCTGGTAGAGAAGAAAACTAAAGACGTGATTACGGAATAAACTGATCTAGGTCAAGGTGGAAGTGAGCACAGGGCTTGGGCAGTGGCCATCATGGAATGCTTCCTGGAAGAAGTGATCTGTGAGTACTTATAAGCATCTCTTTACTTTCAACACAAAATAAACCTAAAAGACTCAACTCTTCTCCTTGGAAGTTTGTACAATTTACGTGCCAAAAGCCAAGTCAAAAATCTAATTTAATATCAGAATTTATTCTTGACTACCTGCCCTAAATTTCAACCTTTAACCCATACTCCCACAGGTATACATTACAAAGGGTAAAAATTCTGTCCAACACAGTGCCTTCTCCCAAGTCTGTAAAAGAGGATTAAAGATAAATGAGAAAATGAAATACATTTTTAAAATGTATAATCATCTTCCTAACTGGAAATGAACACTTTGAACAATCCAAACCCTACAAAGCACGGCTATTGGAAGAGGAAACTGAGGTTCAAAAAAGTCCCACTTTAATACAACAGAATAAAAGATCTCTTTGAAGTCACCAGAACAGCTTGAACAAAAAGAGAGACAGAAGGCTATTGTGAGGCTTTAGCCTCCAGATGATGAACCCTAAACACACTGCAATGGTAAACAAACAAGCCTCAGAGCTGGAATCTGATTTGGTGGCCTGACAAAACATTACAATTTAAGGAATCTCTCTCTCCCCATTCATTATTTCTCAAACAAAGTCCTACTGGCTGACAGCTCCTGTTTTTCTACTGGTTTCTAGGTTTATTGCTTGTAAATTATAATACACAGTGTTCTTTAAAAAAAAAAAAAGGTACAGGCAAATGAAAACAATCCTGGTTTTAAAGACCCATAAAAGACAGTATATGTAACAAATGAACTCTGTCTGTGTTTACTATGAGGACCTATTACTCCTTTATGCTACTCTGGTGGATTTTAAACTCAAATGAAAGCTACCACTGCCCACTGAAGAGCAGGTTAGAGGAGGGAGGGAGCACACTCATACACCTGCCTCAGCAGGACCCCAGACTGCCTCCCTCACCACTTCCTGCGCCTAGGCCAAGCAACTGCCCACTAACTGGGGCGGCAGACACCAGCCATTTACATTCTGCTATCCCAAGAAGTAGGCTCTAAAGTCACACTTCGATTCGGCCAGGCACATCCACATCGCCGCCACTCAGCTACCCAGAGGAAGGGAGGAAAACTCGCGGCCCCAGAGAGAAGGCTGGCGGCGGGCAGAAGTGGAGGAGAGGGTCCCAGCTGTTCCCTTGACTCCGCCTGGCCAAGGTGGGCCTGGGAATCCTACAACTCGGAGCGGCACCACCGAGCCCCTCCTCCTGCTTGGCCCAGAGGGCTGAGATCCCCACCCCCGGCCCCTGCAGACCTGAGTTCACCTGGGCCCCGGGGCCCCTGACCCAGAGCCACTGCCACGGCACTACCCTCCCGCTCTGGGCCGCCGACCCCCGGCCCTGCTCCCCGTCCGGGAGACCCTGCCCAACCCGCGCCGGGCCGCCCGAAGCCCTCTCGCCGCCCGGGGCCGCCCCGCGCCGCCCGACCGACCGGCGGGCCGCGCACCGTGTGGGACTGCAGGCTCTGGCTCGCCTCGATGGCTGCTGTCAGCGGCACCGTGTCGTCCAGCAGCACCTTGCCGGCCGGCGGCTTCTCCATGAAGGCCATCCCCGGACGCCCGTCCGCCACCGCCTCGACACCAAGAGCAGGAACCAGGCGCGCCGACTCCCGCCGCCCGCCCGGCTCCGCCGCCGCCGCCGCCGCCGCTGTCAACACGCGCCGCCCCACGCGCCGCCGCCACCCGCCGCCGCCACCCGCCGCGCCCGCGGGGTCCTAGCGCCGGCGTCTCACCGCCCTCGCTGTCCACACTGGCCGCCCTTCCCTCCGCCGCCTCCCCCGGGGTCCTAGCGCGATAGTACCGGGGTCGCCGCTTCCCTGGACGCGCGTTTCCAAGCTCCTCGCAGCCGCCCGCAGACCCGATACCCTCAGCATCCAGCCTCAGACCTGGGACACTCCACCCCAAGCCACCACGTCCAGAGATCCTCAGATCCGAAGACATGGCGTCCTGAGCCCTGTGATCCAGGAAATCTCTGGCCCAAAGATTGCCAAACCAAGCCTCGCAACGTTGGGCTTTTCACTTTAGGCCCTCGAAGCCTGGACTAACAGACTTGAGGGTTTTACAGCTGGACCTTTCCCACCCAGACCTCCCAGGCCCAAGGAGCCTAACAGCCAGAAAAGGGACCTTCAGGATGAGACTCTCAGTCCGAGCCCTGCAGACCCAGAAACTTTCTAAAACAAGCCCCTAAGATTCAGGTTTTACTAAATCCTTGATCCTAGATTTTCAGACCCAATAACCTAAGAGCTAGGTCCTCAGAATTGAACCCCACAATTGGTGCCTTCGGACCCCAGAACCCTCAGACCCATGTTCTTGGAACTGGGGATCCTAAAAGACGGGTCTCAGTCCAGGAGTCCAACCTCCACCCTTGGCCCCAGCCACAAACGCCTTGTCAAAAAGAAAACCTTAGACCCAAAATGGAGTCACTTGTGCTAGGCCACATGACCAAACCAGAACTTACTATCTAACCTAAATGTGGTTTCAAACTCTCCCAGAAATGTAATTTTAACAGTCAGTCAGGAATTTAATGGCCGGCCCCAGTGAGGTAATCTGACCCACAGACTCTCTATCCCACACCTCCCCCACAAAGGGAAGATGAGGTAATTTGCATGGTAAGACCCCCTGCCCTCACCGGAAATAATTCTTTCTTTTGCTAATAACTTCCTTGCCCCACCCTCCTTCCTATAAAAAAAAAAAAAAAAAACTTCCTTTTTGCACAGCACCTAAGAGGTCCTTTCTGCTTGCTAGATGGGATCCTGCCTGAGTCATGAATCACTTAATAATGCCTATTTGATCTTCAGACTTAGTTGGCTGAATTGTTTTAAAAAGCCTTCACCCCTGGAAACTCTCAACCAAGATCCTGCAGACTTGGGATCTTCTGTCCCACTGTACTGGCTCCAAGAACCTCAACCCCAGAGCCCCAGAGCTTGGAGATCAACTTCCCAGCAACACGTTTGCCCTTCACAGTCTTTCTGAAACCAAGGTCACAATACTGGCACTCCCCCTGCCACCCCACCCCTGGAATCCCACCCACACCAATCTTTCCAAGGGCTGCCTCCCAGGACAGCGGAGTTAGACTTGGAATCAGAGGACCAGGATCACTGGGGCTCTGGTATTTACCAACTGTGTGACCTTGAATAACTTACCCAACCTCTCTGAGCCCCAGCTCCCTATCTGCAAAATGGAGATACTACAACCTGTATGGAAAGGTTAGGATGTGGAATGCAGTAGGACAGGAAGGGGCTTAGCTCATTTTTGCTTAATATTTGTTAACTTCCTTCCCCTACAGTTCACAGAATGGAGAGTTTCTCTTAAATTTGTCTCCCCTAGATTTTTGCATTTTAGACAAGAGAACAAAGTTTCGGGGCACCTGGGTGGCTCAATCATTAAACGTCTGCCTTCTGCTCAGGTCATGATCTTAGGGTCCTGGGATGGAGCCCCGCATCAGGCTTCCTGCTCAGTGGTAAACCTGCTTCTCCCTCTCCCCCTTCCCCTGCCTGTGTTCCCTCTTTCGCTGTCTCTCTCTCTCTCTCTCTCTCTCAAATAAATAAAATATTTTTTAAAAAGAGAGAATAAAGTTTCTTGGTAACTCTCTCCTCCACCACCATTAGACATGACAACAAAGGCCTAGACAGTATCCAAAGAATACCCTCTCCAAATCTTGAGTTTACAGGGATTGTTGGGCAAGTAGCCACAACAGATCGACATGTGAAAAGGGAAACAAGGAACTTCATGATTCAGTCCTAATACAATCAGAATTCTAGTACTCAGTTTTGTCTCCGTGTGTTTAAAAGCAACAGTCTACTAAAACACAACCATATATCATTTAGGGATCATTCAACTTTTTCTTCTTTTATAATTTTAATTTTTTATTTTCATTTTCTTGAGGGGGAGGGGCAGGAACAGAGGAAGAAGAAGAGGGAGAATCTTAAGCAGGCTCCCTGCCCAGCACTGAGCCTGCCATGGGGCCCAATCTCACAACCTTGAAGATCACGACCTGAGACAGAATCAAGAGTTGGTCGCTCAACCAACCGAGCCACCCAAGTGCCCCTCCACTTTTTACTTCCATTTCTTTAAAGCAAATTGATTATTTCATTGCCACAATCACAGAAACCAAAATTCTGCTTTAATCATAATTCCTTTCATAATGTGGACCGACCAAGATAAGGCTCTTCTCAAATACTGCTGGTGGGAGTATAAATTGGTCCACCTTTCTGAAAGGCATTTATTCAAGAATAATTTTCAGAGTACTTACCACGTAATAATTACCTTACCCAGTGCTAGGAGCTGGGATTTGACAATACATATCAAGGACTTTGAAAATGTTCTCACCCAGTAATCACACATTTGGAAGGGTAGCCTAAAGAAATAATAGAGATCAGTGCAAATAAATAGCATGCAATGATGAATATCTAACAGTAGGGAATTGGACAAATCATGGGACAATCATAAGTAGAATATTTTGCAGTGATTAAAAAGCAGATTATCAAAAGATATTTATGATGTTGAGAAATGCTCTTGATGTAATAATGAGTGGGAAAAAGCAGTATGTGCACTTGTAGGATCCCAAGTTTTTAACATGTTTATATAGAAAACCAAGGGAAAACACCAAAATATCAATTGAGGGTCTCTAGGAAGGAATGCCTTCCATTTTTATGCTTTTCTGCATTTTCCAAAATGTCTCTAATGAATATTTACTTGCATGATTATGAAAAAAATAATATACAATCAAGTTGCAAAGTTATAAAATAACAGCCTTGTCTAAGTATTCCTCACTTGGGAAAAGAAACTGAAAGCGAGAAATCGGATATAGGATGGAATGAAGCCAGAGACTAACTCTCAATCAGACTTTCCTTTCCCTGGAAATTCTCAACTGAAGTAGGCCCTCAGAACAAGTGCTACAGCGAGCCTTATCATTTCATTTTCATCTGCCCAAATCAGTGCCTTATCAGTGATCCCCTGAGGATCCTGAATTTAACTGGCTCCTAAATCTTCTGGAGACCAGGCCCCAAAACTTGTGACAGCTTTTTTTTTTTTTTTCTGTGACAGCTTTTGAAGTGGCTCCTGTTGGATGTGGAGAAACCCTCCCCAGGCCAGAGCTGATCTAAATCCAATCAGCTTTGCTTCCAGCCTCAGACCCAGCAAAGCGAGTGAGTTATGTATACCTTGGTTTTTGCCACATACACAACTACTCAGGCTAGCAGGGGAAAAAAATATTTAGATCCCTATATGTTGCCAAATGTGTAGATGGCCCACAGGTTAACACTTGGCATTTGGCCAGGCTGAAGATAATGAGGAAGATTTAGTGAGGTTGCTTCCAGATCTGGCAACTGTTCTACAAAGCAAATCACAGAAGCTTGTGAAAAATTCAGTGCTTCCTAAACAGCATTGCCTCCCAACTCAAAATTATCTTTCTTTCTTTCTTTCTTTCTTTCTTTTTAAAGAATTTATTTAGTTATTTGACAGGGAAAGAGCGGGAGAGCACAGGCAGGGGGAGTGGCAGAGGGAGAGGGAAAAGCCTGCTCCCTGCTGAGCAGAAAGCCTGATGTGGGGCTCAGTCCCAGGACCCTGGGATCATGATCTGAGCTGAAGGCAGTTGCTTAACCAACTGAGCCATCCAGGCGCCCCTATTTTATTTCTTTAAATATTCATAATCTGGATAGAAAACAATAAAATTTGATCACTCACGTTTTATCATTTTTCTTTCCCTTTGATGTTTGCTATCATATCACAGAGGAATTTTGCCCAGGGTTTGAAAGAAGGTCATACACAGCTGAAAGCCACCCTAGAAATTGATTGTGGCCTAGAAATTGACTGTTTGTGGGGCCTCCTATTAATCCTGTCCTATTTATGTAGTGTCGACATCAGTCTTGGGTTCTCTTAGGATTTTGAACTTAAATAGTTTCTTATAGTTGATTTTGGTCCAACCCAACATTTCTCTGAAGATGTTGAGAATTCTTGTCTCTGCTGTGCTTGTAATCCAAATGAAGGCAAGCCAAGAACAAAGAAAGTAAAACATCTGGGACCCGGGAGATCCTGCAACCCAAGAGTCATTTCACAGCACTCCCATTCTGCTCAGATACAGCCAGGTAATAAATTATGCCAACACATGAGGCATTCAAAGGGGCCCAGCGGTTCAGAATGACAGTCAACCCTTGCTAGAGTATGTTTTAATATAAAAACTTAATAGATATAATTTAATAGCAATTTTCTTTGGGAGTAAATTGGTCTCTGAATCATACTCGAAGAACATAAAAGAAAAATGACTAATAATTCAGCACCAAATGAAGGCCTGTGGTTACCTAAGAGGTACCGGTGTGCATACAGCAATTTCTTCTTTTTCTAGATGAATACGCAAGTCAGGTCCACAAGATGAATGGAGGCTGTGCTGAGGCTTTCTTCCTGCTGTTACTCAAGATTTGCTGCTCAGAAAAAGAAATGAGTGGCATCTCACCAATATGGAAATATTTCTAATAGAATATAAAAATCTGTTAAGCAATTTTCCAGTACATTAGGCTGAAATTGCTTAAGATGGGTATATCTTTCTGTAGCAATCAAACATGACATAAATTGCAGTCTTACAATGCCCCTATGTGGAAAGTGCTAGTACAATTTGGCCTGCTGTTTTAGTTGGTACTTTCATACTCACTTCCACCTGTGACCTCATACCATCAGGGCCGCCTCTCAGTGGTCCCGGAGAGAATTTCCTAATTTGAGGGTCACCCCTGCTTTCATTAGAAGAACCACATTGTTTTTGGCATCTCCCACAGGGCTCAACGTGAAAACAACCACCAGGCAGTTTCCCTTAGAGCCAGCTTTCACAAAGCATGAGTGGCTTGAGCATCTCTGAGTAAAAATAAGAAGTCATCATTGACAGAGAAGTATCCCTTCTTGCCTACTTCTCTAGTCCAACCTTGTACTGATTTACGGAGATCAAAGGAGACCAGGGCATTCAGGGACCATTTTAAAAATGAAAACGGCCATATTGAGAAGCTACTTTTGAATTACACAGTATCAGCGACCAGCCAGGCCTGACATTCCCCTTTTCTCCACCAAACTTGGCCTACACATAACCTTTCACCTTTAGACTAACCCTTTTGATGATTCTGCTCTAAAGACAAGTTATCACTGAAGGTCAACTGAGAAAACGGGTAGGTGATGGTTACGGGTAGAAGCCATCAAGTAATAGTATATAGGAAAATGCTGCACTGTAGCAGGAAGTGAGATCTAGCACATTTGGAATATAAAGAGAATTCTATAGAATCGTGGTTCCAAATACTGTAATGCCACATGACGCAATACTATTACAGAAGCTGCCAGTGCTGCCAGTAATGGGAACGTTATGAGACCCACAGGGAGATGGAGCAAAGAAATGCTTTGGCACCAGAAAGGTCCCCATTTGCATCCCTGCTCTACCACATACTGGCTGTACAGCCTTGGGCAAGTCACACAGCATCAGTCTGTTTC
Organism: Mustela erminea; assembly: GCF_009829155.1. Lineage (NCBI taxonomy): Eukaryota > Metazoa > Chordata > Mammalia > Carnivora > Mustelidae > Mustela > Mustela erminea. Next base: position 26,951,416 of record NC_045614.1, on the reverse strand, counting down.
CTTGCCTATAAAATGGGACATTAAGTTTAATTCACAAAGTTTTCAGAGACTAGAGTTAATGTAGAAAACTGGCTCAGTGGGACGTCTGGCTGGCTCAGTTGATGGAGCCTGTGGCTCTTGATCTCGGGGTTTTAAGTTTGAGCCCCATGTTGGGTGTAGAGATTACTTAAAATCTTAGGGTCACTTAGGGTGACTCAGTTGGTTGTGTCTGACACTTGGTTTTAGCTTCGGTTCAGATCATGATCTCAGGGTTAGGAGATCGAGCCCTGTGTCAGGCTCTGTGCTCAGTGTGCAGCCTTTTTGAGATTCTCTCTTCCTCTGACTCCCCCACTCACACTTTCTTAAAAATCTTAAAAGAAAAGAAAAGAAAAGGGGGGATGGGGGCACCTGGGTGGCTCAGTCGTTAAGTGCCTGCCTTCGACTCAGGTCATGATCCCAGCATCCTGGGATGGAGCCCCACAAGCCCCACATTGGGCTCCCTACTTGGCAGGAAGCCTGCTTTTCCCCTCCCACTCCCCCTGCTGTGTTCCCTCTCTTGCTGTGATTGTCAAATAAATAAAATCTTTAAAAAAAGGGGGGGAGGTAGAAACTTGAAGAAAAAATGGTAGCTACTACCATTATTAATGATCATATCATACTCCATTTATGGACCTAGTTCTCAAGAGTGCTACTAGAGCCAGAGAATGAGTTCTACGGGAACAGACAGTCATGGCTTGGAGTCTGTATTTTGTGCTTCAAGTTTCCATTCCTTTCCCCAACACTGTATCAGTTTTAGCTTGTGTAGCCTTCCCTTATGAATAAGTCTTCCTGTGCATCTGAGCTGCACAGCTGCCCATTCTGAAACTCAAGAGAACGGCATCCTTGTTTCTCACATTGATTTTAGTATTTTCATCTCACCATCACCAACTAGAATATGGTACAACAGTCAACAGTTTAAAAATACCATTTATACACATCATTGCCCTCTAGTGCCTAGCGTGATTTTTTTCCTAGTAATCTGCTTAATTTATCCCCTTGACGTAAAAATTAAAAAAAAAAAAAAATCTAGTTAGTGACTCACCAGGTGGAAAAACCTTTTCCCAGGAAATGGAGGTTGATCTCACCAATGACTCTTGCTCTATCTTCCTGATCAAAGCATCTAGCTGTAATCAGAACCACCATCTAAAGTCACAGAGCAGGGCACCCGGGTGGCTCAGTGGGTCTGGCCTCTGCCTTCAGCTCAGTCATGATCTCAGGGTTCTGGGATCGAGTCCTGCATTGGGCTCTCTGCTCCATGGGGAGCCTGCTTCCCCTCTCTCTCTGCCTGCTTGTGATCTCTGTCAAATAAATAAATAAAATCTTTAAAAAAAATAAAGTCACAGAGATTTGGATGTTCTGTTATAGATTATCTTTTTTTCAAGCAGAGAGCCTGATGCGGGGCTCGATGCCAGGACCCTGGGATCATGACCTGAGCCGAAAGCAGAGGCTTAACCCACTGAGCCACCCAGGTGCCCCTGTTATAGATTATCTTGAAAGTGTTGGTTGCGTTGGGATGACCACTCAGTACGAACACATTAGATGCATTTCCTCTTCGGTGTCCAACTTTTTTTTCTTAATACTGATTAAATTTTCAATATCCCTCAGTTCTTAAGAACTTGGCCTCCACAGCATTCCTTATACTTTTTATTTATAATATCTTTACAATAAACATGTATTATTTATACAGGGGAGAATCCACAGTGTTTTCAAGGGAGGGAGAAAATAATCTGGATTACTAAAATAGAAATTTTGCATTCCAACTCTATTCCAGGTTTAGACTGATTAACATCTTGAAAAATGAGTCTGTCACCTGTTTAATTGTGGGCTAGTTTGCTCTAAACTTGGGAAAATGTCTAACCTCATTCACGGGGAGAATGGATGAGCGGCTGGACTTTGTGCTTAGCTATTTGTACCTAGCATCTCCATCGGTCCTGTGTGGTAGGTGTTGTCATCCCTGTTGTATAAGTGAGGTTGAGAGAGTTTACATAAATGAGTCCAAACGTGCACATAAGCCCTTCTCTAATCACAGGGAAACCATCCGAAAGGCATATGTCACTAAAGATGGAACAAGGTGCCATTGTGGTGTAAATAGTAACAAATTATGATAAACTCTGACCCAGAAACTGCTGAAGGACAGGATCTAAGTACCCGGACTGGTAGAAGGTAGGTGCTCAGAGATGACCTGACTTCTGCTGCTGCCTTCAGTAATAAAATGCTAGCTATATTTAAACAAAAAAAAAAATGCTAGTTATAAATTCAGTCACAAACTTACTCCGCACAGATAGAGGCAGGTTTGTTACTCAAATGCAAATCTAACTACATGTGAAATCCTAAAAGTAAAACCTTTGGCTAAATAACCTTCCTGGTATTTTTTCCATTTCAAAAACCTAGACAGACGATGATATACATAAGTCTATGAAGCATAACACCAAACTGGACAGTGGACCTTGGAACGCCCCTCTACCTGCTCCCCTCCCCCAACACAGGCTTCTCGGTCTATAAGCCATTCCTTGGGGAAGAGCAGCAATCCCTTTTCCTCAAAGGCTCTAGAACAGTACCACTGGCACCTGAATGTGCATCTTTAAACACAGTTCAGGACTGGGGAGCTTCTGGGACCATAACTTTAACCCAGCCTTCCATAACAGTCTTTTCACCTTCTGCTACAAAACACGACACGGCAATAACGGCAATGAATCGCTTCAGCCTTTTCACCTCTGCGGAGGCTAAAACAACTTCTCCAACATATAAAGGGGCTGGAAAGCTAATTTCCTGTGAAAGTAATACACAGCCTGGCCCTGGCATTTTAGTTCCCAGGAGAGCCGAAATAAGTCCATTGACCAAAACTCCATGTACAATTGTCTTTCCAAACTTGGTGTGTTTTGCAAAATCTTCATTTAAATGCAAAGGATTAACATCCCCCGTTAATTCTGAGAAGGCAGCCACGTCCCTCTGTGTGAAGACCCTGCTGACTTCAGCCCGGTCTCCAACTCTGACGTGTGTCTGCTCAATGCGCTGCCGGTTCACCACTGGTTGGCTCAGGCAGATTCTCCTCTGAACCCCAACCCACCACAGATAATAGCGGGAAATTACTGGGACCATCTTCAGCACTGTCAAATCCTAGCAATCGGAGCTTTTAAACGGCTTCAGTCTTCAGACAGCTTATTGTCACCAAAAGGTGCTTTTGAGAGCAGAGGAATGTTTCTGCAATTGAAAACTATTCAATCCAATACTAGTTCCCTACTATTACCAGATAAGGCAAGCAGAAATGGAGACACCTGTAAGAGAAAGAAAAAAGTTAAGGAAATCTGGGGAGAAATTGCACTGCAACACAGGGCATGTGGAAACGTGCCTCGTTTCCTAGGGTAAGCGAGGCTGATGCAGTGGCATCTCAAAGAGCACACTTAGAGGTAGCCTCAAATACATAAATCATCATCATAAGTTTAGAAAGAGTCTTCTAATATTTTAGGCACTAGGTATTAAGCAACAAATGGAAAGTTAAGACTTTTCCACAAGAGTTCCAAGTTTCACCCCCAAACATCTCCCATACGATCTAAAATCTAAGTGCTTTCTCTCACACTTCCAGAAGCAAGGTAGTCCTTATTCCTCCCCACTGCCCCCCGGGGATAATTTTAATCCATACTAGATTTATGCAAGCAAAAAATGGGACATGTATTAAAAAAGCAGTTTGAGGGGTGCCTAGGTGGCTTAGTCAGTTGGGTGTCTGACTCTTGACTTTAGCTCAGGTCATGATCTTGGGGTCTTGGGGCTGAGCCCTATGTTGGGCTCCTAGCTCAGCATGGAGTCTGCTTGAGATTCTTTCCCTCACCTCTCCCTTAGCATCCCGCCCCCTCCATGGGCCCAGCACGCTGGGGCCCGAACTCTGCTTCGTTCTCTCTCTAAAATAAATCCTAAAAAAAAAAGAAAAAGAAAAAGAAAAAGAAAAAGCTGTTTGACCCCTACTCAGCCTTGTTTGGAATATGTGAAGGAAGCCTTTACCTGAATTACTCTGAAAGCGCATTTCTTGCCTTTATAGGATCCTAACAGAGTCAAAGAGCTCCACAACTTGACAAGACCACTGTAGAGAGATCAACAATGAATGCATAAGGATTTGTCTCTGCGATATCTCTCTAGTACTTTTGTGATGGGCCAGACAGCTAAATTAGTTCTAAAAAACCCTAATTTAAATGAGAAACTTGAGTAGATGCGCTGCCAAAGAGAGCCCTAAATGAGAAAACTTTAAAAGTAAAAGCACAGTATCTCATAGGCAAAGAATAAAATAAACTGCAATTAGGAATGTTTCTAAAATACATTTTTGAGTTTGCAACCATGGCTATCAATTGGGAAACACGACAGCTGTAAGCAAATCATGAGTTTTGTTCTTTATGTCTAAGCTCCTGCTGGATAAGTGTTCATATCCATCCCAGTTTAAAATTCCAAAAACTACTCAGAGTTCATATGACAAGCCTCTTCTTAGAGAAGAGTATTTTTGCTCTATTTCTCCATCCATGTCTCTCCTCTGTTATACTACAAAGGTGCCTCTGTCTGTCATACCTGCTACATATCCTCAAGATGGCTGACAGGGTCTTCTCTTCGTAGGTTAGGACGTCCAAGGGTAACGCTGCATCAACCTAAGTATGGAAAAATACTATTAGCAGACTATTATTGTCGCTATTTATTATTATTATTTTTAAATTTTTATTTATTTATTTGACAGAGAGAGGGAGATAGGGAGAGAGGGAACATAAGCAGGGCGGAGTGGGAGAGGGAGAAGCAGGCTTCCCACTGAGCAAGGAGCCTGATGTGGGGATCGATCCCAGGACCCTGGGATTATGACCCAAGCTGAAGACAGAAGCTTAACAACTGAGCCATCTAGGCTTCCCTCGCAATTTATTTTTTTAAGGTAATCTCTACCCAATGTGGGGCCTGAACTCACAACCGCGAGATCAAGAGTTGTATGCTCCAGTGATTGAGGTAGCAAGGTACCTTCTACCATCACTGAGTTCTTTTTTTTTTTTTTTTTTTTTTAAAGATTTTATTTATTTATTTGACAGAGAGAGATCACAAGTAGGCAGAGAGGCAGGCAGAGAGAGAGAGGAGGAAGCAGGCTCCCTGCTGAGCAGAGAGCCCGATGCGGGACTCGATCCCAGGACCCTGAGATCATGACCCGAGCCGAAGGCAGCGGCTTAACCCACTGAGCCACCCAGGCGCCCTTTTTTTTTTTTTTTAAAGATTTTATTTATTTATTTGGAGGGCAGCAGAGTGGCTTAGCCATTAAATGTCTGCCTTCGGCTCAGGTCATGATCCCAGGTTCCTGGGATTGAGTCCCACGTTGGGCTCCTTGCTTGGTGGGAACCCCACTTGCTTCTCCCTCTTCCACTCCCCCTGTTTGTGTTCCCTCTCTCTGTCAAATAAATAAATAAATAAAATCTTAAAAAAAAAAAGAAGATTATATTTATTTGAGAGCAAGCTAGAGAGAGAGAGAAAGAGCAAGTATAAGCAGAAGCAGAGGGAGCAGACTCCCTGCTGAACAGGGAGCCTAACACAGGGCTCCATCCCTGGATTCCGGGATCACGACCCAAGTCGAAGGCAGATGCTTAACAGACTGAGCTACCCAGGAGCCCCCATCATCACTAGTCTTAAAGTCTTACAATTAATCCTGTCAACTGCTATTCTCCTCTAAGAAAGCAATATTTTATTTAGTGGTGCTGGAGTATTGGGACTGCTTATTTACAATTATCCCTGTCTGGAATGTTCTTCCTGTAACTCTTCATGACTCTTTACCCTTCAAAAGTCTTCGTTTAAATCGTTCCATCCCTGGGGGCACCTGGATGGCTCAGTTAGTTGAGCAGGAGGCTTTCGATCTCAGGGTTAAAAAAGAAAAAGTTCCATCCCTGATCCCCAGGATTAAGCTCAACTGCCTGCTAGGTTGTTTCACATACAGAAACGATCTACTTCCTCTCTCATAACATTCTTCATTCTGGAACCGGGTATTTTACCTGATAAAAGGTGCACACTTTTCTCTTAAACTTTTTATTTTGAAAAATTGGAATCACAAGGTACCATGTATTTTAAAGGAAGGTTCTATGCACCCCCGGTAATACAGTATCAAACCCAAAAACCTAAAATTGATAAACCAGTTTATTCAGATTTTGCCAGTCATACACGCATTCGTATTTGTCTGTGCGTGTGTGTGTGCATACTTCTCTGCAATCTTCCCACACAGAGCGTTTCATGCAACCACTATCATAACCACCAAGATGGTATCTCATCTGGTGAGATACCATCACCAGAATTAGACCATCACCACACGGCCGCTCTCCTACGTCGTTTTAGTCACACCCACTCCTCCCCCCAACCCCTAACCACGTATCTTTCTCCAGTTTATATACTTACTTACTTCAGGAGCATGATACAAATGGATCACCCAGAATGTTACCTTTGGGGATTAGCTTTTTCACTTAGCATAATTCTCTGGAGATTCAGTTAAGTTTTTATGTGTATCTACAGTTTGTTCCTTTTTATTACTGATTATATTCTACGGTATGAATGTATCATGAATGTTTAACCACTCACGGAAGGACATCTGGCTTATTTCTGCTTTTGGGCTCCTACAAATAGAGCTACGATGAACACTCACATAAAAGTTTTGTGTGAACATTAAGTTTTCACTTCTCTAGGACAAATGCCTAGGTGTATAACTGCTGGGTAGTAGAGCATATGCATGTTTAATTGTTTTTAGAAACTGTCAAATGGTATTCCGAAGTGTCTATGCCATTCTGCATTCCCATTAGCAATGAAGGAGTGACCCAGTTTCTCTACATCCTCACCAGCATTTAGTATTATCACCATTTTTAAAAATTTTTATTTTCAGTTGCTCTGTTAGGTGTGTAGTGATAGCTCGCTGTGTTTTTATTTTTTATTTATTTTTTAAAAAGATTTTATTTATTTATTTGACAGAGAGAGATCACAGGTAGACAGAGAGGCAGGCAGAGAGAGAGAGAGGGAAGCAGGCTCCCTGCTGAGCAGAGAGCCCGATGCGGGCCTCGATCCCAGGACCCTGAGATCATGACCTGAGCCGAAGGCAGCGGCTTAACCCACTGAGCCACCCAGGCGCCCAATCTATTTACTTGTTTTTTAAAAGATTTTATTTTTAAGTAATCCTGACACCCAACATGGGGCTCAAATGCACAACCAAGAGTCAAGAGATCAAGAGTCTCATGCTCCTTCAACTGAGCCAGCCAGGTGCCCCACCCCCATCTTGTTTTGTGGGGCTTTTTTTGAGCTTATTGTGTTGTTGTTTTTTAAAATTTTATTTATTTATTTGAGAGAGAGACAGTGAGAGAGAGTACGAGAAAGCAGAAGGTCAGAGGGAGAAGCAGACTCCCCCTGGAGCTCCACTGGAGCCCGATGCGGAATTCGATCCTGGACTCCAGGATCATGACCTGAGCTGAAGGCAGTTGCTTAAGCAACTGAGCCACTCAGACACCCTGTGCTTATTGTGTTTTTAAGGTGTATTTCCCTAATGGCTAATAATGCTGAATATCTTTTCATGCATGTGTTTCTCTGTCAACAGTACATCTTTTTTTCTAAAATGTCTATTTGTGTCTTTTACTCACTTTCAAGTTGAAATGTTTGGTTTTCTTTACTATGGAGCTTTTAGAGTTTGTTTTATTTTATTTTTATTTTTTAAAAGATTTTTCATTTATTTTTGAGACAGAGAGAGAACAAGCATGCATGGGGGGGAGGAGAAGGAGAAGCAGACTCCCTGCCGAGAAGGAAGCCCAATTCCGGGCTCAAACCCAGGACCCTGGCATTGTGACCTGAGCCCAAGGCAGACGCTTAACTGATTGAGCCACCCAGGCGCCTAAGAGTTCTTTTTACATTTTATTTTATTTTATTTTTTTAAAAAAGATTTTATTTATTTATTTGACAGACGGAGATCACAGAGAAGGAGGCAGAGAGAGAGGAGGAAGCAGGCTCCCTGCTGAGCAGAGAACCCGATGCGGGGCTCAATCCCAGGACCCTGGGATCATGACCTGAGCTGAAGGCAGAGGCTTTAACCCACTGAGCCACTCAGGCGCCCCTCTTTTTTACATTTTAGATATGTGGTTTACAATTAGTGTCCCCCAGTCTATAATTTGTCTTTTCATCCTCTTAACTGAGTCTGCTGTGGAGTAAATGTTTTTAATTTTAATGAGATGCTTACCAGATTTTGATTTGAAATATATGAATCAGGAAATAATTTCCTAAATCATCTTTGTTCTCTCTCAAAATTCTGCTTATTTTCAAGTAAATGCTAACACAGGACTACTCAGTGCGCTGGTCTATGATAAAATAAGAGGCTGTAACACAATGTAAATCAACAATATCACTAAGGACATTGTTTAGTTCAGCTCAGTTTTTTTTTTTTTAAGTTAGTTTATTTATTTATTTATTTATTTATTTTTAGTAATCTCTACACCAGTGTGGGGCTCTACCTCATGATTCTAAGATCAAGCATTGCAAGCTCTTCTGATAGCTCACCTCAAGGTTTGCTTACAGAGACTTTCTCAGTAAAGGAAGGAGTGTGCTGATTTTGGTGTGAATCACAAATCTTCACAATGGGCAAAAAAATTGCACATGGTGCCTGGGTGGCTCAGGCAGTTATGTGTCTGACTCTTGATTTTAGGTCGGATTGTGATCTAGGGTCCTGAGCTGAGCCCTGGTTGGACTCTGTGCTCAATGTGGTGTCTGCTTGGGGTTCTCTTTCCCTCTCCCCCTGCTCACACACACCCTCTTTAAATACATAAAATCTTAAAAAAAAAAAAAAAAAACCACAAACTATTTGCAGGTTGTCAGTCTGAGCCACAGTGTGTGTAGCACGGCACTAAAACATTTGTCTAACACATTCCTTGTCAAATACACAAAGGCATATTAGAAAAGACCTACCCAAAACTCATCATTTCTGAAAGTCTGCTTCTGCAGTGTCAAGTATGTTTCTAAAGTTTTATTTTATTTTATTTTATTTTTTTTAAGATTTTATTTATTTATTTGACGGACAGATCACAAGTAGGCAGAGAGGCAGGCAGAGAGAGAGGAGGAAGCAGGCTCCCCACCCAACAGAGAGCCCGATGTGGGACTCGATCCCAGGACGCTAGGATCATGACCTAAGCTGAAGGCAGAGGCTTTAAGCCACTAAGCCACCCAGGTGCCCCTGTTTCTAAAGTTTTAAAATAAGCATTTGGAAAAGCACTGTTTCGGTATTTCTTACAAAAATCTTGGGAATGTTCAATCTACCAAGTGATTCATACCTCCCCAAAGAGGTCCTTCAAGGCTGAAATAAGCAGCTGTTTGAACTGTGCAGCATTCAGTCCAACCCCACGGTCCTGAAATTCTCTACAAAAACATTAAAAAGAAAAAAATGTATTAAATTCCATACTATCCAAATTCATAAAAATGTCATCACAAATAGAACTAAAGAGACTGAACTTACAGGCAGACTTTCATATAATGGTACTCAGAGGGATTTTTGTAAACTATTCTTTCATATGTGGTGGCTGGGGTTGGCATCTTTTCCAAAGCTGAACACATCTAGAAATTAAAGGCAAGAGGGCTACAAATTAACAAGGTACAAGCTGTTTTTCACTCCCCACCCCCCATTTTTTAAATGAGAATTTTTTTTTAAGGTTTTATTTATTTGACAGAGATCACAAGTAGGCAGAGAAGCAGGCAGAGAGAGAGAGAGAGAGAGAGGAGAAAACAGGCTCCCCACTGAGCAGAGAGCCCGATGCAGGACTCAATCCCAGGACCCTGGGATCATGACCTGAGCCGAAGACAGAGGCTTTAACCCACTGAGCCACCCAGGCTTCCCTTAAATGAGAATTTAACCCATTTTTATTTTTTTAAATTTTTAAAAAATTTTAAAATTTTTAAAAAGATTTTATTTGACAGAGATCACAAGTAGGCAGAGAGGCAGGCGTTGGCAGGAGGGTGGGGGGGTGGGGGGGGAGCAGGCTCCCTGCTGAGCAAAGAGCCAGATTCGGGGCTTAATCCCAGGACCCTGAGACAATGACCTGAGCTGAAGGCAGAGATTTAACCCACTGAGCCACCCAGGTGCCCCTTGATTTCTTTTTTTGAAGGAAGTTCTACACCCAGTGTGTGGCTTGAACTCACAACCCTGAGATCAAGAGTCGCATGCTCTACCAACTAAGCCAGCGAGGCATCCCAGACCCATTTGATTTTTTTTCAAGCTTATTATTTATTTAAGTAATCTCTACATCCAAAGTGAGGCTTGAACTCATGACCCTAAGTTCAAGTCACATGCTCCTCTGACTGAACGACCCAGGCACCCCTTGCCTTTCTTTTTTTCTTTCTCCCTTTCTTTCTTTCTTCTTCTTCTTCTTTTTTAACCCATTTGATTTTTAAAAGAACTCCTAGTTGGGGCGCCTGGGTGGCTCAGTGGGTTAAGCCGCTGCCTTCGGCTCAGGTCATGATCTCAGGGTCCTGGGATCGAGTCCCGCATCGGGCTCTCTGCTCAGCGGGGAGCCTGCTTCCTCCTCTCTCTCTCTCTCTGCCTGCCTCTCTGCCTACTTGTGATCTCTCTCTGTCAAATAAATAAATAAAATCTTTAAAAAATAAATAAATAAATAAATAAAAGAACTCCTAGTATAGTAATTCATTTATTTCTGGTTAAACCAAATTTACCCATAAAGATGCAAAGATTTTCTACATGCCACATTGCTGTACTCTCAAATCCTAACAATATAATCCCAATGGACACTTTTTCTTACTCTGGGCTAAAAGCCCCTCATGCCTTAAGTCATAAGTTTTCAAAATGATCCCATGAGGAAAAGCTATTATTATTCCCACTTTCCCCCCAATCCATTTTTGAGAAGAGGACACTGAGGCTTGGCAAAGAGAGGTAACGCTTGCCCAAGGACACACAGATTCCAAACACTCCTGAGTCCCTCAAGACCACTCTGGTTCAATACTTCCTAATTAAAAAACAAACAAACAAACAAACAAAAAAATGACACCTGGGTGGCTCAGTCAGTTATGCATCTGCCTTCTGCTCAGGTCATGATCCCGGGGTCCTGACATCCTGAGCATCGGGCTCCTTGATCTGTGGGGAGCCTGCTTCTCCCTCTACATGCTGCTTCCCCTGCTTGTGCATGCTCTCTCTCTAACCAATAAATAAAATCTTAAAAAAAAAATAGCATACAGGAATAAAGTGTAGGATCTTCTTGTTTGCCCTCAGTCAACACAGAACATGAAGAGGAGAATGAGGAGTGGTAGCTCGGCTGTTCCATCCCATGCTGGATCTGCCTGTTCTGTCTGAAGGTCAGGTGTATACAGAGCTATTTGGTAGCCCCTACCCCCCACAAAGGGCTGAGCTTAAAAAAGCAAGGGGTTTGAGAAGAGGGATTCCTGGAATGAGCAATCAATATCATTTCTAATAGACCTGGATCCTTCAAGAATTCAGAACATGCTGGTCCCCTGGGGATAATCTGTCACTGGCTCCATTCTTTCCTACCTCACTCCCCCTCTGGATAGCCCCTACTCATCCTTTACATTTTAGCTTAAAGCTCACCTCTTCCAGGAACTTCACCTCCTCCAGAAAGCCATCTTTTGGACACCTTATTCTACATTAGATTCACTTGTTATGCAATCTCTTAATACTATTTGTTCAATATCTGGTTCCCCAATAAAGAAACCAGGAAACTGAGGGCCAACCAAAAAAAGGGACTTAGCCAAGGCCACATAGCTGTAAACCAGCATTTATAAAACCTTTGCACCAGGCTCAGTTCCAACCACTCCTAGATGATATCCTCAGAGAAAAGGAGAAGTTAGGGTCAAGGAGCTACATCCAAGCATCCACTTAGAAACATGAATAGTTACTGTGTCTGGCACAGAGTAGGTATTCAATAAACACTTACTGAATGTGAGAAGTACTAGGCCTGTATGTTTGAGGGTACTTTTGCTTTCAAGAAAGACTGCAGGGGAGCCTGGGTGGCTCAGAGGGTTAAGCTGCTGCCTTCGGCTCAGGTCATGAACTCGGAGTCCTGGGATAGAACCCCGCATTGGGCTCTCTGCTCAGCAGAGAGCCTGCTTCCTCCTCTCTCTCTGCCTGCCTCTCTGCCTGCTTGTGATCTCTCTCAATAAATCTCTCTCAAATAAATAAATAAAATATTTAAAGGAAAAAAAAAGAAAGACTGCAGAAATAACCACCTGATGATTTTTTTCCCAATCATTAGAGTTGTCCCTGACTAGAAGGGCAGAGAGAATAGGGCCCTCAATCACTTCATTCATTGTCTGGCACCCGATGGGTGTTTTTTTAAGAGTCACCATCAGTCTTTTTTTTTTTTTTTAAAGATTTTTTTTTTTTTTTTAATTTGACAGAGAGAAATTACAAGTACACTGAGAGGCAGGCAGAGAGAGAGAGAGAGAAGGAAGCAGGCTCCCTGCTGAGCAGAGCCCGATGCGGGACTCGATCCCAGGACCCTGAGATCATGACCTGAGCCGAAGGCAGCGGCTTAACCCACTGAGCCACCCAGGCGCCCCTCACCATCAGTCTTGATGGAGTTGGCTGTCTGAGCTAGGGGAATGAGATTTGGCCTGAGGCTCAGGATGCCAATAACAATGAAGACTTTTCTGGAAATGGATGATAATGGTTCCATAACAGTGTTAACATACTTTGCATAAATGGGCTGTACCCTTAAAAATGGCAATTTTAAGTTATGTATATTTGACCAAAAACGACTTAAGGAGCAAGTGTTTACTGAGCAGTGACCTCCACAAACGCCTCAGCCTCAGAGGCAGTGACAGTATTGCCCTCTGCAGGCTGTCCCGAGATTAAGGGAGAGCATGCCTGGGTACCCTTCCTACAGCCAGGCTCACTGTAACAATGGAAGAACTTCCATAGCTCTTGCTATCATCATCTTTGAAGCCAGCCTTTGTAATGGCTGTAGGGATGCTCATTAAGTGACCTATAGTCATAGGTGTCCCTAATTCCACCTGCTGCCCACTCTCCCCCAACCTAGTCTCTACAGCAGTCAGACTGAGCCAGTTAAAACCTATTCGAGCCCTCGCCATTCCTCTGCTCAAAACCTAGCCATGGTTCCCGTTTTACTGAGAGTAAACCCAAAGGACTTACAGGCCCGGCAAGGCCTTACCTGAACTGTACCGCTGCCTCCTCCCACAGCTCTGACCATGCTCCCTTGCTCAACCCCCTCCACCAGACTCCTAGCTCTTCCTCACACACCGTTTCCCTCCCGCCTCTGCGCCTCGCTCCTAGCTTTTCCGCACGCTGGGAACACGCCTCCTCCAGGTAACCAGATGGCTCGCTCCCTCGCTTCTTTCACGGCATGGATCAACTCGCACCCCTCGATTTGGTCCGGTGGCTGTTCTAATACGGCAGCCCCTCCACGCCCCTGTTCTAGTTTTCCCCCACAGCACTTAACCACCTTCTAACACAACTACGTAATTCATTTATTCGCTCTGTACTTCCCTCCCCCACCCAACAGAACATACACTCCGCAAGAAACCGAGTTCTATCCTGTTCGCGACTGTTTCGCAGATACCGAAAAGTGCATCACACACAGTATGCATCCAATATATAAGTTTTGGGCCAAATCAATCATATTAAAAGAAAAGAAAAAAAAAAAAGCTCAGTCCCCTACTGTTGGACACTTCCGTTGTTTTAAACTTTTTTTTTTTTTTAAACGACCATCCGCCATTTATTTGGCGCCCACCTGGCGCCGGGCGCATGCGGTCTGCACACGTGATTCCGCTCACTCCTCGCAGCCACCATCTGCTGCCGAGACCCTGTTGTACAGAAACCCAGAGAGGTGCGTGGCCGGAGCTCGCCAGCAACCCACTGCGTCCTAGGCCGGAGCAGATAGGTATTTCAGATGGTCGCGCGCCGGCCGCCGTAACTCTTTGCTTGCGCATGCGCACCTGTTGCGCACGGCCATGCGCCACGAGTGTGGCCGACTGAGCTCAATCCCGGCAAAAAGCCGCTCTTTCATGGGCTTCTGCTTACCTGCTTTCGATAAGATTAGTCTGGCGCCTCCCTGATTCCTGTTCACTGCAAGAATCCACCAAAGCTGGGAGCTCCTCTGTAGTGGCCAGAGCCCTGGGCCCAGGAAACTCCGGGGTTACTTACGTTTGGCTCCTGTCTGTTTCGCTCCCCGGAAGCGTAATGGCTAGGCGCGGATATGACGTCACCGCGCGGCGTCCTCCTTGGAACCTGGGCGTGAATCCTGCAGGAGCTCAGACTGGCCGAGCTCAGTGCCCCCTGGTGCCCATTCCAGAGAAAACTCTGTGACCAAATGTGTGTATGGGGTACTGGACTCCGGACGTATTTATTCGTCCCAGGAGCTCGCTTTCATGGTCGTGCATTTTTCCATGCATTCATTCACTCAGCTTTCTATGTAGCTTCTCTTCTGCGGAGCATCTTCCATCAAGCACCCCAAGGATTGGAGCCACTCCTAATGTCCCTTGAGGCGCCCAGGCCATAGTAGGTTATCCATCTGGGTTGACATAAGCTCCAGATGGTCCTGTCTTCAGATGAAAGCTCGGTTTCATCTCTGCATTTATTCATGCTGACTCCCTGTTATGTGCTGGTACTGGGAACCCAGCGGAGAACAAGAAGATACGACCCTGTACTCGTGAAACTGATAGTGTTTGTAAATAATAATAATATAGTAATAACAACAACAATACTAATAGCAGCTAATATTTATCTAGTACTTTCTTCGGGCCAGGCGTAATGAAAAAAAAAATTTCTTATGTTAAGTCGTGGAACTCTCACACAACCTTAAGGTAGCTATTATAATGATCGTCCCCACTTTACAATGGGGGGGACTGAGGTCCGAGAGGCTGTTACTTGCCCAAGACCACCCAGGTGTAAACAGTGAAGCAGGCGGTCTGACTTTAGATGGTGCTGTCCATACTGCCCCATACTACCATCAGTTGTGTGGCATGAGTCAAGGGTGTGTGGGGGAGAGGCACTGGGGCTGCTAAAACTTGAGTGTAAGCCCCATGAGCATGAGGCCTTGTCTGTGCTGGCTCACCGTTGCATTCCAGTGCCTGGCACTCAACACACAGCACACCGTTAGTGAATGCAGTATTTCCTAGGTGGGTGTGCAGATTCTGCCTGGGGTGGAGGTAGAGGGTTGCCCAGCACAGGCACGCATGAGCCTGAGTCAGCTGGGACCTTCTCTCTTGTGTCCTTTTTTCCTTCTTTCTTTCTTTTTTTTTTAAGATTTTATTTATTTATTTGACAGACAGAGATCACAAGTAGGCAGAGAGGCAGGCAGAGAGAGGAAGGGAAGCAGGCTCCCTGCTGAGCAGAGAGCCCGAGGCGGGGCTCGATCCCAAGACCCTGAGATCTTGACCTGAGCAGAGGCTTTAACCCACTGAGCTACCCAGGCGCCCCTCTTATGTCTTTTCTTGAAGTTCCACTTTCTTCTGTATCATCCTGCAACCTGTGCTTGGCTATAGTCATGTTCTCTGGTTCTGTGGCTCTGCTTCCCTTCCTTCTTTCCTCAGAATTCTGAGACAGGACTTGTTCGAGATTGGGGGAGAGGTAGAGGAAATCAACCCAGACCCCACAGACAGTGACATTTTCTTTCTTAAAAGAGGTTGGGTTTCAGAAACTGCCCAAACTCACTTCAAGTACATCCTCTGCCACTTATTCATCCTCCTCATCTGTCACACAGAGAGATTAGTAGCATCTACCCCAGAGTTGTGAGGAAAAAATAGCGGGTGTGAAGTATCGGGCTCAGGAAACACTCTGCAATGGGAGAGGTCCCCCCAAACCAGCCACCTGGCAAACTCACCTACCAGGCTGCAGCCCAGAAAAACCAGAGCAGCTCATGTATTTTAGACTTCAAAGAACTTGGGTAATTTTCACTTTTCTGCACCAAACCCTGAAAATGAAGTGCCTTCCAAGTTCCCTGAATTTTCTCAGTGTTGCCTCATTAATTCAGAGTTTAGAATAAAAGAGATGCCTTTGAATGATAAAGATAGTAGTTGACTTTTCTCAGTTAAATTGTATCTATTTTCCTAGAAGATCCTGTTGGCATGTGGCCTACATTTCAAATAGTATGTAGGACAGGATAAACAATGAAAAGTAAGTCTTCCTCCCAACCCTCACCCAGCCAGCCTTTGTCCAGAGGGGTATCCACTGGTAGGAGTTTCTTTTTTTTTTAAAGATTTTATTTATTTATTTGGCAGAGAGAGATTACAAGTAGGCAGAGAGGCAGGCAGAGAGAGCGAGGAGGAAGCAGGCTCCCTGCTGAGCAGAGAGCCCGATGCGGGACTTGATCCCAGGACCCTGAGATCATGACCTGAGCTGAAGGCAGCGGCTTAACCCACTGAGCCACCCAGGCGCCCCTGATAGGAGTTTCTTAAGTGTCCTTCCAGAGATAGGGTAGGGGTCGCTTTCCCTTCTTAACAATGTATCCTTTTTTTTTTTTTTAAGATTTTATTTATTTGACACAGAGATAGTGTGAGTGAGCGCAAGTAAGGGGAGCAGCAGGCAGAGGGAGAGGGAGAAACAGGCTCCCCATTGTAATAGAACAGGCGGTGCTCTCTCTCTATGCAGTGCTCCATCCCAGGACCCTGCGATCACGACCTGAGCCGAAGGCAGAAACTTAACGACTGAGCCACCCAGGTGCCCCTCTTAACCATATACCTTAACATCACTCCAAAACACAACACGCGAACCTGCCTCAGTCTTTATAGACGTTGCCCAGCATTGCATTGGTGGAGTCATTTGGCTCAAGATGGCCATTCCAGACCCTGTGTTTCTGACATTTCAGAGCCAAGTTGTTGGGGCAGGTCGGGGAGTGTTTTATGTCCCTGGAAGCTATGGCAGCCAAGAAAAAGTTGAGTCCACACTTCCTCCACCCCCTGCCATGGCCCCCCACCCCCGCTGTGTTCAGCTTTCCCCTCCGGGCCTTGTGAACTGGTGCCAAATGGCTTTTGATAAAACTGGTGCTTTCACAATGTTGGGAAGAAAAGGCAAGAGGGGGGTGTAAGGAGGATTACAGCCACAAATCTCCATCAGACTCATGGGAATCATATCCACTGATGCCAGCAGATTGAGGTGGTAGGACAAAGGGCGCGAAAAGGACCAGGAGCTAAAAGCTACGGGATGACAGCTGTTGTTTCCATTTAGGGAGACTTGCCAAATGCCGAAGAGCGTGCTCACATTATCCCATCTACCCCACAATGTCACATTATTGCCTTTCACAGATGAAAAAAGAGAACAGAGTTGTCTAAGGTGGTGAGAAGCTCTAGAACCCATGGGATGGCAAGTCTGGAAGTTGCTCCTTGAGGCAACCCTCAAAGGAAATTGAAAGGGAGGCTTTTTTTTTTTTTTTTTTGAGTCCCCAGAGGCCGAGCGTGAGACAGGGATCCTCGTGGAAGTAATTTATTGGGGGCAGCTCTCATGGGAAACCTGCAAGGGAGGAAGAAAGGATGGGCAGGGGAAGAAGCTAAGCAAAGATGTGGGTTCAGCTGAAGTCCAGCCTCAGGCTGATCCCACAGGGAGCCCTGGAGCATGAATGATAACCAGCAAGCATCCAGCCTTGGAGGTGAGGGGGGAAAGCCTTCATCATACTTACTCACCCCCACCCCCTGTCATGGACGGCCAGCTGTAGGGTCGCCAGATTTAGCAAATAAAAATACTGTTGCCCAGTTAAATTTGAATTTCAGGTACACAGTGAATAGGATATCCTTATGCTAAATTAAATTTAGCTGGGCAGCCTGTGTTCTGTCTGGAAACCCCTGGAGGTGAGAGGAAGAGGATGGGCCCCCACCTCTCAGGCATCTCCTTGTGTCTGAGGGCGGTTCCCTTGGAGAAGGGCAGGTGTGTTTCCTCAGCAGTGGTGGGGAGGCAGCAGTCAGTAAAGGGGATCTGGGAAAGGGACATTAGCAGCACATGCTGCAGGCAAGGACTCTGGGGTGCAGCTCACCAGTCAAGGTGAGCCAGAAGTTCCTGCCCAGAACTGTCAAGTCCAAACCAGCCCCATCATCCAGGGGAGCAGTACAATGGCCTGGTCCCTGCCTCAGCCCCAGCATCCCTGGCTGCCTTCTGACGGTGTTTTTACTCCTTCCCAGTCAGTTCCCTGCTTGTGTTGGGGTCGGAGAGGGAGCCAGGCTATTTAACTCTGTTTCATCCAGCATTTCTGAAATGCATTTAAATGATGGAGGGAACTTTCCTCACAAGTGACGTTAGAAACTTCTCCCCTAAAGGAAGGCTCTAGTTCCCTAGGAAGGGAGAATTTGGGGAGGGGATAACCACCCTGTAATTAAGCAGCCTATTTCTGGAGGGGCCCAAGAGCCTTTCTTAAAATTCAGAGATCCTGTCTGAGGGATTCATCAAATCCTGCAAAGATTCTTCCTACAAAGAAGTGCACCCTTGCTGTACCCCACCTTTCCCTGGAGGCCTCTGCATCTCCATTACAGGGACCTGGGGGATCTGTGGGTTCTGACCTATAAGAGGCCCAAGACATAGATGTAAGCGAAAAGAGCAAGCGCGGGGTGCAGGGTCGGCAACAGTAGTGTCCAGCAGGACCCATTTATGTAAAACAGCCCCCCAATAAACCCACTGTGGGGACCTCTCTGTTGATAAATATGTATGTATAAGCATATCTTTTAGATTTTAAAAAAGTTTTTTATTTTTTTATTAACGTATAATGTATTATTAGTCCCAGGGGTACAGGTCTGTGAATCATCAGGCTTACACACTTCACAGCACTCACTATAGCACATACCCTGCCCAATGTCCATAACCCAACCACCCTATAACCAATTTTTTAGAGATTTTATTTATTTATTTGACAGAGAGATCGCAAGTAGGCAGAGAGGCAGGCAGAGAGAGAGGGAGAAGCAGGCCTCCTGTCAAGCAGAGCTCCTGATGAGGGGCTCGACCCCAGGACCCTGGGATCATGACCTGAGCCAAAGGCAGAGGCTCAACCCACCGAGCCACCTAGGTTCCCCTAAGCATATTTTTTAAACATTCATTTTGTTTAACTTGTTTTATTTTTTAAAAGATCTTATTTATTTGTCAGAGAGAGCAGGCAAGCAGAAGCATGGGGAACAGCAGGCAGAGGGAGAAGTGGGCTCCTCATTGAGCAAGGAGCCCTATGTGGGACTTGATTCTAGGACCCTAGGATCATGACCTGAGCTGAAGGCAGCTGCTTATCCAACTGAGCCACCCAGGCATCCCTCTTTGACTTCTTTTAAAGTGACAGGTCATTATTTGTATAATTTAATAATTGTCAAATAAAAAATTGTTAAATAAAAATCAGAACTTGCCCCTAACAGTCACAACAGGGAGCCATGGACCCCACCCATCTGTAGCCTCTCTCCCACTTAGAAGAACAGACTCTTCCTCAAGATGCCCCCTGCTGCCCCCCAACTCCCACCCCCTCACCACCCAACCCCAAGGCAGGAGAGAGGAAACAGGGAGTGGAGGCCTGCCGTTCCCTTATCTGCAATTCTGAAATCCAAGAAAAACGTGAAAACCAAATCTTCATGCGGCAGGCAGTGTTTAATCTGAACACAGATGAAGCGTTTTATAGCTTTTGTCCCATTTGCCGTGGATATTCCTACATCACACAGCAGAAATGTCAATGCATTTGGTCATGTCAGGCAGTCCCAGACCCTGCTGGGGATGTTACATAATCTGGGATGTACACACCCTAACACCTTTCTAAAATGGGAAACCTTCTGAATTCAGAAGCACTTCTGGCTCTTGGAGGTTTGGTAAGGGATTGTGAACCTATCCCATGTCAATAGTTGGCTCTTTCTTGCCCCTAAGAATCCTTCCTTCTCTTCCCATCTCTTATTGGAGCTTGGACACCCCTTAGGTGTGTCCTAAGGTTCCTAGTCATTGCCTGGAGGATAGAGAGACCAAAAATCCAACATGGCATGAAGGAAAGTTTCCTCTAGGAGCCAAGGGAGAAGACTTCCTGTTGCTGGAAGGAGCTATCTGACATCCTCTCCCTGACTAGGTTAATGATGGTCATGCAAGACCCTCATCCCATCATAGGCACTCGCAGGCGACCCGCAAACCCGCTTGCTGGTGACTTCCAGTCCAGAGCCCCAGGGCAGCTGGCCCGGACTCAGCAGGTAATGTGAAGACATCTCCACTGCCCCATCTGTGACCACGCCCACCCCCTCTCTACTTTTTTGCCTCCTTTCAGGGATGGGGGTTGTGTGTGAACATCATTCTACTTTGTTGGGGGGAGAGAAGCAGCTGGTGAGAAAGCCCAGTCTATATGGTTAAAGGAGTGGTGTTGAAGACCTACAAGACGGAGGATCAGAAGAGCCGGGCTCCCACCTGTCACGGGAGAGTATGTCTTTGTGTGTCTGTGTGCATGGGTAAGAGCCAGACAGATGGATGGGAGACAGATCAAGTGGTGAAACAGATGGGGTGAGGAAGGAGAGGAGTTGAGACAGAGACAGACTAAGAGTTAAAAAAAAAAACAAAAAAACAACAAAAAAAAACAAACTCCCAAACCTGGCCAAAGAGTATTTCAGCTAACATTTTTGGAACAGACCCAGTGAACTGTCACTTTTTTTTTTTTTTAAAGATTTTATTTATTTATTTGACAGAGAGAGAAATCACAAGTAGGCGGAGAGTCAGGCAGAGAGAGAGAGAGAAGCAGGCTCCCGCTGAGCAAAGAGCCCGATGCGGGGCTCGATCCCAGGACACTGAGATCATGACCTGAGCCGAAGGCAGCGGCTTAATCCACTGAGCCACCCAGGCGCCCCTGAACTGTCACTTTTAATAAAAGATTTCTCGATCTAAGACAGGAAGCAGAAGGTTGGTACGTGTGGATATTAAAATTTGCATCCATCATTTTAGAACAATGTGTGTTTCACTAATCAACTAATAATTGTCCTGAGATCAATATATCCAGGGTTTGGGAAGTAAATGGGGGACCCAAAGCTAGCATTTATATTTAATTAAAACCTAAAATTTTTCTGAAGGCAGTGGGAAAGCCCTGGCTGGTATCAAGTCTAGGGAATTGACCCCCTTCAAAGGGAGACTGAACTTGATCCCAGGCAGAGTCTCGGGCCACTTCTGGAATGGCAGCTAGGAGCAGAGCCAAATCAACTGACCATTTGCCAAGCCTGACCCCCGAGGGGCAAGACACAGAGGAGACCTCCCCTCCAGAAAACTCCTTTGGGCAAACAACACTGATGATCATTTCCAGAGTGTGGCAGAGGGGATGAGGGTTATCAACAAGGTGAACGAGCCCTTCCAGGGTGGACATGACACGTGTCCTAATATTGAAGACACTGGGAGATGCTCAGGCTGTCCCTTGAGGCCCCCTCAGATGCCTGAATATAGGTAAGCTTGTTTCCTACCTAGCAGAGGCTCAGCACTGGGATAGCCTTAACTGCTGAGTGAACAACTAGGTCACCTTCTTCAGCAGGGGCCTGAGGTGTGGCCTCAGTGATCGTGGCCAGAGATGCCCCACGCTGGCTGGTTCAGGTGAGCCAACAAGGGCCACAGCCTCCACCGGAAGTTGGAGAGAGCTCCTGCCGGAACCGGCGAAAACATCGTTTTTGCAAGTCACCTTCAATCATAAACTGTCTCGATCTCTCTCCTTTTTCTTTAATCTTTTAAAAAAAGATTTTATTTTTTAAGTCATTTCTACACTCAATGAGGGGCTCGAACCTACAACCCGCGATCAAGAGCTGCACATTCCACCCCGAGTCAGAGAGCCAGGCGGCTCTCTCTACCTGTTATTTGTGTGACTTTGGGCAAGATACTTCACCTCTCCCTGCCTCAGTTTTTGGGCTGAAAATGGGCACAACTTAAAGCAATAAAAATAAAACAGGCGCAGGTTGTATGTACCTTTCAGGGGTGCGAGAACTTCATAAGGTGATGCAGGGAACGTACTTGAAGAGCATCAGCTGGCCTGACCCACCTTCTAGTCTCCCAACACCGTCTGAGAATTTCCTTTGGAAAAGGCAGCAAGGACGGTTCCCTGGGCTGGGGAGTACTCCCGGGGCCTCACATGGAAGGCAGACTCACACACATGGGCAGCACATCAGACTTGCGTTCCTGGCACCGGTCCCTCCTGGGGCTGCATCTGTGCTGGACAGGAAGCCCAGACTAATGGCGAATTGAGAGCCACCCACGGCCTGTCCCTCAGCGCCCTCGGTACGTGCCCAGCAGAGTGCATTCTCGGCAGCCCTGAAGGCCCCACTCCAGGAAGTGGGAGAGCCAGTTCCCTTGTGAGTCTCGGGGCTTTCCACTGTCACTTCAGAAACTTCTGGCAGTCTTTCAGGCAAGGCTGTTCTGAATGACCCTTTTCTTCTTTCCAAGAATGCCATTAAAGGCGACGACCACAGGACCCAGTGGGCTGTGGCTTGGGGGACCGCCAGGTGGCGCCAGGTGGGACCGCCAGCAAGCTCGCTATCATCACAAGGGCAAAAAGTGGGGTGCTAAGAGGGAGTTGTGCGTGTCTGTTTTCAAGTCTCCCTAACACGGTGGGGCCAGAGGTGCGGGCCCAAGGCAACCCAAGGTCTGTCCAAAGGACACTTTGATAATGCTCTTCTTGTGACCTCCAGCTGACGCGTTCCATGACAGCCGAGGAGGCGGGAGCTGCCTCCCGCGGCTGCAGACCCCGCCAGCTGTCCTCCTGGTGAGACGGGCAGCCCACACCCCTGCCTGGATGATTCCAGTGTGTGGACGATGCTGCAGCAACTGTGGCTTCTCTACTGGCTGCTCACCCAGTGCATGACGATTCCTGCAGCACGTGTGCTTTCCGATTTGCAGGACTGACCCCAGGCTGGAGACCTCTTCAGCCACCCTGGACACCGTCCCTCCTCACCCAAACCCACCCAGACTGGCGCCTGTCATCAGGGCCGCACAAAGCTCAGAGTTCTTGATGAACATGAAAGACTGGAACAAGCAGTGTGTCTAATATCCACTCTTCCGTCCATGCCATTGGTTTTTGCTCTCACCGGTATTTTTTCCTTCCGTTTTTTTCTAGGTTTATTTTTGATTCATGGTTTTTCATTTTTTAAAAAATTTTATTTTATTTATTTATTTGACAGAGAGATCACAAGTAGGCAGAGAGGCAGGAGAGGAAGGAAGAGAGAGAGGGGAAAGCAGGCTCCCACCTGAGCAGAGAGCCCCACGTGGGGCTCGATCCCAGGACCCCGAGACCATGACCCGAGCCGAAGGCAGAGGCTCAACCCACTGAGCCACACAGGCACCCCTACGGTTTTAAAAAAAAATAATTAATTAATTAATTTGACAGAGAGAGATCACAAGTAGGCAGAAAGGCAGGCAGAGAGAGAGGGAGAAGCAGGCTCCCTGCTGAGCAGAGAGCCCAATGCGGGGCTCAATCCCAGGACCCCAGTACTATGACCCGAGCTGAAGGCAGAGGCTTTAACCCACTGAGCTACCCAGGCGCCCCTGGTTTTTCATTTTTAAGATTATATTTCTAAGGGGCACCTCGGTGGGTCTGTTGGTTAAGCATCTGCTTTTGGCTCAGGTCACAATCCTGGGGTCCTGGGATCAAGCCCCACGTCAGGCTCCCTGCTCAGTGTGGAGTCTGCTTCTCCCTCTCTTGCTCCCCTTGCTTGTGCTCTCTTTTTCTAGTAAATAGAATCTTAAAAAGAATAAAAAAAGATTTTATTTTTAAGAAATCTCTAAAACTAACATGGGGCTCGAACTCACAACCCCAAGATCAAGAGTCACACACTCCACCAGCTGAGCCAGCCAGGCGCCTCTTCTTTGCTAATACGTGTACCGAGGCCTCTAACATTCTCTCCCAACACTGTGTTAGCTGCAGCCCACCCATCTGAGACATCACATTTTTGTATCTTCTTGTTTCTAAGATCTGTGTTCCACTCTTCTCTGATAAATTATAATATAAACTTAAACTATACTTAAACTATAACTGCAGTTTTTAATTTAAACTATAAAGTTTATCTCACTTTATTTCTAGAACTCCTTGGCTGCAGAGTCTCTGTAAAGAGATTTGGAGGGCTCAAGCTCTGAGGATTTTTTTTTTAAGATTTTATTTATTTATTTGACAGAGATCACAAGTAGGCAGAGAGACAGGAAGGGGAGGGGAGCAGGCTCCCCAATGAGCAGAGAGCCTGATGCGGGGCTCAATCCCAGGACCCTGAGATCATGACCTGAGCCGACGGCAGAGTCTTAACCCATTGAGCCACCCAGGCGCCCCCTTTAAAAAAAAAAAAAAAAAAAAAGGCTCCAAGCCCAGCGGGAAGGTCAGTGCAGGGCTCAAACTCACGACCCCAAGATCAAGGACTGAGCTGAGATCAAGAGTCAGACACTTAACTGACTGACCACACAGGTGCCCTAAAGCTCTGGGAATTTTAAGGGCTCCTCAGTACAACAGACAAGGGCCAAAAGGAACAGTCTGATGACTCTTGCCTTCTGTTTCTGATATATAGTTTCAGCTGAATAAAAATGACAAACATGAGTTCTTAGAAGAAAACTAATAACTCATCCAAATAAGGTCTTCCAGTGTCTTCGAAGAGGCCTTACTTGAGAAAACACTTCTTAAAGTTAACAGGAAATCAGCCAACATTGTACTTAAATAGGAACTTAGTGACAGAAACCATCTGCATGTTGCTGATCTAGATTTATTAAACTTATTTCGTGTCATTGTGGTCACTTTTACAGCTGTTGAGACTTATTTTTAATCACATGACTGTTCACAGAATTCACAGAATTCATTAACAAACTAGTATTTTACACCCAAGGGTCTTCAGTAGCACAGCAAGATAGAAAAGAGGCCCACGAGGTGCTTGTGTATGGAATCCGAGTCTGATGATAGAACATTATTGCTTCATTAGTCCTACTTTTTAAAAATAATCAATGATTTCCAGGAAACCCACCCTGGTCGTCGTACTGCAGCCATTCCGGGCTCCCTCATGACAGGGCTGACATGCAGGGGCCCATCCACCCCTCGACCTGTGTTCTCCACTGCTCTGGCAGCTGGGAGGACTGGCAGGCGTGGGACCGCACCCCTCCTCGCATGCTAGTATCACGGAGAGCTTGCATCTTGCTCCCTGGTCTTGCACCTGATGGACTTGTACTCACATAGGGGCCTCTACAAAGAACTTAAACTAGACATGAACAAGAAGGGCTCAGCAGATGGGAGACTAATGCTCCTAAAACAGCCACTGACCATGCAGGGGAGAACGTCGAAGCAGCAGGAAATCCTCGAGTCTCAGTCTATGAAGGTTGTTTTACAGAAGATGGCCTCAGTGATTATGGTCCCAAGGCAGCCGCTTTGCAACATGAAGACTTCTGGGTAGATTTCATGGCTAGGTTTTCTTAATTCTGTCCCATGGGAATTTCTATATTGTGAAAAATATCTTGGAGATTTCCCTATGGTCCCCGAAGCTCTGTGGATCCTTTGGGACCAGGGACAGGGGACTGGCCTCCTCAGGGACGCTGGCGCTCCGACCGCGTTTGGGGCAGGATCCCTGAGAAATGCTGGCCGCGTCCGATTCTGGAGATGGGGGCAGATGCTGTGTGCGAGTGCAGGCTGTGGGCGGGGACTCAGTCCAGCTTCTTGTTGTTGCCTGTGCTGTGCACGGAAGCTAAGAAGTCGACAATGAGCTTGGCTGTCTTCCTGGGTCTCTCCATCACCACTGAGTGCCCACAGTTTTCCAGAAGTTCTACCTGGCAGTTGGCGATCGACTTGGCCAACATGTCGGCCCCAGACACGTCGAGCACCTGCAGGACAAGACAGGACACTAGGTAGAAAAGCCTCAGATGCCTGCATGCATTCGGGGGACTGGACAGCGGCCGAGGCCTGGCAGGGGAGACATTTAGGATCGAGTCAAGTCGGGGCACGTGACTCACTGACAGAAATGACTGCATGCCTCATTCTGCAATCTGGCACCTGGACTTGTGTGGCTGCCAGCATTACTGAAGTGGAAACACACAGTCCCTGCCTCGGAGGAAGTTTTTCGGTCTGACAGGGGAGCAGGACTGGTCAGTAGATGAGGGCTCTAAGTGGGGAGCATCCCGGGAGCTAAGGGTGCATGGGGTGGGTGCGGGGGGCAGGGGAGGATCGTGCAGGAGGGGGGGCAGGTCAGGCAAGCGCAGGGGATGGCAGTTAGCTGAGCTGAGACACAGCATGTGGGGGGCGTGGAGGGTGTGGTGGAGAGATAAGGGGTCAGGCCTCCATCTGAGGGCAGTGGGGAGCCGCGAGGCTGTCTTAGGGACAGACATGATCAGGCCAGACTAGAGAAGGCAGCTCTGGGAAGGGCACACAGAGAAGACACAGGAGGGGAACGCTAATTATGCCAAGCTGGGGGAAGGGGCAGTGTCTTTTCGAGGGTCTTTCGGGGTCCCCTGAGCTGCGTGACCACAGGCAGTCTGTGAATAACGCGGAATGCTCTTTTTTTTTTTTTTTAAATTTAATTTATTTATTTGACAGAGAGAGATCACAAGTAGGCAGAGAGGCAGCCAGAGAGAGGAAGGGAAGCAGGCTCCCTGCTGAGCAGAGAGCCCGATGTGGGGCTCGATCCCAGGACCCTGGGATCATGACCTGAGCCGAAGGCAGAGGCTTAACCCACTGAGCCACCCAGGCGCCCCAAGGGGGAATGCTCTTCTGATATGGCAGGCACCACTCTCCAGGCTGACCCTTTCCTAAAAATGCACTAATTTCACTGTCATCTGGGTTACCTTGCTGTTTACACCCATCCCGGGTTTTCTCCCCAACACCCTCCTGAAGCATCAGATTTGCATCTGTTCCCCGTTTGCCACTGCGTTCACCTTCAACTCATCCAGCACAAGAGAACCCCTCCCCTCATCCTCAATGCAAAAGCAAGACCCCCCAACATACTCAAGTGCTGACTGTGTTTAAGCTCCATTCTGGTCAGCCTGGATCATGAAAACCAAGATTTTCCACCCAGGAAGTGGGGGGTGAGGAAAGGGACACCATGTCTCTGCCAAGGCACTGAGCACGGAGCATAGCAAAGCAGCCCCGGGCCACAGACAGAAGCAGCTGATGGGGAGCTTAGTGAGAGGGGCGCCTCCCCCAGGCCTGCACTCAGAGCGAAGTCTGCCGTGGCAACTGCGCAGAAATAAAGCCCAGCGTCTGTAGAAAAATCTCCAGAGGAGGGGCGCCTGGGTGGCGCAGTCATTAAACATCTGCCTTCGGCTCGGGTCATGATCCCAGGGTACTGGGATCGAGTCCTTCATTGGGCTCCCTGTTCAGCGGGGAGGCCTGCTTCTCCCTCTCCCACTCCCTTTGGTTGTGTTCCCCCTCTCACTGTCTGTCAGTCAAATAAATAAATAAAGTCTTTAAAAAAGACAGAGAGACAGAAAGATCCCCAGAGGAAATGCAGGTGGCGTCAACGGGTCAAGGCATGAAGAAGCAGAAACTCCCAACTGAATGTCTATCCTACAGAGAGGTCGGAACCCATAGCTGCCCACATGAGCCTCTAGCTTTGACACTGTCAGGCTGGTCAAATCCAGGACTCCCCCTGGTCACTCAGACATACAGGAAATAGCTATATGGACACTCAACCGGTACACATGTCTATGGGAACCACATCAGCTCTTTCTTGCACAAGACACTCACGAAGATAGTCAAAACAATTTTCCTCCATCCCACTTCAGGCCAGGGCCAAGACTAGGGTGGGGGAAGTGAGGCACTTGCCTTGGGCACACAATTTAAGCAGCCGCCAAAAAACTCGGTAATTAAGATGAAGATTATTTTAATGCAGTATTTAAGAAAACAGACATTAATGCAAAAAAGACCCACCATGAACAAAATATAAATACAGGATCCGACCCTGAACTCATATGACCTACCTCACGCTAGTTTACATTCTGCCAGGCATGATAATGGCAGGTACATCAGGAGTTGCTGGAGCTCGGGGATCCTGTCTTGGTGCCCGCTATAACCCCAGGGCCTAACACAGTGCCAGGCACATACCAGGTGCTCAGTATAAATCTGTTAGCTGACTTAAATGTATAGGCCGTCAGCTGGTGGCTTTGTTCCTTTGCTAGGTTGTTTATTTATTTCCTTACTTGCTGGCTCACTCACTCACTGTATACTCTGGGTCTCCTGCATCCCACGCACTGTGGCGGCAGGATGAAGGGACATAGAGAGTAACAGACCTTGTGTATCTTCACAAGGCCCTCCCATTCTGGTGGACTGAACACAGAGGGGGAATACTTGAACTGATGTGCAGAAATCCTCTTAGGAAGGAGGACTGCCAGGTTCAGTTACGCAGGCTGTATACTGCCCAAAACCAGTGGGCATGATTCACATAGACAACAATGCACACAGCTCTCCTGCAGCTGTACAGCACAGTGGCTGACCTATTGGGGTCCAAAGAAGAGGGAGGCTGAATTCAGCCTGGCGGGCATGGGTTGGTGACCCCAAATGCTGAAAACAGAACAGGAAAAGAGCCAGAGGCTTGGGAAGCAAAAGGGCATAAAATAAAGAGCCCCTAAAGGCTTTGCTATTTGGATTTTGCACTGGGGATGGTCCACAGAACACAGAGAAGATCTGGTCATATTTATAGTAGGTCCATGGAATGTTAGGCTCTTTTTTCAGAACAAAATGGACTTCAGAGTCCTGGAAAAAATTCTGGGCCACAGGCAGAGGCCTACTCTCAGAGGCAAAGGACATGAGTAATAAGTAATATATTTTCTTTTTCTTTTTAAACAGATTTTATTTATTTATTTGACAGAGAGATCAAAGTAGGCAGAGAGAGAGAGAGGAAGCAGGCTCCCCACGGAGCAGAGAGCCTGATGCGGGACTCGATCCCAGGACCCTGGGATCATGGCCTGAGCTGAAGGCAGATGCTTAACCGACTGAGCCACCCAGGTGCCCCTCTTCTTGCTTTAAACTTTAGAAGAACTTTGGGGTGCCTGGGTGGCTCATCAGTTAAGTGTCTGCCTTTGGCTCAGGTCACAATCCCAGGGTTCTGGGATCGAGCCCCACATCAGACTCCCTGCTTACCAGGGAATCTGCTTCTCGCTCTCCTTCTGTGCTCTCCCTCTCTCTCTCAAATAAATAAATAAAATCTTAAAAAGAAGAAGAAGAAAAATGACAACAACAACTCTGAGTACGATATGATTTCTAAAGAACAGCTGCAAGCAAAAAAGGAGCTTCTGGGGTATAAACCAGTCTCTCTTTGGAGGGTTTGTCATTGCTTGTGTTCCCCCCTCTAAAATTCACATTTTGAAGTTTGAACCTCCAATACAAAGGTGACTTTATTTAGAAATAAAGTTGTTGCAAATGTAATTAGTTAAGATGAGGTCATACTGGTGCAGGTGGGCCTCTCACCCGATATGACTGCCAGCCTTAGAAAAATTTAAACATAGGAAAGAAAATCTGAACACAGAGGCACACAGGCACAGGGAGAACGCTGCGTGGGGATGGAGGCAGACGCAGCGTGACACATCTATTAGCCAAGGAACGCGAAGACCGTCAGCAAACTGCCAGAAGCTGGGAAGAGGCGTGGTACAGATTCTCTGACAGCCCCCAGGAGGAACCAAACTGCGGACAACTTGATCTTGGACTTCTAACCTCTAAAACTCTAAGATGATCAATATCTGTTGTTTAGGCCACCCAGTTTGTGGTACTTTGCTATGACTGTTCCAGCAAAATAATACAGAGTTATCTAATAAAAATCTACTAAGATTTTATTATTTAAAGAAAAAAAATTTTTTTTAAGTGAGCTCTATACTCAACATAGGGCTTGAACTCATGACCCCGAGATCAAGAGTTGTATGCTCTACCAACTGGGCCAGCCAGGTGTCCCCAAAACCTATTACAATTTTAAAATGCACCTGCTCAGGATGCCTGGGTGACTCAGTTGGTTAAGCATCTGCCTTCAGCTCAGGTCATGATCTCTGGGTCCTGAGATGAAATCCTGCATCGGGATTCCTGCTCATCAGGGAGCCTGCTTCTTCCTCTGCCTTCTGCTCCCCTTGCTTGTGCTCTCTTGCTCTCTCTCTGACAAATGAATAAATTAAATCTAAAATAAAATAAAATAAAATAAAATGCACCCACTCTTTGACCCAGGGAGTCCACACTGGAGAACTCACCTTTCAGGTATGGTCTCACACTCCACAACCACACATCTATGCTGAAGTTCACAGAGGTATTATTTCATTTTCTTTAAAAAAGATTTTATTTATTTATTTGTCAGAGAGAGAGAGAGAGAGAACACAAGTAGGGGAGCGGCAGGCAGAGGCAGAGGGAGAAGCAGGTATCCTGCTGAGCAAGGAGCCTGATGCAGGACTTGATCCCAGGACCTTGGGGGATCATGACCTAAGCCAAAGGCAGATGCTTAACTGACTGAGCCACGCAGGCGCCCCACCCATGAATTTGGAATATGGGCAGTAGATTAGACAAAAACATTGCACCAGCATTAAACGTCCTGAATGTAACAAAACACTGTGGTTATGTGACAGAATATTCTTACTCTCAGTAAATACACCCTGAAGTATTGGGGGTAAAGGGCACAATGTAAGCAACCTATTTCAAATGGTCCCAAATATAGACAGATAGATAGATAGATGAGAATGTTTAATAAAGCCAATGGAGTAACTGTTTAAAAATTGGTAATAAATAAAACACGGTAGACATATCCCATGGAATGACACTCAGCCATAGAGGAAACAAACTACTGAGACAGGCAGCTCACAAAAGAACCTCAAGAACACAACACCCAAGCGAAGAGAGCCAGATACCAACGACGACCTATAACACGACAGCATTTCTGTGAAAGTTCAAAAAAAGGTGAAACTGTAGAAATAGAAGACAGATCTGTGGTTGTGTGGGGCTGGGATTTACTGGAAATGGGAGGAGGGAACTTTTGGGAGCGGCAGAAATGCTCTACAACTGGGTTGTGGCAGGGTGCCCAGCTAGGTGAATTTGATGGTAGGTAGATGATACATACCTCAATAAAGCAGTTAAAATGGATGGATTTAGGGAAAGTGTATATAAGAATACTCTGTGCTCATCTTATTTTTCTATAGATTTGAAATTATTTCAAAATAAAATATTAAAAGTGGGATGGGGCACCTGGGTGGCTCAGTGGGTGAAAGCCTCTGCCTTCGGCTCAGGTCATGATCTCAGGGTCCTGGGATCGAGCCCCAAGTCGGGCTCTCTGCTCAGCGGGGAGCCTGCTTCCCCCACTTCTCTGCCTGCCTCTCTGCCTACTTGTGGCCTTTCTCTGTCAAATAAATAAATTTAAAAAACAAACAAACAAAAAACAAACACTAATTCTAAGGGATACATGTACCCATATGTTTACAGCAGCATTATTTACAGTAGCCAAGATGTGGAAACAGCCCAAGTGTCCACTGATTGATGAATGGATAAAGAAGATGTAGTAGATATATACAATATTGCTCAGCCATAAGAAAGAATGAAATCTTGCCTTTTGCAATGATGTGAATGGAGCTAGATAGAGAGTATTATACTAAGCGAAGAAAGTCAGTCAAAAAAGACATATACCATATGATTTCACTCATATGTGGAATTAAAGAAACAAAACAAATGAACAAAGGATAAAAAGAAACAACCAAAAAACAGACTCTAAACTGTAGAAAACAAACTGATGGTTACCAGAGGGGAAGTGGGGGGAGGGGTAAAATTGGGGATGGGGATTAAGGAGGACCCTTGTGATGAGCACTCTTATGTGAGCACTGTTGTATGGAAGTGATGAGTCACTATATTGTTCACCTGGAACTCTTATAACACCGAATGTTAACTAACTGGAATTAAAATTTTTAAAAATCTTGGGCCACCTGGGTGGCTCAGTCAGTTTAGCGCCTGATTCTTGATTTTGGCTCCTGTCATGATCTCAGGATTGTGAGTGAGCCCCACATCAGGCTCTGTGCTGGGTGTGGAACCTGCTGAAGATTCCCTCTCCCCCTCTCCCTCTGCCCCTTCCCCTCTTTGCCTAATCAAAAAAAAAAAAGGAAAAAAGAAAAAAATTTTTTAAATCTTTAAAAAAAGGATTTAACCACTGGTCATGTCATTTTTGTGTAGGAATATAAAAACTTACCCAAACATATTAATAAAAGTCAGTAAAATAAAAAAAAATATTTAAAAAATAGAATGGGGGCACCTGGGTGGCTCAGTGGGTTAAAGCCTCTGCCTTTGGCTCAGGTCATGATCCCAGGGTCCTGGGATCGAGCTCCGCATCGGGCTCTCTGCTCTGCAGGGGGTCTGCTTCCTCCCCTCTCTCTCTCTGCCTGCCTCTCTGCCTACTTGTGATCTCTCGCTCTCTGTCAAATAAATAAAATCTTTAAAAAAAAAAATAGAATGAGTAAATCTGTGTGGGCTGGTATGAAATTATTTCGAAGATACATCAGTTCAAACCTATGTGAAGTGATGTGAACAGTGTCACTATGCATGTTTGAAA
Source organism: Mustela erminea (assembly GCF_009829155.1). Classification (NCBI taxonomy): domain Eukaryota; kingdom Metazoa; phylum Chordata; class Mammalia; order Carnivora; family Mustelidae; genus Mustela; species Mustela erminea. The sequence continues at coordinate 26,918,992 of NC_045614.1, read as the reverse complement.
ACTTTACAGATACAACGGATCTCTGCAGAAACATGTATGCTCAGCACAGCAGTGAGCGGACAATGGCCCACTGTCGGTTGGCAGGAATGAAGGTTTGCTGGCACTCTGTGTTGCCACTTGTTTGTGTACTGTCCGTGGCTACTTTTGCACAACAGCAGAGCTTGGGAGTTGCAACAGAAATAGTAGGACCCATAAAGTAAAAAATATTTGCTATCTTGCCCTTCACAGAAAACATGTCAATCCCTGCCTTAGAAAAATGGAAGAAATGTTCACAAGACAGCAAGAGCTTCCTCAAGGAACTGCAATCTAGGATGGAAAAAGGATCGAATTTTCATTACAAACCTTTTTGTACTCTTTAAAGTTTTTTTTTTTTTTAATGATTTTATTTGAGAGCAAGAGAGAAACAGAGAAAGCAAGCATGAGCAGGGGGAGGGGCAGAGAAGCAGGCTCCCTGCTGAGCAGGGAGCCCCGAGATGGGGCTGGATCCCAGGGCCCTGGGATCATGACCTGAGCTGAATGCTGACGCTTAACTGACTGAGCACCCCTAGGAGTCCCTCTGTAAAGCTTTTTGTACTCTGAGACTACGTGGCTTTGACTAAAGTAGTTTGTAAAAATTATTTAAGATTGCCATTCATTTTACTTATTTTTTTAAGATTTTAAAAATTTTTAAAAGGTTTTATTTATTTATTCATGAGAGACAGAGTGAGAGAGAGAGAGCATGAGAGGGGGAAGGGTTGGAGGGAGGAAGCAGACTCTGCTGAGCGTGGAGCCTGATGCAGGACTCGATTCTGGGACTCCAAGATCATGATGTGAGCCGAGGGCAGATGCTTAACTGACTGAGCCACCCAAGTGCCCTTAAGATTTTTATTTATTTATAGAGAGAGAGAGAGAGAGAAAGCAAGCATGGGGGGGGAAGGGCAGAGGGAGAGGGAGAAGCAGACTCTCTGCCAAGCAAGGAGCCTGATACAGAACTCGATCCCAGGACCCTAGGATCATGACCTGAGCCGAAGACAGCAGCTTAACGACTCTGCCACCCAGGTGCCCTGATTTCCTTTCCTTTTAAAAGATCAACACCACTGCTCTCAACTCAAGAGAATGCTGCCCTCTATAATCACTAGCATCTGCCCCAGGTGTGTTTTACATCCTCCTGGTATCAGAAACCAGCCAGTGAGGCTCACTTGATAAATCACCTCTTGCTTTTTCTCAGAGGCCAGTGTAGCTGGCACAGGGACACACTCGCTACACGCTACAGGGACATGTGCCCCAGGGACACACTCGCTACATACCTGGTCTTGTTTCCCCCAAATGATCTGCGTTGGAACCTTGATCTTGTCCATGTTCTGATGGAGGGAGTATCTCGACTTCTCACTGACGATTTCCAAAAACACTACGCAGAAAAGGAAAACAAAGTGAGCGCACGCTGGGCTGTGCCAGCAGGCATCCGGATTCTACTGAGTTTGGGGACAGCCATGGAGTCGGGCTGCCACCTTTTGTCTTTAGGCGCCCCAGACAATGGTCAAAGTCTCAGGAATGTAAAATATAGAAGCCAGCTGCCCATAAAGCTTCACTGGTCACAAGTGCCAAGCTTAAACACAGCTACTTACGCTTTCGGTAGAAGTTGTTATGAGGAATACGGACATCAACAAGGCCTTGCAGGATCTACGGAGAAGGGAGCCATGGTTAAGAAGGCAAGAGACAGTGTTTCCTCAAGCCCCCCATGGCTCCGGGACAGGGAAGGAAATGAAGTCCGGCAACTGTCAAGGTTTTAGGGCCCACGGCTCCAAATTTCCACCACGGAGTATACACTGTAATTGGAAGTGAGGGTCATCTGATGGTTTTCCTTTATAATTAGGAAGGAACCTGGGTAATACTGGGAAGCCAAAGCATGTAAAAAACCTGACCTGGGCTCACAGCCACTTTATCTTGAGATATTCTCTGCTTAGCCTAAGATACAATGAAGGTTGGAAATAATATCAAGGAACTGTTTAGGAACATCCACATGCAGAATAAGGTCTATTAAAAAAAAATCAAATTATTGGGGATGATGGGCCTCTTGAACAATAGAGATTAACTATTTAAACAATTCTGGGATGGGTTCCACAGTCCTTTGTTTATTATTTAGTGTTATCTTTCCTTTCCTTTTGGAGGGCTGGTGAAGGTTGCACCAGTGTGGGCAGGCCGATCTCCTGGACCTGGGATCCTGACCCAGAGACTGGCTGTGGGAAGAAGGAACACAGCCCTCCTCTTCCTCCCGCTGCAGGATCCCCTCAGCACTGGCACTTCTCTCATCTACCTGGGAATGGTGTGAGCCCCTCACATGCACGCTGAAGAGTCCTGTGCATTGACTGAAGGGGGAAAATCCAGCCAGAACTGCTCTGAACCAACCCTCTGGAGCATGACTAGGAGGTGACCCTTCTGGAAGTGAAATCCTGGAGGTGAGACCAATGGCAAGTCGTCCAACACACTGCGCTTGGCATCAGCCATTCTGTTTGCTCTACTCTGTATCCTGCACCCGCACACGTATCCGTCTTGCATCCTCTACTTCTGCTCTACCCACCCAGCCACCCGTCTTGCATCTCTGACTCATGTGTGCATGTATCTCTCTATGCACCCACCTGCCTTGTACCTACCCATCCACCAGCCTCCATCCTGTTTCATGCAGACATCCAGCCATCCGGCCATCTTCTATCCCTGAATCACACATGCACGTCTACTGATACACCCTCTATCCTGCATCCGCCAATCCACCTGCCTTCCGCCCCGGCGTTCTCCAGGCATCCTCCCATCCATCCAACCAAGTACTCAGCCCTTCATCTCTCCTGCATCCCGAAATCACCTGTGCACGTACATGCAACAATTCATGCGTCCACCTGCTCCGCGGCACATCCATTCTCCACCTCTGCCTCATCCGGGCATCCGCCCTCCCTCTGACCACCGCCCCCCCCGCCCCGCCCCAGTTTGGTCCAAGGACCTATTTCATACAAGCAGTGTGCAAAAGGCTGCGGACAGAGCAGGCAGGTAAGACAAAATCCTTGATCTGACTGAGGTCAGAGTGGAAGACACAGGCAAGTAAACAGATAAATGTAACATGACACAGAGTGCTCGGGTGCTCCTGGTCTCCTAGGAGGGAAGACTTCGAGAGCTGCCACTTGCTATCTCCCAGTGTTTTCACATTCCCAACAGCTTAAAACATGGAATCTCCTAAAGCACTGGTTGGCCACTCTCTTCTCGGCAGAGAGCATGGCTGGGAGGGAATCAGTGCAACCTCACAACTAAAAAGATTTCAGGGCTAGAATGTACCACAGAATCAGACGCTGGGTGCTTCTACACCCACTAACTGAGTCGTGTTCAGGCGTTCGGCATAGAGCCCACTCCCTCAACTTCTAGGATGTTCCACCCCACCACGAGGCAGAGTCCAGTTCCTACACTAGAAAGCGATCAGCTGCCGTTATGAAATTTAGCCACGCATTCTTGTCTCTTGGTTCCCACACCACCTCCCTGGATTCCCGGCTTTATTCAGCCCGTGACCTTTCACATCATCCTGGCTGACGGCTCTAACCGCACAGCTCCGGGCCAGACGTCCCTCAGCAGCGCCTGCATATGCAACCATCTGCTTGACATCTGCACCCGGAGGCCTCCCAGACAACCTGACCACGGCCAAACTGGAGCCCTGAGCTTGTCCCCAGCACCTGTCCTCCCTCTTTCCTTCCCCTACTCAGAAACTGCTGCCTTTATCCAACTCAAGCACCGAAGTCACCTGGGCGTCCTCACTGCCTCTCATTCCCCACTGCCAATCTGCCAGTAAGGCCTGCCCATCATCCCTCCCGGAGCGGCTCGGGTCTCTGGTCTCCACTGCCACCACCCTCGTCTACACCACTGTCCTCACCAGGCCACGGGGGCACCCCACTGGTTCTCTGCTTCAGTTTGTGCCCCCCACAGTCCCTCTTAGGAGAACTCCAGGCTCCTTCCCAAAACCTGGAAGGTGCTACGTGATCTAGCCCAGTGGTTCTCCAAGAGGCTCCTGGGGTTCATGAGGAATTCTGAACAAACTGATTAGCAGTTCAAGCTAGTTCCTCTGTAATGCTGCATGTTACTTGCCTGCTTCACTTTCATGCTCTCAGAAGCACTGTTCCTCAGAGACTACCTGTCAAGGTACAGCGCCATGATGCTGGTAGCTCATGGAATGAGGGCCTGTATGCTCTTGTGTCTTACCTTCTTCTGAGTTTTACTTTCTGATACGGTAAATAGCAATAGTCAGAACCCCTACAAATAAAGGCTCTTTGGGATTCTTAGCAATTCTTAGGTGTGTAAAGCTGTCCTGAAACTAAAAAAAAAAACAAAACAAAAAAAACAAAGAAGAGAAAAGAAAAAGAAACAAGGCTCCACTGTAGCCCTTGCTCCCCTACTCTCGTTCTAGATAGAGCCAGACCCCCTGGCCTCCTCCTTCCCTTGAACTTACTATGTTTTTCCCACCTCCACCCACAGTAGCTCCTCAGAGGGGCTTGTCAAAGTCTCCCCTGCCTCTCTGCTTTCAGTCACTATACCATCTTCATCTCCTCCCCAGGACTTATCACCATGTGTACGGATATGTTTACTCATTAGCCGTCTGCCTCCCGCACTGGCCTGTGTCTGCCCAGGTCCCCCCTCGGTCTTCTTTCTTCACCACTGTGCCCAAACACCATGCCTGACCTGCCGCAGGCACAGGACAGACGGCCACCAAATGACTACATAGAGGGCTACGAGAGGGAAGGTCCTCCAGCTGGAGGAAGGGCACCAGCTGGCCGCCCGAGCCTTTGGCAGAGGACAGGCATCTTGCTGCTGGAGCACGGTACCTGCTGGGGCACCTTGAAGCGGACATAGGAGCAGAGCTGGAGCATTTCACTCATCTCTTCTGGGGTGGATGGGATCAAGGGGATCTTTTCCATGGCGGCGGAGTCCTGCAGTTCTTTGAGCCGTTGTACAAATTGATTATCAGTTGAGTACTGCAGGCCTGTGGGATTCAAACCAAAACAGCTTGGCAATGTAGCTACCTTCTTACCAACTCCTATTATTATATAGGAAACTTACAATAGCAGCCCAGGGCTAACATATTTCAGGTGTTTTTCACCAGATTTCTTTTTCATTGGTATTGCCATCCTTGCTCAAAGTCAAAATCCCACTCTGAGAAACACAGAAAAAGACTCCTTCAGGATGGTTTAGGGACTGGTTACTCAAACTGTGGTCCACGGACCAGCAGCAGTGGAAGCCGTAGGAAATGCAGAATCCCAGACCCCTTCCAAAGTCTCTTGAATCTGAATCTGCACTTGAACAAGCTGCCGGGGAGGCACGTGTATGATAGAATTTAAGAAGCATCAGTTTAGGGGCGCCGGGGTGGCTCAGTTGGTTAAGCGACTGCCTTTGGCTCAGGTCATGATCCCGGAGGCCTGAGATCAAATCCCGCTTCGGGCTCCCAGCTCCACGGGAAGTCTGCTTCTCCCTCTGACCTTCTCCCCTCTCATGCTCTCTCTCACTCTCTCTCTCAAATGAATAAAATCTTTTTTAAAAAAAGAAAGAGAAAAAGAAGATCAGTCTAGAAGACAACTTGCCCAAGCCCCTTCACGAAGAGGAGAGCTGATAAAATACATTATGGGAAGAGAACACAGGACTGGAGTGACCAACGCCTCCTTCCCTTGGCCTGGAGCCACTTAGCAATATCTTTTTTGGGGTTAATACATAAACGAGAGGGAGGAAGAGACCCCTGTTAGCTGTCCCCCATGATGGTGCCGCAGCTGCCCTGTGCACAGCCACTCTTTCTCCAGACAGCATTAGGCGCTCATTGAGACCAAACACTTTTAAGGCTGGCCATCGTTTCCTATCTCCCTGGAACAAGACACGAGAGAATTCACACAAGCTGATGTGCATGGGAGGGCAAAACTCATTTTCACTTCCAATACTGAGCAAAAGTCTAGGTGTTTCACTTAGCTGACGAGATACATTTCATAACGCAAGCAGTGACTTCAATACTGTGCTGTAGAAACCCACACTTTATAAACCTCCTACATTCAGCAGTTCCTTTAAAGCGAGCACAAGCATCATGTGGCTTTTGTGATGCCATGGTGCAGATTACATGATCTATTTCCTTTCACTTTAAAAATAATCCTAGATTAAATGTCATGTGGTATCCTGGATTGGCGCCTGGAACAGAAAAAGCACATTAGTGGAAAAACGGATGAAATCCAAACAGAGCCTAGAGTTCAGTTAATAGTGCTGTACCAGTGTTGGTCTCTTAGCTGGGACAAATTTACTGGGCTAAGGTGCGCCATTAACAATGGGGGAAGCTGTGTGAAGGGTCTATGGGACTCTCTGTATTATCTTTGCAACATTTCTATAAATTTAAAACTCTTTCAAAGTAAAAAAGCTTATCTTTCCACATGCAATCTTAATTTATTTTTAATCAATTAATTAATTAAGTGCATGAGTGGGGAGGAGGGGTGGGGGGAGAAGGAGAGAATCTTAAGAAGGCTCCACACTCAGTGCAGACCCAGATGCGGGGCTCAATCTCAAGACCCTGAGATCATGATCTAAGCTGAAATCAAGAGTCAGATGCTTAACTGACTGAGCCACCCAGCTGCCCCCAAATAATCTTAATTTTAAATTTCCCATTAAAACGTAGGTGTGAAACTCAACTCTGAGGAAATAAACATACATTCAAAAAAGCCAGTTAGATTTGACCTTCCTAATAACTTCTATAGGAGCCGTTTCTCTGATTCTTAAACTTTATAACTAAAAGACCAAATGAATTCAGACACAGAGCTTAGAGAAAGGAGAAAAGAAAATGCTTCAGGAGGTTTTGTTTTGTTTTGTTTTTAAGATTTTATTTATTTAACAGAGATCACAAGTAGGCAGAGAGGCAGGCAGGGTTGGCGGTGGGGGGGGGGGGGAAGCAGGCTCCCTGCTGAGCAGGGAGCCCAATTCGGGGCTCAATCCCAGGACCCTGGGATCATGACCTGAGCCGAAGGCAGAGACTTTAACCCACTGAGCCATCCAGGCACTCTGCTTTGGGAGTTTCAATTTCAATGTCCTCAACAGACGTGAAAGCGATTTTGGTGACTAAAAGATTTTATTTTACTTTATTATTATTATTTTTTTAAAGATTTTATTTATTTATTTGACAGAGAACACAAGTAGGCAGAGAGGCAGGCAGAGAGAGAGAGAGAGAGAGAGAAGCAGGCTCTGCACTGAGCAGAGAGCCGGATGCGAGGCTTGATCCCAGGACCCTGGGATCATGACCTGGGCCGAAGGCAGAGGCTTTAACCCACTGAGCCACCCAGGCGCCCCTTACTTTATTTTTTTAAAGATTTTATTTACTTATTTGACAGACAGAGATCACAAGTCATCAGAGAGGCAGGCAGGGAGAGAGAGGAGGAAGCAGGCTCTCTGCGGAGTAGAGAGCCCGATGTGGGGTTCGATCCCAGGACCCTGGGATCATGACCCGAGCCGAAGGCAGAGGCTTTAACCCACTGAGCCACCCAGGCACCCCGGTGACTAAAAGATTTGATAAGGTCAGTTTACTTAGGTTTCAGTAGAAGGTGTGACAGCAGGTTCTAGCAGATAAAGGAGGTAGAGCGTAAGAGTGACATGTAAGAGGTAGTGGACAATAAAGGATTTCCAAAAAGCCCCAGTTTGGGTTCTGGAGTCAGACAGCCTAGGATCCATTCCTATCATAGCTCTAGCAGAAATGTAATTTCTTTGTGCCTCAATGTTCCCACCTATAAAATGGGCATACTCCCTTGATCTGGATAGTAATTACCCATGAAAAAAGTCCTTGAGATGTACACTTACGATTTGGGTGATATACTGTGTGTAAATCAAAATCCAATAAAGTACCAGAGAGAGAGGGAACAGGAGAAGGAAAAAGAAAATTAAGATTTTTCTCTCTAACACATTATCAATCCAAATTTGAAGACTTCTATAAAAAAAATGAATTTTAAAAATCCAACTTCAGGGGTGCCTGGCTGGCTCAGTCAGTGGACTATGTGACTTTTGATCTTGGGATTAAGTCTGAGCCCCACACTGGATGTAGAGATTACTTAAAAAAATACAATCTTTTTTTTTCCCCTTCCAATAAAATCCTTTAAAAAGCTCAACTTCAAATTGTAATTTCTGGAGACATATTACAGCCCAAGTTGACATGTATATACATAAAAACACAGAAACTAAAGTTTGTTGATTTCTAAAAAAAAGACCCCGTCACGTATCAAGATTACTGAGTTTTCAGCAGAAAAGGAGAAAGGCATAATAAGAGTACTTTCATCTTATAAGGATATGGCAAGAATTAAATCCATATAAAGACCTTAGCTCGTAAGAGCTCAATAAATGTTGTATGTTAGGGGCACGTGGGTGGCTCAGTCAGTTGAGCTCTGACTCTTGGTTACAGCTCAGGTCATGACCTCAGGGTCATGGGACTGGAGCCCGCACTGGGCTCCATTCTGAGCGTGGAGTATGTTTATCCCTCTCCCTCGACTCTTACCCCTGCATGCTCTCTCTCTTTCAAATAAATAAAATCTTAAAAAAATATGTTGGATGTTAATATTATCATTATATTTCAAAGTATTTATATGCTGCAAAGTACTAGACACATTTTAATTAACTGCCTTGAATCCTTTGTGGAACAAGGCTGGCTCTAGATTTTAAAAGTTAGAAGGTTATGATTATGGTTATACAATTCCTGTTGGTTCGTTATCACTAAAGCATTGCACCTCTCTGAAGTAGACACTGAAAACATGATGCTACAAGACAGTGCAGGGACGGCATTGGCTCCTTAAGAGTTTCAGAACCCTCCGTGCTCAAGTCCTACACAGGGCTACTGCAGCCTTGTAACTTACCAGCAGGGCACACAAGAGAAAGGCTGCAGACATCTGATGGGTAGTAAGCAGCATAGACTCCAGCCACGTGGCCACCCATGGAGGTGCCTATCAGATGGAAGGGTTTTTTGTTCAGCTTGAGGCATTCTACAAACTAGGGAGGGAAATGAGAAGGAGATTTGGTCACAAAGCTACAGACAATAACAAAACTGATTACACAGCGGAATACCTCTGAAATCTACTAGATCCATTATCCAGACAAACCCTGTGGCATATAATCCTTTTACATAATCCTCTTTACCTGGCACAGGTCATTGAAGGGTCATTTATAAGTATAAAATCGACAAGGATTCCCCTAACTCATGAGCCAGCAAACTTTTTTTTTTTTTTTTTAAACAAAGGTCTCAAGGAAAGTACATTTTTTGCCTTCTGGGTCATAGGTTCTCTGTTGCAACTACTCAACTCCAGTATTGTAACACAAAAGTGGCCAGAGGTAATATGTAAATGAATGAGCATGGTTATATTCCAAGAAAACTTGGCTTACAAATATAGTTGCAGGCCAACCAGGGTTTGCTGACTCTTGCCCTACATTCAAAGCCCTTCCCACCCATCCACCCATTTCATATAATAATCCACCTCTCTGTTTATTTAACCGTCTGATCATTCATCCCACCATTCTACCAACCATCCACCCATCTAAAAAAATATTTAATGGATATCTATTATGTATAAGGAACTATGGTCAGCTCCTGAGGATACAGCAAAGACCCCAACAGACAGGGTCCCTGACTTCATCAGAATACACACTTTAAAGGGGGGTTAGGCTGGGCGCAGACATTAAATAAACATCCTCGTCTGGGGAAAATTCATAATACCTATCTGTAACTTATAGATTACTAAATTCTGAAGTGGTTCATAAGCCCCATGACCTTAAAAGCCCAGTCAGAGAGAGGCTGAAGCTAGATGCTAAAATAGAACAAAATGCAAAGAGCACTGTCCCCATCCTCCACAACTAGGCAGAGGGGCTATCATTATGTTGTGTCATGTAGGTGTAAGCAAAAAAAAATAGACTCTAGGGAAATGGTCTTGAGAATTCTAAACTCCTTTTTTAAAGAGCTAAAAAAAATGTCCATATCCTATTTCTTGAGAAGTAACTAAAGCAGGCTTCCAGAACGGTCTGCCGTAGGTCCTGGTCCTTCAGAGCTGACCAGTGATACCACTGGTGTGCCATTTTTTTTTTTTTTAAAGATTTTATTTATTTATTTATTTGACAGAGAGAGAGAGAGAGAGAGAGATATCACAAGTAGGCAGAGAGGCAGGCAGAGAGAGAGGAGGGGAAGCAGGCTCCCTGCTGAGCAGAGAACCCAATGTGGGGCTCGATCCCAGGACCCTGAGATCATGACCTGAGCCAAAGGCAGAGGCTTAACCCACTGAGCCACCCAGGTGCTCCAATACTGGGGTGCCATATTGTGTGCAAATATCTGCAGTCAGAATGCACTGAAGGCTGGTTACAAGTCAGCATGGAATGCTCTTCCTTGGTCTCCAGATTTGGGCACACGAGGTGGGTAAGACACAGTCTGAGCAATCTTCGGCAGAGCCTCCTGCTTACCTGGTGTATCCTCTTTACTTGTCCGTCTATGGACAGATCATCCAGGGAGGATCGAGTGGTGCCCTCATGTCCCGGCATGTCCACGCAGACCAAGTGCAGGTTCTTTGGAAGGAACTAGGGACACACAGGTGCAGAGAGTCAGGCTGTGGTGTGCAGGACATGTCTGTCCATTCTTCTAGGGAATGGCCCTCACTTACTGAGTGACCTGGACAGCCATCCCTGGGGATGTATGGGTCTAGGCTACCGAGTGTCTTACCCTAGTTACATCTGATGTGAGTGAGCACTGCCAGGAGCCTCATAGGGAGCCAAGGCCCTCAAAGACCAATACAAAGATGAGAGGGGACTCCAGGGATGTCTGGAAAAGGGGGGAAGAGAGAGACAAACGCTGGGGGTAGCAGGCTTGAGTCTCTTGCTCTTTCTTTCTTTCTTTTTTTTCCTTTAAAGATTTTTTTTCGGCAAGATTTTATTTATTTATTTGACAGAGATCACAAGTAGGCAGAGAGGCAGGCAGAGAGAGGGGAAGGGAAGCAGGCTCCCTGCTGAGCAGAGAGCTTGATGTGGGGCTCGATCCCAGGACCCTGGGATCATGACCTGAGCCGCAGGCAGAGGCTTTAACCCACTGAGCCACCCAGGTGTCCCTATTTGTGCCACTTTTAAGCAGAAGCTGAGAACCATGTGTTATCAATACACAAATACCAGTTACACCAAAAACATCTGAGGTGGGCCGGGAAGTGAGAGGTTCCTTCAGGCATGAGGATGACTATCCTTACAGTGGAATTTGGGAGTGAGAACAGAAGCAACTATAGGATGGGTGAACCTTTTCCCCCTGGTGCAGGTCCTACTCGGAATCATTCAGGTATGGTTCTGCTTGAGGTGGGAGGCTGGGGCTCGTTCTTCCCGAGACCTCTCCCAGGCCCAACCTGCACCAGCGGGTCACTTATCAAGCAGAGCAAGTTGCCACACGCAAGGAAACCAGGACAGAAGGGGAGGGATTTAGAAAACTACCTCAGAGAGCGGTCAGATCAAGAAAGTCTCTCTAAACGACCCAGGAAAATGAAAACACAAAAACAAGAGCGAAAAACAGAAGTAGGAGGAGGGAGGGGAAGGGAGAAGAACAACAAAAAGGGGGACGAGGGGAGGAAGAGGAGACACTGGAGTACGGAAGAAGTGATTTTGCTCAACCCGATCTTGATCGTCACGACAAGTTCTAGAGGAAGTTGAGTGTCAGAAACTTTCCCTAAGAAATACTTGTACGGTGAAATGATCTCTAAGGTGCAGATTTTACAAGGAACACTGAATTCAGTAACTTTTGTCTGACAAAAGGATTCAAATAATACAGTGGACCCTCAGACAACATGGGTTTGAACTGTGCAGGTCCACCTAGACGTGGATTTTTTTTTCCATACAGCGCAGTACATGTATTTTCTCTTCCTTATGATTTTTTCTTTTTTATTTTACTTTATTTATTTATTTGAGAGAGACAGAGAGCACACACAGGCAGGGGGAGCAGCAGGCTCCCTCTGCTTCTTCCTCTCTCTCTGAGGGAGAAGAGGGAGAGAGAGAGAAGGAGAAGCAGGCTCCCTGCCAAGCAGGGTACCTGGCGTGGGCCTCGATCCCAGGACCCTGGGATCATGACCTGAGCCAAAGGCAGATGCTCAACCAACTGAGTCACCCAGGCACCCCTGATTTTCTTAATAACATTTTCTTTTCTCTAGTTTATTTTATTGTAAGAATATAGTATATATATATATATATATATATAGTATATATATTCATATATTCATACATATGACATACAAAATATGTGTTAACTGGCCATTTATGTTATTGTTAAGGCTTCTGGTCAACAGTAGACTGTTCATAGTTAAATTTGGGGGAAGCAAAACAGCTATACATGAATTTTAGACTGCATCGTGCATGGGCTCCCTTAATACCCATGTTGTTCAAGGCTTAACTGTATACCACATTAGTTTGTGTGTGTCTGCGTGTGTGTGTTTTTAAGTGAGCTCCACACCCAACACGGGGCTTGAACTCACAATCCCTGAGGGCTAGAGTCGCGTGCTCTACTGAGTGAGCCAGCCAGGCACCCCTATGCTGAATTAGTTTTCAGATGATTTGAGCCACAGTTCTGGGTTCCCTTGGCTTTTCATCGTTGCTGAGGACATTTCATTCAAGTGGACACCCTTTTCTTTACTGAGTGACACTCTGTTGAGAGAGAAGAACCTAGAACGCACCTTGACCACGCTAAGCCACATATCCTTGTGTGCAGAGAACCCATGAAGCATGAGGATGGACGGTTTGTGCCCAGGCCTGCCCCGGAAGGAGTAACAGAACTGATAGTCTTCATAGTAAACGTAGCGGACCTGCATCCCCAGCGTTCTCCGCCAGTACCTGGGGAGGAAAAAAAGAAAGGCGAGACAAAATCAGCAAGCTCCAGAGAAGGGGCATATGCCCTGTCCACAGTCCTCCATCATGCAGAGACAAACCCGTCTCCCAGCTGCCTTCCTCCTCCTCCTCCTCCTCCCAGCCGGTCTCTGGAGTCCCCCGACCCCCTCCCCAGCTTTACCCTCAAGGAGCACTAAGTAGAACCATTCCAGGAAGCACCTTAAATAAATATTCTGGTATGTACTTTTCTGATACTTCTAACTAGGAGGAGAAACAAGAGTGTTTTCTGAAGGAGCATGACACATCACAGCCTTTTGTTAATCTATATATTTACATCCCTATTTTTAGCAGTTCGAATGGTGGTGTGACGAAGGAGTAGGTGGCGGGATCTCTCCAGCTGCCAGACTGGCCTTTCTCTGCCTCGCCTGCTTGAGCTGCAGCTGAATTCAAAGTGGCTGGCGGTAAGGCTGGGAAGAACTCGGGAAAGGCCAAGAAAAAGGCAGTTCCCCTCACACAGAGCCGGCCTCCACTTCCCGGTGGGCCAGATTCACGGGCCTCTGAAATCCAGGATGAAGAATCACGAACACTACCCATGTAGGACCATCCCAGCGTAAGGATCTCACTGCAGAGGGGCTCTGCTGGGCAGGAAAGGCATCCCAAGACTTAAAGGTAACGCCGCTCGCTCTCTGTGGAGATGAAGAAGCAGCCTCTCTCACCAAGGCTACGGGTGGGGGTGGTGTCACTCCACACATCCACAAATCTCTGCCTGGGGAGAAAGGACGACAGAAGACTGTCTAAAGGGTGCCTGGAGTCCTGACACAGCTGTCCGGAGCTGGTGAGTCCATGGACTCCATCTCTGCGAAGAACACAGTTTTGTCCTTTTGTCATTCCATTTGAGCAAGCGGGAAGTTAAATTAACCCTCCAGCCAACCAAATTTCTGCTTTTGAGTCTTAACTTTTTTTAAGTGTTACTGTGGCTTCAAAGAAGCTATTGATTTTTTTTTTTTTTTAAAGATTTTATTTATTTATTTGACAGAGAGAAATCACAAGTAGATGGAGAGGCAGGCAGAGAGAGAGAGGGAAGCAGGCTCCCTGCTGAGCAGAGAGCCCGATGCGGGACTCGATCCCAGGACCCTGAGATCATGACCTGAGCCGAAGGCAGCGGCTTAACCCACTGAGCCACCCAGGCGCCCGAAGCTATTGATTTTGAACCAGTGGATTTTGATTGAGTGGACTGGATGTTAACTGTGATGCAGAAGTCATAGTAACAAACATTTGTGGGTTTTTTTTTTTTTTTTTAAGATTTTATTTATTTGACAGAGAGAGAGATCACAAGTAGGCAGAGAGGTGGGCAGAGAGAGGGGGGAAGCAGGTTCCCTGCTGAGCAGAGAGCCCAATGTGGGGCTTGATCCCAGGACCCTGAGACCATGACCTGAGCCAAAGGGAGAGGCTTAACACACTGAGCCACCCAGGTGCTCCTAAACATTTGTTTTTATACAGACATTATTTCCACGCTGGTGGATAAGCTCAAAGAGGCTCATAACCTACCTCCCAAACATATGTACACATTTAAGTATTTAAAAATGTATGTTAATTATATATATATATTATCTGGATAATATATATTTGTATAATACATATATTAATATATGCTGGTTTCTTCCCCCTAGAGATTTTGAGAATGAGAACTTGACTTTTTTTTTTTTTTTAAAGATTTTATTTATTTATTTGAGAGAGAGAGAGAGAGAGTGAGAGAGAGCACAACAGGGGAGAAGGTCAGAGGGAGAAGCAGACTCCCCGTGGGTTGGGAGCCCGATGTAGGATTCGATTCCTGGACTCCAGGATCATGACCTGTGCCGAAAGCAGCTGCTTAACCAACTAAGCCACCCAGGTGCCCCGAGAACTTGACTTTTTTAAAAGACTTTATTTATTTGAGAGAGAGGGGGAGATAGTGAGAGAGAGCACAAGTTGAGGGGGAGGGGCAGAGGGAGAGAGAAAAGCAGGCTCCCGGATAAGCAGGGCTCCTCAGGACCCTGGAATCAAGACCTGAGCCAAAGGCAGACACTTAACCGACTAAGCCACCAGTTCTGAGGAACTTGACTCTTAGGGACTATCTGCACCCGTCCTCTGCTTTATTCCTCACAACATATGGCAGCTGGTTGAAAGCTCAGTGTCTGTCCGTTACGTAAGACTTGGCAGTGCTGGAGTTTGGCCCAAATTCGATTTCAGTATGGAATTAGCAACAAATTGAACTCTCTGCATGAAGAATCTCTCCAAGATGAAAGATAATTAATTCAATCAGGGATTCACTTTGCGGTACACTTTGCACCAGAGAGGTAGCCAAGTCTTACAAAAAGCAAATAGCTTACACGGCGTAAATAAAGGGAGAAAGGGATGAGAACATATATTCATATTTATTTGCATCTGCAAACAAAACGCATGAGGGCACACACCAGACACTATGAAGGTGAGTATTTGGAGTGGAGGCGGGAGTTCTACTGAGAAGTAGCTGGAAAAGGAACAGGGGTAGGAGGGAGACTTTTACTGCTTTCCTTTTTCAATGAAATGCATTCCCTATTCAAAACATTAAAAATAACACTGGCTAGCTTAAAAGCCCTTATGACAAAGCAAGCATATTTCAAAATTCTAAATCATGACATATGACACAAGTCCATTCTTCATTCGTTCATTCATTAATATCCCAATTCATTCATTTCTTGACTCTATGATCTTTTTTAAAAAATTAAAGTATAGTTGACATACGATGTTTTATCAGTTTCAGGTAAACAACATAGTGCTTGGACAATTCTGTAATGACTCTGTGCTCACCACAATAATACAACACCATGTAACAGCATACCGTTTTTACAGTATTCCTGACTATGTTCTCTGCTGTACTCTCCATCTCCATGACTTATTTACTGTATAACTGGAATGTGCTACATCTTAATCCCTTGCACCTGTTTGGCCCATACCACCCACCCACTTACCCTCTGGCAGGCACCAGTTTGTTTTCGGTATTTATGATTCCGTTTCTGTTTTTTGTTTATTTGCCTTGTTTTTTAGATTCCTTACATAAGTGAAGTCACATGGTGTATTTCTCTTTCTCTGTCTGACTGAAATATCACTTAGCATAATACCCTCCAGGTACCTACATGTTGTTACGAAAGGCACGATCTTTCTTTTTTAAGGCTGACCGATGGATACTCCATTACATACACGTACACTCCTCCAGGGTCCAGACCCTTCATCCTCTAAGTCTCAGCATTACTAGGTTATAAGAACCTCTGGAGAAAAGTACTTCAACATTTCTTTCCTTTTTTTTTTTTAAATTATGGTAAAATACGCATCAGAAGATTCACCATTTTAACCACACAATTCGGTGGCATTAAATACATTCACAATGTTGTACATCAGCCATCACGATCATCCATGTCTAGAACTTTTTCATCATCCCAAACAGAAATCCTATAACCCTTAAATAATAATTCTCCATTCCCCTCCTCCCCTGAGCTCCTGATAACCTCTGTTCTACTTTCTGTCTCTATGAGTCTGCCTATCCTGGATAGCTCATATAAGTAGATTCACACAACGTTGCTCTTTTGTGTCTGGCTAATTCCACTAAGCATAATGAGTTCAAGGTTCATCCGTGTTATAGCAGGTGTCAGAATTTCATTCCTTCTGAAAACTGAATACCATTCCACTCTATGTAGATACCACATTTTTGTTTATCATTCATCTACTGATGAGTATTTGGGCAGTTTCGGGTTTTTGGCCAAGTAATACTGCTGTGAACATTGATATACAAATATCTGTTTGAGTCCCTGCTTTTAAGTCTCTGGGGTACAGACCCAGAGGTAGAATTGTTGGATCATAAGGTAGTTCTATGTGTCATTTTCTGAGGAACTACTAAATGTGTCCACAGCAGCTGTACTATTTCACATTTCTAACGGCAAGGAACAAGGATTTCTCTATCCTCAACAACACTTATTTATTTTTTAACAACACTTATTTTCCATTTTTAAAAAAATAGGCACCCTAAAAAATATATAGAGAGAAATGGCCACCCTAATGGTGGCTCACTGTGGTTTTGATTTTCAAGCCCCTAATGACTAGGGTGTTGAGTATAGATCTCTTTCTATTGAGATATAAGTGACATACCATAATAGTCACCCTTTTAAAGGGTACAACTGAGGATTTTTTTTTTTTTTTAAGTATATTCACAAAGGAGTGCAACCATCACCACTACCTATATCTGGAACATTTTTATCAAAAAGAAACAAGACTGCACTGTATACTTTAAAATGGGTAGAATGGCAAATTTTATGTTATGTACATTTTACTGCAATTCAAAAAAAATCTACACTGCTTAGCACTCACTCTCCATTGCCCTCTCCTTATAGATCATGGCAACCACTGGTTTCCTTCATGTCTCTTTGCATTTACTTTATGGATTTGCTTATTCGGGACATCTCATATAAATGGGGACACATTCAGCATTTGGCTTTTTGTGTCTGCCTTATTTCACTTAGCATAATGTTTTCAAGTTCATCTACGTTATAGGATCTATTAATACTCATTCCTTTTAAAGGCTAAATTATAATCCATCATATGGATATGCACACTTGGTTATCTAGTCTCAGTTCAAGCTAAATAATGCCATTACGAACATTCACGTACAACTTTTTCTGTGGACATATGTTTTCAGTTCTCTTGGGTGCTCTCAGCTCACCTAGGAGTGGAATTGCTGGATCGTATGGTAGCTTTTTCTTAAGAAACCTTTTGAGGAACTGCCAGACTGCTTCCCAAAGTGGCTGCATAATTTTATATTCCCACAAGCAGTACACGAGAAGTCCAATTTCTCTACATCCTTCTTATTTTTTAAAGAAACCTTTAACTGAAATATAAATCATATAGACAAGTACACAAATTTTAAGTGTACAGTCTGATGAATTTGCACAAAATGAATGAACCCGGCATCTTGCCACCAGGTTAGGACCAAGAATATGGCCAGCATCCCAGGTGCCTATCTTGTGCCTCTCCCCATTAACTTCTGCCTCCATTCATTCTCCAGGACAGTTCTGCTGTTTCAGAACCTTATCATATGAGAAGTATTTGTATCTGACTTCCTTCACTCAGTATATGTTTGTGTTGTAGAATCTAGCACAAGTTCTTTCCTTCCTACTGAATACTATATGAATGGCGGTACAACTATACCTTTATTTATGTATCTGCTATGGTATTAATAGACACTGGTGTTATCAGTTTGGAGGTACTATAAATGAAGCTGCTATGTAACATTCTTTTATACAACTTTTGATATCTCTCTTTCCACATATACGTGTGTGTATATATACACACTATACACATACTTCTCTTGTGTGAAATGAGGGGGGTCCTGTTGACAAAAAATTTTCCAAATCAATTCATACTTTAATCAACAATATGCCAGATTATAGTTGTTCCACATCCACATGGGGTTGAAAAGTATTTCCCCCCAAATTCATGTCTATCTGGAGCCTGTGGATGTGACCTTATTTGGAAACAGCATCTTCCCAGATATAATTGAGTTGAGCTGAGGTCATACTGGATTAGGGTTGGCCCCAAATCCAATATGGCTGGTGTCCTTATTTAAAAAAAGGGAAATGGGGGCGCCTGGGTGGCTCAGTGGGTTAAGTGGCTGCCTTCGGCTCAGGTCATGATTCCAGGGTCCTGGGATTGAGCCCCCACCATCAGGCTCCCCACTCAGCAGAGAGCCCGCTTCTCTCTCTCTCCCTCTGCCTGTTGCTCTGCTTACTTGTGCTCTCTCTTTGTCAAATAAACAAATAAAATCTTAAAAAAAAAAAAAAAGCGGCGAATTAAAAAAAAAAAAAAAGGGAAATGTTGGGGCACCTGGGTGGCTCGGTAGGTTAAGTGTCTGCCTTTGGCTTGGGTCATGATCCCAGGGTCCTGAGATCAAGCCCTGCATCAGGCTCCCTGCTCAGCAGAGTTTGTTTCTCTCTCTCCCTTTTCCTGCTGCTCTGCTTACTTGTACTCTCTCTGTCAAATAAATAAAAAAAAAATCTTAAAAAGTTGGGGGGGATGTAGACCCAGAAACACACCAAAGGAACACCACCAAGTGACATACAGAGGTAGACAGTGGAATGACACATCTACATATGAAGGACACAACTACAAGTCCAGGAATGCCCAGGATAGCTCGCAGTCAGCAGAAACTAGGGAAGAGCCACTGAACAGATTCTCCCTCAGAGCCTCCAGAAGGAACCGACCTTGCCAGCACCTTGGTTTAGTATTTCCAACTTCCAGAACTGTAAAAAGATACATTTCTATTGTTGTTGTTTTAAATTTCTGTTGTTTTAGGTCACCCAGATTGTAGCCATTTATCACTAGGATATGAATACAACATCCTTGCCCATTCTTGGAATTTTAACCTGTGTTTCACTTTAGCCATCCTGGTGGGTAGAAATGGCCTCTCGTTGTTGCCCTGTATGACCAACGAAGTTGAGCGCCATTACATATGTTTACTGGCCATCTGGATAACCTCTCTTGTGAGGTTTTTCCATGTTTTCTTACAAAAGCTTTTTTGTTTCATTTGGATCTAAAATCCACCTGGATTTGATTTCTGTGCATGGTACAAGGCTGTGGATGAGGCTGTATTCTTTTTCACAGCTGCGTTACAAATTATCAAGCTTAGCAGCTTGAAACAACACTCATTTACTAATTCACAGTTCTGCAGGTCAGGAGTGAGCTTAGCGAGTTCTCCTCTGAATATCAAAACCTGAAATCAAGGCACCAGCCACTTCTGATCTGAAAGGTCTGGGAAGGAATCAGCTTCTAAGCTTATTATTTAGGGGTTATTAGTAGAATTCAGTTCTTTGTGGCCTAGGATTGAGATCCCTGCTGTTTTGCTGGCTGTCAGCCAGGGGCTGTCTGCTCCTAGAGCCCACTGCCATTCCTTCACCTGGGGTCTCCAACTCGCCATCGCACGGAGTCCTTCTTGTGCTTCGAACCCCTCCACTTGTAAGGGCTACTATGACTAGATCAGGCCTCCTCAGGTAAATCTTGTCTTTAGGTCAACTATATATAACATAACGACCGTGGGAGTGATTTGTCATCATATTCACAGGTTCCGTGGATTAGAGAGGGATCTTTGTGGGTCTGGCTAATTCTGCCTACCAAACGGGTCACGATGAACTTTTCTCCCAGATGGGCATCTAGTTGACACAGCCCCCTTTCCGTGCTGCAAAGCAGCACTACCTTTATCAACGAAGAGACTGTATCTATGTGCATCTGCTCCTGGGCTCTCCTGACCCACTGGTTTGCCCTTCTTAGTGCCAATATTACGCTGCCTTGATTCACTGTTGCTTTATAATTAGGTCTGACAGCTGGTCATGTAAATTACCTCACATCGTTCCTCTTCAAGACTGTCTTGTTTAATGGGCTCTTTGCTTTTCTTTATAAATTTAAGAAGCAGTTTATTAAATTCCATTAAAAAAAAAAAACAAAAAACCTGCTGGGGGTGCCTGGATGACTCAGTTGATTGAATGTCTGCCTTCAGCTCAGGTCATGATCCGTGGGTCCTGAGATGGAGTCCTGTATTGGGCTTCTTGCTCAGCCGGGAGTCTGCTTCTCCCTCTCCCTCTGCCCACCTGACCCCCCGACCCATGCTCTCTGTCTCTCAAATAAATGAATAAAATCTTAAAAACAAAACAAAAAATACTGGGTGCCTCAGTGGCTCAGTTGGTTAAGCAACTGCCTTCAGCTCAGGTCATGATCCCGGAGACCTGGGATCAAGTCCTGCATCGGGCTACCAGCTCCATGGGGAGTCTGCTTCTCCCTCTGACCTTCTCACCTCTCATGCTCTCTCTCACTCAAATAACTAAATAAAATCTTAAAAACAACAACAACAACAACAACAATCTGCTGGGACTGTAAATGGGTGCACACTGAACTACATATCATTTTAGGGAAATCTGACAACCCAGTGATAAGAAAGTCTTCCAACTCACAAATACTGTCTATACCTCCATTGCTTTAGGTTCCAAATTTCTCTAATACTTCATAGTTCGCTGTCCAGAGGCCTTCCATACTGTTCTTTAGATTTATTCTTGGGTATTCTGAATTTGTTGATACAACAGTAAATAGAATCATTACATTTTTTTTTTCATTTTCTATTTTTTGTTGCTATCATATAAGAATATAACTGATTTTTGTTCACTTATCTTGTATTTAGCAACCTTCCAAACTCACTTATTAATTCCAAAAAATTATCTATAGATTCCCCTGGGCTTTCTATGAATACAATCCTGTCACCTGCAAACAATGTTCGTTTTCTTTTTCAATTCTTGTCCATCTTTTTCTATTTAGGACTTCTTACCATTATGTCACCACTTAGTTTCCTCAGGGAAGATGTCCAGGAGAGGCTGCTGGGATTAGCCCACACTCTTCTGGGCATCCGGCAGAGCAGCTTGGGTTGTCTGGGAGGCCCAGCTAACTCTACCGCCTGTTCCACCCATTCACGTAGCAACCCTGAAAATTAACCTGACCAACCTCGCTCTGCAGAGTGAATTCACTGGTGGTCATTATGCCTCGTTGAGCAAATAAAGGTGTTTGGAGGAGGAGCTGTGGTTAAGGGATGTAAATAACTCATGGTAAAGCTGTTCATCCCAAGCCACCCACTGTGTAAATGTCACTTGCAGTGAGGTGAGATGAAGGAAACAGGCTGTGCATTTCCAAGGGGGCAGGAGGAGGAGGAAATCACAGGATTTCCAACAGCCCTCTGCAATGGCATCACGGGTTCTAGTACCATAAACACCTCATGCCACAGTTCAACCTGGCATGAACCAAAACGTTTTCTAGGATTTTCATTCTCTCCAACCAGCTGGGTTTCTTCTTAGCTTATGTGCCTGAGTTCATAAAATCAAGAACACTGTGTTTGTCCTCTGGCTACAGCTCTGAGCTGAGTGACAGGCATGGGCAGGCTTTAAGATCACATGTATCTATGCTGTCATTTTTTTTTTTTTTAAGATTTTATTTATTTATTTGAGAGAGAGAGAACACAAAGGGAGAGCAAGAGGGAGAAGTAGACTCCCCGTTGAGCAGGGAACCTGACGTGGGACTGGATCCCAGGACCCTGAGATCATGATCATGACCTGAGCCGAAGGCAAATGCTTAACCCACTGAGTCACCCAGGTGTCCCTATGCTGTCATTTAAATAAGGGACTGAATGCTCTGCTCTGTGGGACCTCTCAGGATTTTAGTGGTATTATTTGTTAATAAAAGTGAATTATTTGCTATGTGGCATTATTCAAAATAGGCAAAATGTGGAAACAATACAAATGTCCTTTTTTTTTTTTTTTTAAAGAGTTTATTTATTTATTTGACAGAGAGAGATCACAAGTAGGCAGAGAGGCAGGCAGAGAGAGAGAGGAGGAAGCAGGCTCCCCGCTGAGCAGAGAGCCTGATGTGGGACTCGATCCCAGGACCCTGGGATCACGACTTGAACCGAAGGCAGTGGCTTAACCCACTGAGCCATCCAGGCACCCCACAAATGTCCTTTTAAATACATAGCATGTTGTATAACCACAGGATGGACTAGAATTCAGCCATAATAATGAAATACTGACACATGCTACAACAAGGATGCACCTTGAAAACACACTAAGTCACAGAAATCAGACATCAAATGCCAAAATTGTTTGATCTCATTTATATGAAATGGCCCCAACAGGCAAATCTAAAGAGACAGAGATATAATTAAAATTGCCAGGGCATGAAGGGACGGGGAAACTGTGAGTGACTGCAAACAGGTACGGAGGCTCCTTTTGGGAAGATGGAAGTGTTCTGGAATTAGATAGGAATTAGATAGTGGTAATGGGTGCACAACACTGTGTGTGTGTATATATATTTATATATATACTTTTTTTAAAAGAAGTTTTTATTTTTAATTTTTTTTTTTTTTTTTTTTTTTTAGTAATCTCTACACTCAACTTGGGGCTTGAACTCATGATTCCGAGATCAAGAGTCATAGGTTCTTCTGACCGAGCCAGCCAGACGCTCCAATGCCACGAATATACTAATACTACTGACCTACACACTTTAGGATGGTGAATTTTATGTTGTGTGAATTTTAATTCAATAAAAGGCGAATTATTTGCTATGAGGTTATTTTTCTTTTCAAAGCTCCAATGTCAAAATTATCCTGACACTCCTGACTTTGAAAGCCTTCTCCCTGACAGCCCAAGGAAGCTGCCGGGCTCCGTGTGTGGCGGGTGGGATTGGCACACCTGTCTGCAGCCATATCCACGGTGACGGGCCCCACCACCAAACTGCATTCTCTGCTTGTACTGGAGTGAGGAAAGATGGCATCTGTGTGTGGAGGGCCAGGGTGACTCTGTGAAGCCCCAAGGGGCCCACGGCTCTGGGCTCTCCATGGCAGGGGTCACACAGAGGCCTTGGCCCCCAAGCTCTCTGGCTGCCGGTGCTGCAGGGCAATCACACGGAAACGGCTAGAATCTCAGCTTCGTCAACGCAGAGGTAGGTCGGTGGGCCCTGGATGACCTTCTGACAGGGTCACCGCGCTGCCCTCCTACCCCCTCCCATCCAAGAGGGAGCGGGACAGTGCAGGATGAAAAGCTCCCTTCTGTTCAATTAGCTTCTTTTCAAGGATCAGAGCCTGGCTGGCAGGCGGAAAATTCCACACTCCAATGAAACAAAAGCGAGCCAGAAAGGAGAGCAGATAAAGGGCACGAGCTGAACGCAACCTCACTGCGTTCTTTCCTGTGTGCAGAGAAGGCGAGTCTAACTGCCGGAGTCCCGGTTAAATCCCAGTGTGCTGCCCTTCTCCCTGTGGCACAGAGAGGAACCAGGGCTATTTGGGGACTGCCTTCGCCAGGGGACACACACCATAGGGCGTGAGGGGTGGTTTTATTTGGTAAATGGACCATAGCACGAAAAGTCACTGAAGCACATCATGAGAAATCTAATCTCCTTTCAACTGTGAATCTTCTGGTTCCATCCAGGAGGAAGGCCCTGTTCTGGCTGCTACATCATTCACACCTCTCTGGACTTTGTAACAAAGAGAAAGGACACACAGAATCCTTGGGAGACTGGAATTTTAAAACGCCGTTTAATGGCATTGTGCTCATTTTCACTTTTTATTTTTATTATTATTTTTTAAGATTTTATAATTATTTGACAGAGATCAAGAAAGAGAGAGAGAGAGAAAGAGTGCATAAGCAGGGAGAGCTGGCAGGCAGAGGGAGAAAGAGAAGCAGGCTCCCTGAAGAGCAGGGGAAGCCCGATAGGGGACTGGATCCTAGGACTCCAGGATCATGACTTGAGCCAAAGGCTCACCCAACTGAGCCAACCCAGCCACCCATCATTTTTACTTTTAATATTAATTTACTATTTACGGCAAGTACAGCAAATAGGAATTTTCTGCATAAGGTAGTAATATTTGTGTCACTCTTAAATCGAATTAAGGTAAGAAGAGTAACTTATTCTAAAGAAAATACAAAAGGAAAGTAGAGCTGTTCTACAGATACGGCAAGACTCATAAAGATGGTACGAGACTGATAAAAATTTTGGAAACTTCTTTTTCTTTCCGTCACTTCACTAACGAACACATTTAGAACAAATCTAAAACCCATGCCATCCCTTGGCCCTGGTCTTTCCAATCATTTTTCTGTGCACATCACTGCACCTGTCCAGGACATCACTGGGTGGGAATCCAACAACTAAGAAAATACCAAAGGAGCTCCCATAACCAGGCACAATCCTTGCCTGAAGACAGAATCAGTGACTCTGGGGGTTAGGGTGGCCCCCCAGGCAAAGATGTAATCAGAAACCAGAAAGAATCTACCCGGTGAGGAGCTACAACCAATTTTTCAAGAACAGTCCCCAGACTCAAGACAGGATGTCTTTCAACTTTTCTGTATCTTCGAAATATTTCATGACAAAATGTTGAAAAGCCGCCACCAAAGGATAAGCAAGGAAGAGGGCACTGTTACTATGCTACTCTGGAGGACTTTAATTATAAAATCAACTTACCAGTAGTAGATTTTTATCAGCGCTGAAGGCCAAAGGAGAAACGAGGCTACAAATGCCAGGATTGGGATGGCCAGAGTCCCGCCCGCGATCACAAACATGTTAACCACGTCAAGGTCCATCCTGCTCTTCAGGACTGGCGGACACCTGCAGGGCTGAAGAGAGTCAATACTGAAACTCTGTCTCAAGAGAAAAGGTGAAGCAGCAAAGTGGGAGACAGAAGGACCCGGAATGAGAATAAAGGTCAGGAGGGAACAAAAGCTGACAAGTGCTTAAAATATCTAAATTGTTATAACAAATAAATACAACAAAGAACCCCTGAAGAGGATCCTGGATTTTTTTTAATAAAGGACACTGTTAAAGCCATTGGGGAAATCTGAGTAAGGACCAGATACAAGATAATATTATTGTTTCAGAGACACAATTCCTGAGCGGGGGATGAAATCGTGGTAATGTCTGCATGTAGGAGAATATCTTCGCTCCTGGGTGATGTCTGCTGAAGTATTAAGAGAACAGTGATATCGCCTACTCAGTGTTTGCTTCTGCCGCTCACTTTTAAAAACTGAGGGGAAAAAATGTGGCGAGGAGGGGAGAAGAGAGAACATTAGAACAAATATGATAATGTTAACCACTGGTGAATCTAGGTGCAGCTTACAAGGTAGTATTCTTTCAACTTTTCTGAAAGATTGCAATTTTTAAAAATTAAAAGTTAGAAGGACGCCTGGGTGGCTCAGTGGGTTAAGCCTCTGCTTTCGCCTCGAGTCATGGTCTCAATACAGAGGCCCTCAAACGGGTTCTTTGCTCGGTGGGGGGCCTGCTTCCCCCTCTCTCTCTGCCTGTGTCTCTACTTGTGATTGCTCTCTCTCTCTCTGTCAAATAAATAAATAAAAATCTTAAAAAAAAATTAAAAGTTAGAGAGGACAGGGGCACTTAAGTGGCTCCGTTGGTTGGGCATCTGACTCTTGATATTGCCTAATGTCATGATCTCAAGGTTGTGGGATCGAACCCTGCACAGGGCTCTGTGCTCTGCAGAGTCTGCTTGAGATTCTCTCTCTCCCTTTCTCTCTGCCCCTCCCTCCACTTCTGCTCCAAATAAACAAATAAAATCTTTTAAAAAAGAGAAGACAGAGAACCTAAAAGACTGAGATGGAAACAACGTACATGTGCACGTGAATGCTACCACCAACCAGTAGGGTGGGTAACGCCATTAGGTTCACCTAAGGTGGGAAACTAGAAGCTGGGTGTCAGGAATAGAGGAAAGACTTGGGTTTCATGGTCTACCTCTTAAAGCGTTTGGTTATTTATCACTTACACATGTACGGCCTATTCAAAAATAAACACTATATAATAAAAAGTCAGGAGGGAACAAATCCCAACAGCAGAGTTTCCAGCGCACGTCCTGAGGTCTTCCAGCAGACTCACCGGGCACATCTCAAAGCTAGAATGCGGGCACCAGGAGAATGGGGGTTACTGTGTGTCTCCAGGATCCAGACGAGGGCCTGACACATTTCTGGGTGCTCTAGAAACCAGAGGTGAATCAGTAGCCCCCACTCTGTTCTGTCTTAGGAGTTCACAACACGGTTCGTTTTCTCATGAAATGAGAAATTGTGCAAGTCCCATCATCCTCTCTAATCAAGAAAAGAACTCCTGCAAGGCCGGGTGCCGGGTGGGGGTGGGTGGCCTGCAACCCGAGGGTTCCCAGCTGCCTAAGACCAAACCTACATTTCACCAAACAAAACAAAGACTTCTTTAAGAAAAAGTGTGAATATCCAGCAAATCCTGCCCTTCCTTGTGAAATGGAAGAGATCTCTCCCATACGCCCCCACTGACATATGAAATATGTCAACTGAGACATATTTCAATATTATAATGAATTCATGATGGTGACGGTGTGACCTCACTGACATCACTGAACACAAGGGCCAGATGATAAATATTTTGTCACTGGGAGCCCTACAGGGTCTGTCACAACTACTTGACCTGCCACTGTAGTGAGAAAGCAGTCACACCCAGCATGTAATAGGTGGGACGGATGTTTTTTTTTTTTAAAGATTTTATTTATTTATTTAACAGACAGAGATCGCAAGTAGGCAGAGAGGCAGGCAGAGAGAGAGGAGGAAGCAGGCTCCCTGCCGAGCAGAGAGCCCGACGCGGGGCTCCATCCCAGAACCCTGAGATCATGACCCGAGTCGAAGGCAGAGGCTTAACCCACTGAGCCACCCAGGTGCCCCTGTATTCCAATCTTTATTAGAAACAGGCTGCATGCTGAATTTGGCCAGCGGGCTAAAAGTGATCAACACTTAGTCAAGCACACCAAGCCCTATCCAACAGGCAAGGTGGGTGTTTCTGCCACTTCATAGGCTGAGAAAACTAAGGCACACAGAGGTTAAGTGACTTGCCCAAGGTTACTCAGTTGGAAGAGTCATGATTACAAAACAAGTTTCTGCTTGGACTACTCCCTTTGCACCAAGCTCTACTGTGTCTAAATTTTTTTTTTTTTTTCCAAATGGCCTTTTTCAATCTTTGTAAGCTATTTGCTGTTAAACACTCACACTAGCTGTCACTCCTAATTTCTCCATGAAGATAGAATATCTCTCTTTACAATTTTTTAGAATTTAAATCTTGTTAGTTAACATATAATGCAATATTGGTTTGTCCCATTTACATGTTTTGTCCCCTACAAAGGGGTTGGAGAACGAGCCCCTCACAGCCTTGGTAGGGGGAGTAGGGGGAGAGAGAGTAGAGGTGGGACAGGTAGCTCTTTTCAGTCAGGCAGACACGCTCTGTCTGGGTACAGGGTTGAAACTGTAGGAATGAAAGCCTTCTCAGGGGCAGAAGCATTGTGTATGCTTCTCACTCAACTGTCCTCTCAATTTGTCCATCACCATAAACACATTCCAGCACTCTTAAGTCATTGGCCTATTTCATCTACTAGAAAGCTCTTTGAAGGTAGGGCCAATCGTCCACATTCTTTCTCAGTGCCAAGAAGAGCACAAGACACAAATATGGGACAAATGAATTATTGAAAAGCAAAGTTACGAAATGGGCTAAATCCTCTTAGTTTTAGGGGCAACCAACTATTCCCAATGATGCTGTACTTTTTCCTTCAGCAATTACAAAACTCCCCAGATACAATTTACAATACCGAAAGGCCTCAGGGTCAAGGGGTAAGCAAATTACTTTCCGGATGAAGGGAATTTTAACCAATCTGTCTGAATACTGTGGGTCACAAAAGAGTCAATGAGAATAGGACCTGTCAGCTTCAAGAAGACTTTTCCACATTACACAAAGTCCTTAAAAACCGCTGAGGGTGAGGGTTAGGGGAGGAATACCAACCATAAGAGACTCTTAATCTCATGAAACAAACTGAGGGTTGCTGGAGGGAAGGGGGAGGGATGGATGGGGTGGCTGGGTGATGGACACTGGGGAGGGTATGTGCTATGGTGAGTGTTGTGAATTGCATAAGACTGGTGATTCACACACCTGTACCCCTGGGGCAATAATACATTATATGCTAATAAAAATAATTAAAAAAAAAAAAGCTGCTGAGGGCTATCACGAATTCTGATTTCTGAGCTGCAGGAAGTTAATTACATGATGCTCCTTTGGAGAGGAATGAGAACATTTTATGCCCAAGGCCATGACATCATAGGCCCTGACACTGGAGATGGCAGCCCCATAAGGTATGACTGTCAAAAAGAGATGTCACAGCTTTGTCAACACCGGGCTGGCCCCGTCAGTCCGGGAAGGTTTTCTTTGGAGCCACCTTCTGCTTCATTGCAGAATGAAGTCTTGGATGAAGAGCTTCTCTGTACAGCGTGGCTGGTTTAGCAAGGCTTGACGTATAACGGAGAAGCCTGCACACTTTCCCTGACCAGGTCAAATGTAGACTGGCCCCGAGTGAAGATACTAATGCTTTCTGTATTTTCCTTTAAGATTTTTTTTTTGGGGGGTGCCTGGGTGGCTCAGTGGGTTAAGCATCTGCCTTCGGCTCAGGTCATGGTCCCAGGGTCCTGGGATCAAGCCCCACATCAGGCTCTCTGCTCAGCGGGGAGTCTGCTTCTCCCTCTCCCTCTGCCTGTCTCCCTGCTTGTGCTCTGTCTCTCTCTCAAATAAATAAATAAAATCTTAAAAAAAAATTTTTTTTTTTTTAAATAATCTCTACATCCCACGTGGGGCTCAAACTCAGAACTCCGAGATCAAGAGGTGCATGCTGTTCTTATTGAGCCAGCCAGGCGTCCCCTGAGTGTTCTGTACACGTCAGGAGTAGGTGACTATCCCTTCCCTCTACATCATCCCTCATGTTATTTATTTATTTATTTATTTATTTATTTATTTAAAGATTTCTTTTTAAAAGATTTTACTTATTTGTCAGAGAGAGCAAGAGAGTGCAAGCAGGGGGGGCAGAGGGAGAAGCAGGCTCCTCATGGAGCAGGGAGCCCAATGTGGGTCTCAATCCCACCATCCCGGGATCATGACCTGAGCCGAAAGCAGACGCTTAGCCAACTGAGCTGATGAAGTCCCAGAACCTAAGTCAGGTTCGGTGGGGTGAGGAGGTTCGGAGCCGACGACTAAAGAAAGAATTCTTAAGACGTCATTGGTGCAAAATGGGGGTTTATTAAAGCACGGGGACAGGGCCCGTGGGCAGGCAGAGATGCGGCCGCCCCGGGTTGTGAAGGTGGGCATGTTATATACCCCACGGTTGGGTAGGTGAGGACAAAGGGGTGTTCAGAAGGGCTATTGGGGCAAAGAATACTATCAGGATATTGAAGGCTTAGTTGTTATCGAGTAAAGACAATTGGAAGTCTGGTGGAATGTTCCATTCCTGCTATCAAGCATCCTTGTTAATAAGATTTAGGTTTAGAAGAAATTTAACTTTATTTACTTTTCCTTCTACCTCCGCCTCCTTCCGTTTCTCATGGAGGGGAGGGTGACATTAGGGCTATTGATAAGGTAACTTCTTTGTTCTAAATCTCAAGGACATTTGCAAACCAAAGGAGACTCCTACCTTGCAGGACTGTGATCTCTGCAAGATAACCATTTGTTCTTCTTTTAGGGCAGTCAGGGGTGCCTGTGGAATGCTACACATATGGAGGGGAGCGGATGAAAGGGGGGGGATGCAAGGCGCCAGCTTTTGCTTTGTCTTCAGCCAGCCTCTTGCTCCCTCATCAGAGCCACTGAGGCATCCCATCATTCTTCATTTTGAAAGGGAGTTGCCCCAACTTTCCTTTAAAAAGGCAGCTCTCCTACCCTGCTGAGGTTTGTTTATAGGGTACTCTATGTACCCAAAGGAGAGGCTGGGGACAGAAAAACGGAACCCCTGTGAACCTGGAACCACCAATGATGGAAAGTCTGCTGCAGGGTGGAAAATAGAGCCGGCGAAGGATGGGCCCCGTTCAGCTGATGCCTGCAAAATGACATCAGGGAGCAGGAGAGTACTAAATAATGCTCAGGTCAGGGAGCAGGAGAGTGCTAAATAATGCTCAGGGCTACACAGCATTACCCAGGTAACATAACACCGACATCCATACTGAGAAGTTGGCTTTGGGCTCTTTGTCAGTTCTGCAGAGGTCAACGGAACTCTCAGTATGCTGTTATTAGATAACCTCTCCAAGACTTCCCCTCCCACAAGCAACAGTGCCTAGCTACTTAATAACATGGTTTCTTTGTGTTGCTTTTTAGGGTTTCTTTCTTCCTTCCTTCCTTTCTTTCCGGAAGATCCAATCGTATTTATTAAGCCATTCATGAATGGGGTAGCATCCCATCTAACAAGTGGAGAGATATTTTTAATTCATGGTAGGGACACAAATTAATTTTGAACACTAAGTTAAAAGGAGTCAATTTTAAGAAAAATGCGATATATGGGTCTTGTGACAATCATAATGGAGATAGAGGAATGGCTGCCACTCGGGCAGATTCACCTGAGGGCTGGGCCCAAGCAGGCTGGGGCTGGAACATTCCAGCAGATTCTCTCCTACCAGGCTCTTCTATATACCAGCTGCAAGGGCTTGGTTTCCTCAACAATTAAGTAAGAATGTTCATCCAAATCACCTGTGCAGTCTTTTCCTATTCTGAAGACTTAAAATGTTTCTGAAATTATGCCAGGCAATTAAAGAGGAGGATCTGGTTTGCCCCCCTCAAGAATCTTGTTCCTTGCTGCATGTTCCCAGAACCTAAAACAGTACCAGGGAAATTATCTGTGCCTTGACAATGCATATTGCCTGAATTATCGAAAAAGGTTGAAAAAGGCGGTAAAAAAATGTACTCTTTTTACGTATCTTGTAAATAAAAACACCGCATCCCAGGGTTAATGATAATGATGTCCGTGGCCTCGTGGCACCGTGTGAAGAGAAGATACTTTAGGAAGAAGAGAGCTGGCTGCTAGGACACCAGGGAGAGTCACACACGCTCACATCCCAGAATGGAGCCTGCCCCCTGGCCTCCTCCTGTCAGCGTCCAAGTTGTGCATCCCTGAACACAGGGGCGAACACTAACTGGATAGAGGACACACCAGCAGATCCACGTACATACTGCATCTCCAGTTGCCTAGTCTGGGGTGAAAAGTAAGGCATAATGCATCACGACTGGCTTTCCATGTTCTCCCTGATTTTGAAAACTGAGAACTCTTGAGTTCCAATATGTTTATCTTAGGGTATAATGCAAACTTCTAAGAAAAAACAGAATGGGAAGCATTTTCAAAGAATCTTACCCCTACACCATCATATCTGACAGACTGAAGCCCTGGTGTCTTCAAAATAATGATTATTGTGGGGGCACCTGGGTGGCTCAGTGGGTTAAAGCCTCTGCCTTCGGCTCAGGTCATGATCTCAGGGTCCTGGGATCGAGTCCCGCATCGGGCTCTCTGCTTAGCAGGGAGCCTTCTCCCTCCTCTCTCTCTCTCTGCCTGCATCTCTGCCTACTGTGATCTCTGTCAAATAAATAAATAAAATCTTTAAAAAAAAAATAATGATTATTGTATCAATGACAGCAATGCTAATAATCAGCTCCACCACCACCACAGCCAATGAGGTGAGAGCCACACCCTCCATCCATGGAGTAACCACTGGAGGCCGAAAATTCTTCCTACAATGTTTTCCACAAGGAAAACGCTAAGTTCCTAAAATCTAAGTGTAATGTCCAAGCTCTGAAATATTGTTGCAACCACCCAAAGCTGTTTTTTGAAACTAGGTTCTTATCAAGGTAAACCAATCCCTCAAAACCATCACTAAAGATCAACAGCTAGAAAAAATACTAAAATGGTTAGAATTCTCTTATGTGGAGGCCCCAAGACTTGATGAAACAATAATTCAAGAAATGGGAAGCTTTTTTTTTTCCCTAAAGTAATCTCTACACCCAACATGGGGTTTGAACTCATGACCCCACGATCAAGAGTCACATGCTCTTCTGAGTGAGTAAGCTGGGCGCCCCAAGAAATGGGCAGTTCTAACTTCTTGTCATATAGATTATCTCCATCATGGAGGAAAATCACACTGAAATTTCCAAATAAGCAGTTAAGCTTGCCCACTCATCACTGAAAGCATGGCATGGCCCCTAGGATTCCTGCCACGAGGTGCCCAACTCTATGCCCACCTTGTCTTATTGTCCCCCCGCGCAGTCTGGCTGAGTCCATTCATCTTCTGTGCTTTGCAGTTCTCACAACCCTACTATTGATTAACCATTAATTAATTATTTTATTTTATTTTACTTTTTTAAAGATTTTATTTATTTATTTGACAGACCACAAGCAGATCACAAGCAGGCAGAGGGGAAGGCAGAGAGAGAGGAGGAAGCAGGCTCCCTGCGGAGCAGAAAGCCCGATGTGGGGCTCAATCCCAGGACCCTGAGATCACGACCTGAGCCGAAGGCAGAGGCTTAACCCACTGAGCCACCCAGGCGCCCCTAATTAATTTTTTTAAAGTAGGCTCCATGCCCAACGTGGAGCTTGAACTGTGACCCGGAGATCAAGAGTTAACACGCCCTACTGACTGAGCCAGCCAGGTGCCGCTGACTGTTGAAACGAGCACACCTGGCCTGAGATGCTCTCCTCTCTCTCCCCCTTGATAGTCCCATGATGTTCTCCTCTCCTGATCTTCCCATCATGCTCTCCTCATCCTGTCGTCTGATACTCCCAAAATGCTCTCCTCACAGTCTTCCTTGGAGAGCTCTCCATCCCTACATCCTCCTCCACTCCCTCCTTCAGGAAATTCGAAACTCAACATGCCTGGCCAGAAACCCCCTTCCAGACTTTTCTAAAAGTCTGCCTGAGCACATGCATGACCCAACAGTCTCACCATGTCCCGGACTCATCTCTCCCCCTTCTCATTCATTTCTGCCGACAGTCTCCCCAGTTGATCTACCCTCCCAGACTCTGATACATCTTTCACTCTTCCCACTCCTGTTACGCAGAGCTGGAGGGGCGCCAGCACGGGAGCCAACTCGTGGGAGTCTAGACAGACTACGGCGTTCAACGCTTGACTATTTAAATTTAACTAAATAAAATTCAGAGTTCAGTTCTTCAGTCATACCTGTCACATTTTAAGAGCATGGTAGAGCCACACAGGAAGAGGAACATAGCTGGGGGGGGGGGGTGGTTTATACCTCTGAAAGCTTCCTGCCACCAATCCCTGAGGCTGATGCTGTCCAACATAACCTAGCAATGCGGGGGAGGAAGACAAAACTCCAGCATGTGTGAGTCAGACCACAGCACCCTCAGCCGTCGCCCTGGGTCCAGATCCTCATTTCTTCTTGCTCCTCTTCTGTCTCATCCCTAACACTAGTTGCCAGGGGAACCATCACACTTCCCACCATACATTAGGCTGCCCTGGTCGAATGTGAACCCAACGATCCCAAACCAACTTCCTGGATCAACTTCCACATCTCTGCATGCACCCTAAGTGACCAGCTCCCATCCCCATGCCAGCTCCGCAGAGCCTCCTGCTCTTTCCTCAGGCTGTTCCCTTCATGGGGAGGAACCCCATGTCCTGGCTGCTAGATGAATTCCTCTCCACCTTCGGGGCTAATTCAAGCAACACACTCCCCAGGAAAGCACCCTGATTCCCTCGCAGAGGCTCAGATCTTCCAGATTCCCTTGAAGCTCAGAGCCCTGCTCCTGGCACAGTCTTTGAGAACTGTCCATAGTGGGCACGTCTCTGCCCTTCAGGGACCCAAACCCCTCCCCATCAGACCTACTGAACCAGAAAAATCACCCACCACAAGTTGGCCTGGGAGGGGTTTTGAGGAAGCTTACAGAGGGGACCCAAGCTCATTAAGGGCTGCCTTTTTTTTTTTTTGTAATCGACAGTGTTAAAAATCCATACTCACTCTTCAAAGAACACGGCCTTCTTTCCCAACTGCTACTGGCTCTGGCAGAAGCGAAAATGAGATTCTGGAATCACAGGAAAGAAAATGACAAAGCATTAAATCATATTAGAGCACATGAATGAAGTGCTAACAGCCACAGAATGCGGAAAGCAAGGCAGAGCGCTCTCCTTGGCACAGGCAGAGTACAAATATCCCACAGTTTTATAGCCTACCTCTGGTTCAAGTCACCCACCCCAATTAAGCAACCGGCACAAAGGGCAGGGTGTGTCAGATAATGAGACCAGGCGAGGAAGGCACACAGGAAGTCAAGGAGAAAGTCAAGGGGATCCGCATCAAGAGGACAGAGCAGGGACTGACCTGGTGATATCTGGGAGGCAGTGGGAAAAAGGTAACAGGGTGCGGGGATGTAAATAAAGACTGACTCTCACCTTCTCCACTCAGGATTAGGGTTTACCTCAAAGTTGTACTCAGAAAGGAATGAGAAGGGGCGCCTGGCTGGCTCAGTGGGTAGGGCATGCAACTCTTGATCTCAGGGTTGTGAGTTTGAGCCCCATGATGGGTGTAGAGATTACTTAAAAGTTTAAGAAAAATTTTTTTAAAAGGAGAAAGGAAGGAGAGAAGAAGGTAGCAACCAGTGGACAAATGAGGATCAGGTTCCTCCCAGAGTGGTTAGTGAGAGGGCACCCCACAGCTAAAATCAGCACTGGACAGAAAGCCAATGGCAAAGGCACCACAGCAAGAGAATGAGGAGCCGGGCAAGGGAAGGGAAATCCACAAAACCCCTGAACTCTTTCGGGGGAGTCAGTGAGGAACCATGGAACCATGGAGGTTCTAGAAGGAAAGAGACCTGTTTGAAAATACCTCCACGGGGAATGTCTAAGTCAGATATAAGACACAGAGGCCGTAACAAGAAGATTAATATGTTCACCACATGAAATGCTTTCAAACGCCACAGGGAAAGAGAGACCCTGAGCAAGATCAAGATTTGTCAATACAAATCAGAGGCAACAGACTAATTTCCTGAATGTAAAGAAGGTTCCTCCTACATATCAATTAAAACAACCAAAAATCCAACAGAAAAAGGGACAAATGACCTGAGCAGCCAATTGACCAGAAAGGAAAAGACTCCTGAACATACAAAAAGACCCTCGATCTCATTTATAATAAGAAAAATGCTAAACCTACAAGGTAATGGCTTGATTTATCACACTGGCAACGAACAACAAGTTCACTAACAGACCACTGCTGAGGCTGAGGGGAACAGGCGCTCTTCCGTAGGTGCAACTTCTATTCTCATCAACATGCTCTATGCATGGCGATCCGGTAAAAATCTGAGGCAATGTAAACCATTCCTTCGACCTGATCGTCTCACTTCTAAGAGTCTGTGTTTTATACCTAATTTGTGATATCCCACTTGTGCAAGTTAGTTGTTCCAGCAGGAATCTGTCATGGCCAAAGACTGGAATTAATGCATATGCCCACTTGTGGGGGGGGGGTGTCTGTTAAGTAAATGATGGTGTAACTTTGTAAAGGTGTATTAGGTATAACCATTAAATACAAGTAAAATTAAATGTGAGCCATTAAGATAATGACCTCCAGGGTTCATTATTAACTCAAAAAAACAAAGAACAAGGGCACCTGGGCGGCTTAGTCAGTTGAGTGTCCAACTCTTGATTTAGGCTCAGGTCATGATCTCAAGGTCATGAGACTGGGCTCCACAGCCGGCTTTGTGCGGGTGTGGAGGCTGCTTAAGATTCTCTCTCTCCCTCTACTGCTCCCTGCCTCTAAAACAAACAAACAAACAAAGCCCCAGGAATGTAGAGAGTGGACAGAGTAACACCTCTTGCATTAAAGGAGAGAGGAGTGAAAGAGGACAGGGAGGTAGAAAGAGGAGATGTAATGTTTATGTATGTGTGAAATATTTCTGGGTGGATACATAAGAAACTGGCTGCCACTGGGAAGGGAAACTGGGAGGCTAGAGAGAGAAGAGGAAGACTTGTCACTGATACCCTTTGTATCTTTTGAGTTGCTACTATGTATGTGTATAAGGTTTTCTCTACTTTATTACAAAGTATAATATAAAGTCCTCAAATAGAATGGTCTACCCTGCATTGTCCTATATAGCAGCCACTATCCACCTGTGACTTTAAATTGATCAAAATAAAATAAAATGAAAAATTCAGTTCCTCCTTGCATTAGTCACATTTCATGTGCTCAAGGGCCGCATGTGGCTACCAGACTGGACAGTGGACATAGAGATCATTTTCATCATCACAGAGTTCTCCTGGCCAGTCCTGTACTCTGTGTTAGTTAAAATGGCCCAAACCTTAATTGTTTCACATGGTAAGGGAAGAAGCACAAATGAGAAGGCTGTTAGCCTGCAAATCTCTCTCCCTGTACACAAGCTAAAAAGCCAGGCTGCCTCCCAAGATAACAAAGACCAGGAAGGGCTCCTGTCCTGTGTGACTATCCAAAGGTTAAGTCAGTTTGACATGAACTTCAGTCCTCAAAGGTCGAAGTCCAGCACTCTAAGAAGACAAGGATTTCCATCCTGCAACCAAACCCTTGCATGAACTGGAAATGCATAGCTCCTTGGCGGCTCTGGGAGAGGTACTAATAAGAGGAGCCCTTGGTCCCACTTGGTGTCAAAGTGCCAGCAACTGGTTCCCTCTGGGGGTTCTTACTTAAGAACCAGCCAAGCCCACAGCCCCTCTCCTTTTCTTCTCCCACCTGGGGCAGCTCTGTGGGCAAGGAAACTCAGCCTAACCAGGCTGGTCCTGTGGGCAGGGAATTGGAGAACCAGATAATCATGCTACCTGATTCTCTGGAGAAAGGACACAGGCAGAGACGGGGGAAAGGCAGGCAGCAGAATCAGGGGCTCAGCTGGAAGGTAAGTGGCTTATATATTTGGCAGCAGATCTTCTAAAAAATCGTACTAGCCAAGAAACAGGGCATAACATACCCAACATGTGACCTGACCTAGCCGAGAACCTTCAAAATATCGGCCTGGGGTGGGGGTGGGGGTGTCATGATCTAGACTGATGAAAGTCTGACCTAACTGCCTGATTGAAATCATGTTGAAAACAAGAAAACCCTCCAGAAATCTCCTGCTGGATCAAAGAAGTCCCAAAGTCACTTGACCTTTCACCTCCGAAGAACCCAGCATCTTCAGTCTAAGGGAGCCCAGGACCAGCTTTGATTCCAGCACTTGGCTCTTGCAGATTGCATGCACGGTCATCGGCCGAGGTCACCTCTCAGAGGTAAAGTGCTAGAAAGAGCATCACTTAAGTGATTATTTTCCACATGACTGAAAGGAATTAAAATAGCCCTCTCTATGGGTACGCAGTGACACAGGGCCTAAAATAGAACCTCAGCACCCAAAACACAGTCTCCCATTGCTCAATCTGTACTTCTCAATAAAAGGAAAAGCAAGAAGATTAAAGAGGGTTTTGTCATTTCTAAAGGAGGTGAAGTTGGTCCGTAGCATTTTCTACCTGCAGGAACAAAGTCTGGGTTAGACAGAAGGGAGCCCTGTTATTAAGAGCCTGGAGGTTTTTTATCAGGACAAGATTTCTGGCTTCCAGCAGAGGCTCAGCATTCAGGGCCCTTTGTGAGCTGGTCCCCACCTTCTTTCTAGCAGAATCTCCTCCCATAGGAGATCTCTGTGCCCCTGGAGAATTAGCATCCCAAAAAGGGACCAGCAGTGAAGCCACACAGGGAAGTTCACAGTCAAGAAGAAAACAAACAAAACAAAAAACAAAAAACAAAGCTCAGTTTAGAACTTAATCCAAATAAAAAACAAAAGAAAAAAATCAAAGGAAATTTTTTTTAAAGATTTTATTTGACAGAGAGACAGCGAGAGGGAGGGAGGGGGAGAGAGAGAGAGAAAACACACAAGCAGGGGGAGTGGAAGAGGGAGAAGCAGGCTTCCTGCTGAGCAGGGAGTCAGATGCGGGGCTCATTGCGGGGCTCCATGGAGGACTCTATCCCAGGACCCTGAGATCACAACCTGAGCCAAAGGCAGAGGCTTAACAACTGACCACCCAGGCACTCCAACCAAATGTATTTTAAAAGCAAGAGTAAATATCGAGCAAAATAAAAACAAGGTCATAACTGAAATCCTGTGCTAATTCTTAAAGAGTAAGTCTCACGTGGACTGTCTTAGAGCATGATAAATCCTTCCGGTTAGCATTTGGTGATCACAGTGCTAAAGAGGATGTTTTTGCAAACATACCTTATTGATCTCTCAAGGGCTTAATTCTTTGATTTTCAAAGAATTGATTTTTGAATTCAGTTTTCCCCCCTTCTCTTCATCAGGTCTCACGGTGCCAGACCCTCATCTATTACTGCCTTGACATGTCATTCAAGCAGTTCTCCAACATCACTTGCACACTCTCTCACAAGAGTTCCAATTTCACTTTCCACTCCTTGTCCTGTACGGATTTTTGCAAAACATCCCAGGAGCTGGGAGAGACAGACGACCAAGACCTGGGTGCTCCTGGAGCCGGGCTAAACAGCAGGGTTGAAAATAGAGGGAGAGATGACGGCGTGGGACCTCAGTATATAAGTGGCAAGTTCATTACTGAACATCTTCGTCTGATGATGACTTCTGCTTCCCCTCTGTGACCTGGAAACTGTGGGGAATCAGGTACCAGAGATGCTGATAGTCTGACCCTCTGGAGACTGTGAACTGGTTTTTTATTTCTCTCCATTTCCCCCATTCTCTCTCCTGGGAAGATACCCTTGACCTACCCCTGTTTTCTCCTTTATAAGTCTTTCTGACAGAGCTAGGAGTTATCTCCCTCAATGTACCTTCCCTCAACCACCACCACCCCAACCCCAGTCATTAGTAACCTCCATGCCTCAGGTATTTTATAGGGGTGCTTCTCTCTCCTGGCCCTGGTGATCTGTGCCTTTACGCACGGGACCCGTGAGAACACCAGCTATACCCTCCACTAGGCTGCAAGTCTCCAAGAGGAGTCTCACTACATCTCTGCATCTGCCACAGCACTTCCGGACACACAGTGCCTTGCCCCTTGGAGGGCACTTAGTTAATACCAAACGAGAAGCTAGGAGGTCATGAATCAACAGGGCTGCCCACTAGTGCCATCAAGGCCACTCCTTCACTTTGTTCATGATGGTCACCAACAAAGTGAACATTCTTCATCAGAGCGCTGAGTTCCTGAGGCCTTCTCCAGATGGGTGGTTGCGACCCAGAGAAGTTAAGCAAGCTGTCCAACGTCACACAGCTCTTCTCTGCCTCCAATCCACCAGTGGCTCACAGTGGCCCTCAGCATGATTTACAAGGCTACGTAGGATAGATTTAATACTTGCCTGTCTCTCAAGCATTATCGTCTTCTATCACCCCCCTACACCTCTTTCCTTGAATGAGCCACCATCCCTGATCAGTCATACTCTTTCACACCTCCAAGCCTTTGGCACACATGGTGTTTTTCTCCCTGGCATGCCTTTTCTGCCTCCTGCGTGGTGAGTTCCAGCTCACTCCACAAGTCTTGGCCGTGAAGCAAAGCCCGTCTGTAAATACTCTTCTGAGGATTCAGTTTTGTAGTTTTATAACCTGGGTTCAAATCTCTACTCTGCTACTGACCTGCTGTGTGACCTTGGCAAAGTCACTTCACCTCTTAGGGCCTCGGTAAAAGGACAATATGAGAGGGTGCATGGAGACTGCTCAAAGCAGTGACTGGCAGATAGCAAGTACTCACTCTGGACAGCTGGGAAGATCTCAATAGCCCTCCAAGACCCAGGGAGGGAGTCCAGCCACACCTCCACCTCCCCCCTCCCCTGACAGTGCCACTGTGCCGGGGGGCTCTCGGACACTTGAGTCTATGGGCACGTCTGTGTTGCTAACTTTATACTCCCAGAGTCTGGCCCCTAGCTCCGGTCCCAAATTTCACCACATACAAGGCTTAAATCTTGTCCTGAGTATATCACACGGCAAACACCCCATGCCAACAGTCGCAGAGCCACAGCCTCTGGAAAAAAGCCTAAGGCAGGGGCGCCTGGGTGGCTCAGTGGGTTAAAGCCTCTGCCTTTGGCTCAGGTCATAATCCCAGCTCAGCAGGGAGCCTGCTTCCTCCTCTCTCTGCCTGCCTCTCTGCCTACTTGTGATCTCTGTCTGTCAAATAAATAAAATCTTAAAAAAAAAAAAAAAGCCTAAGGCAAAGGCTGCTGTTACTATGGATAATTACTTAACAAAAGAATAGGATCCCAACCTGCTCCTGCTGCAGTGTGAGATCCTTTGCCCACACCTTTCACAGGCTGCCCTGTCCCCCTGAATCAGCAGTTTCCCTGGTGCAGCCCCAAACACATCCGAATACAGGCAGCGACCCCCTCCATGGCTTCTGGGTTTCGAAAGCCTGAGAGATGGATCAAAAAGGGTTTCTGAGGGCCCAGGAGAGTATCTGGATCTTCCTTAAAGACATCTATATCCAAGGTCAGAGACAACTTGGGTTTGCAAAAATTGCATCTAGATTGGGGTTTCTCAACTGTGGCACCATGGACATTCTGGGCCGGCTGGCTCTTTGTTGTGGGGAGCTGTCCTATGCAAATAGGATATTTAGCGGCATGTGGGAGCCTCTAGCCATTCGAAGCTACTGCTAAGTTGTGACAAATAGAAGTGTCTCTAGACATTGACACATGCACCTGTGGGGCAAAGCTGCCCTCAGTTGAGAGCCCTTCTGGAGAAGTGAGACCATTCAACTCCGATGCTGCATTTACTGCCATAGTAAATCAATGAGGAACATTCTTAGCCACTCACCATACCTGCCTTAAAATGACATCTTCCAGTCCTCAGGGATTTTTTTTTTCCCCTAACTTCACAGTCTTGAAGGCAGTTGTTCTCAACCCTGGCTGCACAAAATCTCCCAGGGAGCGTTTTAAAAATATAGATTCCAGGATACCTGCCCCACAGATTCAGATTCAATGGGCCTGGGCCAGAGGCTGGACAGGTGTATTTTTTTTTTTTTTTTTTTTTTTTAAATTCCCTAGGCGGTTCTAACATTCAGCCAAGATGGAGAAGCACTGCCGGAAGACATTGAATTTGCTTCCATCTCCTCATCCTCTGAATCTGGCAGTGTTAAAAGCCAGTGAATCAGAAAACCAGAATGAGGTTAAGGGGATTTAAGTAACATCCTTATCCTTGACAAGGAGACATCCTCAGCACACTCCATTTCTTGGCCTGCAGATGACTTGCTAGAAAGAATGGAACTTAAGCCTGTAATCATGCAGTTTGTCCATGGCCTTATTGATCTAAATGGTGCCTTCCCATAAAGCTTTCTGGGAAGATGGAAATGTTCTCTCTTTGCTCTCCCTAATACAGTAGCCACTAGTCACTCATAGCTATTGAATACTTGAAATATGGCCTGTGTGACTTAAAAGAATTTTAAATTTCACTGAATTTGAATTGGATGGCCACCATATTAATAGCATGAAAAAGATTTGTGTCCCTGCAGGGCCACAGAAAGAAAGTCCCATAGCTTGCTAAATGCCATGGAACAATGAAAATTTACAAAAATGTGTGCCTTAGAATACCTTAACAGTCTTAAAATTATCAAACGAGATCCTAACTTACCTTCATAGACACATTAGGAGACATTAAAAAAAAATTTTTTTTTTCAACCTGCAGATATTCCAAACACTTAGTTTTGAAGGAGACATTCCTGGTCCTTTACTTTTGAATACTCATTACTGTAAAAAAGTGATCTAATCACCAAAATAACCAGGAGTTGCTAAAGAATATGACACAGGGAAAGTGATTTCTACTCTGAGCCGCTTACTAGTATACTACGGAAAAACACTCACCCCAGCTTTCCTTCCCTCCAAATCTAAAGTAAACCTTTTTTTTTTTTTTTAAAGATTTTATTTATTTATTTGACAGAGAGAAATTACAAGTACACTGAGAGGCAGGCAGAGAGAGAGAGAGAGAAGGAAGCAGACTCCCTGCTGAGCAGAGAGCCCAATGCGGGACTCGATCCCAGGA
Source organism: Mustela erminea (assembly GCF_009829155.1). NCBI lineage: Eukaryota > Metazoa > Chordata > Mammalia > Carnivora > Mustelidae > Mustela > Mustela erminea. The sequence continues at coordinate 26,876,787 of NC_045614.1, read as the reverse complement.
CCCTGAGATCATGACCCGAGCCGAAGGCAGCGGCTTAACCCACTGAGCCACCCAGGCGCCCTAAAGTAAACCTTTGATTCAAACCTCTCACCCCCAAGATAAGCCTGAACCAACACACAGTGCACACCAAGGTCACCTCTAAAAACAAGCTATTTTTTTTTCTCTCGTATCAGTAAGTTTCAGTTATTTACAATTGCACGAACTGCATTCACACACTCATTCTAGGTGTGTGAAGCCTCACAAAACTCAAAGCTCATAGATTTTTAAAGCTAAAAATCAGAAAGACGATTCTTTTTGCCAAGGCAATGGATGGTTTAGAGTCGAAGAAAGTGTCACAGGCCTTTCTGAGTACACACACAAAATGCTTCCCTCAGGACACCTAGCTGGCTCAGCTGGTGGAGTGTGCAACTCTTGACTGTGGGGTTGTGGGTTCAAACCCCACATGGGGTGTAGAGATTACTTAAAGTCTTTAAAAAAAAAATGCTTGGGGCGCCTGGGTGGCTCAGTGGGTTAAAGCCTCTGCCTTCTGCTCAGGTCATGATCCTGGGGTCCTGGGATCGAGCCCCGCATCAGGCTCTCTGCTCAGCGGGGAGCCTGCTTCCTCCTCTCTGCCTGCCTCTCTGCCTATTTGTGATCTCTGTCTGTCAAATAAATAAATAAAATCTTAAAAAAAAAAAAAAAAAAGCTTTCCTCTCCTTTGGTGAGACTCCTCTGGCCCACCTCTAAGCAGTCAGTGTGAGTCACTGAGTAATGATTTAATGTCTCTAGTAATTCAAAGTGGGGGCCAACACTCACTCTTCATAATAGCTGCTGCTTGCTGAGTGCTCAGCACAGGCTGGGCTGTGTGCTTTATCTTATCTAAATCTTTCAACTGCCCTCTGAAGCAGGTGCCATTACCAGAAGTTAAGGCTCAGAGAGGTGAGGTAATAGGCCTCTGGCCACACAGCTAGCAGTGGTAGCAGGGGGATTTGGACCCAAGTTTCTGATTTTCTGGTGGGAATCCTCTGGGTTAAAAAAAAAAAAAACAAATTATGTAATTATAATGTTGGGTGACATGCTGAGCCATTCTCCCATGATCAGGCTGTAGCTCAATGAAGGGAGTCTGATGTTGTGGGGTTCAGAAATTCTGAGCCTATCCTTACTTTGGAAACCGCACCATACACCCATGGACCTCTTTCTTTCTCTCTCTTTGTCCTGGGGCGTCACCAGGCAGATGGTTAGACGGGCACTGGGGAGTGCTTCCGATCCTGCCAGCACAGGTGCACCAGAAAGCATAGGCAGACACATGCAGCTAGAACTTCTCAAATGCCATCATGGGGGTAGAAGGTAAAGATCCCAGTTATAAGAGGAGGAATCAGAGGTGCTTCCTGGAGAGAACTGCTGAGCTGGAGCTAAGGGGTAGGTACGACCGAGACATCAGATTCCAAGGAGGGCATTCCTAAAGGAGGGGACAGCCTAAGCAAAGGCTGCAGCTCACCTGCCTGGGTTATAGCAAAGCAAGCAGAGCGGGAAGAGGGAGATCAGGATGCAAACAGGGGAGGGAAGAGAATCTCCAGGGCCTAGGCTGATGGGCTGGGGCAGAACTGGGAGCGCAGGAAGTAAGGACTGACCATCCCAGGACATGTTTAGCATCCCAGCCCTGGTACTTCCTAGCTGTGGGGCCTCGAGCATACCCCTTCTCTCTGGGCATCTGTCTACCCAGGGAGGAGACCCAGGACCCCCTGCTGGTCTGAGAACCCACTTTTAGAAAAATTGATCCTAAGAACACAGGTTATCAATCTCTCATATTTCTAACTTTCTATGTTATAAAAATGTTGATAAAAATTTATTAGTTACAATTGGGTAAAAATTAAGTCTAATGGTTCAGAATAGGGGGTTTGAGGTCAGATTCCCTGTGTGTCCTGGGAAGAGGACACATTCTTCCTCTGAGAGATGGGCATAACATTGGTACCTCCCTCATGCATGGAGATGTTGGGAGAAGAAAAGCAGGTAATCTTCTAAAGGTGCCGGACCTAGGGTCCAGCAGCCAGTACTTGCGTATTCTATGTCAGCTATTACTTACAATATTATAAACTCTTAACTTCCAACCAGGTAGACTAGCCATGAGGGAGAGGAGAGGAAAATGCTGACCTCCAGTCCAAACTGAAACCTCCTCTTAATCAACCAGACTCTGAGGCACACGAAGGGCTCCAGGTACATATCCCAGCTTGCACAGTTTCTAGACCCCCCCACCCCCTGCAACCTCTTGTTCTTCCCTATTTCATTCACTCTCTCAACTTGGCCTCCTCACTCGAATGCGGTTACAGGGGTGCACAGCTTGCATGTGCTCTGCCCTGCAGCCAGCGTTACACAATCCCAGTTTCCAAGGCTGCCAGGAAGGCAGCGAAGGTGTAGGCGGGGGATGCTGGGGGTTGTGGGGCAGCACCGGGCTGTCAGGGTGGTTGGACCAGGATCCTAACTCTCAAGGGTTGGCGGGAGGAGAGGGCATGAGGCCGAGAGAACTGGGGCAGACTGAGGAAAGGTGAGCTAAAGGCGGCTGGGAGTAGGTACTGGCTGGGAGAGGTCCCGAGGGGCGCTGATATCTGGGGCGGGACGGGGGTAGGTACCATTAGCTGGAAGGTCGAACTGCAACCTTTCCTCAAGAAGTGGTAGAACGAGGGTGCAGGAGCCTCCAAACCATCCAGGCACCAGGAGGGGCGCACAGGGGCTGGTGCCGGAGCCAGAGGTGGGAGGCGGAGTAGAAAGAGGGTGCTGGTCCCCGACTCATCCTCACCTTGTCCCGGGGCTTAGGCGGTAGGCAGCCCGGGGAGTGAGGGCATCTGGATTCGGGAATGTCAAATCTGTCCAGGCACTGCAGGGGAGCGCGCTAGGGCTGATGCCGGAGCGAGGGAACCGAGCAGAAAGAGAGATGCAGGTCCCCGACCCATTTCGCCCCGTGTTCCGTTTGCAGGGAGGCCAGGCAGCCCCGATTCGGGAAGTGCAGGGTGGGTCAGCGGGCCCGAAAGGAGAGACCTCGGACACACACAACACCCCCCCACACCCCACTTTCAGGAGCGCATCCCCTGCCCCAGCCCGCCCCGCGGGCGCACACTCTCTCTGACCTCAGGCGCAAGGGTCGCGCCGCCGGATCCGGACGCCGGTCCTCGGCCCCCAGTCCCGCTCGCGTCCGGCAGCAGCGCTCGTGCCCGCGCCGCTCAGTTCCCGGCGCCGGGCTCCGCTGGACGCCTTAAAGGCGCGGCGCGGCGGCCTGCGTCAGCCGACAGAAAAGCCGGCTCCGCCCGCGCCGGCCCCTGGCGCCGCTCCGCGGCTGTCCCGTCCGGTCTACCGCCCACCCGTCACGAGAACCCTCAGCTGCTCGGCTCCGCCGCTCCGAGCGTTCAACCCGGAGGGGCAAGTGAGGGTCTCGCACACCCCGACCTCCGCAACCTGCCTCCGAGCACCCCAGAGCTCCGGCCAGAGCGCCAGCGCCTACCGCGTTCGCGCGCCGCGCCAAGTGCGGAGCGCAGAGCCGGCCGCTCCGCCCCGCGCCGCCCCGCCCCGCCCCTAAAGAGCTCTGGGGGCAGGGGAAGGGGTGGCGACCCGAGAAGCCACAGTTCCAGCGGGAGATGCCAGAGTTCATCGAGGCATTGGTTCATGGTTCTGAGCACCTGCTGTGTGCCTGGTGCTGCCGGGCACGGGCCGTCAAAGTGACCGGATCTCTGCTCTCAGAGGGCTCCGAGGGACAGGCCCAGGTTCACAGGCATGCTTAGCAACGCTGCCTTACACGTGTTGTCTCTTTTAATCCTGTAAGGTGGGCATTGTGATTGGCTTCCTTTCTCAGAAGAAAGATGAGGAGTTTGCCCATGGATTGAGCCTGTAAAGGACAGAATTGGGAATTCAGACCCGGCACCTGGCTCCAAAGCTTCGGGGGCAAAATGGCAGTCTTGAAGGGCTTTCAGCCACCACTGATTAAATCCCCCTACGGTCATTTCTTCTTTTTAAGGACAGTTAAATCTCATTAGGCAAAAAAAAAAAAAAAAAAAAAAAAAAAAAGAAAGAAAGAAAGAAAGAAAGAAAGAAAAAAATAATCAGCGGAGCATAAAAATTACCACCTATTAAATTCAAACGGTGTTGTCTGACTAGCTTATCTGCCACAGAGTCTGGATTTTTGAGCAGCTGGCCTCAGTTTCCCACTCCAGCATCATCTACTATTCAGGGCACCCAGGCTGAATTCTACCACTTTGGCCTCTGCATGGGCTGTTCCCTCTACCAGGAACTCTTCCTTTTCTGCTTGGCATGACTACTTCCTCTTTTCCATGCCTCAGCTTAAATGTCATTTCCTCCAGGAAACTTTCCTTAAGTCCCCTTTGGGCCCACACTGCTCTATGGACTTCTTCCATCTAAGTGTTTATTCATTGATTTAGTAAATATTTACTGAGCACTTACTATGTAATGAGCACTGTATGTGGGGTGAGGTGTTGGGGCTTGATGTCTTCTGCTACCCCAAATCCATGGCTTCCTTTTCTGCCTCTTAGTCTAGACCTAGGTGGGACCAGTGCCCAATAGGACTCTCTTCATATTTAAATCCACCCCAAAGGCAGCCTCCTGCCTGCCAAACCCTTCAGACTGGCAGAACCTGGCTGAGTTGGGCGGGTCTTGAATTTTAAGAATGGGTCATGGACAAGAAGCCTCAGAGATGTGGCAAAGGAGCATTTTTGAGGCACCTTGTAAAACCAGTCTAAGTCAAGACTGTTGGAATCCATCCAGAGTCAAGGACAATCTCCCTGGCTTGGATTGGAGCATCTCTCTCTAAGTTGTTGGCTACCTCATCATTCAGGTTACAAGAGTTGCTTCATTGAATTGTTTTTTCTTTTGTTTTTCTTTTTTCCATCGAATTGTTCTCAGAGCTTCAGGGACAATGTACTCATCAAAGAGCAAGTTGTTCAGGATTCTCATAGATCATAATTAACCAAATAGGGTGATTTGGAAGAACTATCTGAAGAAATTAATCAGAATGCAACACAGAGATACGAAATAAAAAATATGAAAGATCTTACAAACAAGCAGAACAGACTGAGATCATTTAATCAGCATCAAAGGAGAGAAGAAGGGAGAGGCAATACTTGAGGTAGTAATGGGTGAGAACTTCAAGAGCAGAAAAAAGACATAATTCTACAGATTTAAAAAGCATAATATATCCTAAGCAGGAAAAATGATAAGAAATCCAAACCAAGAAATATTGTAGTGAAACTGCAGAATACGAAAAACAAAGGAAAAGATCTTAAAAGCAATAGAGATTAAAAAAAAAAAAAAAAGTTTATTCCCAAAGGAAGGAATTAGATTGCCAGCAAATTTCTGAATGGCAACATAGGAAGCTAAAAGATGTTGAAGAATATCTCCAAAGGCCTGAGAATTGGATCCCCAGCCTTTCAGGAATGAGGGTGACATACAGATAAAGTGAATTTACAACTGGAAAATTTGACTAACTGAACTTCTAAGGTATACCTCAGAAATAAGAAAAACAACCCAATTAAGAACTGCAGTGAGGGCGCCTAGGTGGCTCATCCTTAATTGTCTGCCTTCTGCTCAGGTCATGATCCCAGGGTTCTGGGATCGAGTTCCGCAGCCAGCTCCCTGCTTGGTGGGGAGTCTGCTTCTCCCTCTGCCACCCCCCCTGCTTGTGTTCCCACTCTTGCTCTCTCTCTCTCACTTTCAAATAAATAAATAAAAATATTTTTTAAAAAAGTGAAAGGAGGAATAATGAGTGAAGAAATGGGCAAATAGAGTGAATCTAAACAAAACTGTCAGTACAAAACAACAATGACATCAATAATCATAATTCACAGGTTTAAACAAGGTCAGAATGAAAATAGGAGACAACAATACATTAGGAATGAGATGGCCAAATTAAAGGGTTCCAATAACTTCGCATTTGTGGTGGGAAGGGACTTAAGATATTAACTTTGGCTTTGTTAATTATGCATGGCACAATGTCAGTGGTATTCATTAAAACAATACAAATAACACATATACCTTTCAAATCAGTAGAAGGGGGGAAATGACATAAGTCAATAAAAAACTCAAATGTTAATCAACCCAAAGCCATGTAGAAAAAGTGAGACTCCTCCCCCTAAAAAAGAGAGTAAAAAAACTAAGTTCAGATATACTAATAATCCTAGTAATTTAACTAAACTCATCAGTTAAAAGTCTGAAATTGTCAAATGGGATGTTAAAATAATCTAAGAGGCACTTTCTCAAGAGGTATTCCTAAAACATAGGAACCTGGAAAGAGGTAAAAGTAAAAGTGCAGAAAATGATATACCTCAAAAATAGTATCCAAAAGGGAGCTGGTGTAGCTATATTAATATTAGATAACAGACTAACAAAAATCATAAGGATGGAGAATATCATAATATCAGGTTTGATTTGCCAGCAAATTATATCAGTTGTCAACTATAGAAAAAGTAAATTTCATAATTTTTAGAGAAATTGTTAAAATCTTTAGTCACAGGGGACGCCTGGGTGGCTCAGTTGGTTGGACGACTGCCTTTGGCTCAGATCATGATCCCAGAGTCCCGGGATCGAGTCCTGCATCGGGCTCCCAGCTCCATGGGGAGTCTGCTTCTCCCTCTGACCTTCTCCTCGCTCATGCTCTCTCTCACTGTCTCTCTCTCAAATAAATAAATAAAATCTTTAAAAAAAATTTTTTTTAGTCACAGGAAAACATTAAGCCTGATGGTTCTAGAAGCAAGTCTAAACCTTCAAGGAATAGATCATGCTATTCTCTCATAAGCCGTTCCGGAAAACAGAAAAAGAAAGAGCAGAGCCTAACTCAGTCTATGAGGCCAGTCTAAATTCCATACCAAGCAAGATCAGATCACTATTACTCCTAAAGCTTAGCTCAGAAACACGGAAGTAAAAATCTTGAATTAAATAAAATATTAGTACGTTGAATCCAGCAACATATAAAAAAGATGATGCATCATTCCCCAAACAGGTTTATCCCAGGAATGCCAGGACAGTTTGGACAGTTTAACATTAGAAAATATATTCTTGTAATTAACCACATCAACATATTAAGGGGGAACTATAAGGTCATCTCCACGGTTGCAAAATTTTAAAATTCAACAGTCCCTCATTATAATAACTCATAAGCAAGTAGGAAGAGAACTTCCTTAAACAGTTAAAAGGCAGCTATCAAAAACCTATGGCAAATATACTCAATAATGAAAAGTCAGAAATGCTGTCTTCAGAGTAAAAAACAGTGGTGAGGGGGAGCCTGGGTGGCTCAGTGGGTTAAGTCACTGCCTTTGGCTCTGGTCATGATCCCAGGGTTTTGGGATTGAGCCCCACATCGGGCTCCCCACTCAGTGAGGAGTCTGCTTCTCCCTCTCCCTCTGCCACTCTCCCTGGTTGTGCTCTCTCTCTCTCTCTGAAATGAATAAAATCTTAAAAAAAAAAAAAGAATCAAAAATAGTTCAAATCGAAATCCCAACTGGGCTTTTCAAGGAAGATGATGAGCTGATTCTAAGGTGTATATGGAAGGGACACCTGAATGGCTCAGCTGGGTCGAGTGGCTGACTTTTGATTTTGGCTCAGGTTATGACCTCAGGGTCCTGGGATGGAGCCCTTGTCGAGTGGGCTGAGCGGGGGAGCCTGCTTCAGGACTGTTTCTCTCCTTCCACACCCCACCCCCACCTCTTGCTCTCTTTCTTGCTAAAATAAATGAATAAATCTTTAAAAAAATACAATTTTATAGGAAAGAGCAAAGGTCAAAGAAAAGTAAAAACAGTCCTAGTGAAGAAAGAAAAGTAGATATCAACATTTGTTATAAAAGTATAGTTATTAGGACAGTATGTATTCACGTAGGAACAGGTAAAAACACTGATGAAACAGAATAAAAATCACAGGAACACGGACACCTGGGTGGCTCAGTGGATTAAACCGCTGCCTTCGGCTCAGGTCATGATCTCAGGGTCCTGGGATCGAGTCCCGCATCGGGCTCTCTGCTCAGCAGGGGGTCTGCTTCTCTCTCTCTCTCTCTCTCTCTCTTCCTACCTCTCTGTCTACTTGTGATCTCTGTCAAATAAATAAATAAATAAAATCTTTAAAAAAAAATCACAGGAACAGACCAATGCACATAGAGAAATGTGGTTTATGAGGGAAGTGACATTTTGGATAACTGGGGACAGGAGGGACTATTCAGTAAAAAGTGCTAGGACAATTGATTATTCATATAGAAAAACATGGAATTTAACAACTCACCCCCCCTCCAAGTTAATTTAAGATAGGTTACAGATTTTATTTATTTTTAAAGATTTCATTCATTTATTTGACAGAGAGAGACAGCAAGAGAGGGAATACAAGCAGGGGGAGTGGGAGAGGGAGAGCAGACAACCCAGGAGCAGGGGCCCGATGCAGGGCCCAATCCTAGGACCCTAGGATCACAGCCGGAGCCAAAGACAGATGCCCAAAGACTGAGCCACCCAGGCACCCCGAAGACTTTAATAATAAGAGGCAAAACTAAACTTTTAGAAGGATAACATAGGAGAATCTCTCCAGGATCTTGCCAACACTTGGTTCCATCAGATCACTGTTTTTTTTTTTTTTTTTAAGGTTTCTATGTATTTATTCATGAAAGACACAGAGAGAGAGAGGCAGAGGGAGAAACAGGCTCCCCACAGAGCAGGGAACCGGATGTGGGATTCAATCCCAGATCTCAGGATCACAGTCTGAGCTGCATGGCAGATGCTCAACTGACTGAGCCACCCAGGTATCTCCACCAGACTGCTTCTAATCTAGTAGGTATGGAAGGGTATCTCATTGTGACCTTAATCTTTACATCTAGCATAATTGGGCTTGAGGAATTATTCATATAGTCATTTGCCACCGTGTTTCTGTGTCTGTGAAATACCTGTTCGTGTCATTTTCCCGTCTAATTGTCTAGATCCTAATGGTTTATAGTTTTATGTGCAGCTAAGATCTTCTCCCCGTTTGTGGCTTATTTTTTCACTTTCTTTAGTGCTTCTGGACCAACGTTAATTTAGTCGAATATCCTCTGTATTTAGTTTTTTTTTTAAGATTTTATTTATTTATTTGACAGAGATCACAAGCAGGTGGAAAGGCAGGCAGAGAGAGAGGGGGAAGCACCTCCCCACTGAGCTGAGAGCCCAACGTGGGGCTCTATCACAGGACCCTGGGATCACGACCTGAGCCGATGGCAGAGGCTTAACCCACTGAGCCACCCAGGCACCCCTAGCCTCTGTGTTTAGTTCTTTTTATGTCCTGTTTAAGAAATCCTTTCCTACCTCACCCAAACCACACTGATTGAGATTAGGGGAGATCTAGCACTTCAAGGACACTGGGGATGCAGGTACCACACTGGGGCTCATGGGTGGACTGGCAAAAAACACAGCTAGTAGCACAGATGAGCAAACACAAGCTCCAGGGGTGTGAGTCACAGGAACACCTTTCAGGTGGTGATGGTGGGTCCAGCTCTGCCACTTACTAGCTATCTGCCTGTGTAAACCTGAGTTTCTTCATTTCTAAGTAGGAGGTGAGGATGAGCAACTGATGATGGGACCAGCCTCGTGGGGCTGAAGACAAGATCAAGCTGAATAATAAGTTTGCAGATTAGCCCTTCATGAGGCACCAAGGAAGTGTGTGTCATATCAACTATAGGCTATTAGCATCATCACTGTTCACAGGCCCAGTACTACTGGGCTTGTGCCGTTCTTAGAGGGACCTAAAAATTGCCTTTGAAGAGTCAAAGATCAGACAGAAAACTGAGATTCTGAAGACCCCAGGGTGAACCAGGAATCCATGGGGGAAGTTTACCAGCACGTGTGTGTGTGTGTGTGTGTGTGTGTGTGTGTGAATGTAGTGCATAGTTCTTCTTGCTAAGAAAGCACACACTTTCCCCAAGGTCCTCACAGTCTTCATTTCAACATCCATACCCCTCATGACACTGTACTGAGACCTCTCCCTCTTTGCTGTCCCTAGTGTCTCTCCTGGGGCCTTTAAGCCTCGCACTGGGTAGCCACTTCAACACGAACACTTTTAACGAAACTTAAAAGATATGCATCATGTTATGCCGTCTAAATCATGATGCTCCCTGATTTGTCAAAAAGATAAAGCTTCTTTGTTTGTTCTTATCTTGTCTCATCTCTGAGCTGCTGAGGTCACATAGGGGAGCCACATCACACATCTGTGTGGACGGACTAGAGCCTGGTCCCCCTTCAGGCAGTGGTCCTGCTGCCCCAGTTGGGGGTTCTGGGGACTGGAGGTATTGGGTGCCCAGTGGGGCCAGGAGCAGGATCCCAAGTCTGGTCCTCTCTCCCCAGTGGCACACAAGTGGCTGGGAACAGGCCTAAAGGCCAGAAGTGGGATGGGCAACAGGAGGCTGTAGAGAGGAATGGGGCAGACGAAGCTAGGGGGAGAGAAGACAGTTGTGGGAAGTTAGACTCCCACTCCTTTGTGTCAGTTCTCACGTGGATTGTTTTCACTTAAAGACATGGGGTGAAGGGCACCTGGGTGGCTCAGAGGGTTAAACCTCTGCCTTCGGCTTGGGTCATGATTTCAGGGTCCTGGATCAAGCCCCGCATTGGGCTCTCTGCTCAGCAGGGAGCCTGCTTCCCCCCTTCTCTCCACCTGCCTCTCTTTCTGTCAAATAAATAAAATCTTAAAAAAAAAAAGAGAGAGAGAGAGACATGGGGTGAGCAGATGTTAATCAGTATGTAGCATACATTTCTTCACTGCCTACTTGGTATGGGGAATTGTGCTTTTCATGCATTATACCATTTGTTTTCATCTTCACAACCACTGTGGGGTATGGAGATTAGGACTTCCACCATTTAATAGATGAGGAAACTGGGCTTGAGGTTAGCTAACCTCCCTGAGCTCATGTAGCCAACGGGTGAGAGACCAGAGACAGACGAGTCTCCTGGATCTGTGCTCGGAACCACTGTCCTCAACGCATACCTCCTAGGACTTGGGCAACACTCACATTTTGCAGGCTGCCATGGAGACTCCACCAGCATCTTGAATGATAGAATGGGCATTGGTGGAAGCTCAGAAAATTGCTACAGAGGATCTTTTTCTTAAGAAATGCACATTTGCGGGATGGCAGCTCTCCACCGTTATGGCCACCTGTGAAGGGAGCCTGGCTGGATATGAGCGGGTCTCCATGGAAACATAACTTCCACTGGCTACTGCTTCCAATCTCTGAGAATTCATCTCAAATATAGTTCCAAAGCTTTACCTGCACCACATTTACATGTGTGGCTCTGGGGTGGTGCAGTGTAATGCTTGGGAACACGGGATTTGCTGTTCCCCGATGGGCCTGACTCATCCAGGTACCAAGTGTACACAACTGACAAGATACTTTCCCTGGGTCCCAGTTGACACCTGTATAAAGTAGGGGTACTATAGTACTTACTTCATCAATTTGTTCTAGACATTACTAAATCCTCAAACAAAATAGGTGTTGACTGTTATTTTTCCTTGCCCCCATTCCCTTCCTGCTGCCCCTGTTCCCAACTAAACTAGAATAACCAGTTCATCCCAGTTTGTTTTCTTTGTCTTTGTACTGAAAGCCCCCCTCAGTTTTGGGCAAACCTGTGTAGGTTCTCTGGGGTCAGAGAAGTCATAATGGTTTGAGTCCCACATTTACATTGGCCATTCATATTCAGGAGTTTTCTGGCCATTGGAAGGAAGACTCAGAGGCATAGAAAACTGAAACCAAAGGCAAGTGCAATTAACTATCTAATTTTGAGTCCCCACGAGCAGCGGCTGCCGTATTCATCTTTGTATTTCTTCTCCATGTTTAGTAGGCTAACTGTTAAATGAGTGAATAACAAATGTCCTAAAACACCCACAATGCAAAATGATCCCCAGTTTCAGGCTGGGAGCTCCTTGTGCCAACAGATCTCCACGGCTGGTTTCTTAAGGCTGTGTGTTACGAATGACACCAGCCTGCATCTAAATCTGGTTCTGGAATGACTTTGGAGCAGGCTTGGCCTGTGGAGGGGAAATCTTATGCATTGGGACTCCTGCCTTGAGAAACATTCATGAGTCACTGTTTGGTTAAGGACTGACTCCCACTCCTAGCCACGCTCCTCGCCCTGTTTTGGAGACTGATACAGTTTTCAATGGATTAGTAAATACTTGTCCAGGGGGTGATGACCCAGGAGGGATATCTGCCCCTGGAGAACACACAACCTACTGAGGTCCCCTCGTCACAGCATGGGGTCTATCTCCCAGGTTCTCATGCTCTGGACATGTGGAGCAAGCAGAGGAGTTTAGAATATGGGGAGAAAACATCCCCGCCTGCTGGGAGTCTAGGGGGTGGGACATGGATTGTCCTCAGTGTTCTGAGCTGGAATCCTGGCTGAGCTCCGTCACTGGTGTGGGGAGACTAACCAGGTAGTCATACTCTCGTGTCAAACAGCCCTAGCTGTGCCTCTTGGCAGCTGTGAGACCTGGGGCAAGTGACGCCCTCTCTGACCTCACCCATGAAAAGAATATGTGTAATATGGGGTCAGTACAGCTCAATAGACATAGCTGCTGTTATTGTCTTATTACTGGGATCCAATGTAAGCACCCCGTATAAGAAAGAATAGTGCCCAAATCAACAACAAATACAGAAGGGAATGTCAAACAGCAAGCACTCAATAAATGTTAGCAACTGTTATTAAGAGCTTTTAAATCATCTTCTACTTCCTGTGCGTGAGTCACCCAGTTTCCCTGTGAATACTAGAAGCTTATTTAAGAACTTCTGTGAAACATGTAAGTAGTATTCCCACTCAAAATGCATCACCTGAATCTAATAATGAGGAAGTCCTGACAAACCCAAACTGAGGGAGATTAAGCAAAATAACTAGCCTGTACACTTAAAAAATGTCAAGGGTATGAAAGACAAAGGCTGAGGGACTGCTCAGATTAGAGAGGGTTGAGGACATAGGACCGCTAAGAACGGTGGGTAAGCATGGACTGGATCCTGCACCAGAAAAAAAACAAACAAAAAACCCCCCCAAAAAAACTGCTATAAAGAATATTACTAGTGTAATTGGTAAAATTTAAACAAGGTCTGTGGATTAGGTAATAATGTTATATCATTGCTAAAGATTCTCGTTTTGATAATTGTCCTGTGGTTGTAAAGGCAAATTACTTGTCCTTGAGAAATCACTTGGAAGTATTTAGGAAGAATGGGTCCTAATGCCTCCAACTTACTCTTGAGCAGTTCAGGAAAAAAAAAAAAATCTGTATGTATGAAAACTAATGAAAAAGCAAATGGACCTAAATGTTCATTGGTGAATCTGGGTGAAGGGTATATATTTTTGAACTATTTTTGCAACTTTAATGCACATTTGAAATTATTTAAAAATAGGGGTACCTAGGTGGCTCAGTTGTTAACTGTATGCCTTCTGCTCAGGTCATAATCCCAAGGTCCTGGGATCAAGCCCTGCATCGCGCACCCTGCTTGGCGGGAAGCCTGCTTCTCCCTCTCCCTCTGCTACTCCCTGTGCTTGTGCGCTCGCTCTCTTTCTCCTCTCTCTCTCTCGCTGTCAAATAAATAAACAAATAAAACCTTTTTAAAAAAAGTAAAAGAAGTTATTTAAAAGTAAAAATGAAAACATAATTAACATAAAGAAACTACCAAACCCTTAGAAGAAGAAACAGTGCAGTTAGGCAAACAGTGAGAAGCCTTCCACCTCCTGGTCCTGTTTCCTCACCATCCCCTCTTGTGGTCAGCCTGGAAGGACCAGCTGTGTACTAACAGGCAGCTTTAGAATCGCCCATAGAGGCAGGGACAGGTGCTGGACTTGTTTGCACATGTGGTAAGGAGAGAAAGGCAATGGATGGATCCAGCACAGTGCAGTGGCCAGTGGGAAGGGGTGGGGGCTCCAGTAGCATTATTTGGCCTGCTTGCAGTTTTTTAACCTAGATGTCTCAGGAAGGGCAGGGTGAAAAGCACCGTGATGCTGGAAGAAACTGTTCTAGCATTGAGATGCTTCTTTATCCAGGGAAGATGAACTTGGCTTCCCAGGAGAGGAGCAGTGCCCACCATTAGCCAGAAGAGGGCGCTCTCTCTCCCCGCATCATGCTGGGAAACCGACTTTTCTTTCTTTTTTCCTTTTTTTTTTTTTTTTTAAGATTTTATTTATTTATTTGACAGACAGAGATCACAAGTAGGCAGAGAGACAGGCAGAGAGAGAGGGGGAAGCCGGATCCCTGCTGAGTAGAGAGCCCCATGTGGGACTCTATCCCAGGACCCTGAGATCATGACCTGAGCCAAAGGCAGAGACTTAACCCACTGAGCCACCCAGGTGCCCCAAAACCAACTTTTCTACTTTGGGTGTGTTCACAGTGGTTTCCCAGATCTGCAGGGTCAGGTGATGGAGGCGGGGCCTGAAAGTGAGGGTTGGCTTCTCTCTTCATTTAAGATGTGATACTTTGTTCATTGTAGATGATTTATGTTCTGCATAAATTTAGATTAATTACTCAAGATTAATTACTGAAAATATTGTGAAAAATATTATTGATCTTGATTAGTGAGTTGTCAACCCCTTAAATGTTCCATCTGAGGCCAGGGCCTCATTTGCCTCTTCCTAGTCCCACCGTGGCAGATCAAACCCATTAATTACAACACCACCAGCTCAGTTTGTGATTGGTCAGATGAGGTCTGCAGTTAATAGGCCCTTTTGTACCATAAAGAAAGGGTTGGCTAAGAGAATTAATCCTGAAAACCTAAATTCCTGCCTTTGATGTGACTTTACAGTCAGTGGCTTGGGCCAGACGTCATTATCTCTCAGTTTTCTCATCTGTAAAACGGAGATCACAATTCCTTCTTTGCACAGTTCATTCTGAAGGCAGAATATCATCCAACTGAGTACTTCCTGAGGGCCAGATGCTGTGCTGAGTCTGCCCTTTATTTATAAACTCACAAAATTGTCAAGTTTTACCATATAAGAGCTATTATCATCCCCGTTTTTGAGGATGAGGAAATAAGCACAGAGAGACTTGCCGAAGGTTGAACAGCCAGTAAGCAGAAGTGCATATGCTTTCACCTTCACACAAGCATTCTCAGTGCGGGGCAGGAGGTGGGGGTGGGGGCAATCTCCATCCCTGTGGAGGCATTTGGCAATATCTGGAGATATCCTGGGTTGTCATGACTAGGGGGGTGCTACTAGCATCCAGTGGGTAAAGGCCAAGAAAGCTGCTAACCACCAAGCAATGCATGAGGCAGCCCCCACAACACAGAATTATCTGGACCAACATGTCAGTAGTGCTGAGGTGGAGAAGCCCGCTCACTGCTCTGCAGCTGAGATCGGGGAGCTATATGAGAGCTTAACACGCAGGCTCCCTGAAAGACAGATGCTATGTGGAGGTGGTTGCTTTCTTTCTTTTGTCTCAGTTGACCTGGATTCTCTTGGTTATTCAGGGACCCAAGTTCCCCTGGCTTAGCGCCCTCACACGACGGTTGAGAAGATGGGTTTTTGTTTTGTTTTGACATATAATGTATTATTTGCCACAGGGGTACAGGTCTGTGAATCATCAGGCTTACATAATTCACAGCACTCACCATAGCACATACCCTCCTCAATGTCCATAACCCAACCACCCTATCCTTCCCCACCTCACCCCCCAGCAACCCTAGTTTGTTTTGTGAGATTAAAGAGTCTCTTATGGTTTGTCTCCCTCCTGATCCCATCTTGTTTCATTTTTTCCTTCCCTACCCCATACAGCTCCCTGCCCTTCCTCTCAAATTCCTCATAACAGAGAGATCGTATGATAATTATCTTTCTCTGATTGACTTATTTCGCTCAGCACAATACCCTCTAGTTCCATCCATATCATTGCAAATGGCAAAATTTCATCTCTTTTGAAGGCTGCATAGTATTCCATTGTATATAGATACCACATCTTTCTCCTTTCATCTGTCGATGGACATCTAGGCTCTTTCCATAGTTTGGCTATTGTGAACATTGCTGCTATAAATATTTGGGCACATGTGCCCCTCTGGATCCCTACATTTGCAGAGAAGATGGGCTTTGGATTCAGAGCACCGTAATGTGCTTTTAACAATGATTTATCACACACCTGCTATATGCTGGCCTTGTCCCAGGCCATGCAGACACAGATAGGTGTCTCTGCCCCGACAGAGGTGTCTAGAGAGAGCCGGACAGACATAAGACAACACACAGCTCATACATAATCATATACTATGATACATGCCACGTAGCAAAAGACATAGGCCCCATGGAAGAGAATAAAAGAAAAGACACTAGTAGCAAGGCTTTTCTGAGAATGTGACATTTAAGCTGAGACTTGGAGGTGGGAGGAAGGAAGAGTTCTGTATATGGAGGGAACAGATGTGCAAAGGTCCTGAGGTGGGCACTGAAAGCCACTCAGTGTGAGGGGAGGCCAGTGGGGGAGGAGAGAGGAAAGGAACAATGTTACTTTGAAGAGGTAGGTGGGTAGAGGCCATAGGAAGGAGCTTTGTCTTTATGCCAAATGAAGGATCTCTGAAGGATTCTAATTAGAGCAGTGACATGCCAAGGCCAGTCCTTCAAAATGCGACCTTTTTGAAGTCCAAGCACAGCCTTGCGTGTTAGATGCTGTGTGAGGCCAAAACCCAGAGCCTGCTTCATCACCTGGAAACCATCACACCAAGGTCTTGGTCCCAATTAAGCAGCCTTAAACAAGACACCTCCCCTCATGGTTGGGGTGAGGGAAGCTGGCTCTGAACCGTGATAACCAGAGCGATTTGCATACATTATAAGATTATTGCTATGGCTCATTTGTTACTAGACAAAGAGTGACATCAGTCACTGGAAACACCTATTTGGGTCAGGCGGCTTGTCCATGCTAGTAGTGGGGATTTTCCCACAAACCCTTTATTTCCTTTTCCTACTTTTGCTACTTTCTTTTTGCTACTCAGCCTGTGCACTTGCACTCCCCCTGAAATGCCCATTGTGTCTTTCTCCAATTCTGAGGTATCCTTTGCCCCAGTATATTGCTCCCACCGACTCCTGTTCCACCAGGGCCCATGGTGGCTGGCTGTGGCTCCCAATGATGTATGGGACCATGTGTCTGAACATCTGCTCCTTATTTTTGACCATTCATATGGCATTCAGGGAACTCTTCCATGAGGGCTTAGTGAGGCTTTGGGGGACCTGACTGTCCCTGCCCAATTGGGATGGTATTTCTCAAGGTGTATGTTGCTCAAGATATTGAAAGGACTTACAGAAAGAAAAGAGTTCTATGGACAACAAAGTCAGGACACCCTGCCTCAGGACACTGAAGCAGCTTTCCTCTTTTTTTTTTTTTTTTAAGATTTTATTTATTTCATAGAGATCACAAGCAGGCAGAGAGGCAGGCAGAGAGAGAGAGAGAGAGAGAGAGAGGAGGAGGAGGAGGAGGAGGAAGCAGGCTCCCCACTGAGCAGAGAGCCCAATTCGGGGCTCAATCCCAGGACCCTGGGATTACAACCTGAGCCAAAGGCAGAGACTCTAACCCACTGAGCCACCCAGGCGCCCCTCTGAAGTAGTTTTCTTTATTGCAGGACTTTTCAGAGCATTTAATGTGCTAATGTGCTTTATAAATCTCCAGGGAGTAACATATTTATCCTTTTTTCTAGGAGCATCTTACAGACTAGTGCTCAGAAGTACATGCCCCAGGAAACAGCATCCACAGCCACTAAGTGGCAGAAGGAAGGACACTTCAAAGTGATCAGTGTAGGTCAGGCCAGTGTCTGCCTTTCCTTCCGGGCTCCGGACTCCAGGCTCCTGGAAGGAACTGTCTCAAACCCTCAATTCCCAGCACAGGATGGATGAGTGTGGTCTTTCTGCTTCCCTTGAGGCTGCAGTAGAGCCTCCCGTCCCTGACCCCCTCCATGTTATCAGTGACTCCTGGAGCTGGCTGAAAACTGCACTTGGCTCAGTCGAAGAAAACATGTTGGCAAGGGCATTGTTTAATCTGCTTTAAAAAATAAAAAGCGTTTTAACTCTTCTATCTTCCTTTTTAATTACTAAAAAGTAAATATTCTTGTAGAAACAAACAAACGAAATAACCCAACAATACCCAGATGTGTAACAGTAAAAAATCGAAGTCTCCTTTGGTCTGCTTCCTGTCCCCCACCTATAGTGTTTGTTCCTTATTAAGGTTTTGCTGTGCCTGGTTTGGCAGGCTAGATGGCTGGTCTGGAGCCCGAGGGACTGGATTCAGTCTCTCTGGTCTGGAGTTCGAGGGCCTGGGTTCAGGCCCCAGGTGAGACCAGCTAGCTGTGTATCCTTGGGTGTAAACCTCAGTTTGCTCATCCATAAAATGGAGGAAGCATAGAAGGGCCGAGGGGAGTACTAAGTAATATGAAACACAGAAAGTACTCAGCAAAGCCTCTGCACCTAGCTGACTTTGGTTAAATTAGAGGCATAGCATTTTCTTTCTGAAATCCAGATACTTTTCCCCCCTAAGTCCAGTTCTGTGCAGTTGAATGTGCTAATTACAGAATGGGGTCAATCTTCAGACTGTTTATGTGATTTTTTTTTAAAGATTTTATTTATTTATTTAAGAGAGAGACAGTGAGTGAGAACATGAGCGAGGAGAAAGTCAGAGGGAGAAGCAGACTCCCCATGGAGCTGGGAGCCTGATATGGGACTCGATCCTAGGACTCCAGGATCATGACCTGAGCCGAAGGCAGTCGTCCAACCAACTGAGCCGCCCAGGCGCCCGATTTTTTTTTTTTTTTAAAGTCCTCAAGGGCAGTTACTATATGCAGAAGCCACTATACAGAGGTTTATATTATTTTTCAAATTCATATTCAAACAATCAAAATTAAAAATTCAGAAATGGATTAGTCGGCTCTCTCATCTTACAGGTTAACTTTTTTTTTTTTTTTTCAAAATTACAAAAGGAAATTTATTTCAAAAGGGTAAGGGAACATTTACACTTGAACAAAGTGATAATAGGTGTCTTGAAAAAGAAAAAAAATTCATGGCATGAAGTTCTTTCAAATTTTTGAAGCAAAAATAACCTAAGTTGTGGACTGTGGCCTTAGGGAAGGTGAGAGGAATGATGAGGTGGTAAAGGAGGGAACACAGCCAGCTCAGTATCGGCCTTGAGAAAGTAAAGTCACTTCTGCTCAGCTTTGAGGTTACAAATATGCTTTAAAAAAGAAAAAGCAAAAAAAAAAGAAAAAAAGAAAAAAGAAAAGTTACACTTAATGTTCAAATTTATATAACTGTAGTCCCAATATAGTTTCCTTTAAAAAAAAAAAAAAGATTTATTTATTTGACACAGAGAGAGAGAGAGAGAGGGACAGAGCACAAGCAGGGGGAGCAGCAGGCAGAGGGAGAAGGAGGAGCAGGTTTCTCCACTAGCAGGAAGCCTGATGCAGGGCTTGATCCAAGGACTCCGGAATCATGACCTGAGCAGAAGGCAGACGTTTAACTGACTGAGCTACCCAGGTGCCCCCCAATATAGTTTCTGTACTTGAAATGGCTTTAGGCCACCTACTGATGCCTCTGAGGTCCAGACTATCTGGTCACAGTTTTCAACTGGCAATTCTATGTTCCTATGTCTGTTCAGTTGCCAAGGGAGCTGAGGTTCAGCTCGTAATCTTTTGGAATGTTTCGAGATTATTGCCACCCCTCCATAGTCAAGATGACCAACTTCTTTTGCTCACTTGTATCATTCTAGTCTTTAAAAAATTTTTTTCTCATAAACATGTGCAGTATTCTAACAAAGGGGTTTGCTTTTTACCCAGTAGAGGAGGTTAGCTTTTTTAAAAAGATTTTATTATTATTTTTTAAGATTTTATTTATTTATTTGACAGAAATCACAAGTAGGCAGAGAGGCAGGCAGAGAGAGAGAGGAGGAAGCAGGCTCCCCACTGAGCAGAGATTCCCGATGTGGTGCTCGATCCCAGGACCCTGGGATCATGACCTGAGCTGAAGGCAGAGGCTTTAACCTGTTGAGCCACCCAGGCACCCCTTAAGATTTTATTTTTAAATCATCTCTACACCCAACGTGAGGCTCGAACCCTCAACCCCGAGATCAAGAGTCACATGCTCTGCTGATTGAGCCAGCCAGGGGTCCCCAGGTTAGCTTATTTTTGATGCTGGGAACTAAACCCTATCCCAGGATCCTTACAGGATTGTTACTGCCGTAGGCAATGCCATGCCTTTAAATTCAGCTTATGAAAGTCTTTATTCTTTTTATAAATTCAGGTAGGACTGCCAGATAAAACACAGGATAGGATGTCCAATTAAATTTGAATTATCTAAAAATCAAATTTACCTAGGGGTGCCTGGGCGGCTCAATCAATTAAGCGTCTGACTCCTGATTTTGGTTCAGGTCATGATCTCAGGGTCCTGGGATTGAGCCCCGAGTCGGGCTGTGCAGGGAATCTGCTTGAGATTCTCTATCTCCCTCCCCCTGCTTGCTCTGTCTCTCTCTAAAATAAATAAATGAATATTAAAAAAAAAAAGCAAATTTACCTAGTGCCCTGTATTTTTATTTGCTAAATCTAATGAGCCCTACATTCAGCAAACTTAAATAATTACTTTTAAGGGGTTATAGACCCATTTACAAACAACTTAAACTACTTTTATACATTTAATATATCCCATTTCCTTGTAAACGACTTTAGTTGTCTGAACTAATAAAAAAAAAAAAAAGCCACCTTTTAAAATACTAAGTAATTCTCTTTTTTTTTTTTTTAAGAATTTTTTTGTGTTTAAGTAGTCTCTACACCCAATGTGGGGCTCGAACCCACAACCCTAAGACCAAGAGTCCCATGCTCTACTAATTGAGCCTGCCAGGCGCCCCTAAATACTAAGTAATTCTAATAAATTAAACTTACAAAACACTGTTAACTCCACATTCTTATAAATGTTCCAGATCCATGCATGAATTCAGAAAGGCTTCAACGTAAAGCCACAACTCTAAATTGATCCCCCTAACTGCCCAGTTGATGTCGGAGTTACAAGATTGTCAGTTAAATAGTCCAAGATCTCTCGCATGTTACAAGTTCGTGAAATGCGCATATGTACAAATTCCTTAAGAGGCCCGAAAAGCATGGACAGCACTCAATTCTAAATCTTCCTCCGGCTGGGAGAGGCCGATTTGCCTAGGAAGGCAATCATCACCCTTTTCCCTGGAGATTCAGAGAAGCCTGTTGTTGACGCCAGGGATCAGCCTGTCACCAGGAGCTCAGGAAACCATTATTTCCTTCCATGTACTATTTGGGGTTATCTCCTTAGGATGCCTGAGCGTGCTCGGCAAGAGATTTTGGCCAGGATGCTGCCTGGATGTATGTTAGTGATACATGCGTGCTTCTCCCTTTTCCCGCCCATCTCTTCAAGAGGGGGGTGGCCCAGAGATCCCAATGCTACCCTCCACTTATTCTCATCACCCGCCTTCTTCACAGAAGAATTTTCCTTGCCAAAGTCTGCAAATCTCACCCGGGGCTTAGGACTTGACTGGATTTTGCATTTCGGATCGTCCCGGCTCCATGTCCACCTCTCTAAAACTCATTTTACTTGGGTTGAAATCCTACAGTTCTTGAAAAACCTTCCTTTCTTCGGGTCATACATCTCTCACAAACATTAAGATCATACCTGACTGAACTGTGATCTCTCCAGGGGCTTTCACTGGCTATTAGTCCTTCAAGTCCAAGGATATTTTACGGACCCATTCCAGCAGACCAGCACTTGCTCTCCCTGGCAATACCCTACCAGCCTTCGGTGTGTTACACTGTAAACGGTAAAACTGCCTATAACATTATGTAACTCAAAGCAGAGTTGATCTTAATTACGCCCACCAGGGCAATTAGAGAGTCAGAGCCTGGGTGTGTCCCAGGACAGCTGGCTGCGAAACCCCAGTGAGGACAGAAAGCCTGGCCGGATTTCCCACTGACCCCTGCCTCACCATCCCCTCCACAGAAGCCTTCCTCACCCCAGCTGCCCTCTTGGGGTGGACCACTTCCGAGTTATCCATTCTCAGGAAAAGGCACATGGCATGCCACTGCAGGGCTGATGACCAGATGTCACAGCTGGTTCCCGACTGGGATAGGAGAGACTCTGCAGGGGATGGTCCCTCAATTACGCAGGCCAATTTCCGCACCCGAGTGACAAAAACAGGGGCCCCTAAAAGACTAGACCCCTTTCTTCATTTCCTTGGGGAAAGAAGCCCATGATCTTCAGTTCCTCAGAGAAGTGAAAGTAGCAACAAGGAATCCAGTCATTCCTGTTATCCGCAGGCTTTATAAGTCAGCTGAGCCCAAGGAGGTGGCCCAGAGCCCTTGAACGCCAGCCACCACGGTCCTCTCGCTGAATCCGGAGCCCTGCCAGGATGCCCCGGCTGCCCGCCTTCCCGCTGCTTCTCCTCCTCTCCATCAGCAGTGCCCAGGCCCTGAGGCTCTGCTCCTTCAACGTGAGGTCCTTTGGGGAAGCCAAGAAGGAAAACAAGAATGCCATGGACGTCATCATGAAGGTGAGACCCCTTCCTGGTCACGGAGAGCGGTGGATCCCCCTCATGCGCTCTCTCTGCCTTTGGACTTCAAGAGACTCAGGAGAAATTTCACCCAAGTTAGTCTCTAGGGGGAAGGTAGCAGCTGCCTTTGCATTCAGTCGCAGTACTGACAGCAATAATGCCAATAACCACATCCCCCTCTCCGGGCTTCATGTCATCCTCGGAACATGAGGGGCGTTCGGGAGCTACGACGGCTCCTCCCTGTGGGATTGTTCGGGGGTTTGTGTGAGTTGGTAAATGTAAAGCTCCTAAAACAATATCTGGCTCCTAGTAAGCTCCAGGGAAGGGCTGGCTAATACCATGATTTTTATTACCATTTACTGAATGCCCCCGCCAGGCACCACGAATCCACGATTTCATTCCATCACTCTCAAGAAGGAGGGTTATTACCCCCCATGAAGAGATGAACAACAAAAGGTGTAGTGACCTCATGTAGGTGGGGGGTGGGTGGAGGGGGAGCTGGGATGCCAGCCCAGCCTGGTCTTTCTATCTTTTTCTCCATCACTACAGCACAGATTTCTTTCTTTCCTTTCCTTCCTTCCTTTCTTCCATCCTCCCTTCTCTCCCTTCCTTCCTTTTCTTTTTCTTTCCTTCCTTCCTTTCTCTCTCTCCTTCCCTCCTCCCCACCTCTCCCTCCTTTTCCACCTTACACCCATCAACCTTTTCCCAACTACCAATTCTAAACTTTCTCTCCACTTAGATAAAACCTCCCTGGGTTGTATGACCAAGGTCCGGAGTGGCTGCTCACGTTTCTCTGGAGTCGACTAACTTTGTCTTTACCTGACACGTTAACTAATCTCTGATGATGCTGGGAGCTGAAACCTTTCCCAGGACTCTGTCTGGGTATTACCACCCTAGAAAATCCTGTGGGCACCATGGTATGGTGGGAGCACCGCAAGCCTTGGGTTCAGATCCTGCCCAGCAGCTGTGAGAGGAAGCTCGGGAATTCCCTTCTCCTCCCTGAACCTCTGGGCCTTTCAGCAATTGGGCCTCACACAACCTGTGACACTGGTTGGCAGAGAGAACTCAAGGTGTGGAAGGGCCCCAGGAGAGCCTGGGACGGGGCAGATGATCACAAACAGAGCCGCTACTGTTGGGATTAATACACAAAATGGATTAGAACAAGGACTACACGCTCTGTTCTTATTTAGATCGTCCTCTCCCTGGCTGGCCCTGCCCTTTGGATGGCACCCAAGGCCTTCCAGCGGCAGTCGTTTAACCAGAACAACCATGCCCAACCTGTGGGCGCCGAGACTCCCTGGCACTACAGGGAGCTCTGACGTGCCGGGAAACTATTTTCCCTGCTTCCTCACACAAGGGCACACGGAGCGTGGGTACCTATGAGTTCCCTAGTGCCGATCACCTTCCTCACTTATTCTACCCAGGAAAAGTCATCACAATCTTAAGAGGCTGTCTTTTTGGTTCTTGGAGATTCCATCATTGGGGCCCTACACTTAGGACCTCCCTGGAGCTGCCCCGTCCTAGAGAGCCCACTGATGGACAGCCCGTCACACCGAACACCAAGCACATGGGAAGTCTCTGTCAAGGAATCCTTACCTAACCCCACTGCTGCAGAACCATCCCATAAACAGAGGCCATCCCCAAAGACTGCCAGAGCCAATGAGAGCACTTACAGTGAAACCCGAACCCAGATATTCAGGGCAGTAATACTCACAGGGCCTTGTGTCTGCGTACCTGCTTCTGGCCAGGAATTTTCTATTTTTATTTTTATTTATTTATTTATTTGAGAAACAGAGGGAGAGAGAGCAGGAGAGAGGAGCAGAGGGAGAGACAGCCTCCACACTGAGCAGGAAGCCCAATGTGGGTCTCCATCCCAGGACTCTGGGATCACGACCTGATCACGACTTGAGCCAAAGGCAGACGCTTAACCAACTGAGCCATCCAGATGCCTCCATATTCTTATTTAATATTATGACATAGGTGGCATTCCCCCCACTTTGTAACAGAGAAGGCAGACTCAGAATGGTGAAGTGCCGTACCCAGGATTCCCTAGCAGGTAAGCAGAAGAGCCAGGATCAAAGGCAGCCATATGAACCAACCCTATTAGAGAAGATGCCTTTTCCACCCTTCCATACCGGCTTGATCACTTTGGAGATGAGCCGGGCTTCATCATGCTGTTGTCTATGACCTTCATCAGGGAGGCTGGAGAGTGAAGGAGACCTGCCTTCTCCAACTTGGACTTGCTGGCTGGCATTATGGGCAGTTCTCCAGATGCCAAACCCTGCCTGGGCAAGGCTGCTTCTGTCCCATTCCTCAGTCTGTGTCCTTAAAGAGCAAAGTTTGTTCATCCAACAAATACTGAACGTAGGCCAAGTACTCGATGCTCTGAGGCACTCGGGTTGAGATGGGGGACATGGGAGGCATCGTCTCCCACAGCACATGGTACTTACAATTTTGGGAGTAGCCAGGCCCTTATCAGGCAGCATCCAAG
This sequence comes from Mustela erminea, assembly GCF_009829155.1. Classification (NCBI taxonomy): domain Eukaryota; kingdom Metazoa; phylum Chordata; class Mammalia; order Carnivora; family Mustelidae; genus Mustela; species Mustela erminea. Next base: position 26,851,823 of record NC_045614.1, on the reverse strand, counting down.
TTCAGCCTCACAAGCCCTCTGGTTGCCTTTTGCACATGGGCAAGTGGAGTTCAGAGCAGAGACGGACATAGTCCCTGGTCATGGAGCCAGTAAGTGTGAGAGCAAAGGCTGGGACCCTGGCCTAATGGACCCTCTCTGGGCTCTGTCCCCTCCTGTACTGTACGGTTCCCTCCTGTACGGTACGGCTTCATAGGCTGCTCTTGGCCCCAGAGTCTTCATAAGATTTCTCTAGACTGCTCCTTCCCGTCTTTCCAGGCCCACTCGCAGCACAATACCGCTTGCTGGGAAGGCTTCACTGCTGGCCGAGCTCAGCCTCTCCTCCCTCCCATCTGTAAAGGGAGTCAGGAAAATCTCCAGTTTCAGGTCTGAGAGGGCCTTCTGGGGGGCCTCTCATCTCTGGAGGCTCATTCTGAGGAGATAGATTCAGGGAGAAGTATTTTTTCCTGGCCTGAAACGGGGGCAGGGAAAACATGTATCAGTGATAAGATTTGAAAAGTGAGTATTTAATCACTGGGGAAAACGCTCAGAACATCACTGAGGCTGAAAAACAAGAACAAAAAAACCAATCAGACCCAAACTGTGTGATAAACACTGCCCCACTGTTTGCAGAGCTTCTTTTCCAGGCCAGGGACTGGACTGAATGCCTTAGATCTATCATATCCTTTAATCCCCATGACATCCCCAGGAGGAGGATTTCATCCCAGGTTATAGATGAGGAATCTGGCGGATTCGGGGAGCTTAAGTGACTTGCTCAGGGTCACACAGCTGGTGAGCAATAGAGTCAAGATACGACTCTGAGGCCATTTGATGCTAACTAACAGGCGAGTTATTTTGATGTCATTTTGTAAATACAAGTACAGAAATCATGTGAGAAGTGTCTGGGTGATGGGTTTAGAGGTCATCAGGTGATTTTTTTTTATAGTCTTTTCTGTATTTTTCAAATTTCTACAAAAAGCAACATTATTTTTATAATTAGAAAACTGTTAACAAAATTATTTTTTAAAGCACTGGCTAGGAAATGTATTCCCATTTTTCTTATGCTGCCATAAAGAAGAGTTAAACACGGGAAGGTATTTGTGCTTCATAAACTGGGCTCAAATGGCTCCAGTATGGCTCCCTGGGCCTCTCTCTCTCTCTCTCCTTCCCTCCCTTCTCTCTTTCACTCATGCCAGATGCTGTAGAGTTGTGAGTAAAGCAAGGCCTCACAGGTCATCTGGGACACAGCAGGCGCCTGACAGAATTTTGTTGGATGGATAAACAAGCGAGTGGAGAGATGGGCAGGAGGATGGACGGACTGTTAAAGCTCTAGGGTTCGTCCCCAGGAGAACGCTGATGGTGAGATCCATCGCTCACTGCGCTGTAGGTTCCAGTCTATAGGAAATTCGTCCAGAGGTTCAGAGGCAAGTACTCAAGGGACATGGAGATCTGCTGGAGTAACTGCTGGAGATGTGGGGCTTTGGAGTGGTGTTTTTTTTTTTTTTTGGTTTTGGTTTGTTTTTGTGCGGGCAAAGAGCTGTAAGCAGGGAATCTAAAAGCTCAACCTTTCTGCTCAGGAAATGCAGTCTGAACCCTGGTCCGTTTTTGCCCTGCACCAGTGGATGACATTCAAAAGGAGCAATCACAGGAATATGGTGATTACTTCGGCCGTTGAGCAAGTGGTCAAGAGGGGCTCTGTAGCAGATGATCCCATTATCCACATTCACACGATGTTCAGGTTACTTAGCCACGCTGAGGCTGAATGCCCAACTATATATACAGTGGGGATAGTAAGAGGACCTGCATCAAAGGGTTATTATAAATTCAGTGAGTCGATGGTAAGAGCTAACACTTACTTTTTTAAAATATTTTACTTATTTATTTGACGCAGAGAGAGAGCACAAGCAGCGGGAGAGGCAGGCAGAGGGAGAAGGAGAAGCACACTCCCTGCCAAGCAGAGAGAGAGCCTGGATGCAGGGCTGAGTCCCAGGACCCTGGGATCGTGACCTGAGCCGAAGGCAGATGCTTAACCAACTGAACCACCTAGGCACTCTGCAGTTTTCTTTTTTTAAATAACACTTTAATTTTTTTAAATTACGTATAATTTTTTAAAATATAAATTTAGAATTTTGAAACTAATTTTAGTAAGTAAAAAACAGTCATTAGGGACTATTTTGAAAATATAGAAACATATAAAGAAGTGTTATCACTGGAAGATAAGAGCTACTGGCGTTTAGGACATTATGAGCATTTTTCTACACAAAAATAAATACATAAATTTGCATCTGTTTTTCAGCACGGAGACTACCCTCTATCATCAGTTTTGCATCCTGCTTTTGTATCAGAAGCATTTCACATGCTGTTATTATTTATTTATATATTTTGTTAATAATTCTTTTAAAACATGCCTTTTTCAAGCAGGGGAAGGTACAGAAGGAGAAAGAGAAAATCTTAAGCAGGCTCCACGCCCAGCACAGAGCCCAGCATGGGGGTCGATCTCACACCCCTGAAATCATCACCTGAGCTGAAATCAAGAGTCAGACGCTCAACAGACTGAGCCACTGAGGGACCCATTCACATGACTCTTAATTCTATATAATGCCCTATGTTATCTTTCATTTAATGGTTTCCTATTCGGGGATAGTTAGGTTGTTTCCAATTTTGTTGTTGTCGTCCGTTGCAATGTATCTTCCTCTTTGATCTATACAAGTTATAATAGTAGTAGTAATAATTTACTGAGTGCCTCCTATACTGCTCTCACTGCTCCAAGTGCCCATTTAATCCTCCAGCAACCCTGTGAGTGAAGAACTATCATCATTCCAATCTATAGATGAGGACACTGAGATGCAGAGAGGTAGTAGATATTACATTATGATAGGAGACCTTCCTCCAGGTGGGAAAACTAGGCCAAAGGGTAAGTACATTCTCCAAGGATTTTGATCCATACTTTAAAGAGTATTTTTTAAAAATATTTTAGTTATTTTTAAGTAAGGGGTTCAAACTCGCAACCCTGAGATCAAGATTTGCATGCTCCACCAACTGACCCAGTCAGGTGCCCCTAGATTAAAGTGCCTTCAAGAAAGGTCTGACAGTGACAGGTAACTAAATCAGCAGGCTGGCTTGGTGGCCAGACCCAGCTCTCCCTGTATTCTAACATCATCATGGGCTTTGTAGCCACATGATCCTGAATTCAAATCCTGACTCTACCATCTATATACTGGCTGTGTGACTTCAAACTTCTCATCCAATCACTCTAAGCCTGATTTCTGCTTATGATTATCTCGTAAGGTTGGTGAGGTTCAGAGTAGGATCACAATAAATGTTAGCCCTTGTAATTTTTATTATTATAATTTTGTTGCCAGGTGAACTAGGGAGACCCATATCCAGCTGTGTCCCTCTCACTTACTAAGAGCTTAATAAATATTTGTAGTTGTTATTGTGATTATTCAAGCAAAGCCAAGATATAGGACACGTGATCATATGATCATTGGCTCTGGATTCAGACTGCCTAGATTTGCCCTCGGTATCAGCCACTTTCCAACGGAGTGACTTTGGGTAGTTTACTTGACTTTCCTGGAGCCCTAGACTCCTTATCTTTACAATGGACTTAACTGGGGCACCTGACTGGCTCAGTCGGTGGAGCTTGTGACTCTTGATCTCAGGACTGTGAGCTTGATTTTCACATTGGCCATAGAGGTTACTTAAAAATAAAAACTTTACTAAAATAAAATAAAATGGACATAACAATATTACCTACCTCAGGAAGTTCCTCACTTGTTTCAGCAATGAAGTTAATTACTTTAACCAAACACTAATCCTATACTTAAAACATAGTGCCCAATAAAAGAATTTATTATGTGTAGATTATTTGCCTGAAGACATCTGGGAATTCTGTCTCTGCAGGTCATCAAACGCTGTGATATCATACTCCTGATGGAAATCAAGGACAGCAACAACAGGATCTGTCCTACTCTGATGGAGAGATTAAATGGGTAAAGACGGGGTGGGGTGGGGTGGGAGGCCTGGACCGCCTGCAGGCTCAAGGTTAAGTGCAAGGATATCTGAAAAGCCCGGGGGAACTGAAACTAGTGTGAAAGCCAGCACTGCCCTGACCACCACATCACATGGCCAACACTGCCCCAGCTTCCAACTCCAGTAGCTGCAGTCTTGAGAACTTTCGACTAGCTAGTTTTAATATGATAAAGCAAAATAGAGGAAATGCATGAGGAGCCAAGACAGAGAGAGAAATGAAAAAGACAAGAGGTTTTCAGACAAGAGATTGAAATCAGAACTACTGTCATAAAGAAAAGATTAAGTACAAGTATGAAGTTACCATACGCCTACAGGCTGGAATACTACGTAGCCATTAAAAACCACATTCACTACAGAATATGTTAGAGCTAAATATTCAGCACAGGAAGACAACTGCAGTAATCTTGAAAGCAATTCAAAAAAGGTTCATAACTGTAGATAGAGTGGCCCATTTTAGTGATCACATTACTACTATGCCTGAGTAAGAGGGTGTTTGAGTTTGCACGGGGACAGAGGAGAGAATGGGAGGATAGGCTCCAACTATTAAGAGTGGTTACTTTGGGTCAGGGAGGTGGGTGTGATTGCGGAACCACTGTGGATGGGGTCACTGAAGAAATAGGGAACATTTACTTTTTATTTTATATACTTGTATATGATTTGAATATCTTACAAAAAGCCTAGATTGATTTTATAAATTCAAAAAACCCCAAAAGATAATGTCCTCAAATAATTTATAATTTTGGATTATAGTTATGATTTACATTCTTTCTTAAAGAATAATCAGCAGACCTAGCCACCTGAAAATCACCCCAAAGTGAGTTAAAAAGGCACATTCCAGAACTTCCAGGCTATTGAACGAGAATGTCTGCGGGATCCCTGGGAGTGATCTTCATCTAAGTAGCCTTCCCGGGTGATTCTGATGCACTCCAATTTTTTAAAACTTTTTTTTTTTTTTTAAAGATGTTATTGATTTATTTGACATAGAGTGAGATCACAAGTAGGTAGAGTGGCAGGCAGAGAGAGAGGAGGAAGCAGGCTCCCTGCTGAGGAGAGAGCCTGAAGTGGTGCTCAATCCCAGGCCCCGAGATCAAGATCATGATCCCAGCTGAAGGCAGAGGCTTAACCCACTGAACCACCCAGGTGCCCCAATTTTTAAAAACTTCTAATATAATGTTTCCTTTGTACATGCATGATAAGATTATACCACAAACTAGAACATATGATAATATGTAACAAGTAGTTCAATTATGTCAAAAGAAAAACAAAACAAAAAATATTTAAAAGATTCAAAAGCGGTGAATCAAAGGCTGACAACAGCTATTGCAGAGCAAAAATTACAAGGAATTTAAATATGGTGTCTTCTCTATATTGTCTGTATTTTCCAAGTTTTCTACAACAAGAATGTTATACGCCCTTTCCTTTTTCTTATGATGTATTTTAAACATTCTTAAGAGCACAGAGAAAATGCTAACAACCATGTAATCTACCATCCAGTACATCTGGCCATTGTTACACTTTTATAATTAAGGAAACTCACGTTTAAAAAAAATAAATAAATGATCAATCCAGCCTCAGTAAGCCCAGCAAGAACAGCCTTGGACACTCTTGTTCCAAGAGGCCTCTTGGGCTGGCTCCACTCCCCTCTGGGCCTCTGTTTCTCCTCTAAAAATATGCTTTGCTCTTCTGGTTCCAGATCTGATCTTTGACGATAGAAAAGGGAGTTTAGCACAAGGGTTAGGCACCTATGCTAGTCTCAGACCAACTTGTGTTTGGATCTTGGCTCTAATATGCCTTTGAGCAAGTTATTCAAGCTCTTCGTACCTCATTTTCCCTATCTACAAAATGGGGCTAATAATGAACCCATCTTCCTGGGATGTGGCTGTGATTAAATCCTGCATGTAAGTGGTTGCACTGTGCCTGGCATGTAGCAGGGATCAGTAAGTGCTGGTGGAGTCTACTACTAGTTAAAAGGAAGAAAATTACGATAGCAGATGGTGGTCCAGAGGGCCATGTGCAACACCTACCATCGATAGCCCTAACTACATGCCAGGCATCCTGTTAATCCATTTATGTGCACTATTTCATTTACTCCCACAACTCTGTGGGGTTGGTACTTTTACTACTTCCCTCATAGCTGGGGGAACTGAGACTCAGAGAGGAGGGATCTGCCTAAGATCATCCAGCCAGTAAACGGTGGAGCTTACCTTTGCACCTGGGTCATGTCTGACTCCAAAGCCGGTGCTCTATTCTGAACCTCCTCAGCCTCCCATAGAGGGTCTCTGGTCAGTTTTCAGAAGCCCCTCCCCAGAGCATCCTGGGTCGGGTCTTCCCACCCCCACTGTAGTCAGTTCTCCCCAACTTCCCTAGACTGTGCCATGGACTCCAGGCAGAGGCAGGCCTGTTTGTCCCCTTAACCCCCGTAAGCTAGGAGGGGCCTTAATCGCCTCACAGCTGAGTCATTGTGAGCAGTCTGCCAACCCAAAATTTGGCAGGCGAGATTCAGAACAAGGCCAGTCTTCCCAAACTGGAAACCCGGTGGAATCCACTGCCCACACTTCTTGGGCCCCAGTAGCTGGACCTGCCATAGAAGATGTATCTAGCATGCTCGGGAATTTCTGCAGGGCCTCAGTGGGCTCCTAAAGACCCAATCTGCTATATTCCAACAGAACCTAAGAATATGCCACAGCTTAGATATGCCCTAGATCTTTCTGTGTGCGAATGAAGTAACCTGTGTCAGGCCCTGCCCTGGGTGGAGTTATCAGCAGGTTTGGCAAACACACGGAGAGTCCATTTCCCTGGTATGAGTGAGTGGTAGAGGTAATGGGACTTCACCTCTAGCTATACCTCTAGCCCCCAAGACATAAACAATAGCTGACTTGTGAGAAAATGCTTGGGGGTTTTCAGAACAGGAGTGAACGTCCAATGAAAATGGTACTGGGGGGGTGCCTGAGTGGCTCAGTGGGTTAAAGCCTCTGCTTTCGGCTCAGGTCATGATCTCAGGGTCCTGGGATCAAGCCCCACATCAGGCTCTCTGCTTGGCAGGGAGCCTGCTTCCTGTGCTCTCTCTGCCTGCCTCTCTGCCTACTTGTGATCTCTCTCTCTGTTGAATAAATAAATAAAATCTTAAAAAGAAAATGGTACTAGGAATTCTGCCTTTGAGAAATGTTCAGGAGTAGTGCAGGGACAGGGTGACCTGGTAAGATTTACTCCACCAGGGAGTATGAGGTCAGCCCCAGCCACGAACCAGAGTGGGATCTGGGACTGATCTGGCCTGAATCTTCTATGGTCTCAATAATGTCCCACAGGTACAGGCCAAAGCCTATGGATTTGGGGTATATAGGATCTGAGCTCAAATCCCAGCTTTGTACCTGCAAACTATAAAAAATGGGTAACAATACTACCCACCTCCTAAGGGCAAGAGATAACGTCTGTAAAGATCCTGAGAAATGTCACATTCCCAGGCGATGGTGGCCCTTCTTATTAGACTCAGAGATTATGACAAATGGCAGCCTTTCTCCATGATACCCTTGGCAATATGGATACAGAATGAAGAGAGGGGAGCCTGCAGTAGGGAAATGCTTATTTTTTAAGATGCAATGTAAAATCTTTATGTTTTCTAGAAACTCAAGAAGACATATAATCTACAACTATGTGATTAGCTCTCGGCTTGGAAGAAACACATATAAAGAACAGTATGCCTTTCTCTACAAGTAAGTATAGTCTCGGCTTCCTGGGACATGATTCACTTCTAAATGATGACTGTGATTTGAATCAAAATGTATTTCTTTTCTTCAAAACCAAATTTGGATCTCTAATGATCTCTAACCAGTTCTCAATATCAAATAATATCAAAATATCAAACTAATTGCTACTGAATTGAGGCTGAAGCAAAGCATTATCTCCTCAAAGTAAAAGCACATGCAGCTTCCTGACCTCGAATTTGCTGGTTGGTTCAGTGGCGGCCTGGTCTGGAGGGTCACTTCTTTATCCTTCACAGTGAAGTTCCAGCCCAGGGATGGAAACCTGAGCTGCCCAGCATGGCTGACTCCGAAATTTCAGTGTTGTCTTCTTCTTACCAGTAATTGTGTTCTAAGTCTGAACGTTAACTTGTGGCTGCCCCAGAGAACTGGTGCTGTTCTGGTCTCCAGCTTTCAAAGGGCTCTGGCCATTGAGAAGATTTGACGGAAACTTGTTCTCAAGGGGAAGATCCCTTGCAGGGCAAGAGCCTGTCTGGGGGGGCCGATAAAGCCATGGGCTAGGTCTCTGCTTCTTGAATGAGGTTAAGAAGACAACTGAATCAGCTGGAAGGGCTTCTTTTTTCTTTTATTTCTAGGGAAAAGCTAGTGTCTGTGAAGAAACGCTACCTCTACCATGACTATCAGGCTGGTGATGCAGATGTGTTTTCCAGGGAACCCTTTGTGGTCTGGTTCCAGTCACCCCACACCGGTGAGATCCACAGGCCCCTCCTGCTTATGACCTTCCTGTGATCCCATGAATGGACAGTAGCCCCGAGTGTGAGCAGGGGTCCCAGGGTTTGCACTGCATCGTTAGGGATACATTAGACTTGAGATGGCCATTAAGAACGTCTAATATTTGAATGTTGAGGAGGTATCCTCAACTCAAGACCTCCTCAGCCTGGAACTCACCTTCAGAAATCAGTGATCACTCCACTCTCTGAGCTTTTAGGCTGATGGAAATTACTTACCATGATTTTTTTCAGTCCCAATCAAATACAACTTCATTTAAAAAAGAGAGTCCCAGCGATGGCTAGCAGAGACGAACTCCCAACCTAGAGTCTCCCTCTCCCTCCCCTTCCAATCTCCTCCACACACTGTGTATAGAGAGGAAATCCAAACGACTACACGTCTGAACTCTGACAACTACACTTATATATGCCACTAACAATTACAGATCCCTGACTAGTGCCAGGTTCCTGTAATCCTTGCAACACCCAGCAGGATCTAGGATTATCTGCACTTTACATTTGAGGTAGCCAAGGTTCAAACAGGTGGAATCACTGGCCCAAGGTCACTCACTCAGTAGTTGGAACCCAAGCCATTATCTTGGGTGCCCACACTCTTAACCACTGTGCATATCTAACTCCAAAATCAATAATTAATTTGATTTGCAGATTGGAGCTATATGAATCAAATATTTTTTTCAACGCCTACCACGTTCTGTTCCAGGAACTAGACAAGGCAGACAAGGTCCCTGTCCTAGGGAAGTTATGTCGTAGTGGACAAGACAGACACTGACCAAATAAATATCCATAGAGCTGTATGTATGTACAGCTGCATATATATATTACACAAATATAAACAGCCTGAAGTAGGAACATAACTATTTCGGCCCTGGCTTTGTGAGTACTTCGGGAAAACAAACATGGAAGAATGGTGGTGGAAATTTCCAGTAGAAAAAGAGGAGGAGGTGGGGGCTGTTTAGGGCAGAAATGCACTTCAGAGAGCAGGTGTAATAATCACCTTTGTCAGACACACAATTCCCATTTGGCTGACCAGTGTTTGCAGAGCACTCTGCCCCGTCTCCTCGAATAGAGTCTTCAGCGACACATAGCTAAACATGACTAAACAAACCTGTTTATCGTGAGCATCTACCTTTCCTCCTTCCTCTACCTCTCCTCCCAGAGGATGGCATTGCAGCCATGCCCTGTTTGGAATTCTCTCTCTTGTACAAGGAAACATCCTTATGTCCCCTCTGAGATTAAAGATAGAGTTAGCCATTCGTTTATCATTTTTTCCCTTTATTCATTTACTTTTTTCCTTTATATCATTTAGCCATTCATTCATCATTTTTTCCCTTTATTCATTTACTCATTCATTCTTTCAATCATAAACTCAACCAACAAACATTTTTTAGTCCCTCCCATGGGCCAGGTACTGTGCTAAGTGCTAGAGCCAAGCCAGTGAGCAAGACAGAGCCAAGGTTCCAGTGGGAAAAACGCAGAGGCACAGCAAGTAACTTCAGAGCAAGAAGGAAGTAAAAGCATACTGGGGAGAGGGGCCTGCCTTAGATGGGGCAGGCCACAGATGGCCTCTTCAGGGTGACATGGGAGTGTGACCTGAAGAAGCCAGTCACTGAGGGCTAAGGCAAGGGCCTTTCCAGGGGGAGGTCCCAGTAAGTACACACAAACTCGGAGGTGGGAAAAGGGTAGGGGTGTTTAGGGGGCCAGAGAGGATGGGAAATGGAGTGGAGGCCGGAGGAGGAGAGTGGAGACACGGCTGGTGGGTAAGCGTGGGGTCATGGAGACAGGCTTCCGGATCTGAGTCCTGACTCCCCACTGTGTGACTTGAGCAGTATGAGTGGGGACCCAGGCACTGGGCAAGGGAACCCCGGGGAAGAGGCCCTCAGAACACGCCAGCTGCCACTGGCAGGTGGGCAAGGCACGGCTCCCAAGCTCACCCACATTCCCGGATACAGGCTCACTCAGTCCCTCCTGGTGGGGAGGTTTTCAGCTATTTCACAAAGGCTGTTTTAAAAATACATAATTTTAGAGAGGCTTTTTTCTAGATTATAAAAGAAACGTAAACTGACAAGCCTCACTTTTTTTTTAACTAGAAAAAACTTTTTTCTTCCGTACAAAAGCCAAAGAGACTTCCTATTTTTCAAAAAGTGGAAAATACCATTTTTCAAAAAATGAGAAAATGAAAACACCCACAATGTCAGCAAGGAGTCCTGATTACCAGCTTTCTCTTGGCCGGGCAGGTGAATGGGTGAAAAGAGGCTTTCACGCTCTGAGAACAGCAGCCCAATGGTCCCAACAGCATTCACATCTCAGCCACTGGCTGGCTGGCCCCTCCAGAAATGAGAGGACCCAGGCAGTGCAGTCTGGGCCTTCGGGAAGGACAGCCTGTTTCTCTCCAGCAGTGTTCCCTGAACCTGCTCCTGTTCAGGAAAGTGTGCATGTGACCTCTGCCTCTTTCCTGTTCCTCAGCTGTCAAGGACTTCGTGATTGTCCCCCTGCACACCACCCCTGAGACCTCCGTGAAAGAGATTGATGAGCTCGCTGATGTCTACTGGGATGTGAAACGCCGCTGGAAGGCGGAGGTGATGACCCTCTGTGTCTGTTGAATTCCCATCTAGCAGAGGCAGAATCCGGTTCTGGGAAGGGATGAGTGACTCCCCGGGAGAGCGAGGCGGGCAGGACATGTGCAGCGCAGCACCCTGTTAGAGCCTCATCTTAGGCCTTACCTCAGCCTTAAATATCCTTCTTGCTAAATCTGCCTGGGTCCCGTCCGCGTGGGGCTCAGCAATTCATACTCTGCTCCACTAATAATGGCTGCCCCAAATTACAAATAGTGGGAGCCGTGCCTTATGCTGAGGCTGGACATGGACAAGTCGATTTAATCCTCCCAATAACCCCACGATTTACTACCTTTATCATTCTCACTTTGCAATGAGAACAGTGGTCAGGAGTCCTTCACTGCATGGGACAGACTTTCAAAACTGGTTTGTGAAAGGGAGGTGCAATTTATTGGTTCATGTAACTAGAATGTCCAGGAGTAGTTCAGGCATAGTTGGATCCAGTAATCAGGGCTTGTCTCCTCGCTTTCTTTCTTTTTTTTTTTTTAAAGATTTTATTTATTTATTTGTCAGAGAGAGAGAGCAAGAGCGAGCACAGGCAGACAGAGTGGCAGGCAGAGTCAGAGGGAGAAGCAGGCTCCCTGCAGAGCAAGGAGCCCGATGTGGGATTCAATCCTAGGACGCTGGGATCATGACCTGAGCCGAAGGCAGCTGCTTAACCAACTGAGCCAGCCAGGCATCCCGTCTCCTCGCTTTCTTTCCATCTCTTTGCCCTCATTTCCTCTGGGTGGGCTCCACCTTTGGGATGGCAAGATGGCCACCAGTAGCTTCCAGCCCACTGACAAACTGTCTGTCCCACTATGCAACAAGTGCCCTGGGGTTGAGTCCCATTGGCCCTGACTGGGTCACATGTCCATCCTAACCAACCACTGTGATCAGGGGGGGTTGAGAAGCTCCGATTGATTAAATCTGTGTGAGCTTCAGCCCAGCCTCATAGACGGAAGTGAAGAACAGAAGTGGTTTCTCCAGTGATCTAAGGGTGCAATCTAGGGGAATATATCCACTGTCTTTCTTGGCCTCAATTATTTTCTCACCTAGAAAACAGGGATGCCACCTTTGCAGCTGTGAGGGTCTGTGAAAGCTCTTGGCAAGTTCAGAAGTCTTCTAGAGGGCTCTTCCTCATTCCTCTTTCCTCCTTTTGGGATGTGACTCCAGTGACCACCCCCTTCCTCCTCTCCAGATCCACCGTTCAAAGTGCAACATGGGTCAAATAAAGTGGGGGCGCAGAGCTAGGACATGGAGAGCACAAGGTGTGTAATTCACTGCTTATTTCTCTTGCCAAGCAAGAGAAAGACTCATTCATTCCTAAAAGTTTGAATTCTTTCAGTCATTTAACAATTTAGTGAGCATCTCTTAAATTAAGTCAGGCACTAGGGAGGCATCGATGGCACAAGAGTGAATAAGAGGCGCTACTCTTGTGCTGAGGGCCTTCAGTGAGGCAGATCAGGATTTAATTCTTGACTTTATCACTTGAGCCAATAAGTGGAATGGTCTAGAGCAGTTCACTTTATCCCTCTATCCTGTTTCCACAGGGATTAAAGGTCCCTTCCACCTCCCAGTGTTTATTGTGAGATTTAACTTAAACTTTATGAAACATTTTTTAAAGATTTATTTATTTATTTGACAGAGAGAGAGAACATGAGGGGAGGAGCAGAGGGGAGAGGGACAAGCAGAGTCCATGAGAGCACAGAGCCAGGGGTGGGGCTCCATCCCAGGACCCTGAGATCATAACCTGAGCTGAAATCAAGAGTCAGATGCTCAACTGACTGAACCACTCAGGCGCCCCAACTTTATGAAACATTTAATCCTTGGCCTGACACATAGTGCGTGCTCAGTAAACTGTGCCTAGAACAACAGGAACCGGTGGTCACTGGGGTTAAGGATGACATTCTGCCCTCAACCACACTCATCTATCTCAAGGAAAACCATGATCTCTGAGGTCAAAATAAAATGTTTTTGAAGAAAATGCTAAAGTCAACAACAACCCCAAACAATAGCACTAACTAGGAAATATGACACTTCCTCTGGATTAAGGAATATTAAAAGTTTTTTTCCCCCGAAAGCTCTGTAGGGAAAAACACTTCTAAGATAGAAGGTCCTGTTGGTGGCCTCGGGGCAAGGGTGGACAACCCATTCTATCACCCCTCCCTTTCAGGCTCTTCCCACTTCCTCAGCAGACAGAATTTCCACAGGAATAAGTTCCCAGCTTACAAACAATAGAAGAGAAAGCATGGTGCCAAAGCTGTCAAACCACCCAAATTCATTTTCCTGCTTGGAAACAAAAAAACGTTGATTCATTCATGTATTTATACCCTCTAGTAGTTTGAGCCAGAAAGATCTGAGGGAATAAATGAGCTGGATTCTTTTATGCCCACCTAACTCAGCGTGCTGAATGACACGGATGCGGAGAGTAAGACCAGGAGGGAAGGGCTGCAGCAAACATCCTACAGCCCCATGACAACACCTTCCCTTGGACATCACCTGCCAAATACTCATCAAAACCATGACTCCGTTTTCAACTTCAAAAACCAAAAAGAAATCAGGGTGCCTGGGTGGCTCAGTTGATTAAGTATCTCCCATCGGCTCAGGTTATGATCCGGGGTGCTGGGATTGAGACCCACAGTGGGCTCCCTGCTCAGCGTCGAGCCTGCTGCTCTCTTTCCCTCTGCTTTCCCCATTTGTGCCAGCGCTTTCTCTCTCTCAAATACATAAACAAAATCTTTAAAAAAAAGAAAAGAAAAAGGAATGAAGAAAGACCCTGTATTAGTTTGCAAGGACTGCCCAAAACTGGGCCATTTAAACAACAGAAAGGTATTCCTCACAGCTCTGGAAGCTGGATGGCCAAGGTCAAGGTGTCAGCAGGGTTGTTTTCTCCTAAAGCCTCTATCCTTGGTCTTCCCTCTTTGTCTGTCTGTGTCCTAATCTCTTTTAATAATTTTTAAATTTTTTTATAAACATATAATGTATTATTAGCCCCAGGGGTACAGGTCTGTGAATTGCCAGGTTCTAATCTCTTTTTATGAGGGACCAGTCATACTGGATTAGGGGCCACCCATATAGCCTCATTTAAAGGCCCTCTCTCCAAATACAGTCGCATGAGGTATTAGGTTAGGACTTCAGTATATGAATTTGTGTGGGGGCATTGGGGAGGGAAGGACACAATTTAGCTCGTAACGGAACCCACTGTTTACTGGGTGTGGGAGGTGGAGCCACTGTTAGTGGGTCTAAGAAAAAGCATGGCAATAATACCTACAAGGTGACAATTCCAAATAACATCTTTCAGAATTTCATTTTCATGGGTGACTTCAATGCCGGCTGTAGCTATGTCCCCAAGAAGGCCTGGAAGAACATCCGCTTGAGGACTGACACCAGGTTTGTCTGGCTGATAGGGGACCAAGAAGACACCACAGTCAAGGGGAGCACCAGCTGTGCATATGACAGGTAGGAGGCACCTGCCCGACGCAAGCTAGCCCACACAGTATTTGATATGCCTCAGGAAAGGCAACCCACCTCAGCCCATTAGATTTCAGGCTCACCCATTAGGTACTTGTGCAGTGTGCAACCTGCATCACCACGCCTGGGAGCCCTGGGCGTTGTAGCTTAGTTATGGCTAGTGCTGGCCTGGCTTCAAATCCTGCCTCTACCACTTCCTGTCTGTAACCAAGAGACTTAAGCTCTGTGTGTCTTTGCTTCCTGGCCTGTAAGACAGGGATTGTCGTGAAGCCTCATTCATGGAGCCATGAGGAAAAGTAGATGAAGTAGTATGTGTCTTCTCACACAATGCCTGGCAGATGGTAGTGCTCCACACACTCACTGGCTGTTAATTATTTCATCACAAAGACATACCAGAATTTAGTCACTCAAATCCCCCATCATTGAGCTTAGGTTATTGCCAAGAGTTTGCTAGCGTAAGCACTGCTGAAACGGACGATCCATAAGAGACCAGTTAGAACAAGGGTCTTTCCACTCTCAAAGCTTTTGCTGTATGTTCCTAGACGCAAATACATACCTTTAAGTAACAGCATTCTCAGGGTGCCTGGCTGGCTCAGTCAGTGGAGCACGTGTCTCTTGATTTTGGGGTGTGAGTTCAAGCCCCACGTAGGCTGTAGTGCCTACATTAAAAAAAAAAAAAAAAAAAAAAAAATTGCTTGTAAAATCTCCCGGGGGTTTTCAGTTAGCTTTCACTTTTGCTCCTTAAATCAGGACATGTGGGAGGCACTCAAAACATGTGAATGTTCCTGATCTTCTGTGGTTCCCAGAGCCCAGCGTGCCTCCAAGGAAGCATGAGATGGCTTCTGCCAGAAGACAGCTGTTCTCACTTCTCTAGTTTTGAGGTCAGGCTTTCACTTCCATCCCATGACCTCATTTGTTCCTCTTGGAGCTTTCAGGGCTGGTGTATCCTTTGCAGAAGTCCCTACTCCAGTTCCCAAGAGTGGAATGAGCCCTAGCATTAAGGAAAGGTGAATGGAGGCAGGAAGTCCCAGGAGCCTGGGCCACCCCACAACCTACTGCAACCCTGGTGCCTTCACTCCTCTTCTTACTTTGAGGGTTTGCCAACTAAGTGGGTTGGAGATGGCCACTTGCCCACTTGCCTTGGGCAGGTCAAGGCCATTCTGCAGCCCCATTCTTCTCCCCTGGCCAACAAGGGGGAGGTGATCAAAAATAATGAAGCTGAAGAACAGTGCATCACCAGGAAAGATGCTCACAGTAGATTAGGAGGGGTGGGGGAACAGGTTAAAAATGTGTTTACTAAAAGAACCTCGGGTTTAGACACATATATGCCAAAGGATGGCAGGATTACATGTGATTTTTTTAAAGATTAATTTCTCATTTGTTGCTCTGAATTTTCTATATTTTCTGGACTGGCATATATATTTTATGTTTTTTTATTTTATTTAATTAATTAATTTATTTGTCAGAGAGAGAGAGAGTGAGAGAGAGAGTGCACAAGCAGTGGAAGCAGCAGGCAGAGGGAGAACCAGGCTCCCCTCTGAGCAAGGAGCCCAGTGTGGGACTCAGTCCCAGGATCTTGGGTTCATGACCTGAGCCGAAGGCAGATGCTTAACTGACTGAGCCACCTAGGCGTCCCTCTTTTATGCTTTTCTTAAAAGAGTTATAAATTTCTGGGGTACCTGGCTGGCTCAGTCGGTAGAACATGCAACTCTTGATCTTGGGATGTGCGTTTGAGCCCCATGTTGGGCATGGAGCCTACTTTAAAAATGAAGAAAATTTTAAAAAATTAAAGGGATGTACATTTCTAATTAGGGGAGTAGGATGAAATGGTCTCAATTCAAGTCTTTATTCTGTGGACAAATATTTATTGAACACCTCCCATGAGCTGTGCACTCCTGGACATGAAAGCTGCCAAGAGCTGGCCTGTGCAAGGAGCAGCCTCAGGAGAGCCTTCAACAATCAGCTGACCTGCCCACACATGTCCGTAGAAGCCAGAAACAGAGGCACCTTAACTATGTTGCTCTTGACTCTCTGGGTCTGAAGGATGGCTTGAAGAAATCACCAAGAGAATGGAAAGAGTTTACTTGTGGATTAAGCTCAGAGTTAACCATGGTGGAATTGGTAACAAACACAGGAAACCAAATCAGTCAGTTGGAATTAGGAAAAG
Source organism: Mustela erminea (assembly GCF_009829155.1). NCBI lineage: Eukaryota > Metazoa > Chordata > Mammalia > Carnivora > Mustelidae > Mustela > Mustela erminea. The sequence goes on along the minus strand of NC_045614.1, from coordinate 26,835,097 downwards.
CTCAGTGGATGGTCATGACCTGGCAGTTGACTCACCTTGTCCCTCCTCACTCAGTCAGTCGGTGGGGGCCATGTAGGCCCCAAATGTATCACTCCACGTGGGGTATATTAGAGTCCATCTTTCCAAAACTCACTTAACTACCATGTTCCCAGTTTTTGCTGTCGTTACAAAGCAACTATACTATGGTTTTCCCCTATATTTGTCTTTAAATTTATTCATTTGTAATGAAATAAATTAATTTTTAAAAGAAATTTCAGGGGTGCCTGGGTGGCTCAGTTGTTAAGCGTCTGCCTTCAGCTCAGGTCATGATCCCAGGGTCCTGGGATCGAGCCTCATGTTGGGCTCCTTGCTCAGCGGGAAGCCTGCTTCTCCCTCTCTCACTCCCCCTGCTTGTGTTCCCTCTCTCGCTGTGTCTCTCTCTGACAAATAAATAAATAAATAAAGGAAATTTCATACTAAGGTAAGAAAATAGCATTATTTGTCATAAATCGAAAATAACTAAAAACATAAGCCCAGTGAAACTGAACAATGTTAAATTCTGCCTTAATTATCTTGCTTGCAGAGTGCTTGGTGATTACAGCCCGCTCTGTCTTGGTTAAAATGGGAGCTTAGAGTGTTATTAAAGATAAGCCAGGGACGCCTGGGTGGCTCAATGGACTAACCATCTATGTTCAGCTCAGGTCATGATCTCAGGATCCTGGGATCGAGCTCTACATCGGGCTCCCTCCCCACTGAGCAGGGAGCCTGCTTCTCCCTTTCCCTCTTCCCTCCACACCCCCACCCCATGTGTGCTCCCAATCTCTCTCTCTAATAAATAATTAAAATATTTTTTAAAAAGATAAGCCAGTACCTTTCTTCATAACCGAATCAGGAAAAGTGAAAGATAATTGCAAGGGGAACAACATTCTTAGTATGTAAGTCATTGATCCACGATGTGGTGTCCATGTTTCATACAAAATCTTCTCTTCCACCTACAGGGCTACTGCCCATACAGGGAAACACTGTGTGCTGGTGCCCACAGAGCCCCAGTAGGGGATGAGCCAATTTCTCCAATCTTAGGCACTGTCCTAAGGGAGACAAAACCAGGCCTGGAATTTGAACACCACATGAAAGAGCCAGGCTGCTCAGTCAATTCCAGAGGTCAAACAGGAAAATCGGTTTGTTTCACAAATCAACGAGGTGGATTAATAGGACTGTCTTCTCCCCCTTTTCTCCAGGATCGTGCTTAGAGGACAAGAGATCGTCAACTCTGTTGTTCTCAAATCAAACAGCACCTTTAACTTCCAGAAAGCTTATGGGTTGACCGAGGAGGAGGTACAGCTGCCATCTTTGTCTTTCTGTACCACTGTCCTGGGAGACGGGTTGGTGTCACCCTTTGAGGCCACCACTGGAGATACAACATAGGGCCATTGGACCCCCGAGTCTCAAAGTCTATGATTCATTCTATGGCTTGAAGACCTACCTAAATTTCTGGTTGAGCTGGTCCAAGGATGACACTCACTAGTGTGTGCTCTACTGCATGACTTTAGGTGTTTTATTTTCCCACCTTAAGCCTGAATTTGTTCACTAAAATGACAGTCTCTGAATTCCCAAATTCATCTCCCTTTTCTCTTTATAGGCTTTGGAGGTCAGCGACCACTTTCCAGTTGAATTTAAACTACAGTCTTCAAGGGCCTTCACCAACAGCAAGAAATCTATCTCTCCGAAGAAGAAAAAGGTCCAACGCTCCTAGATACAAGGGAGCCATTGTACTAACCATTTCTTGTCTCTAAATAAAACAGCTCTAAGAGGCATGAGCTGCTGCCTGCACTCAGGAAACAAGACTGGTCCAACTGTTTTCATCTTCAACATGAATTTAATCTGTCTTGAATTGGGGGTGTCTGGGTGGCTCAGTCAGTTAAACATCTGCCTTCAGCTCAGGTTATGATTCTGGAGTCCTGGGGTCCTGGGCTCGGCAGGGAGCCTGCTTCTCCCTTTCCCTTTGCCCCTCCCCCTCTTGTGTTTTCTCTCTCTCTCTCTCTCTCAAATAAATAAATAAAAATCTTTAAAAATTTTTGTCAAGTTGGGAGGAGAGTCTTCTATTATCCTACTTGGGCTATATCTTCCCTGAATTACCCAAAAGGAAACTGGGGGCTTTTGCAGTCCTAAAGGATAGTCTTCATGTCCCAAGGAGAGCCTCATCAGCTGTCACTGCCTCTGCTCAGCCCTGCCATGAAAGAGGCTGCCGGAGGAGGAAGAACATTAGCTTTCAGTCTTCATGGAGTGGATCCTAGTCCACAGGAAATGACCAGGAAGGCCAAGGCCTCCACTGCACCCCATGATTTGGGCCCTTCACTCTCTGAGGAATCTACTTCCTCTTGTCTGAGGTCAGGATAGTGATCATGTCTCACAGGGATCAAGAAGGAAGGCTATCCCATCTGGTCTCCCTGCCTCTAAATTGTCCTCCAACTCAGCCACCCCAGTACCTACCAGTGCCATCCTTTGGAATTGCATTCTGACCATGGTCCACCTGCTCTCCCATTCCTGCTTCTAAATCCCTCAGACACTCCCATCACCCACATCGAGAGAGCCCAGGTTTTGGATGCCTACAAGGGTCTGTATTTTGTGGGGTATCATGTCAGCCTTGCCTTTGTCCCACCTTGCACTTGGTGCCCCACGGGACTGCCCCTTCCCTGCACGTTCCAAGCCTCCCTCCTCCTAGGCTTTGAGGAGGCTAGCTGGCTGGCAGAGACTCAAGGATTTTGTTATCATTCTGCAACCAAAGAGCTGCAGAGGAGTCCTGCCGAGAAGCACCATTTTACCTGTATCCATGGTGACCATTTTTGTTTGTTTGGCTTTGCTTTCTCTTGTATTGTTTCTTTTGTTCAAATAGTACCTGGGCATGGCTAAATATGCAGGCATTCCAAAGCATAAGCAGTGATAAGGATTGCTGCCCCGGGACCCCACCCCTTAGTTGCCTGTGTCAGATGCAACTCCTCTTACCAGCCTATGCATTCTTTCAAGAAAATCTATGAATAATCAGCACCATTAAGTGACTCCCCAAAATAGAGCATTAGCATCCTATAAGCAGGGTCCCACCCCCTGATTATTTTCCTTAATATATCAGGGACAATGTGACTTTTGATATAAGAAAGAAACCATGAGCCTGATTTTTAAAATTTGGTTTGCATCTGAGCAAGGGAATAAAATCAAAAGGGGTTGGCTTAAATGGGAAAATTGTTTCTCTCCAAAAACCCAATGACCCTCAGAGCTCTTGTTGGAACTGGGGGTGGGGGCAGGTGGCAAGGCTATAAAGCTTCTGTCATCCCTTCTGAACAGGGCTCACAGGCCCAGGAAAACTTCCAGTTTCTAAGGTCCAAAATGGTCAAGCAGGCAATTCCCAAAAGAGCATATTTTGGAGGATAGGATCATGCTTTTGCCCTAAAGGCCAGTAGCACAGTGGGACAAGAGCCCTGTGCTTGGTGGGGAAAAGTTGGCCAGACACTAAGTGAGCTTGTCAATGGTTCTGAGCTGGTCTCTGCTACCCTGCGGCCTCCTTGGTGAGAAGACATCCCTCTATCCCTGCGCTGAAGCAGCTTCCCAGAGCCACAGGCCCCGCCAGCTCCCATTCCGGGCAAACTCTGCCAGACAAGAAGAGACGGAGTGAGGCTGGAGTGAGGCTGTTTCTTTCTGGTCACAAACTAACAGAGCCACAGACATGCTCCCATCCCTCTGGGTCACCTGGTCTGCCTGGGGCAAGGAACCCTTGCAACTTTTGGGGAAGGAGGGTATACCCTGGTTGTGTGTATAACCTTTCAGCTTTGGCTTTGTCCAGAGGGTTTGAAACTTGTATGCACCAGAATCCCAGAGGACCTGTTATGCTGATCCCAGGTCCCAGGCTCCCAGAGTCTGTCTCAGAAGCTTGGAGTGGGGGCAGGGTGGGAGCCTGCATTTTTATTTTTAATTAATTAATTTATGATATATATATATAGAGAGAGAGCGTGCATGCACACGAGCAGGGGTAGAGGGCAGAGAGAAAGAGACAATCAGACTCTCCACTGAGCAGGGAGTCCAACACAGGACTCGATCCCAGGACCCTGAGGTCATGACCTGAGCTAAGGCGTCTAGACGCTCAACCAAACCAGCCATCCAGGTGCCTCAGGAACTGCCTTTTCAACAAGCTCCCAGGTGACCTGAGGATGAGACTCTTCTTTCATTCTTTATCGAGGGACCAGATCTTGAACTCACTCTCCCAGCTCTGCTTCGGGACAAGAAGTGTAGAGTGATCCAGGACTCTGGCTCACTTCGGAGTCATACTCTGCACCACCTTGGAGCTCTGGGATTCTGAGCCGCCCACTTGCCCTCAGTTCCCTTATGTCTAAAACGAGGCTAATGAGAGAACCAACCTCAGAGATGAAGTTTAAGTAATGAATGTAACATACCAAATACGTGCCTCACACTTGGTAAGCCCTCCAAAGATGGAGGCTGTATTTTAACAATAGGACTTGCTCCATCAAAGGATGGCCCACCTGCAGTCTTTGGGTACAAAGGTCTCTCATTTCACTGCTTTGAATTGTTGCCATATGAGGAATCAGACTAAGGTTCCATTGCTTTATCTTGGACCACAAAAAGCATTTCGGCAAGTGAGACTTGAGACATGGAGATGTGTCTCCATCCAGGCCCTGTTATTATCGCTTTCTATTCAACACCCTTTCCTGCCGCAAGCACAGAGACCCCTCTGTGTTAATGTTTAGTATTCCTCATCCTGTCCCTGCTGGGATGGGAGACCGGGGTGGGGAGTACCGGGAGCTTCTCTAATTCAGCAGCCCTGGCTCCCATCTTTCCCTTGGATTGGAGAAGGCAAGTATAAAGGACAGTTGTCAAACCAGGAAAGGAAAAGGTGACAGACTAGAGGCCACATCTGTCTTCCCTCCTGGAGGGAGCAAAGGGGTCTGGCCAAGGCAGGTGTGCGGGTGAGAGACGTTTCCACCTGCATCGGCTGCCGAGTCTCCCCCATTAAGGAATCCACCCCATGGTCCTGAGGACAGAGGCACCGTGAGGAGCCCACATTCCCATGTCGTTTACTCACAGGTCACATCTGGGAGAAGGGACGGGTAACCAAGGTCCACGGAACTCGGGCACCAGCGGTTTCAAGCTTCAGGACTCAGGAAAGCTACTGAATTCCATAAAACTGAGGGAATCTCGAGAAAACAAGGAGCCGTGCAGGGAGCATTGCACACATATACAAACGCGCATGCGCGCGCACGTTCGCAGGCACGCGCACGCTCGCATTCACACACACAGACGCACGCACGCACGCACGCACACGCCTCTTCTGAGAAAATAGTGTGGGAAACAGTGCGTTCCCTGAATGGACTGGAACAACGGGACATTTTCTAGCCAGATGGTCGCTTGGTTCCCAAAGTCTCCACGTAGCTGAGACTGAGCTGCAGACAAACATCAGGCCTCATGGGGCCAAGAGCCAAGGGGGGCTGCCATAGGCCAAGCCATGGACTCTCCTTGGGTGGCATCAGCGGCCCCCGCACTGGTCCCACCACTCCCACCCTAGCCCCCTACAATCTGGTCTCCTCCCAACAACAGGATATACTTACTAAAATGCAAATCTCCTGCTGTTGCCTCCCTGCCAAAACCCTCAAGGGCTCCCCACTTCTCTTCTGGGTAAAGACCCCAGTCCTTTTCATCGAAGCCCTGTATATCTTGGCCTTCACTTACTTCTCCAACTCCACTTTCAACCATTACACCTTCTAGCCACAACATGTAGTTCTTCAGTTCTTCATGCTCTCCCCAGCTTCTGGGCTTTGCACTGGCACCCCTACTCCCATCACCCCTTTTCCCCATCACCCCATCCGCTTCGCTAATTTCTTCTCATTCCTCAAAACTCAGCTTAAATCTCACTCAGGAAGGCCTTTTCTCACTAGCTTCCCCCAGTCTTTCTATGACCCTCCATTACATCTTCCCACAGTGCTCTTCAGGTCCCTTTCCTAACCCTCATTACCTGTACAGCTGGTTGCTCAGTGTCTGCCCCCACTCCCAATCGTCAGCCTCTATGATGGCAAAGCTGTGTCTTCGTAGTCACTACTCACAGTTTTTGTGGAGTTAATGAAACACTGGGGCACTACTGTGCTATCTTGTTAAGAAGGTAAAAGCCTTTTCATAGTCATCCTTTGAAGCAATTTTTTTTTTTTTTTGGAGTGAAAAGTAGTGGACGTTGTTGTAATTTTTCTTTTAGAAATGCTTCCAGATGGAAACACCTAGCTTACAAAGATAGTGATTTCTGCTGGTACAAATTGGGGATTAAAAAATTTTAGTGCTGGGACACTTGGGTAGCTCAGTCATTAAGTGTCTGCCTTCGGCTTGGGTCATGATCTCAGGGCCCTGGGATTGAGTCCCACATCGGGCTCCCAGCTCATTGGAGAGTCCGCTTCTTCCTCTACCCCAGTCTGCTGCCCTCACTCATGCTTTCTCTCTTTCTCTCTCTCTGTCAAATAAATTAAAATAATTAAATTAAATTAAAAGCCCCAAACCAAAACAATACAAAGAAAACTGACCCGCTTTCTAGTGTATTCAAGTTTCTCAAAGAATATTTGAAGGATATAAAATGGGGTGGCACCAGGGATAGATGAACTAAAATTCAGCTAAACCTCACCTTGAACTTGACCTCTACCCTCCTACCCTGGACTTTTTTTTTAATCTTTTTTTTTTAAGATTTTATTTATTTATTTGACATAGAGAGATCGCAAGTAGGCAGAGAGGCAGGCAGAGAGAGAGGAGGAAGCAGGCTCCCCGCTGAGCAGAGAGCCCAATGCGAGGCTCAATCCCAGGACCCTGATATCATGATATCATGACCTGAGCTGGAGGCAGAGGCTTAATCCACTGAGCCACCCAGGTGCGCCCCACGGACTTTTTCACATACTATTCCCTTAGCCTAAAGCACCCCTTCCCTCTTTACTCCTCTTCCCTGCAAATATGATGTTCCTGTCTCCATATGCTTGAGGCTTTCATAGCCTTCAAAACTCCATGCAAATCTCCCATCTTAGAAAGATGAATGTGACATACAGACACACACACACACACACACACTCACTCACCTTTCCCAAACAAGTTCTTGCCCACCGGCACATATTGTCCAGGGGCTCAGGGTCCAGCTATTTGGTGCAAGCCCATGTTCCTCCCTCATAAGTTCCCTGATGGCAGGAGAAAAAAAAAAAAAAATCTGTGTTTGCCATTTGCAAAAACTTCTGCTGACACACTCTTCTCTGGGAAACTCTCCTACTTCCCCCACCAAGGAGCCTGGAAGCTTCAGAAAAAAAAAAAAAATGTTTTTGATGTATTTTGAGATTCTTACTTGTTTGAGATACTTTAGTAGTTTCATAGAGGTTAGAGCTGAATATATCCTTAAAGATAATAAATAATAAGAAGAAATAATAGCTGCCACTCATAGTCATGGTATATACTCTCTCACTAAATTCCAACCATGGCTCTAAAAACATGGGGTCTGTTGTCATCTCCATTTCATAAATGAGGAAACTGAGGCCCAGAGAGGTTGAATAACCTGCCCATAGTCACACAGCTGGTGAGTAGTGGAGTCCCGTGTGACTCTCCCAGAGGCCCAGTAGCCTCTGGGCTTAGGGCTTATGATAGTTTTAAGGGCCACAGAAATTTTTTCTTTCAGAATAAGAAGGAATAAGATGAAGTTTTAGGTTGAGGAAAGATATTTTAATATGTAATATTAAGATATTTGTGCTTATACCAACAGAGTTTAAATATAACTTTTAATATTTTTCTATGGAAGAAGGGGTGCACGAAGGCAAAATGCCTGGGGACCATGATAGTCATCCTGTGGCTCTGGTGGAGTCAAAGCTCAAATCAGGTCAGTCTGTCTTAAAAGGTCATGTTTCCACTAGGCCAGTCTGACCCCATTTTATAGGTCAGAAAATTGAGGTCCAAGGCCACACGGCAGGTGAATGGTCAACCCCAGCCCTAGAGCCCAGGTCTCTGCAGGCCAACTGCCAGGCTCTGTGGTCTGACAGCACCACCTGGTGGTCTTTCTGGGGACTTCCTTTTAGTCAAAGGAACCTACAGAGAGGGTACAGACTGGGATATTCCCAGGAAGCAGCCACAAGCTAGTCTGGCCTTGGGCTCCACCCCTTGGCAGCCAGGCTAAGGAGCCAATGCATGCTCTTTTCTTAGGTTGTCAGCAGATTTCACACACTCCCCGACCCCCCACCCCCGCCTCAGGGTAACAGTTATCCCTAGAGTTAATATTCATAGAATACTTAGATCAGCTTGTTCAGTAGGAATAGCATGTGAGCCGAATGTAATCTGAAATCTTCTATTAGCCACATTAAGAAAAGCAAAAATAAATAAATAAATAAACAAGTAAATGTAATTTGAATAATATATTTTATTTAACCCAGGGGTGAGTACATGACAGCCTGTAGGTCAAGTCGAGCCCACTGCCTATTTTTTTAAATAAAGCTTTACGGGCACACAGCCACACCCATTTGGTTATGTATTATTTATGGCTGCCTTTACCCTGTAACTGCAGAGTTGAGTAGCTGTGGAGTTGAGACTGGATGGCTCCCAAGTGGAAAATACAACTAGTCCTTTCCAGAGAAAGTCTGCCAATCGCTGGTTTAATCCAGCATCCAAGTCTGAAATGACAGACTTTGTCTTTTCAGCATGTAACTCAATATAACAATCATTAGATAGTTTACCTTTTTTATCATATTAAATCTTCAAGTTTTCGTGTATCTTTTATGCTTACAACACATTTCAAGGGCTCAATGGACCCGTGTGGCTTATGCCTACCGATTGCCACAGTGCAGCCTTGGAAAAATGCCCGTACATAGTCAATGCCACATTGGAGTTTTGTTAAATACATACACAAATAAATTCCTCAGAAGAAGTAAGCCTAACATCCTGGGACATTCACTGTTTGTAATGAATCTCTTTCCCGAGCCTCTAGAACGGTGCTAGCTACGGAGTCCCCTCCTTGAGAGAATTGAGAAAATCATCACTTAAATCATTTTCACACCATGCCGACTTCAGTGTCTCCTCTGTGCTCCCAAAGTGCCCACCTTCCCCATCACAAGCCCTTCTCAGTCTGCACTGTGAACTCCCAGAAGGTGTGGCCCCTGATCCCACAGGAGCCCAGACCAGGTCTGACCCACAGGAGCGGTCAGATCCATGGCTGTTGCAATCACATGGCCCCTGGAGGAATCCAGGGTGTTCTTTGGTATTTGAGTACATTCAGCAGGTTGTTGCCAAGCACCTCTGGTGTGCATGCAAAGCCACAGTGTGAATTCCATTTGAATCACACGCACACTTTGGCCCTCACTCACATCCTCTGCCTCTTGCTCTTCCCCACTCCAGAACTTTCCTGAAGTCGATGAGGGAAAGCCAGGCCAATTAGCTCAAATCTCAGCTGTAGGGAGCCTGGCTGTCTGTGAAGTTGTACTGAGAGGCTGACCAGAAGAGACACAACTCTCTCAGCCTTCACACACCTAGAAGTCATGGAATGAGTTCTCATCAACAGGACGTGACGGGAGGCGACATTGGTCCGTTTCGGACCAAGGCAGTTAAGAGTGGGTGTGTTCTCCCCAGACTCTGTCTCTTCCCTTGTCCCCAGCTGGATGCAGAGAGACTCAGGGAAAGACCCTGAAGCCCTAGGAGATGGCAGAGCCACCAGATGGGAGTGGCTCGGCTCCCCAGGTTGGCAGGCCGCAGGCGACAGGCGGCGCACTGGCCATCAGAGTGCACCGTGCTGCACGAATATGCCTTTATTGGTTAAAGCAATAAAGGTGGTGGCTGTTTGCTACAAAAACAAGGCAAACCTGACCCATGCAGGTACTTCGGGGTGGAGGTGGGGGACAGTGAGAGAAATAGTAAGTAAACATAGAAACCACTTCCTCCTTGAACTGGTGGATACACTGGGACCAAGCGATTCGGCTGTGGGTCCCTTCACTGAAATATAGAGAGAGTCAAGACAGGGAGATACTTCTCTCCTCCACTTAGCGAGCCCCTCCCCTGCCTCCTGCTCTGCTGCTGGGACACTGGGAGGGCAGCGAGCAGCCACACTTGGCTGGTGATGCTGGGGGCAGGGCTGTGCAAGGAGCTGAAGTCCCTGAGGACATCCAAGAGGCTGCAGGTGGGCCACCCTGAGTCCCAGAGGTAGAGAAAAACACTCATGTCCCCTCATGCTCCACAGAGAAGGCAGGGCCGGACAAACGGAGGGAAGGTAGGTGGAGCGGCAGCATCTCTGCGCAGCGGGGTCCGCACAGACTGCAGGAGAAGGCAGGAGCAGCCTCTGAGCCCCCCTTGAGCTCAGCTTAGCTGGTCTGTTCGCCGTGGAAAATGGAAGACGCTACTCTTGATGTAAAAGGTCTTTGAGATGGGCTGGCACCTGGCATACGTTGGAGCCCTGGTGTCCTTCATGATGTCCCCTGGAACACAGCAAAGGCCTGGTTGAGGTGGGGCCACCTTCCTCCCGCCAGCCCTGGCCCAGCCAGGAGGGCCGAGGGTCAGCAGGGACACGGGCTACAATCGCTCTAGTTAAAATCTTGAAGTACTTCTGAACAGTTGGGGGCAGCAGTTGCCCCTGTGCCCCTTGATCCCTCCCTCACTCCCCTGTTCCTTCTTAGCAACCAGGAACTACATGGTACACCTGGCGTACGTAGCATGGAGACCTCAAAGCCTTACATTGGCTTTGGGCCCACAATCTGCCCCAACGGGTGGCAGGCGCTCAAGTCATTCCACCAGTTGACTCTTTTGTTCCCATCCCTACCCTACACCGACAAGGGGTAACCTCATTCCATTTCTCCCTTTTGTCTAGTGAGAGCCCCTCCATCCCAGAGCTTCTTAGTGAGAGTCTCCAGGGTCCTCGCCAAGGCTGAACCAGCTCCCAGATGCCCACCAGCAGTAAGTTCTGGCTGCTGAATTAATAATAATAATAATAATAATAATAATAATACCAGTTACCATCTGTTGAGCACTTACTATGTGCCAAGCACTAGACTGGTACTCTCTATGTGTCAAAGGGCATTTGGGGACAATCCAGCTGGGGTCCAGATGATGCATGTGACCCCACTGCCCCATGGCTGTTTGCAGTGCACCCTACTCCCCCTCCCCTCTCCGGGATGATGCAGCTCCTGTCTGTAACCGGGTCGGGGGATGGAGAGAGATGGTCCACAGAAGTTCTCTCATCTGTTCCTCATTTAGTCCCTGAACTGGTCAGGGTAGGGGGCATGAGGCCAGAATCTTACAGAATGTTCAGGAGATTTTAGGAGCAACCGGGAGCTTAAGCAGAACAACCATGGAGGGAAACAGTCTTCAGTCTTGGCCCTGAACCTAGGACTGCCCTAGGACACAGGAGGCATCCGGGAGCAGCTCCCCCCGGCTCCAGTATTCGGACTGTGGATGAAGTAAAGGATGCCCAGTGATGGCTGAATTTCAGATAAACGGCAATTTTTCAGTCTAAGTATGTTCCGTGCCATATCTGGGACATACTTAGACTAATAAATTATTGTTTATCCGAAGCTCAAATGTAACTGGGCATCCTGTAGTTTCGTTTGCTCGGTCTGGTGGCCCTTGCCTGGCAGTGGCTTCACGGGCAGAGACATAGACCCATAGGCAGGAGGAGGAGAGGGGGAGAAGGGAGGGGGGTGTAGTGCAGGAACCGAGACTCGCTCTGGGGCCCAAGGAGTCAGGCCCTCCTCGGAAGAATCCGATGAAGTAGAAACACCTCAGGCTTCTGCTCCAGCATCCTGTCCCAGCAGTCCTTCCCTGACCACCTGTCCACCAAGGAGCCCCTGCGTCTTCCTCTCCTTTTCCCGACAGATCTCCTTCTACAGGCTGAACACTCACAAGCTCTGCCATATCCCCAGGGACACAAAGGTCCTGACGTAAATCAGGTGCTCACTAAATCTTTGTTGAGCGAGTGAATAAATCAACAGACCAGAATCCAAACCCAGGCACTCTCATTTCAAACTGAGTCCCTCTTCCATGGTTGTTCGTTTGCTAACTCATGTTGGGGCAGAGCTGGGATTTAGTGACTCTAGATCTCCCTCGCTGGACTTTCCAGAATGAAAGCATCGCATGTCAGATGAATGAATGTCCTCTCCACCGCATGAGGATTTTGTGAAAAAACTTTCTGTTCAGGGTGCTTTCCCATTTGATTTCCCCAAAACTCTGTGACACAGGAAGACAGGTACTAGTATAGTCCCATTTTTCAGATGTGGAAACTGAGGTCCAGTGATGTTAAGGTTCTTACTTGAGCTCAACACAACTCCCAAGGGGAGGAGCTAGGATTTGAACTTGCACTTCCTGATTCCAAACCAAGGCCTCATTCCCTAGTCTACCTTCATTCATTTGTTCACTCATTCCATGGTCACAGGGTACCATCCCCAAGCTGGGGGCTGGGAGGGCCTTAATAAAATTAACTAGGAATTTCTGGAACCCAAAGGGCTCATTAGACCAGATGGATACTTGAGGAATGGTGACACAGGGGGCCCAGGGCTTCTGTAGACACAGAAAGCTGGATAAGCACTAGGGTGGACTCAAATCTACCTGGAGGACTTTCGGAGGGCTTCCCAGAGGAGGTGACATGGGAAAGTTAGCAAGCAGAGGAGGAGGCAGGAGGTACATTCCAGGTGGAGCAACGAAAATGTGCGAAGGCCCGAAGGTGTGAAGGCGTGGGGCCTGCTCTGAGAAGGGTGAGACCGAGGGATAGGCTGTTGCCTGCGGGGTGATTAAGGACAGGGCTGGGGTGGGGGAGGGGAGGGCCAGGCCTGCCAGTAGAGGCCTGGAGTGGCAAGATGGTGGCAGCCCTTACCCATGTGCCAGCCGTACTCCCAGGATGACAAGACCGGGTACAGAAACTTCTCCTCTGGCTTCTGCCGATGCCGCTCACGGAGGTACGAGGCCCGGCCTTGGCCGTCGTGGGAGATGCCTTGGAAGAGCAGCCGCAAGGTGCCGGCGGGGACCTGCCTCATTTCTAAGCCCCCTGGCCTGGTCTGGACTGCTGGCCCCCGAGGGGCTCTTTGGGCCTCCCAGGCCTTCTCTCCCTTGGGTGGGGGGCCCTGGACGCCCACTCCCTTGGACAGTTGATCCCGGACCCCCTTGGTCTCTGGCCATCCATCCCATATTTCCTTGCTCTCAGGGGCGCTGGTGGCAGGCAAGGGCCCTGCTCCCAAGGCTAACCTGAGGGGGGCCCGCTGCAGCCGCTTCCTGGGCATGGGCCCCTCCTTCAGGTACTTGTGGCCATAGTTGATCTTCCAGGTGACCCGGGCTGTGGTCTCCTTCTGGATGCGCTCTCGCCAGTAGGCTTGGCTCTGGGTGGTGCAGAGATCCCTCATGGCAGTGGGAGGGGACAGGGTGCGGAGGGAGGAACCATTCTGCCCGGAGCCCTGTGGCCTGTTTGCTCTGCGGGGACCCGTCTCCAAGGTTACGTGCAGCCAATGAGGGCCGGGTTGCCAAGGCCCCGCTGGAGAGGAGGGGCTGGGCTGCTCAGGGGGCCACTCGCAGGCAGCAGGACAGACCAGGCTGGAAAAGGGAGCAAGGGCTGGCTGCAGCCCACCCAGTGTGCCTGGCAGGAGGCTGTATTCTGCCCCAGAGGGACTCGGGGCCCAAGCCTTTACCCCCCACACCCAGAGGGTCCCAGGGAGGCTCACAGGGTGCCCGAGCCTCTAGTCCATTCAGCAAACCCTGACGCACACCTACCGTGCACCAGGCACCCAGGGAGGTCCCAAGGGAGGCCCAGGGTCCACTCTCAGGATGCTCTGGACACATGGCTGGGGGGTTGCCATGGAAACTCTGGACCCCCAACTCCTCAGACACGGCTCTGACACAGGAGAGCTTACCTGGCATCACTGAAACATCAGAATGTCAGCGGGAATTACTTCTGGACTCGCGAGAATGACATCAAGCCAGGGTAGAAGAACTTGGAACAGTGCCTGGCGTGGATGGAGGCAGCCGCTGTTCACAAGGCCCTGCTCAGTGCCAGCTGCTGTGCTGAGCTCCCTCTGCCTGAAACCACCCTCTTCGGTTGCTGGGGCTCTCATTAACCTCCTTTCCAGGTGAGGAAAGGGAGACTTGCAGGAACTAACTATGTGCCAGCCCAGGGCACACCCGGGCTACTCTGTGCTAGGCACTGGGCTGGAGGCTTTAACGAGTGATCCCACTCAGTGGAATCCTCACGGTGACTCACTAGCAGGCTCTCTCCCATTCCTTTTCCAGATGGAGAGATGGGGGCTCAGCAATGTTCATTTGGTTCCACTGGGATGGACATCAACCCCCCCTCACACCCCGCCCCGCGTTACAGATATAGAACTTTCCCACTGAATGTGACAGCATCATCTGAGAGAGACAGTGGGTGGTGGGAGTGGGGGCAAGCAGAGGAGGACCCACCAGTTACCCAGCAGCTCCATAACATCCACTTCCAGGACCCTCACACCCTCTGCCTCTCCCATCAGGGCCCTGCAGGTGTGGGCCGCCTGAGTACCAGTGACAAGGAGGTTACCCATAATGCCCTGGAGCCATGCACCTTTCCACTATCTGCTTTATGTGCTCTCATTTATTCATTCAACAAACATTCATTCACTCTTGACCCTGTTGCCAGACACTAAGCCAGGTACTAAAGGTAGATGAGGAGGAACAGAGTCTACATGCTTCCTGCCTTCAGGGTTTCACAGTCCAGGAGGGGAGACAGACTCATAATCAGGTAGATGGGGAGCAGGGAACTGGAGAGATGATCAGGGGAGGCTTCCTGGAGGAGATGCCCTTTGAGTGAACCCTGAACTGTGACCATGAGTTAGCCAGGCAAAGAGTAGTGGAAGAATGTTGTAGACTGGGACTCCCAAGGCAAGAAACCATAAGGCTGTCTAGACTGCCCTCTGTGCTTTCAGTCTTCCCAGCTGTAAAATGAGGGTTATGATGTTTGGGACAATTGGGAAGATTAAGAACCAGCTTGGTAAGTAAAACAGCCCAGGCATGGTAGGAGCTCATCTGGAGCACTCACAACAGTCATCAATTAATTGTGCAATCACTTTTTTAATCCAGGCTCTCCTGTAAGCACCAAACACACTTTGGGTACTGAGGGGATGTGTGTGCCAGGAGCGGCAAGTGAACAGTGCTGACAAACTGTCCCTCCTTCACGGAGGTTGCATTCTGGGTCCTGTCCTCCTCAACTCCACATTTCCAGTATGTCTGGGGGGATTATCTGGCATACAGTTGGTGCTCAGAGAAAGTGCTCGAGGAAAGGATGAATCAGCAGACTTCATGTCTATTCTGTTGCCTCAGGGACAGATGGAGGAAATTCAGAGCAGATTTAGGGGCTGGGGGCGGCCGGACCCTAGTGTCAGATGCTTGTGGGGCAGGGTATGACCCCGGAACTCAAGCAAGCATCCCTGACCCAGACCACCCCAGCCCCAGGAAGCGCAGAGGTGGGTGTGCTCCCTCCTGGCTTGGAAGACCCAGTGCCTTCCGGACCGCAGGGTTTTCTTCCGTGCCACGGTTGGCGCGCCCAAGGCGACCCCTGGCGGTCATCACGGGGATGACAGCGGAGTAGCTGTCCTGTCAATAGGCGGGTGGAGGAGGCGGGTGTTACACTGAGGGCTGGACAGGCACTCCCAAGAGGGAAGTGGGGTGGAAGGGTGTAGAAAGGCGCCCCAAATATACTCACTTCCAACGGGCTCAGGAACAGAGGTTGGCTCACAAGGAGAGTCGCCTTTGGATTCCGAGTACCCACCTGGGGGAGGCCCTTGGGTGCAGGGCACCGCTTCATGCCCTTCTCCCTACATTCAGGCTTTCTGAATTTTTTTCCCTTTTATTTTTAAAAAGATTTTTATTTATTTATTTGACAGAGATCACAAGTAGGCAGAGAGGCAGGCAGAGAGGCGGGGAGGGGGTGGGGGGCAGGGAAGCAGGGTCCCTGCTGAGCAGACAGCCTAATGCAGGGCTCCATCCCAGGATCCTTGGATCATGACCTGAGCTGAAGGCAGACACCCAGGCGCCCCAGGCTTTCTGGCTTTTAACACAGCCTTGACCATTACTGTGTGACATTGTACAAGTCACTTAACCTCTCTGAGCCCTGGGAGATGCCCCTGTAAAAAAATGAGGGTAATCCTAAGACTCTAGCATTAGTGTTAGTTATTACACTTGGTTTACTCCAGATTTATTCACTTCAAACCCATCCTGCAACCCCTGGGAAGGTGTGGGGGCAGCCCCAGGCCTGCCTCTGGCCTAGGCTTCTGCTAAGGGAAGGGGTCCCTGAAAGGGAAACCAGGGGAGGCTGGAAGGTGAGCTGGGTCTCTCCCCAGTGCTCCTGACTCACCTTTCTTCCCACCTTCCTGGCCACTCCCCCAGGCCTCCAAGGACCCACCCTGCTCCTAGTACTGCCATTGGCCACCCCATCCACTCTCACTGATGACTCCCAACCCAGTTCCCAGTACTGGGCTCTGTTTGCAGGCCAAGTGCCCCTTCTGTTTGTGGTTATGTGTGTCCTTAAAGTAGCCCCCACCCCCACCCCAGATTTAAACTCTCCCTATAGAAGAATCCTCTTATTTACCTTTCACCAGTAGTAATTCTATGAAGGCTTATCATGTACTAGACACTGTGGTATGTTGTTTACATTCATTTTGTCCGTGAACACAGTGTTCCCTCAGAACACCACATAGGGTAGGTTCTAGTACCCCATTTCATTGGAGAGAAAACAGAAGCTATGAGAGTCTGATGGGTAAATGATCTGCTGGAGTTCATGGCAGGGCAGGATCTGAACCCTCTGGCCCATGCTTTGAATCACCATGCTTAATAGACACCCTACAGGCTCCCTTCCCCTCATGGAGGTACCCTTTCTACTTTGCCTTGGGGAACTGAGTCTCCTCAACATGTAGTCAGTCCCTATTCTAGCAGCTCTGGGTGGGGAAGGATTTGGCAGCCAGTT
Organism: Mustela erminea; assembly: GCF_009829155.1. Lineage (NCBI taxonomy): Eukaryota > Metazoa > Chordata > Mammalia > Carnivora > Mustelidae > Mustela > Mustela erminea. The sequence continues at coordinate 26,818,158 of NC_045614.1, read as the reverse complement.
GGAGGATGAATGTGTTGGGAGACCTTTCTAGAGGTTAATCTTAGAATGGAAGTTTCCCACTTGCCCATTTTATGGATGAGGGCACTGAGACACAAAGGCGGCTTCCTGGAGGAGGTGCCCTTTGAAACCTGAGCTATGAACAGGAGTTAGCCAGACAAAGAGTGGAGGAAGAATGTTCCAGACTGGGACATCCAGTCTGCAAGACAAGAAAGTGTAAGGCTGTCTCGACTGGTATAAAATGAGTGCTATGAAGAAGTCTGGGACATTTGGGGAGATGGAGAGCCAGCCAGAGTCTGAGTCGGTAAGCCGCAGGGCTGGGACTGAAGACTTGAACCTGCAGCTAGCTGCTTTCTGGGCATTTCTCACATACCCAGCAACACTGCTGGTACAGGTGCCAGCTGCTTGGAGCTGGGCCCGAGCCTGGCATTTCCGGGGGCGTGGCGCCTCTGCTGAGATTTCCTCTTTCTCAGAGATCCCCTTTCTCCCACCAGGGTTCAGTATTAGCTTTGTCCTGGGAGAGGCATCCTGATACCTTGGGAAGGCGGTGGTTATGGCAAAGGGAATAATAATGTTGGCAGTACAAGGCTCGAATATTCTTTGATCCTTGAGCTTTGTCCTGGGGAGATAAGCAAATCCGAAACACCCTTGGATGCAGGCCATAAGTCAGGATAAATTCCCCACCTCCTGCCTGCCTGCTTTGGAGAACTCTTGAGGGAGAGAGAAGGGGTATGGGGTGGGCCACCCTAAATTCCTTGCATAAGAGTTGGTCCCCTGTGGGCTCAGGGACCCAGACAAAAGCCTTGTTACAAAGCAAAAAGGATCCCTTTGTTTCGCCAAGTGTTTGGTCAGCATCCTTAGGACAAAGCCAGAGGGGGAAAAATTCGAATTCAGGCTTGCTTTGAGCCGTGTGACATTTTTACTCCCTCTTTGAGTTATGATTTGCCATTGTTAGGAGGGGGAAAAAAATGAGCTAAACAAGACGTGTTTCTGGAAGAGAGTTTTCATTAGTGGAATATCCTGATTACAAAACCCCTTCCCCCTCCCAGTTAATGGGGATTTGAAAAGATTCCATTCCTTTCCTAGATCTGGCTTCCATCAGACAGAGTGCTAAGCCCAAAGAGCACTTAAATTAATGAGCTTCTTCCCCATTTTATTTTTATTTTTTAAAAAAGATTTTATTTATTTATTTGACAGACAGAGATCACAAGTTTGCAGAGAGGCAGGCAGAGAGAGAGAGAGAGGAGGATGCCCGCTCCCCACTGAGCAGAGCCGCTGATGCGGTACTCGATCCCAGGATCCTGGGGACCATGATCTGAGCTGAAGGTAGAGGCTTTAACCCACTGAGCCACCCAGGTACCCCTACTTCCCCATTTTTTTTTTTTGAAGATTTTATTTATTTATTTGACAGAGAGAGGTCACAAGTAGGCAGAGAGGCAGGCAGAGAGAGGAGGAAGCAGGCTCCCTGCTGAGCAGGGAGCCCTACGTGGTACTCAATCCCAGGACCCTGAGATCATGACCCGAGCCGAAGGCAGCGGCTTAACCCACTGAGCCACCCAGGCGCCCTTCTTTCCCATTTTTAAAATTTTTTATTTTTTTAGATTTTATGTATGTATTTGACAGACAGAGATCACAAGTAGGCAGAGAAGCAGGGAGGGGGGGGAGGAAGCAGGATCCCTGCCGAGCAGAGATCCCGGCAGAGATCCCGAGCAGAGATCCCGAGCAGAGATCCTGATGCGGGGCTCAATCCCAGGACTCTGGGATCATGACCTGAGCCGAAGGCAGAGGCTTTAACCCACTGAGCCCCCCAGGCGCCCCCTTCTTCCCCATTTTAAAATACAAACTTGGGGGTGGTGGTGACAAGGACCAAACACTCATTCTGCCATTTACATTTATTCTGCTAATTTTTAAGGCGGTGCCATTTTTAGGGAAAATTAAATCCCTAGTGTCTTACTCATTTTACATCAAACTCATCAAGATGTGGTTTTCGAGGCCCCTTTGAAGTCTGAAGACCAGCCATGTGGTCAAGGGCCCACAGGCCTCTAAGTGCATTGGAAACAGACATGTTAATCAGTGTTTCCTTCTGGGCAGCTCTGCTGAGGAGGGCTTCCCGGGGCTGCAGAGGGAAGGCAGACGAGGGAGAGGAGCACACCGTGGATTGGAAGGGGTCTCTCTGGGTTAAAGATCTTTGCAGATCAGCTGCTAGTGCTGTCCTGCTTACACCCATGTTGGCCCCTCAAAAGTGATGGCCCAGCCAGCCCCGGGTAGAAAGGGGGACAAGTCAACTGGAGGAAGTCAGAAAGGGCCTGGTACCAGGTCAAGGTCGAGTTTCAAAGTCATTGAGGTGTTTGCACAGAAAACAGCTCATTCCCATAGCAGCAAGTCCAGGTGCAGAGAGGAGCTGCCCTGTGGTTCTAGCCACTGACCAACTGGGAGGTGCACAGATTCCCCTGGGTCGTGGGTGATGCTTCAGGCAGGGGCCCACTAGGGCAGCCCCAGGTGTGGCCTTGTACAAGGAATGGCACCTCCAGCAGGGGCTGGTCACAGACAGCAGGAGCCAAGACTCACAGCTCCCAGTGAGATTTCGTAGGAGTCTCACAACCACCCCGAGGGAGGCTTGGTCTCAGAGGGGAAGCCACCTCCCCAAGGCTACAGTGCCACTAAGCAGCCAAGCCCACATTCAAACAATACCTGATGCCCAAGTCCAGCTGTGAACACAGACATGCTGCCTCCCCAAAAGAAACCAGGCAGACCTCCTGGGATTGAAACCAGCAAGGTCAGCATCACCACGCAGAGCCTGGACAGCCCCCCAAGCCCCCCATCTTGGGGAGTCCTGGAACAGTCACAGCCGGCACAGGCCCACAGCTATGGGGGTTTCCTCCACGGGGAGGGAAAAGGAGGGAAAACCTTCTTTATTCCCACTTTCCTCCCACCTCCCAGCGGTAAACAAGCCTCCATCCTTACCAATGAGGAGGTGCCAGGAAGAAACACACAAAAGGATCCAGTCTTCCTTCCCTGCCTTTCCCTCGAAGCCCTCACTCCAGTGGAAGGCCAGGGGCCCAGCGGGGACTTCCTGGGGCTCATCTGGGGAATCCTGATGCCCTTCCTGCTCCCACGGAGGGATAACCAGGGAGGAAGAGCCTCCACTCTGGGGACAAAAAGGTCAGGGTCTGGGGTCTGCCCCAAGTGATGTGTCCATTCAGCACCTGAGCTGGTGTCAGTATGGCAAAGTGGGGTCATGGGGGTGCCATGAGGGTGAGCAGGAGGGGCGGGGGGAGGTATGTTAAGAATATATCAGGCACAAGCTCTTCCTAGCAGAAGGAAGGGGCAGGGAGAGAAAGACGAATACCACAGACACCCGAACCCTCTGGTCCAAGGGCACTTGGGACGACAGGTGACATTGCTTCTTGTTTAAGTAAACCCCCTAAAACGACCCCTTCTACCATCATTGGGGAAAAAGGCTTTCTGTCCTAGACACTGTGTTGGTGTCCTGGCCAGTGCCCCTTCCCTAGGGCCCTCACCGCCACCTGTCTGGCTGCTGGGCCTCCCCTGACACTCCCCTCCCAGCGGCGCTCATGAAGGGCCATCATCCCTCCTGCAAAGAGAAGCCAGGCTCACGTCAGAACAAGCTGCTCACCTGTGGCAGGGAGAGCTGGTCAGAGACTCGAACCATTTATTCAGAAACAACACCATCCAAGAACACCAAGGGAGCTTGACGGAGCAAACATTTAATAAGTTATAAGATACAATTTACAGTCGGCATCTGATTCCAGTTTCACTTCCACGTCCCAGTTTACAAAACCTGTGGCCCTTTCACATGGGGCTTCGGGCTGCCCCGGTTTCTAAGAGGTGGGCTATTGCCAGCACCTGCTCCCAGCTGCAGCGTCTCAGTGACAGTCCTCTGCCTCACTCCCTGTCCCACCCATGGAGGCACTCGTGACCAGGGCAGCCACTTCCTCAGGACGGAGCAGCAAATCAAAAAGGTCTGCCGGCCCAGGCCATACGACACCCCTGGGCCCTAAAGTCGGGCAGAGTCCCCAAAGGCTTTAATTTTATTCCAAAGCCAGCTCAGGTCTGCAGAAAGGGGTGCAAAACGCCTTAAGCCCCATTTCTGGAATTATGCACCTGCACGCTGCTTTCTAAACAACCTCAGAGGACACGGTCGGGGCCAAATGAACACAGGGCCACGGTCAGCTACGTAGCTTTCACTATTTCTGCCCAACGACAGAAGACCACCTAGGAGCTGCCGCTGGCCTTCCCACCCCCTCTGCCACGCCCTGATTTTGAGGCCAAAGATCAGCAGGAGTTCCATTCTTTCCTGTCTATCATTCTTTTCCAGAAGTGATCCCAGGTGGGTGTGGAATGTTCTGTCCCGTGACAGGCCTCTGCAGACGAGGGCACTGACACAGGGACCCACCTGCGGTCCCTTCGAGCATGTTGGCAAGACTCATCAGACTGACAACGGCTGGAGTGTGTGTTAAGAACAAAGCCTCGAGTTGGTTTAAAAAAAAAAGGGATCTTTGGCGGGAGGGAGCTGCCTGCCACAGCAGAACTTCCTCGGACCCAGAGACGTCAAGGGCCTTTAAAGACAAAAGCAAAACGTGGCTGCCCAGATGGGGCCCATGTTACAACTTTGCAGGGGAAGACTCAGCAGAACGAGGGGAGAGGCACTAGGAGGCACTGAGGGCAGTCTGCCGCCGCGGACCACTGCCCTCTGAGACGTGTAAAAAGGCCACGGGGCAGGTGGGAGTGTGGAGATGAGTCATGTCGAAACAAGAGTCTTCTCTGTGATAGGGAGAGATGGAGAAATGCTGGAGAGATGAAGCTGGTTTTTTTTAAGTCATCTTGTTTTCTAAGTGACAGCCTAAAAGTAGGTGGCCTCTTTGCCCTGTCCCGCCCTGCCAGTCTTGTTGCATAACCGGGCTAGCCAATTTCATGCTTTAGGAACGACAGTCTTGCGAGTGACCTTGGTCTGTCTGCAGGGGGCGATGGGTGCCAGCAAGAGGTCAGATCTGGATCTGAACCAAATGAGCATGGAAATCCTCTCAGCCCATTGCATGAGTCTGTATTTCTTAACAGTCCCCAATGCGTTCCTAAAGAGTCAAGTCTAGGACTTATTTCTCAAGGCACTTTAGAATGACAATGTTTTTGGGGTGGGGTTTCAGACCCATAAACAAGCTGGAGGAAAACTTTGTATACAACAAGTTACAAACAAGCAACAAAAAGCAACCACCAGAACTCCTCCCAGCATTTGACGAGAACCGTTTTAAGGCACCGTGACGTGGAATGGACTGCCGGGGATGTGTTCCTCTCCCCACTTCACGGCTAGAACGTAATCTCCCTTCTCCTTGACAACGTATGTGACGTTGTATTGTTGGTTGCCCACGTGCTTCATGGAGACCTCTTCGCAGGGGGTGGTTGGCCCATGGACACCAATCAGCAGCATGTTGGAACCTAGGATGCAAGGAAAGGTGGTTACTCTATCAGGATGCATCACGGAAGGCAGAGGAAGGGGAGGGGAAATGGGAGCCAAAGGAAATATACCAACTATTGTCTGCTGAGATTCTGACACTGAGAACTTCGAGAGGTGGGACAACATGGCAATTACAAGCAGACTCAGAGCCCAGTGGCATGGGTTCAAATCCATCTATAAATAGGACATGATCCTAGCACCTCCCCTATGGACTTGCTATGAGGTTTACAGAGTTATATGTGAAGCCCTAGCTTGTAGCAAAGAGTTATATAAATGATCGCTACTCTGATCTCATTCTCATCAGAAACTTAAGGAAGGTCACTTTATAAAGATTCCCATTTTAGACAACAAGAAACTGACTTTTAGAAAATGATTTAGTACCTTTCCCAAGATCACATGGCTAAGTCTGGGGCAGGAAGGAAGGAGGCAAGGAAGGAAGGGAGGGGTGAGGGAAGGGGGCGGGGGAAGAAGTACTGGAGCCAGGTTTCCAGCCCAGATGTGCCAGATCCCCGAACCCAGGCAACCAACCACTGACACCCAAATCAATACTCAAGTTCAAACTGCAATTAAAGCAATTACTGGCAGAGAAAGGAGCCAGGTTACCGATTCAATTTGCCCATCTGTAATGGGGATAATGTCACCTTTCCTGTCTACCTTGTGGGCATTTGAAGGAATCGAGAGTCAAAAGAGGAAAATCATCAGCAAATATTAAGTACTTGCAAATGCCTGGGTTGCATGGGCCGGTGGGCAGAGGGTGTCAGCCTGCCTCCACCCTGACCCTCAAGCAGGACCAGGCTACCTACCGGCTTTGCTGCAGTCCACCAAGAAGGAGCTCTTCTGGCCCACGAAGGCCTTTGAGAGCCCTGCCCCCTTGGAGGTCACCTTGCTGGCATCTGAGGATGCCTTGGGGATGGCACTATAGCAGGTCTCTGTCGATGACCTGGTCACAGACTCCACCAGAATGGATGAGGTCTCATTGGCTGAGCCAGGGCTGACCAGACGCTGGCCTAGAAGATGGAAGGGAGGGGAGGTAGGAGTGAATGGCCAGTGGCAGTAGGCTCTCTCAGCTACAAGAGGCAAGTGTCCCGGGGGCAGAAGCTCCAGGAAAGTCCGTGCACCTCAATGGCTGGATCCCAAAGCTACCACATCCCCACCTCATATCCCCAACACCTGATGTAAACGTTGCCAGCTCCCCATCTCACACCCATAATGTCTTCCAAACCCCTGGGTCCCACCCCACCCAGTGGGCAATGACAAATGACCAAGCCTGGAAATCCCTCCCACATAACCCTGTGGCACCCTGCAGAATCTACTTCTTTCCATGGAAATAAAATACCCTTATGCATAAACAATGTCAGATGTTGGGGAGAATATAAAACAAAATTAACAAAAATGGTTCTCTCTGCATGTGAAAGGATGATTTTTCCATCTGACTCTTTAATAAATTTTTCTGCAATGAAGTTATATATACTACCTATACAACAGTGAACTGAGCAGAGACACGTGGAAGGGATTTACCACGATATTTATGATGATTACCTAGGGCCCGTGGGCTGTGAGATGCTATTGACTGGTATTTTTCCTAGTGCTCTGAAAGAGGTGCATTTTTATAAATTTAATAAAACGGTTTGATTATTTTAAAGGTAAAAGGCTAGAAACAAGAGGATTTTTCAGGTCTGATCTTAACAAATATGTAAATTTTTTTTCTGTTCTGTTAAACATTTTTTTTTTCAATCTCGACACTCATCATTTTATAGGGCGATGACGTCAACACATATTCACGGGCTTCTAAAGATGTTTACTCTCCTGGCAATGTCCTACCATTTCTTTATATTCAAGATTCAAAGTAGATTCAACATATCTAAAATTACCCACAGTTTCTAGTATCAAGTAACTCTGTTGATAATCTGACAGGACACGGTCCACAGGAGAAACAGTAACTTCAAAGCCGTTTGGTTGTTACCTGTCACCTTGGCCTTGAATGGACTGCCCACAATGTGGTTGGGTCCACCATATTTGACGCCAATCAGGTAGTTTCCAGGAGCCATGGGCGTGTACATGACTTTGTAGCCTTCTGGGGTTTCCTGGCAATCCATTTTAACTTTGGATGGGCCTTCGATGGTGACAGATAACGTCCCTGGCCCTGCTCGGGTGGTGTTGATGAAAAATTCAGACTGGATACCTGGGAGAAATGAAGAGGGAATGTGTATTGGTTTGGAGGGATGGGGGGATGTGGTTTGGGGAGCTTTCCCAGGGGCAGTGAAGCAGTGGCGGGGGTCGGGGGGCGACATAGGTTTCCCCACAGAGGCACAGCATCGGTACTAGCTCTGAGCTCCTGAGGGCAGTAACTCCCTTTCCTAGCAGGAGGCAAGAGTGTGGCTGACCTTTCGCCCACCAGCCCCAAGCGCCAGGACACCCTGTTCTTGCCTCTGGGAAGGCGTGGTGGCTGAGGACAAGAAGCCGGAGTCTTCGCTGTCAGCCTAAAATGCTGTTTCAGCTGCTGGGGGCTCAGCCCTGCCTCCAGCGGGGTGGAGGATGCGTGGGCCCCTCTGACCTTTCCTTTTTCCCCTGAGTGGATTTGGAGACGCCAAGCAGACCCAGCATCTTCTTCTCCTCCCACAGGCTCCCTGCCTCAGTCACCACGCTGAAGTCTGGGGAGGCTGTTGGAATCTGCCAGCCCTCCCCTTTGCCAGGAGCACCAGCCGGCCGAAACAGTGGCTCCTGCTAACTGACTCAAGCTTCCACTGCTCGGGTTCCAGATTCTAGAGTAAGCATCCTGTTACGTACCCAGTGACTCCTGTTCAACAAACGGCAGAGGCTCAGGGAGGCTCGGGCACTTGCCGGGCAGTGATACAAACTAGGAACTGGTAGAACGGGGGTATGAACAATTCCATGTGGCTCCAGAGCCTCTTGCCTGGCCCACAGGGGCCTTCTGCACGGACATCTTGCCTTGTGACAAAGAAAAGCTGGGCTGATCAATGTCTGTGCTGCATTCCTGCCTGAGCCGGGGGCCCTGCAGAAGCCTCCACTCCTTCAGGCCCATTTCCCATGCCAAGAGGCAGGAGGTGGTCCGTGAGGGCTGCCCACGACAGTGCCCTCTAAAGGCCATCCCCGGCACAGCAGCCTTGTGCAGGGCAGGGCTTTTCCCCAGAGCCCTGGATGCCGCCCCAGCTGGGAACTATTTGGGTTTAATTATAGCTCCTAGGCCAGAGAAAGAATTATTGTTCTGGCTATCAATAAAACAAAGGCGCTGCTATCATGCAACCCCCAAACACAACCCAGCTGCTTCTGGAAGCTCCTGAGGCTCCTCCTGTCCCAGGGCCCCCCGGATTATCTCAACCTTGTCTCTAAACCCTGCAGCCAGAGTGAGGCTGTGTGGGCAAGGGGGTGGGGGTGGGGTGGCACACGACAAGGGACGGCCTTTCCAGGAAGTAGCTGCAAGGCGACAATAAGGAAAGATATTTTTAAAGTGAAGATGAAAAAACCCGGCTGTAGTGGCGAGAAGCCCAACCCATTTTAACAAGTTGCTGCCTTCTCGAGAAAGATCAAGATCTGTGAATCCTGGCTGTGAGGGCCTGGAGACACAGGAGACATGAGGTGGGAAAAGAGAAGTAAGGAATGACAGGGCAAGAGCTACGTGGAACAACCTGTGGGGTGGGCTCCCTTCTTCTTCCCATTTTACAGGAAGGAAGCGGAGGCCGGGTGAGGTCAAATCCTTGGCGCCAAGTCCCACGGCTGGGGAATGGAAGGACTGGGATTTAAACACGAGACCCGGCCAGCATGGAGCTAAGGCACTTGTCTGAGAGAAATGAGGAAAAAGAAAATCCCCACGCACAGGAGTCCCTCTGCCTACTGCCTCCAGCTAGAGCATGACAGCCCAAACATCTCTGGGCATGGCGGTCTTCCCCTCTGCAGCCCCGTGTGCGCACAGCTGAGTTCCTGTGTGGTGAATTCGTGTCTACTGCAGCCCTACTCTATTGTGAAGGTGGGCGACGGGGCAGGGGAGGGACGGAGGCTCTTCTACTCCACCTGGCGCGCACCGGCGATCTTGGAGCATTTTATCACGAAGACTGGTCTTCCAACCCAGAGAGCATTGAGAACCCCCTGGTCTCACGCCCAACCTCTCAACTCCCTGGCAAGCAGAGTCCCACCCCAAATTCTCCACATTCCCCTGTTCCAAAACCTGCAAAATGGCCCATTTAAAGCTCAAGCCAAAAGATACAGCAAGCGAACCCATAAAAACACAGGGAAGTTTGCTTTATTCTGAAGGTCAGGGTGCCAGGCCCTCCAGCAGCCAAGCACAGATACCTTTTCATCCCATGCACACTGCAGCTGTGTTATCTTGGGATGGATATTTGGGAAAAGGCTTGCGAGCGGGAGGGCTAGAAAAACAAGACGCCTTCCCCTTGACAAGAGCAATATTGACACAGCGTTTGAAACAGGCATGCTCTGTACCTCTCCCTCCTGGCTGGGAGTCTCCCTGTAAGACTGGCTCCTTCTCTCAGTGGCATCCAGCCCTTGCAAAGGACAGCCTGAAACCCAAGCTCCCGAGAAGGCATGCAAACAGCCAAGAGGAAGCACAAGAGGCCCCGAACGCAGCAGGTGTGACCCAGCAGGAGGGAAGGTGGCTGCTGGCAGCTGCAGGAGACCTCAGTGGCTGCTATGCAACCCGGACCAAGGTGTGTGTGGCTCCGATGCCGGGAGGACCCCTCGGGGTCTTTAAAGGCGGGTGGTCTGCCAGGGACCAAATGCCTGCGCTCCTGCATGGGGACCATTCCAGGCAGCTGGGACAATAGGGGTCCTCGTTTAGAATACCCCCCAAAGTGGGCCAGGGGTGAAGTCATTATCTGGATTGAGCTAGCCACTCAGAGAGGCAGCCAAACTCCGGGGTTAAGGGTATAGGCTTTGAGGTCAGGGACCCAGACTGATTTTTGGTTCTGTTACTCCCAGCTAAGTAAGCTTAGGGAGAGACTCAACCCTTCTGAGCCTCACTTTCTTCATCTGTGAAATGGAATGGCGTACCGTGAAGGGTTACCATGCCTTTTATTAAGGGCAGGCTGCTGGCCCACAGTTCAGTGTGGAGCTGGACTAGATGGTCTTGGGAGTCCAGAAGTATTTACGCCACTCCTACGGGTGTTTCTGCTGAGGCCACTGCTTCAACCAGAGCCTAGGGCCACATGCCAGTCTGTCAGTGACTCCTGCACCCGGACAGGGCCCCTCGGGCCACTTGGGACACAGGCTCCCTAGGGCTAGATCCCCAGGAGCTGCAGCCACTCATCTCCTTGCCCAGGCAAGGCGGGTCTGCTTTGTCCAAGTCATCACATCAGCAGGAGACTGGAGCAGAACTTGTACACACAAGGGCCTTGAGCCGGGACCGGGCTGCCTTCCCAAGGCCCAAGGTAACCCCCAGTGCAAACCATGCCCAGTGTGTCCATGTCTGCAGACAGGCCCTGCAGAAAAGCCTGAGTGGACAAGCTCCCCAGGCTGGCCCTCTCCATAGAGTGACCCCCCACCCACCCACCCAAGGCCAGCCTGGAGGCTCATGGGATGAACACGAACCGCAGCCATTACAAGGGGCAGGTATCTGTGTCTTGACACAAAGTTCTCGAAGATGCCAAGTGAAAAACACTGTACAGTAGCACATGCACCAAGATTATTTCTGGAAAATAAAAGCCAAACTGTATGTCCACCTTTTTAACAAACCAACTAGCTAAGTGACCATGTGTGAGGGTGACAGACACAGGCAGACAGAAGGTCCTCCCCTGAACCACAGGTGGTGGTCCCTCCTGGGTCTAGACGGAAGGAGGGAGAAGCAAGGAGACGGAGCCAGCTTCCTTTACATACATCCCGCTGCCTCCTTTGCTACCAATGTGCCCCATCCACGGTAAAGACTAAAACCAGACTGTAAGAAGTCCAAAAAGCTCTAGAATTCCTTGCCACCATCTTTTCTCCTCCTCCCCAAGGACCAGAAACTAAAACGGGGAGGCAGACTGTGACAGGTCCTACTGCCAATTCAAGGTTGTTTCTGTGAGCCCAGGACTGCAGAAGGAATGGAGGGCAGGAGACCTCCCAGGAGGCCTGTGACACACACTGAATCCTTTGCAGGCGAAGAAACCCTCAGAAGCAAAGACAGGACCCTGTCTTCCCTCACCATCGGTGTCCTGGCCCTGAAGTCAAGGCGCTTGGCCAAGGAAGACAGGCGAAGTGGAACAAACAGTAATGAGGTGTGATAACACAGTCATCAAGCCCTTGCTTTTGGACTGACCGAGGGTCAAAGTACATGTCCCCAAACAATTCCAGAGATCAAGAGCTCCAAAGTGTTGAGCATTGCAGCTTCCCCAGCGTGGGGGGGGGGTGTGTGGGGGGGGGTGGGGAGAGGTCAGGGAAGGCTTCCTGAAGTCTGAAGAGCTCCTGCTGGCTGAGCCCCTGGAGCAGGCTCAGCTAATGATCAGAGGCGGAGGCCATGGGTTACCTGTGGTGCCCCCCTCAAGCCCGGCGCCGTAGGCGGACACCAGGGCGGGGTTCCCTGCTTGTCCAGGCTCCCCGACCCGCACTTTGAAGGGGCTTCCAACCACGTGGCTCCCGTTGAACTTGACGTCGATCGTGTGGATGCCGTTCTCATGAGGGATGAAGCGCACCGCGTACTTGTCTAGGAGAGTGAGCAGAGTCCAGGGTCAGGCTGAGTATGTGCATACGACCCAACGAGGCGAGGAAAAAGGACGGGAGTCCAGCCGGAGACGGTGCATTTTAAATCATTAGTAAGACCACACCTCTCCCGGAAGCCTGGTACCCGGCATGTTGGATTTCAAAACCAAATGGGCCTGTTTAGGTGTCCCTCGTCAACCCTTTGGGAAATGCATCCAAGTCTCAAATTCTAGGATTCATCCTCTGAGAACATGGCGTCTGCCTTGGGAGAACACTTTCTTTTTTCCAAAGATATTTTTATTTATTTCAGAGAGAGAGAACGAGAAAATGAGTGGGGGGCAGGGCAGAAGGAGACGGAGAAGCAGGCACCCCACAGAGCAGGGACCCCCCCAAGCGGGGCTTAATCTCAGGACCCTGGGATCATGACCTGAGCCAAAGGCGAACGCTTAACCGACTGAGCCACTCAGGCACCCCGGAAGAACACTTTCTTTATGAAAAGCTCACTTCTCACAAAGTTTCTCTTGAAGGGAAAAGAAATGGTTCCAACTAGCATTAATGCTCCTGAATTAAGCTCTAAGCTAACAACTGCTTCCCCAGGGCAATGGCCAGGTTTTTCACAGTGTTTAGATCACAGCAGGCGGCAATCTGTCCAATGACCAGCCACCAAGACTATCCATCCATCACCTCTTTCTCCTTGAAACCCTCCCACCTGGGATGCAGACTAACTGCTCTCCTCTAACCTCTCCAGGTGTCTACCCTTACTGTACACATCGTAGGACACATAACAGATGCCCTACAATTCCTCACGTATCGGAGCCCACATTCCATGTCACTTCCTCTGAGAAGCCCTCTGGGCTCACCAAGGCAGAAACTTGCTTTTCTCTCCTGTTCCCTCATCATTTCATTCTTGGGTCCCCTGTGGTATTATTGACCACCTGGGGTCCTCCGCAGGGACTGCAGGCTTCCAGCCAGGTCCCCATCCCACTCTGAGCTCCTGCTTGAGGGCAAGCATCATGTCTTCCTCCTACCATCCTGCCAAGTCTCTCACACTTAACAAATGTTCACTGGCAAAATGGCTCATTAAAGTTGATAGACGTCAGAGAATTCCGTACGTCAAGGGAGCAGGCAGGAAAATCTTGGACTCATAAGCATACTGGAGTCCCAGATTCTTTGAAATTTACAGATGAACATCGATTAACTTTTCCCTCAGAGTAAAGTGAGGTCAGAGAGTACTTACTTGTGTCATAAGGTCAACAACATAATAAAAATCTGTTAAGATTTTGTTAAACTAGAAGGAAAAAACCACAGGGGCGCCTGGGTGGTTCAGTGGGTTAAAGCCTCTACCTCTGGCTCAGGTCATGATCCCAGGGTCCTGGGATCGAGCCCCGCATGGGTTCTCTGCTCAGCGGGGAGCCTGCTTCCTCCTCTCTCTCTGTTTGCCTCTCTGCCTACTTGTGATCTCTTGTCTGTCAAATAAATAAAAAACATCTTAAAAAAAAAAAAAGAAGAAGAAAAAACCCACAATGAATAGAATGTGAACAGAATCTGAAAAACAAAAAAAATAAAACAGTTTGTTAAAAAAGAAAAGAAAAGAGTGCCTGGGTGGTTCAGTTGATTAAGCATCTGCCTTCAGCTCAAGTCATGATCCCAGGTCCTAGGATCAAGTCCAGGAGCCCTGTTCAGCAGGAAGCCTGCTTCTCCCTCTCCCACTCCCCCTTCTTATGTTCCCTCTTTTGCTGTGTCTCTCTGTCATATAAATAAAATCTTTTAAAAAAAGAAAAAGAAAAGGAAAAAAGAAAAAGGAAGGCTGTGTCTTAAAGTGTCTTCCTGTCCCTGGCGAATGTTTATGCCCTAATTTGTAAACAGGGCCTGGCAAGAGCAGCAAAAAGGATCTGCAGGCTGGCTGGCCTCGGTGCGGCTGGTGAGCCCTCCATGGGGGTGCACGCCTGCAGAAACGTGCCTCAGAGAGGCACAGATGCCGGGGTCTGCCCGCCCGCCCTGCTCACCTGGCTCCAGCTCAGACACGTGGCACTCCTCCACGGCTCCTGAGGGGCTGTGCACCTTCGCATCGATCTTGCCTTTTGCCCCATTCAACCTTATAGCAAAGGAGGCTGGCTGGTTAACTTTTAATCCCGATTCCTGGGAATTTAATACATTAAAGAGGTTATGGCCCTTGGTGTTCCTGTTCGGTGGCACACACTGACCCGACCTGGGACTCCATGGGACAGTTCTCGTGCAAAAAGGCCCGGGATATTGAACCATACAACATCTGACAACAGAAGAGCAGGTGCCTTCTTCCACACTTCTAGCTTTAAATATAAGACAGCAGAGACCCATGTCAGCGTCGTCTAGCACCTCGGTTTGGGCTGGGAGAGAGGGTTACCGGATTTGGAGACTCAGACATCCTCGCCAACAGAACTATAATTTCCGTATCTCAAACAAGACCAGACAGCCAGAAAACCCAGTGCCTTCCAAGTCAGAAAGGACCCTCTTTTAAGAGGAGCCTGGCAACAGACAAAACCCTGTACTCACCAACATGAACAGTTTTATATCATTGCTATTTTTTATCTCAAGGGTAGGAATGGAGACAACTTTTAATAAACTCACAGAGGAGTATACACCCCAGCAGGACCTGGGGTGACTACCATTTCCTAGGTATGTAAGTAAAGTTGTTCCACCTTTGAGTCTCAGTCTTCTCATCTGCAGAATGGGCACAATAACCGAATCTACGCCAGACAGCTGCCGTATCAGGATGAAAGGAAGTGATGCATTCCAAGCACTCAGCGCAGGGGCTGGTCCATACACAGAAAGGCTCCCAAAGGTCAGCTTATCGTTAAGTACGTATATGAACTCAGAAGTTGTCTGCACTTAACTCCCCGTCTCCCCCCACCCTCTGCCGTCCTCCGCCGCCTCAACAGAAAGAAGTCTAGTGCACCTAGACTTTTTTTTTTTTTTTTTTACTCTTCACTGGTTCAGTTTTACCCTCCACACTCAGCCCTGGAAACTAGAGCCTCTCCCAGGAGAAGGGGATTAGAGGTTTAGATGCTTAAGATAGTTTAAAATTGGCCAGTCCTGCCTGAACATCGTTAGCAGTTTTGTGGTGAAGTTGATCAGACAGCCACTCCTCCGATGATACTGCAGGGTGCGATTGAAGCACATGGGGGTCTTGTTAAAATGCAGATTCTGATCCAGCAGGTCAGAGGCCGGGGCGGGGGGTGGGGGGGCTCGGAGAGCCTGGAGTTCTAGGAGTCTAGTAAACTCCCAGGCAATGCTGAGGCTGCTTGTCCCAGGACCACGTCTCACCAATAAGGCAGTAAAGCTACACTGCTTAGCTGGTAGCCACGAGCCACCGAAGAATATATTTTTTAAAACTTTAAATCAATTAAATTAAATTAAATTGAAGATCTGATTCCTCAGTTACATTAGCGACATTTCAAGGGCTCAACAACCACGTGTGGCCAGTGGCTACCACGTTGCACAGAGGAGATGTGAGACGTTTCCGTTGTTGTAGAACATTCTATTGCACTGTGCTGCACTGGAGGTCACAGGCTGGGGAGAGAGGACTGCGCACGAAATTCAGGAATCTTTGATCGCCAGATTGCCTCTGTCGCACCATCCCCTCCTCTACGAAATACCGGCCGACTTTAATTTTCTAAAAAGTCTTAAACGCAAGACAAAACAATACATGCCTCTCTTTTCCTAATCAGCACCAGATGTTGGCATGCAGGCCGCGGGCAAATCTCCGATAAATAATTTACATATCACTCAGCACCAAGTGACCCAGGGGGAGGGGGGAGGGGTGCAGAATGGGACAAAGAGACACGCACAGCCCACTGCACACTTGTTCAAACATTGACGACCTAACGGTGATGAGAGGAGACTACAGAAAAGTCTCCTGGACAGGATTTCTCCAAACCAGGTTTTTGGGTGACAGAACCATTTACGTTACCTGAATCCGCTTGCCGCTAAATCCTCAAGAGGGAGATAAACGCCTCAGAAGATCTGAGAGAAATCTTCGAGATGCATGAAGGCAGCTCTCTGCCCTCAACAAATGCCGGGTTTATCTCCCTCCACAGGTTTTAGTTAAGTCGGCCACAGAAGAAACTTCTGTTAAGAAGCCTTTAAATGAAACACAAGAAAAACATCGACACCACAGCGACCCGTTCGCACCCTGAGGACTCTTGGGTGAGGCCTCTTCAATCCGCCGAGGTGAGTCTGCTTTGGGTTCAGTCTGATGTTTTGGAACAACCAGCAGCACTAGTTCTCCTCAGGGTAAGGTTAGAATCTCACATGTAAACCAAGTGTGTGGAATTAGGGTCGATGAGATCACCAACCTCAGATACAGGATTTTCAAAAATGGGGGTGGGGGTGGGGCAGCTGAAGGCTACTGAGAAATCCTACTGATCAGAAATCAGACTGGGGGACTCTGGTATGATTCTGCAACTGAACTGCTGCTCCTGATTTCTGATACCTAATTGCTTTTCAGTGTCCTGAGTAATGACCCAAAGGCATCCCTACCGGTTATTAGTCTGTCTGCGGGCTCTAATGAAACCTGGACTTTGACAGCCTGTTGAAGACGGGGGGAAAGTTGCCCTTTCTGGCACCCCCACAGGTTGGACTATGTAACTGCTTGCCACCGTGCCAGGGCGGGGATTCACGGGGCCATGGTTAAGACCACGGGTTCTGGAGCCACAGAGACCATCCCTCTGCCTCATGCTAGCTGGTTTCTGGTAGCCGTAACCTCTCTATACCTCAGTTTCTCCATCTTTAAAATGGGGTCCGGAGAAACCTACTCCCCAGGCTCATGCAAGGATTTAATACTGATCAAGTCCTTAGGTGGTACCTTGCACCCTTATAAATAAAGCACCATAATATAATCAACTGCAATTGACTTTTCGGAGGGAGAGGAAGCCTGCAGTAGCCGGCAGAATGTCCCTGGACTGTTGGCCTGGTGTTCGTTCTGTTGGAAAGTCCTCCTTAACCCTTAACCGATTATTAACAGGCCTCCTTTGTTTCTCTTGAATAAGTATTTAAGAAACGAACTTGTTCCCAAATGTTGAGGTGTTTTGTTGACTGTGGCTCTGTTTCCGCTTGCCCCAATTGTCTCCTGTCCTAACCATGGTGGTGGTGGGGATTTCACTCTGCCATGGGAAGAAGGGTCCTCGACAGCTGGC
Organism: Mustela erminea; assembly: GCF_009829155.1. Lineage (NCBI taxonomy): Eukaryota > Metazoa > Chordata > Mammalia > Carnivora > Mustelidae > Mustela > Mustela erminea. The sequence goes on along the minus strand of NC_045614.1, from coordinate 26,800,869 downwards.
AGCATCTCTGGTCCCACTGGAATGGGGCCCTTGGCACTGAAGGGAGGATTGAAGCGGCCTCAAGAGTCCAGGGTTTCACTGGTCGGCCTGTGGCCAATGAGACGGATGTTTCCTTGCGTCTCACCTGAAGGCTCATAACAGTGAGGCGGCGGGCGTCGTCCGAGGGTGCGACGACTGGCACCAGGTAAGGACTTTCAGGGATGTGCTCATCGTTGAACTTGATAGACACTTCGTAGTTACCTGTGGGGACAGAAAAGTCCCATCATTTCAGAGAATCTGGGAAGGTGGTTCCAGAGCGGCCTCTGGCTTCCTTCCTAGGGCTGAAATGCCTTCCAAGAGCCTCTGCCTCCCCGACCGTCAGGGCTGGTTGGTTGGCTGAGGGCAGGTCACCTAGCTGAGGTTGAGCCAATAGGATTCCTTTAGTCGGGAAAGGGCCGATATTCTTCTTCTTCTTCTTCTTCTTCTTCTTCTTTTTTAAGATTTTATTTGTTTATTTGAGAGAGAGAGTGTGTGCAAGCACGTGCATGAGTGGGGGGAGGGGTAGAGTGAGAAGGAGACTCTTTGCCAAGCAGGGAAACTGATCCCAGGACCCCAGAATCATGACCTGAGCCAAAGACAGACACTGAACTGACTGAGACACCCAGCCACCCCAAGGGCCAAGAGTCTTAACTTGGGTCCAAGGCCTCCCTAAGGTCCTGCTTATAGAACGCAGGAGACCGTGAATGGGAAAAAAAATTGCATCTTACTTTCACTAAGTTCAGACTGAAATTTAGCATTTCCTTTCTTTCTACTAGAAAGGTCAACAAGAGGGGGTCCTGGGTGGCTCAGTAGGTTAAGCTCTGCCTTCAGCTCAGGCCATGATCTCAGGGTCCTGCGATGGAACCCTGCATTGGGCTCTCTGCTCAGCAGGGAGCCTGCTTCCCACTCTCTCTCTGCCTGCCTACTTGTGATCTTTCTCTCTGTCAAATAAATAAATAAAATCTTAAAAAAAAAAAATCAGTAAGAAACACTCAAAGCACACATCAGAAGCGTGATTCTGTCACCAACAAAGATCACAGATATTTTCATGTCACTTTACAGTTTTATATATACCTTAATGTATTATTTACTCTCACCTCTACTTTGAAATTAAGGTCCTTAGCAGACCATTGCCAAATCCTATGACTTCATGTATTCAGAAGAATGTGCTTATGTTACTATGTTACACATTCTCCTGAAGATTTTGATATCTCTATTTTAATGTAACTGATTTCTTTTATAACCCAATGCATTTTATTTTATATGTTTAAAACATTATCCTGAGAACAGTCCCTGTAGGCTTTAGGAGATGCCCAAGAGAGTCCACGGCTCACAAAAGGTCAAGAGCTGCTGCTTGAGGGAGCTCAGAGCCCTGAGCCCACAGAGCCAGTGACCAAGGATGGGAAGAGAGCCTGGTCAGCGAGAGGAAGGGCAGGGCTGAATGAAGCAATGAAGGAGAGGCCAGCAGAGAGGTACCAGAGAACCACACTTCCTGCCCCGAGGCCCGACTGATTTCCTGCCATGGATTTCTAGAAGGCGCTCCCACGCACCCATACTTGGAGATAAACAATGGAGATAACTCCATTGACTGGAGCTAGCTGGCCAGGCTTCCGTTCCCTACAGCCTAGGCATCCCCCAACAAGGAACACATCCTCAGCTGGCTCGTGATTACATACCAGGCTCCTGGGCAATGTAAGACACACCACATGATCCATTTTTATGGTCATCGAACGTAATCTCGGCCTTACTAGGGCCTTCGACAGCAATGGACAAGCCACCAGCACCTGCTTCCCGGGTCCAGATGCTGAATTCGGCTAAAGCAAAGACACACCTGGTTAGCGACCAAGCTTGGGACATACTCTCTTCTAGCTCACACCTACGATGCTGGGTTCCATCTGCTCCCTTTTCTCTCCTTTAAGGCCAGGCAGAGCCCCAAGGAAGGGCATCACCGATGTTTTCGGAGCATCACCCACAAGAACATAAAGTTTGTGGGAAATCAGGCATCTCTGAACACACCCGACCGAGGCAGAAAAAGATGAGAACGCTCAGTTTTGTCCCTACAGATCCTCCCCACCAGCAACCACCACCACAATGGGTTTTGTAGAATTCCAGTGTGTTCCACCAAATGTCAGCACTGCAGGACGGTCTGCAAAGAGCTTCCTTAGCCTGCGTCCCTCTTAGATGCTCACACACCTAGTTACAGGCTCTATAGGTCTCTCAGTAAGCTTGTTTATTAGCTTTGGGTAAGTGGGCAATTCCTAATCATGTGTAGCCACAGAGGCCTTGTTTTAAAGAATGCCCCTCAATACCACTGTCAGAATCCCATACCCGAAAGAATGCCCCTCAATACCACCATCAGAATCCCATACCCGTGAAGAACGTGGGGTGCTCACACCTGTAGGCTCCTCCTGTTCTCAAGTCACAAGCCCGCCCACAAGCTCACCTGGGACCCCTGCTTCTCCTCTCTCCAGGCCAGGGCCTCCCGCGCGGACCTTGTGGGCGCCCCCCTCTCCCAGTGGCCCCACGGTGAACTGGAAGGGGCTGCCGGTCACGTGCTGGCCGCGGTACTTGACGCTGACTGTGTGAACGCCCATCTCCTGGGGCACAAACCGGACACAGTGCGAGTTCTTCCCCACGGACACGATCTCAGCCTCGGTGATGCGGCCAGAGGGGCTGGTGACATGGGCCGACATGTCACTGCTGTCGATTTCTGAAAGGGGGCGGAAGTTTGGGGAGGAAGAGAACAGGGTTAGGGCGAGGGACCAAGGCAGAGCAGGCCATGCAGGGCAAGCAGCAGAGGGCAAGGCGGGGCAGAGGGCAGCCCAGGGTGGGATATGGGGTGCTCAGGCTTTCCTCCCACTCAGGCGTGATGCCTACCCTCCTGTCTCCCTCAAACCCTGGGTTGCCGTGGCCACCACGGAGATGCCAGGGCCCCTCCAGCCACGCAGTGCAGAGAATGTTGTAGGGATAGTGACACTGTCTGCCCCACCGAGTACTTTTATAGACTTCCTAGCTGGCATTAATTCCACACAGCAGTTTCAAACCAGGGCCTGGAGCTGGTAAGTGACAGCAGGTAAACAGAAACCATTATAACAGATCAGATGTTCCTAAACCAAAGGTGACACGTGCCCACCCATCATGCTTACTGGGGCTCTTTCCCACGGGTAGGTAAGGGGAGAAAATGCAAGAACTGTCACCCCGTACCTTCAAGAAGACTTGGCATTTCTTTGGAGGCAACAAGACAAATGCATTTAGAGAAAAAGTGAACCCACGTTGGTCACAACCACAAAGGGAAACCGTGCATAAGCCAAGCTCTGAGCCAGTCAAATACCAGAGGCCATGCTTTCAGAAGAGTGACGCCTCTGGTCACCGACCCCGGGATGCAGACCGCGTCTGCCACACCCTCGGCGCTCATGCCGTGCCAGTGACCGTGCTCGCACTGACGTGGTAGAGACAGGCACACGCATGCTGGGTGACCACGTAATGCCATCACCTAGAGCCACATGAAGCTGCACTCGCCAGCCCTACAACGACCTGGGCTGAGCAGCCATGACTTTGAGCCCTGAGGACAGAGAAAGGAAGGGCGGTTGAGGAGAGGGTCGCCCTACATGGCCTGGGACCAGAGGACATCTGGAAACTGATGAGCTGTCTTCCATTCTAACCGAGGACAGAGGCTCATTTAGGTAGTGAGGGGGAAGCGAGTCTCACCCAGAGTCAGCTGGCACTGAGAAGGACCTGATCAGAGAAAAGAGGAGCCAAGAGCCAGGGAGACCTTAGGGAAAAAGTAACTGACCTGCTAGTTCCTCCGGAAACAGAGAACTTGCAAAATGAGGAATGTAAAGCAGACAAAAACACAGTCCATGTCACTAGGGACCCGAGAAATGGAACTGAAAACCAGATCTGTATTTTTCCACTGGATTGGTCAAAATGAGAAGGAAACACTGCCCAGGGCTGGTGGGGAAATGGAGAGATGGGCACGGATCCTTTATCACGAGGGCGGTCTGTCTGCCAGGGTGGGGGAGCATTCAAATCACAGCAGCCGCGCCATCCGGCACAGCAGCCGGGGCAACCGTCCGACGTGCTGACGGACTGAGCACACAGCGGAGCGCTTTACAGAGCCCCAGCTGTCGGAATCCGGGGATGGAAATGAGTGTGCGTGTGCTGAGACTACGTAAGGAAGGACAGTACATCAGGACATGGAAAGGAATCTTACGTCGTCACTAAAAATATGATGTGGAGGGGCGTCTGCATGGCTCACTTGGTCAAGCGTCCACCTCTTGATTCGGGCTCAGGTCATGATTTCAGGGTGATGAGTTCAAGCCCTGTGTCGGGCTCCACGCTCAGTGTGGAGTCTGCTTGTCCCTCTCCCTCCACTCCTTCCCCCTGCTTGCTTGCTCTCTAATAAGTAAGTGGATAAAATTCTTAAAAAAAAAAAAGATGATGTGGGAGTATCAATAGATGACCAGACTCCAGTGTGTGAGAAGTGCACAGGTGCGACTGGAAAGGGACCCCACATGTCCAGGAAGCTGGAGGCAACTGCGGTCCAGCTCTGTGCCTCACATGTGAGCCACAACCCTCCTGGCTGATCAGAGATGCAATGACACTTCCTTTCCCGGGGATGGAACACCTGAACTTTTCACGATCACAATGCATCAGCTATTTTTAATAAGTGATTCCGTATGGATGCTGCAGTAAGGAGGCTTTCCCCGCATTCTCAGGTGGCCAGCGGTGCAGCCACATAGGAAGACGCCACTGAGGACCATGGGGGAGGCAGAGTAGGTAGAAGGGGGGCATGTTGGGAAAGAGGGGAAGAGCGGTGGAGGAGAAGCAGCCCCTTCTCCAAATCACAACCTGAGCGTGATCCGAAGACTGTTTCCATTTTCTGTCCACATGGATCTGTGCCACAACACAGCCTGTGCCCACTTGTGGGCACAGGACCCTTACACCTGCATTCACTGTGATGGCTCTTTTTATTTATTTGAGGGAAAGAGAGGGAGAGAGTGTGCACAAGCAGGCAAAGGGGCAGAGGGAGTAGGAGCAACAGACTCCCTGCTGAGTCCTCCCCAGGACTCTGGGATCATGACCTGAGTCGACGGCAGATGCTTAACTGACTGAGCCACCCAGGCACCCCAGAGACGGCTCTTTACAGAAGGAACCTGGGCCATATTCAGACAGACTGAAGTGTCCATTTACACCATTCACGACGAAAAGGCCGGATGTGGCCCACCCACCCAGTCTCCGCTCTCACTGTAGGGATGGAAGAAATGCATCGAATATTAGAAGGATGCCATTGGGCTGACACCTCTGAAATACTTCCAACTATTGGCATGGACAGGGCCAATTCTCTCACTGACATGACTCTATATTCAACGGATAGTAAATTCAAACCTAAAAAGCCTATCTGTCTCCCCGCCATGCGACACAATAAAAAAAAATTTCATTTGGAAGAAGAAAAAGGGAATAGTGATTTTTTTTTCCTTGGATGGGACTCGGTGAAAACAGTATGAAAAATACAAACAAATACACTGCTTGCTTACTTACAAATAGTCACCCACAGAGCACTTAGTACGTCCCAGGCCATGCCCAGACGTGGCTCCCAGGGGTGCTCCCCGCCCTGACCCCCGCATTCCTCAGGCTCACCTGGGATTTTCAGGTTCAGGTCACAGATGCTCCCAACAGTGGCCACAGACGGGGCCCGACTGGTCCGAGTGATGCTCTCCTTGACTCTCCCCTCCCCGCTGATCTTCACGGTGAACGGGCTCCCTGCGAAAGCCGAGAAGGCCCTGGTGAGCGGCCCGGAGGCTGAGGCACGGCACTGACAGAAAACCCAAGCGCCACACAGGGAGGGCAGAGGGGGCCAGACGCACCAGGTACGTGCTCATCCGCGAACTTGGTGGAGACAATGTAAACGCCGGGCACAGTGGGGAAGTAGGAGACCTTGCAAGTGCCATCTTCCAGGTCCTCTGTCTGGATGTCCACTTTGCTGGGGCCTTCCACTGCCAGGGATATGCCACCGTAACCTGCAACACGGTAGCCCGGGGCTGATGGCACCACAACTCACTGGGGAGGGGGAGCTCGACGCAGGCAGAAGGAACGGAAATACAAGCTGTTATGATAGAAAGGGCAGGCAGGGCGCCTGGGTGGCTCAGTGGGTTGGGCCGCTGCCTTCGGCTCAGGTCATGATCTCAGGGTCCTGGGATCGAGTCCCGCATCGGGTTCTCTGCTCCGCGGGGAGCCTGCTTCCTCCTCTCTCTCTCTCTGCCTGCCTCTCTGCCTACTTGTGATCTCTCTGTGTCAAATGAATAAATAAAATCTTTATTAAAAAAAAAAAAAGAAAGGGCAGGCAGCCCCAATCAGAGAGCCTCAGGCAGGGGAGCACGTGAAATCCCATAGCAAAAAACCTCTGAGCGTGGCTTTGACCACAGCTCCTGTCAAGGGTATGTATTAACATCCCATGGAGCCCCTGTCCTACAGAACCCGCTGGGGAAGATGCTCTGACCACACGCCTCCAAGAATGGCATGTATTCATCACCAGCTCCAGGTCTGAAAATGTGAATGTTCAAACTGCGTCCAGGTGTCTCCATGTAGCCGGGGAACCTCTAAGGGAGCAGATCCAAAGGTTTAACAACCTGAAGAATCAAGAGGGAGCATCGGCCCACCAGGACCAGAAATTCTCGAGCTCTCTCCCCTGAGACTGTCACTTTGTCCAAAAGCCACCAAAATGGCCATGACGCAAGAAGGCAGACAATGAAGATATATATGGCCACATGGCATAGTGTGAAGAGGCCCGATCCAATTCAAGCCATTTTAAAGAGCAAACAGGAAGAGAGTCCACACTTCCATGAAAGCACAGCTCAGCTGACACGATCTTGGCCAGTTGGCCAACCTCCTCTGCTTGGGATGATCCCAGGAGGTCCTGGAAAGCGGCTGGAGGGTGGGAGTACCCATCATGACAGATCTGTGACTTGTTTTGGCTCTGGCTTCAGATGCCAGGAGCAGACAGGCTGTTCACTTCTGTAAAGCCTCAGTTTCTTCCTCTAGAAATACAGATAATACCCAGTTCACTGGGAATTGTGGGCCCTAAATGCTGATGCAGGTACAAGACCTACAGCTTGAAGGATGCTCAGAGAGAAAGGGGAGGTGGTAGGATGAAAAGACAAGCAGCCCGAGCAAAAAGAAGACTGTTCCCGCAAGCCTTTCCCCAGGGACGTCTCCACACACCTGCATCCCTTGTGTCCACGATGAATTCAGACATCTCGAAAGTCCGGCCTTCCGACAGGCCACGGCCATAGACTTTGGCTCTGCGTGCATCACCGATCTCGGACTGGACCACCATGATGGACACGGGGCTGTTGGCCACATGGTTGCCGTTCTTCTTGATGCTGACCAGGTGCTCGCCCACCTCCCGGGGGATGAAGGAGATGCCTGCACAGGAGCATAGACTGGGGTTGGTAAGGTCCAGAGACAGGACGAAAAAGAGGAAGCGGGAGGGAGACACACATGCAGGAATGAAAATGGACTTCCCTCCTGACTCTCCAGCAGCCCAGAGTGTCCAAGAGGATGGTCAACAGCTCAATGCAGAAACGCACGCGGACTCTTAGCATGTGCGACCCAGCTGCATGCTCTCATGTGCTATCAGGTCCCCAGGTTGGGACTGGAGGAAAGCCCATCCCCCTCGATCCCCTTCCCCAGCCCCAGCCCCAGCCGCAGCCAGGAAGGCAGCCTGGGCTCACCGATGTGGTTGTTGGGCAGCCTCTTGAGGAGACAGGGCTCGTCGCGGCCGGATGGTGCCTTAATGCTGGCCGTCAGGGTGCTCAGGTCTGTCTCGCTGATGTCGAGCAGGAAGTCCGCGGCAGAGCCCAGCTTCACCTGAGAGCAGCGTCTGCTGTCGTCTGGGAAACAGCCCCCCCCACCGTGCGGCTTGGGTTACGTGTGGTCTCCCCAGCCACACACTGTTTACACAGGAGCACGGAGAATGAGTTACTCGGAGTTCAGTGAAAAAGCCCGTCTGGGACCATGAGCAGACCTAACCAATGATGAGTGCTGGCTGATGGTGTCTGGGAACTGGCAGGCAACTCGAGGCTTCACGGGCCACTTTCTAAAGGCGTCTTTGCCAGCAGGAGGCACGTGTCACCTCCTGCCTTGGACATTCCTCAGGCACAAGTACCTCATGCTCCATGTGGGACTGGTGACTGCCCTGAACACCTCAGGGTCAAGAACCTTGCCTTTCTTATCTCCTTTATAACCTCCTGACAGCATGATATGAACACAGCCAGCGCAACAGACACTGGGAGTGTGGGCTTTGAATCAGATAACCCGGGTCTGAGTCCCCGAATACCCACGTTATCAATTTGGCTAAGTCACTATCTCACCCTGTGTCAGTTTTTCCATCCAAAAAACGGAAAGGAAATCTATCCAGTAGTGATGCTGAAGGGTATCTTCGAGTTCACGTATTTACGTGAATCATGGAGTATGTGAATGCCTCTGAGGGCCTGCTACTGGCATGCTATGGCCCGACTAGCACCAAACAAGGGCCGTCTGAAGGGTACTGTAAGCTTTCCCTTGGATTACAGGCTACTGGAGGAACTGGGCCAGCCCGAAGTTGACTTTGCACCCCAATTCCTTCCCAAGGAGTCTGGAAGTAGAACCTACACTTAGATGCCTAGCCTGCTGCCGCAGGTCTGATGGGGTCTGATGTGGCTGTCCAGGCAGCCACACCTCCCCGTAGGCAGCCTCTCCCACCTGCCTACCCCCCAAACGAGCCAGGTAATCATACCTGTGATCTTGGCTGTGAATGGGCTGCCAGGGATGTGCTTGTCATTGTACTTGACCAGAATGCTGTAGTCCCCTGGCAGGGTGGGCAGATAGGTCACGGTGCATGTCCCATCTTTGTTGTCAATGCAGCTGATTTCAGCCTTGGAGGGTCCCTCGATAGCCAAGTCTAGGCCACCTGCAGATGGGAGGGAGGAGGGCGAGCCCTTAGAGAGAGTGTGTTCCCCTGTTTCAACAGAGATCACAACTCATCCAGGGTGGTCCCAATGCTGGGAACAAGAGGCTGATGCACGCCACGTGGGCCACCAAGGGGCATGTCAGAGCAAAGCAAATGACATGCCAAATCCGCCCACTGGAAAGACATTTCACCAGCTGAAATATTCACTATAAGTGACCTTCAAGATCTCTCTATTCTTCGGGATACATGGGACGTGAAAGGCGTCCAGCACACGAGCCACACATATAGGGGAGCCACACATAGGCTGTTCCTGCTGGTGGGGCACCAGGTGCCATCATGAAAATCCAGTAAGGACCACACATTTAGGGGCACCCGACTGGCTCAGTCAGCAGAGCATGCGACTCTCGATCCTGGGGTTTTGATTTTGAGCCCTGTGTTGGGTGTGATTACTTAAAAAGAAAATCTTCAAAAAAGGACCACAAACTGAGAAGTCTCCATGGTGACAAGGGGCACAGGCATGGAGCTGTATCTGGAATGGGCAGTAACTCAGGCAGTCTTCTAGATACATGTACACATGCAAAAAAGAACAAAAGAAGAACATCATCTACCAAAAAACATGCTTAAATTTCAGGCAAGTCCTGTAAAAACATTTCACAGCATCAAACGGATTTCCATCAGAACACAAAGGACCTCAAAAGTTCTGCCTTGGGTGAAGACAGAGCAGCTCTACAGAAGAGACGGAGAAGAAAGGACAAGACAAATGCTACCCCTCAGCAGTCTAATTTTTAAAGCTGTCCCGGAACTGTGTCCACTCGACTCTCCAAACAGATGGCCGGAAGCGCAAAACCCACAGGGACCACACAGTACCTTCTCCTGCATCCTCGGTGACGATGGTGAAGGTGGCGGTTTTGTTGGCCACTCCATACACCAGGCCTGGACCGTATGCAGAGACGCTCCCGCTGTTCGGGTAGTTCACATAGAACTGGAGCGGGCTTTCTGAGTTGGCAAAGAACACAAGATCACAAGATCGAGGGGGACTCATTGAGGGGAGCATGCATCCCTTGGATATCCAGTGTCTTTTTTTTTTTTTTTTTTTAAGATTTTGTTTATTTATTTGACAGACAGAGATCACAAGTAGGCAGAGAGGCAGGCAGAGAGAGAGAGGGGAAGCAGGGCTCCATCCCAGGACCCTGGAACCATGACCTGAGCCGAAGGCAGAGGCGTTAATCCACTGAGCCACCCAGGCGCCCCAAGGACACCCAGTGTCTTAACATTCCCTTTAACAGCAGGCAAGGGCGGGGTCTCCCACACAGGGGCAGAAATCCAAAGGAGACTCCAGGACAGCTGACCATGCTGGAATACCCAAAGGGTCTACTCATAGTGCGCAAGAAAAATAATCCCAAAGGTTGATGAATAAGGGAAGAAACAGCTGACCATGTGAAGAAATGACTCACTACTGGATGGAACACAACTGGAGAAGTCTTTTGGGAAGGCCATTTGCTGCCCCTTTCAAAATGTAAGGCCCTATGAGGGCCCTAGTAATCTATCCCACACCTCAGACCCAGCCCTGTGCAAGGACTTCCACTTCCACAGTGCTCAGATCCAAGTTAGGAAAAGACTCCAGTGTCCAACAACAGGGGGCCAGTTAAGTAAACATGGGTCTACTGGCAGGTCGTTAAAAATAATGAATGAAGGGGAGCCTGGGTGGCTCAAAGTGTCTGATTCTTGATTTCGGCTCAGGGCATAATTTCAGGGCTGGGAGATGCCCTGAGATTCAGCCCTGTGTCTGTCTCCATGTTGAGCGTGGAGCTTGCTTGAGATTCCCTCTCTCCCTAGCCTTCTGCCCCTCCCCCCCCTTTGCCTGCCCACATGCAGGCACACGCACTCTCTTACAAAAAAAAAAAAAAAGAAAAGAAAAGAGGGAGATCTGTGTGTATTAACTTGAGAGATTATTCATAACGTGTCATGTTAAAAAGACAAGCTGCTATATAATATTAATACCATTATCTCATTTCTTTGAAGGAAAAAACCCAGCAAAATTCTATGCATGTTTTGTAGGCACAGAGAGAAACATCTGAAAAGACTAACACCTCAGCAGTGGTAGTAAAAGGGAAAGAGAAAGGCATTTTTTACTTTCTCTTTATCTGCATCTTTAGAATATTTAGATACAAGCAGATAACATATTTTTGCTTTAAATAAATATTATGCACACATGTATGTATGAACTACAGCAAACATCAAACTGGAGAACTATTTGCGACTTGTATCACAAAGGACTAATCTCTCCAGTATTTAATTTGCTCTCAGAAAGTGATATGACAAAAGCCAATCACCCAAGAGAAAAACCTGGCCAAGGAAACAAGCGCTCAGTTCACAGAGAAAGAAATACAAACGGTACTTAGACATATAGAAAGTTGCTCAGGCTCATTTGCAAGAGACATACAAAGAAACACAGAGATACTGTTTTTCTGAATGGTCTGGCAAAGATCCAAAACCTGGTAGAAAGCAGGTGCTCATCTACCTTGCTGGTGCATGTGTGGATGAGGGGAGGCAATTGTCAAGATTTGTCTTGACAATTTGTCAAGATCTATCAAAATGACAGTTGTCTCACTCTCAGTCTCACAGAACAAGCTGAGGGTTGCTGGGGGGTGGGGGGTGTGGAGAGGGTGGTTGGGTTATGGACATTGGGGAGGGTATGCGCTATGATGAGTGCTGTGAAGTGTGTAAGCCTGATGATTCACAGACCTGCACCCCTGGGGCAAATAATACATTATATGTTAATAAAAATAATTAATTCTTAAAAATGACAGTTATCTCTGTGGCCACAATACGTGCCTTGGGAATTAAACCTCACAGCTGTACCTTTGTGAGTGTGAAATGATGGATACAAAGGCTATTCACTGCTGCCTAATGACAGCAAAAGGCAGGGGAGACCTTCAAATCCTCCAGTGAGGGTAATGGTGGAATATACCATGCTCACCCCAACGGTGCGACACCACAAACATGCTCTATCATTCGGAGCATAAAGCTCTCCCAGATACACTGTCAGATGGAAAAGGACGAGCTCAAAATGATGTGCAGACTTTGCTATTAATGCACGAATGGGAAAGGGCTTAAGAATCCATATTTCTCATTTGTCTGTAGGGTCTTAAAAATATTCTGAAGTCCAATGTAAAAAGTTAACAGCAGTCAAGTTCAAGGAGAGGTCAGGTGGGTGATACAGGCAGGAAGGAAACCTTTCCCCGTACCATTTTTTAAACCATGTGGATATGTTGCCTCAAAATATTAAATTAAAAAACAAAACTATTTGAACATTTAAAAAAAAAGAAAAAGAAGAACAAGAATAACACTGTGTTGGTTGATGGACATGATATCTGAGCTGAGTTTCCTTGTCAAGGTCAGTGTGAACATAAGGCAGCTTGTCCTCTCCTTCCGCCCCAAAACCCCACACCACACCAGGCTCTGCAGGCCAGGCTGGAAAGTCCCTCCGGGAGCCTCACATTCTTCTCCCAGCATACTCTCTGACCACGCTCGGCACAGTGACAAAGACAAACAATCATGGACCTAAGGGCGTGAACTGTGACCCAGGATGCTAGGCTGTGTTGTCCCTTCTGGAAAAGTAGCTGGATCTGCTGGGGTCACAGGCTATTTGGTTTCATAGCGACTCCCACACTGCATTCCTGATCCTGCCACTGAGAATTATTTCCCATGTAGCAGCTAACTACACGTCTCTGCAAACCTCCCAGATACCAAGGCCCAAGTCATGCCGTCCTGTGAGCATGCTGCCCAGGTGCAGAGCCCGACTCACCAGGGATGTGGCTGCCCATATATTTGATGTGCATTTCATGCAGCCCGACCTCAGTGGGGGCGTATCGGACCGTGACTGTGCCATCCTTGTTGTCCACAATCTCAGGTGTGGCCGTCTTCCCGGAAGGCATGTGGACCTCTCCTGCGGGAGAACGGGCAGACAGGGCAATGAGCACCCCAGGCACTTCCCCCGGAGAAGCTCAGTGCAAAGGCACAGGTGGCCTTCAGATCAGAGGGCACTCCCTGCTGCCTAAAGCATCCAAGACAGGACAAGGACAACAGGAAAACAGAGACATGTCTACCTCTATTTTGTTCCCTTTTCCTTCCACAAAATGCAGCAGGCAACTCCAGTAAAGGGTTTTCTACCTTTGTACTTGCAAGTGAGCAGCTCAAACTAGACTAGAAAAGACCACGAGCCAAGTAGCAGAGTCAGCTCAAAGAGAAATGGGCATTAAAAGGAGGCTGGGAGAGAAAGGTAGGCTTGTACAAGAGACATCGTAGGAATGTCACCTCTGGAAAGGTGTGCGCATAAGACAAGGCAGGAAGAAAGGTGGGACAGGAACCTGACAGTCGAGAGGTATCTAAATACAGTGGTTCGTAACCTGGAGAGAGTGCCTGGCCTTCTCTAGGATGTGATGCAAGTCCTAAACGAAGCAGCCCCTTCAGAGACACACATATATACAGTGAACATTCTGCCGTCTCGGGGCTCACGGACCAATCCCCTACAGCAAGAAACAGGGATGCTGGGTTCAGGATGGCAGGTATCGGGGACAGGTGGGACCACCTCCCGGGCAACATTCTGGAAAGCTAATGCAATCTAGGGAGAACAAGGTGGCTTTCGTGACTGTGCTTACCAGTAATTTCCCCTTTCCTGACCGCAAACGGAATGACCAAGTCGAAAGGCTTGAACCCCAGGCCGTTCATGTCACTCACGGGGACATAGGCCTCTTCGGTCACCTAAAAACAGGAAGCAGTCGTCACTGGGTAGAGCGGACCATGGTGTGGGCTGATGAAGCAACAGAGGGCAGAGAGCTGGGAATCCTGCAAGCCAGTGTAGCCGGGATCTGGGGATGTGGCTGCCGTCCATGTGGGATGGCCTCTGTCTAACACCCTGGGGCCGAAGCAGAGCCTGGGGTACTGGAGAAGTCATGCTGACCAATTGCTAACGATCGCTAGGCGTTCTGCTTGCAGAATTCCCAGCAGGGCTCACGGGGGCATGGGAAAGTGAGAGAGAGCAATGTCTGTGGGTCCCAAGAGGCTCCACCTGGAAAGGTTTAGTTGTGGCCTGGAAAAGAAGGTGCGTTTTAAGTGGCAGAAAGTAGCAGCGGGTGGCTCTCCCCTGAACAGAAACCAACTGTGCGAGGGGCGGCTGTGCGAGTCAGCAGGAGGGCTGAGGACAGTCTGTGTTTCTCCGAACCGCAGAGACAAACGACACCGAGTGTGATCACAGACATGACGGCTGGAGATTCGTGGAGCGCAGACGATGACACAGGTGGGTCTCTTTACAGAGGAAGCGGGGGATCATTGTGACGGACTGATCAGTGGGGGCGGGGCAAACCAATGACCAGGACACCCAGAGGGCTTAAGCAATCCCCAGAAGCAGGCTGCAGCTTTCTGAAATGAAGGCTGAGTAAACACAGAAATGCCAAAAAGGGGGGGACAAAAAAAAAAGTGTACCCAGGGCCTGAATCCGGGGGAACAGGCATTTACCGGAGCCTCCTCCACAGCCTCGACTTCCCCATCCGTGGCCTGGTTGGTGGCAAATGGAGATTAGTCGGGAATCACACGGAAGGGACGCTGCTACTTTAGAAGGTCCTACAACATGAGGGTTGCTTCCTCCCCAACGGCTCTGTCTCATACAGCAGGAACCACTTGCTCTAGCGGGAGCCTACAACCTTCCTCGCCTTGTGGAGAGCAAGCCGGCATCCCTCCTTCAAATGTCAAATCCACATGCCCTTGAAACCCATGACCCCACTTCTAGGAAGCTGGCCCAAAGAAATGCTAGCTGGAGAGTCTGTAGTGATACGTGCAGGGTTCTTTACCCGGGCTGCTTGTGGTCCTGAGAACTTGGAGGTACCTAAAACACCTGCCAGGGAGTCTGCTAACTATGCAAACCTGTACTTGAAAAAGCTACGAAGTCTGATGAATGAAAGGGGAAGGGTACCTCTGACACTCGGAGGGACCGAGACGAGTTGTAAAGCACTGGGTAGGAGCCGCCCCGTGTACAAAGCTGATGGCTTTGTTGTGCCAACAGCGAAAAGGGAACACCAGTCCCTTCTGCGGCACAGAACTGGGAAAGAGGTCTCCTGTTACTTGGTAAGTGCCCAAGGTATTTATGTTTTAAAAGTCTTTATAAATTCATTTTTTTTTTTAAACCACAGACTTCACATTCCTGATCCCATCAACCCGGTAAGGGAGGGATCCCTCTCTTCTCCCATCATCAACAGTAAGAACTGAAAGGCCCTCTCGCTGGGAGGAAGGCCAACATGCCTGCTTCACTCCTCTTTGTGTACTTCAGCATCTGCAGAAAGAGAGCACCACCATTTGGAACAGCCCTACCCCCACCTCTCTCTCACAGTGGAGCTATGCAGGGACACACTAGTCACAGATCTTTCAATGGCCACTCTATGGCCTTTGACCCAGGACTTCTCAGTGGGGACGAGATGAGCAGAAACACCACTAGACCCATGGCTGTGTGATCTATTTAACTGAACCAGACTGCTGGGGCTCCTTGAGACAAGAGCTCTTAAGGCAGTACTGGGTGCTTGTGTCCTTCTGGCCACAAGTCTGTAGAGGGAGGCAGGGAATCCACATGTAGAGAAAGTCCACCTGGATAAGGCTAGAGAGAGCTTGGCATGGAAGACCCAAACCAAAAAAGGCCCAAACCAGGTACTAGAGGTGACCTCCCAGCTGAGGGGACATTTATTCCCACTGAATCTGGTGGCCCCCACTTCAGGTCCCTGACTCAGCAGCTAAAATGGCCCTTGGTATTTCCACACTGACTTTCTCACTCAGACCCGCCTCACCCATCCTAGCTCGTTGCACCTGCAAAGCCATGACCTCTGCCCGGGGGCCGCTCCTCCATGCTGCCCTGTTCCAATCAACCCCATAAAACCCAAAACAGATTCTTAAAATTACACCCTTCTTGGGAAGTAAGAATGACAGAAACTCTCTAGCTGCATTTCTTTCTGCCTTCAAAGGAGAACACTCCCAAATGAAGTGTCAAAGTTGAGAGGCACTTACATCCTTGAGACAAAAAAGAGCCTCTGGATCTCTGCCAGGATGTTTACAGATAAACAAAAATCTATGGAAAGGGAAAAAAGCTACAACAAATGAAAGACTGCTTGGAAGGAGGCAAGGCACAGGCTTCTGTTTGGAACAGGGTCCCTTCTCTGTTGCTGCATGAAGTGAAATCATCCGAAGGGACTCCACAGGCTGTGCATGGGGCTAGGCCACTGAGGCCTAAGGACTTTGTGGTCAAGCATGGCTGCTGCCCATGGCATCGAAGGACACCGTGTAAGGGGCCCTCAGTGGTTGTCCACAGCAGGCACGCTGGGCACCGTGAACTTCAATCTGGGCCCTGTTCCCACACCTCATCTGCAAGAGAGCCAATGATGCTTGGCTTTAAGGATCAAATGAGGTTTCTAATCTTGTCCTGACTGAAGAACCTTCTTTATCAGAGGAGAATCCAAGAGTCACTTGTTGAAAACTAAGGAGCCTCACCGTTCTGGACCATAATGGTATCCCTTTCTTCTAGATGTTCCTATTTCCTAGGTCTATGCAAAATCTCTGTCTTTCCCAAACAAAACTGGAGGCACTTTGTGTCCTGGGATATGGGTCAAGTCTCCAGACATAACGGCATCAGGAACCTCTCTCCTCCAGGCCGTGGAGATGAGGGAGGAGGAAAAGCTAGCAGAATAAAAAATTGTGCTGTCTTACTTACACGCATTTTCTTTTTTTTTTTTTTTTTTTTTTGTCCGAGTATATCTTTCTGAACTGGGCTTTGGCCAGGACATTGCCCAAGACCCTTAGCCTGATGGATACTTCGATGGCCAATAAGATTCCTTAAAAACTCTAACAGCCAAGAGCTTCCGGATTTCTAGAGATTACTCTAGGACTCAACAAGGTCATGACTGCTGAGGAAAAAATTTTTAAAGAAAAAAAAGTGGAAGGGGATGTTCTAGCCAGGATTTAACAGAGGGCAGCTGTTAGCTTTTCTGTCAGACCAGGGCGCTCTAGGGAAGGAATGTGGCTTACCATGACAGTGAAGGGGCTGTTGGGGATATCAACGCCGCCAAAGCGCACGTAGATGACGTAGGTGCCTGGCTTGGCGGCTGTGTAAAAGATGTCGTAGGTGCCATCCTCATTCTCAATGACGTCGGCCTCAGCCTCAGTGCCATCGGGGGTCAGAACCGTGCAGGTCACCTTCCCTTTCCCAGCAGTCTTGGCATCCACCACAAAGCCCACTTCCTCGCCAGTTTTCACGGTGGAGGCAATTCCAGGACCTAGAGAACAGTTCCGGAGAAAAGACTAGAAGCTCCAGCCACAGAGAGCTGCCCTGGGGACCCCAGAACAAAGCACGCATTGGTGCAGAGTCCGCATCTGTCCATGCCAGATCTTCGACGGCCACCACACACAGGGTGGTCCTGGGGACCCCAGAACAAATCACGCATTGGTGCAGAGTCCGCATCTGTCCATGCCAGATCTTCGACGGCCACCACACACAGGGTGGTCCTGGAGACCCCTGGGGGTCGGAGGAAGGGGCTGCTCCCCGTGGGAGTGGGGGGCGCTCTAGTACTTAAGAGACAAGCTGGGAGTGTCAACCGATGTCAGACCCAGCTTGCTGGCATTCAGGGGTCAGAGGGGATGGTCAACTTCCGCAAGCAGACGTACAATGGGCACTTCCTTGAGGGCCAGGTACACACAACATTGAACCACACACGGTCTCTGCTGTCGGCTGTTCATTATGAACAGGCAGACGTTTGCAGGCCAGGCACCAACAACGACGGCTCAATGTGCTGTGGGAACACTCAGTTATAGAAAAAAGAGTCAGCCGTGCTTTAGAGAAGTGTCCCATAGCTCATTTCTATAAAGAAAGTTCTATGACTTTGTATCTCAGCACTGCCACACTGATGGGGGCAAGAAAAGGGGAATGGCTGATTCTGAAGCACAGGCGTGGCTGGCTAGAGGACACTTTCCACCTCTGCCCCCAAACCACGACCAGTCTCTCTCTGTCTGACTGGGGGCACTCTTTACACAGCTTCCACATCAGGGAGTGCAGATGAGTGAACCAAAAAGCATGCTGCCAAAAAAAAAAAAAAGGCAAGCAAGGGGTGTAGAAGCAACAGCGAATGCTAAAAACATATTGTTCAGAGCGGGAATAGTAGAAGGGAGCCTGGGGCCAGTCTGAACGACAGAGAACAGTGGCCTCTCGGAGCCCCCAGGATGAGCGAGTATCCTGTTCAGGATTCTGCCCCAGCAAGGGACAGAACAGAGCCTGGAGAGGAAGGAGTCAGTCCCCACCCAGTATTATCATGCCCCAGGTTAGTCAAGGCAATCCAGTCGTTCCTGGCAGATAGCACAGACCTAGGAGGTGGTGGATTGGATTGGCCAGTGGTTCAAAATTTCCCAGCGTTTGAGCCCCAACTCGCCAAGCTGAGCAGTTTACAACTTGCTCTGAAAGCCAGAAATTCTTCCTCCGTTCAGAACAAGCTAAGATATGAGAGAAACAGGTCCATCCAGGTTGGACCTACGCTGAATTCAAAGAGAAGCCAATCTGTTTCACTTCAGAGATGGGGATTCATGTTTTGAAATCTGCTGGAACAGCGTCAGGGTAACAAGAGCTGTTCTTAGAAATGAAGGGCCCGTGATGGTCTCGGTCACATCTCAGAAACTGAAGGAAGTGTGATGTTCAAATATTTCTGGAGACATTCTGAGAGACGTAGGCACGGGCTGAAGTGCTGAGGAAAAACCCAGATCCTCGAATGCATTTCGCTGACCTGAAATGCTCTCAAATAAATCTTGAAAAATTAAACCATCTCCTCATGAAAGGAAAGGCATATATATGCAGCTTTTCGTGGGACCTACCACCACAGGTGAGATCTCCACAAAAGCACCCACTTCAAAAGTAACATAATAAATATGTTTAAAGCTTCCATGTGCCTGGTACCATGCTAAACATTTCTCCTACCCGACCTCATATAATTTTGCAGTAAACCCATGAAACAGTCTCTGATCCCAAGAAGAGTTTCTTGAATTCAAATGTTCTCAGAAAGAGCTTCCATCTAAGTTTGACCAAAGCTCAGAGTGGCTAAGCAACTTGCCCTAATCACACAGCCACTGAGGGGCAGAGAAGGATTGGCCCCTGGCTTACTGACTCCAAAGCCCACACTCACCCGTGGCCAGGCACTTGCTGGCATCTCCCGTCTGTGTGGCCCGGATGCGGTAGGGAGACAATGGGATGTCGTCCCCCCCGTAGGTGACCCCAATCATGTAGCGTCCAGTCTTGTCAGGGATGTAGGTGACGGCGTATGTGCCATCTTCATTGTCATGGACAATGGCTCTTTTGGGTTTTCCCTCTTGGTCCTGTGAAGCACCAAGAAATGCTATTTAGGGTTTTGTCATCAAGATGTAGAGACCACTCATGGGAAAACAAGATACATTTTGCTTCTTCATTGGTGCCTCTATTCCAGAGGAGACAGAATTAATGGCTTAACACAATCTTTTTTTTTTTTTGAAGATTTTATTTATTTATTTGGCAGACAGAGATCACAAGTAGGCAGAGAGGCAGGCAGAGAGAGAGAGGAGGAAGCAGGCTCCCTGCTGAGCAGAGAGCCTGATGTGGGGCTCGATCCCAGGACCCTGGGATCATGACCTGAGTTGAAGGCAGAGGCTTTAACCCACTGAGCCACCCAGGCGCCCCAACACAATCTTAATTATAGTTTTGTTTTGGGGGGCCCCTGGGTGGCTCAGTGGGTTAAAGCCTCTGCCTTCAACTCAGGTCATGATCCCAGGATCCTGGGATCCAGCCGCGCATCGGGCTCTCTGCTCAGCAGGGAGCCTGCTTCTCTGTGATCTCCGTCTGTCAAATAAATAAATAAAATCTTAAAAAAAAAAATCTTGTTTTGGGGGGGCAGGGAGGGGAGAGGGTCACACCCTATGGACCTTGTCAATTTTTAGGAATTCTACGGTCAAGTAAACAAGAACTGATTCACCTCTGAATCCAACCAAATTCAGGGAGACAAGAGGGACAAGGTCCCTGCTCCTATATCACCACATCCACTCTCCTTCTTCCCTTTAGTAAAAAATACCCAGTCCTTGGCTGGGGGCAGCTCCCACTTGCTAGCAAACTCTTCCCCTAGGTATGGCCTTGGGACTTGTGACAAAGTGCCAGTAAATAAATGAGAGGGAAGTGGAAGTCACACAGAGCTGGTCAAGACCGCTGATTGAGTTGAAGGTCCCCTTTCCATTTCTGCCCTTCCTTCTCTTTGTGGCCTGCCACGTGCATCAGTTCGTGGTCCAGGAGGAAACCTCAGGACAGAAGCCACACGCTAGGACCGAGGAGCGGGAGAGCTGGAGCCGGCTTCCTTGCCGAGCCACACAGTACCCAGGTGGCTTGCCTCCGGGCTTCCTTCAATAGAGAGATTAATCCCACGGTTGGAGCCACTCTCATTTGCGGGGGTATTGTGATATACAGTGCAACCTAGTCTTAAATAATCTGATGAGTAATTTAAAACATTTTAAAACAAAAGCAGAGGAGCAGATAGAGTAGAGATCAAAGTACATGAGATTCATCCAAATGTGGTGCTTGGAGCTACCCCTTCAGACCTCTCATTCAGGCAAGCATGTTTGTTTTCTTACACAATGACCGGTTCTCTGATGGGGGGTGGGAGGGATCATCAGACATTTGCATCAGGCCAGAAATCGGTCTTTAAAATCTTATTCTTATCCCTGACCAGGAAGTTAGGTCTTCATTAATTGAATTTGACTCTAGAAAATAACTCAAAGTTACCGTGATCTGAACAGCAAGCAGGCCTTCCCCAGCATCTCTGGCATCAATTGCAAACTCCACAGGCAGACTGGCAGGCACACCATAGGAACTGAGGCCAGGGCCACTGGCCGTCACTTTGCTGGCATCATATGTGGGAAGGACCTTGACCTTGAAGGGACTTGAAAGACACATACACATGCTGGGTGAGTGCCAATACTATCAACCAGCTACATTCGATCTCTCTTACACAAAGAGACAGGGCTTGAGAGGGAGGATTTCTACAGAAGGTAAGACAGCGAGTGCCTTATGTACCTTAAGTCTAATAGAAATTTACAAGCATGTAACCATCATATGCTTTCCCTGAGTGCACACCATGGGATACACACTAATCCTCAACTTGGTTTGGGAGACACAGTTAACTCGCTTTTGTCATGCTAAGAAAATGGTCACCAAAATGGGAAGGGACTGTTGGAATTAGGAGACAATGTTGGAATAATAAAATTAATGTCTTATCTCATCCTCTTCTATTCTTAGCATGCCTTAGATGGTGAACTACCTATTAGCAAAGTAATACATAAATGTAATTTATAAATTACAGATTTCTACATACCTAGAGCTATATGTATATCTCTATATAAAACATATATTGGGGTTTGGGTAAATTCTTTTCATCTTAAGGAGTATGAAAAGAATCCCTTGGAGGCTGTCCTGACAGAGGAAGAGTATAGCAACATTTCATATTAATGTGAATGAGGAATGACGTTTCTATCCAATACCTTCTGGGAACATACTGTCAACCAAATCCTCAAGTAAAGAAGTAAAAAAGTAAAAATCTTTGCCCTCATCAGAGAACTACTTGTAAGGTCACCAGAAAGATGACGTTGATGAAATAACACATTCCTTGTTTCTTCAAAGATTCCCAACTCCTTAATTTCAGCTCATCTTTAAATTAAATATGGACAAAAGGACAAAGCAGGGGGATACAGGATATCAAGAGAGAAGCAGCCACAGGTATCAAGGCTAGTATGTTCTAACACCCGTGCAGAGATAGCCTGCAGGTTCTCACTGATACCTGCTGATGAGGAAGTTGGGTGGGTAGATGGATGGATGGATGGTTGGTTGGAAGACGGATAGATGGATGGACAGATGGATGGACAGATGGACGGTTGGATGGTTGGATGGTTGGATGGATGGATGGACGGATGGACGGACGGATGGATGGATGGGTAGTTGGATCAATGAATGGCTGAATGGGTCACCAGGACAGTGCTGGCCAAACCTTCAGAGGGCTGGAGTTCAGGCTGGTTCTGACCCCCTTCTGTAAGTGTCAGAAGCTTACCTACGAGGTATCTCTTCATCAGCATATTTTACTGAGACCATGTAAGGCCCCTCCTGGGATGGCGTGTAGGTCACCGTATGTGTGCCATCCCCATTGTCCACTACGTTCACCGGCTCCACCAGGCCTGAGAACAAAAATGAGACATCTGAGGAACTGCACAGACTCTCCTTCACTCCACCCTGGGCTGAGTCTGAAATAGAATCACATTCATCCCAAGACCTATTGGTTTCCAATGAGGAGAAACATAAAGGCAGGGGAGGCCATAATCAGTGGCCCAAGAAATCACAGGAGACAGGATCCCCAATTCATGGTTGCAGAAATGACCCCAAGAGACACCTTTAGCTTTCTGATGGCTGAAGTACACTCAGTCGGCCCTCGAGTGCAATTAAGGAGACTGCCATGCTTGCGTGAAGATGCATGTTGCAGGCACGCTATCCCCTTCCAAGCTGGTGAGGCATGCTTGGGATGTGGCCATTTTACTCTATAGCAGAGGAAGGGCCAAAGAGACCACAACTCTGAGAAGCAGAAGTTAACCAATGGACTGGCCAAGCAAATGGATGGCCACCTAGAGCACAGACCAGTAGGATGCCAGCAGGCTGAGTGTTAGGTGCAGGGCAGGTGAGGGTGCCCATTCCATCGGGTGGGGGGGGGGGATCTTCAAGTGATGCCTACAGGGGTCAGCTAGAGACCGTGTTAAAGCATAATCGAGGCATGCATTGCGTTGGTGGATTCTAGATCCTAGTTCTGGCCATGAGTATCGGGGATGGGTCGACTGAGGGTAGGCTGCTCATTAAGCAAAGCAGATGAGGCAGGAACCAGGCAATTTTGGGGGTGAGGACAGCAAGAGGCATTCAGCATAATTAGAGCAGCAGCCAATAGGAAAATGCAAACCTGTCTCCGTAAAGTCACCCTTCGGGTCACCTTTAAAGAACTCTGAAATGGCTTTCAAGGGGCTGCGCCAAGACTGGGAATCCATCTCATCAGCTAAAATTAAAAGGCTGTTACTTCCGAGTCCTCCAGAATAATATAATAGCAGTAGATATCTAAGTAAAGCCTCCCTCCCTCTGTCTCTCTCTCTCTTCCACACACACACAGGTCTTAAAGCTCAGTAACTATGCAGAATCAGATTCCAGCCCCATGACCTCATTTCCCTCAAACCACATCTGCCCTGAGCTTCAAAAGGCATAACCTCCTGCTGAACCCCATTAAGTAGAAAGTTCCTCTTCAAAGAAGGAAGCCCCCATTTGCTACATCTATAAAGCCAAGAACACATCACCAGGGAAAAATCCAGATAACTTAAGAAATTAAGGAGGGAATGGCTCATTTTTCAGTGCCGGAAGAGGAAATGTGATTGCCTGCCAAATAAGGTAAATCTCAATGCACTGCAGGGCTCTGTCCCAAAATGGCCTGCTCGTCATACCAAACCCCAGGTCTCGGCTGCCAACAGGGCAGGCCGAATTGTCAACAGAGGCCATTTCCCAAGAGACCCTCTCCCTCCAGGAAGTGGGGACAATGACAAAAGCCATGTCACATGGGTTGCGTATCTGTCATTTTCAGAGATTTGGATGTATTGCACATGGGCACCAAGGCACCTCAAAGAGAGTTATCACCTCTAAACCCACTGCCCACCCAAACTCCAGACCTCAGTCACCTCACAAAGGCTGACACACGCATATGAGAGCACAAATACTACTTGCCTCATCTCACTACTTCAGTGAAAACTGAAAAAGACACTTAGAGCCGCCTTATTAAATGTGGGAAGAGACCACTAGAGACACAGGAGGTCTGCCTGCTTTCTAAAAGCAGCTTCAGAGCCATCTGAATGGCTCAGTCGGTTAAGCATCCAACTCTTTGATTTCGACTCAGGCCTTGACTGCAGGGTCAAGAGAATGTTCCGTGCTCAGCACAAGTCTGCTTGAGATTCTGCCTCTCCCTGTGCCTCTGCCCTTCCCTCTCCACTTGCAAGTGTGCACATGTAAGCATGCATGTGCACACTCTGTCTCTCTCAAAATATATAAATACAATATTTAAAAATAAATAAATAAAAGCAGGCACTTCTCCTGTTTAGCTGGAATATGGAGCAATACAGTAATTTAGCAAATTTAATTTTAAGTTCATGACCAAACTCAAAAGTCAAGTGCTCACTGAGTCATGGCTGCCCTCACCTGTGGCGAGAGTGTTGGCAGGACGTACTCACCTCGTGGGCCCAGGACCCTCACTTCCAGAGGAGCCAGGCCGGCCTTGCTGCTGTCCACTGTAAAGGACTGTGAGATGCGGGCTCGGACACCAGAGCCCAGCCCAGGGCCAGCAACCTTGACCTTGCTAGGGTCCACGACATCCTTCACAGGAACTCTGAAGGGACTGCCTGGAGAAGAAGTCACAGGATCCTGAGCACAGCTCTCCTAGTGAAAGATGACCTGCCTCATGTGTGCCCAGAACTTCCCCACAGCTCCCCAGGGGCCCTGCCTGGCTGTGTGCTCCCACACGCACCCACCACATGCAGCATCGGGCTGCGAGCTGGGCCCAGAGGGTTTCATGGCCCTGGAGGAACCCACAGTGCAGGAGAAGGTGGCAAACAGGCAGCTGTGACATCACATTCAACAGAGGCCGGGGCCATGTACAAGCATCAGTAGAACACTTAGAAGGCAAGGAATCTGGTCTTCAGGGGGCCAGAGGCAGCTCTCCAGGGACAACTAACCCCAGACAAGAAAGTGAGCAGACAGCACCCAGGGAAGCAGATGGAGGGGGTTTCAAGCACAGTGATGGGGGGGTACAGGGCCCTGGAGGGGAGGGAGAGCACAAGCTGTCAAAGACGCTGAAGGAGGACGCTCAGTGGTGGAAGGAAGGAGTGAATGCAGGGGGCTGCAGAGGTTGGGAGCCCTACCAGCCCGCATCTAATACCCTCTCCCCAAACCTCTCCTGAGGGCTTCCTGGAGTCCTTCCCCTACAACGTAGCCTGCTCCTTCCCAACATGAATGGCCTGCTTGGTTCCCTGGCCATTGGGTGAAGCCTTGCTTTCTCCTGACCATCGTCAGCTGTGGTCCTCCTGCATGGCTGACCCCACAGGTGGCACTGGGGTCTCCGACTCTTTGAGGGTACTGGTTTTAAAGACCAAGGGTAAACAGGGGCACCTGGGTGGCTCAGTCAGTTAAGCATCTGTCTTTGGTTCAGGTCATCATCTCAGGGTCCTGGAATCGAGCCCCACATCAGGCTCTCTCTCCCTCTGTGCACTTGCGCTCTCTCTCTCCCAAATAAATAACAAAATCTTAAAAAAAAAAAAAAATCCAAGGAAACAGAAAATGCTGTGTGATCAGGATTTGCAAGAGAAGCACTAAAGAGAATAACTAGGGCTGGGCCAGGGTCCCTCCTGGGATTCCCCCACCAAGGGGACTAAATAAGACCTCTGAGAGGTGAGCTGGAAACAGGAACCTCAGAATCCCTAGCACCATGCCTCCTTGGGCAACCAAGCCCATCGCCAAGGGGCAACATGTACCTCGTGCTGTGAGCAGGGGTCCTTGTGCTCCCAAAGAGACTGGCAAAATCAATGACTTCTAACTGACACACAAACTCAGGTGTCTTCTGCTTTGCATCCCCCCAAATTCATCTGTTGTGGAATACGGTGGTAAATTACAAGATTGCACAAAGAACAGAGGCCTTGGCTCTTTAATGACAGCTGGGTTTCAGTGGCATCCAGTTTTTCAGCTAACTGAAATAAATGGCTGACCCGGCCAAGACAAACATCACCCTCCAGGCTGGGGTTTAGGGAAATAAACATAAGGGAGCTTCATGTCACAGGGGAACGGTAGAGCCATCTTATGTCAGCAGGTGGTGGCGATGGACGGCCTCTGAGGCCGATCTCCAAGTCAGAGCTTCCACTGGATGGTGTCTGAACACTGCATGAGGGCATCCAGAACTAGCAAGGTAACTTTAGACCCCAGGTGACACATACCAAGCATTCCCTGCTACCCTGTTCCAGGCCCCAGGCAGACACCAGAAACCGCCACAGCAGCTCTCTCTCCTGATGTGCTTTTCCTGGTGGATCCAGTGATCTAAAAGCCACCACCAGCTGACCCCAGCTGGCCTAGCAAGGGAAACCAGTATGCCACAGTGGGGAGGACAGCAAACCTTGTCAAAAACAGCCCTACTAGGGGCGCCTGGGTGGCTCAGTGGGTTAAGCCGCTGCCTTCGGCTCAGGTCATGATCTCAGGGTCCTGGGATCGAGCCCCGCATCGGGCTCTCTGCTCAGCAGGGAACCTGCTTCCCTCTCTCTCTCTCTCTGCCTGCCTCTCCATCTACTTGTGATTTCTCTCTGTCAAATAAATAAATAAAATCTTAAAAAAAAAAAACAAAAAACAAACAAACAAACAAAAAAACCCAGCCCTACTAGGGCTTTGCACCAGGCCAGGAAACACTGGACTAATGTTTAACCGGTGAGAATTCCCATGAAAGCAAATGAGAAGCCAGCAGGTTGCCGAGTGTTTCACAGCAATACCTCACAAGTTACTTTACTAAGAAGCCCAAACTAAGACAACCAACCCACACTTTACTAACTAACCACCCAGGGCCTGGGATCTGGGAGAAACTGCCATTACGCTCCGAGTGGCTACAGAGAATCTGAAACATGGACGTATCATCTACCTCTGATGAGAAATGGGTCAAGAAATGGGTCTCTTTTTACTGGACTTCTCAAAGATGGCCATCTGCTTCATGCTCCCAGGTCAGTCACTGGGGTCCAAACCCTCACCCTCTTCTGCGAGGCGAATTCCCAAGCTGAAAGCATCAGCCAGACCATCCCCATGAAGTTAAGAACAGTGTTGTCGCCTCCATGAAGAGAGGCTCTTCTCAATGCTACCTGCGGGCTTGCAGCCACCACGTCATCTTTCCGGACAGCAGCCCTCCACCTGTCCTCTGCGCTCTCCCCTCCCGTCCCTCCTACTGCGGAGCTGCCAAGCTCCCCCCAACACCCATGGCTCTGTCCTCTGTCACTGGGCCCTGTTCTTTCCTGGTAGCAGTCATCACAAGAAGCTGCATCAACACCAGACAGGAAGTTACCGGAGCACAAGAGCTCTGACTGTCTTGTCCTTGGCTGAATTCCCCTTGCCTAGTGCTGATAGGGATTTAAAAATCTGTGATCAGGGGCACCTGGGTGGCTCAGTGGGTGAAAGCCTCTGCCTTTGGCTTGGGTCATGATCCCGGGATCCTGGGATCGAGCCCCGCATCGGCCTCTCTGCTTGGCGAGGAGCCTGCCCCCCCCACCCCCCCGCCGCCTGCCTCTCAGCCTACTTGGGATCTCGGTCTGTCAAATAAATAAATAAAATCTTAGAAAAAAAAAAATCTGTGATCAGCTGCAAAGACAAGTTGGAGGAGAAACTCACCAATTTAGTTTTTCTTAAATGTGAAGTCTTCAAAGAAAAATCTAAGCCTTCATAAAATTAAGCCTTAAATGATATCTGAGTAGCATTCATTTGAGCTGAATGTCTGGGTTTTCTGACCAATGGGAGAGGAAGAGAGAGTCTGTGGGCACATAGGCATGTCATAAGGAGGAAATGTCTATAGATTCAGGAAAGCGTTTGGTCAATGCACACACTCCAGCTTCTGGGAGTCATTCCAGAAACCCAGAAGCAAGCTCCTCAAGTCTGTTCCTTCCTCCTCAGTGTTATCCTGGCTTATGGCTTTGGGGGCAATAACCCTGACCCATCCGAGGCTCTTCCTGCCCCAGGAATCCTCGGATGAGGTTCTGCCCCCTTTCTCACCATACCCAAGACAAGGCATAGGTGGACTCAGAGGCAGCCCCCAGGGTCCTTGTATCCACACCATAGGGGCATTGACCCAGCCAGATGTGTATGGAATGGCAACTGTTTCATTAAATAAACAGACCAGAACCGATGGAGAGTCTTCCCCTTAAAGCACGGAAGTTGGAGGGCCCTTTGCTACTTAAGTCATGTATTTCTCATTGTTTCAATCAGTATAGCAGTGGTTCTCAACTAAAGGTGATTTTGTCCCAGAGTGGACACTTGCCAATATCTAGAGACATTTCTGGTTGTCCCAAAATGAAGGGGGTGGTTTGGAATACTACTAAATGCCCTACAATGCACAGGACGGCCCCCCTCCTCCCAACAACAAAGAATTATCCCATCCGAAATGTCAGGGTCCTGAGGACGACAAACCTTAGTTTTGTTTTGTTTTGTTTTTTAAAGATTTGATTTTTATGTAATCTCTCCAAACCCAATGTGGGGCTCAAATGCAAAACCCCGAGATTAAGGGCTGCACGCTCCACTGACCGCGCCAGCCAAGCACTTGACAGACGCTGCTTTGAAATAGAAAAGATATTAATAAGTAAGAATTGGAGTTTGTGGGTCTCTTTCGTCTACCAGGACTATCCACGAATAGCAGAAAATAAGAGAACACGTATAAGGTAAAGAAGAACCAATCACAAAATAAAGTGGAGATTTTCAGCTTTGTAAAAAAAAAAAACAACAAAAAAACCACCTCTCCCTTAAATTAAATAGCAGGTCTTCCAACACGTGAATGATTTCTAGTCCAAATGCCAAGCCAAGGCGTTTTGCCAGTTATCAGCCCTACTGGGAGCTGGGATATTCCTGGGAGACGCAGCCATCAGGAGAAGTTCTCCTTCTGCACCTCCTGCAAGTATCAGTATCTCTTTCCCACTCAGACATGAGCAGACAAAACCTGCTTTCATGCCAAATCCATTATTCTCTGGACACATTTCTACGGGATTGCTTACCAGGGATGTGGGCTCCTCCGTACGTGATGTTGACGTCGTAATCCCCCGGAGCAAAGGGGATGTACTCAGCGCTACAGCTTCCATCTTTGTTATCTCTGCAGTTGATCTTGGACTCTGAGGGTCCCTCCACGGTTATGCCGAGCCCACCAATGCCTGCCCCTCTGGAAAGGGTGGAAAAGAGAGTGAAGTGGGACGAGCGCTTCACGCTAGTCTGCTTATTGCCAGAATTACTTAAAATCTCTCTATAAATAATCCCAGGAAGCCAATCTGATTCAACTGCTGAAAATTTCTCAACGGTGTCATAGACAGACGGCTCCGACCCCCTCTTTCCAATGCTTATCCTTCATTTTCACACCTGATTGTATCTGTGACCCATTCTAGCGGGACTACTTCCAATACTTCACTTAACCATAAAACTGGCTGTATGCTTCTGCATTATCCAGTTAAGGAGCTGCCATCTCGTTCTGGTTTGCTTAGCCATCTTATGACTGTAACCAAAGGGTTTCTGGTACTTCCTGAGGTATACTCACCCTCTCTCCGTAGCATAAAAGTCTCTACAAAGCAAATGCCTCCCATACCATGGGAAAAAAAAAAAAAAAAGCCTCCCAAAGTTGGGAGATCAGGACACATATGCAAAATATACCCATAAAACTCCTTTCGAGGGGCACCTGTGTGGCTCATTCGGTTAAGTGCCTGCCTTCTGCTCAGGTCGTGATCTCAGGGTCCTGAGATCGAGTCCCTGATGTGGGGGACTCACAAGTCCCACATCAGGCTCCTTGCTCAGCAGGGAGTCTGCTTTTCCCTCTGCCCCTCCCACCACTCGTGTACTCTCTCTTTCTCTCAAATAAATAAATAAAATCTTATTTTAAAAAAACCAACTCTTTCATTTTTTAAAGAAAATTTTAAAACATTTTATTTATTGATTCAATAGAGAGAGAGAGAGAACAAGCAGAGGGAGCAGCAGAGGAGGAAGGAGAAGCAGGCCCTTCATTCAGCAGAGAGCCTGATGTGGGACTTCAATCCCAGCACCCTGGGATCATGACCTGAGCTGAAGGCAGATGCTTGACTGGCTGAGCCGCCCAGGGACCCAAACCAACCCCTTCAGATAGGGGCATGAAAGAGGGCACGTGATGTAATGAGTTCTGGATACTATATGAGACTGATGAATCACTGACCTCTACCTCTGAAACTAATAATACACTATATGTTAATTAGCTGAATTGGAAGAAAAAAGAAAAAAGCAAGAAGGCAGACAAACCATAAGTGACTCAATCTCACAAAACAAACTGAGGGTTGGTGGGGGGAGGGGGGTTGGGAGAGGGGGGTGGGGTTATGGACATTGGGGAGGGTATGTGCTTTGTTGAGTGCTGTGAAGTGTGTAAACCTGGCGATTCACAGACCTGTACCCCTGGGGATAAAAATGTATGTTTATAAAAAATAAAAAATTAAAAAAAAAAAAAAAGCAAGAAGGCATAAAAATGAATAAATAAACAAACACCCAGGATTACTCCTTTCAGAGTCAACACACAGATCCCAGTGCCTTGCTCACCTGGTAACTACGGTGAAGACATTGGGTTTATTGGTAAAGGCCTCTTTCAGTCCGGGTCCTTGGGCCTGAACCCGAGACGGCTGGCAGCCTTCGGTTACAGCCACTTTGAAGGGACTATTTGGGATGGGTACGTCATCGTACGTCACCTCCACTATGTGGAGACCTGTTCAAAATGACAAACAGAAATTATATGCACAAGAGTCACCTACCTGTGGAAAGACAGACTCTCCTGCCAGGTTTCAACCAGGGCTCACATGGACCCGCTATCCCGTGTTACTGGAAACAAGCAGGTTAAAGAAATAGTACAATATTGGTATGATCTGATTTTTTTTTTTAAATGTACCTATTTATTTAATGCTTTCTGTTCACCTGGCAGCCACATAGTCCTCCCTCCCCAACAGATAACACATATGCAGAGGGCCTCTCCCCCAAGCAAGTATCACGAAGTCTGTACTGAAGTTAGTCATCTTAAATGCACTATTCTGATTTGGAAAAACTTCCTCCTGTCATTAGCCAAAAGACAAAGGGAAATCCATGAAACACAATATCCATGCATCTACATAAAGAGGTTGACTATGTCTATACCGGAATACTTACAGGAATCATATACCCAGGTAATGAAAATATATAGTGCTTTTATTTTTTCCTTTAACTTTTCAAGATTTGTCAAATTTTCAAGTCATTTCTAGAATTTTAATAAAGAAATTATGTAAAAAAAAAATTGATACAAATGGGCGCTATGCCATGATATCAACCATAAGCTGCTCAGAGGAGCATGAGGCTAACCTTGGCCACAATGTCTGTCACACACCAGGGCCAGCTTGTCAGGCACTGAGCGTTCAGTGGCTCTGCTGGGGAGGGAGATTTCCACATGTCCCTGTCACTCTGTCTGTGCCTTCATGGAGATAGGCCAGACTCATGGGGCAGGAGACAGCACCAGTCACCCAAGGAAATGGCCTGGCATAGCTCTGAATGATGGTCGTGTCCAAGGAGAAGTCAGCTCACCTTTCTCGAAGGGTGTGTACTCCACCTGGTAGGTCCCGTCAGCGTTGTCCGTGACGAAGCACTCGGTAGAGGCCCCCGAGGGGTTGGCAATGTGGGCTTTGATGTGGTCACCCCCTACCTGTGTCAGGGGCCGTGAATCGACTGTGAAGTCAGTGGTGGCTTCACGAAACACGTCTGCAGAGCAATCACACAGAGGAGAACGTCACCAACGCCTGGGACCTCGGAACATATCCAAGAACCAGGGTTCTCGGCTCTTGAGGTACGTTTTGTCTAAGCTCGGTGCCAGCAGATGGGTGTTTTTTCTGACTCTCCAAATCAAGAGTGTTTTTTGTTGTTGTGTGTTTTTTTTAAAGATTTTATTTATTTATTTGACAGAGATCACAAGTAGATAGAGAGGCAGGCAGAGAGAGAGAGAGGGAAGCAGGCTCCCTGCTGAGCAGAGAGCCCGATGCAGGACTCGATCCCAGGACCCTGAGATCATGAGCCGAAAGCAGCGGCTTAACCCACTGAGCCACCCAGGCGCCCCCAAATCAAGAGTGTTAATGACCACCTCCTCCCTGCCACCATCCTGCAAAAGCTGCTTCTTCCCACGAGGGTGGGCTGCGGAAGCCCCCACCCTGTGACTACACAACTCCTTGCACACTTTCTGGACAAAGGTGGGGTTGACTCTTGGACAGGGTAAAGCGAAAAGACAGACCTACTCTGCCGCAAAAATGGTAACAGCATCATATTTTAAACCTTTTCAATTAGTGCCAAAAATGAAAGATCTTGAATTTCCATGTAAAAATCACAACTTCTGGCTTTGTCAGAAAAATAAGAACATCTGCCAGCAGTGTTGGGCCCTGTTCCCCCTAGAGAAATGAAGTGAGGCTCGGGAAGCAGAAATGTCACATGCTCACGGCTTTGCTGTGGTCCCTCTCTTCCTGATGCCGAGACCACAGGAGAGTGCTTTCTTATGCTCCACATGGCCTCTGGGGGTACATTAGTTTGCACATCTACTCTGAGTTTCTGGGGACCCCTATATCCTAAGTTCTTTTGCAGACTTTTTAATGAAACCCACCTTTTCCTTCTATTCCTGGCCCAAAGACTTTGACCCTGCTGGTGTCGACGGCGGGATCCACCTTGACCCTGGTGGGGAAGTGGGGCACCAGCTCACCGCCATACTTCATGGTCAGAGTGTACATGCCGGCAGTCAGGGGCACATAGGTCACCGCGTAGGTGCCGTCTTTGTTGTTTTCAATACAGACTTCGGCTTTCGCTCCCGAGTCTGAGACGGCTTCCAGGCCCAGGGCCCCGGGGCCTGCTTCCGAGCAGTCCACGCTCAGCAGCCCAGCTTCGCCCACCTTCCCGTGCTGGAGACCCGGTCCCGACGCCACGACTTTAGAGGGGTCGAAAGGCATTTCAATGTCGGCTTTGAAGGGAGAACCAGGTATGTGGACTTCTTCAAAGAGGATGTTGACAAAGTACTCCCCAGGCTTTGTGGGCAGGTAAGAGACGGAGCAGGTGCCATCCCCATTGTCAGAGCATTCGATTTTGGCCTCACACGGACCTTCCACGGTGAGGCCCAGCCCTCCAGTGCCTGCTCCTTTGGTGTCGATGGTGAACTCGGCAGGCTTGCCCACGAGACCACCTTCAAGGCCAGGGCCATAGGCCTTCACCTAGTTCAATAGAAAATAAAGTCACTCTCTGCCTAACACTGGGGTTGCCGCTCGGCCAGCCCTGCTCACCACCCCAGCCTGCACTCGGCGCTGAGCTGCTTCAGCGGAAGAGGGGCCCTTCTCCCTCAGGCCTAGCTCACATCAGACAGACACTGCCATGGAGCCACAATGCAATCATCCCAGGTTTTGAACGGCTAGCTGAGGGAGACACACCTGTGAGCTCAGTCAACTTGGAAAGCCACAGCACAGAGGCGTGGCCCTCCAGAGCACGGGGCTTGACTGCCCGTCCGGACATGCCCTGCGTTTCTGAACCACGGGCCAGAGGTGGAGACCTAACGTCTCATCTCTCTCACACACACATACACACACGCAGGGCTGAATGCTGGTAGGGATGGCTTTTATGGACCTCTCTGTTGCTTGGACAGCTACGCCTCCCTCAACAAATTCCATGTAATAAGACACGACCCTGGAGTGGTGGGTATGTGTCACGGTACGTTTGTCCAAACCCGGAGAATGCAGAGCCCCCAGAGCGAACCCCCATGTAAACTACGTATTTGGGGGTGAACACACTGTCAGAGCAAGTTCGCAGTATGAACAAATGCACCGCTCTGGTGGGGGATGGCGATAATGGGGAGGCTGGGCACCCGCAGGTGCAGGGGTAGGAGGGAAATCCCTGTACCTGCCTCCACGTTTTACGACGAACCTAAAACCGCTCTGAAAAACTGATTCTGATATAAAGATGTATATAAAAATTCTGATTTAAGGATTTAAAAGCAAATGAGTAAACGAAACTGCTTTTACAAGAGGGAGGGGACAGGATTTTCCTCTCTGATTCAACAAATAAGACCAGTTTATAGGATGCGTGCTGTTCTAAAACCCTTGATTCAGGGCTACCAGGAAGCAGTGAGAAAGAGACGGATATATTTTTGATACTGAGGTATAAAGTTCCTGCAGAGTGAGCTAACCCTTATGGGTTCATCTGTGAAGCGAGCGCTGTTTGTCATGCTAACAAGTGAAGGGACAGAACTCAGGGACGAGAAGTCCCTCACCCAAGCCTCACTGCCAGAGAGCAAGAGGAGGAGCAGTGTGGGGAGGACACCCAGCCACCCAAGGGTCCCCTCGGGCTGAACTGGGAGGGAAAACAACTGTCAGCCGCTGAGAATGAACCTTCCTCAGAGAACGATTCTCTACAGGCCTTGGTCAAGCAGGATCGGTGAAGGACTACAGTGTTCTATTTGACAACAGGAGACAAGTCCCGGCACAGAACAAAAGCTGACCTTTGTGGGATCTGGTGGCAATGAGGCCTCCACTGTGTAGGGGCTCCCAGGCACGGGGTGTCCATCGTAGGTGACGTCGACGGCATAGAGTCCCTCCTCCCGAGGGATGAACTTGGCCGTGCTGCTCTCTCGGCCCACCACGGGCGCCACCATGCAAGGCACAACCTTCCTCGAGGGGCTTAGGATCGTCACATCCAGCTTCCCCTGGCCTCCTGCTCCTTTTGTGTCGATGGCGAACTCCTGACCCTTCCCAACTTCGACTCCTGGAAAAGGGAGACACGCCCGAGTGATCAGCTCGCCCTTTTCAGCAGAAAGAGTGGTTGAGAGCAGACCCGTGAGGGTTCCCTGGACATGAGGCATTATCTCAGTCTGGGCCACAAGCAAGGGCAGATACCAAGGACAAGAAGCAAGACTAAGTCAGGATAATCAGCATCTACCTAGATAACAATCAGTTCGAGAACAGCTACTAGCTAACCATAGATATTCTAGCAATGAGAGCTGACACTTACTGATACTATAATGATGGGTTACTTAAAAACCAATAACGATTGATCACTCAATGACTGCATTTCTCAGTATAGCACATGGCCTCCTTTAATTTTTACCACAACCCTAGAGTGTTATTTATTAGTTACCAATGGCTTTAGCAAATGGGAAAACAGTGGCTCCGAGGTCAAGGAATGTGTCCAGGGTGCCGTACGCAACAGACCACAAAGGTGGGACTCACACGACCTCGTGATCTGCTCTGCCAAAGAGGAAATCATAACCTGACGCTATCCTCTCTGCTTTACTCACTTCTGGTATTAACTTTATATCAAAACATTCCCAGAAGCCAATGTTTTATTTACTAATTCTTGGCAGCAAATTTAATCCCACAGCCAACAAGGCAAAAGTCAGAGAGCTAGTCAACGCAGGGGCACCAGAGCGAGTCCAAAGAATGGACTCTCTCTACTGCACCGATATTCGAAAGATCCCTGCAAAGCAGGGCCTTGGAAAAACCGTGTGTTGTATCTGACAAAAAAAAAAAAGGAAAGGACTTTGAACCAAAATGACAGCACTGGGAGCATCGGGCTCCCACCACAAGCCAGGGAAATTCTGACTCTAGGGCAGTAGGAGGCTAGACCAGCACCTCCGAACCACAAGCAAGGAGGCCTCAGAGCACCACGGCCCAAAGGCTTTTCCTAATTAGCATCATGTTTCTCCTGTTCTGGAACTGAAGCCGTAGGTGTCTTAGAGGAAGCAGCAATGAGGAGACCCACGAAAGGACTGGCCAGTGACTTTTACACACTTGGAGCTGGCCGAGCTTCAGAGAACCCAGAGCTGGTTAAGTGGCCTCATTCACAACCTGTGCGTCTGAGTCCCAGGTCAGTGAAGGTGCTCATCGATGGTCCACTGAGACCTAAGAGGTCTGCCGGGGACTGGGGATGGGGGGATGCACGGAGCCCTGCGTAACCCCGAAATCAGGCTGAGTGTGTGCTACAGAGGTGTGACCAGGCTTCAGCCGTATGGCGGCTCATGCAAGGCAACACTGGTGCGAAGGTTCTCCGAGATGCATGGCTCAGGTCTAAAGGCAGACTGCAAGCATATGGGCATAGCAGGATAACACTAATGCAACATGAACACTGCCAAACATTTGCTGCCGGCATGTATGCAGAGGGAGAGAGAAGGTCTGGAAGCACCGAAACTGATGGTAACTTTGAGTCACCCTAGGAAGAATAAGAGGTGATGCAGAGAGCAGAGTTTAGTTTCAACGGTGGTGCCTTTCTTTTTAGGTGAAAATGGATTTACGCATTACTTTGCGTAAGAAAAAAAAAAAGAAGAATTTCATGATTATGTGCTGAACTTCTGAAGCTGAGTGGGGAGCACACCAGTGTTTATATACTACTACTGTGTTTACTTTTTTTTTTTTTTTTTTAAAGATTTTATTTGTTGATTTGACAAACAGAGATCACAAGCAGACAGAGAGGCAGGCAGAGAGAGAGAGAGAGGGAAGCAGGCTCCCTGCTGAGCAGAGAGCCCGATGCGGGACTCGATCCCAGGACCCTGAGATCATGACCTGAGCTGAAGGCAGCGGCTTAACCCACTGAGCCACCCAGGCGCCCCAATGTGTTTACGTTTTTATGCTTGGAATTTTCCCTAATACAACAAATGAAAACATTTTTAAATAAATGAGATGAGCTTATACGAAGAAGATACCCACCAGGCTAAAGGAATATGGGGGTGGGGTGGGGGCTGCATCAGAGTCGTGGCTTCTGAGTGCTGGGAGCTGGCTTTTACCCTTGATGGTCCCTCCTCATGTGGATCCAAGGCCAAGGACAGCTAGCACAGCACAAGTCACCAGAAGGTAATGCATCCCAACTTCTCTTTGCAATGAAAACATCCCGCTGTGAAGCCAGCAGTTACTGAGGGCTGACAATGTGCCAGCCCCTGAATTATGAGCTCATTTACCTTTCAAAATATTCCCACGAATGTCAAGTGTTCTTAACAGTGTTCCCCCTGCCCACACTGTACAAATGAGGAGACGGAGGCTCAGGGAGGTTAAGCACAGGTAAGGTCACAGTGCAACCCTGCTGCGTGGCCCCAGTTCACACCCATGTCTGTCCCATTGCAAGGTCTGTTAGGGCAGAGTTTGCTCTCCTGCCTTTGGGTATCTGTTTTTCAAGATTTTATTTATTTATATGACCGAGACACACAGCAAGAGAGGGAACAGAACAGGGGGAGTGGGAGAAGACGCAGGCCTCCCGCTGTGCAGGGAGCCCAATGAGGAACTTGATCCCAGGACCTTGGGATCACGCCCCAGGCGGAAGGCAGACACTTAACGACTGAGCCACCCAGACGCCCTCTGCAAACTCTCTTTTGAAAGGCATCTAACAGGCAGCTCCAGTCGAGGGGTCGTCGGTGACCCCGTCTCCCCTGCCTCCACCCACTTACTGTTTTCCAGTCCATTAATCTTGATCTTGCTCAAATCCAGTGGAGCGGCCACGCCCACGGTGAAAGGGCTTTTAGGGATGGGGTCACCGCCATAGGTCACCAGCACCTGCATAGAGCCCTGCAACGAGAGGACAGCAAGTGCACCTTTGGGCACCAACATCTAACGTGCTATTTATTTCATTTTTTTAAAAGATTTTCCTGATTTATTTGTCAGACAGAGAGCACACAAGCAAGGGGAGCAGCAGGCAGAGAAAGAAGCAGGCTCCCCGCTGAGCAAGGAGCCCAATGCGGGACTCAATCTCAGCACCCTGAGACCATGACCTGAGCCAAAGGCTGATGCTTAACACACTGAGCCACCCAGGCGCCCCCTAGCTTGTTGTTTAAACCCGCCTTCCAGATCTTTCATTCTTCCGGAGACTAGGGGCGCTTCACTCCAGCGGATTTAGAAACACCACAGACGTATTTCTCTAAGCTTCTGGCCCCATGGCAAAAACAACCGAGAAGTCAGATAAAATCAGAGCTGCTAAGAACAACAGGGGAGACTTCCTAAGCATACTGTATGCCGTGCTTTCAAGCATTTCCTTGACTCAATCTCCAAACAGTCCAAAGGGGTGGTTCTCACTGCTGTTCCCATTTCTCCAGGAAAGGAAACTACAGCTCAGGGAGGTAGAGGCACTTGCCCCAAATCACATGCCTGGTAAGTGCGAGAGCTGGACCTCATACTCAGGGCACCCGGACCTCCGTCTCAGCTGCTGGGCCGCACTACCCCCTGCCCAGCACACACCGGCCCCTGGCCGCGGGTAAAGCTGCCATCTACGGGAGCCTCTCACTGACCAAAACCAGCTTTTTCTACGTCTCGGAAATCAGTTTCAGGCCTGTAGCCTGTGAGAGGGATTTGCTCACTACAGCAGCCTCTACACTCCCACATCTATGTCAAGGAAAGGAAAGTGGCAAGTGTGAAGGGAACCCCGCCTGTGGGTTTGGCAGGCTGCTTCTTCGCAGCTCCGGGTCTGTGGGAGCACTGACTATATATGCACAGGGCGTTTCTCCTCCGGCCCCGTGCGGCCCACTCCCTGCTGGCTTCCCCTCTCCCGTCGGCTAAGCATCCCCCCCAACTGCCAAACCCAGGCTCCGTGAAAGCCCACGGCGGTCTCCGTAGATGAAGCTCTCCCACACCTCAAATACCCCAGGCATACCGTCAAAGGCTATGGAGGGAGAGACGATATCCCCTGAGAATCTGGGGTTGGGGGAGGGTCGCCAGAATTCAGGCTTTACTGAAAGCTGCCGGTGATCAAGTGTTAAAGGGTGTACCTTTGGGCCCACATGTATTTTCTCGTGCTGCCATTTTTTAAAGACTTTATTTATTTATTTGTCAGAGAGAGAGAGAGAGAGAGAGCGAGAGCACACAAACAGGCAGAGTGGCAGCAGAGGCAGAGAGAGCAGGCTCCCCACTGAGCAAGGAGCCCGATGCAGGACTCGATCTCATGACCCTGGGATCATGATCTGCATCGGAGGCAGCGGCTTAATAACCAACTGAGTCACCCAGTCATCCTTCACGTTGCTTTTCATAATAAAAAAAAAGGGGGGGGGGCAAAAGCTAAGAAAAGAATTGGCTACATCAATGAAGGAGGGAAGACCGGATCCTCCAGGATTTGGGGGGAGTGCACAATGTTCATGGTAGAACGTGCACAGGTCCGACCCAACAGAGCTCAGAGCCAGCCCAGGACAGGACAGGTCTCCTCCTTATAATAAGGAAGTCGGGGAGTGGTTTGTGACTTTCAGCCACCATGGGATCCCCATCAGGCCAGCAACTCCCAAGCTTCCATTTGACCACAAGCCCCTCACTCCTTGCGGGAGAGGCCTCACGGCTGACCATGGGTCATGGAAAACCCTTCTCCACCAGCCCTGGAAGTCTTCTGATTGTGTCCCCAGTGTGCCACAGGAGAGGGAAAAGTCCTCTTTCAGTTAAGCCTACCCATCCCATGAAAGAAAGTGTGTTCTCATCACCAGTCATTAAAAACAACAACAACAACAAAAACAAAAACCTCAGAGAGGAAATAAACTCTACTTAAAATAACCTAACAAGGGGGAGGAAGAAATCTTAAGGGGCTTCCACCTGGACCGCTTGTAGCACTTAAGGTTTCCTCTGGGGTGCAGCTAAGGAACGGACTGTGCTTGCCCCCCAGAGGGGGGTGACATGAGGAATGTCTGAGAAATGACCACTGGTGCATTTCACGACAACCTTGCTGACTATAGGACAGTTTTACTCTCTCCCCACTGAGCCTCTGAGACCTTAATCCCACCCTGCAAACACACGAATGTAAGACTCTGACCCAAGAGCTCAGGTGAGGACAGGATCAAGTAAGCTACCCACAGCCCCCTCCTCCTCCAGTGACCTCTGGGACAGGCAGGGAGATCAGTGAACCCACAGGGTCTTCTCAAGGCACCCCTAGAAGTGTGTGGGGTTTATGATTCCCCATGGCTTCTGACCTGGTGGGTCACGGAATTGTTGCCACTGGCTTCTCAAAGCACTTGCTCTTTGTGAGGGAATATGGGGGAAGAAACCCAAGTCCCTTGAGGTCACAGAAAACCGAAAGCACAGAAGGCAAAATCCTTAGGAGAATATGGCATGGTGTGATCTCCCTTCTCGTCTCTCTCTGACCATCCTCAAGCCTCAATCCAACAAGTGACTCCACCAAGGCACAACAGCTGACCACTGCTTTCCGACAAAACCGTGACTGGTGGGTCCACTGCAGGTCGGCAGGGATCTTCAAGCTGTGGCCCAGAGACCCTGAGGGGGACAGCTCCTCACACAGCATGGCCTGCATGCTGATGGTGACGCGGTCTCACTGGGCCAGGAGCCACTGCCCTCTCTCCACACACACACACTGAACAACTCCATTTCTGGAAAATTCCAGTCTGTTACCCAAAAACCACCACGAGAAGTGCACTCCAAGTATGAGCCCTCAACGTACACTCCCTGCCTCCACATTGGGCAGGGCCTTCTGGGCTGACACAGGCCTCTTAACCACATCCAAGGGCAAAGCTCAAAAGGCAAGCTTATTTAAACCAATCTTGAGCTGTATGCCGCTCTTCAGAAAAGAGAGATCAAAGGTGGACAAGGATGTGTTGGCCCCACCGTCCCTACAAAGTTTTTCTGCTGTCTCTGCTTGTGAGTAGAGAGGCTCAACCTTGTGTATTCACACTTTACGCCATAAATTCATGTAGAGACCCTACACCAAGAGGTCCTGTGCTCAGACTGGGGCCAGAAAGATATATATACAGGACATACTATCCCATCACTGGGGAACTCACCATCCAAGAGAAGAAATTCAATCTGCTTTCTCTGCCACAGGGAAATATGCGAAACTGCACGTTGCCCAAAAAATGAAACCATGAACTTTGTTCTAGACACTAAACAAGAAGGACCAAAGAGGCACGAGGCGAGCTGCTCACACTGGAGGTAGTGACCAACTCTGGAGGTAGTGACCGACACCTGAGACGGCCAGGCTCCCTGGGGATATGACCAGCACCATTTGAGCAAAGCCCCATGCGCCCATGGAGCCTGCCGAAAAACCTGCTGTTCTCCAGGAACTGCTTGAACTTGACCCTGGGGTGACTTCGAAGTAAGAAGCCTTCCTCTCTAGCCTCCACCTCTGCCCCAGATGGCAAGAGGTTCTGAAGCCCTTTCTGGGGGTGCAGGCCCAAACCTGATTCTGTCTTGATGTCTGCAACTTACTTTTGAGTGGCTCAGCCAGAACCCAATGAGGTTTGTAGACAGACGAGAAAGCAAGATGTTTTATAGGAGTCAAAGACCTTGTGACCTTGACCAGTGTGCATGGCTATGCTTTCTGGTACCTTCTCCTAAGGAATGTGGAGAACTGGCAACAAGGATGATGTCACACTAGTGCTCCCAATGGTGAGTCTCCTGCCAGCCCTTGGAAGCATCGGGAAAATAATTACCTACGTAGCCCCGAACGCCCTGATGAATAAAGAGCATCCTACCTACAAAAGTATTTTTACCATCACTAACAAGGAAGCCCTCCTTAAGGTCAAAACAAAAACCACAGGAAGGACAGCTTGATGTAAGAGGCCACATCTTTACGGTGGCACAGAATTCACCCCAGAGAACCGCTCCCACCGCCAAAGAGTCCATCTCCAAGGACATGTAGTCCCTAAGGCAAGGGGACATTTGCACCACCCCCTCATCCTCACCATACCCGTCGTTCCTTCCCACTAGACTCCAGGCAGCTCCTCACTGAGGGTCAGGCAGGAGTGATGCTTCTCTCTTGGGTGGTGTTTCTACAGAAAGCATCGCCCCTGTTCTCCTACAAAAGGCACCTCACACAAGGGAGACTATTTTCCTCAAGAAAGAAGAAATCTGAGAGGTTCGGAAGGACTGTGTAGAACACTATGCATAAAAAATAGGAAATCCAGGCTTTTCTTCTGGGTTTTCTGTTCCTCACATCCCAGATGTGTGGCCATGAAGCAAACTCCAATTTTGAACAAATTAACATGAATTCACACAGAGAGGCTGAGAAGTCATTTTTTAGGTGTTTCTTGCCTAAAATAAACAGAGCAAAATGGCCTGGATCGTAAGATCCTGTGTACGTTCCTGGATTTTGTAAAAGAGGACAATCTGGGGCCCTAGATAGTGTCTCAGGCCTAGAAGACCAAGGGCTGAACTGGGTTTTGAGAGAGACCCACTCCACCACCTTGTAAATGGGACCAGCAAGAAAACACAAAGGGGTCGCCCGTCCTACCCTTGGAGTAAGTAAGAAAAGACTGCATTTAAGGGCAGCTGGTAAGAATGGGAGAGAGTGTGGACTAAGAGGAAAATACTAGGTTCCGAATTTCAAGAGCTCACTGTTTCTGCTAAAACCCAAAATAGAGGTGGGAGCTGGGGATGGGGAGAGACAAGCTAGCTTGCCCCTTGTACTTAGGGAAACCTTCAGGCCTCTCTCACAGAACCAGCCAGGCCTCTTGCCAGCCCTCCTGGAGAGGCTCAGAATGACAGGAATAAAGAGCCTGTCACCCACAGAGGAGCACCTCAACAAAGCACCGATCACAGCCTTGGTGTCCAAAGTGCCCAGCACAGCACTGAGAGGGAGAGGGCCTGGGCTGGTGGCAGCGGACACAGGAAGGACCCTACCTGCTGGGTGGGTGTGTATTTGACAGTGTGGGAGTAGTCGTAATTGTCGATGATGTCCAAGTCCTTCACAGCATCTCCGGGAATGGGGCTACTGAACTGCACGTTCAGTGGGGCTTTTCCGGCCCCTTTGGTGTAGACCGTGAAGTGGGTTGGTTTCCCGTTTTCCACACCTGGAAGGACAGACTGTGAAGTGAGGAGACAGGCCTGGCTGGAGCGGTTTCACTCTTACAACCAGTCCGACGGGTTCATCAGCCCCAGCCCCAGCAAGGCAGTCGGTGACAGGGGCTGGTACTCAGGAGCACTGCCAACAGCTCGGCAGGAGCACCGCCTCTGCTGAATGGGAACCCCAACAGGACCAGCCTTTCAAGGAGACAAGTCCCTCAGGGTCCCTGGACCCAACCTGCCCATGGCCACTGGACCACAGAAGGTCTCCGGGATGACCTTTCCCGGGTACTCTCTTACCTGCTTTGCTGAGCCCTGGGCCTTCTGCCTTCACTTTGCTGGCATCGTGGGAAGGGTCAACTTTCACTCTGAAAGGGCTGGCGGGGATTTCCTGCAGGGGAGACACTATCTCAGTAGGAAAGCCCCTGAATCTTCTGCCAGAGCTTAGCCTTCTGCCCAACGTGAAGGGGAGACCTCTGTGACTCTGGCGGGCAGCAGGCTAACTTCTTTCCCCACGGGTCAAGTT
The DNA here is from genome assembly GCF_009829155.1 of Mustela erminea. Taxonomy (NCBI): domain Eukaryota; kingdom Metazoa; phylum Chordata; class Mammalia; order Carnivora; family Mustelidae; genus Mustela; species Mustela erminea. The sequence continues at coordinate 26,757,760 of NC_045614.1, read as the reverse complement.
TTCCTACTCTAGCCTAAGGTAGGGGCCATCGGGGGTCATTCATGAATGCCTGGATCCCTCCATCACAGGCTTTGACCTGTGATGCTGCACAGCTGAAGGAAAGTTTCCTCCAAATGAATCAGAAAACTCTGAGCCTTTAACACCAAAAGTTGAGTTCTTAGGATGCAAAAAATCCTACCAAGAATAAAACCCAAAATGACAGTAACAAAAAGGATTGGGCTAAAGGACAGGCCCTTAGGCACAGTTCAGAGCTAAGGTTTGGGGAATGGGAGGAGCTGATCAGAAACAGGATTGTAATTCTTCACAAAGAATGGTGCAGATTATCAGAATAAAGGCAGAATAGGCTAACTGGATGAAGTCAATTCAAGACCAACACCTCAGGCAGAGAACTTTCTCTTGAGATTCCATCCTTACAGGAGGTTAATCTGAATCACCAGGATTCCACTGTTCCCTGTTTCAGGTACCACTCGCCTTATCTTCACCTATCACAAATAAATAGGAGCTCAATTTGAAAGGTCAAACCTCCTCTCCCTATAGAGGTATAAAGGTCAAGGCCAAAGCCATTGCTTCCAAGGAGGAGAGGTAGAACACATCCAGAAGTTCATTATGTTTCAGTCAAAGACTTGACAAGCATTTCTAACAAACCAGTCTCCTTCCAGAGCCCTGCTATAACCCATGAAAACACTGTGTGCCTCACTTTGGTCAGAAAGTGTTAAAACTTTAGTTCTGGGTGGGTTGTTTTTTTTTTTTTTTCCTTACGGTTTTCAGGAACCAGAGAGGAAAACCTGAGAATTCTCAAGACACTGCCCTATTGCTAAAAAACAAAACAAAACAAAAAGGAAATATGCACACAGGTGGCCAGAAAGAACCCAGGCCCAAACACACACCTGAGATGCAAACAGAACTTTGATAGTGTATCGCCCGGCGGCAGGAGGCACATATTTGACCGTAAACGTGTCGTTGGCGTTGTGAATAATGTCAAAGTCCACGTCTTCCTCATCCTCACTTAACACCCGGGCATCACATTTAATGCCAACGCTGACATCACCTGGAACAGACCAGCTTATGAGCGCACCAGTGTACAAGAAACAGCATGTCCCGTGCAATCACTTCCAGCTCAGCTCAGCTAACACCCCAGAAAAGCAGTTGGGAAGTTTCCAGTGACAAGCCTGACAAAGGGATGGTGCTAAGTCAGGGCTTTGGAGGAGGAATAGAGGATTAGCAAAGATCACCAAGGAACTGCCACAGACGCTCATTAGATGAACAGTTACCTATTCAGGTGCACTATTTTCTAGCTCAAAGTTCACTGCCCTTCCAACATTAGGAAAAGACCATTCTTCCTCAAGAAGCTTCAACGACCTCAATGGGGGAACCCTCCACTCACCTTCCCCAGCCTCAGTACAGTCCACCGTGAAATGAGTAGGCTCATTTGCCTTCAGTCCACTTCGCTCCACGCCTGGCCCAAACACCTTGACCTTCTGGGGATGGCTACCCTGCCCAATACTGACCTAAAAAGAACACAGTCCAAAGTTATAACCAAGTTTTCCTCCACTTGGACCCAGTGAAACGTTGCTAGTTAGCATGGAGCCCAGACCCGTCATAGGTCTTGGCTTTTTCATAGAGTGGCCAGGATTAGGAATCTCAACCTACCCTATAGGGGCTGCGTGGAATGTTCACGCCTCCCCAGACCACAGCAATGGTATGCTTGATGGCCTTAACCGGGGTGTACGAGCAGGCGTACGTGCCGTCCATCCGGCTCTTCATCTGGATGTCAATGGGCTGGCCTTCCCCATCCTATAAAAGAGCAGGGGCTAAGAACAGAAACTGGCCTTCACATAGTCTTCATCAAACAGGGCCACCATTGCTTCCCAAGACCATCAAGTCACCACCCATCCAACAAAACATGGAACAACTATGATATGCCACGCTTTCACAATGTCGTCACCACAGGTGACAAAATACTGACTGTATTTATTTGTTTTTTTCATAAGAGCAAATGACCCTGCTAGAAAGTCATGACCACTCAATACCTCTTAATTTGGGGGTGCCTGGGTGGCTCACTCGGTTGGTTAAGTGTCCAACTCTTGATTTCGGCTCAGGTCATGATCTCAGGGTTGAGAGATTGAACCCCTGCATTGGGCTCCATGTTCAGCAGGGGTCTGCTTGAGATTCTCTCTCCCTCTCTGCTCCCCCCACTCGGGTGTGTGCTTACACATGTGCACACTCTCTCTCACTAAATAAATCAATCTTTTAAAAAATCCTCCTTAATTTTAATTCCTGCATTTAAATTCCTGGGCCAAATTTGATTAAATTAGATAAACATATTCAATAAACGCTTATTTACAAACCTCCAGTGAAGGCCTAAGTAGCTTTGGCCACACTGAAGGACATGTACAGGGGAAATCTGAAATCAAGCCTTGTTTCCAAAGAATACAAATCATAAAAATGAGAAAAGCACCCTGGCTTTACATATTAGAATCCCATGTAATCTGCACATAACCTCAAGAGATATTCTTCTTATTCCCAGCATGCAAATGAATAAACTGAGGGTCAGGTGAACAGAGCCAAGTCGCCATTACAGCGGCGAAGCATGTCTCCCGATGATTGCCTGCACAGATGGTCCCTGGAAACTTACCTGAGCAAATATCTTCAAGGGGGCTTTTCCAGCATCCTTAGGATCCACAGTGAACTCACACAGGTTGTTGACAATGCACCCAGATTTCTCCAAACCTGGCCCGTATGCTTGGACCTGGGGCAAAGGGCCAATAATGATTCTCCTTCTGTGCAATGCCTGAACGAAACCCCTACATAATGACCAAGGACCCAGGAACAAGATAACAAAACTACCGGTGTCTGGTTTCACATTACCTATGTAATAGGATGGCTAGGGAAGGAAGAAAATGCTCCAGCAGGTTGTAACCCCAAAATTACAAACAGTATCATTAACATCCTAGCAGGAGGAAAACTCTCCAAAACCAGGCCCCAAACGAGCCTGGGGCTCCTTGCCTTGTTCTGAGCAGAGACAACTTCTAGTACCCAGGGCAGGGATCTCCAGTCATGTCTGGGTTCAACGTTTCCACACGGAGGGGACTCAGAACCTTTACCACAGACATCCCAAAGGTTTACAGCTCTAGAGAACAAAGGACCAGCCACTGGCCAATGAGGAAAGGCAACTAGCCCAGACCGCCTCCAGGCTACAAATGGCTCCCCGTGTGGGCCAGGGCAGCACACGTGGAGGCGTGGAGGCTTCCTCCTGGCAGCCAGGCCACCTCAGACTCGATGCTTATCTGCAGCCTAAGAGTGTGACAGAAGCGCTTAGAAATACTGTTCCCATTTAAGAGAAGGGAGCTGGGGAGAAAAAGAGCAGCAGTCCCCATGACCCCCTGCACGAGCCAGGCACTGGGCGAAGGGCTGTCTTTATGCACGTTAGCTCCTTGAGTCATCCCAGAAACACTGGGAGGCAGACAGGGCCATCATTCCCACTGTAAAGAGAAAGAATCTTTTCTTTCTCGCCCAGCATTAGAAAATTCTGGAATGGTACTACCAGGGTTCCAACTCAGATCAGCATCCTTCCTAAGCTCTACACGGCTCCTCGCGGCCATCCCTTAACAGGCTGGTTAGGGTCACCCTCTGCGCACCACAGAGAGGGCCAGGAGCCAGGAGGAGAGCACAGAAACGTGACAGGCTCACCAGATCCGGGTTGTAGTCTCCTGCGGCCGGGTGGATGAAGGCCATGTATGGGCTGTCCTTGATGTCTTCGTCATCACACATGATGTGAACGGCGTACTCCCCGGGCTCCTTGGGCCAGTACTTGACATCACATGACCCATCGTTCTGGTCATCATACTCAATCTTTGCCTGGGAGGGGCCTTCAATGGCAAACCCTGGGGACAAGGTGAGAGGGACCCCTGGTTGCATGGTGGAAAGAACCTATTCTATTGGCTCATTCCCTCAAAGCAAGTATCAGCCAGAAGACTGAAATCTCTTTGTATCCCTTTCTGACAAAACCAAGACTACTGAGTCTTCACTAGATATGGAAGGTTGGATTTTATACCATGGGGTTTTGTTGTTGTTGTTATTGTTTTAAAAACATCATCTATCAGGGAAGGTCAACTAAAACCTTAAACCAATGCCCGCCCTTTGCCCCATCAAATCCGCTTCTGGGCTCTTGTCTAAAGGAAGTAATCAAGGCTATGCATAAACAGAAACAGTCTATGTACTCAGCACTGTTTCTACAGGAAAACCGTGGAAGTAACCAGAGAGCCTAACAATAGACATATCCATGCAATGGAATTCCAAAGAAGCCAAGGAAAATGAAGACAAGGCCTATCTTTATGAGGCGGAAAGATAGAAAGATTACCCCGAGGTATTCTTTGTGGCAGATGAATGTTTCTATGTCCATGCATAGAAAAAAAAAAAAAAAAGCCTAGAAGGATATGCCAAAAGGTTTAATACCAAAACATTGATTCTCTCTCTAGAAGGAAACACTAAAGGTGATTTCTTCTTTTTGGCCAGTTTGCTTATTCTTACTACCTGAAACAGTTGGTCATCACCCTATGGCCAGTACAGCTGTTTCTGTACATAAGGCTTTGCTGGGACACAGCCACACCCCTTCCCTTACCTCCCTTCTCTGGCTGCTTTCATGCAGCCACGGCTGCAGTGGGAAGAATATGGCCCACGAGACTGAAATATTTGCTTTCTGGTCCTTTTTAGAGCAGGTATGCCGACCACTGTTCTCAAGTGATCCTATATACATCAGAGGTGTGTTTAAAATATACTGTTCCACTCCGAAGAATATTTTTTCTCCAAATTTCAAATTTCAGCCAAATTCCTTCATTCATCTAAACTAAGAATCAGTCAACATGATTTGACAAGTGCCTCCTAGGTTCCAGGCACTGTTTCAAGCACCAGATCCATAGGAAACCTCTACCTTGAGGTTTAGCAGGTGAATGAATGAAGAGGCAGAGGGCAACTTGCAGGGCAATAGGAAAAGGAAAATCGCAATCCCACGGCAGTACCAAGAGTTGGACTTGGGGGGTCAGGAGGCTGGGGGAAAAGGGGAGCGAGGCTTGGAGGAGGCCCGAGTCTCAGTCTAACACTGGAACCAAGCCTCGTGTCATCTCAGCCCCCCAGGGCTGCTGGCCGGCTGCTTCCACCTACCCAGAGACCCCACTTCAGAGCCAATGGACTCCACCACGAAATCCGCCGAACGCCCGACAATTCCGCTGTGGAGGCCAGGGCCCCACGCACGAACTTTCTGCATGCCTGCTTCCGGGCCAACTTGAACCTCAAAGGGGCTAGGAGAAAAGGAACAAAAAGCATTAAAGAAGAGCAAAGAAGGAACTAAATACAGCCATAAGCTGTTTTTTTCCACTCCTTTTACCTGGAGTCCCAGTGTCCAGCCAAGCCCTTCCTCCACAGGTGCACCCACAGCCATTGTTATGTCAACAATATAAGTACTGTGGCTGCCTTGGGGCACTCAGGTGGCCGCTAGGTGGGCTCTCAAAACACCCTGCCTCACACTATCCTTCCCATCATTCACCTTTTGAGTGCAGGGCTCAGCAGACCTCGAGCTCGGGAAGGTAAGAGTGTGCCTGCCTTCCTATATCCTGCTTATATTATATGAATAAGGGGCACCTGGGTGGTGCAGTCGGTTGGGTATCCAACTCGTGATTTCAGCTCAGGTCATGATCTCAGGGTCCTGGGATGGCGCCCCGCATCAGGCTCCATGCCCAGCATGGACTCTGCTTGAGATTCTCACTCTCCCTCCCCCTTAGCCCCTCCCACCTGTGCTGCCTCTGTCTCTCTAAAGTAAATAAAATCTTTTTGTTTTTTTTAAGATTTTATTTATTTATTTATTTGACAGAGATCACAAGTAGGCAGAGAGGCAGGCAGAGAGAGAGGAAGGGAAGCAGGCTCCCTGCTGAGCAGAGAGCCCGATGTGGGACTCGATCCCAGGACCCTGAGATCATGACCTGAGCCGAAGGCAGAGGCTTTAACCCACTGAGCCACCCAGGTGTCCCTAAAATAAGTAAAATCTTAAAAAGTATCTTGTAAGACAAAAAACTAAGTTGAACAGGCTTTATCTCACACATGAACGAATGAGTTTTTTCTTTTCTTTCTTTCTTTTTCAAATGATGAGCTTTAACTTTAGTATAGCAGAATAAAAAAAAGCAAAGGGGATACCTGGCTGGCTCAGTTCGTAGAGCAAGTAGCTCTTAATCTTGGGGTTGTGAGTCTGAACCCCATATTGGGCATAGATATTGCTTAAATAAATATACTTAATTTAAAAAAAAGATTTTGTTCATTTATTCATGAGAAACAGAGAGAGAGAGAGGCAGAGGAAGAAACAGACTCCCTGCAGAGTGGGGAACCCAACATGTTACTCGATCCTAGGACCCTGGAATCACAACCTGAGCCAAAGGCAGATGCTTAATGGACTGCTGCTCAGGCACCCCAACTTTTTTTTTTTTGAGCTTCATGAGTTTATTTTTCTATTTTTTTAAAAACTTTTCTAAACAGGCACCCCAACTTTTTAAAAAAATCTTTAAAAAGTTTGTTGAGATTCTCAGTACCCGATCATGCCCAGATTATTTCTCAAGGTAAATGGAGTTTATTCTTTGCAGTCTAAAAGTGCCCCCAGGAGGGCTGGGGAGAATGAAGAGGGGAGGGTAACTGTGATGTCCACAGGCAAAGCTGTAGACTGCGTCCCTTGGCTCCTGACTGCACTCACCTAGAGAATTTTAATGTAAACCATGGCAGATTTTACCCCCATGGCATTCCTGAACAGAGGCACACATTGAAAGAAAGAGAATCTTAGTTTATATAAGGGTGTATAGACACACAGCCCATTTGCTCTCTATTACTGCTCCTTCTGGCTTCCCTGCCTCCCCCCAGCCCCAGACCGCCAGCATTTGATTTAAAGCAAGGCAACCGAAACCACAGTGCTGTTTTTGAGAACAGGCCAAATGTCTGTGTGCTGCTCTTTAAAAAAAGAAGAAAAAAAAGAAAGAAAAACGTTTTCAACAAAGCAGATCTCTTTCCCTCCTGCAGCCTGGGGAAGCAACCTCCCTGATCCTGCCTGGAGCCGAGCACGCCCCCAGAGAAGACGCAACTCCGACTGGAGACTCACCTCTTTGGAATGTGGTGTCCCCCCCACGTGATGGCGATGCTGTATTTCCCCGGGGTGCTGGGGTAATACTCGAATGCATAGACTCCATCCAGAAAGCCTTTCTGTTTCACCAGCTCCTCCAGGCCCTCTGTGGGAAGAAAACACACCATTTTTCCAAAGCAATTCCAGGCCCCCAACAAGAATCCAAAAAAAAGAACAGAAAGATAGCAATATCCACAAGATGTAAGCCATAGAGGGAAACGGGCTGCCTCAGAATGCGACCCCCTCAAAACTTGGGAGATTAATCCAAGCCTAAAAATAGACCCATCTCTGCTTCTAAGTGTGGGGAAAAGGAAGATTTCCCACCTTAACCAGCTTTCGAAAGCTCAGAGAACCTTCTACAGAGGTGGGGGCCAACAGGTCCTTGACCTCCTAGTCATATCTTAATTTTTCCTAATGATCATCGCTAGCTGTCTTAGCCTCTCATGAAATGGTCGAGGGACACTGAGCCCTTACAAGTATTTGGCATGGGTTTCTGCTTACTGTCCTGGCATATCTTTCAGCAGCAGTAAGAAAGCTCCTGCATGCTATCTACAAGAGAACAGGTTTCAGATGCTGTACCACAAACTCCAGGTTCAGCCATCAGGTAGAAACTTGTTTTATGTTGTGCCCTGAGGTTTGGCTGGGAAAGCCACTTAGCCAAGCGAGAATCCAAGGTCGGGGGGGGGGGGGGGGGGGGGGGGAAAAAGCCTCCTTGGCTCCTGTAGCAACAAGCCAGCAGGGAGGGCAGCCCCAGAGCAACTTGGCTCCAGGTCTGGGCAGTCTAGAACCTTGGCCACCCTTCGAACACAGCCTTCCCCACAGCTTGGTGCTCTGTGATCAAATATTAACTTTCTGGAGCTCAGAGCACTCCTGCCCCAGCCTGTTGAAGATAGAGAGGATGGGAGCAACACAGAGACCACGCACATTCCCACAAGGCAGAAACCCATGGAGGGCTGCTATGCCTACAGCCAGAAATGCTGGGGCAAACGCACCGACGGAGCAGATCCTCGTCCTCGTGTCTGCGGTCTCCTTTCCCGAAAAGGGAAAAGAAGGAGCTGCAGAGTGCAACCCACCCCTCCACAATCAGCATTTATCTACAAAGAAAACTTAATCTCAGGGAATTTTATTTTCCTTCTATAAGCACTGATCACAGTAATTAGGTACTTGGCATAATTTCATAGTCTATAAAATGTAACCTGGAGTGGAAAAATTACTGGCTTTGGAGACTGTGCTTGCATTCCAGCTCAGATGCTTACAAGCTGTGTGACCTTGGGCAAGACCCCTCCTCTCGAGCCCACGTTTCCTCAAATAAAAAGTAAGCCACTTCAGGTTGTCGCTCCAAGGACAGCACTTTCCAAACTCCATTACATCACTGCTTTTTCGATTCCCAGAAGCCTTAAAATGGGGAGGCTGTCAAGCTACCACTGGTCCCACTGCACCCAGGGCAGACGTTACTAATCAATCCCTGCCTCCTTCCCCCATGGAGCTCAGGGCACCTCAATTCTTTTATACCATTCTCTCTGGGATCGATCACAACTGCCTGTGGCATGAAATCCACACACCAGGGCTGCAAAGCTGGCCCAGGTCACACCTGAGATGGGGAAACAAAGGAGCACTTACTAGGACCCTTCACAGTGACAGCAAGTTCCCCGCTTCCAGCAGCCTTGGTATCAACCTTGAAGTCTGCAGTCTCCCGGATGCGGATACCTTTGGGCTGCAAGCCTCGGCCACTGGCCCGGCAGGCGTTTGGACTACAGGCTGCAAACAGAGTTTTGACATCAATTCAACCTTTCATTCGTTCGAGTTGAGCAAGCCAAGGTAACCTGGAGCCACCCGCCAAGAAAATGTTTGCTCTGCACAGAGAATCTGCAGCAGCTGCCCAAGGCCAAGGGTCCTGTTCAGGGAGCACACCAGGCTAGCAAATAAGGACACAACATAACTTTGTCCAGCCACACTGGGGTGGGGGGGCTGGGGGGTGACTTTGGCAAAGAAAGGAGGAGAAGCACAGCCTGCATTCGCTGTGCTCCTGGAACCCACTGAATCCTGGCGTTTATCCTCTCGGTGGTGAAGGAGAGTTAAATCTCATTTCCACACTCAAGGGCCCAGTAATTGGGAAGACCCAATTTTTTCAAGTCTACTTGGAAAATGTAGCACTTGAAAACATCTGACCGCGTTCCAAACTTTGGATCGGCCATTTTTAAAAGCCAAAATGTGATCATCTTTCGCATGGAGAGCCAGGGGATAGCTCAAAAAGGAACCCATTCGACACCCCCTCAGCCAAGGCAGACAAACATTTTACTGCTGTCAGCAGGTAATCGGAATGTGGGTGGCTATAAATACAACAATTAGCAATAAACACCCCTCCTCATTTGATTTCTGGATCTAGTTTAAAAAACTAAAGTCAGAAGTCTAAAAATTAAGGACCAAAGTAGCTTCTAATAATTTCTTACATGAGAGGTCCACAAAACGACCATTCCAGGGAGGTCATCAGAAGGCTAATAAAACACATCCCTGTACCCTAGGAATTCTTTGCCAACATAGGAGACCTTTTTAAGTACAGAAATGAGAAAGCAGGGGTAAAATGTCATGTTGTTGACTAAGTAGCTTTTCCTTTCTAAATTTAGCAATGCACATTTGACAGTTTTCTCTATGCCAGGAGTGGGATCACAGACTCCAAAGGATGAAACTCTTTACTCCATAGAAGGAAGATAATGCCTCCTCGGGTCTCCCCACCCCCCCCCACCCCCCACCCCCCCCCCGCCAACAACGTCCTCAGCTGGCTGCTTGGCAGACAACTATTTCTGGAAGAGACGGACCCACACTCTAGGAGTCAGAGAAGATTTTAGGTGGTTTGTAGGCGAATATAAGTTGGTGGCCACATTTTATGGCAAGTGACATTAGTTTTCCATTGTGAAAGGGGGATGAAGATTCTTTTTAATATAAAATCAGTTAAGTAGGAGAAGTACGTCAAAAGAAAAACCCAATCAATTAAATTCTAAACAGTACAAGTGACAAATGGACAACGCAAGAGATGAAAAGCATCATCCATTAACTGAGAGGAAGTCAGAGAACAGTATCAGAACAGGAAAGCTGTTAAAAAAATGCTTTCTTGCGTTATATCAAACAGAGTTTTGTTTATGAATATGTTGGGTTGTTTTTTTTTTTTGTTAAAAGGAGAAAAGTTGATCATACCAGAAGTAAGTCACAACAGGATGACAGGACTTCCCGTGGAGGGTTTTAATGTGCCTTAAAAAAAAACAACCACTCATGGAAATTCTGAACATGGGTATTAGTCTCAACATCAAAAGGGTAACTGCTCAGTTCATATAAACATGAAATGGAGCTGAAGGAAACCACTGAATTATCTACCACTTTGAGATGTTTTAGACAAGTTTCAATGTAATGAGTGGGCTTGGGGTCCAGCTGGCCAAGTGATGCTGACGTGTATACTGTCATGTCCTGAGGGCACCAAGAGCACGGGCCCAAGGTGACGTGTGCGGGAAGCATGGGAACTGGGAGGAAAGTCCCACTCAACCAGCCCTTACCCAGCGAGGAGCCTCTGGCCCAGTGCTCTCAGTTAGGAAGCCAACAGCTTTGGGGTCCAGGCTGACCCAGAGGCAGGATTCAGAAGAGGAAGCCAGCTCTACAGACGCAGAGACAGAGGACAGAACAGGGAAAGGCAAGTATTGGTTAGAAAAGGCAGCAGAGTTGGAAAACAAAACAAAACAAAAAGAACAACCAAGTCAGAAGGAAAAGAAGTCTAACATTAGAGAAAAAAATGCATGCTCTGGCTGCAGAAGGGGTTTAGCAGCAGGGTTAAGGGGTTGACAGAGACCTTGTGTACAGATGCCTGGTCTGTACTCACTGATGCCCTAATGTCATCTTAGCCTTGGTGTCTCCACCTGCAAATTGGAGAGGACCCCAGCACCTGGAACACGCTGACTGGGGTGACAGTTACATGCTGTGGTGCTGAGCACACGGCAGCCAGTAAAGGCCAAGCAGCAGGGGCCATGGGAGCCACAGCTGCTGACTTCAGCCACAGGAACCAATGGCCTACACAGTCTCAGTCCTGCAGCTCTCAGTGAGGACAACTCTCCTGTATGAGTGTTTTGGGGAGGATTCAGTCAGTTAATACAAGTGAAGCACTTGGGTCATTGCTTGGCTCACAGGAAGATAAGATATCAGTATGAATACCTTGAGGACAAAGCAAGCCACTTCCCACTGCAGGGGCCCTGGCAGAAAGGGGACAGGTGCATCCCAGCATGGCCCCCACTCTTCTCCTGGCCTCAGAGCTCAGCTGTGAGCAGTCAGCCTCAAGGCCAGAAGCAGGGATAGCTGGCCACCCCAGCACTCACCTTCCCCGACCTGCACGACGAAGGGACTCTTGGGAATGGTGTCCCCCGCAAAGGAGACCTTGACCACGTGCGGGCCGGGCTGCACTGGTTTGTACACACACCGATACACCTGGTTTCCTTTGTCTTCCACCAGCAATTCCACAGTGTTCTTCCCCTGGGGATCCTCCACCTCAACACCAATGTCCCCCACACCAGCACCTGGAATAAAACAAGCACTCCAGGAGCCCCAGTCACCTTCTCAGAACACTCGCTGCAGATCAGCACAGGTGCAAAGTGCAGACGGGAGGAGACAGGCACTTAGAAGGTCCACACCGAGATGCTAACAACTGTTTTCTGGTTTGGCCAGGAGGGTCATTAACTTTCTTTTTTCCCCCATTCTCTATTTTTTAAATTTCCTACATTGAAAGAAAGGTGACATTTCATGAAATGTATCATTTAAAAAAAAAAAAGTGTGTGTATGTGTGTATGTGTCTGTGTATTTAAACTGTTCTATCATTCTTCTCCTCACCCCCAAACCTGGTATAGAATTTGGTCTAGTAGAGATTTTTTTTTAATCTTATTTATTTACTAGAGAGAGAAGTAGAAGCAGATGACTCCCAGCTGAGCAAGGAGCCTGACGTGGGGCTTGATCCCAGGATTTTGGGATCATGACCTGAGCCACAGGCAGATGCTTAATCAAATAAGCCTCCCAGGTGCCCTTAGTAAAGGATTCTTAAAACTTAGTTTCTTTGGAATAGTTATTTAGCTAAGGCAGAAATGTGTACAGAAATTGATGGATTATTAATAATCAAACCCAAGCTTGAGTGTTAAGATCTTAAAGAAAAGCTGGTTTGGGGGGAGCACCTGGGTCGCTTAGTCAGTTAAGCATCTGCCTTGGGCTCAGGTTATGATCCCAAGGGTCCTGGGATTGAACCCCACGTTGGACTCTCTGCTCAGCAGGCAGCCTGCTTCTCCCTGTCCCTCTGCCTGCCGCTCCCTCTGCTTTTGCTCTGTCAAATAAATAAATAAAATCTTTAAAAAAAGATAAGCTGGTTTTGAAAATCTATAAATATAACCAATACACTTGAAAAAGGGCACGTTTGTTGGCAGTGATTTGATTTAAAATATAAAAGGTCAGGCATCCCAAGCCTTGGGGTCCCCGAGGATCACTTCAGGCTCTGGAAGAAAGCCTGACCCACAATACCTGCCGTGTAGATATCGAAGTAGGTGGGCTTATTGGCTATGTTTCCGGCAGCTTCCAAGCCTGGGCCTTTTGCGGTGACTTTACTGGCATCTCCCTGTGCCTTGTCGACATTCACTTCAAATGGGCTCTTGGAGATGTGCTGTCCTGCAAAGAGGACTGTAACCTACAAGTTGAAAGATAGATGCAGTATCATCACTGCTCCCTGCCCAGGGAGACCCCATGTCAAGCCACATGCACGGACGATCTCCTACCTCTCCACACAAAGGTGGCTGCGAACAGGAGCCCTACTTAGCCGGAGTGGGGTCCCCACCTGGCTCCATCCACTACACGGCTGGGCCTTGGGACATCACGTCTTTTACTGAACTAAAAATGCTTACATTGGATACAGGTGGCCTCCGTGAACAGGAGGTGAACCAACACTTCTAACTGAACCGGCAGACACTGGATCCTTTAAGACAGCTGCAGAAGGGGCCACGCTCTCCCCCTCCCCCCGCCCCACCGAAGATAAGGCACAGTTCCAGGGTTTCAAACTTACAGTCAAAATGTCTTTCAAGGGACCAAGATCACTCACGTGAGAAACAGTATAGATTTTCATTTAAAATTTGAGTCAGTTCTCATCTTTTAAATTTTAAGGGGGTATGGAGTTGGATTTCATACGAACTGAACAAAGTAATTACATCATACATGTTCCCTTTAGGATTTTTTTTCCCCCAAATTCCTGATGTCCTAAGGGTATAAGAAAAACTGACAGTCAGGATTCCAGGTGACTTCACTAAAGGCCAAGGTGGTAGAAGGTATGATCTAGGTCTCAAAATATTGGCATGGTACACAAGGATTGACCTATGTGTGCTGTTGAAGACTTTCTTTTAGGGAAAGCTATACTCTTGGATCACCCTACTCTCTTGCAAGACTCCCTGGACCTCTGTCCTATAGGCCAACTAGACACTACTCAACAGAACTCAAAATGTTGCTGAGACAAAGGACCTGGGGGTTAGACCCCCATCATTCCTCCAGGTGCATAACTGGGCCATTGGACTATACTCAGCTGGCTCTCAAGCTTCAATATGGAGAGACCCTCCAGAGCACCCCACGGGGGATACTCAAGAAAGCATTGAAGACAAAGAATCCATAGCATCTATGGTCCAGGCATGTAGCTACAACCATTTGTTACCCAGATGGGAGTTGAAAACCACCTTACACTGCAAAGAACTGAGCAGCATTCAACCTTCCTAAGATAACCCTCTCACATACACACTGATGCAAGCCTAGAAGAGCAATCCAAGCAAAGGCCATGACACCTCATCTTACTTTGTGCAACCCAGTGACCTTGGGCAGATACTCCACAGAATATGTCTTGTTCTTGTCACTATCAGGGGTCACTTGTGCCTAGGACAGAAAATGAACAATAGTTAGAGAAGGTGCTGGGTATGAGTAAAAGTACGCTGTGCCAGCCAAGGCCCTGCAGTGAGCCGCCAGGTCGGGCGCTGTCCTGGCTCTCTCCTGCCCCATTGCTGCTGAAGGATGCCCCAGGAAAGCAGCAGCTGAAAGTCACAGAAACAAAGTCACATGGCACAAATGTATAACCACGTCACAACTCCCCACTGTCTTAGGGCTGGAACTCAGCAGATGAGAAGGACCATAAAGCCAGTCACTTCAACCTTTAGTGGCTCAATAATTATGAAGAGCTTATGAAAGAACAGGCCTGGTGTCAGGAACCAAAAATAAAACAAATCAAGCATAATCCCTGCCCCAGTGGGAGAAATAGACCACATTCCAGTAAACAGAATTTTAGATGGTACTAGGCACTAGGAATAAGTCTTAAGAAGATAAGAAGGAGGAATGCATGTGCAAAGGCCCTGAGGGAGGAACCAAGTATAGTCAGCCTGGGAAGAGAGGAGAGCATCAGTTTTGTTATTGTTATTTCGGTCATCGGCCTCTAAAACCTCAATTCACAAGGCCTTTGCTAAATCCAAAGAATCCTTTATTTTATTAAACGTTGTTTAAAAAAAAAACCAAACCACTGTGTCCTTGGGTATCAATTTCTATTACCTTTCAATGCACAGTCCTTGGGCAGTTACTTTGACTACTCTAAGCCTTAGGTTCCTCTTGGTAAAAAACAATTTTTACTGTGAGGTTTAATGAGGAAAATGGAAAGCACAGACCCCGGGCCTGCCACAAGCCCCCAGAGCTCCATGGAATGGCAGCATCTTCCAACCTACCTCCTCTTTGTTCCCTTCTGGGTCCTCAACAAACACCATCACGTCTCCTTGCCCAGCACTGATGGTGTCCACAGTGAACTTCGCTGGCTGCTTCACCATGTTTCCTGTAGGCTCAATTCCTGCCAGGTTGACACAAGCACATTACAAGCTGCACAGGGCCTTGACAATGACCATTACTCACCATGTTTCCTTCAGGGAACTGAGAGAAGGGACCCAGCCCTGCAGCTGCCATGTGGGAGACAGGGACACCTGGGACAGGATTAGTGAACAGGTTGAGAGCCCTAAATTTGTCCTTGTTATTTAATTTAATTTAATTTAATTTTTTAAAGTAGGCTCCACACCCAGTACAGAGCCCAGTGGAGGTCTTGAACTCATGACCTTGAGACCAAGACCTGAGCTGAGATCAAGAGTCAGGTGCTTAACTGACTAAGCCACCCTGGCACTCCTGCCCTTGTTATTTCAGCGATATCGGATTCTGGAATATTCAGAGCACTTCAGTCAGAAGTTTATAAAACTGCAAAAAATGATGCAGTAATCATCAGTGGGGTTTGCCCCAAGGGAGGTAACACAGGGGAAGGAGGCATGAGGTGTGGGAGAAGGGCTCATTTTTCATTAAAGACCATATTCTATTACTTGAAATGCTTAAAAATGGCCTTGGATCAGTATTTTTTAATTACACTATTCATTTTGAGCTGACTGAGCAAATTATTTTGAGATACTCACATGCAGGTGAAAGAAGTAATATCCTTTAACCGGTTCCCCAAGGTTACCTTGTACAAAACCCTAGTACAGTATCCCAAGGATCCTGGCCTTGACACCGTCAGGACACAGAACATTTCCAACACCACAGGGAGGGATCCCTCATGCTAGCCTATAGCCATACACATTCCCTCCCCACCCTACCCTCTCCTTACCCCAATAACTCCTAATCCGTTCTCTATTTCCACAATTTTATCACTTCTAGAATGTTACATAAATGGAATCACATTATGCAACCTTTTCAGTTGGCTTTTTCCACTAAGTATAATCTTTTGGAGGGTTCACCCAGATGGGTGCCTCTAGCAATAGTTTTTCTTTTATTGCATATTCCATGATACGAATGTAGCACCATGTGTTTAACCATTCACCCACTGAAGGACATCTGGGTTGTTTCCAGTTGTCTATTACTGATAAAGCTGCTATAAACATTACTGTACAAGGCTGTGTCTGACCCCAAGATTTCATTCCTCTGGGATAAATTCCAGGGGGTACAACTGCTGGGTGGCATGGTAGTTGCACATTTAGTTCTTTTATTTTTTTAAAAGATTTTATTTATTTGACAGACAGAGATCACAAGCAGGCAGAGAGGCAGGCAGAGAAAGAGGAAGGGAAGCAGGCTCCCCGCTGAGCAGAGAGCTGGATGCGGGGCTCGATCCCAGGACCCTTGGGATCATGACCTGAGCTGAAGGCAGAGGCTTTAACTCACTGAGCCACCCAGGCACCCCTATTTAGTTCTTTTAAAGAAACTGCCCAACTGTGTTCTCAAGAGGCTGCATTCCCACCAGCAATGGATGAATGATCTGGATCTGCTTTCTCTGCATCTTTGCCAGCATTTCGTATTATTGCTACTTTCTATTTTAGCCATTCTGATAGATGTGTAGTGATTTATTTAAAAAAAATTTTTTTTTAAAGATTTTATTTGACAGAGAGAGAGCAACAAGCAGGGGGAGTAGCAGAGGGAGAGGGAGAAGCAGGCTCCCCGATCAGCAGGGAACCCTATGTGGGATTTGATCGCAAGATCCCAGGATCGTGACC
The DNA here is from genome assembly GCF_009829155.1 of Mustela erminea. Lineage (NCBI taxonomy): Eukaryota > Metazoa > Chordata > Mammalia > Carnivora > Mustelidae > Mustela > Mustela erminea. The sequence continues at coordinate 26,741,056 of NC_045614.1, read as the reverse complement.
TGAGCAAAAGGCAGCCATTTAACTGACAGAGCCACCCAGGCGCCCCAGATGTGTAGTGATTTTAATTTGTATTTTTCTCATGGCCAATAACACTGAAGATCTTTTCATGTGCTTCTTTGCCATTTGTATACCCTCTTCCGGGAAATGCCTGTTAGCATCTTTTGCCTATCTTCTAATTGGATTTTTTTTACCTACTGAGTTTTGAGCATTCCTTATATATTCTAGATACTAGTTCTTCTTTGGATAAAGTGGCTCTCAAATATTTTCTCCCAGTCTTAACCTTGTCTTTTCATCCTCTTAACTACAAAGAGTTTTAAATAGCTTTAAAAAGTTTGAGAGAGTGAAATTCAACTGTTGTCTCACTAGGATTTTGAGTTCCATTTGAGGTGGTGTCCAGGTGGCCTGAGGGGTGGAGGCTGCAGTCTCTTGTCTTGCAAGAGAGTAAGGTGGCCGAGTAGTACACCTTCACTGTGAGAAAGCAGTCCAATCCTCCTCTGCCAGGCCATGCTTTGGGGCACACTGAGGGACAGACCATGCTTCATGACATTTTTTTATGTTCTTAATTTTGGTGAAGACCAACACTGTATTTTTCCCTTTAGGGATCATGCTTTGGTGTCAAATCAAAGAACTCTTGGTCTCGTCCTAGATCCCAAAGAATGTCTTCTATGTTGTTGTTGATTTTCTGAAGAAGTTTACAGTAGGATACGGTCCACTTTGGGTGAGTTTTTCTAGAAGGTGTGAAACTTACTGTTTCTTTTCCTTTTTTTTTTTTTTTTTTTTTTCTTTCCTTGGCCCAATTGCTCTGGAACCATGCATGGAAAAGGCTCTCTCCCCACCCCGCAACAACTTTTGCACCTCTACTAATGATCAGTTTGCACAGCTGCAAACAGTTCTGGATTCTGTTCCGTTGATCCTTGTGTCTTTCTACTAATATCACATGGTCTTAATTGGTATGCCTTGATGAGTCCTGAATTCAGGTACACTAACTCCTCCCACATTTTTCTTCTTTTTCAAAAACTCACTTTCCCTACTGTAGTTTCTTTGCCTTGCCATATATGATTGATTGGTTGACTGATTTTATTTTTTGCCATATATGCTTTAAATAATAATCTTTTCTGTATCTGTGAAGAATCTGGCTGGAATTTTAATAGAAACCTATGTTAAACCTAAATGACAATTTGGGGAAAACTGCCACTTTACTCTCTGACTTTTTTTTTTTTTTTAAAGATTTTATTTATTTATTTGACAGAGAGAGAGCACAAGTAGGCAGAGAGAGAGGAGGAATCAGGCTCCCTGCTGAGCAGAGAGCCCGATGTGGGACTCGATCCCAGGACCCTGAGATCATGACCTGAGCCGAAGGCAGCGGCTCAACCTACTGAGCCACCCAGGCGCCCCTCTCTGACTTTTTCAATCTATAAAAACAGTAGGTCTCTTCATTTATGTGGGTCTTTTCTTTGATATCTTATGTTTTTTGTAGTTCTCAGCATAAAAAGTCTTACACATTTTATTACATTTACACCTATTTCTCAATCTTCTGACTGACTGTCAATGATATGGCATCTTTGAATTTTGATGTCCTCATGTTCATTGTGGTAAGCCTGTATGACAGACATCAGAGCATACAGAAGTACAAATGATTTTTGTACACCAACTTTATAACCTGAGACCTTGCTGAATTCACTTATTCAAGGAGAGTTTTGGGGCTTTGTTGTATTTGATCTTCTTTTGTTATAGATCCTTCAGGAATTCCTACACAGACAATCAAGTCATCTATAAACAGGGACAGCTTTATTTCTCACTTTCCAATATGTGTGTCTTATTTCCTTCGCTTGCCTGACTGCACTCACTAAAACTTGCATCATGTTGTTGAATGGTGGTTAAGCATGGACATCCTTGTCCTAGTCCCACTCTTAGGGGGCACACTCAGTCTTTTGCCATTAATTATCATGGTAGATGTTGACTTGTGGTAGCTACTCTGGATCAAATTGAAGAAGTTCTTCTCTAGTTCCCCTTTTCTGAGTTCTTATCATTGATGCCTGCTGAATCTGGTCAGATGCTTTTTCTGTACCAATTGATGTGATCGTGTGATTTTCCTTTTTTAGCCTGTTAAGGTAGTAGGTTGTTTTCACTGATTTTCCAATAGTGTGCCAGCCTTGCATTCATGGAATAAACTCTGCTTGGTCATGATGAAGAATTATTTTCATATATTGCTAAACTCTATTTGCAACTATTCTGTTGTATGCTTTTTTTTATTTTTTAAGATTCTGAGTAATCTCTACACCCAACACGAGGCTCTAACTTATAACCCCAAGATCAACAGTCGCATGCTCTACTGAATAAACCCACCACATGCCCCTATAGTTTTGTATCTATATTCACAAGGGATATTGATCTGGGGGGGGGTCACCTTTCTCTGATTTTTAGAGCAACACTGGCTTCATAAAATGAACTGGAAAAAAATAATAAAATAAAAAAATAAAATGAATTGGAAAGTGTTCCCTCCTCATACGTTCTGGAAGAGATTGCATAGAATTGGTGTTAATTCTTCTCTAAATGTTTGCTAAAATTCTCCAGTAAAACCACCAGGGCTGGAGATTTCTTTTCCAAGGGCTTTTAAACTATAAACTTGATTCTTTAATGGTTTCAGGGCCACTCAGGTTATCCATTTCATCTTGGATGAGTTTTGGAAGTTTGTGCTTTTTCTGCAAAACATCTATGGTTGTCATACCTATTTTTTTTATACCATGTTCTTTCTTCCTATAATTCAAAGATTCCTTTTTTCCTTGTTCCCCTGCTGTCTAAGATGTAGCTTGGTGTGGATTACTTATTTTTTGGTGGCAGTAGGTAGGTAGGGGTTTTATCCTGTTTGGGTTTAGCTCAGCATCTTGACTCTGTAAGTTTATGTCTTTTGCCAAATGTGGAAGTTCTCTGCCAAATTTGGAAGTTTTCAGCCATTATTTCTTTGGGAGTTTTCAGCCCTGCCCTCTTTTTCCTCTCCTCTGGGTCCCCTGTGACATGAATGTTAGATGTTTTGTTATTGTCCCGTAAGTCCTTGAGACTTTGCTTGTTTCTTTGGTTTTTCAGTCCACTTGCTCTGTTATTCAGATTGGGCAATTTTTATTCTCTTTTTGTCCAGGTCATGGATTCTTTCTCTGTCCTTCCATTCTACTATGGAACTCATCCCCTGAGTTTTTATTTGAGTTAGTTCATTTTTCAGTTCTAAAAGCTTCATTTGGTGCTTCTTTATATCTTCTGAGACAGTCTATGTCCTTGCTGAGCTTTTCAATTTTTTGCTTGCTTGACATAGAGTTGTAAGCGCTTGTTGAAGCCTTTTTTTTTTTTTTAAGATGTTATTTATTTATTTGACAGAGAGAGATCACAGTAGACAGAGAGGCAGGCAGAGAGAGAGAAAGAGGGAAGCAGGCTCCCTGCTGAGCAGAGAGCCCGATGCGGGACTCGATCCCAGGACCCTGAGATCATGACCTGAGCCGAGGACAGCGGCTTAACCCACTGAGCCACCCAGGTGCCCTGTTGAAGCCTTTTTATAACAGCCGCACTAAATCTTTATCAAATAATTCTAACAGTTCTATCATCTCAGCGTTGGCATCAATGGACTGCCTTTTTTCATTCAGTTTGAGATCTTCCTGGTTCTTGGTGTGATGAGTGCTTTTTTAAAAAAAAACTGGGTATTATGTTATGTTATAAAACCTGAGTTTTATTTAAATGTTCTGTTTTAGATGCCTTTTATAATGCTGATACATCAGGGGAAGGGAGAGTGTATGCCTTGTTAGTGTCGATGCAGGGAGGAAGTCCAGGTTCCCTATTCAACCTCCACTGACACTCGAAATGAGGGGGGCTCCTCACTGACACTCGAAATGAGGGGGCTCCTCATTACTGGCAGGTGGAAGTGGGAGATCCAGCTCCCCACTGGGCCTCCATCTGTGGCTGGAAGGGGTAGGAGCGCCTCATTGCTACTGATATCGTCTACTGACATCTCCTTACCGCTAGACTGTGGTCAGAGTCTAGGCTCCCCACCTGGCTCTTACTGGTCTAAGTGGGGTCTGAGAGGTCACAGTTCTTCCTGGGATGCTTGGCTATAGAAGAGCAGTTAGTGTCTCACAGATTTCTGTCCTGCGAGGCTGCCCTTTCTTGTCCCTCTGGCCAGAGAGAGCAGGCGTTTGTTTTTGCCTTTTGTGTTTCAGGTATGTGGCTTCCCCACACCCAGTCTGATATGGGGGGCGGGGGGAGGGGGGAGTAAGCCCAGGGAACTCACTACTTTGTCAGCCCCTGGGGCCTGAGATCTGGAACCCATTTCTCCTATTCCTTTTCAGAGTCTCCTTATGTTTATCTTATATAAAATGCCCAGGAATTTTGTACTCAGCAGAGGCAATTAGGAAAAGTATTTCTACTCTATCATCCCAGAAGAAGAAGTTCAAGGAGTCCTATTTTAAAAGTTATTTTCATGGGGTGGCTCAGTTGGTTCAGCGTCCGTCTTCAGATCAGGTCATGATCTCAGGGGCCTGGGATCAAGCCCCACATATGGCAGGGCTCCCTGCCCAGTGGGCAGTCTGCTTCTCCCTCTGACCCCCTGCCCCCACTCCTGCGCATGTGCACTCCCTCACTCCCATGCTCTCACTCCGCTATACAGACACAGAGAAGGGTCTACTGAAGCCCCGGGTACCTATCACCTCGATGCCACAACTCATGGCCAGTCCTGCTTTACATCTTCACCCCTACCTCTCCCGTCCTCCTGTACTATTTTTGGTACAAATCCTAGACCTCACATCTTTATTTTTTAAAGATTTATTTTAGAGGATGGGGGAGGGGCAGGGGAAGAGAATCTTTAAGCAGACTCCCTGCTGATCCTGGAGCCTGATACGGGGCTCCATCTCCTGACCCTGAGATAATGACCTGCGCTGAAAGCAAGAGTTAGACCCTCAACTGACTGAGCCACCCAGGTGCCCGTAGACCTCCTATCTTTAACCTATAATCATTCACCATATATCTTTAAGAGATGTTTCTAGAATATCCACATCAAAAAAATTAATAATTCCTTAAAACCATCAAATATTCAGTGTTCCTATTCCCTAGGACCCCTCACAATGAAGGGTGCTCATGGCGAGCTCTGCAGTGAATGCTTCACAGAACATGGGTTTTAGTAAAGGTTTCTGCTTAGCTCACAGAGGCATGCTTTCAACACACCTCACCTGCAAGCGAGCCCCCCACAAGGATCTGCTTGTGGCTGTAGAACTGCCTCACTCCAGCCCTCCGGATCCTTTCAGGGAATGGGTCTCAGAAAGCAGATCTGCAAGTGCCAACCAGCCGCTAACTGTAATCTGGCCGCCGTCCAAAAGATAAAACAAAGAAAACCTCAATCCTTTCAGAAACTAGAGGATGAGGTGTGCTCTATGCTCTTTGGTTCAGTTGGCAAAAATGAAGCAACTGTGGCCACACGAGAGACAGAAAACTGCCCCCTGCACTCAGGTTCACCACAGGACAAAGACATTATCATAAGGCCCTACCCATGTAGCTTCACAGGTGGCCCAGTGGCCTAAAATGACACTTGATCCTCCTACTTAAGAACAAAAAAGGGGCACCTGGATGGCTCTGTAGGTTAAGCGTTTGGCTCTTGATTTTGGTTCAGGTGATGATCTCAGGGTCGTGAGATCGAGCCCCATGTCCAGCTCCATGCAAAGCATGGAGCCTGTTTGGGATTCTCTCTCTGCCCCCTCCTCGCCAACACAGCCCTCCTCCACTCATACTCATTCTCTCTCTCAGAAACAAAAAGAGAGAAACAGACACAGAATTACCATATAATCCAGCAAAATCCCTTCCAGGTGCAGACACAAAAAACTGAAAGCAGGGATTCAGCTACTTGCTTATCGCAATCGCAGCAGCACTATCCACAGGAGCTAGAAGGTAGGAGCCATCCCAATGTCTACTGACGAAGAATGGATGGGCAAGACGTGGTATATCCACGCGTTGATGTGTATCATTCGGCTTTAAAAAGGAACAAAATTCTGACACATGCCACAACCTGGATGAACGCTGAAAACATGACACTAAAGTAGGCCAGATACAAAAGTACAAACAGTGTAGGATTCCACTTATGTGGGGTACCTGGAGTAGGCAAATTCATAGACAGGAAATAGAATGATGGTTGCCAGGGGCTGGGGGAGCGGGGGAGGGAAGGCTACAGTGCGATGGGATTTGAGTTTCAGTTTGGGAAGATAAAAAAGTTCTGGAGGTGGATGGCGGTGATGGCCACATGACACAGTGAGTGTACTTAATGTCACTAAGTGGTACATTTTAAAATGGTTAAAACAGGAAATGTGTTATATATATTTTACCACAGCAAAAAAAAAAAAAAAAAAAATGTACCTATGCATACATACATATGGGGTGTGTATTTTTTTTTTTTTTTAAGGAGTGTTTCCTCCACAAGGTCAAAACACTTAAAAAAAAAAAAAGACAGATGAGGGGCACCTGGCTGGCTCAGTCACTGAAGCATGTGACTCTTGATCTTAGGGTTATGAGTTCAGGCCTCATGTTGGGGTGTAGAGATGACTTAAAAATAAAATCTTAAAAAAAAAAAAAAAAGGCAGATGAAGGAAACGGCAATGACCAGCCACATTCCTGACTGCAGCAAACAGTCATTTTCTAGAAAACAGCATCGTGAAAGGAAACCGTTTCCCATTAACAATGGGGAAGCCGGACAGCCAGTGATAAGACGACTGCAAATAAGCATTTTATGCCTCGATGAGATTTGATCCACCTAACCAGTTTTGTGGACAAGAGGTTTTGTCGACAAGAGATTTATTTGGCCGTTTGAAGCTTTTTTTTTTTTTTTTAAGATTTTATTTATTTATTTGTGAGAGAGAGAACAAGGCAGGGGAGGGACAGAGGGAGAGGGGAAGCAGACTTCCCACTGAGCAAGGACCAGCACCCCCCCACCCCCCACATGGGGCTCAACACCAGGACCCTAAGATCACGAACTGAGCAGAAGGCAGATGCTTAATCAACTGAGGCACCCAGGTGCCCCAGCTGTTTGAAGCTTTTTGCCATGAAGGAAGCATAACCTTGAAAAATCTGAGATTCCTTACTCTAGCCATGACCTTTGGCTCAGAGCAGGCAGGTTTAAAGCAAGCATGGACGCGCCAACCTTCCAGGGAATGCTCCTCAGGAGAGGGCCTCCAACAACGCATCCCCAGGCCCCACACAGAAACAATTGCCCGGAAGCACCACTTCATGCCCAAAGGAACCTCAAACGGGATTGTTCCAGAACCATCAGGCTGTCTCCGCTGTTCTAAATCATCCTAAAAAAGATGAAAAGACCCTGACTACTAAGACTGAGAACCGCACACAGCACCACTGCCCTGGTGGGGAAATGCTATCTTCAAAGGCAATGTGTATGGGATATCCTGTTACATGACAAGTACTCTGAACCCTTCAGAAAGTCAGTGTTATTTAAAAAAAAAAAATTGCGGGCAGGGGTGCCCGGGTGGTACAGTTGGTTAAGTGTCCAACTCTTGGTTTCGGCTCAGGTGGTGATCTCAGGGTCGTGAGACTGGCCCCTGCATGCGGCTGCTTGCTCAGTGTGGATCCTGCTTAAGACTCTCTCTCTCCCTCTCCCTCTGCCCCTCCCCACCTCCCTAAAAATAAATTAAAAAATCTTTAGGGGCGGGGCGCCTGGGTGGCTCAGTGGGTTAAGCCGCTGCCTTTGGCTCAGGTCATGATCTCAGGGTCCTCGGATCGAGTCCCGCATCGGGCTCTCTGCTCAGCAGGGAGCCTGCTTCCCTCTCTCTCTCTCTCTGCCTGCCTCTCCATCTACTTGTGATTTCTCTCTGTCAAATAAATAAATAAAATCTTAAAAAAAAAAAAAATCTTGGGGCAAAATATTTTTTTCAGGGAAATCATTCCAGATTACAAGAGTCTAAAGAAACAACAAATATGAGAATTTTTTTTTTTAAGATTTTATTTATTGAAAGACAGAGAGAGAATGAGAGGGAGAGGATGAGAGGGGCTCAATCCCACAACCGCGAGGTGGAGACCTGAGCCAAAACCAAGAGTCCGACGCTTAACCCACGGAGCCACTCACATGCCCTCAGCATCATCATCTGAGCACTCAGATGAACCTTAATCAGATCCCGGTTTATAAAACCACAAACTCTATAAAAGATGATTTTAGGACAAGAGTGAAATGTTCATATAAACTGGATATTAGCTGGTATGAAACTGTTAATTTTCGTATGTGTGATCATGAATATTGTGGTTAGGCAAGAGGCTACCCTACTTTTAGGAGAGGCCTGCTGATGTACTGTCATGGTGTCCGCACTGATTTTCAAAGAATTCAACAACCACACACACACACACACACACACACACACACACACACACACACAAGAAGGGCTAAAGAAAACTGTTATGTTAGAATGGTTAGCATAGCAGATTCTAGCAGAGGAGATACAAGATGTTTTGTGTCTCTAAATGTCATCCCAGCTGTGGTTACAAAAATTAAGAAAGAGAAAGCATTCCTTCCCTTCTCCATAAAAAAGGGAATCAACTGTATCTCACTATGCTCCTCTTTACCAGAAACCACACTGGGCTGAAATGCAATTGTTCTTTAAAAATTGTTCTTTAAAAAGCTGGTGTGCGGGGCACCTGGGTGGCTCAGTGGGTTAAGCTTCTGCCTCCAGCTCAGGTCATGATCTCAGGGTCCTGGGATCGAGGTGTACATCAGGCTCTCTGCTCAGCAGGGAGCCTGCTTCCTTCTCTCTCTCTGCCTGCCTCTCTGCCTACTTGTGATCTCTCTCTCTCTCTCTCTCTGTCAAATAAATAAATAAAACCTTAAAAAAAAAAAAAAAAAGCTGGAGCGCTTGAAGCTAGGTGCCAACCACGACACCATAAAGCCTCAGCATGCCTCAACCCACCATAACGTTCTGAACAGAACAGTGCCCGGTAGCAGCCTTGGTGATCATAAATAGGACGTCTCAGCAAGGAAGTGTGTGGGGGTCCCAAGAGCTCCCTCCCCACGTGAACAGCTGAAGCAGCAGGAGCATGACCAAAGCAGAAAGGATCAGTAGCCACATGACCCAGGCTCTGGTCCACTCCCATCACTAACAGTGGAGATCTGGGGTAGGCACCCCCACCTCCAGTGGATTGGGCCTCTGATTCCTCAACTGAAAAGTGAGAAAAAATAATCCTCTCCTCAACCCAGGGTTACTGCATTAAAATCACAATGCTACAAACTCCTCACTCTCCATCAGGTTAAAGCCGCAGTGTTTCTCAGAGTCTAGATTCGTGCAGCAGCAATGTTGGTCACAAACAAATGGACCCTGGGGCACCTGGGTGGCTCAGTCATTAAGCATCTGCCTTCAACTCGGGTCATGATCCCAGGGTCCTGGGATCAAGTCCCCACATTTGGCTCCCTGCTCAGCAGGAAGCCTACTTCTCCCTCTCCCAGTCCCCGTGCTGTGTTCCCTCTCTCGCTGTCTCCCTCTGTCAAATAAATAAATAAAATCTTAAAAAATAAACAAACCAAAAACAAAAAAACCTTGAGCTAAAAAACAGCTGATAAAGGAGACCTGGGGGTCTCAAAGATCAGGCCTATTTTCTCTCTGGCTGCTAAGAACCTTCCCCCTGAAGCCACAAAACCATGTCTAAGACTAAAGGACAAGGCTCAAACCCAACAAGACCAGTGCTTACCTCGGCCATAGGCCCTGGCTTTCTTCGGGTTGAGTTTGGGTTTAAGAGGAGCCCCGGGCTTGAGCTTGGCTTTGGGGAACTGGGACAGGTAAGTCATCACCGAGTGCTCGTCCACATCTGGATGAATAATTTCTTCAGGAGTGATGACCTAGAATAAAGCATGGTAGGTGAAGGCCCAGAACAACTCACTGGTAACTGTCAAGGATTTGCAAATGTGTCTTAGGCCAACCACTACAAATCGAAGAAACGGAGTCAAGCTCTAAATTAAGTGAAATTACATTAAAACAACATGCTGATGTCAGTGTTTTTAACCTTTTAGAGGTGTCACTCTTCCTTGTGGAAGCTGAAGACCCCCTCCAGACAATTCTACATGTAATTTCCAGAGGTGCACACCCTTCCCTGGGAAAAAAACTCACTCATCCCCCAGAGAAACTTTCCAAAAGGGGTAAGCTGTATCAGATACACATCAGATTGGAGCATCTCACCAAAAAGCACATAAATTGTCCTTTTCCCTTGTTCATCTTTTCATTGCCTCCATCTCTATTAACTCTGTTACTAATAAAAAAGAGTCATAAAAACAGAGACAACCCGGCAACAAATTAAACTTGTGGTCTTGTTTGTTACAGACTTGGATGTTTGTATCTTCCCAAAGCTCTTTTTTTTTTTTTTAAAGATTTTATTTCTTTCTTTGACAGAGACAGATCACAAGTAGGCAGAGAGGCAGGCAGAGAGAGAGGAGGAAGCAGGCTTCCTGCTGAGCAGAGAGCCTGATGTGGGACTTGATCCCAGGACCCTGAGATCATGATCTGAGATGAAAGCAGAGGCTTTAACCCCCTGAGCCACCCAGACGCCCCCTCCCAAACCTCTTATGCCTAAGCCCTAACCGCAAGGATGATGGGATTAGCAGGCTCGGCCTTTGGGAGGTGAGTAGGTTTAGACGAGGTCAAGAGGATGGAGCCCCCATGATGGGATTGGTGCCCTCATGAGAAGGGGAGGAAAGAGCAGACCTCTCTGTCTAGCCGTGTGAGGACACAACAAGAAGCCAGAGGTCTGCAAGTCACCAAGAGGGCCCTCCTCACCAAACACTGAATCTGCTTGCACCCTGCTCTTGCCTTCCAGCTTCCAGGTACGTGAAATAAGCCCCTGCTGTTTACATCATCCAGTCTACCGTATTTTGTCAAACAGCAGCCTGAGCTGACTAAAATGGGTTTCAGGACATTATGAGCCGTCCAAAGAAATAGGGAGGAATTAATTTCTCCTGAATGTAGCCTAGGAGCAAGATTATGCTCATGCTGGATAGGAGGCCCCCCAGAGGCATCACAGCCTCAGGTCCACCACCTGACCCAGCCCTAAACAGTCACCAAAACATCCCTCTGCCCCCAACTAGGGTGCTGAGGAGCTAAGCGCTACCCCTCAGACCCAAAAAAAGGCACTGTCTCATGAACCAGGTTAACCAAATGCAGAGGAGCAACTTCTATACCCTGCTTCCCTCACCAAACAGGAAAACAGAACAAAACAAACTGCCAGAGAACATTCTGATAGTTAGCCTTCAGCAACAAAACAGCTACTTGGGTTTGAACAGTTGCCTTCACCCATTCCATGAAATGTAAGATGTGTGTTGATTTGATATTTCTTCCAGAAAGCTCCTTCAACAACTATACAGTGCCAACATCACACGAACATCAAAAGGAGATGGTTTTAGGTTTAAGAGGAGATGAAAAACATACCACACCACTTACTAAGGATGGAAGAGTGAAGAAATGGGCCATGAAGCGGAGACATGATGTCAAAACCAAACCAAAGAAATACAGGAAAGTTTTTCTCCCTCCCGAGGGATCCTATTACAAAAGACATGGAACTCAGCTCTGAACACCAACTTAGACCATCATGTGACCTGGGGTGAGGTCATCCATCCATGGCAATGGCTCCCTACAACTGCTCTTGACCAGGGCTTCAAACATGGGAGGCTTGGGGAGTTTTTTAGCTTCCTTGGAAAACCCTGGAAGACGGCACCTCAATTACACAATGTGGCTACTGCTGAAGGTATCCAAGAGTTGCTCAATCTCCAAGTTCTCCTGTTATGTTCCTGTGATAGGATTATGAGCAATACAAATTTTCCACAATTTCCAATAATGGTAGGTTATCCCGGTTTAAATTTTTTTCAAAGTTCTAAGTCTTGTGACTTCCCCTAAGATATCAGATTTTTAAAAAAAAGACTTTTTAAATATGGAAAAAGTGGTCAAATATTGGCTATTCCTTACAGTACAACCCAATCATTAAAATCTACATTTGCAGTCTGGTGTCCCAAGATAGTCTTTAAGATCTTTGGAGCAAAAATACTATAAAATTTGCCACATGTGACAAAGAGCGATGTGAAGATTTCTGAACAATCTACAAGCACCCAAGACAATGAGGACCTATTATTATGGGTAAACTGAGGAAGACAGGAGCGTGCCAGAGGCAGTACTCTTTGAAGGCTCATGCTGAGGAGGTAAGACCGCCTGCCAGACCCAAACAGGCATCTATAGAGTGCCCGAACAACCAGGATGGAAACAGCCTCCAGGCACATGGCACTGCTTGTATGCCTACCTGTGGGACCCCCAGCCAGTCGTCTGCTTGCTGCATAGCTTCCCGTGCATTATCCACAGGCTTTCGTGGATCCCACGATTCCCAGTCTGGGCACAGACCTGTTAATGTAACACAAAAGATTCCATTAGTATTAGCTGACAGAAGAGATTAAAGGAAGCCCCATGCTTAAATTAAACCCCCTTGGTATCTTAATTCAGAGAACAATTTCTTCCAAAAATCTCAGTCAATTAGATACCTTAAGGGGAAAAAGTATCACAGATAGGAGTAGGCCAAACTATTCTGAAGACTAAGCTGAGACTTCTCTTTCAGGCCGTTATTTTCTTGCATTAACAGAGAGATTATCCATTCCTTTAAGGTGTGATAGATATAAAAAAAAAAAAAGTCTGTAAAACTCCTTGGGCCTGGTGCCTTTTTGCAAGAATTTTTTTTTTCCTCCTACCACCTTCAAACTTCTGTACTCTGGTCACCAAATGTGCAGGATTCACACCAGCTGGATTAACTCAACATTAACTCAAATCTGACATTATCTACATGGAGACAGAGTCAGATCCTGCAGGTGAAGGGCTCAGGTCCTTCACCTTCAGGTCCAGCACCTCCATCCTCCACTTCGGAGGTCAACTCCAAGTCCAGGTTCTCACCTGGGCTTCTAAAAGACCAGCTATAAATCGGAGGTTCCCACAACTCTTCCTCAACTCATTTACTAGAGTGGCTCACAGAACTCAAGAGAACAGTTTATTTTTTTTATTTTTTTTTTTTAAGATTTTATTTATTTATTTGACAGAGAGAAATCACAAGTAGATGGAGAGGCAGGCAGAGAGAGAGAGAGGGAAGCAGGCTCCCTGCCGAGCAGAGAGCCTGATGTGGGACTCGATCCCAGGACCCCGAGATCATGACCTGAGCCGAAGGCAGTGGCTTAACCCACTGAGCCACCCAGGCGCCCTCAAGAGAACAGTTTAAATGCTAGATTACCAATTTATTATAAAAGGATACAACTCAAGGACAACCAGATGAAAGAAATGCCCATGGCAAGATATGGGAGAAGGGGTATGGAGCACCCACCCCATCTCAGCGTGTACCACTCTCCTCACAACTCCATGTGTTTACTCCATGTGTTTACGAAAGCTCCCCAAAATTTATAGTTGGAGAAATTTTATGGAGGCTTCATTAGGTCGAGTAGACAAGGATTGATTAAATCACTGGCCATTTGTGGTTAACTCAACCTCCAGCCCATCCCTTCCCTGAAGGTCAAGAGATGGGACCAAAAGCTCAAACCCTCTAATCACATGGTTGGTTCTCCTGGCCCCATCCCATGCTTAGGGGCTGTCCAAAAGTCATCTCATTAACACAAACTCAGGTGTGGTTGAAAGAAACCATTATCATGGCTCTTATCACTTAAAAAATTCCAAGGGTTTTTGGAGCTCTGTGCCAAGAAAGGGACAAAGACCCCAATATCCATTTCTTATTCTAAGTCACAGTATCACAGTCTGGTTCCTAGATATATCTAAAAAGACTATCTAGCATCTGTATAATTCAAAAATCCACACACCCAAAAGCCCAAACATAGAATCATCTGAAAAACCTTTGTAAGCACAAGAAGTATAGGACTGAAGTAAACATGCACCGGTTCAAACTGGTGAAGAGGTATCTTAAAATGTGTCCGTAGGTGGAAGCAATGAAGAAGGTGCCAGGAAACTAAGGCTGAGCTCTTGACTTCGTTCTGGATAACACCAGCTGAGCACCTTTACAGGAAGAGTGAGGCCTGGAGTCCGTCCTCTCTCCCTATTCAATACAGACCAGCCAGCTCTGTTCACAGCATGGTAAGAACGACTAGCTTACTAAAAATGAATGTGAACAGCATATATATGGAGTTTTCATAAATGGAAAATATGATTATTAGAGTAAATTTTTTATTAGAAACAATTCTGGTGGTGCATATAAAGACGGATTGGTTATTCTCTTGACTCTGTACCAGCAAACTCTACCCATCAATCTAAATGCTCCAGGGAGGATAACTACTACGTTGGTGTACGCTCAACCACTCAGAAAAGGGTGGGAAAACCTCCAACTGGATCTTGACCAAACACTATTTCATAGCAATGCAGAAAGAAAAGGGTGGAGAGAAAGCCATACATGGTCAACCCAGCAGTCGGTAAAAATGGGTACTTTCCACTCAATGGAAGTTTTTGGATTTTCATGCCAAGTCAACTAACAGAGCCACGTGTTTCTGCTAAAGTCAATGGGAAACCCGGCACCAACTGTGGGAAGAAGCGGGACTTTGGATCTGAAAGCTAAACCAAGGCCCGCTCCAAGAACTTCATTGGGAATTTGGGTAAATAACTGAGCTCAATGTTCAGAAAGTCCATGGATACACCTAGAAGATAAACAGAGCCATTTTTAGTTCCCTTTGCTCTTACAGTGGGCTAAAACTAGGAGAATACACCAATCCCAGCAAACTCAACTTTCCCAATGGGAAGCCAAGAGGTTTGAGGCCCACAAACCCCCATCCTGAAGAGAAGGCTTAGGCAGCCTCGGACACTTACCTGGAGCACAGCTGTCCACTAAGGCCCCCAGAGCCTTGCCATCCTGCCAGTTCTGGTTAAAGTTGGTGATGGGCAAGTAGGGGATCTTGTTCTGAATCCACCCCAGCAGCCTCTGCTTTGGTGTCTGCTTCTTGGCATCATCGTCCCCTTCATCCTCCCACACAGGCATGGAAATGGAGTAGTGGAGGATCAGCGTCCACACCAGGCCCAAGATGAGCTTCAGGTTCCCATCCACGATGGCTTTGCTATCTGGGGAGAGAGGCACAGGCTTGAGATGGCACATTCCTCTGGGCTGTCAAGGAAATTCTTATCTGTTAGAGAACCACACACAACCATTTCCCAATGAAAGGATGTAGTGTTAGGGGCGCCTGGGCGGCTCAGTGGGTTAAGTCTCTACCTTCAGCTCGGATCATGGTCTCAGGGTCCTGGGATCGAGCCCCACATTGGGCTCTCTGCTCAGCAGGGAGCCCGCTTCCCCACCCCCTCTGCCTGCCTCTCTGCCTACTTGTGATCTCTCTCTGTGTCAAAGAAATAAATAAAATCTTAAAAAAAGAAAAAGGAAGGTTGTAATGTTAGAATTTGCTTCAGAACACTTGAAGATGGGAATAGATAGAAAGTGAGATTCCAAAATGTTTCTCAGTGTCACTGGATCATGTGTACATGAAAATGCATTACACTTTCCTCTCTCTGCCAAACCCAGGCCCCCTTTAGGGATCTTCTAGGAATCTCAGTGCTGCTGGTTTCTACCTTCTTCTACTCCCTCGGCTTCTCTGTGGCCCTCTATCCTCTGTCCTCTTTCCAACCTCTACCTACATCCATCAAAACCCGAACATTATCAACAAAATCTCCTCTCTCATTCTCTCTTCCTCTACCATCCCCCAACTTCCCCTCTCTATCCCATCTCTCTCTTCCTCTGCCTCTCCCCACACTTCCCTTCCTATCTACTCCATCTCTCCCCTCTACCTCCTCCCACACACCTCCCCTGCTAAGCATTCACCCACCTCCCCAACTTCCTTCACCCTTTCCCCACCAAACTCCCCTGCTGCAATCCCCAATTCTACCAGGACCCCCAACTGCAAACGTGAGAGCCATCTTAGACTTCTCCTTTAAATCCCAGGTGGTTGTTTCTACAACACATCAATCCCCTCTCTACCTACATCTCTTGGCAAATCCTCTTCTCCACCTTCCTAGTAAATATGGGCCCCCCTCCACCCCGAATCCTCGACAGCCATGAAACTGAACCCTGTTTGCATAACCTTAGAATATCTTTCTGCTCATGGGACGTGTGGGTGGCTCAGTCGTTCAGGATCCGCCTTCAGCTCAGGCCATGATCCCAGAGTCCTGGGACTGAGTCCCACATGGTGCTCCTTGCTCAGCAGGGAGCCTGCTTCTTCCTGTTCCTCCCCCTACTTGTGCTCTCTCCACCACCAGCCCCCCGACAAATAAATAAATAAAATTTTAAAAAAGAAGAACTATCTTTCTGGTCAGGTACCACTGTGCTTCCAAATTCACCAATGGTCCCAACTGCCCACGGTTGAACTCCTTACACATACAGCACCCTCGGAACCCCCAAAGCCAGCCTGCTTTTTCACCCTTGTCACCCCCGCCCACCACAGTTCACACTGCAGACACACAGACCCCTCACTCCTGGACCACATCCTGCTTTGAACCCCTCGGATCTCTCCATGCGTTCTGTATTCCCTTTGATGAAAAGACCCTTCAACCACGCCCTCCTCTGGGACAACCTCGGGCTCCTCCTTCAAGGGCCAGATCCAACAGTGGGTGGCGCTTTGCTCCCATCAGCATGTGGGTGACTGTGCCAGGGCCCTCTCAAGATGAAAACCAAGCCTCCGAGCCCCCCCAGAGCCCACCAGACTACAAGCCCCTGCAGGAGAGTAACTGAGCCTCTGTCATCTTGGAGCTAGCTCCAAGATGGTGTCCCATCCACCCATCCCCCACAAACCACCTGCATGTCAGTCAAACACACGCCAGATTGCACTTCATGAAACCCAGCTACGACCACATGAGAAATACACACATGCTCATAAGGAATAAACGGCTCACCACTTAAAACCTGGAGGCTTTTTTCTTTTTTTAAATTAACCTGTTTATTGTTAGTCCTCTTACAAGAAACGAACCTCGTAATAGGGCACACCCAAACCCACAAAAACCAAAGGTAGCTTTATGGTTGCAGATTTAATCATAATAAAACTTGATCTTGTAAAACTGTGCAGAGTAAAGATTATCATGAACTGGCTGGTAAGACTGTCTAGAATTTTTAATTTTATTTTATTTTATTATTTTTTTTTTTTGGCCAGAGAGAGAGAGGAGCAGGCAGAGGGAGAAGCAGGCTCCCTGCTGAGCAAGGAGCCCGATGCAGGACTTGATCTCAGGATGCTGGGATAATGGCCCGAGCCCAAGGCAGACACGCTGAGCCAGCCAAGTGTCCCAGGACAATCTAAATTTGAGCAATCCTTACTCAAAGTTAAGGCGCCCAGAGATTTTCTATGTAATGAATTGTATAAATAATAACTTTGAAGCAGGACAGTCCATGTAATTCATGGGGCCCAGCAACAAATGAAAATACAAGACTCCTTGTCCAAAAGTATTACAAATTTCAGGATGGCAGCAGCAGAAGATTAAAGCAAGTAGAGAAGCCTTCTCAGGGCGAGGCCCCGTTCTGTTGGCCATGAAGTGCCCTCTGCCTCTGAGGTCCTGTGGTCAGTAAGGTAGCAATGAGATGCACAAAACGCTTGACCAGGCACAGAACTTGGACATCCAAGGAATGCATCCCACCTTATTGACTATATGTTTCTCCAGGTGACAGGCCTCCACCGTGACGGAATTTTTCTGATTAGATGTCCTGTTATAAAGTTGTCTTTTTGAAGTGCTGCTGATTACTGAGTTACTACCTACCAACTTTAAGAAATTCCAGGTCAAACAATTTTCCATGCCAGCTACAACTACAGGGAGAAGAACAGTCCTCAGAAGGGTGGGGGGCAGGGGCAGGAAGGACACCAAGTGTGCGCACGCTTACTGTTAGGTACCGGTGGTGGACCACGTGGGGTCTGGTCTTGCACCAGACAGAATCGGAACAGGCCTACAAGTCTCACCCAGCCACAAGCATCAGACAGCAAAGTTCAGCTTTCCTGAGTTTTGTGTTAAATGCCTTTCAAATGCAAACTTACAGAACTGATCCATAAATCAAAACACAAAACCAGCTTGCTCTATTTTTACCCAGCTTATATTACACGTGTTGGTCTAAACGAATGAGACAGGAGTCTTTTTTGAAAAAGATTTGGGGGGAAATATGACCCAGTAAAAGTCTGAGCCAAATGTATGAAAAATACAATGCCCAGAACTTCTGTTTCCAATGAATTCAAGGTGGGTGTCCAAACGGGAAAGCCCCCATTAAGGTCTCATTGGGATAAATGATACTTTTGTTCTGCTAGTCTAAGAAGCTGGAGAAAGAACAGTCCTCGCTCCAAAAGTGATTTTGACAGGTGAAGGTTCAAATGTTTTACCGAACTCTTGGAACAATAAAAAGATGGCAGCTTGCCCAAAAGGTCCCCCCCTTTCCCACCCACATGAAACAGGAGACTCCCAGCGCCTTGAAAATGAAATGCTACAGAGCATCCCAGTGTCGACATCGGACCATCACAGCCGACGACGGGTTTTTCAAATGTGTGTGCGCTCTGTGATGTTTATGTTGGGGATAAACATGGAACAGAAATGTAAAAAGAGGAAAAGGCCAGGTCAGCGGGAAGCCTCCCTGGAAGGATTCCACCTCATTGACAGACTCTTTCTGGAATAAAATAATAAGCCAACGCCTGCCACGCCTGCAGGACCTCCTAGAATCGACTTAGATTGCCGGTGGGTTGGAATCTGGCCCCAGGTTTCCCCTCCCCAGATCCAACCAATCCCAATTCCCATGGAACTGGGCCTGGCTCTGGACAGCATGACCCTCGAACCACACACCCCCTCTGGAACTACTTAAAATCACCCTGCATTGCTTCCAAGGGAGGGCCGTGGCTTTTTTTTTTTTTTTTTTTTTTTTAATAGCTAGTAAGTTAATTTGAGCTACTGCAAGTTCCAGGACGGAATGTTTCCACGTACCTTCTCTACACCGGTTCCCCAGTCCTCCCTGAGCAGCAATTGGGAATGGGCAACATTTATGGGGGAAGAAACCAGCTATTTTTAGGCGTCTTTGGAAGCACTGTGGAAACATCTACTGTGTAGACAAGATCCTCCCAGAAGGGCGATGGTGATCTTTCCTTCTCTTCTATCAGGAGGGCGGTGTCCAAGCAACTACCTGCGTGCCTGCTACAGTCCCCATGCCGGCCTACCCTATTACTGAGGGCAGCGTAGTGGGGGGCCGGAAGAGGCCTGAGCGAACACCATCCCACAGTTTTGCTCTCCTGAGTCAGAACAACAGGTCCTCCATTAGCCACAACAGAACAACTTGCTGCTAGGTGAGTAATAGCCCACACGGGAGACGAAGTTTCAGAAAAACTCCCTCGTGTATGCTTGGGGAAGAGCACGCAGGCCATGCTCCAACTATGACTGGGCCATCCGGAGAGGGGTCTGCCACACACGCTGCTCCCCACCCTCTCACCTCTGTTACTCTCAGAGAGGCCGTGGGGCACGATGGCTGGAACCAGCCACTCAACTAGACATGTCACTTTGAACAACCCATCCATCCTCGCTGGGCTACAGAACATCAAGAGTTAAGCACAAGGCCGGGTACAGGGCGGGTGCTGAACAATACCTCCCTCCCCTTCCTTACTCCTTCACCTCATACCTGAGTACGAGCTGTGTGCCCAACACACTTCCACAAAGCCGGAAGCCCAGAAGCTAAATCCCAGGTTTGCAGGCAAGCAGGAAATGAAAGGAGAGACAGTACTTTGTGAATTAAGAGGAGGATGAGGTATTGCATGTGTCACTTCTCTGGGTCAAGCAATGCATTACAAGGGTCGTGAGTCTCTGAGGTCCCTGATCTCCTGTACTGGGAGGAAGCTGACCCACACACTGCGGTGAACCCAGGACACGTGAGGTCAGTGTCAGGGGTCCCTTCTTGGGCTGAGTGCTTTAGGGAGACCCACACGGCCTGAGATCCCCAGACAGAAACCAAGAACCACCAAGGAACCCAACTATGGATCATTCATCAGACCTCCCTGAAAGAGAACACCTTACAGATAGCAGCCCACAAGAGCCTGGGGTCTGGCCCCTTCTTGATTTCCCAATGTCACATTGCCCCAGGGGTTAACCTGGGGTTAACCTTAGGTTAAACTTGATCTCCAGCCTCCACGCAGGCTTACTCTGGGACTCCTTCCCCACCTCTGCTGACCTGGTTAATACCTCTTCTACATCCAACTCTGCAACCCTGGAATAGGTCCCTGGTCCAACGTGCCCTCCTCTTCCAGTGGAATGGCTGCATCGGCCTCCCCTGCTCAAAGCACCAGCTCTGCAAGGGTGGGAATAGGCTCTTCTGCTCCCCGAAGCATGGATACTTGGCTGTTTGGGGGACAGGCTGCCACACGCACAGCCCTCCCCCCTGGGTGCTCACTGAGACACAGCTGCCCTCACTGAGTGGATGCAGAAGTCCACATACAAACTTTTAGACTGAATGCTAACCTGCTCCTGATGGTAACCACCTCTGCACCAGAGCATGCAACAGAGCATGTGGCACAGGAAGATGGCTTGGTGTAGGGGGGGACACCACTACAACAGAGCATGTGGCACAGGAAGATGGCTTGGTGTAGGGGGGGACACCACTACATTGGCCACAGAGCCATGGCCAAGTGATCCGATCCCACAGTGCCTCAGTGACCTTCCCTGGAAACTGGGGACAATGCTAGAGCAGGAGTACAGAGGGGCTGGGAAGCCTACACATGGGGTCACACGTCTCCAGCACTCAGACCCCCCTCCCCCACTCTCAGCTGGCACTGAATGCTGGTATTATTACTATTATTCTTACACCCCTGACTTCACCATGCTTTTATCAACCTTGACCCAAAAAGAACAAAGGCCAAAGGAAAAAGTGAAAGCTTAGCCGTTTAAGGTGGTGACTTCCACGTCTGCCCTGGGGTTTCCTGTCAGCCCTGACAGCTTGGGTGAGCCAACCACAGTGGCATCCTGTGCGGGGCTGCCCCACGGTAACCCCACACGGCAGCGCTCACAGCACCTGGGCCCAGGAGCCAGGTGGTGGAACTGGGGCTCACGGGCCTCCCGGGTTGGCTTTACAGTTTCTCCCCATCCTTCATTCCTCCCTAGCCTCAACCAACTGCGGCTAAATTGTTGGCCTCAGCTGTGCAAACAAGAGGACACCCTCAACTGAAAGAAGGCAGTTTACCATGGTCCTCAGTTTCTCAGCTGCCACCTGTTCCTGAGGCCACGGTGAGGAGGGCCTCTCAGTCCGCTGTCCAGCGCCGGGGTGCATTTCCAGGAGCCCGACAGTCCTTCCATCCATACAGTGGGTGGCAGACTGTATGTACCCCGGCAGGGCTATGTACCTGCCCAGACGGCTCTGGGCAGGATGAAGGGGCCAGGCCAGCATCTCTCCTGCTCAGGGCTTCATCTACAGCCTGAACCCATCCCAAGGAAAGACAGACTTACAACAAGGTGGCTCATACTGCCGATGGTTGAGGGGTTCTGCGGGGAAGGCCACCAAAATCCTTCTGCCCCTTCTCCCAGGCATGCAGCTGCCAGCTGGACGTCCCTCCGCAGCCTCCCTTGCAGCTCAGTGGTAGGCTGCTCCGCCAATGGACGGTGAGCAGAGGAAGTGCGCTAACACTTTAGGGCCCATGGGCTGGGGTGCCTCCTCCAAGCACTCGCTCCTATGGCCAGCCAGAGCCTCTGACATGACCGTCACTTAGCTCTGACCTGCCCTCAGGGAGGCCAGCCAAGGTGATAGAAGGAACCTGGGTCCCAGATTAGGGTGTCCTGACAACTGGAAGACTGAAAAAAGTCACTGTATTTGGGGTTTGTCGTCGTTGTTTTTCAATCTCTGTTACAGCTGTTTAACTCTAACAAGAGGATGTTCTGGGCCCTGAGGCCCTGGAGTCACAGACCACAATGAAATAAGTGTGGATTGAGGTACTCGGGTCAGCTGGATTTCCGATCCTTCTTCTAACTCAGGAACTCTCAAAGATGACAAAGGAGCTGTCTGAGTTAATAGCTTTCACACGTCACTATGTCAGGATTCCGTTAATAAAGAGTCCATGTGGAAGACCTTTTTAAGTTAGTTAATTTTTCAAGAGATGATACCATAGACCAGGGGTGGCAAACAGAATCGGCATGTGAAGTGAAGACCCTCTCAGTGTGCTCAGAATCAGAAAGATTCTGAGGCCCTATCTGGGGTCAGCAGGAGAGAAAACTGATTACCGATCTCTGTCCTGAACAGGCACAGGGAATGGAGGCTCAGGGAGGCAGAATTGTGCAGATTAGCCATGCCTGCCCTGGGCACGGCATGGGGAGCAGTGGCTGAGTCTCTACAACAGAACTAAGTAAACACTGCCAGATCCCTGATTTGAGATTTCTGCTATAGGCCCATAACACATTCCTTATGCATAACCTCAGACTTCAAATTTCCTACTTTGCCAACTATTCCTTCTGTTTTCTCTCACTAGCTGGACAACTTTTGCCTGGAATAATTGGAACAAATTATTTCATAAATACCTTACTTTTATTTTGGTGAAGAGTTTTTGGTGGACACTCAGATCACAGATACTACGACAGTGTCTTGCTTCCTAATTTATCCCAAACCTCAGATTTTCTGGTTAAGAGGCATCCTTTATTCAAAATGTGCAACTGCATCCCCGAGCGGGCTTCCAAATGCCACTTTTGAAAAGTGCTTACCGCTTCTGGGAATTACTTTCTATCCAGGGACAAAGTCACACAGGACTAAAATGAAATAGGCATATGAATGGGCCTAGAACTTAGTAAGTCCCTTCCAACCAGTATGACTGGGACAGCCTTAAAAAGTGAGGACAAGGATTCTAGCCTTATTATAAGGATTAAAGAAAGAAGGAAAAAAAGACAAGACACTCCAAAATGGTCAAAGCAATGTATGCCACACTAGGTTTTTGATCTCGAAGCCACAGGCCTCCTAAGTGAGTAGTAGGATGAGGGCCCCAGGGACCCCTGAGCCTGGACAGGGAGTGGAAGAGCCTGGAGTCCAGCCACTGGGAGGCACCAGGAAACCCCAGTGTGAGCTCCCAAGTTCTCAGCATGGCGGTGTCTGTCTCTTGCTCCTCGCTTCCAGCCACCACAACTCTGAGAACATGGCCAGCTGAAGTAATAAACGCGGGCTGTGAATGGAGGTATCGGCTCTGACTCCAGCCCAGGCTCACATGAAACAGTCCTCCAGCTCAGTCTGTCGCGTGGCAAGGCCCCCTCACTGGAAACACAGCTCACGGCCCACCCTGTGCACAGGAGCGCAGCCCACAGGGGAACTCTTGGAGAAAGAGTGTGACCACAGGAGGAACCACGCTGGGAAAGATGGCTAAGCCCCTCCCCTCTTGACATCAAAACAATCATATGGTGACAGCAGCTCCCTCTCTTCCAGACCTGACCCCTGGGCCCAGCCCTGTGCCACATGCATCACCTTCCATGACCCTCCCTGTGACTCCACCAGGGCAGCTTTATGGTTCATCTCATCTTACACATGAGACGACAGAGGGCCACAGAGGCACTGGCCAAAAGTAACACAGAGGAAGAACCTACATTTAAACCCAGTTCTCTCTGTTGCACGGGCCCAAACCTCCCTACTTTCCTGAATGCACACTGACAGCTCCATTCGCTGAGTGGAACAGGACACACATTTCACTGATGAGGAGGGGACACACCCTTGGGACCCAATGCCGGGGAGCCGTGGCCTTGGGAGGGGAACCCCAGGCAAGGCCTCTGACCCCGTAACTGCCCCAGTCATTCCCACAGTCCCAAACTGTCAAGATTCTGGCAGTAAAATGTGGACAGACAGCACAGAAAGTGACAGCACCAGGCCTGGGTGGTGCAAGCAGGAGTCAGACATGGATTATTTCAGTCCCCGTGTCTCAGGCATGACTCAGCCTCTACTACACCCTAGGAACTGGGGATTCCAATGTCCCAGCATTCTGGGAGGTCCGCCACACAGGCCCTCCTGCTCAGCATGGGAAGTTGGGGAGGATGGCAGAGGACACAGCTCAGCCCTCATTTCCTCAAACCTGCTCGACTGTCATTTCTCTGGAAAATAGAAATTAGGGTCACTTGGCTACATGAAAGCTCAATTTGTTCTATTCATCTGGTCTCGTACCCAACAAATACATCCTGCCTACCAAATGCCAGGCCCTGTGCTGGCTACAAATTGTATTTTTATCTAAGGACAATAAGTTAAATTGGCTTTAAAATGCTCTACAAAGAGATGACAACATTATTATAATGAAAACCATCCGCCATCCCCCTAATCACCCCCACTCCTGCAACCCTGCCCCAGGGCAAGACATCGAAGATCTTTTTTTTTTTTTTTTTTTTTTAAGATTTTATTTATTTATTTAACAGAGAGAGAGAGATCACAAGTAGGCAGAACAGCAGGCAGAGAGACAGGAGGAAGCAGGCTCCTTGCTAAGCAGAGAGCCCAATGCGGGGCTCGATCCCAGGACCCTGAGACAATGACCTTGAACTGAAGCCAGAGGCTTAACCCAGAGCCTCCCAGGCACGGACACTAAAGATCTTTTAAAGAGAAAAAAGAAAAAAAATTTTCTCTTTTTGCCTTTTGTCTTTCATGCTAAACTATATTTCTTGAAGTCGTTTTTTTTTTCCCCTTTTATAATTAAGAGTAAAAGGTAAAAAATAATAATGTTGATGACTAGGACAGGTATTCATCCCTCCACTGCTAACATATAAAAGTTGAGCCTTGTTACAAAAAAGATCAAGGTAAGGGCACCTGGGTGGCTCAGCTGTTAAGCGACTGCCTTCAGCTTGAGTCATGATCCCAGGGTGCTGGAATCCAGCTCTGGATTGGGCTCCCTGCTCAGCAGGAAGCTTGCTTCTCCCTCTCCCACTCCCCCTGCTGTGCTCCCTCTCTCGCTGTGTCTCTCTCTATCAAATAAATAAATAAAATCTTTAAAAAAAAAAAAAGAAGAAGAAGAAGAAGAAGAAGATGATCAAGGTGGTTTCCTTGGTTTGAAAGGGGAGAAATCAGTTTGCATCCCCTCACCCCACCCCCACAGCTCACCTCATGTTACAACTCATATAAGCCTGTTCTAGAAATGGCAGCCTGCCCAAAGATTGTGAAGTCACAAATAGAACAAAACTCCCAATTTAAAGTCTTGAATAGGAACCAAGCTGAGGGAAATTCCAAATAATTTATAACTGCTGGCTCCCATCATTACCAACAGAAAAAGGATGAGGTTGGGAGAAGAGAAGTTCTCGAAGGACAGATACAGGGAGGGGCTTTACCTGTATGGGCACTTTTCAGACAGTTGCCCCACTGGCGAGTTTGTACCCCCAAATTTGAATCTTCAACCCAGAATTACATGAGGAGGCCTCTGGACACACATCCACTGTGCCACAACAGAGTCTACTGGGCCCAGACCCAGGGTCCTCCCTGTGGGTGGTGTTCTATACCACCAATATCCCCCGATAAAGAGTGTGGGGCAGGACAGAACCCACTCAGACAAAGGGGAGCTCCCTTGCTAAAATCTTTGGTAGCCAGGTAACCCAGGGGCCAGGGACACAGACGTGGTCAGTCACAGGGCAGTCAGGGTTCAGAGAAGCCTGATTTCCCTCCCGAGCCTGGCTAGCGAGTGACCGTGGGACAGCGATGGGTCACCTGGAGGCTCAGAGTCAGAACCGAACTCACCATGTGAAGTGCTTGGCAGACAATACTATACATCAGGTAGTGCTCTGCATTCTGAGGGGTCTCCTCTATCAGCAGAGACCAGGACAGCCACTACGGTTATTACTGTAACATTACAAGCACACACAAGTTCAAGGACTCACAGTGCCCCATTAATATCGTGAAAGATTCAATGCCATTCAATTCTGGTTCAGGACTCCCCAGAGCCAAAGACCCCAGAACTGTGCCTTCCAACACAGACGAGCATTCCATCTGCTAACGACCACAAGAGCCAGCCCCCATCAGGGACCCGGGATTAAGGCTGATAGAATCAAGATGTTCTCTGCTCAGTGAGCTGCCTGAATGAACTTGCACTTTGCTAGAATCTGCAGGCCACCCCAACTCCTCCAGCAGATTCCTGAGCAGTCTGCAGGGGCCAGCTCGGGCCACCGTTGACAGGAAAGTAAATGCAAGGTCAATAAATTCAATGTGAAGCACAAAGTATTCAAGAAAGTTCCCTAACGGGATTCCTTTCTCTAATGGGGGGAGGGGATACTAAAGCGATCTTTAAACAGGAAAACAGCTCATTACCATCACACAATGAGGGAGTAAAACCGAAGGAAAAAAAAAAAAAAAGGAAATGCCTATCGGGGAATAAATGGTTAAATAAATACAGAACATTCCACTGAGAAAAGAATGAGAAAGATATGTTTGTTCCAATAGGGACAGGCCTTTGTGATACATCAAGGAACACGACCATTTGTAGCAAAGCATAGAATGTGCAATTCTGTTTTGGAAAAGGCGTGACTCTGCATCTGAACAGAAAAATCTGGAAGCTTGCACACCCAACTGTGTTCACTGGTTCTCCCTGGGAAGAAGACTTGGGATGATTGCAAAAGACGAGCTTTCTCTTTTATTGTTGTGACATACTCCCATATTGTCTGAATTTCTTTTCTCAGTTTAAGTTACATGTGCTACTTTTACAATAAATTGTGACATACACCTCCCCAAAGAAAGAAACAGTATATGTGAAGGAACTCCTCACTGAACAAAATTGCCTGTCGGCATCTAGAGGCACTGATGTGGGAAAAAGTGACAGGGTTTATCAAACGATGAAAGCTATGTGTGCCGTAGGTTTGCATATGAGTAACGGGGTAGCCAGAGACCGGCATGATTGCGTTCAGATGGGCACAGAACACCTCTAGAAAAGATAAGACACTGTTCACCAACTGCATCTGCTTCTGGGTAGAGGAACAGGGAAAGGGGTGAAGGGGAGTGTGAGGGAGTCAGTCTTATCTTTGTACACTACATACGATTCTCACAATGTTTATTGTCCCCTGTCAACAAGGGACCAAAACATCCGTGGAGGCCTTCCAAGATGGGGCAGATGTCCTTCTGGTGACCACTTCTTGCTCAGTTGTCATAGAGGGGCCATCCAGATGCCTTCCCAGTCCTTAGCACCCCCCCTCACACACACACACACTCTCTCTCTCTCCTGGACAAGCCCCCCTGCCTCAGAAGATGGCCTCTGCCATTTCCATACAGCTCGCGGGATGAGTGGAAGTTGTTCAAGATGACTTTGTGAGAAGATGGGAGTCTGGTTGGTTGCCTTTGGGCAGGCTTAACAATCCAACCCCATCAAAAAAAAAATCAACTCTCCACTGTCCTGATCTCTTCCTACCTGACAGTGTCCTTCCCAAGACACAGAGGCTCAGCACTCAGTTTTATGTGAGGACCGAGGGCCCAGGCCCAGTGCAATGACCCCACTGGATTCTC
This sequence comes from Mustela erminea, assembly GCF_009829155.1. NCBI lineage: Eukaryota > Metazoa > Chordata > Mammalia > Carnivora > Mustelidae > Mustela > Mustela erminea. The sequence continues at coordinate 26,713,630 of NC_045614.1, read as the reverse complement.
ACTACTGCTTCTGGAAGGACCCGATAGTCCCGTTTTCCAGATTAAAAAACTAGTAAGCAGGGGTGCCTGGGTGGCTCAGTGGGTTAAAGCCTCTGCCTTCCGCTCAGGGTCATGATCTCAGGGTCCTGGGATCGAACCCCCGCATCCAGCTCTCTGCTCGGCAGGGAGCCTGCTTCCTCCTCCCTCTCTCTCTGCCTGCTGTTCTGCCTACTTGTGATCTCTGTCAAATAAATTTTTTAAAAAAATCTTAAAAAACAACAACAAAAAACTAGTAAGCGGATAAACCAAGCCCAAAGTCACACAGCTCGTAAGTGGAGGAGTGGGATTCGAATCTAGGCCATCCGGCTCCAGAACCTGCTGCAGACCACTCCACCTGGAGACCAGGATGGGGCGTTAAGGAAGAGGCTCACACCCGGACAGAATACTATTTGCAAAGGCTTTCCAAACCCGCAGAAGCCGAGGAGGAAGTCAGGGCTGAGGCTTACATCATCCTCCTAGAAGAGATTTATCGCTGTGTCCCTGAACTCTGTCCCACGATAAACCGGCCACGGCCACCGGCCACAGCAGTAAAATAAACAGCCCAGGCACAGAGCAGCTCAGCTTCTCTACTGAAAGGGGAACAAGTTCCAACATCCCTGAGGCACAAGCGAGTGATACACACCGCCTAGCCACAGCCACGCCCTAGCCACAGCTGCCAGTGACTGGAGACACGTGGTCCGGGGCCAAGCGTCTTCACGACCACTTCTTTCTCTCTCTGTCCTGCGCCTGAGCTGAAGTCACTTCCTGGCTCAGCAAAACACCCACTCTGGTAAACCTGGCCTTGAGGAAGATTTGTCTCTCGGGCTGCACTCACAAACCTGGTCCTAACTTAGACCACTTACCAGCAGTTGTTTTCCTTAAATCAATGCAGATTAAAAAAAAAAAAAATCAGTTTGCATTTTCTTTTTCCCTAGGCCTACTTTATTTATGTATGTATACGCACACACACACAATTTTATAGACACACATACACACATGAATGGTGCCCCAGTCACTTTATTTTTAAACTACATGTGAAAATACCTAACAGTTAACAATTTTTAAATGAAGGTTGCGTAACACCTGCAATCATCTTGTGTACCATAGCTTCAAAAAGACGTTAGCTGGTTTACCAAGACAAACTCCTCCTGTGGACAAATAAGGTGGGGTTATATAGAACTGAACAGTTTTGGGGCACCTGGGTGGCTCAGTGGGTTAAGCCTCTGCCTTCGGCTCTGGTCCTGATCTCAGGGTCCTGGGATCGAACCCCACATCCAGCTCTTTGCTCAGCGGGGGATCCTGCTTCCCCCACTTTCTCCCCCTCCCCCACCTACCTCTCTCCCTACTTGTGATCTCTCTGTCAAATAAATAAAATCATTTTTTTAAAATTAAAAAATAAAACTTAAAAAAAAAAGAATTGAACAATTTTAAACTCCTGCAGGACTTCTCAGAGCCTTTAATATGCAAATGCACACTAACAATCTCCAAGAGCACTAGGGTGCCACACAGCATTTTCCAACTTTACTGGATTAGGGAACTTTTTAAATATCCTCTCAAAGGACTTTAATAGTGTACAGAAGATACTTCGGGAAACTCTACCTTAAACTGCCTTTTAGATCTTCTACAAACCCTTTTCCTGAACACTCCCATAGGTCTGGAGATTATGTTTTATAAAACTGGTAGATGTCGGGGTGAGGGGAGACAGGCAAGAGGCACAAAAGGAGGATGACAGGAAATAAGCTATTAAGGCTTTCTCTGATCTACAACTATTTTGGTGGCAGTGATTATGAATCTAGAACCTTGTTACTTGGAATCAATGAGTTTTGGAGATAAAGGGTAATAAAAGCAGGTTCCCGAAACATGGCTTCTAGTGAAGGGGGCTAAAGGGAGGCACATCCCTTAGCCATGATGTTTATGAAATTCTGGTGATAACCAACTCACTTAAAAACCACACTAAGAAACAGGTTATTGTTCCAGTGCAAACTGTAATTCTTAAACATGGGTCATGATTTAGAGGGATCCCGGCCAAAAGCAGCCTCCTCCTTTCTGGTTTTGCTCAAGAGCTTCTAATGCCAAAATTTTCATCCACAGACAATGTATTGCCAAGTGGGAAGAGTCAGAGATGAAACCTGCTAATTTGGACCACCACTTCATGCCGCAGAAAGAGGGGCGTTGTCCTGATGGGACCAATTGCAATATCAAATTACATGAACAGAGGAAGTTTTCCAGAAGCTCCACCCCATGGCCACTCAGCTCTAAACTTATTATAATGGGGTGGGGGTAGGGGGCTTAAGTTAGTAAAAATTATTTATATAATTAACTGAAACATATCCAAGTAGCATTCCTACTGCTGTGTAAGGATGAAATCCTCACAGGCATACCAACAGAGCAATGAGCCACACAGCACGAGTGCTAATTAACTCCACTCTCTAAACTTCTGTGTAGCACTGGATCCAAATCTGAGACTCCGTCGATTGTAATGCAAGCATCCTACAGACAAGCCGTGGACTCCGTCTCTAGCATCGTTGTGATTCTACTACCTAGCAAGATGCTGATCACGTAGTAAAAAGGAGAAAAGCAAAAGGAGGCAGGGCACTTACTACCTAACCAACAACTACCCACTGATCAATCCACCTACCAACTAACAATCAACCAGACAACCAATAGTTACAGACCTACGAAACAGACCTACCAAAACCACCACCCACTTAGTCAACCAACTATCAAACCCGAGTAGACTCATCCTTCACCACCCTCTCCCACCAAATCCCTTCCTTCATTCAGTCCTGCTGGCCATTGCTAAATTGATCTCCCGCCCAGCCGCACTCAGCTAACGGCAGGTCCCCTTCACTGGCCACTGTTGTCTCAGTCCACAGATCATGAAGTCTTAACTCTTCCCAGATCTTTCCATGGGCCCCACCCAGCAGGGCCACCCCATAGCTCTGAGGCACAGCTCCTTCTCAGAGACATGCAAAACAATCTCGAAGTTGGGGGGCCAAGAGAAGAATTGGTTCCGAAACAAAACACAAAAAAATTAAAAGAAACTGAAGTTAAAAAATGTTTTATTAAGTGCCCGCCTTTAGCATTGTGTCTTCCTCACTAACTGCAATCTACGGCTGACATCTACAGAGATTTCACTGCATGTGAAAATGGCTTACAGGTTTGTTTTCTCACATCCTGAGAATTCCAAAGTATACATTATAATTGCTGTGAAATCAGTCAACCGTAAAATAAAGGAGAGAGTCATGGCCAAATAATGTAACAGAACATAAATATAAATAAAAGCAAAGGTATTCTTTGAAAAATCTTTCCAATTATTCCATGTAAACACATGTAAAAAACACCCCCCCCCCTTTTTCTTAGTGTGAGATGGGTGTATTATATTCTATTTGATAGGATAGGCTCAGGCCCTAAGGTCGGAAAAGACCCTGGCATGCCCTATGAAGTCTGAACTCCCTATCACTGTCCCAAGGCTCCCACAGTTGGCCTCTGCCTGTGTCCCCAAACAGCTGGCCCTCCGCACACCCTGGCCTGTGCTCCCACTGCTGGCGGAACCCCGGGCTGCTCCCCCTATTTGGAACACCCTCCTCTCGCACCTCTCACTCGGGGGCTTTCTTAGTCACCCTTCAAGATCCAGCCTTTCAAGATCCAGCCTTCTCGGATACATTCCTTTTCTCCTTGGCGTCATGCTTTCTAGTATCTAAAGACCCTCTCACAAAGTGGACAGAAGTGAACTTCCCACATGATCTTACCAGGAAGCCAAATGTCTTGGGACAGCAGGCAAGACAAGCTACCATCCTTAATGATGACATCACAGCTTCCTACTAGGGACTCTTGCAGGGAAGGTGGGTCGGGGGCAGAGACTATGAGCTGGAATAGGAAAGAACTAAAATGGTGGTCTTTGGTAACTTCCAACTAAAATGCAGCATATTGTTCCATAATGAATGTGCACCATGAAACACAAGTGTAGGAGCAGCACCTGTGGTTTTGTCAGCAGCAAAATCAGATCTTCGCCCATCACATTACCGTGTTGGCAATATCTCAAAATATCCTGCACATTCATCCCTACATCAAAATCATGGCAGTCATGGGACTAGCCGCTAGATCTTATTAAACATTTAAACACATATGTACATGTATTACTGTCACCAAAAATTTATCTCTGATAAATGCATTTCAATATCACAGTTTCCTCTGGAACCCCGTGTACATGATTTTATGCACAAAGAGTGCAGTCTTCCAGGAGCCAATGGGATTCAAGACACACAACTTAACCAGGCTGCCTGGTTGGCTCAGTCAGTAAAACATTCAACTCTTGATCTCAAGGTTGTGAATCTGAGCCCCCATGTTGAGTGTAGAAATTACTTAAAAAATAAAATCGTTTAGGGCACCTGGGTGGCTCAGTGGGGGTTGAGCCTCTGCCTTCGGCTTGGATCATGATCTCTGGGTCCTGGGATTGAGCCCGGCATCGGGCTCTCTGCGCAGCAGGGAGCCTGCTTCCCCCGCTCTCTCTCTCTGCCTGCCTCTCTGCCTACTTGTGATCTCTGTCAATAAATTAAAATCTTTAAAATAATAAATAAATAAAATCATTTAGGGCGTCTGAGTGGCTCAGTTGGTTAAGCAGCTGTCTTCTGCTCAGGTCATGATCCTGGAGTCCCAGGATCGAGTCCCACATCGGACTCCCAGCTCCACGCAGAGTTCTGCTTCTCCCTCTGACCTTCTCCCCTCTCATGCTCTCTCTCACTCTCTCGCTCTCAAATAAAGAAAATCTTAAAGTAATAATAATAATTTTAAAAATCATTAAAAAAAAAAAAAAAACCTCCTGGCTCCAATTAGTGAATTTTCAGAACCAAGAAATGAAAGGACTTCAGTAATCAGTGTTTGGTAAATGGGGCATGGGTCAGTGAAACTGCACCTGCCAGGGCATGGCACTGGTCATCTCTCATGAGGACCTCAGGAGGTCACTGTGACTAGGTCTCCCAACCAATATGGCCTACCCACCATCACTGAGCTATCTTCTCTGGCCATGAATACAATCACTTATGCTACTCCCAGAATGAATACCTTCTGTTATTCCCCACGGTCTGTGGCAGGGGTCAGCAAACATGTTCTGTAAAGGGCCACGGGGCAAGTATTTGGGGTTTACAGGCCATATGGCCCATGGTGCAACTATTCAGATTTACTGCGGGGAGAAAGCAGCTACAGGCTATACATAAGGGAGCGGGTGTGGCCCATGTCCCAGTGAAACTCACTGACAAAAACAGGCAGGGGGCCAGATCTGGCACCACTGCCTATGTAATTCTGGGATGATGGAAATGTTTCTATATGCTGTCCAATTTGGTAGCCACGAGCCATACTGCTGAGCACTTGAAATGTGGTGTGACTAAAATGCCAAATTGTACCTTTTATATACTTCTTTATTTTTACTTAATTTAAATTTAGCCAGCCAACAGGTCTACGCAGTCAAACCCAAGCCTTTTATCATCCCTTCTGAGGTTTTCCATAACCTGGCCAACATCACAACTGATGGTCCCACCCTCCATAAGTCCTAAGCATTGAGGCCAATCAGGGGGTGATGTACCAAGTGCTCTCACCTTCCTGCACTCCCTTCCTACTCCCAAGCAGTTCTGCAGGTCCGAACGCCCTGTCTCCTGAATCTGCCCCCTTTAAACGCCATTATTCACCAACCCCACTCTTGCCACAGGCCTTCCCTGACATCCCAGATGAAAACTGCTGCTCTTCATGCCCTGTAAGAACCTTCTCCTACCAGACATGCCACAGTGACCTGTGCACTCATTCTCTGGCTTTCTCCCCTTCACTCTAAGATACTACAAGTTTCTGAAACCATGTCGCTAGCACAGTGCCTCTCTTACTTTTTTCTTTTTAAAATTTATTTATTTTAGAGGCGCCTGGGTGGCTCAGTCGTTAAACGTCTGCCTTTGACTCAGGTCATGATCCCAGAGTTCTGGGATCAAGCCCTGCGTCGGGCTCTCTGCTCAGCGGGAAGCCTGTTCTCCGTCTCCCACTCCCCCTACTTGTGTTCCCTCTCCTGTGTCTCTCTCTCTCCTGTGTCTCTTTAAAAGATTTTTTAAAAATCTTTTTTTTTTTTTTAAGATTTTATTTATTTATTTATTTGACAGACTTTTTAAAAAATATTTATTTTACAATGAGAGAGAAAGAGAGTTACAAGCAGGAAGGGTAAATGAAGAGGGAAAGAGAATCTCAAGCAGACTCCACACTGAGCACGGAGCCTGACAATGGGCTCAATCTCATGACCCTGAGATCATGACCTGAGCCGAAAACAAGAGTCAGATGCTTAACCCACTGAGCCACCCAGAGGCCCCAGCACAGCCACGTTTAAGGTTAATAAGCATTCGCTAAATTTGTGAAATGAATGCACTTTCATTATAGTTAAGTACCGAATACAAACTGTCTTTTTAAAAAAAAAATTCTTTTTGAAATTAATAGATTTACCTAAAACCTGCTTATCACATCTTTTTAAGGGCTAGAATCTAGGTTAAAGTAAAAAAGCCCAGATGGATTTCCAGTCGGCAGTACAGAGGGATAAGACCACTTGGTCAACATCCCATTCCACTACCACAAGATCTCACCCTACTGAAGCCTCAGTTTTCCTCATCTGTAAAATGGGTTAACAGTAGGGCCCCTGGGGGGCTCAGTCGGTTAAGTGTCTGACTCTTGTTTTCGGCTCAGGTCATGATCCCAGGGTCTTGCTGCTCTGATCCTCAGAAATGTCACAGCCACTACACACAAGACAGTCTGGAAGTTGTGATTTTTGGAGCTTCTGGGGCTTCTCTGAATAGGTAAGAAAATCCAGCCAGACCACTTGTTACTCTGGTTTTTCTGACCCAAGGCCCTATTTCCCCTCTTACTCAGCTGCTTTACTCACCAGGCTGGGAGCCAAATGATTGGGCCTTTGTTAACAACCATCCTCAGACAGGATGAGGGGGAGCAGCATCTTGTGACAAAAGTGGCTTTGAACTCCAGCAGCCTTGTCAGAAGTTCTTAATCGGAAGGGATCTCAGCTGCCTCTCATGTTGGTACTGATATATATGGAATGTTCTTTCCTGATCCTCATCTATCTTCCCGAGTTATAAAACATGCCATTACAATCAATTCAAATTATATGTAAAATAGATATAAAATAAATTGAGTCTCTCCCCACTGACAGGCTAGGGTTGCCCTGCTGTTAATGATGGTCATGACCTTGGTCCCACCTCAGGCTTGGCATATCCAACCTTCTTCTCAAGCCTCACCACCTCTGTTGCTCAGAGAAATCACTTGAGCTTCAGGGTGCCTGGGTGGCACCTGCCTCTGGCTCAGGTCATGATCCCAGGGTGCTGGGATCAAAACGCACATAGTCGGACTCTCTGCTCAGTGGGGAGTCTGCTTCTCTCTCCCTCTGTCTACAACCTCCCCCGTTTATGCTCTCTGTCAAATAAATAAAGAAAATCTTTTAAAAAAAGAAAAGAAAGAAAGAAATCATTTGAGTTTCAACCCTGGCTACACAATGGAATCATCTGAAAAGCTTAAAAAAAAAACAAAAAAAAAACAAGGCAGTCGCTCTCCCCACAAGAAAACAAAATGAGAATTTCTTTAAAATTATCAGTAATTTTTATTTATTTATTTATTTATTTAAAGATTTTATTTATTTATCAGAGAGAGAGGGGGAGAGAAAGAGCACAGGCAGACAGAATAGCAGGCAGAGGGAGAAGCAGGCTCCCCGCTGAGCAAGGAGCCCGATGTGGGACTCGATTCCAGGACACTGGGATCATGACCTGAGCCGAAGGCAGCTGCTTAACCAACTGAGCCACCCAGGTGTCCCAAATTATCAGTAATTTTTAAAGCTTCTGAGTAGGTACTAAGGGTTCAGAATCGCTGTCGACAACCAGACCCCATGGGAATGCAACTGCCCCAAAACCCCCACCAAAGAGGCCAACCTTTTTCTCAACTGGGAAAGGGCCTAAGGCAGACAGACTCCAAGAGAGGTGAATGGGGAAGCAGAAAGGAAAGTGAGTGCACCCAGGAAGTCAGGAACTCAGTGCCCAAAGCTACTGCTTCAAGCCTCCTTTCTCAGTCACCATGAGCCACTTGTCTCAAAACAATGAAGCCACGGGGTGCCTGGGTGGCTCAGTGGATTAAGCCTCTGATCAGGTCATGATCTTAGGGTCCTGGGATCGAGCCCCCGCATCAGGCTGTCTGCTCAGCAGGGGGCCTGCTTCCCTTACTCTCTCTCTGCCTGCCTCTCTGCCTACTTGTGATCTCTGTCTGTCAAATAAGTAAATAAAAATCTTTATTAAAAACAACAAAAAAACAAAAAACAAATAGCACCGAAGCCACATCCCAACAAAGACAAGGAGGACTCTGCCGGTCCCTTGGAATAAATGGGCTGCAGTGGTGTCTTCAGAACTGTGTTTTGACCTTTCTTTTTTAAAAGGATATCCACTAGTACTGGACGCTAACACAGTGGACCAGAAGGGGGTTCCAGGAGCTGCTCATTGGAGAGGCTTTGCCCTTGGTTCCTGCGACGAATCCAGACACTCCATCTTACAGAGGGATCAGAGAAATGGAGAGGATCCCAAATGATGAACCGCCAGGCGTACTCCACAGTGGTTCAGGCTCTACCCTTTTGATGACTTCCTCTAATGTGCCCAGTTAACATCAACCACCTCCTAAGTAACAGCTCAGAACCTGACAGCCGGGTTGCAACACTTCATGTAGGACAGGCACACGAGCTGCCCACTAAACAGCTGCCCAGGCAGAGGCTTCGAGATGCTCCGTGACCTGCAGGGCGGCAGGGTGGGGGGGCACTGCACCAGTGGGTGGGGGAGCCCCAGGGGAGGGTGTGGAAGAAAAGGAGGCCCAGGAGAACCTGTCCCAGCCTTACCATTATGGGAGCCAATCTGGAGACTCGGGGGCAATGCTTCTGCATTCTAACTAGACCAGAAAGCCAGATGGGATGGAGGCCGGACCTTCAGAAGCGGAGCTCTGAGCCTCTGCCTTGCTCAACACAAGTCTTCCCACCTGGTCAAGTATGCCTGTTGTTAGCACTGCAGCTGGGCAGAAGTGCCCTGCGTAACGGCGTAACTGGGACCTCCAGCAGGCCAGACAAACCTAACAGCAAACCCCAGCCCTGAGCTCAGAACTCTCACCCCTAGAGCCCCTCTTTTCCCAGGAGGTTTTATGGGAAATTTCAAATAAAAATTTAAATGGCTTTATTTACCTCGTTCAGCACTTGATTTAAGTTGGGTCCCCTTCTGGTCTGACAGCCTAGCCACGCACAATTAATTAGCCTTTAAAAATAAGAAAATTTAAAAGCGTGCTCTACTTCTTCCAAACAAGGTAAAACAGGGTCTTTTTGAGTCTAAATCCAGACAACTTGACCCCTTCGTCCAAGGCCACCCCGATCCCCCATCCCCAAGTGGAGGGACCAGATGGTACCAAGTATGCATTTTCTAGAACTACTCTGGGCAGCATAAGGAATACTTAACCACATCAGCCTCCCTTCCTCTCCAGTGTAAGAGTCCTACTCCGAGCCACAAAGCAGTCCTGACACCCCCTTTTACAGCTCCTGGAGTGTGCACGGAGAACAAGCCAACTTTTCCAGGGCACTGGGCCAACAGTATAATCGCACACCACATTAGAAGCTTCTGGTTGTTCATCAGAACCCAGAAACTTGGCTGGGGGCTGCACGCGCCAGGAGGCTCCATCAGGCTTCCTGTTGTAACAAATTCCTCCACACCCCACCTGTGAAAATCCATTTCCATTTATTACCAAAACTGGAGCCCTGTCTTGTGGAGCTTTTTTTTCCTGAGGCCTGGAAGCTGGCTTTTCCAGCTGATGATGTCACTGACAGGATTCTGACAATGGCTCCCGAGAGCCTAACCCTCTCGCTAATACCTAGCAAGAGCACATTCCTCCCCGGTGAGGTCATGGTTAGCTAATTACTAATCTGGCCCCTACCCTCGGCCCGAAGCCACAGCGCCATGAGATGCCACTCCAATTCTCTCCTAGGGTGTTCCTGACAGTGCAAATACCACCCCACAGTGAACATGAAACCCCTGAGCAAGCAAGGGGTATCTCCAGCCCCCATATTTTGCAAATAAAATACAGGATATCGAGTTAAATATGAATTTAGAGAAACAGTAAATAATGTCATGTAAGTATAATTTAAGTGGATAAGTATAGCCCATTCAAGGTGTAAGTATACCCCATTCGATGCTTGGTGTAAGTATACCCCATTTGATGACTTCTAACAACAGCGAACTGCCTGCCCCACTTGGAACATACTTCTACTAAAAGTTGTTCATTGTTTCTCTGAAATTAAAATTGAACTGCTTTCTCCGGCAACCTGGGAGGACCACAGGTGACTGACTCTCAACCCTCTCACTTTGTGGGACTGTTGAATTACGTGTGGAAAAAGTTAACCACAAGAAATGGGGGGAAGGGAAGAGGGAACAAAAATCCAGAAGGTTTCTGTACTCACACTGTTTCAACAAGTGTCCTTCCCCTACCTTAAAGATGTCAATGCTAGACAGAAATGAGATGATGCATTCTGAACATGGTTTATGCCTCCCGGCAACACACAGTCAGAAAAAAAAGTCCTCATCCTACATGAGAAGATGGCAAGACCCCATACCCTGGCACTGGAGGAGCAGTGCCTGGTGACAGAGGAGAAACTCGGGTGATTTTTGTGGAATGAATCTCCCTGGTTAGGACTTTATTTCTAGAATAATAATGATGCTGAAAGTGGCCAGTGGTAATCCATTCACTAGAACCCCATCCAATTTGGTAGATCAAGCACCAAAAAGAATAAGCATGTATAACTTCGTGATCTCATTTCTTAAAGGAATGCAGTAAACCAAAACTTTACACACACAATCTCTGATAATATGGGCTCAGACTTATTTACTGAATAAACGGTGACAGACAAAATCAGGAACATGGGTGTTTGGAAATAATTAACCAGTAAATACATCATTATAGGTTTTATTTTTTTTATTTTTTTTAAAGAATTTATTTATTTATTTGACAGAGAGAGATCACAAGTAGGCAGAGAGGCAGGCAGAGAGAGAAAGAGGAGGAAGCAGGCTCCCCGCTGAGCAGAGAGCCCGATGCGGGACTCGATCCCAGGACCCTGGGATCATGACCTGAGCCGAAGGCAGTGGCTTAACCCACTGAGCCACCTAGGCGCCCCTCATTACAGGTTTTAAATTAAAATAGATTTAACCCTTTTAAGGACCTGAAATTCAATCAACATGCATCATGCGTTCATTCAGTGTGTACCAAGACCTATGTTAAGCATTTAAAGTGATCATCTTCTTTCATCCTTCCAACAAACCTATGAGGCCAAGACCTATTATTATCCCCACTTCACAGACAGGGAAATTAGGGCTCAGACACTTGCCCAAGGCCACAGTGTTGGTAGAAGGTGGGGCCAGGACTTAGAACCAGGTCTTTGCTCTCCATTGGCTTTGAATACTCTCCAATCCTAGTCTTTCTACCTCCAGGTCAGCACAGTGAGGGATATGGACTCATTCGTAAAACTGCCAAGCACCCCAACACTCACTGGTAAAGAATCCTCATTTGGAAATCTCTCCTCTGCAGTTTCTTAGGGGCTGAGGGCTGGGTTGGGAGAACATACCCTAGAGCACCAAGCCCACCAAAGACACCTCTGCCAGTGGCCCCCACTCAAATACTCCCTTCTAGGCCTCCCAACTCTGTTTCAATCAAGAAGAATAACTTGTGGGGCACCTGGGTGGCTCAGTGGGTTAAAGCCTCTGCCTTCGGCTCAGGTCATGATCCCAGGGTCCTGGGATCGAGCCCCACATCGGGCTCTCTGCTCAGCAGGGAGCCTGCTTCCTCCTCTCTCTCTGCCTGTCTCTCTGCCTCCTTGTGATCTCTGTCTGTCAAATAAATAAATAAAATCTTAAAAAAAAAAAAGAAGAAGAATAACTTGTAACATGTAAGAACTGCCTGTCCAGTTTAGTAGAGTCATTTTCTGAAATCTGTGAGATATTTAAGATTCGCAGTTGTGGGGGCGCCTGGGTGGCTCAGTGTGTTAAGCCGCTGCCTTCGGCTCAGGTCATGATCCCAGGGTCCTGGGATCAAGCCCCGCATAGGGCTCTCTGCTCAGCCGGGAGCCTGCTTCCTCCTCTCTCTCTGCCTGCCTCTCTGCCTGCTTGTGATCTCTCTCTGTCAAATAAATAAATAAATAAAATCTTTAAAAAAAAAAAAAAAAAAAAAAGAATCGCAGTTGTGGTCCTAGCAAGCAACTTCAGGAGGTACTCAAAAATTTAATGGATTTTTTTTAAGACACCACCCCACCCCTGGCTGTGGGATGTAAATACTTCTCGTGGGAATCATGCAAAACAGGACTGTAAAGCTTCCAAATTTGGGAAATGTAAAAGCCAATGTTTACAATACAAATGGGAGGCAACCAGCCACTAGCTACATTTAAAAAACAAAAATTACTCTCACACACACACAATTAATTGCTAATAACATTAAGAGACATACATTGCCAGTAAGAGATTATTGTAACTCAAGATGCTTCTCCCCAAAAAAGATGATTAATGGGTGGAAACTGTTGCAGTCCAGGATATTGATGCAATCTCAATGGTTACTTTATTATTTTTTTAAAGATTTTATTTATTTGGCAGTGAGAGAAAGAGCAGGAAGACAAGCAGGGGGAGTGGGAGAGGGAGAAGCTGACTTCCCGCTGAGCAGGGAGCCTGATGCAGGGCTTGATCTCAGGCCCCTAAGATCATGACCTGAGCCAAAGGCGGAAGCTCAGCTTAAGGACTCAGGCACCCCTCATTGGTTACTTTAAATTACAATAGGAGACCGGTGCCTGGCTGACTCACTTGGAGCATGGGGCTCTCAATCTCAGGGTTGTTAAGTTTGAGTTCCACATTGAGTATAGAGATTACTTAAAAATAAAATATTTTTTTAAATTTTTTTTTTAAGATTTTATTTATTTGACCTGAGCCGAAGGCAGAGGCTTTAACCCACTGAGCCACCCAGGTGCCCCAAAAATAAAATATTTTTTTAAAAAAGATTTTATTTATTTGACAGAGAGAAGGAACACAGGCAGAGGGTGTGGCAAAGAGAGGGAGAGAGGGAGAAGTAGGCTTCCCCGCTGAGCAAGAAGCCCAATGCAGAGCTCAGAGCTCCTTCCTAGGACCTGGGATCATGACCTGGGCTGAAGGCAGCTGCTTAACCAACTGAGCCACCCAGATGCCCCCCAAATAAAATCTTTATTAAAAAAAAATTACAGGGGCGCCTGGGTGGCTCAGTGGGTTGGGCCACTGCCTTCGGCTCAGGTCATGATCTCAGGGTCCTGGGATCGAGTCCCGCATCGGGCTCTCTGCTCAGCAGGGAGGCTGCTTCCCTCTCTCTCTCCGCCTGCCTCTCCGTCTACTTGTGATTTCTCTCTGAAAATAAATAAATAAAATCTTTAAAAAAAATTACAATAAGAGAAAGGCAGCATTTCAGTGGAGTGCTGGCAAACACTGTTTGAATCAAGAAATGGCAGTTAGCTTCACTAATAACAGGACAAATCGACATGATGTACCTCCTGATGTGATGCAACGGGACACATTCATGACTTCTTTCCAAGGGCACTTGCCAAAAATGTTGGACTTGAGTTAATCACAAGGAAACAAACAAATCTAGAATATGGATATTCTACAGCCTTGCTACTCCAAATGTGGTCTGCAGGTAAGTGTGGTCTAGCAGGCTTCACCTGGAAGCCTGCTAGAAATGCAGACTCAGGGGCGCCTGGGTGGCTCAGTGGGTTAAAGTCTCTGCCTTTGGCTCAGGTCATGATCTCAGGGTCTTGGGATGGAGCCTGCATCCTGCACTCTGCTCAGCAGGGAGCCTGCTTCCTCCTCTCTCTGCCTGCCTCTCTGCCTACTTGTGATCTCTGTCTGTCAAATAAATAAATAAAATCTTAAAAAGAAAGAAAGAGAGAAATGCAGACTCAGGCCCCAGCAGTGGCTTCCAGAATCAGAATTTGCATTTTACAAAGACCCTTCCCACCACCCTGTGTACCCCGACTACTCCTCACCCTGTAACTCTTGTGTACATAACATCTCACAAGGCAAATGGCCTAGCTTCTTCAAAAATGGCCATGTCAGGGGCACCTGGGTGGCTCAGTCATTAGGCATCTGCCTTCTGCTCAGGTCATGATCCCAGGGTCCTGGGATTGAGACCCACATTCCGTTCCCTGCTCTCAGCAGGAAGCCTGCTTCTCCTCCCACTCCCCCCTGCTGTATCGTATTCCCTCTCTCATGGTCTCTATCCCTGTGTCAAATAAATAAATAAAATATATATTTTTTTAAATGGCAATGTCAGAAAAGACCCAAATCAAAAAATGTTAAAGATAGGGGGGTGTTCTAGATGAAAGGTTAGGATGAAGTACCTCTGAAACAAATTTCAATTGAGTAATCTTTGTTTCCTGAATTTAAAAAAAAAAAAAAAAACCATAAAGAACACTTGGTTGGGAGCATTTGGGGAAATTTTCTACAAGGTATTATTGTATCAGTGCTAACCTCTTGAGTATGCAGTGACACTGTGGTTAGGAAAATGTCCTTTTTCTTGGAGACACCTGCTTAAGTATTGGGGGCCGGGGGTGGGGTGGGGAGACTGGTGACTGGTCATGACCTGTGCTAGAGGCTTTCAAATGATTCAGTAAGGGATAGGTGTATGATGTGTATCCTTAGAGAGTTACAAAGTAAACAAATGTGGCCAGACTTTAACGACTGGAGACTCTAGGGGAAGGTTATAGGGGAGTTTGCTACACTGTTCTTTCCTACTGGAGGACTAAAAGCTGCCAATGAATTTGGGAAAGGGAAGGAAAATTACATTGTTGCAAAATTTAAATTTCTTAAATTATTTAAATTTCTTAAAATAAGTCAAACCCTTGGAAAATAAATGTAAGACAGAAGTTCATTACAACCCTGCCTCTTGAGAATCTGTATTAATTAGCATGTATTAATACTCTTGGCAATACAAGAAAGGACATACATTCTTCACAAACCAACTCTTCCCCAAGGTGTCAAAACATCTAAGTAACGTAGTAACTACTTAGGTTCAGGGAGGCTGAGAAAGTCTCCCATTTCATCTCCAAATGAAGAGAGTGACTCCCCAGGAGAAAGCTTACTAGGCAAAGGAAAATTTTACAGCTTTATTTTCAAATTCAAGCCCTGTACAGGCTTGATTCCCACATCTGGCCGTGAAAAGGAATGAAGGATGGATACAACATGTTTGGACCTTGAAAACATTTTACTAAGTCAAAGAAGCCAGTCACCAGAGACCACATGTTCTATGGTTCCACTGTATGTCGGCATCAGCAAATCCACAGAGAAATAAACCAGTGGTGGTGGGGAGAAGGGAGTAGGGGTGCGGTAAGTAACTGCTAATGGGTACAGGGTTTCTTGGTGGGGGAGGGGGTAGGGACAGGGGAGAGGATAAAATGATCTGAAATTATATAGTGGTGATGGCTACATAACTCTGAATATTCTAAAAACTGTACAGTTCAAAGGGGTGAATTTTATGGAGTGTGAATTATATCTCAGTAGAGTTGGGGGGGTGCCTTTTTTTTTTTTTTTAATTGTATTCCTCCAGGCTACAAGCTCCCTCTTACTCTTCTTAGCAGAAGGCAGTTACAGTACTAAGACAAGGCAATGTATGACCTGGGACCCAGGAGGTCTGGGTTCTAGTCCAGCTACCACAACTCCCTCTGAGACCCTGAGCACATCCTGTCTCTCTCTGAGTGTTTCACTTCCAGACTGCAAATTCAGGGCTAGACCTGAAAGCATTTCAAGGTTCTATAAGACATTTGAAGAGCCGATTACAAGTCCTCTGCTGCTATTTTAAACAACACAGTTACTGAACTTCCGGGACCTAATAATAAAACTTCATTCAGTCCATCCAAGATGTGAACTGCGTTATTTTCTCGAGATGATCCTGAGGTTCAGTACCATGGCAACCGTAGCACCCTTAGCATTTCGACTCTGTTCAGAAGACATCAACGTGGGGGAGAGAAGGTGTTTTCAACACTGCACAAGGATTTTTATACAAGTGTTTCCTCGACACACTTTCAGGATTGCGTTTAAGCGAAACTCCAGTCCCAAGTGGTAATGCCAAAGGAAAGGCCAGCCAATGACCCATGAATCTGCTAATTAGGGTTTCTCACACCTAGTAAAGGTCAGGATGGCAAAGGGACTCAGCCCACACCGGGGCTCATCCCTACACACTCACGTCTCATCTTCTGGGCAGCCCAAGCCAGACACTGCAGCCACAACGGACAAATCCCTCTACGGAGCCAAAGGCAACACGCTGGAAGTAATCAGTGCTGATTAGCGTTTGGGGAAATCCTTGGCCTAAACGCACTCTTTGATTCAGATTTTCCAGTCAAAGCCATCCCGAGTCATGCTGACTGGGGTCTGGAAGGAGGAAATTCCCATTCATGCCTCTCAGACAGTGCCATCTCCTCTGCAGGAAGCAAGGGCCCATGCTGGAGCAGGGAGCTGAGCTCAGAGAGGTCCCAAAGCACTGATCCTGGGCACCGCTTTCCAGGCCGGAAGCAGGCTCCATGGAAGGCGTCCTGTAGCTGGGCTGAAACTTCATCTAACATTTTCCTAGCTTGAGACAGAGGCCTTTTATTATCAACATCTTGACTTAGAGAAGGCTGTCAACCAGATAAGAAGAAGCACCTATCTGTCGCTTCTGGACCATCGGGACCCCACACAGCATCTTCTCCAAGAAGAGGCTCCGCCCACCCAAAGGTGTCTTAAAGGGCCCAGTCTCAGAGCTAGGCAGATGATTCACGGGGTCTAAGCAGCAAATCTTGGATCTCATATGGGAGCTCCAGAAAACAGGGCTGTGCTCACCAACTTCATTCTCTCTGGTACCTGGCCGGGCTTAGGTCTGGGAGGCCTAAAGGCCCAGAAATGCAGCAGCATCCTGCCATCAGTCCTGCTGGGACCCCCCAGCAGATACAGTGAGAGACTAGGAGAGGGATCAAATTATGATGGCCTGTTTGAGCCTCGACACCCAACCATGCCTGAGGGTTGCTCTACTGTAGAACTTCTCACTGGGCCAGGTGGCTCCTTCTGTTGTCTTTAGGTGGTTTCAAACGGGTTTCCACCACCTGCCACTCAATCAATCCATCTTGATAGATCCTCCTTAACAAAAACTAATCTTTCACACATAAGCTAGTTCAAGTGAGTTTCTCTCACTTGCACTTGAAGCATGGTGCATAACAAATCGCCAAAAGGACTTACCCAGCCTCCATGGCTAGAGTTTAAGGCCTATTTTCTCCAATTGCCCAATGCTACAGAGAAAAATCCATGAAATCTCCCAATTCCTTTCTGTTCCATCAGAAGAACTGACGAGAAGCCTACTGACCTTAGTCAACAGCACAACGTGGTCCAATGGTGGGCCTCCTGGGATTAACTCCCTGCCAGCACCAGGCTAACCACCATAAGCATTCCCAGCATCACAGCACCAACAGGGTGAGAATCTGAGATCTCCCTCCCGCCAGGAGACAGAAGGGAGGATATACCTACAGACGCTAGCGCTCCTAAAAGGTGAATAAACAACAACTTATGAGCTCCTCCCATCAACAGCAGGCTTGCAAGTCTGAGGCTGACCCAGTGTGGATGTGGACGAGGAGCCCCGGGCAAGTGGGAAAACCAGGCTGGTGTGAATAGGGGACTATTTAGGAGTCTAGAAGGCTTGTTCAAACCAGGCTACAGAAAACTCACACAAACCAAAGAGCAGCAGCTTCGCTGAGAATGCAACACAGTCCAGCACCTGAGCCAATCAGTCCGTGCCCCCCCATCCCCCCAGCCCTGCCCCAAGAGCAAGGGGAAGGATGGGCTCAGTTGGGAAACTGAAGAGATGAAACGGTTTGCCAAACTGGCCACAGAAAGAATCTCAAGAATGCAAAATCTCCAACCTCTATCCAACCTCTAACGAGTCTCAAGTATTGGGGCTCCCTAAAAAGAAAGCCATGAGGGCACTCAGCACAACCCAGGTGGGGAAGCCCCCTCCTGGGGCTGCCTGACAGTGTAGTCATGTGGCTGGGACCACCCACAGGTTCTGGCCAGGACGGGCGGGCGGTAAAGGCCTCCGGAGGGAAGGTGGCAGAGGCAAGCCAAGCAAGGATAAGGGAGGTTTGAAAACACAGCCCGTGACCCCGCTCAATCCAGATGCTCTACAGCCTCAGCAAGCTGACACAAGGGTCTGCGGATCCTGCTCAAGGCCAAGGCCGTTTGACTCAAGGTACAGATTTAAGGCAGGTATGTTTCCCAAACAATTGCTTGAGATACCAGAGCAATGGGGGTGGGTATATGTTACACATTATTTGGAAACTAAGTTAGGAATGAAAAGGCTGCCTAAGAGCTCACCAGCTTGCCCCACAGGTGGTATGAGTTGGGGGACAGGGAGGGCTGCTCAGGAAAAGCAAGGAGCCCACCCAGCCGTGCCGCTACCCCACTGAGGCAGGCTAGCAGCCTAGCCTGACAACTTATCCTCTGGCTCAGAGACTCATTGAGCACACCGGGGGCACCCTGCTGCCCAACAGGGAGACACACAGCTGACCATCCATCTTTGGAGACCCCTGTCCGCATGTCTTTTTATTTTAACAATAATAACCTGGATGGCCTTTCTCCTGAAGATAAAGTATCCAAGCTCATTCCACTTATAAGTAAAATGATACTGAATCAAGTTAAATCTTTCAGTCCAGAAAGACACCACACAGAGCTCTGGTTTCCAGAGTCACCTGCTGCTGGTCCAGGCACAGCCATTGCTTACCAGTGAGATGACTTTAAATGGAGCCTCAGGGGGCACCTGGGTGGCTCAGTAGGTTGAAGCCTCTGCCTTCCACTTGGGTCATGATCCCAGGGTCTTGGGATCAAGCCCCATATCGGGCTCTCTGCTCAGTGGGGAGCCTGCTTCCCTCCTCTCTCTCTGCCTGCCTCTCTGTCTACTTGTGATCTCTCTCTCTGTCAAATAAATAAACAAAATAAAATAAAATAAAATAAATGGAGCCTCAGGAGTGCCTGGGTGGCTCAGTTGGTTAAGCGACTGCTTTCGGCTCAGGTCACGATCCCAGAGTTCGGGGACCAAGTCCCGCATCAGGCTCCCAGCTCCAAAGGGAGTCTGCTTCTCCCTCTGACCTTCTCCCCTCTCATGCTCTCTCTCTGTCTCTCTCTCTCTCAAATAAATAAATAAAATCTTTTTAAAAAATAATAAAAAATTAAATGGAGCCTCAGTTTCCTCATCTGTAAAATGGGGGTGAACACCATTCCTCAGATCTAGTGTAAAGATAAACTGAGATGTGGCAAAAAAATAAGTAAACAAGCCACCTGGGACATATGATCATTATAGTTAGCACTCAATATCTCAATTAAGTTTCTGTAATGTTTTTTATTCTGTAAAATATTCTGTGAAGTTTTTTTTGACAAGCATACACCTATTCTGTGATCGAAAAAGCCAATAAAAATGTACAGAAAAAAGGAGACAGAAAGAACAGATACATTTAACCTCCACATAAGAACAGGAGGGAGAGGGGATATGTTTTAGAGAAACTACGTCCTCAGCTCTAACCCCCACCCCATCCAGGCTTGCAAGCACAGGCCAGGAACTGCCTAGTCCCCTAACGAGAAGGCCGATGGCTCCCTAAGAGTGGACTGCCAGCGGCCATCGGATTGCTGACCAGAGGCCAGCTCCACGGGGTAGCCTGGAACTGTTTACTCACACTCGCCCTGCGGTTTCAGGGCCAGTCCTGTTTGCT
Organism: Mustela erminea; assembly: GCF_009829155.1. NCBI lineage: Eukaryota > Metazoa > Chordata > Mammalia > Carnivora > Mustelidae > Mustela > Mustela erminea. Next base: position 26,693,787 of record NC_045614.1, on the reverse strand, counting down.
TTTGCTCCCTGGGTCAGGGTGTATTATTATTTAACAAACACGAATCCTGTGGGAGAGCTGGAGAGGTCTGATGCTGCAGCCAGGGCAGGGGAGTTGCTGGAGCAGCACCCCCAAGGATCTGGCTTGCTTCTGCACAGCTCTTCACAGTGTGTCACCTGTCTGCAGGGAGTGTGTCCCAGGCTTCAACCACTGCCAGTGACTCCTGAAGCTCCCCACCCATCACTAAAACATGGCACCACTCTGGGCAGAAAGGAAAACCAACAATCAGATGACTGGCATGCTCCCAAGAGCAAACCAGAGCACTCTGAATCCTTTGCGAGGAAAAAGGCCTTGAGAAATTCTCCTTCCAAAGCCCAAGAAGGTTAGTTCTGCTCAGTCTAGTCACTGTGCTTCTTGTTTGTCACTCAGCAACCTGAACCACAGCAGAGCAAAGGTCTAGGAGATGCAAAAATGAGGCACAGAGAGGTAACCTCGTCTCACCCCAGACTCCCTTCCAGGTGAGTTGTTAACCTCAGAGCATCAGTGTTCCGATCTGTGGAATGGGGTGCCTGAACCACCAGGTCTTCCCTAGATATTCCCAAAGAAAAGACTCCCAAGACATCATTTTCCCTAAGATTTGCTCAAGGGTGGAATTACTTCTCTATAAGATTTTTTCGCCTATCAAATACTGATCCAGGGGCGCCTGGGTGGCTCAGTGGGTTAAAGCCTCTACCTTCAGCTCAGGTCATGATCCCAGGCTCCTGGGATGGAGCCCCAGAACTGGCTCTCTGCTCAGCGAGGAGCCTGCTTCCTCTTCTCTCTCTCTCTGCCTACTTGTGATCCCTGTCTGTCAAATAAATAAATAAAATCTTAAAAAAAAAAAAATACTAATCCAGCAAAGCAAGGAATCTGTCGTACCAGTCAGAGGCAGTGAACAAACAGAAGCCACCTGTATGTGATTTTTCACTCGGTAGTTCTGATGATTGTTACACAATTCTTACTTTTAAAAAAAAATATATTTCATTTATTTATTTGACAGAGATCACAAGTAGGCAGAGAGGCAGGCAGAGAGAGAGCAGGGGAAGCAGGCTCCCCACTGAGCAGAGAGCCCAATATGGGGCTTGATCCCAGAACCCTGAGATCATGACCTGAGCCAAAGCAGGGGCCTAACCCACTGAGCCACGCAGGCCCCCCTACACAATTCTTACTTTTGACAGTACACAAAGGTGCTATGTGGGAGGCTGGGATTCCAGTATCCAACCCTCCGGAGGCCGGCCTCTTCAGGCGCTGGACCCCCGCTGCGAGTCAGCATAGCCTTTCCCCAGATGAGGCCGGACAAAGCAGATGAGTTAGGTGGTAACTACTAGGGCTGCGTGGTTCACACTGAATCACTTTCTGATTCTAAGCAGACCTCCAGGTCAGAGGCTTCAACAAGCTTTTCCAAAATTTAGTAAACTTGTTTTCATTGATTTCACTTTTATAGTTACCTCTCCTTTATGGCCAGTGATAGTGGCTTTCTATTGATGATTATGTTCTATCGTTTCCTTTTGAGATAAAGGAATACAAAAATGCATAAAGAAAAAATATTCAGAAAATAAGTCTGGCAGAAATCATGATGGTTCAAAGGAAGGAAGGAAATGCAGGAAGAAGAAGGAAAACAGAAGAGAAGGGAAGGGAAGGGAAGAAAAAGGAGGGAGAAATCATGATGGTAAGGCAAGAAAGCCAAAGAGCCTGGAGGCTGGTCTGATAGAGGACTATGGTCATAAATACGATTGTGGCCATTTTATAAGGATTATAATTTTATGTGTACAATGCTGTGGGAACACAAGAGAAGAAATGACTAATTCCATATGGGGGATTTGAAGAGGATTCTTTTTTTTTTTTTTTTTTTAAGCTTGATTTATTTATTTTAGAGAGAGAGAAAGAGCGTGAGGGGCAAGGCAGTAGGAGGGGGAGACAGAAAATCCTCAAGCGTTCTCCCCACTGGGCGAGGAGCCTGATGAAAGGTTTGATCCCACAAATGTGCGTTCATGACCTGAACAGAAATCAAGAGCCAGCTGCTCAGTCAATGAGCCACCCGGGTACTTCTACACAGGAGATGCATGTGAATTGGTTCCTGAACTACATGAAAAAAATGAGTGGTTCAGCGGAGGGGAGAGCACGGGCCAAGGTATGGGGGTGTGAAGGAGAGGAGTCCCATCAGCAGCAGCGGGGGGTGGGGTAGGGGACAGCAGATGTGATGTGAAAACTCTTTGAGGGGCAGGATTCAAACCATCATATGTAAAGGGGAGTTCAAGTTCATGTAGACTCAGCAAGACAGTAAATGGGTTTCATCTCAAGGACCAAAAGGCAGCCTAGGGCACCACACTGAAAAGGATTCCAGGGTGCCTGGGTGGCTCAGTTGGTTGAACAACTGCCTTCAGGTCAGGTCATGATCCCGGAGTCCTGGGATCGAATCCCACGTCGGGCTCCCTGCTCGGCGGGGAGCCTGCTTCTCCCTCTGACCTTCTCCCCTCTCATGTTCTTTCTCGCTGTCTCTCTCTCAAATAAATAAATTAAATTAAAAAAAAAATTAAAAAGAAAGAAATGGATTCCAATGCCCAGTCTGGGCTCAAGGGGAAAAAACACCAAGACCCCTTAGTGATGTCTGCCCCGGAGAGAGACAAGTTCAGACAAGCTGACGGGTATCAGCTATTTATAAACCCTGATTCTCGATCAACACTCACAGTTCCCAGACCAGAACAGCGAGGCCCAAAGGAAGAGCTCATGAAGAGCACAGATGAAAACCGGGTCTGCCGACTCCGCGTTCTCCCCATTCTCTGCTCCAGGATCCCCTTTCACCTGAGTCAGAGCATTTAAGGCCACGGATTCATTACAAAGAAAAGCGAATTTGCTCTAAGCCTTGAGTCGATTCATCAAGAGGCTTACATTTATGGGCCCCAAACAATTAAGCTTTGTGGAGTAAGGGCAATGGTGAGATCACCAGTGGGAAAACATGGTCTCATCTGAAAGTGCATCCTTATAGAAAGTCAATCCCAGTAAAAAGCTTTCCTATGTTGCCGCCCCAAACCCAGTTATGTGGTGCTGGGCCAGACTCCACGCATGGTCGGCTCATCTGTCCAGCAAATAGGGGGCATCTCCTCTAGTGGGGGCTGTGAGGAGGGGCTGCTCTGCCGGTCCAATGAGGAATTCTTGAAGCTTCCACCTTCCTCCTAGCAGAACCTTCCGATCTGGAATAACACTCAAAATGACAGAGGCTGCTGGTTTGTCTGAAGTCCAAGCCCCATAACCACGATCTTTTTTTAGTTTTTAATTGGGGAGCGTCGCTGTGGCTGAGCTACATTTTCCTCTCCTTCAACATGGACCCTGGAAGGCCATCAAACCCCCTATTCTGCACACATTCATTCTTTCTTTCAACACGTCCTCCTAGAAAGGGGATTGGGTGCCTCTCCCTGTCTCTAAGCTGCCATTTTGCTTCCTCTCTGGATAGGGATCCAAGCCTGCAAGACTGAGGGACTGAGGGAAGTTACCTGATATTTTACCATGGAAATTATACCACTTCAATTTGAAGTCAGATTTTATTTTATATCCAAGTTTAACTAACAGCTTTTAATTATATAGACAGCTTTTAAGAACCCTCAAGCATCCTACAATTTATGGGTTGATTTTATTTTGGTTTTTTTTTTTTTCTGTTTGATCTGCCCGTGACGGGAAGAGGTAATCCCACTTCAAGGTGGGGAAGGAGGTGATAACCTAAGTCACAGATTATGTAATACTATAGCCAGTGGCACCAGACTTTCATAAAACGAAGGGGGTTTCTCAAGACCCAACAGCAACCTAGGACAGCAGTGGTTGGGTGTGAGAAGCCTCCCCGAGATCCACCCTTCCAGCCTCTTCAGTGTTCTGGGCTGCCGAGCGGAGAGGGGAGGTAGGACAGGTGATCTAGGTGAGCCACTCCCAATAGCCAAACCCCCTGAGCAGTGACCAGTAGAGAGGACAGGTGACCCAGGCTGGGCTGACCCCTGCGAACCCCAGGGCCTGCCTTCTTCCTCAGACAGGAGCAGTGTGGGCATGGCTGTGCAGCCCAGAAAGACGCCAGCCTGTCAGTGAGCAGAGACAACAGAAAACAGAATCGTAGAGAAACAGATCCAGGGCTCTGACCACCTCAAAACCTCTGGGTCAAAAGGCACCTGCAGCCTGCCTGAGGCCTGGACTTTGCAGCTGCAGGAGCCAGTGAACTTCCTGTCTGGAGAAGCCAGGATTAGTGGGGTCTCCTATGACGTGGAGCCATATGCAGCCTAACTGATCCGTTTCCTCTCAGAGTCTGTCTCTTCTGCTTCCTGGCCATGCAGCCAATCATGAAAGCTCTTAATGCCTCAGTCTCCCCACCTGCAACACCTAAGTAATACCTACTTCCCAGGACCACTAAATTAAACGAGATACTTGACATAAGGCACCAACGTGGCACGGTCCTGGCACACGGCAGATGGCAGCCCACAGCCCCATCCCTGAACGATGGCCCATGAAAGACACTGTTTCCAAGAAGCACCCCGCACTCTACCAGTCAGCCATGGTGTTAGCACTGTGGGGCTTCCCCCTAGAAGCAAACCAATTAGTCACAGCAGCTGATGACAGTAGGAACGAACACTGGCGTAGAGGACAGAGAAATACAAACTGGTCAGAGCCACAGCTGCTTTCACCAACCTGCTTAAAGAATCCTGTCTTTAAGAAAACACCACCTCTTACAGCTAGGATATGTGGGAACTGTAATTCAAATACACCGTTGGTCAAAATGGAAAAGTTTGGCAGTTTCTAAAAAAGTTAAATACAGGGGGGCCTGGTTGGCTCAGTCGGCTAAGCGTCTGACTCTTGATTTTGGCTCAGGTCATATCTCAGGGTTGTGAGACCGAGCCCTGTGTTAGGCTCTGTGCTCAGCAGGGAGTCGGCTTCCCTCCCTCTCTCCCTCTGCCCCTCCCCCTGTGTGCTCTCTCTTTCAAATAAACAAAAAAATTTTTTTAATTAAATATACACCTACTATATGATCCTACCATTCACTCCGGACAATAAAGAAAAATACATGTCTACACAGAGACTTGTACAATGTTCATAATAGCTTTATCTGTTAACAACCCAAATGTCATCGACAGAAGAATGTATAAACAAATTATAGTACATCCATACAATGAAATATTGCTCCGGAATCAGAAGGAGCAAACTGCTGATACATACAAAAACAAGAATGACAGGCAAAGCATAGAAAGAGTACACGCTGTAGAATTCCATTTACACGAAGTTCTGCCACATGCGAACTGAACTACTGCAGCAGAAAGGAAATCAGTGATTACTTGGGGACTAGAGGGGCAGGAAGGATGGGAGGGAGGAATCGCAGAGAGGCTCAAGGAAACTTCTGGGTCTGAACAGGTATGTTCGCTCTCTTGGTTATGGTAACAATTGCCCAATGTGTGTTTGTAAGTGAGATGTTATGTGTGTATATCTCAAAACTTAGCAAACTGTACACTTTTTAAAAAATTATTCCAAGGGCACCTGGAAGGCTCAGCTGTTCAGCATCTGCCTTTGGCTCAGGTCATGTTCCCCGGGACCTGAGATCGAGTCCCGCATCTGGCTCCCTGCTTGAGCAGGAAGCCTGCTTCTCCTTCTCCCTCTCCCACTCCCCCTGCTTGTGTTCCCTCTCTTCCTGTCTCTCTCTGTCAAATAAATAAAATCTTAAATAAATGAATGAGGGGTGTCTGGGTGGCTCAGTGGGTTAAGCCTCTGCCTTCAGCACAGGTCATGATCTCAGGGTCCTGGGATGGAGCCCTGCTCTCTGCTTCCCCCTCCCCCTCTGCCTACTTGTGATCGATCTCTGTCAAATAAAAAACAGTAATATTAAAATCTTTTTTAAAAAATGAATGAATGAATGAATGTCATTCCGAGACCGACTCAGAAAGACTCCTCCTTCAGAGCAAAACTGGGAAAACACGGCACATGACTGAAGTTTAGAACTTGAGATTTTACTTTTAGCTCAGTCAAGGGGCCCCCCTACCTTTTCTAAAACACTTGTATATATTGTGAGAGGATCATCAGAGGAAATCTAGCTAACATCTCTTGAGACACATGGTGACAAATGGTGTCAAATTTTTTTCTTGTGGTAACTTTTAAGATCTACTCTCTAAGCAACTTTCAAATAGGCAATACAGCAGCATTAACCATAGTCACGATGCTGTCCATCATACCCTAGGACTACTGATTAAATATCTGGAATTCTGTTTCAGGTATAAAACCTTTTGATCCTCTTCCCCCATTCCGCCCACCGCCCAGCCCCTACTTCTGCACCAATCTATTATCTTTAAGATTCTACAGATAAATGAGATCAAACAGTATTTATCTGACTTATTTCATGTAGCACCATGCTCCCAAAGTCCATCTGTGCTCTCACAAATAACAAGATTTCCTTCTTGTTGATGAATTATGCACAAATACACAAACACACAGACATACACACACACACAATCTTTATCCATTCATCCATCAATAGACACCTAGGTTATTTCCGTATCTTGGCTGTTTGTTGGAGGTGTGTGTATCTTTTTTGAGTTAGTGCTTTCTTTTGCTTTGGATAAATACCCAGAAGTGAAACTGCAGCACCGTATGGCAGTTCTATTTTTAACTTTTTTAGGAAACTCCATACTGTTTTCCACAGTGGCTGCACCATTTACAGTCCTACCGACAGCTCACAAGGGCTGCCTCTTCACATCCTTGCCGACATTCACTATTTCTTATCTTTTTGATACTAGCCATTGTAATGGATATAGCGTGATATCACCTGGACTTTTGATTTGCATTTCCTTGATGAGGAGTGACATTTGAGCCTGTTTTTCTGGACTTGTTAGCCATTTGCAGAAAAAATGTCTTAAAATCCTCTGCCCATTTTTTAAGCAGATTGTTTGGACTTTTGCTACTGAGTTGCAGGAGTTATTTATATATTTTGGATATTAACCTCTTATCAGATACATGATTTGCATGTATCTTCTCCCATTCAGTGGATGATTTTTTTCATTTTGTTGATGGTTTCCTTTGCTGTGCAGAGCTTTTTAGTTTAATGAAGTCCTACTTATTTTAACTTATTTATTTTATTTGCCTTCTAACACTATACTTTTACTTTTTTTATTTTTTAAAGATTTTATTTATTTATTTGACAGACAGAGATCATCACAGGTAGGCAAAGAAGCAGGCAGAAAGAGAGAGATGAGGAAGAAGGTTCCTTGCCGAGCAGAGAGCCCGATGCGGGGCTCAATCCCAGGACCCTGAGATCAATCCCAGGACCCTGAGATCATGACCTGAGCGCAAGGCAGAGGCTTCAATCCACCAAGCCACCCAGGCACCCCAACAGTACACTTTTAAATGTGTCCTTTGTTGTACGTCAATTATACCCCAACAGAGCCATTTTTTAAAAAATTTAGTGCTTCTGAGCTCCTATGTTCAGGAGCCTGGGAAACCAAGACACGAGCCATCATACGACAAAACAGACAGACTTGATTCTGGCCGTAATGGGAAGGTGTTCTTAAAATGCAATTCCGAAATAAATAAAATCTTTAAAAAAAAAAAAAAAAAAGGGGGGGGGGGCGCCTGGGTGGCTCAGTGGGTTAAGCCGCTGCCTTTGGCTCAGGTCATGATCTCAGCGTCCTGGGATCGAGTCCCACATCAGGTTCTCTGCTCAGCAGGGAGCCTGCTTGCCTCTCTCTCTCTCTCTCTCTCTCTCTCTCTCTGCCTGCCTCTCTGTCTACTTGTAATCTCTCTCTGTCAAATAAATAAATAAAATCTTTAAAAAAAATGCAATTCCGTTAACACTCATTCCACTGTGAACCATCACTATCAGGGACTTTCACCCACTTTTAAGGACAATGCAAATATTTCAGCAGTCCCCTGAGGTATCTCCTTGAGAAATATCTCCTTCCCTCAGACAAAAAGCCATTGACTGGAAGTACCCAGAGGCAAATGCCTGAAGCTCTCTCCCTCTGCCTTTGAGAAACCCAAGCCCGCCATGCTCACAAGCAACAGGACTGCCTCACATTCTAAGGTTATTAGCTCAGGAGTTTCAACACACACTTGGGGTGTGGGAGGGAGAAACCCTCTAAGAGTGAATGTCTTTTGTCTTAGTATCATCCTGACAGGGGTGCCTGAGTGGCTCGGTCCTTAAGCGTCTGCCTTCAGCTCAGGTCATGATCCCAGGGTCCTAGGACTGAGCCCCACATCAGGCTCCCTTCTGGGAGAGGAGCCTGCTTCTCCCTTTCCCTTTGCTGCTCCCCCTGCTTATGCTCTCAGTCTCTCTCTGTCAAATGAATGAATAAAATCTTTTTTTTTTAAGATTTTATTTATTTATTTGACAGAGAGAGATCACAAGTAGGTAGAGAGGCAGGCAGAGAGAGGGAAGCAGGTTCCCTGCTGAGCAGAAAGCCCGATATGGGACTCGATCCCAGGACCCTGAGATCATGACCTGAGCCAAAGTCAGCGGCTTAACCCACTGAGCCACCTAAGATTTTATTTATTTGAGAGAGAGAGAGAGAGCGAGAGCGAGAAAGGGAACACAAGCAGGGAGAGTGAGAGAGGGAGAAGCAAGCTTCCTGATGAGCAGGAGCCCAATGTGGACCTTGATCCCAGGACCCTGGGATTAACAACCGAGCCACCTAGGTGCCCCTAATAATATCTTTATATATATATCATCCTGACATCCTGACATCCTGAGGATGATCTGTTTCCTTTCTTACAAGCTGGGGGGCAAGCTTGTCTTTCAAACAAACAAACAAACAAAATAATAAAAGGATACTTTTATCCCCTTCCCTTGGTCAAGCTCATTAATGCACTGTACCAACATTAAAATGAGATACTTTCTGTAAGAGTCATATTTCCAACAAATAGACACAAGGAAAGGGGGACAGAAAGAACAATATAATAGAAGCACCATGCAACCAACAGAACAAGTAATATGTCACAAAATATTGAGAGATGCTGCACCCCCTTCACTGGCTGTACCTCCCATACCGCCTATAGGCAACCACAATCCAAAGTTTGGGAATTGTCATTGCAGTGAATATATGTGTATTTCTACTACATATGTAAAACTTTATATATTAACAGTATCACACCATAGGTTATTTTTTTGCAATTTGTTTTTTCAGCTCAACAGTTTGCAAAACTGACCAGGGTGGTATGCTTGGTGATTCCACTCTTGCCTATGTCCATCCTCTTTCCTGGCCCACTTCTGATTTCAGCCACAGTAACAGCCAGCAGTTCTGTGCCAGCTCAAACTATTCTCTAGGGACCACCTACAGATCCCCGCACACACCTTTTCTTTTCCTTTTTGCCCCAGCAGAGCCAGCATGCATGAGCATCCAGCCTGGAAGCTTGAAGAACGAATGCCTCCCTCAATGGGGAGCAGGAGCCCATGGATCTCTAGCTTCCCGTCCTTCTCCAGGCAGACAGGTCCTGAGGCATTCTGTATGTATGCTCCTCAAGAGGCCCCAGCAGAACTGTCCACAGCAGTGACCTCGATAACTCACCCTAGTCCTGGTTTCTCCTCCTTCCCTGTATCACTCCCTGTTCCTCCTTCCTGCTTCCCAGGATCACCTCCCTAGAAAAAGGCATCTCCACATGGGTGTAGGTCCTCAGGTCCAGCCCAGTCTCAGAACACAAACTGAGCAGAGTTCCGGTTTACTCATTATTACTCTGTATATTCCATTTTTATTGGCCTAATTTATTTTGAAAGACTCTGCCCTTTAGGATGGAGTGTTACAAGAAGTCAAGCTTTTAAGCGACACTTGATAGCAGAGAAAGGATCATCATAGGAAGGAATACCGAACTTCATGCAGTCTGGTTCCTGAGCGGTTTATACTGTGCTGTGTACACATGTGCAGACACAACTGAAAGGGAGGCTAGCAACTACTTCGATTTCTCTGGACAGTGAGATTGAAAGCAAAGTTTCTTCTTTTATTATTTTTATGCAATTGTCCCATTTCTATGTAAAAACATGAATCACTCCTAAGGAGGAAAAAAAAAAACAAGAAAGTCTATATAGATTATCTACAGTTGACATCAGTAGGATTCCTACAATGAATGACTCAGCCTAGAGGAGGTCTCATGGCAGAAGAAAGAAGGGAAGGATCCAGGGTCCAGAAGAGGACGTGTGAATGGCCCCTGGGTACAGAAGAGACGGGCTGGGGAGGTAGAGAGATGGGCAAAGAACAACAGGTACCCCCAGCATCCATCCCCCTCTGCCCTTCCTAGAAGGGCCCTGAGAGGATTCTAGAGCCTCCTGCCCCCACCACAGCCCCAGTCCTCCAGAGAAAAGACTCCACCTCCAACTCTGGAGAAGACCTCACCGGTCTGAGGGCAATTGATCTCCCTTACCCGGTACTGGTTCAGAAATCACCATGTGGTCCAATCTGGGCCAATAAAATATAAGAAGAGGTCTGTTGACAGCTTCTGGAAAAGCTGTTCTTGGCCCATAAGGAAATGCCAGGAACTCTATCTCTGCCTCATGGGAACTCTCTGCTACAGGAAACCACAGGGGAATGAATCAGCCTCAGGACTATGGAAACCAAGAGAGCAGAGACCAAGAGAACCTGGATCCTTGATGACAGAGCTGCTGGGACCCACAAACCCATCACCCACTCTGTGCTTGCTGACAGGAGCCAACCAATTTCCTTGTACGTGAGCCAGTTTGGGGTCCCACTCCTGCAGCTGAAAGGATTCTAATTATCCCACCTGCCAGAAGGCTCTTCTGGCTGTCCATTTCATCCTCATTTAACCCACACACGGTGTCGTAGGGGTCATGGTGCCCTTTGTCCCAAACCTCAGATCCCTTCTGTATGTCCTGATGCCGATCAGCAGGATCTAACCAAACCCCAAACCTGACATACCCCTTCATCTCACTCACTACCAGCCCAGAGTAGTAAACACCTGAGCCTTTCAATCAGGGAAGTGTGGGATTACCTGTTAGCGCTTCCAAAATACTTCCCATGTGGCAAGTACTTGACAAAATTTAGCTCATTAAATCTTCACACCCACTCTTTCAGGCAGAAACTATGATTATCCCCAGTTTACAGGTGAGAACACCGGGCACTAATGCTCCAGAGAACTCCTGTAACTCAATCCTAGGTCACACAGCAAGTCCCAGATTCAACCCCAGAGCTGCCTTACACCCCTGTCCTCATTTTCTTTTTAAAGATTTTATATATTTATTTATTTATCTGAGAGAGAAAGAGTGCATGGGGAAAGGCAGAGAGGGAGAAGCAGACGCCCCGCTGAGCAGGGAGCCCGGAGGTGGGACTCAATCCCAGGACCCTAGGGTCAGGACCCAAGCCAAAGGCAGGCGCTTAACCTACTGAGCCACCCACATGCCCTGTAGTCCTCATTTTAAACCACAACTTCCCTCCTCCCAGAAACCCAAGAGAAGCAGGTATTGCCCTTGGCTGGCAGATGGACAGAAAAATCAGACTCAGCCTCGACTCTACTACCTCAAAAAATACCATTCATTCCTGGACACTAGCCAAAGGCATTTCAAAGGTCCAATCATGGGATATATCTTGCTTGCAGAAACTACAGGACATGCTCATCTGAGGGGGTAAAAATCATGTCGTAAAAAGCATTATCAGGACATCTTGTTTTTAGCTATTTACAATGGACATGGGACTCCAAAAGAGCTCAAAACTCAAATCAAGCTTTAGGGATCTAAGGTAGGTTACCACCTCATAAAGGGTTAGGATGGATCATTCTCTTGGGGTGCCTGGGTGTTTCTCTAGAATCATTCTGGACTGAAGTGGGTTTATTGTCCATTCAAAAAAAAAAATTCAAATTTAAAGAATCATTTTCTTTTTAGAAATCATTTTCTGAACTCTTATTTGTAAAAGACCACTACATGCATGACAGAGCTCAGTTCCACGATTTTCTTACTGTAACTTCTGTGGCCTGCCCTGCTCTTCATTAACTTTGTTAACCTACTCCTGTGGCACCCCCCCCAACACACACTTAGACCCTCAGTGAGCCCCCTGAGGCAGGTGACAAGGCCCCAGTCCCCTCTGTCCTCCTGACCACTAGCCCAGCTCCTGGCACGGATCCTGGCACACAAAGAACCCTCTGGAAGTATTTATCGAAAAAAGCATCTAGCCGTGAAGACTTGGAGCTATCGGTGACCCTCTATCAGCCTCCCTCCATCACGGAGACAACATTCCTCTCTTTCCAATTCTCTATCAGTCCTCCTGGCTAGGTCAGGGAGAAAAGCTCAGTGTGGTACTAAGTTTCTCTGAACACCTATGGCTCCCTGGCTAATTTTCCTTTTTAACCAAAAGAGTGGGCCTCCCGCTAAGAACAGGCATCGACGCTAGCTAGAATTTAATAACGCCACTTTGGGTTTATCTATGGTTTACCCTGATTTACCTAGTGACATTGCTTTTCTGTTATGACAGTGACACAAGTCTCCTTTTCAAACACATTTGTTTTAAAAGTGAGTCAGCCACAGCGGGGAAAAGGGTTAAGCAAAAATGAAACAGAGGCAGCCATGGGATCTGGCAAAATGAATAATACAAGGGACTCCTTTACGTATGACTGAAGTCTGGGAAACACAGACCTGGTCCAGTTCTCCCCTTTGACAGACAGGGAAACCGGCTGAGAGACAGAGGGAGGCAGGGCCTCTCCTCGGGGCCCCAGGGATGCTGGAGAAAGGCCCAGGTCTTGCCAAATCCGGCTCGCTCTGGGCCTTTCCCAGGACCAAAAAGCGGTGAACACCTGCTGATCCTACTGATAACGCCTGATGGTCAGCTTCAACTGCTGGCAGAACAAACGCCATTGTGCAAGTGTTTCAATTTTTGCCCTGTCACATGGAAACAGTGCCCAGGTTGACTCATTCCTTCCCATCATTAAAACGCGAAGATCTGCATTAGTCATCATCACTCAAGCATCACCCCCATAAATGCTACCTCTGGGAAAGGTGTTGGGTGTTCCCTGCCCCGGAGAGAGACAACCTAAAAATGACACGCCCCTCAAAGGGACGCAGCACTGGAAATCTGGCCCAACCAGGGAAACAGTGGGCAGCCTCGTACCCAAGGAGCGACAGAAGGAACCAGGTAGTTCGTTACACGAGACACACACAGATCCCTTCCGCCTGGCAGGGCTCAGGCCAGTGAACCCCTGAAAAGAACTGGGAATGATGCTTTCCACCCCTTCCATCCCTGCACAACCTCCCACATCCTTCTAGACTTGGGAGCCACAGAACCTGCTGCTGTCAATCTCCTCCAGTCTCCCAGCAAGCCTGACGCTGTTTGTACAGGGTGTGACCCCAGGATTCCAGTTTCCAAGCACTACTGTAAAAATATTGTCACTAGCTCCACGGCATGGGTTTGGGTTGTGCTGGGTTTAAGACCACACCCAGGGCAGCAGAAATCTTGGCATCAAGCCCCACCATGATCCCAGGTATCAAAGCGCCAGGACTAGAAGGGAGAGAAAACAGTGCCCAGGGCCAAGGCAGAGCCAGGCCTGGCTGGAGGAGGGCAGTCGGTGCACGCCCCTTTGTTCCAGATGGGAAACACACAAGGCAGTGAGCATGGTCTCATCTCCAGCGTGGCTGCTTTCTCTTCGTGCTTCTCAGCTGAGCCCTGAAAAGGATAAGTGGGAGGTGCGGGACTTTCTAGTAATAATGTTCCTGCCAGCATCGCGAGGGCAGCAGCTGTCAGCAGTCACTGCCCATGACCAGGAGCGATGCTAAGGGCTTTAGATGCACATTCTCTTTATACCTTAGAACTCAGTAAGGCAGAGCATTTTATTTTATTTTAAAGATTTTATTTACTTATTTGATATAGAGAGAGTGAGCACAGGCAGGGGGAGCAGGAGAGGGGGACAATCCCAGGACCTTCCGATCATCATGACCTGAGCCAAAAGGCAGGTGCTTAACCAACTAAGCCACCCAGGCATCCCCAAGACAGAGCACTTCATTATCATATTCTGCATATGGAAGACAGGCTCCTAGAGGTGAAAAAGCTTCCTGGGGTCAGCCAGCTCTCAGAAGGTCAGAGCCAAGGCTCAGACCCACCCCAAGTGCATCACTGGGATGGTGTCACAGCCACTTCCACAAGAGCCAAACCAGGAAAGAAACGGGGAGTGAATCTAAGAAACAAGGATTAAAGAAAAAAAAAAAAAGAAAGGAAAAAAAAGAAAGGCAAAAATGCTAGTTAAAACAACGGATTCATTAGCCAAACAGGACAAAAGGGAAAGTGAGGGAAGATGTCAAGAATAGTTGGCACCCATTTTCTGTCCTTAAGGAAAGCTTGGCTGGAAGATCAGGAAGTGTCTCTAGCCCATGGTTCCTGCCGGAGGCTACTCAAAACCCCAGGTCACCTCTTCTAAAAGCAGCTCACTAGGTATGAGGTACCCTGGACCCGTTTCTGGGAGTATTCCCACCTACCTCTCCCCTTCCAAGGTAATCAGGTCACTTCTTCCTCCAGTCCGAGGGGGCCACCGCAGGTCAAGGAGGAGGAGGGGGACAGGGGAGAAGGAGGGCAAAGACCACCACTCAGGTGGCCCATATTATCTGCCACGTGCTTTGTAAAGATTGTGTCGTTTACTCTTCAACAACGCCAACAGTCGGAGCACTGCGACAAGCCTGGGACACTGAAGCTCAGAGAGGTCCAGCAACTTCCCCTGAGTCTCCCAGGCAGTCAGCGGCAGGGGCTAACTGACCCACAGTCGCGACCACACTCAGGAACCTAGTTCAGTTTGCATCTGGAAGTGGTTTCCTTCCCTCACCTTTGCTTCGAACACGGGTAGAACAGATGACTCCGTGGACCAGGTGTCCTGAGGGCTGTTGAGGAAATGTTTCAGAAACACCAATATCATGAAGACCTTAGGGCTGCATAATATACTCAGACTTCTAAAAGCTCCCAGATGGGTAAGGGTGAACCAAGCTGCCAACGACACTCTGTTAGGCTCATACTGGAGACACTGAAATTGCTAATGGAGTCGAGCAACTAAAAAGTAGATGAATTTCCGCGCTGGGCTTCACCATGAGACAAGGGCATACTAGTTACCAAACATAATAACTATTATTAAGAGACCTTGGCAATCCCAATAAAAGTTGGTCCTAAAAACTTTTAAGAGACAGAAAATAGCTGGAACACCCCCACTCTGTGGTTGACCATAACATATTTCAAGACCAAGGGAGACTCGCAAACCATGAGCCTCAACCAAGACCACCAATTTTAATGCTGGTCCCGGTTCTGCAATAACTCAACGATGAAGCTTGTTACAACAATCAGTATGATCAAATGATTTTACAAAACATTTCCAGTCCAGTCTCTTTTCTCCTGAGACCATGCAATCTCCTTTCCCCATTCTGATCAAAAAGCAGCTGTTCACACAAAACTCCCCAAAAGTAGAAAAAGATTTGTTAAGATTCTCCACAGGTGGTATTTTTTTTCTTTGTATTCCTCTACATTCTTGCATTTTTCTTCTAAGAACTACAAATGCAACTTCTTAATATTAAAAAAAAAATACTTAAAGGGAATTCTGAAGACCATGCTGATGGCTCTCCTTTGAGGAAAGGGTTTGACTCATGGTCAATACTAAGTGGCTGATCTGGAATGTGCCTTAGTTTCCTCATCTGTATAATGAGGATTATAACAATAACTACATCCCAGGGTTGCAATTAGGCTTTACTTAGCTATTAGTGAAAAGCATCCTTCACAATTTTCTGGTACAGGTAGGTGTTCAATATATATTCACTATTATTAGTGAAACTGTGATTAGAGTGACTCTCAGTGGATCCCATTTATATTCATTTTCTGCAACTCACATGGCCACTTGGAAAAGGCTTTATTCTCTAACAGTTGAAGCAAATCACCAATGTTCAGAGAACGACAATGAAGTGCTGAATTCTTTACATCAGCATCACTGTCCCCCAAATGAGGGTGTTCTACTGGGACCCCAGACCCAGAGGTCCACTACACAAAATTCCTCTTCCGATATGGGCTACAAATGATCCCATTTTGCATTTTTGAAAGCAAATATATTGCAGACCAATGAATGCATCAGACTTATTATTCAACCCATCTACGTTGGAGGCTGTGCATTTATTCAATAACTTCTTATATTCCTACTAGGTGTCAAGCCCCGAGCCCCAGAGATGAACGAGAGATTCAAACCTGCCCCTAGAGCAGAGGGGATCCAGTGGGAGAGCGAGAAACAGGCAGGTCAAGAGACCTACAGAGCTCAGGAAGTGATGACATGAGACGGCACAAGGCAGGAGGAGAGCTCCGAGTGACCCTCCCACCTCAGGTGTGACCGCCCATGGTGTCAAACAAGTGTGCCAAGAAGAAGGGACAGGAGAGGTCATTATGGTGATGAGAGATGCATGCCCGACAGGAAGCGTAATGTGACAGCCTGATCATTTCCTATAGAGGACACGGGCACAGGAGAGGCATTCCCCAAGCGCCCGCTAGCCTCTTTCTTCAGTGCCGAGAAGGAACATGACAAGCAGGTGCTTGCTGGCCAAGATCCCTATGGCTCCTGCTCTTGGCACGCTTTCTGGGTTCTGCCCCTAGACCCCTGGAGGCTGCAAGCTCCTCTGAGAGGCCCCCAGGCGCCCCAGGAGCACACACTTGGTCTTCCAGCCTCTGCCTCTTCTGCCAAAGGAATCTTATAAACAGAACCCAGGACTCTGCTCAGTTACTACACAGCCAAGTCACAGAGGCTGCACCTGTGGTCCCCTGGAGGGTGGCACCTAGCCCCCCCTCCCCACCTCTGGCCTGCTTTCCCCCATCCAGGGAACAAATCACTCTGTTCTTGCGAGGAAGCAGCCCAGGCCCAGCCATGCTCCCCTCAGACTGAAGAAGGCCAAATAATCCTTGTTTCCCTGGAATATCTGAGAAATCACTTCAGGGAGGTACAGGGAAATCGGGGTGATTTACACAAGCAGCACAGCACCAGCATGATAAGAACTTGATTGTTTTCTTGGGGGCAGCAGGGGAGATGGAGGAATCTGATTTTAGCCACCGAGAATCTTTTCAGACCCTAGCCTCCACGGGAGGCCTGCCTGTGCCTCCCCGGCGAGCAGGAGCATGGGCGGAGAGTAACACCATTCTTGTTTGTAGATGGAAAGCTGACTGCTGCTTGCTTTTTTTTCATCTTAAAATCTGAATTTATGGGCCGCAACAAATTTACATATGCCAGCCACAAATCCCCACCCATTTCCCTATAGCTCAAAAGCCCAAATTCCACACTGTGTTCTCACTATATCTAAACGGAAATTCCAGGGAAGTCGTCTGGCATGGCAGAAGCTGACCAGCCTTATGAAAATACCCAGAAAGGTGACCCATTTAGTCAAAAGAGCTTTCAGATCTCCGTGAGAAAAGGAATTCACGCTAGCATAAAGGGCCTTCAGAGAGGGAGAGCAGGGGTGTTGTGTAAACGCCCAGACCTTGCAACTAACCAGCCCAGCGGTTTCTGGGGAGGCTGAGCCCTGAGTGCCCCCCCACCCCACCCCCAGAGCAGCTTCCTCTCTCTGGAGTGCTGCAGGAGATGCCCTTGGGGACACCAAGTTCAGCTCCTAAGAGCAGCTCGCCAGAGCTACGTGCCCCTGCTAGGGGCCCTTCACAAGGCTCCCCAGGAAGAGCGGGGGCTGCTGGCTTGGAGTGGGGAGTGGGCAGCTACTTGTGCCAGAGCAGCCAGACTGATGAAGGCCAACACTCCTGCCAGGAGAGAGAGGCTCTGGTCAGCAGCAAACACAATCCCACATGCCCTACCGCCTGTTAATCTTTAAAGGTAGGAGAAGGAGAGGATGGGGCTTGGGGTCCTTTCTGAGAGCAACCCAACAGGGAATGTGACAGAGGATCTCCCGGCACAGCTATGTCTCCACCCCATGGGGTGGGCACAGCGAGCCCCCCAGCTGCTACGAGGGCACCTCCTCCTCACCCGTGGCTTCTAGGCCCCACCAACAAAGCCCTGCCTGGCCGCCCAAAGCAGCCTTCAGCTGCTCCCCACTGTCCGAACCCTGCCCCAAATAACCAAATAAAGGCAGGGGAAGAACTAGAGTTCCTCCAGAACTGAAGAGGAGGCCCCAGTTAAAGAAAAAGTTCAACAATGCTGGGCAAGGCGAGGCAAATGGGCCCCCCAAAATTTTGTTTTCTAGAAGAACGTTTCAATTGCACATTCGTCAAGGTCAAGTGAGTCAAGCTGCTCGCAACACAGAAATGAGCAGAACTAAAGCTGCAGGAAATCTCTCACTACAGTGTATCTATTTTACTTTTAAGGGTGAAACCAAACTTGGAGATTAAAAAAAGAAAATACTCAACAGTTTGATGCAGGCAAGCATTGTGCCTGGCATGTGCAGAGAGGCTGATTTGGGCCTCAATTTTCTCATCTGCAAAATGGCAATGAATACAAAGCCACTTTGCGCGCTCCACGACGAGGACGAGAGCAATAAAGGTAAGGCACTCAGGACCATGCTTAGTGGCTAGCAGGCACAGGAATGTGGTAGACATTCCACTCCAGGATACGTGTGCGCATCTAACATTCAGTACACCAATGTCTCATCAGCATGGATCCTTGCAAAAGCCAAGGAACATGCAGGAGGAGGACAAGTGTTCTCCCTACCAAGCCATCTCTCCAGGCCAGGTTGTGATGATGACGGAAAGGAGGAAGTAAGATGCTCTGTCAAAATAATTCCGACCTAAAACCAGTCTCGGCTAAGTGAAAAACCAAACTGCTTCTTTGCTTCTAGTACAAGAAAATCTTAACGAAGGACATTCTACTGCACAGCAACTGGTCAAAGGGGGATCAGGGAAGTTAAAAGTTCTTTGCTGTGTGTTGTAACCAGACAATGAGTGAAAGAAAGCAAGCCCCAGGAAATTTTTTTTTAGAACTGAACAGTTTGCAGAAGAGTTACAACAACCATTTACAATGTTTCAAATGACTGTATTTAAGGCAAGTGCTATAAGGCTCTTAGAGGAAAGGCAACACTGCAGGTATAGCTCAGTATGATTTTGAAAAAGAGAAATCATGATACTAAGTAGGTATAATTAAAATACCCAATAGTGGGGGCGCCTGGGTGGCTCAGTGGGTTAAGCCTCTGCCTTCGGCTCAGGTCATGATCTCAGGGTCCTGGGATCGAGCCCCGCATTGGGCTCTCTGCTCAGCAGGGAGCCTGCTTCCTCCCTCTCTCTCTGCCTGCTTCTGATCTGTCTGTCAAAATAATGAATAAATTCTTTAAAAATAAATAAATAAATAAATAAAAATAATAATAAAATAAAATACCCAATAGTAAAACAACAACAACAACAAAACCAATAGTTCCATCCTTCATACTGTGTATAACTTCTCTCAGGTACTGCTTTATCATTTTGGTATAAAGAGCCATTTGGTTTTCTAATCTTTCCCAAAAAACTCTCTCCCTAGAACAGGGACTCAATTTCCCAAGAAAAGCAAGCAAGGCACTTAAAAGCTGCAAGGCCACTTTCCAAGCCCCGGCAGAGGGAAAGTGCTGTTGTTCATTACACAGTAACCTGAGCCAATCTGGTGATTATTGAGCATGTTTAATGGATAACTAGATTTACACCAGTAATGTAAGGTGCCTTCTCGTAGACTGTCATGAAAGGCAATTTTCATCATTGTAAGAGCAGGAAATAGCACGCATTTAGACTGAAACGGCTCATTCCATTGCGTTTATTCGTTTGGTTCAACTTGGGGGAAGTGGACAGAATTAGAGATCTACCTCCTTCACTGAGGACAACTAAAGATCAAAACTAAATGCAGAATAGCAACAGGAAGGGGGTAGGAGAGATGAAATGCAGGAAAAGGTCCTCGGGGGCCTCCCAATGGGCGGCCCTCCACAAGGGCACACAAGAATATCCATTAGAACACAGGAAAACTAAGATTTACTAATATTTAATATACAGGCTGACAGTAAGATATGTATATAGCTTGTGAATTTGCATGTATGAAAGAGTGACATGTTAAAATTGTTTGACTGATAGGAATGACTGCAGTCACAGTCAAGGAAGCCCCAGAGTGGGGCACCTGGGTGGCTCAGTGGGCTAAAGCCTCTGCTTCGGCTCAGGTCATGATCCCAGGGTCCTGGGATCGAGCCCCGCATCAGGCTCTCTGCTCTGCAGGGAGCCTGCTTCCTCCTCTCTCTCTGCCTGCCTCTCTGCCTACTTGTGATCTCTGTTAAATAAATGAATAAAATCTTAAAAAGAAAGCAAGCAAGCAAGCCCCAGAGTAGATGATCTATTTCAGCTGGGTTCACCAACCCCACACCAAGTGGGGTATGCCTGGATGGCAGCCTCCAGCCTCAGAAGACCCTTTGAGGGGCACCTGGGTGGCTCAGTGGGTTAAAGCCTCTGCCTTCGGCTCAGGTCATGATCCCAGGGTCCTGGGATTGAGCCCCACATCTGGCTCTCTGCTCTGCAGGGAGCCTGCTTCCTCCTCTCTCTCTGCCTTGCCTCTCTGCCTATTTGTGATCTCTGTCTGTCAAATAAATAAATAAATAAATAAATAAATAAATAAAATCTTTAAAAAAAAAAAGGAAGACCCTTTGTGAGACAGCCCCTGCCTACCTCTGTGTCCACCCCACTCCTCTGACCTCCAGCTGACAAAGCCTTCTGCTGTGCCTCACCTGCCTAATTCTACTCAGGCTTTAGGCCCCAGCTTAACAGTCCCTCCCTCCAGGGAGTCCTCCAGACTACCCATCCCAGCCTCAGGGAAGGCACTCCTCCCCACGAAAGCCTCTACCCAGAAAGCCTGCCATCTTGATCCTCAAACCCACAGCATGGCAGGCAGCAGACAGTAGCTACTGGGAGCGGGCTGAAGTAAAAGAATTTCAGCCTTCACACCTGACCTGCTCTGTCACAATAACATTTTTTTTTTTTCATTTAAAAATTTTTTTATTAATTTTTTATTTTTTTATAAACATATAATGTATTTTTATCCCCAGGGGTACAGGTCTGTGAATCACCAGGTTTACACACTTCACAGCACTCACCATAGCAATACCCTCCCCAATGTCCATAATCCCACCCCCTTCTCCCAACCCCCCTCCCCCCAGCAACCCTCAGTTTGTTTTGTAAGATTAAGAGTCACTTGTGGTTTGTCTCCCTCCCAATTCCATCTTGTTTCATTTATTCTTCTCCTACCCCCTTAACCCCCCATGTTGCATCTCCACTTCCTCATATCAGGGAGATCATATGGTAGTTGTCTTTCTCTGCTTGACTTATTTCGCTAAGCATGACACCCTCTAGTTCCATCCACGTCGTCGCAAATGGCAAGATTTCATTTCTTTTGATGGCTGCTTAGTATTCCTCAAAACCACACTAACATTTTTAACAACGTCGCCAGGAGATCTGTGTGTGCTTGAAGGTTTGAGAAGCACACTCCCAGGTTACTCTCTCCTCTGCACCAAGCAGTGTGTGAGGCAAGCTCAGGGCCTGACTCTCATTATTGCTGTGGCCCTAGCACCGGGCCTGGCTCACAGCTGGTCTCTCCTAGATTCACTGGAATGAGGAAAGGAAAGAAAGATCTTAGGGGACATCTTTGACAGAGGTTCCAAACTTGGCTGGGGGTTGGGGGATGACTACCTAACACACCAGATGACAGCGGTAGTACATGCCAGAGAGCAGATGGAAAACAAGACAAAGTCCCAGACCTGGGTTCAGAAGCACATTGATAATAATAATGATGATTATGCCAGCATTGTGCTATGAACATACACTGGCCTCAGCAACTAAGACAGGAACTATTATTCTGCATTTTACAGATGGGGGACACTGAGGCTCACAAAGGTGAAGACAGTAGGCCAGAGCTGCACAGCTGTTAGGGAGAGAGTGGGACTTAGCGTGCTGGCCGCCTAGCTTCAAGCCCATATCCTCAACCATCCACCTGGACCTAGTTTAACCGAGTATGTGCTGACCAGAAGGCCATTTATAGAGAAAGCAGGGTGACGTGGTACCCTGGCCACGAAGCCACGGCCAGCACGACTCAAGGCTCTGAGCCTGGGCTTCTACTGCCCAATGAGCAGGGCAGCCGTCCTCAACTACCCTGTGCACCCACCTCACCACACAGAACCCAGGATCCGGGCAAAGAGGGGAGGGGAAGGGCCCAGGAGACCAAAATTTGGTTCCAAATCAAAGCCCTCCTTGAGCACAGACTCTCCAAGAATGAAGGCAGCTGCTGACTGGCATGAGGGCTCAGCCGCCGCAGAGCCCAACTGCCATCTGGAAGTGATTTGGCCCAGAGATTCCTGAACAGGGTGGAAGGCTGGAATGACCAGCCACCCGGTGCTCCGGTCCAGGTCTCAGAAACAAAGCCGGCATGAATGGGCCCCGGAGGCAGCCGTAACCTAACCAGGGGTCCTCCCCTTCCAAGGAGGCCAGTCCACAGCCCTATTACAGCAAAGCAGCAGCAACACGAGCCAACCACGCTGGTCTCCCCAGTGCGGCACTGATTTTAAACATCGTTTCAGTGAGCAAACCCTCCAGCAGTGACTTTTGAGAATACTGGTGGATAGTACTGTATTTAGTGAACAATCACATAGCACTCACTTATGTGCCATAAACTTTTCCAAACATTTTTAAGAATATTAACTTGTTTGCTTTTTATTAACAACCTATGAAAAGAGGTAGTTATCACCTCCATTTTAGTGATAAGGAAACCAAGGCGCAGAAGTTTCTTAATGGCTACTTAGTGCCAAGTGGAATTTGAACCAAGAATCTTTGCTCTGAACTACTATAAGAGCTTCCTCTCTTTCTGTTACTTTGTTGCGAATGGTCCAGACCTTGTTAATTCTGACCAGCACGCAACTTTGCTACTTTAAAACATTCTCTGCTACCTAGACACACTGGAATTTGCTAGGTAGTTCAAGAAAGAACAGGATTTAGGATTACTGTATTTGTATGTTATTTTGGTGGGGGCGGGACAACAGGAAGGAAAAGGGGCTGAGTGCCGTGGTGACCCACCACCCTGGAAACCCTGCCCAGTGACCCAAGGTCTTGGGAACACACACCCGCCTGCTCTGAGGCACTGGCCTGGCACAGGCACCTTAAGTAAACATTAGGGTCAGACCGCATCCTCCGAAAAGGAAAGAATTCCTTTTTCTAAAGGATCAAACCAAACCATACCACCCAAACTTCTAGGCAGAATTGATTGTCATTCTTGGGCTAGGAGACCCCTTTGTCTCCAAGTTGGCCGAGCTGCCCAGTGTCAAAAAGGTTTTTGTAAAAACAAGTAAATAAAACTGCCAGCTCCTGGCAGGCAACTAGGATTAAAAGTACCGAGGCCTCACTATGAACTGCCCGAGACAGAACAAGAAACTGAACAAACTCTGCAGCTCTTGGATACAGCCTAGAATAGGCCCACCTTACAACAACTCACAAAGAGGAATCCACAGCCAGAACTGTCTTCCAGTGAATTCTAGGCAGAAAAGCCCAAGTCCTCTGGCAGCTTCTGATCATCTCCTGTCTCTGAGCTGGGCGCCTGTCCACAACTCCTAAGATTCCAGCAATGTACATGGTTGGAAGCTAGCAAAGTCCACAAAACCCTGTACCCATTCAAAGATACCTTCCCAGATTATGGAGTAAAACACCATCCATTAAGTAATAGGAATACCACATCCCACACTCTCCCCCCAAGAAATCAGTTCAGTGAACACACGGCAGCCACCCCCTCCACAAGTTCACTATGAAGATGCAAAGTGATTCTGCTCAGGTCCTGATGTGACACTCACCTCAAGGGACCCTCATCCTGCTACTTACCCAAAGTCTTGAGATCCCTGCTTTGCTCAAGACCAGAGGCTCAAAGTGTGGGCATCTAGCTGCCCCACCCCAACATCCCAGACTTGCAAAACTGGTGTTAAAAGGGGCTCTCTGGTTAGGGGAGAGGGGCTGTGTTGTACTCAGAACACTGAACAGCGGGTCAGTTAAGGGTCAATTTCACAAAGGGACAGGCCCCGTCTCCAGTCACCACTTACAAACTGGATGACCTCTGCAAGTTACTTCACTCCTGTTTCCTCACCTAAAATGGACATCAGTAACACTAACAACCACCACAGAATAACAGCAACCATGTTCTAGGCACCTGGGCAAACTAGGGCAAACCCTTTACCCTCCCCATGATTTGCTAAGGCAGATCGCTATGCAGACAAGGAAACCGAATCTGAGGACTCAAGGTGGCGATCAATGGGATGATGAACAGAACACATTCAACAACGAACTGCAACCCGTGTCTTCCTCAGCACAATGCAATACAGCATAAGCCGTGGTACTTGAACTGAAGTCTGAGCTGGATGTGACTCGTTATCTCAAGGGCAGTAGGGCCGGTCCTCAGAACACCCCCAGGCGCAGGGGGAAGAGGCCTCAGGCCTCACCCCCACGGGAGTTCTGGCCCTTGGCAAGTCTCCCTCTAGGCTCTAGAGGCTGGAAAACCTGTTTACGGTGAGATCCTTCCAAAGAGCAACAAGGCAGCCAATGACAGGAGTCATAACTGTGGCCACACTCTTTGACCCCGGAATGCCACCTGGGGGAATATCATCCAAGAAATCAGTGAAAAGGAGAAAATAAAATAAAACAACACTGCCTGTGGTGGGAAGCGGTCCACAGCAAGAAGCTGCCAACAGCCCACGGGCCTGCAACCAGAGAAGGGGAGGCTAGCCCTGGAATGTCAGGACAATGGAAGATACTATGTCCTGGGGGAGTTCAGGAATGACAATCATGGGGGTTGAGTAGGAAAACGGGACCAGACAAAGTCTAGAATGAGACCCCCAAGCTCAGGGCACAGACGACAAACCACGCTGCGAGCAGCTGCAGCCTCTGTAAACAGTTGGTAAATCAGGCAGTCCAGGATTTTGAGGCTGTGGTTTCATTCTTTGGTTTGTTTTTTAAGGAGATTTCATGTCATGTTTGGATACTCCCGGTTTACTTTAAGTTTCTTTGTTCACTTAATTAAATAAATGCACATTTTTAAAACAAAGACGAAGTGAGCCCTGTTGAGCTCAGCCAGGCCTTCAGATCCCTCAGTAGCAAAAATGGTTTCTGAAAAGGGAAAAATCCCAGGATGATTCTAGGGTGCTCCTTTCCCAGTGGTAGGAGATGGCCCCTACCACTGTACAGGCAAGCATATCACACAGCTCTGCAGAGAAGCCACACACACCCTCTGCCGCCACCACCCCCACCCATGGGGCGCTGACTGGGTGGTGACAGCTGCCTGGGCCCAGGAAACAGGAAGCAGCCCTACCTGCCAGGACAGGTGTGGGGGAGGGAAAGGACAGAGGAGACTCAGCCTAGAGGGAACCCCTTTTACTCTGGAGAAAGTCCCAGCAGCCACACCCACCGCCCTTCCTTCCTAGCACAGAAGTCACCATAAGGTCTGGTGTTCTCAGGAAGGGACCCCAGTCCTAGGCCTGCTCAGCTACTCCAGCAAGACGCTCCCCTGGCAGCACAGACCCAACACACACACACACACACACACACACACACACACACAGTGTAGGTGCACACACTTTCTCTACACACCCATGTCGTGTACACACATGTTCTACACATATGCTGTGTATCCATACACACTCTGCACACATACAAGTGCACACACCCACCCACCCACACTGTACACCTCTAGCCCCTACAGTCACAGCCCATACCCTCAGTAGCCTTGTGACCTTCCTGGAAGCTTTCAATTAGCCCAGGTCACAGTGGAGACCTGACCCTCATGCTCTCCCAGGTCTGGGGAGAGGAAGCCGACACCAACTCCCCCGCTCCTCACAGGAAGACCCTGGTGTGGGGAAGGCAAGGAGAGGAAGGCAAAGTCTCCATTCATTGTACCCACTTCCTTCAATTCTCAGCTAGACCCTTCCTACTTCCATGACCTTGGGCACCTCCATTAACCCTCTGGACCCCCTTGCCTATAAGAGAGATCTAAGGACACCCCAACTCACAGGATGTGTAAGGACAGAACCTGGAAGGCTGTTAGCACACAGCACCCACTAGTTTAGGCTCCCTACAAAACAGTAGTTACTATACCACCACTGCCCCTGAGTTATCACTTCTGCTTCAGAGCTGGCTCACCCCGAGGTACCCGGCCAGAGCTGAGCTGGGAGCAGAGGGAGAGAGGAGGACACACCCCCGCGGCTCCCCTTCCCACCTCTGGGCCCACACCCGAATCGGAGACGCCCCACCTGGGCGACGAGGCCCCAAGCTCGGAGACCTGTCCCTCCCCAGGTCTTCCTCGGGGCATCAGAGCCAACGCCCGTTGGTCAGCCGCTGGGCGCATCGCCCTGGGCGCAACGGGGCGAGCGCTTCGAGGAGCATCTGACCAGGAACCCCACTTCTACGGACCGCAGATCAGAGGTTTCCAGCTCCCCGCAGGGACGCCCCGGGTGCGGCGAAATGCTACAGCCCCACCACACCCCGTACAGCCCCAACCCAAGCCCAGGACCCACAGCCCCCCAGGAATGCATGGCGAGGGGCAGGGCGGGGAGCTATCATACGAAATCCTAGCCCAGAGAAAAGCACGGGAAGAGGGCCTAGGTCCTCGGCATCCCCATGCCCTGGAGGACAACGCCCCCCGCCTCAGCGCCCACACCCCGCCCGCAGCTCCTGGGCGCGGTAGGGGTGCTCGGCAGGGGACCCTAGCCTTGCTCCCCACCCCACCCCACCCCCGGCCCACGGTCGGAGACCCGAGGGTACACCGCGGCGCCTGGCCGAGCCAGGGCACTCACCGATGGACACGAGCTTGATGCTCTCACGGTCCAGAAACTCGAGCGCCACGGACACATTCTCCAGCTGCATCTGGCGGAAGGTGGGCCGCTGGTGGTACTTGCGGTACATGCGCTTCTGGCTGAGCACCTCGAGCAGCGCGATGAGCCGCAATCCATCGCTCAGATCGGTCTGCAGGTTCCCAATGCGTTTGTTCACGCACTTGAGGTGCTCGTTGCACCAACGCGTGAAGGTGTTCTGCTGGATTTTCTTCCACGGCGCGTCCTCCGCCAGGTCCTTCTCAGTTACCGGCATCCTGGCGGCGGAGAGTGCGCAACGCGCAGCTACTGGCGGGGACTGGCGTACGGAGGCCCAAGGGCCCGGGGAACTAGAACCAACGCGGAGCGGGAGCGGGGCTCGAACTCGCTGCTACTGGAGCCGCGGCCGGGACTACTCTGCCGCCGCCTGCCCCTGGCCGCGCGAGGCGTCTGGACCGGCGCCTGCGCACTGAGCCGACCCGCCCTAGAGGCCCCGCCCAGTCCCAGCCCTTCCGCGGGAGTTCCCGGGCCACGCTCGCCCCCTACGGGCGTAAACGTGCACTGCACCCGCAGTGTCCAAGGCGTCCCGGGACCCCGTGCTCTGTGCTCGCCACCTAAGCAAAAGGAAGGCAGTGGGGAGACTTTGGTTTAAGGAAAAGGTCATGCATCCGGTCCTGGTCGTGGACCCGGTCCCGGAGTAGGAGACATGCAAGAGTAAGACCCGATGGACGGGGGCGGTGGCGGCGTGGGTCATGGGGCTGGGGAGGAAGGCGGGGAATACTTGATCACCTATAGGTTTAATGAGGATTTTTATGGAGCTCCTGCTGTGTGCCAGACACGGTGTTCAGCACAGGAGGACACCATGAAGGAATGGACTTTTTACTCTTCATATTAATTAAACTCATTTGAATTACACTATTATCATTTGAAGCATTGAGTGCCTACTGTGTGCGAGGGCCTCTTAGTACCTGAGAACTAATATAAATAAGACAAACTTATTCCTAGACCTTGAGGAATTGCTAGAGTAATGGGAGAGAAAAATACAAATCAGTATCATAAACAGCTTAGTAATAGTAACAGAAACGAAGAACAGGGTCACCTGGCTGCCAATAGAAAATGTGACTCTCGATCTCAGGGTTGTGAGTTGGAGCCCCATAGGTGTATAGATTACTTAAAAATAAAATCTTTAAAAAACCAAAACAATAATTTATACAGTGTATATCAGTCTCCCAATGCTGCTGTAACAAATTGCCAAAACTTTGCCTTTAAAAAAAAAATCACAAATTTATTATCTCACCGCACTGCAGCTTAGATGTCCCTCATGGTTTCACTGAGCTAAACTCAAGGTGTTGGCAGGATGCATTCCTTTCTGCCGGCTCTAGGGAAGAATCCATTTCCTTGCCTTCTCCAACTTCTAGAAACTTCCCGCATTCCTTGGCTGTGACCTCTTCCTCCATCTTCAAAGCCAGCAACATCAGGATGAGTCTTTCTTATGCTGTCATCTCTCTTGTTCTCTATACTCACATCTTCCTCTCTTTTTCTCTCTCTTTTTTGGTAGGCTCCACACCCAGCATGGAGCCCAGTTCGGGGCTTGAACTCAGCACCCTGAGATCAAAGCTTGGGCTGAGATCAGGAGTCAGATACTTAACCAAATGAGCCACGCAGGTGCTTCCTCCTCTGTTTTAAGGACGCTTGTGATTATCTGGCCCAGTTGGTTAATCCAGGTTGTTTTTAAAACAACTGATTAGGGGTGCCTGTATGACTCAGTGGGTTAAAGCCTCTGCCTTCAGCTCAGGTCATGAAGCTGGGATTGAGGGTCCTGGGATTGAGACCCGCATCGGGCTCTCTGCTCAGCGAGGAACCTGCTTCCCCCTCTCTCTGCCTGCCTCTCTGCCTACAAGTGATCTCTTTCTCTGTGTCAAGTAAATAAATAAAATCTTTTTTTAAAAAAAAATGATTAGCATTCTTAATCTCTTCTGCAACCTTAATTCCCCTTTGCCATGTAAGATAACATTGACAGTTTCTGGAAATTAGGATTTGAACATCTTTAGGGACTGTTCTGCTGCCTACCAACACCATATATTGAGTACCCGCTGTATACTCATGTAAGCCCTGTGCTAGGTGCTGGGATATGGCAGGAACCCAGGCCAGACCTCTTCTGGCAAGAGCTGAGTAATTATAAAAGTAGCAGCTAGCGTTTCCTAAGTACCTGCTCTGTTCCTGTGCCAAGAGCTTTGCTAAACAGTTCCTTTGCAATCGGCCCAGTTTGACAAGAGTTAACTGAGAGGTGAAGTGACTTCCCAAAGGCACACAGTACAGACAGAACTGGAACCTAGGTGTTTATGTGCACAGAGTGTCCTCCACCCAAGAAGGGACACATACCCTAGGCTTAGAGAGGGTCTTCCTGGGGGATAGGAGTTGGGCAGGATGGAGTTACACCCCCTGGGAGAGGGAGAGGGTTGCGCAGGAGTAGCCGGCAGATCTGTGGTTGTAACATTTATACAAAGAAGTCATTTGCATATACCACTGAAGTGCTTTATTCAGACAGATTGGCTTACTCATTGTAAAACAGCCTGGGGGAGTAGGGATGGGGGGGGGGGCATGTGTTACCTGGCCCTGGCCCATAATAGGCATGCAATAACTACAGGAAGGACCATTCCACTCCTTAGCGATTAAGTGAAGAGATTTGCTAGAGGTCAGGTAGTAAGGACCAGACAAAGCTGGACTTGAACCCGGTTCTAACTCAAGTCTGTACTATATCTAAGGGATCCCGGAGAACCCCGTTCTCAAGTCTGGATTTTGCCTTTGTCCACACCCTCTGAACAGCAGATACACCTGAGGCCCTGTCGGTAACCTTTGCCTCCCCCCATGCCCCGAGGCTCCTGGTTCCTCATGCTTTTTCCACCTAAACTCATCCATCACAACTTATCAACAGGGTGTCTCAGGTGTCTCACTCCCCGAGGGACCTCCTCCCTGCCAGGTGAGACAGCTGCGAGCTGACTGCCCCCTTTCTTATGTAATTGTTTTCGTCAGGTCTTGACACAAATAACAAAATAATTCTGTGTGTAAATATCTAGCTCATTTCACCCAGGACTGAGAAACCCCTGTGTTTTAGGACGAGTCCTATGATTCTCTCTACCCAATCAGACAACACTTGAGAGTTTTCCAGGGAGCAATTCATTGGGGGGTGGGGGGGTGGGGTACTCAGCAGTCACCGTGGAGGTAGGGGGTCACCAGCCTCAGAAACAAGGAGAAGAAGGGGACGAAGTCTTCAGATCAGTGATTGTTAAAGGATGAAGGCCGAACCACTCAGGTAGGCATTTCCGCGGGATGGTGTCTTAACCAACACAAACATTCCAGTTTTGCCTGACAAGGCCTTCACTTAAGAAATACCCACTCCCTGTTTTCTAAATTCTGTCCTGGGCGTCTCTGATTTCTTGGAAGAACTGCCCCAGGTGGGCAGTTCCCAAACCCAGGCTTTGGGAGTGAATTTTGGCTGTTCTGGCTTTGCGATCTTGAGCAAATAACATCCACAAGCTTCAGGCTTCTCCTTTAGGTGATAAATGGAGATAGCACGTCTCTTCGGAGGGTTTTTACATAACACAAGCAAAACCAGCATAGTGCCTGGCACGCAAGAAGCATTCTATAAATGTAATTAGAAACCAGGCAAAATGAATGGACTTCCCAACCAGTCCCTGAAAAATCTGGAACGAGCAGCATTTTCCCTAGCAGACTCTAGCCTGGCTGTGGAAGGAACTGTGGCTCCCTTCCATGTCTGTTACAGAAGTTGACAGCAGTCTGCTGCTGCCCTGAGAGATCTCGGTAAGAATCAGCTGACACACAAGCAAATACCAGCAGAGCGGGTCAGTGTGGGTAAGGCTGGACCGCAGCAGGTGCACAGACATCCACAAGGAATCGACCGGCTGAACGTGAGCATGAACACTGGGTAGAAGTCCCAAGTACCATGAGCCTACTTCTCAAAGTCATATGAGTTGCCAAATCAGTGGGATTGGAAAGGGGTTCTTCTTTCCAAGCAACTGTGAGAAAGTTTACCTGATCACCTCAATGCCTTTGCTCAAACAGTTCCCTCTGTCTAGAATATCATCGCCTCTGCTCTCCAATTTGGGAACCCCACCCCCAGCCTTCAGTCCCCTCATTCTCACAGCCCATGCGGTCACACCATTGATTTTTATTCTAAGCTTTCTTTGCCGTGTTTTGTGCCAGTTGCTGAAGGATGGCATCTGTCACCTCTGTCCCCTGGCAGGATGTAGGCTGGGGTTTAAGACCTAATAGAGTCTATACAGTCCAATGAAGATATAATGAGAGCCACACTATGATCTCTAATTTTCTAGTAATGCTTAACAGTTACTAATTAAATGTCACTTAAAAAGAAACAGGTGAGGGGTGCCTGGGTGGCTCAGTCATTAAGTGTCTGCCTTCGGCTCAGGTTGTGATCACAAGCGGGACAGGGAGAGGGAGAGAGAGAATCTGAAGCAGACCCCCTGCTAAGCACAGAGCCTGATGCTGGGATTGATCCACAACCCTGAGATCATGACCCAAGCTGAAACCAAGAGTCAGAGGGTCAGCTGAGCACACCTCCCAGGTGCCTCACTTACAGCAGGTCTGAATTCACACTAGGCACATTGCCAGTGCTCAAGAGCTGCCTTGGGCTACTTACTGAGAGTTACCAGATTGGACAATGCAGATATAGAGAGATACTTCATATGAAAGAAACCCACTAATACACGGGAGACCCGTAACACTCTTACCAGGGTCCTGACCTTAGGACCTCACCCTCTATGTGAAACCCACCTCGACATTTCAGGAAGCCCAGCTCTGTGAAAGGGGTCCCAGGTGAACCTGCACTCTGGGCTTTC
Organism: Mustela erminea; assembly: GCF_009829155.1. NCBI lineage: Eukaryota > Metazoa > Chordata > Mammalia > Carnivora > Mustelidae > Mustela > Mustela erminea. The sequence goes on along the minus strand of NC_045614.1, from coordinate 26,662,173 downwards.
TTGGCATCCTGGGGTCCCCAGCTATGGTAGCATGTCAGGATATTACTAAGAGCAAACATAGTAAAATAATCAATAATAACAAAAACTTCCATTTCCTGAGTGCTGCCATTTCCTCATTTAATCATCAGAACAACCCCAGGTGATGTTACTATGTATTTATTTATTTATTTATTTATTTTTAGATTTTATTTGTTTATTTGACAGGGAGAGAGCACAAGCAGAGGGAACAGCAATTGGAAAGAGAGAGACACAGTCTCTCCTTTGAGCAGGGAGCCTGATGCGGGGCTTGATCCCAGGACCCCAGGATCATGACCTGAGCTACAGGCAGATGCTTAAGCGACTGAGCCACTCAGGCACCCCTATTAATTATTTTATTTTATTTATTTGAGAGAATGAGAGAGAGAGAGGAAGAGATCGCACAAGCAGGGGGAGGGGCAGGGGCAGAGGGAGAAGCAGACTCCCTGCTGAGTGCAGAGCCCAAAGCAGGACTCGATCCTGCGACCCTGAGATCCTGAGATCAGGACCGCAGCTGAAAGCAGATGCTTAAATGACTGAGCCACCCAGGTGCCCCACAAGTGATGATGTTATTTCCATTTTATAGGTAAGGAAAGGAGCTGAGAAGAATAATCCTATGCCTAAGGTCACAGAGTGACAGACTAGATCTTCAGGAAGGGCTAAGAAGGCAAAAGTCAGGACTGAGTGCAGGGGACTGGGGCTGCCCCTGACTTTGTTTCCTTGTCTGTAACCTACATTAACCATACGCCTCGGAGGATGGGATGTTCTGATGGATGAGAAGCCATGGGTAAAGCACTTAGCATGTACCTGTGAGAGAACCACTGCTATTATTACCATGATTATTGTATGATAATGTCATGATAGTGCCGTGATTATGGTACCAGCGGACATCAAAGAGCAGAGACTGAAAGTTTTCGAAGGGAACAGAGATGGAGAACTAGGACTTGCGAAATGAACCCCTCCTCCCCAGTTGCATCTTTGCCCCAGGGTGGGGGCTTTCTCAGTTGTAATTTTACACCCGATGTCCACACCCTGCTGGAAAGAAGGAGAAAGAAACCCTAACTGAGAGTATTTGCTCTGCCTCCAAAGAGGAGTTTTTTCAGCAGCAGCTGGAGAGATGGGAAGGCTGCAGAGATCCTGGGTCCATGGTGGTGGAGGTGGGGTCCTAGGGGAGCAGGTCTTCCCCCCACAAGAGGTGCCAAGGATCAATTTGAAGGATCAGTTTGAAGGATCAGCCAGCTCTGACCTGAAGTAAGGTGGGGGTGCTGGTAGGCAGGCTGCTCGGAGAAGGCACCCCGCTCTCACACTCACCCACCCACTAAGGAGGAGCCCAGAATGGACAGAGTGTTCGTGAAAGCCGGTCTTTCCCGGACTCACACCCTGGGCCCCATGACTGATTTTATCGACTTCCTCTCCTTGGATCCTACAGGTGCAGCGCTCCCTGGAGTGCCCAAGCCTCCCCTGTCTGAGAGTTATCTTTTTGGATCTTTGCAAGAACTCTGTGAGCTTGGTGCTATTATTATCATCCCCGTGTTCCAAACAGGGAAACCGAGGCTGCAAAAGAAGATCGGATCACTTGCTCAGGTCCCTTTGGTATTCGGTGCCAGAGTCTGGATTCAAACCCCGGTTTAGCCAGCTCCAGAGTTCAGTTCCGAGTCTGAGCTCTCAGTCCCTCGGAGGCCACAGCCCTGACTGCCAGAAGCAGTTTGCCTCCCGCTGGTAAAGGAATGAAGGCGGTGACCACCATTCACTGGACATCTGGGTGTTCATTCTGCAGTGGCCTGGATTCTCTCTCTCTGAGACTTCCAGCCCAAGGCGGACCTCACCCGGAGCATGCCCCACCCCCACCCCACTTGCTACAATCACAAAAAAAAAAAAAAATTCGCAAATGACTGGGCTCTCTTCCTTCACCTAGTTTGGCCAGCTTCTTTGGAAGATTTATGTGTGGGTCTGGTTTGTTTTTTTTAAAAGTGCAGACAAATGGCCAGAGAGCGCTTTTCTGCTAAAGAAAACCCTGTCTCGCCACTGCTCACCTGGCAAACCTAGACCGCCTTCCAGCTGGAACAGAACGGCCTTTGTCGTCGGCAGGACAGCTGACAAAGCCGTTTCCATTCTTATCTGGTGGACTCTTCTCTCCCCCAGTTCCCTGCACACCAGGATTAAAATTCTGACTCTCAGAGCACTCAAGGACAGGGACCGTTTATCTTCATACCCAGGGTTTAAACGTTTGTGACCGGTCACTGAATTGCCAGGGAGGAGGGACCTGCTCACGGTCACAGATAGTGTCAGAGTTTCTGAGGGCTTCTGGCTGGGAAAGCCTAGTGCTAGGGCTCCTTTTGGATACTCAAGGATGTTTGTTGCAGCCCAAAGGTTGCTCACAGCTGGGTCCCTCACATGCATATAGACTTGCTTTGCAAAGTGTGGTCCCTCCAGCAGCTTGGTCAGCACCTGGGAATATGCCGAATCTCAGAGGCCACCCCGACCCACTGAATCACGACCTGCAGGTTAATGAGATCCCCCAAGGGGATTCACACGCTCATTACAGTCGCTAAGGACTGCATTACAGTTCGCCCATCAGACTACCTCGTACTTTTTACCGAAGGGTGTGATGGATCTCCCTAAGCTGATAGGAAAAGATCTCAATTGTATTGTTTAGTGGGGAAAAAGAAGAGCAAGTTCCAGACCAACGTGAACTCGTACAATTCAATCTGTTTATTTTTAAAATAAAAATAATACTACTGGGGCGCCTGGGTGGCTCAGTGGGTTAAGCCTCCACCTTCGGCTCAGGTCGTGATCCCGGGGTCCTGGGATCAAGCCCTGCATCGGGCTCTCTGCTCGGCAGGGAGCCTGCTCCCCCACCAACCCGCCCGCCTCTGCCTACTTGTGATCTCTGTCTGTCAAATAAATAAATAAAATCTTAAAAAATAATAATAACAGTACTATGTGTTAATATATGCATGGAGCTGATGAGCCCAGGCAGCCCGGCAAGGTACCAGTCTTGAAGGGGAGCCCAAGTCGCACGGGCCTAGAGCAAAACATGGTTCCAGTTAATTCCTGTTTTCACCCAGGACTGCCCTCCTATAATCAGTGGTCAGGGAGAAACAGCATCCTCTGCGGGAAATTGGAACACTCTATTCAACACTAGGGGCAACTCTTGACTGTGCCACTAAGCCAGAGTCCAGCCAGGTGACAGTTCTCCCAGGTCCTTGGTCATGTCAGCTTATCCTTGGTCAGAGCCACGTGCTGCCTTGAGACCTTGCAGTTTGTGACTATGTCACTTGAATAATGTGCCATTTATAGTTTTTATTTTTATTCTATTTTTATTTATTTTTTTAAGATTTTATTTATTTATTTGACAGACAGAGACGACAAGTAGGCAGAGAGGCAGGCAGAGACAGAGGAGGAAGCAGGCTCCCCGCTGAGCAGAGAGCCCGACACAGGACTCGATCCCAGGACCCTGGGACCAATCATGACCTGAGCGGAAAGCAGAGGCTTTAACCCACTGAGCCACCCAGGCGCCCCTATAGTTTTTATTTTTTAAAGAGATTTTATTTATTTATTTGGGGGAGAGAGGGAGAAGCAGACTCTCCGCTGAGCAGAGAGTCTGACATGGAGCTCAATCCCGGGACCCTGAGATCATGACCTGAGCTGAAGGCAGATGCCTAATGGCTGAGCCACCCAAGCACCCCTCATGTGCCCTTTAATACAGGCACCAAGGAGCAGACTGCTTCGACAGCTACAATTCCAGGATCATTCCAAATAAGTTTAAAAGGTCGGGTTTCATTCTCTGTGTGTAATAAATCCTTTATTTTGAAAAGAAAGAGGAATGATCTATTTTATTAACAGAAAAATTGGTTTCTCCACATCCTGCCTCAGTAAATTTTGGACAACTGTTTTTAAAATATCAAGTTGACAGGATGCCAGATGATTGGCCCGCCCAGGGCACCTCTGTGTCTCAGCTGGATTCCGTATGTGGATAAAGAAAACACAGAGCCCTGGAAGGATTTATAGGGAACAGTTAACCAGGCAATCACTAGGAGGTGGTATTATAAGAACTTTTACTTTCTGCCTGAAAGGATTTTCTTTCTACCTTAAATGCGTCTCTCATGTTTTGAGACAGACATTATTGGTGGGAATGTAAAATGGCACAACCCACTTTGGAAAGGAGTTGCTTTAAAAAGTTAAACCTATACCAACCATATGATCCAGGCTTTCCATGCCTAGGTAATTAACCAAGGGGAGTAAAAGCCTGTGTCTGTAAAAAGACTTGTACTTGAATGTTCATGGGTACCAGCTTTATTTACCCAAAACTTGACACAACCCAAAGGTCCATTAACAGGTGAATGGATGAACTCAGTGCCCTGCATCTGTACAATGGACCTGGTAGCGCTGGGCAGTAAAAAGGAAGGACGTACAGATATCCCTAACAACATAGCTGAATCTCAAAAGAATTAGGCTAAGTGAAAGGAGCCAGATGGAAAAAGAATACATACCGTGTGATTCCACTTCTATAAAAGTCTAGAAAATGCAAACACATAGAATGACGGAGAGCAGGTCGGTGTGTGCCTGGCTGTTGGGGGTAGGTGAGGAGAGAAGGGAGGGACAGATTACAAAAGGGAACGAGGAAACCTTTAGGCGTGATCCAAAGCCTCCCCGTTTTGATTGTAGGCATAGTTTCATTAATGTGTATGTGCATGTGTGTATATGTAGAAGGGGAGGTATAAACACATCAAATCGTAAACTCCAAATATGTGCGGTTTACTGTTAAAAAAGAAAAAGAAAGAGGGGCGCCGGGGTAGCTCAGTGGGTTAAAGCCTCTGCCTTCAGCTCAGGTCATGGTCTCAGGGTCCTGGGATCAGGCCCTGCATTGGACTTTCGGCTCAGCGGGGAGCCTGCTTCCTCCTCTCTCCCTCTCTGCCTGCCTCTCCGCCTACTTGTGATCTCTGTCAAATAAATAAATAAAATCTTTTTTAAAAAAAGAGAAAGAAAGGAAGGAAGGGACGCCTGAGTGACTTAGTTGGTTAACCTTTGGCTCAGGTCAGGATCCCAGGGTCCTGGCACCGGGCTCCCTGCTCAGCTGGGAGCCTGCTTCTCCCTCTGCCCCTCCCCCTGCCCATGCTTTTTCCCTCTCTGTCTCTGACAAATGAATAAATAAACAAAATCTTAAAAACAAAAAAAAGAGGAAGATAAAGAAAAGACAAAGAGGGGTACCTGGGTGGCTCAGTCCGTTAAGCATTGGCCTTTGGCTCATGCAGAAGTCCCTGCTCAGGGGCGCCTGGGTGGCTCAGTGGGTTAAGCCGCTGCCTTCGGCTCAGGTCATGATCTCAGGGTCCTGGGATCGAGTCCCGCATCGGGCTCTCTGCTCAACGGGGAGCCTGCTTCCTCCTCTCTCTCTCTGCCTGCCTCTCTGCCTACTTGTAATCTCTCTCTGTCAAATAAATAAATAAAATCTTAAAAAAAAAAAAAGGGGGGGTCCCTGCTCAGCAGGGAGTCTGCTTCTCCCTCTCCTTCTGCCTCTCCCCACCCCTCCCCCACGCATGCTCTCTCTCTCTCTCTCTCTCTCTCTCAAATAAATAAATAAAATCCTAAAAAAAAAAAAAAAAAAGAAAAAAAAAGAAAGAAGAGAGAGAAAGAAAAGGACAGAAAAGAAAAGTCTTTTACTTTTGGGGGCAGAAAAAAGCAGTAAGGATACATTTGAAGGCACACCCACATAAAAATATGTGCTTTGACTACGTAACATGTTTGTCTCCTAAATCTAGTCTCCCCTGCCCATCACTGCAGAGAGTAACTGCAGTGAACGTGCTCTTGTATTCAACGTTAAGAGGATCTGTTCCTTTCTCTCCCCCGTGTCCCCCACCAAGCGTGAACTAGGTGGGATCCTGCTGAAATGCAGTCAGATAAGATTTCCTCATCACCCTTGCGCCATGATGGCCAGAGCTGCTCCCTGTGGAGGTTACAGGCTGTGAGGAATGTGATGATGTGTTTACTTTGGAGCAGACTTTGGACCGTAAATACACTCTCTGCTCTGACCAAAATCAGCTCCTGATAGGAGATAGGCTCTTCCAAAATAGCTGGAGGTCAGTCCTCCCTCCAGAGGCCCTGGGTAGGTCTTTAATTGAAGGGAGGGAAGGGTTTAGAGCTCACGCAGAGCATTTTTCCTCGGTATCCCGAGAGTCTAAACTGGGAACACTGTTGACTACAGAAACCCATAGAGAAGTACATGAGGACAGTTAGGACGTGATTGGCTGGGCTTTATGAGGTCTCAGAGGGGCCCCTGTTCTCTAGGAGTGGGAGGTTTGCACCTTTGCTGGCCTAGACGCTGACCAGCCATGTGACCCCAAGTTGGTTAGGACCAGAGGGAATCCACTGGAGCCTCCAGAATGCAAAACTTATCCAGTAACAACAACAATAATCACAACAGTAACTGTCCCATGTACCGAGCAAGGGTTTTATGTCTGTCGCCACATGTAATCCTCACACACTCTGTGAGACAGGAGCACCCTGACTCCAGAGCCTAACTCTGAACGACCGTGCCCTACTGCCTTCCAGGAAGCTATGGGACGTCCCAGCATGGCTCAGATTCTCAACTCAGATACAGGTTCAAGTCCCCATTCCGCCGTTGAAAAGCTGTGTGGGAACAACAGTAATAGCCCCCTCACCCGGCTGTTCTGTTGGGCTTACGAAATAATGTAGGTAACATGGACTGCGCATACAGCAGCTGATCGAGACATGGTAGCTATTGGGTCCCCTGGCTGGCTCAGTCAGTAGAGCATGAAACTCTTGATCTCAGGGTTGTAAGTTCGAGCCCCACATTTGGTGTGAAGCCTATTTAAAAAAAAAAAGAAAGAGAGAAAGAAAAAGCCTATTTAAAAAAAAAAAAAAGAAGTGTATTTATTACATACTTCCTGTTCATTATTAGCATCATCATCGTGCAGAAAGATCTTCCAGAAAAACTTCCCCTCATTTGATCCTCCTGAGTCTTACCTGTGGACATTCACATGGTTCACTCCTTCATGTCCTCAAATCCGTACTCAAGTCCTGCTGTGAGGCCTTCCCTGGCCCGCCATGTAAACGGAAACTCCCTCATCTCTCCCTCGGCAACTCCCCAACCTCCTTTTCTGCCTTATTCTCCTTCATACGTATCACCTTTGAGCATAAAGTGTATCACCCACATACACTATATATAACTTATTTATTTTGTTTATATTCTTTCCAAATAATTCATGAGGACACCGCTGTCTAGAAAGCGCCTGGCACGGGCCAGGTGCTCAGTAAATATTTGATGTTGAGTGAATGGATGAACCCTTGCTGGAGGTTTCAAGTTGGAGTTCAGGTTCTGCTTCTCTTCAGTCTTATAACATTAATCAAGGAATTCAGCTTCCTGGAGCCTCCTTTTCCTCAGCGGCTGAAAAAGAGCCATAGCACCTGTGCTCCTCAGGGCACTGGCAGAGCCTAAGGGAAGGGCAAGGCCCTGTGTGGGAAAGAATCAGCTCCAAAGACTCCAGAAACACTGACCGAGCATCGGCTCCACATGAGGCAGGATGCCAGGCTCTGGGGGGTGCAGACATGCCGCTGGAAGCCCCAACAAATACTTAGGTATTTGTAACAAATATATACAGCCTAACGGCGGGAAGGGCTCCGTCTGTAGCAACCACCCATCAAGCTAAGTACTTTGCCTTAATTGTCTCAGGTAATGCTCTGAGCTGAGTACCACCACCAGCCTCGTTTTAGAGACAAGGAAACTGCAACAAGAAATTAAGTAACAGGACACCTGAGTGGCTCAGTTGGTTGAGTGACTGCCTTCGGCTCAGGTCATGATCCCGGAGTCCTGGGATCGAGTCCCACAATCAGGCTCCCAGCTCCATGGGGAGTCTGCTTCTCCCTCTGACCTCCTCGTCTCTCATGCTCTCTCACTCTGTCTCTCTGTCTCAAATAAATAAATACATAAAATCTTAAAAAAAAAAGAAAGAAAGAAATTAAGAAACAAGGGCTTGTTCCACACCTAGATATACACCCAAGAGAGACAAAAATGTGCACACGGTGACTTGCGGCGAATTGTATAGCAACATGATTCCTTCAAGCCGAAAGGCAGAAGCAAGGCAGATGTCCACTATTAGACAAGCGGATAAACAAAACGTGGCACATCCGTACGATGGAATAGAATTCAGCCATAAACAGGCGCGAAGTACGGACACGTGCCTCCGCTTGGCTGAACCCCGAGAGCACCTACAGTGAAGGAAGCTAGACACAAAAGTTACATCCTCTACGGACGACTGTGTGTGATGCGGCCGGAGCGGGCACATCCCCAGACGGAAAGGAGATCAGCGGTTGCCAGGGAAGGACTGGGGCGGCTGGGCATGTCGCTGCTTAACAGGCCTGGGGTGTATGGTGATGCGATGAAAAATTTTTGCACAACACTGTTAACATCCTAAACACCACTGAATGGTGTGCTTTAAAATGGTTCGATGCATGGGGTGTGGTTGTCACCTCGAGGCAAAAAGAAACAAGGACTGGGTCCAGGCTGACCGAGGACCAGCGCCCAGCCATGCCCCAGAGCCTGCGATCCACCGTAACCACGGCAGATGTCGAATCCAGCACTGTATCTTCCAGTTCTGGGGCTTCCACTGGATTCTTTTTTTATAGTTTCCAGTTTTCTGCCGAAATTCCTGTTACACCATTTCCTGAATGCCTTCCTCCCAGTTATTTGAGTTGCGCCTCCAGCCTGGGGCGGTTAGCAAGGTACCATGACCACGAGCAGGGGAGGGGGTTCGTGCACTCTGATTTTTTCTTTTTTTAAAGATTTTATTTTTATTTATTTATTTGACAGGCAGAGATCACAAGTAGACAGAGAGGCAGGCAGAGAGAGAGGGACGCAGGCTCCCAGCTGAGCAGAGAGCCGGATGCAGGGCTCGATCCCAGGACCCTGAGATCATGGCCTAAGCCGAAGGCACAGGCTTAACCTGCTGAGCCACCCAGGGGCCCCTACTCTGATTTTTGTGGCCTCTGCCTGCTTTTCAGCCTCCTACCTGCCCTAATCAGCACAAGCTTGAGGGCTCAAGGGGAAGAGCAACTCCCCATCTCAGATGCCTCTTCCTGGGCCTTTTCTAGGTGCTCCTGATGGGAAGGTTGACCTGATACTACTCACCTGCCAGGGGGACAAGCAGGAAGCATGGGAGCCCCACCCCCACACACCTCTTCCCCTGCTCCCTTCTGCCAACAAGGATACAGACTTCAAAATTAGGGGTGCCTGGGCGGCTCAGTCAGTTAAGCATCTGACTCTTGATTTCAGCTCAGGCCATGATCTCAGGGTCATGAGATCAAGCCCCACGTCAGGCTCTACGCTGGGTGTGGAGCCTGCTTAAGTTTCTCTCTTCCTCTCCCTCTGCTCCTCACCTCCCCTTCCCCCTAAAAGAAAAGAAAAGCTCAGTGAAATCATGGTTTTCAAAGTTTTGTCATTTATTTACTTATTTGGGGGCTTTTTCTATTTCATTCTAAGACATACAACACAATCTGATTTCCAAAAGAAAAAAAATGACATGAGCTGCTATTTATTGAGTACTTCTGAAGGGCTTACTGTTTTAAGCATTTTACATGTATTAACTTACTTAGTTCTTACAAAAAGGCGAAGAGCATGTGTTGCCATCTCCACTGCCATAGGTGAAGGAACCAAGGCCCCGAGAGGTAAAGATATTGGCCCAAGGACACCCAGCTTCTGCCACATGGAGCAAAGACACAAACCGAGGAGTTGCCAAACATTCTTTATGAGTGAGGAATGAGTAATTGCAATGAATTAGAGTATCTAGACTTGAGAGGGCAAGGAAGCCAGAAAAAATGAGGACACCAGATGGAAAATGGCTAAGGGAGAGGAAGCAATGTTTGGGGGGCAAGAACAGAATTCTTTTCAGGGGGCTTGAGCTTTGAGGACGAGTAACTGGACCTCCGGGGCCTCAGGATCTTCATCTGTAAAATGGGACTGATAAAGGCACTGACCCCTGGCCTGTTCCTAGGACTCTTGCACTCAGTCCCTTTCCCTGCTTCTCTCTCTCAGTGAGGCAGGCGAGCTTCCCTGTTGGGGAGGTTTGAGTCAGGGAGAGGAACACAGGGATTCAGCTTCCGGGTGGGGTCACTCCTGCCTTGAGTGGATCCTATCATCCTCCTTTGGAAGGAACCTTGGACGTGGTTGCCAGGGCCTGCAGGTGGGGAGAACAGAGAGCGTGCTTTCCCCGGCCCTACGGGCCCACAGGGAAGGGAGGCCCTTAATACAAAATCACCCCCAAACCTAAAGAGAGTACCAGAGCCCTCAATATTCAGTTAGTTGGTCAACGTGTGTTCACTGAGCAACATCTATCAGTCAGGACTCTCCCGGTGGCCAGCGGCAGAAACTCAGCTGAAACTCCTAAAGGAAAAAGGAGAATTGACAGGACGCTGTAAGCAGACAGTGCAAGGTGGGGAGGGAGGTTCAGGCATGTCTGGACTCAGGGCCCTATTGACCCCACCATGATCTGCCTCCCTCTGTGAAGGGCCCCGCTTTTCCCTCTGTCGGCTTTCTTCTCAGGCAGGCCCACCCACATGGTGATAAAGATGCCCCCCAGCCATCTAGGCTGACCTGCTTTCCCAGAACTTCTAGCCAAAGTCCAGGGCTGAAGCTAGCTCACTCTGGTAACTGCATCCCAATCCCGGGATTTGGGCCTCACACTGGCCGGCCCTGGACTGCATGCTCTCCCCGCGTGAGCCCTTGCTATAAAGAGGTGTAAACAGATTTACTGAGCCCTTCCTCTGCGAGGGACACTGTTCCAGGAGCTCCACAGGTATTTAAACCTCCCAGAACCCCTTGAGGTCAGTAATTATGTGTCATCGCCATCAGGCAGGTGAGGAAACAGCACAGAGAAGTCAAGTGACTTGCCCTGATCGCACAGCTGGGAGCTAGCAAGGCTGAACGTCACACGCATGCATCACAGAGCCGGTTCTCTCGGCCTCTGCACCACACGGTGTCTGCCGTTTCTCCCTCCACCCTAGTATTCTGTCCAGATTGAATCACTTCAGTTCCTCAAATGGCTGAGCCTTCCCCTGCCTCCTGGCCTTCGCACGCACGGCTTCCTCTGTCTGGCCCCATCCTGTCCTTTCCCTCCTGGTGAATTTCTACTCACCCTCCCGCCTCTGCTGAAACAGCTTGTGCTTAGGGCATCGTCCTGACCCCTCACACTGAATAGGGCCCTTCGCTGTCCCCCTCCAGGTGTCCCCTGTGAGAGGTCACTCTTGCCTGCATCTTGACGATGTCCCTTGCCAGGTGACAGCCCCATGAGATGGCTTAGGCACTGCTGTCGCCAGGAACGTGCCACAGCTGGGCAGCAGTGGGAGATGCGCTGTGTCCCCCAGCGGTTCTAACAATGCCCTCCAAAAGCAGAGGCTTAACAGAGCACAAATGTGTTCTCTGTTGGTTCCGAAAGCCAGAAATCCAAAATCAGTTTTGCTGAGCTAAGACCTGGCTCCTTCTGGAGGCTCTAGGGTAGAATCGGTTTCCTTGCCTTTCCCAGAGTCCAGAGGCCACCAGCAGCCCTCGGCTCCCAGGCCTGTCTTCCATCCCCAAAGACAGCAGTGCTGCACTCCAAAGCTCTTTCTGTCCCTCTGTGTCGTCATATCATCTATCCGAAAGGATACCCTCTTATGAGGACTGTTGTGATTGCATCGGGCCCACTTAGATAGTCCAGGATAATCTCTCCACTTAGATAATCCAGGATAACCTCTCCATCTCAAGATCCTTCACTTAATTACATCTGCACAGCCTCTTTTGCCAGAGAAAGTAATAGTCACAGGTTCTCGGTGGTGACGTGGAGAGGGTCTCCTATCGGGCCTAGCACAGGGATGAAGGGTCAGGGCTTGAGGCCTGGGGGCCTGCTCTTGAACCAGAGGATGGTTCAACCTCCAACTTGCGGTGTGACCAAGGGATTGAACCTCCCTGTGCCAGGGGGCAGGCGGTGAGCACTCTGAGGAACTGAGAGCACTTCAGGCTGGAGGACGGGTCATTTGGCATCAAGCCTCAGCTCTGAGTCAGTTTCTGTGTCTGTGGAATGGAGAGGATACCAGTCCCTTCCACACAGCCCTTCCTCACAGCCCTGGCTGTCATGGGATTAAATGAGTCAAGACATGGGAAGTACTGAGCAGGGTGCTTGGCACAGAGAAAGTGCTGGATAAACTCTGGCAGTTAACTGCTATCTTCATTAGGTTTCCGCAGAAGCAGACTCAGAATTTTTTTTTTTAAGATTTTATTTATTTATTTGATAGAGAGGCAGCAAGAGAGGGAACACAAGCATGGGGAGTGGGAGAGGGAGAAGCAGGTTTCCCACTGAGCAGAGAGAGCCCCATGCAGGACTCGATCTCAGGATCCTGGAATCATGACCTGAGCTGAAGGCAGACGCTTAACAACTGAGCCACCCAGGTGCCCCACAGACTCAGAATTCAAACGCAAGGTATTCTTTCAGGAAATGATCCTGGGAAGCACGTGGAGGGGTGGGGGTTGTGGTGAGACAGGTAAGGAAGGAAGCCTCCCAAGGGCATGTTAATGAGGGGGTTGCCCCTGTGAGGGCTGAAGGGGGAGGGGCTGGGGGACAGGCCCTCAGTGTTGGGGGAGCGAGGCTGCTCCACTGTGGCTTCCCCGCCTACCCTGTGTGCAGGCAGAATGTAGGGTTGTCCTGACTAAATTTAGTCCTGACTTCATTCATGATAAGCACTCACCCAGCGACCAGGTGACTGGGGAGCAACTGGGCATCAGGACTGGCTCAGGCTGACGGGGTATGGGTGGACCCCAGTGTGTGGTACAGACATCACACGAGGTCGTCTCCACCAAGCCTGGGTCCTCACGACTGTCCACAAAGTGGCATTCCCCAGAAGAGTGTGGCTCCTTCTGCCTTGGAAGAGGACAGGCCAGGTCTGAGGCCTGAGCGTTTTGGGCCCCGCAGAGCAGTTAGGAGAGGCTCTTACTCACCATCATTTACTTTCTCCAAAATGCAGGTGTTGTCCAGGGCAGGCTGAAGTGTCAGCGCTAACAGATCTCCACAGTTCTGGGGGAGGTCTTGCCTGCACACGGCTGACAGGTGGGCTGGGCAGCCTGGGGCCCCAGAGGCTGACAGGAGGATGATGTCTGTGGGTGAATTCCCGGGGCACCCCTTGAGGCTGGAACACCAGTCAAGTCAGGCCCGGGTAGGGGTCAAATGGTGAGGGCAGGGAGGAAGATGACCTTCTGAAAGAGTATGGAGTCCTGGGTGGAGGGCAGGACTGTCGTGACTTGCTGAGGTCTCTCAGACGTGAATAATGCTCGGGTTACAGGGGTGGACACAGAAAAGAAAGTCGGAGGTGGGGGGGACACGTGGATGGCTCAGAGGGTTAAGCGTCTGCTTTCCGCTCCGGTCATAGTCCCGGAGTCCTGGGATTGAGTCCCACATCGGGGTCCCTGCTCCTTGGGGACCCTGCTTCTCCCTCCACCTCTGCCTCTCTCTCTGTCTCTCATGAATAAATAAAATCTTGAAAAAGAAAAAAAGAAAGTGGTGAGAAGTCTCAAGAGACAGGGCAAACCAGCCGATCTGTAGCAGCTGCTCTTTAATGCCCCAAATGCCCCTCCCCCCAGCGGTGAGGGAGGAAGGTCATCTCCCATTTCAGGGAACCAACAGTTACCTCATGGCAGAAGTTGGGCCCACGGGAAGATCGTTGGTGTGGACGTCAGACCCCACATCTTCCCAGCCCCCTCTCTGCCCTGAGCCCTGCAGGGGCCCAGCACATAGGAGGTGCCCAATTGCTCAGAGCCTGGGACTCAGGACGGACCTTGAGCTCATCTGAGATTCCAAAAAGAGGCCTTTTTTTTTTTTTTTTTGAGGTGCTTCTGCAACCCTAACACGGCACACCCCCACTCTCCAGGCTCCACCGTCTGTAGATATGACCTCATCTGTCCTCTGAAAGGTAGAAGAAGAACATTTAGTGTTACCTGTTAGTCTCCCTGATTTAAGAGAGCCTGTGGTCAAGGGTTGGAAGACTTGCATTCTGATTCCAGCGTGCCATTCACCAGCTATGTGACCTTGGGAAGTTACCTGACCTCTCTGAGCCCCCACGACCTTTCTCTCAGTGAACAATTGATTTGTTTTTTAAACACTCTTTAAAAACAAAAAAAGAAGATTTTATTTATTTATTTGAGAGAGAGAGAGTACACGAGCAGGGGGGAGGGGCAGACAGAGAGGAAGCAGCAGACACCCCACTGAGTGGGGAACCTGATGTGGGGCTCCATCCTAGGACCCCGAGATCATGACCTGAGCCAAAGGCAGATGGTTAACTGACTGAGCCACCCAGGTGCCCTGTTTTCTTTTTTTAAAGTAAAGTTTATTGGGCTTAAACTCCTCACCCCAAGGTCAAGAGTTGTATGCTCTAACAACTGAGCCAGCCAGACACCCCCTCAGTAAATGGTTGATTGGAGCAGTTTCCATCTGATAGAATTGTAACGACTAGACAAGTTGGTTCTTGTCCAACACTCAGTGGTGCCCAGCATACAGGAAACCTTCGGCTTCTCTACCTAATATTTAGTTCTGAAGCCCCTCGCTGTTTCTGCCCAGCACCCTGTATGTCCCACCAGAGCAAACCACCTTGCTTTAATGGATGATAACTTTCCGCTAACTTTTCAGACCCCTCCCTAGAAGCTCCCTGAGCCAAGAATTAATTCTATGTTGCTTGCTATTTTTCCCAGCACAGCACACAAATATTTTTAAAATGTTGATTTTGAAAGTATTCCTGTTTTACAGACCAGGAAGCTGCTGGTGGAGGGTTTCGGGGACATAGTCATGATTCCCCAGTAATGGGGGGAATCCAACATACAGAGTCCAGCCCGTGCCATCCTGTTCCATCCACAATTCTTGAGCGCCTTCTGTTTGTCAGGTCGTGGGGTAGGCATCAGAGAAAAAGAGAGAAAAGCAGCTCCCTCAGCCCTGTCCTTGAAGAGCTCACAGTCTCGTGGTGAGAATAAATTCATGAAAGTCTACAGTACACAGGGCATTACCTGTGGGGATTCTCCTGTTTAGTTCAAGCTGGGTCCCTACATTCTGGCACGTAGTTGGTGCTCAGGAAATAGTTGCTGAATCAGTGAATAAAATAAGACAAGGAAGTTACCTCAGGGAGTGGAGTAAGAGTCAGTGACAGGTGCTGGGCTATGACCTGGTGCAGGCCTCACGGTGAGTGTATCGCAGCCTCATTGGGTCCTCACAACACCCTACCTGGTCAGCACTGCTACCGCGCCCACTTCTGAGACAGCAAGAATAAAGCTCTGGGAGGTGCGGAGACCCCCTGAGGCCAGGGAGTTGTGGAGAAGCGTTTGAACTGGGACTGCCGTTGGAATCTGCAGCTGACATTGGCCTCAACTAAAGGTGAGACTTTTTAAATGGTGCTGAGATGAGTGTGGGCATTTCAGGGAGAGGAAACAGCATGGATGAAGTGTGGAAGGGAGAAAAAAATGGTCAGGGACTCCCGAGGGTTCTTTTTTGAGAGGAATGAGTGAGGAGATCAGCAGAGGCTGAAGAAAACAGCTTCAAAGACCAGGCAGAACAGCGTGGAGATTAAAAGTACAGGTTCTCGGGGGGCCGGGTAGCTCAGTCAACCGAGGTCCGCCGACTGATGACCAGGGAAAGAAAATCTGCATTGGACTATTATTCAGCCACAATAAGGAAAGACACCCTGCCATTTGTGACCTCATGGATGGACCTCGAAGGCATTATGCAATGTGAAATAAGTCAGAGAGAGAGAAATACTATGTGTTCTCGCCTATGCATGCAGTTGAACACAGCTGAACTCATAGAAATGGAAAGCAGACTGGTGGTTGTCGGGGGCTGGGGCGCGGAGGAAATGGGGAGACACACTTGTAGCTATGACATGAGTAAGTTTTGGGGATTTGGTGCACAGCATGGTGACTATCATTAACACTGCTGTATTATCTACTTGAAAGTTGTTAAAAGAGTAGATCTTCTAGGGGCGCCTGGATGGCTCAGTGGGTTAAGCCTTTGCCTTCAGCTCAGGTCAAGATCCCAGGGTCCTGGGATTGAGCCCCGCATCGGGCTCTCTGCTCGGCAGGGAGCCTGCTTCCCTCTCTCTCTCTGCCTCTCTGCCTACTTATGATCTCTCTCTCTCTCTCTCTGTCAAATAAATACATAAAATCTTAAAAAAAAAAAAAAGATTTTCAATGTCATCACCACAAAAAAAGAAAGAAATGGTACTTATGTGAGGGGACGGTAGTATTAAATCACCACAGGGGCGCCTGGGTGGCTCAGTGGGTTAAAGCCTCTGCCTTCGGCTCAGGTCGTGATCTCAGGATCTTGGGATCGAGCCCCGCATCCTGCTCTCTGCTCAGCAGGGAGCCTGCTTCCCTCTCTCTCTCTCTCTGCCTGCCTCTCTGCCTACTTGTGATCTCTGTCTGTCAAATAAATAAATAAAATCTTAAAAAAAAAAAAATCACCACAGCGTGGTAATCATTCCCCAGCACATACATGTATCAGATCAACCCATCATACACCTTAAACTTGCATATGTTGTATGTCAATAGCTCCATAAAGGTGTGGAAGAAAATGGTGTTCATAGTCCCTCCCTCACAGGGGCTACCGTGGGATGAAATGAGCTCCTGACCACCCAGCAACTGGTGCAAGGCCCAGACAGGGACAAGGGCATGGTAACCAGATCTGGTCTTGGTCTGTGGGCCTTTTCTTGTCCTCTTTACCTGAAGTGTCCTTTTTCTCTCCTCAGTCCCCCAGGCCTGGCTAACTCCCGCTGAGCTTGGTTGTCCCCACCTCCATGAAACAGCCGGGTGCCCCAGGCTGTCTTGGTCCCCTCTTCTGGGTCCTTGAAATACTCCAGGGTTTAGATGTTAGTTCCCCACACCGGTTCAGTTCCGGGTCAGAACGAGGAGGGGCACACGTCCATTCCAGCCCCAGCTGCATCCCCCTCCCTGGCCCAGGGTCAGCCACATAGTAAATGCTGAGTGGATACAGGGAACACATAGTGGTTAGGTGGATGGCTAGATAAATGGATGAATGGATAGATGACGGACGAATGAGCGAGCAGGTGCCTGGCTGAAGGGCAACCACGCTTCACCCTGCAGGCTGTGAGTAGTGGTGGGGGTGGGGCATCCCCAAATCTATGGCCTCGAGCCTGACCATTCAGGCCCAAAGAATCTACATCCTGTCCCTGCCCTGGGCAGGGTGTTTGCTCTACTCTTACTTCCACAATGCAATTAACTGCAACACCCTTAGTCCAGGGAGACAGATTCTAGAAAGTCAAACAGCCCTTCCCTCCCTGACCAGAAAGAGAGTGACGGGGTCTTGCCGTTACCCTGTGGCTGGCTTCGGGATCCTCGAGATTGTGTTCCCCCAAAGCTCATGGCCGCATCTTTTTATTTTTTTCTTACATAGAGAGCAAAACATCATACTCACAAGTCTTCTATTTTCTCTCAGGGCTTTCTAGCTTCCTGTGACCTCTTCCGAACTTTATCCCCCTGAAAAATAGCATCCACCCAACAGAAATCATATGTACTCTGCACTTGACATATTACTTTTCCGTGATACCAGATACTATTTATTTGTGTAACTGCTGGTGGCCGTGGCCAGGCCCTTGCTATACAGTAATGCAATTTACTTAGCCATCCGTCACGGTCAGACAAATGGCTGGTTTATGGGGTCTCGGTAGTCCAAGCAACGCTGCGGTAGGCTGCAGAACAGTGTGGCTCGTGTGAGACCTTTGTGTACATAGGTGGAGCGAAGTGTGTATATTGACTTGTCTGTGCATAAAATACTTCTGGAATGATTCGCAAGAAAATGGAGACATTGTTACTTCGGGGGACAGAGATGGGGAAGAGACTTTGCACCTACAGCCTTTGGCATCTTTTGCATTTTAAACCAGGAGTGTGATAATTTTTTTAAGACAATTAAATTCACATTTTAATAAAAATCAAGGTTTCCTCTTGGAAGCAGAGCCTAGTTCCGGCCCTCTTCCCCTCTAGGGTGGCATGGGTTTATTGATTCACTTCCAAAGAGCAGAGTTTGGAAGGTGAAACACAGCAACTTCACAGTGGAGGAGCCCAACGGACACCACCTTGACCTCAAGTTCAAGGTGAAGCTCACCGATGGTGTCCTGTGCATGTCACAGCCTCTTGATAGGATGTGGTAAGAAATCAACTCACCTCTGCAGAGTTCTAAAAACCTCTAGTTCTAGCCTAATGAGAAAACCACCAGATGAACCCCGATTGGGGGATATCCAATAGAACACCTGCCTGTCCTTCTCAGGATGATCCAGATACGAAAAGCATGGAGAAACTGACACGGACTAGACCGGAGACATGAGGACTAAGTGCCACGTGCTTCCCTAGACTGAGTCTTGGAACAGAAAGAGAACATTAATGGAAAAACCAGGGAAACCCAAATCACGTCTGGATTTTAGTTAACAGCAATGTGCCCACGTCAATTCTTGGTTTTGACAAATACACTACAGCAAAATAAGACATTAATAATGTGAGGGGTGCCTGAGTGGCTTAGTGGGTTAAGCCTCTGCCTTTGCCTCAGGTCATGGTCTCCGGGTCAGCCCCCGCATTGCATTCAGCTCTCTGCTCAGCGGGGAGCCTGCTTCCCCTCCTCTCTCTGCCTGCCTCTCTGCCTACTTGTGATCCCTGTCTGTCAAATAAACAAATTAAATCTTAAAAAAATAAGACATTAATAATGTGAGGAATAATGCTAATCTGATATTAATGTTATAAGATGTGAATACTGAGGGGAATAATGGGTAAGAGAACTCTCTGTATTATCTTTGTAACTTTTCTGTAAACCTAAAATGATTCCAAAATATGAAGTTCACTTAAAAAAATAAAGGTTTCCCACGTTCTCATGAGGAATAAAATAAAACAGGTGGCCCTACCCTAAGCCTTTTGGAAGAAAAGTTTGGGTGCCCCTTTTTCTCTTCTCTGTTTGGTGCAGGAGCTCTCGGTGGGCCGAGTCAGGGAGGAATGGGGACACTTCCCGGATGGAGATCCGATTCGGGTCTGGTGTTTGTCTGGGGTTGGGTGAGTCTGTTTTAACAGGAGAAATTGCTGTCACAACAATATAAATAAAATAAATTCCCTTGATGTTGAGGTTTGAATCATTTGTGCATTCAGATAGTGTCCAGGTTCTTTCTTTGGTGGAAATGGCTCCAGAAGGAGGGGGGTCTAGAGGCGAGAGTTTTGGGGTCACAGAGGCTAATGGCCAGCAAGGTGCCAGCCCTGGTGGGGAGTTTCTGAATCTCAGTCTGCCTAGCTATAAAATGGGACAACTTCTCTCTCTCAAAGAACATGTGAAAGCACTTTGCAAATGGTATGGTAGGTTCAAAAACAAGACCTCAAACCTTTCTACCGTGGGCCTAAGGGCAGGATGGATAATGAGTGGTTGAGGGTCGGGGAGGGTGTAATCCAGAGCAATCATCCTCAAGATCTGCTTCTGGGGTGGGGATGGGACCTCAGATTTCATGACAACCTGACATCTAGCCCATGTGAGGCACACATGAAGGGCCAGGGTCAGCTTCACGGGCATGCGGCCCATGCAGGTGACCAGGTGACAGGGTTCTGTGCTCAGAAGGGCCCAGGACTTAATTTAATGTTCTGCTGTCACCATCTTGAAATTCTTCGTAATTTCTGGACCAGGAGCCCTGCATTTTCACTTTATACCCAGGTGTTGCAAATTATGTCACCGGTCCTGCTGATGGCACTCACTCAGTGGGTACCTGCGTGTGAGGGCTGCAAGCCACCTGGGGTTTCGAGGGCAAGGAGGGAAGGAGAGGCAGAGGGGCAGAGAGGAAGGAGGCTGAGGCCTCCTGATGTGGGGGATACAATTCCTAGGGAAAGAGCTGGGAGGGGAGGTAGGATTCTGTTAGTTTTCCTCTACCAGGAAACTTGCCCTTTTTTTTTTTTTTAAGATTTATTTATTTATTTATTTGACAGAGAGAGAGAGAGAGAGAGATATCACAAGCAGGCCAAGAGGCAGGCAGAGAGAGAGGAAGGGAAGCAGGCTCCCTGCTGAGCAAAGAGCCCGATGTGGGACTCGATCCTAGGACCCTGAGATCATGACCTGAGCCGAAGGCAGCGGCCCAACCCACTGAGCCACCCAGGCGCCCGGAAACTTGCCTTTTAATTTCCTAAGAAACCTTCAGTAGAACTTCCATTTCTAGTGGTGGGATGGATTTGTTTCTGGAGGAAGAGTGGGTCTGAGTCAGGATTGCGTCCCACTCCGCGGCATGCAGGGAGAGGAAGGCCAAGAACGTGTACTTGGTGTGCCCTGTGTACCAGCTGCCATATTGGAGGTGTTTATCCTGAGAGAAGAGCAAACCAATAAAGTAAGTTGTAAGGGCCCCCACCCACTCTCCTGTTCCAGGCTGAGTCGGGGTGGGGGGGCTGGGGGGGTTCAAGGTGGGAGGGTGGGGTGGAGGATGGGGGTTGAGGGGGTAGGATCTGTTAGTTCTTGAGGTCTCCCAATCCTGGGATTTGGAGTGGCAGGGACGGTAGTTTCTACTTGAGAACCCAAGTCCTGTGGATCCCTGAGGGAGGAAATCTGGCTAACAGGAAAAGAAGGGGGCATGGATGGAGGCCTGGGCCTCACCCTCTTGCCTTGGGCCTGAATTCCACGTGGAGGCTGGCCAGCTGCTGACCTGCCCCTGACCGTCCCAGCACCGCCTCTAGCCACGCCCACTGGGCCCCGCCCAGACCACAGCGGACCTTTGCCCCCTGCTGAAAGCCGGCCTTGGCCTTCCCCAAAGCACAGATCCAAATCTTCCCTGGTCCTCAAGGCCCTCAAGGGCCAAGGCCGGACCTTTCCTCTGCAGGCTTTTCCAGCACACAGAGCACAGTGGGTGTTTGCCAGCCCACTGTCTCCAGGTCCGATGTATTGGGTTTCCACCTGCCCCCGGGCCCCGTGAGAGTTCCGTGATGCCCCATGAGGGCAAGGTAGCAAAGGGCTAAGGGTGTGGGCACTGGAGTCAGAGGGACCTGAGTTCCAACGCTGGCTTCACCAGGGTGATCCTGGGCACGGTACCCAGAGCTCCTGAGCCTCAGTTTCCCCTCCTCTAAGGGGAGGATGGTGGCCCGCGTTTTTTGGGAGCACAGTAAACTTGGCTGCTGGTGGGAGTGCTGTGACTGGACGGATGGAGGAGGAAGACCCTGGACAGACACAGTTAACACAGTGGTCAGTAATAGCCCGTGTGGACCTCTCTGCTCTCGGCAGGGGTCTAAGTGCTCTATGTAGGACTCATGTAACCCTTACGAGAATGCCTCGAGGGTGGGATTATTATTTCCCCTGTTATACAGAGGGAAACCAGAGATCCTCAGACGCTTACCCTGTGATTAGCGCACGTTAAGGTGTAGCTGCATTTGCACCCTCTTGTACCTGCACCCACTAGCTAGGCCAGCCCTCAGCCCCCATCACACTCCGCCTGCCCCAGAGCCTGGGCCCAACCACTGCCAGCCTCTTCTGACCTGGGGCTGGGAGCCCCCAATGCCTAAGGAGAAAGGCCTTTGTCTTTAAATACTTTTCGCTTTCCGGGTAGCTAATATTTATTAAGCAAAACCCACGCCCCAGGAATTATGCAAAAGATGAAAGTGTTTCATTTAACCCGCAAAAGCAACCCTGAGTTAGGCTCTGATCATTAACCTCCATCTCAACATAGAGACGGGAGCTGAGCTCAGACGGCTTTTATGTAAGCTGCTCAGGGTCACGCATTGGACATGGCAGGGTGGGGACTGGAACCCAGATTTGGGTGGCCCTCCTCCCCCAATGGAAGCAAACAAATCTCTTCCAACAGCCAGTCCTTGGGGCCCACTGGACTCTCCTCCTGTCTGGAAGCCGGTTCACAAATCACAGCAGCAGACTCTGGGAGGCTGGACAAGAAATGGTCCACCTTCTCCCTGGCTCCAAGAATGTGATGAGGTCAGGATGAACTGGTCTCCCGCTAGCACCTCCTAGCTCTAGCTCCCCCCCAGGTTTCCAGAAAGGCGGGTTTTCCTAGAAGGCAGGGTGAGGAGGGAGCTGCTTCACTTTCCAGTGACTAGCAGAGGGTGAGTCAGCCCTGGGCCCGCTAGGTGCTGCCCTGCTTGGAATCTGGGGGCTGGACAAGGTGACAAACTTACAACCCCAGATCAAGAGTCTCACGCTCTTCCAGCTGAGCCAGCCAGGTGCCCCCTTTTTAAAAGTATTTTAAGCAAATCCCAGACATGATGTCACTTTACCCCAAAATCAGCATTCATCTCTTACAAAGTTGGGGGACATCTTCACGTGTAACCTCCATTGTACTGATCATACCTAATACAATGAACAATATTCTCTTTTCCTTGGAAGATTTAAAAATTATACCTGCAGGTCCTCGTAACACAGTCATACCCCGTGCTATTTTTCACTTTCTACTCTACTATAAAGGCTATTATGTGTATTGCTTTTCTTCTGTCAGCTTCCATTAGACTATGAATTCTACAGAGGCCGGAGTCTTTGTTCGCTGATATATCCTTAGGCTTAGAATAGTGCCTGGCCTTATACTGGATGACTCACTAAATCCTGGCTGAACAAATGAGGTTATGAATGATTTAGGGCAATCTGAAAATATACCTGCCAGCAATTGAACAAGATAAAATAAATTAAAAGTAAGCAGGAAAAGAGAAGATGAAATGAAAATCAGAGTAAGCGGAGGCCCGAGAGAGGCTAGATCTGGACTAGTCCACTGAGACTGACTGACTACAGAGGGGTCCCCAGCTTGGCTCTGAGCTGTGATGCATCCATTTTTGATTTTTTGGATTTTTCCTGAAATGAAGACTGGGGACACCTTTCCCATCAAAATAAAGAATTATTTCTTGGGGCACCTGGGTGGCTCAGTGGGTTAAGCCTCTGCCTTTGGCTCAGGTCATGGTCTCAGCGTCCTGGGATCGAGCCCCACATTGGGCTCTCTGCTCAGTGGGGAGCCTGCTTCCCCCTTTCTCTCTGCCTGCCTCTCTGCCTACTTGTGATCTTTCTCTGTCAAATAAATACATAGAATCTTAACAAAACAAAACAAAAAAAAGGATTATTTCTTCTTAGAGTAACAGAGTTATCTATGTTTCAGAAAGCTGTTCCTTAATTGTCCTGAAGTGGGTGATGGCATCAGGCAAAGTTAATACTGAGAGCAGCAGGAATGTTCTAGATGAGACTCCAGTGCCTGGTCCTTTGTCCTTTGGCCCTGGAAGCATCCCCTCCCCTCACCCGTAACAACTACCTCTCATATCTTTGTTTCTCTTCTTATTAAAAACCAAGGAGATACACAACTATTGAATTATTATGTTGTATGCCTGAAACTAATATAATGTTATGTCATTTGTATCTTGGTTAAAAACAAAGCCAAACCCAAGGAGGGCTCTTCCTGATGGCCACCACGTTTTCCAATCTAGGTATCAACAGTATGATTTCCGGCGTGAGGTGGGTGTCACATATGGGTAAAAATGGTAGTGAGGACACAGGTTTGGATACCAAGGGGCTGGGATTTCTGGACCACTGGGAAGATTTATGCAGATGGTGAGAGAGAATATTTGAAATCAGGAGAGTTCCAGAAAAAGGGAGCTGGGCAGCCGCTGGAAGTGTGGGGCATTGCTCTTCCAGATTCTTCTACATGTGATTAGCTTAGCACACGGGTAGAGACCAGCTCAACTCCCTCCTTCCTCCCTTAAGCCATTCTAGTTTCTTACCCACTGAAGAGATGTATGCTTCTGGTGAGCAGACCGTGTTCAAAACTCTAGTCAACTCCGTCCTAACCAGCTGGGCATTGGGCTGGAAGCCAGGCAGGAGGGTGACTTCTCCCACAATGGACTGTTGGGACTTACCAAGGGGCCACCACGTGCCCAGCATCGTGGCTACTACTGTTAACTTCTCAGCTCCCTCAGTACCCAAGTGCACAGATGAATCAGCTCGATTGAAAGAGCAGCCAGCAATGGGAGTACTAATGAGTAATAAGAGTAATCATAGTAGAGTAATAACAGCAATAATGATAATAATCCATTGTGTCGAGTTCTTCTGTGCGGCTCCTACCTGTTTCATGAGTATTGGCTCATTTAAACCTCACCATAATCCTGTGAGATGGGTACTGTTATGGACCCCGTTTTACATAGGAGGGAACAAGGCATAGACGCTTAAGGACCCTTCTCCCAGCTCCCCCCGTGTCTAGAAGATAGAGGGAGAGCTCAAACCCAAATGTGGTTGATATTAAAGCATCTGCGCTCTTCGGGGCCACATTAACTACAGCGGTCATTTTCCCCAGCTGCATCCATTGTCCAGCAACCAACCCCTCCTTCACCCCGAAGGCGGCCCCAGCCTCCCTCAGACAGAGCCTTTAAGGAGCCCCAGCGTCTGGTGGGATAAGAGCCGCGTTGGGCGGATGCTTAGTGTAAAGCAGTTTCACACAAGAAGCACATGGTGTGTAGGCTGTCCAGGGGCTGGGGACTTCATGAAAACCCTCTCGCCTTGTCTCCTGATGGAAGTGGGCAGAAGGCAGCCCTCTCCCACTCTGGGACCTGATATGGGGCCCCCAGCTGACCCTAAAGGTCACACATTAAGTCAGCCAGAGGAGAGTGGATGCCCACTGGTGGGATGGAGGCAGAAGAGTCTGGAGGGGAGGAGGGTGGAGCATGGGAGTCAGCCAGACTGCTGGTGGGGGGTGTGTGTGTGTAGGGGTTATTGTGCAGCTCAAACAGAAATAGAATGGCAGCCAACATGTCATAGACATTTCCCACGTGCCAGGCACTTCACATGTGATGTGACTGTGTCCTCACCGCCACCAAAGTAATGATGTACTATTACTATCCTAATTTCACAGATGGGAAAGCTGAGGCACACAGGGAGGCTGCAGGTCACTTGCTGGAAAGGGGCAGAGTTGGGACTTGAGCCTTGACACATCTGAGCCTAACCCCTGTGTTCTTATGTACCCCATGGACTCTGCTGCCTTCTGGGGCCGAGAGCTGGGCCCTGGCAGGGTTTATGAGTCGGGGAGACATCGCCAGGCACTAGACTTTCCTGCCCCTGTGAATAACGGGCCAGCGGACCTGCCTGCTGGTCTACCTGGAGCAACTTTTTCTCCCCAGCACCTCAGACAACAGTGACTGAGAAAGACCTTGGTGCCAGGGCCGGAAACAGGGGTCCACATGCTGGATCCTCACCCCCTGCCCCGGACTTTCTGCTTTACAGCTCCTTCGTCTCTTTGGGGCAGTTCCTGGCACAGTATGTGCTCAGCAAATATTTGTCAAAGGGATGAGTGAGCGAACAAAAGAAGGAAAATATATAGCCTTTTCTCTCAACATCACCCTGGTTTTTTTTTTTCTCTTGTATTACCGTATTTCCTATTTTGCCCATCATAGGAAGTACATTTTCCACGTTTTATCACCTGAAATTGGGTCAATAAATCTCCCAATTGCTGTCGGCAAGGTGACAGTCATGATAAAGCTGTCATTGCCTGAAAAATGTCTTGATCCGTTTATTTCAACTACACTTTCCTTTTTATGTACACAGAGATGATAGGCCAGGAGATAAAGGAACTCTTCCAGTGAGGAAATAGATAAACATCCTAAGTGAGAATAGCTTTCTGTCAGTTTAAATGGCACAGTTTTGTTTTTTTTTTCTTCGCGGCACAGGAAATAACGATGAGTTCTTATGATCCAAAACATTTTGGAGTCAACGACACACAGCATGTCAGGAACATCTCAGTCCTGAGGATGGAAACAGCTCACAAGCACTGAGCTCTTTCCAGGCCTTACATTCACTCTCTAATTATCACCTCGATATTACTAGTTTCCCATCTTACCTGTGGGGAGACTGAGGCACAGAAGAGTCAAGTAACTTCCTCATGGTCACCCAGCCAACAGGAGGCAGAGCCAAATCTCGGCCAGTAGCAAGTTCATACCAGAGCCGGGGTGCCAACCATGAGTATCCCCTGCCCGCCCCCACTGCACCAGTGAAGAGAAACAATGGGGCTATCATTTTCTATTTTTAACACCTGCTGCAGTAAAGCGTCAGTCTGTCAACATTTATGGAGCACGGGTGTGCAGAATGAGCCCTGTGCAGGGGGTTCATGGGGAATCCCAGGGAAAAGACCCCAAGCCTTTCTAAGTGTACCAGGTTGTTCTAGGTGGACAGAACTGTCACATACCATACTAACTTACACACCCATGTAAGTAATGGTCACAGATGATTTCCATGCAAGCTGGGTATTCTAAGTACTAGTAGGAGTAGAATGGAGGGGCCAGCCAGTGGGACAGCCCAGTAAGGCTTCGTGGAGGTGGGATCTTAAATCTGTAAACCTCCTCTGGGTTCAACAGTGCAGCCGCCTGCCCATGAGAGGAGGCAGATTTCACAGGGAGGTGGTGCCCTTGCCCACAATCTGCTTTGCCCCTGTGTAGCTGTCCCAGCTGGTACTTCAGCCCAGACCTTGGCCTTGGCTCCTCTGCTGAGCCAAGCAGGCTATGAGTCAGGGGAACACAATGCCTTGAGCCTCCTAAGGGGCAGAAATCCAGCCCAGCTGCCGTGTACTTTCTGGGCAGCGACAGTCACCAAGTCTCCGATCCTGACAGAGAGGGTGGCTTCTCCATGTCAAGGCCACTGGCTCCTCCTTGGCCGGCCCAGATCAAAGACTGGTCAGTTTATGCTGCCTGATGACCGGTGTAGCTCTGGGTTCAAGTCCCAGATCAGTTATTTCACAAGCGTGACATTAGCTTGCCCTGCTGAGTCTGCTTCCGCTTTCCTAGAATGGGATGTTAGTAGAACGGACTTTGCAGTATTTCTGGGAGGATGTAGAGAAAAGGCCCACAGGCCCCGTGCTCAGCACAGTGCCTGGCAACAGGCAACACTTGGGAATGGGAGCTGGCTGATGGTGGGAGATGGCTGCAGGGGCCAGCGTCAGACTCTCAGTTGCCTGGGAGGAGCCCACAGATGACCTGCTCTGAGCCTCAGCTGAGGCCTCCAAAAAACGGGGTCAGAGCAGGACTGTGGTGACGCGGTAACAAACTCACATACCACCGGCCCTTTATCTCAGGTTTTGTGATGATCTTGCTCGGCTCTGGCAAATAACTCCTAATTGTCTCCATTTTGCAGAAAGGAGAAAGCACAAAGAAGTGGAGGACATCCCCTTGAGTCCTGGGAAGGCCAGACTGAGGGTCTTCAGGCTGCACCATTAGTGCCCCTGCCTCCCCTCTCCCCCCAGCTTTGATGAAGAATCAGAGTGTGCACATGATAAAGCTCAGGCTGTGACAATGGTCTCGGGTGCTCCGATCAGCTCACAGCACCCAGGACTTTGGACTCCTCGTCCAGTGTGTCTGCTGACTCAGCCTTCCTCCATGGGGCTGTGCTCCCTGAACAGGTCCTTGTGAGCTCTGGTGCGAGTGCCTAGGGGGACAGCTGCCCCCAGGGTCCCTCAGTCACTAATGAGTGGAAGGACAGTGAAACCAGTATGTGTCCACCACGTTAGTTCTTTTAAGTCTCATAACCCCCTAAAAGCATGTGTCAGGCCCCATTATATACAAGAGAAATCCAAGCCCCAGAGAAGTTAAGAAATCTGCCTGAGGTCACCCAGCTTGGACACAGCAGGTTCAGGCTTCTAACCGACCGAAAGGGGAAAAGCAAGGGAAGAAGGAGCAGGAAACTCTGGAGTTACTGCGTGTGCCCTACATTGCCTGGCCCCTTACCATTTCAGTGCCTGCTGCCAGCTGCCTGGACCTGACGTGCCCTGGAATTAGCACCCCTCCACCCTGGTGTCCTCAAGGGCGTGGAAGGGAGATGCAGCATAAAAGGTCCAGCTCCCAGGTCCCCCCACCGTACTGCTGAGACTCTACAATACACAGAACAGTCCCGACAGTGAAGGATTATCTGGTCCCAAATGTCAAGAGTGCTGAGGTTGAAGCTCCCTCACTATGAACTAAGACACTGAGTGGCCTCTTCCTGGTGATAACCCTCCAGCAAGCATCCTAGCCAAACCGGCATGGCCTCCCAGAGGCTGGGTGTGCAAGGTCTAGATGGGTAGGGCCAGCCCCTGACACCCCCTGGCTTTGGCATGGCTTCACCTCTTCCCCTATGACCTCCCATCCATTTCGGGTGGTTCTGCCGCTTTCCTGGCCCCACAACAAGATCCAGTGCCAAGGTGGGCAAGGAAGGCAAGGCCGGTTCAGTCAGGACGCCACGCCCCCAGGTACTGATGCGCTCAGGGAGTCACGTGACTGGAGGTGAGCCAATCAGAGCATTCTCTGGGACGCTTCTGCCAGACACTCTCTCTGCAAAAGCCTAGGGCTTTTGGACAGGGGCAGGGGATAGGACAAGGGCCCCGGGGCATCCCGGACACCTGCAGACAGGTGGAGAACCCGCAGACCGCAGACGGAGAGGAAGCAGAGTGCTGACGACAAATGGGTGCTTCAGGGAGTGACTCAGAGCCTTCCCTCTTTTGGAATTGCTTTCTGTCTTGACTAATAAGGCCTGTCTCTCCCACTGGGTTGGGAATTTCCTGTTCTTTTATCTCCTCCCCAAGCTCCCCGCCTGGCCTCCTCCCCTTCCTTGACCCCACCAGAGGGTCACCCAGCCACTCATTTGTGAATTCAGGTTACTCACCTACTGTCTGGCTGGTGGGGACCGCCTGACCCCATGTCTCATCCCATCACACGCACAAGAGAAGGGCGGCTGGGACAGAGCCATGTCCACCCCGGGAGGGTCCCCTGGGGCCGTGGTCAGTGGCTGTGGTCTCTTCAGGCTCCTTGGGGGACCTGGGGTCACCTAGAGACAGCTTCATCGGGGTTCATGACACTCCTGATGGCCATCACCTGCCCTTACATGGCTCCCTTTTGGTTTTTCAAGGGAACTGCGGATGAATCTTGGACTGGGCTTAAATTCCGAATCTGTCACTTCCTGGCTGGGTAAATCCCAGCAGGGCACGTCCTCCCTCTGAGCCTCAGTCTCCTCCTGTGCACAAGGTGAATGCTGAAACCGCACCCCCCGCCAGGGGCGGTACCAGGCACCGTTAAAGGAGTCGGTGCAGGCAAAGCCCTTGGTGTTTGGCACTTAGCAGGCAGTCAACACTTTGGGGAAAACATAATATTCTGGAAATATTTTGTTTGAAAAATAACGAAGAGGTGCCTTGGGCCACCCCTCCCATCCCAAGCTAGCAGGGCATGGAAGCCTCCTCCGGGAGACTGGGCTGGCCGGTCAGGAGGTGGGTGTGGAGGCCGGACACACTCCCACCGGGGGCCTCCCTCCCTGGCCAGTCGGTGTTTGGCGGTGCAGGGCCTGGCGCTGGCCACCTCCCCCCATCCCACACCCAGCCCCCCACCCCGTGAGTCAGCCCCACTCCTTAAGCCACAGCAACCCGCAAGTCACTTCCTGGCGGCCCCAAACAAAAGCCTAGAACCCACAGTCCAGGAACTAGCTTCTTATCGCTCCTCAGGCCTGATAAGAAGGGCAGCAGGGTCTGAGTCAGCGGGGAGTAGCTGTTTCAAGACTGGCCTCAGGCCCGCTCCCAGCCCAACCTGGGGGCTCAAGCCCCTCCACTTCGACCCTCTCCAGTCACAGCCAGGCTGCCCAGGGCACATCTCCTGAAGAAACGGACTGGAAAGTCTCTTAGAGCTCGGGGTCTATCAGATAGGCAGGCTCCCTGGGGCCCTGGGAGTGGGGCAGCGGCCAGGAGCAGGGTGAGGAGGGAAGGAGAAGGTAAAGGGAGAGGTGGGCCATGGCCTTGGGCTGCAGCACTCCACCCGAGGAGGAGCTCCAGCCGCAGTCCCTTCAGTGGCCCCTCAGCCTCCCACCCAGCCCCTCTCTGGTCCAACTAGCCTCCACCCAGCAACTGGAACCACCCTTTTTTGAGCCACATCTGCCTGTTCCACCCTTCCTCAGAACCCTGCTATAGCTCCCTACTTCTCCTGGGGGTAGAGGCCAGGTTTTCTTCTGACCTCTAAACCTCACTCTTGGCATGCTCCAGATGGGACTACTCACAAGGTTCCTGGAGAGGAACTCCTCACACACCTGGGTCTCTGCTGCCAGGAGCCAGAAGTGGGGGTTATCTGAACTTTCTAGGTAGGTGGGTGGAGGTATGAGGGAAGGCTTCCTGGAGGAGGTGGCATTTGAGCTGTCCCGGTATATTGGCAAGGATGAGAGAGGCAGAAGGAGAGCAAGGCAGGTGATTCCCAAATAAGCCAACAACTCCCAACTCACCCAGCTTCCACCTGAGCCAAGAGCCTGGCTTTTGCCCAGGCAGTGGGTTCCAGTGGAAAGAGCAAAAAGCTCAGCGCGTATCAGTTCTGTGATGCTGGGTAAGTGTCCGTCCCTGATCTCCCTGTAAAACTGGCTGAGGCCTCCCATCAGGGCTGTGAGGGGAGAGGAAAGCCTGCGAAGTGTATAAAGGCCAGTAAGTGCTCGAGCCTTTTGATCCGTGAGGACATTTTCTCTGGGGCAGTCTCCTGGTTGCTTCTCTGGTCCGGGTCAAGGGAAAGAGCCAGGGTAGGGGAAGCGGGGGCTGGGGGGGAACCCAGAAGCCAGGCCAACCCGGATTTTCCAATTGTTCCTGGCTGCTTGTTTGCTCCTTGCTGGGGGTGGGGGGAGGAAATTCTGTGCACAAAGACAGGAAAGCAGAGGTGCTCTGTGGCAAAAGCAAAGCTCAGAGGGGCGCCTGGTATGATCCAAGGCTCTGCGGCACCTAGAGACCAGCCAGGGGAGGGTGTGAGAGTGCGGGCTCCCTTTGCGTCAGCTCCTCCCCCACTGTTTTTCAAGTTCACAAGCATTGACTGAGGACATTCTATAGAGTCTCAGAAGATAGTACTCTCTCACTGATTGTGGTTTTAAAAGAGAGTTCCTTATCTATGTGCGTGTCTCTCTGCGTGTGTGTGTGTGTGTGTGTGTGTGTGTGTGTGTGTATTGTAACAGCTTCGTCAGAGAGTAATGTACCTGCCACACAGTTCACCCCCGGTAAGAACACTGTATGATTAGTGATTTCTACGCAGCAGTCCAGCCACCAACACAAACCAATTTTTGAACACTCCCATCACCTTATGTGCCCATCACCTGCAGCCCCCAGGCAACCACTGGTCTGCTTTCTGTCTTTATAATTTTACCTTTTTATAAATCTCTACCTTCTTAAAACAAACAAACAAACAAAAAAACAAAGTAAAACCCCCAAAAGAACCCCCTGTCTCCCAGGCCTCAGGAGGGGAAGACTTTGAGAGCAAGACGGCTGTGTCCACCAGGGGGCCTGGAGATGTGTCCTTGAAGGCAGGGCCTGGCCTCTCCCGGTTGAACTCTGGGAACTCCCGGGGGAACTCCGGGTCAGGGAGGCCTGGGTGGAGCAGGGCCTGCATGGTCCTGCCCATGCCGTCATTCCTCAGATGGTAAGCAAAGTGTCAGCAGCAACGGTTCCTACTCAGGGCCTGGCCTGGCCCCCACCCAGGAAGAAAGGACAGGTCCGGATGCAGACACTCCCCGAGGACCAGCGTGCGAGATGCTCACTTAGCGCAGACGTCCTGTCCCACCCAACTTCAAAGGTGAAGGCCGGGCCCAGTGTGCCCTCACAGGCCCCTAACCTGACGTGCTGGGCCCTGGGTGGTGGCAGGTGGCATTGCTCTCTTGGCCCGGCCCGTTCTAGTTCTAGCCAGAAAGGTCAAGTTCCCGACTTTTGCCTCTGGGCCCCAATTCCCACCCCCAAGCTCACTGTGGGTTATGAGTGTTCAGAAAGGAAATCACTAGCTGAACCAGGAGACCCAGAGTAAGTAGCCAAAAAAGAGCTCATTCACAAAAGCAGGGCTAAAGTTTGGAAGCAAGGCTAGGGGCTGGCCTGGCTTTTAACTACAAATCACCTGGGTAGATGAAAATCAGGTTTCGGGGGGTGGGGGAGGGTGGGGGGGCATCTTTGTCCTGATCAGGGACTTACTGTGTTCCCTGGAGACTGGAGGCAGCCTATTAATGACCAGGCCCAGGAAGGAAAGGGAACTTTCCAGTGTCTCCCATAGGGTAGCTGCTCTGATCAAACAGGAGCAAAGCTGTCAGTCTGGGAGCCGGAGTGGTTAGAATAATAATGCTGGAGTTACCTGGATTGCTGGGTTGCTTAGGCTTCTACTCTTTGTCTCAGCTCCGGCATTGATCACAAGGTGGTAGGTTCAAGCCCCATGTTGGGCTCCACACTGGTTGTGGAGCCTACTTAAAAGAAAATAAATTAAGGGGTGCCTGGGTGGCACAGTTGGTTAAGCAACTGACTCCTGGTTTTTAGCTTAGGTCATGATCGCAGGGTCATGAGATCGAGCCCCACGTTGGGCCCTGCTTAGTGCAGAGTCTGCTTAAGACTCCCTCCCTATACCCTCCCCCTCTCAAATAAATACATTTAAAAAATATATATGGGGCACCTTGGTGGCTTAGCTGCTAAGCATCTGACTTCAGTTCAGGTCATGATCCCAGGGTCCTTGGGGTCAAGCCCTGTATCAGGCTCCCTGCTCAGTGGGGAGCCTGACTCTCTCTCTCCCTCTGCCGCTCCCCCTTGCTTGCTCTCTGTCAAATAAATAAATAATCTAAAGGTAAAAATTAATTAATCAATTTAAAATAGAATAATAGTGATGATAATGATAGTAAACATTTATCCCAGCTTCATATATACTGTTCTAAGTACTATCTTACGGGGTACAAAGTATCTTATGGGGTCTGTTCCACCGTCACCCCCCATTCCACAGATCGGAAGACAAAACCAAGGCCCAGGGATATGAAGAGTCACACATGCTTGGAGGAATGTGGAGCTGGGAGCCGAACCCTCGAGGCTGGCTCTATTTTGGCCCTGAGCGGTAACGACTTCTGTCCAGGGAGACGCCTGGCCCTCCCCCGAGCCTTGTTAGGCAGGTCGACACTCCACCCTAGAACACTCCCTCCTAGAACACCAGAGCTAGCCGGTGCCGCTGACACCTGTGCTTCTGCTCCTTCCAGCGCCCCTTCCTGCCCTGTGAAGCCGGGCACCGTGATGATGACTAATGAGAACTGAATGTGGCAAAGTACTTGTGAGACGTTGAACTGTGTCCCCCAGGAGGGGATGTGCAAGTCCTAACCCCCAGTACCTGGGAGTGTGACCTTATTTGGAAACAGGCTCTTTGCAGATGCAGTCAAGGGAAGATGAGGTCATACGGGATGAGGATGGCTCTGAGTCCAATAACGAGCGTCCTTATAAGGAGATTCGGAAACTGAAGAAGCACACACAAGGGAAAGGCCGTTTGATCAGAGGCAGAGCGTGGAGGGATGTGTCGACAAGCTAAGGAATAGCAAGGATTGTCAGCAGCTACCAGCATGGAGGAGAGGGGCGGGGGACAGGGTCTCCCACGGAGCCCCCAGGATGAACCAACCATGCTGACCCCTTGATTTTGGACTTTTGGCCTCATGGACTGGGAGAGAATAAATTTCCGTGGGTGCAAGCTCCCCAGTTGGTGGTCATTTGGCAGGGCCGTCCAAGCCGACTAACAGAGTCACTTTCTCAAACTCTTTCACCCCGGTTTGGCAGGTGGTCGCTCTGCAGGACAATCCCTTGGAAAAGCATACTTTGCCCCAGCAGCCCCTGGGCTGTCATTCACCCGACTCTGCCCACTGTCCGGTGAGCAGTGTTCCCCCAGCTGCCCATCCCCGGGGTTCCAGGCACTGGGAGGATCCCGGCGGAGCCCCCGGCTCCCCACGGATGGTGGGCCACACCTCGACGCAGCCCTCTGGCCTGGGTCATTTTTAGCAGCTGGAGGAGGAGCCAGCCTGGCAACAGAAGGCTGAGAGGTGGAGGACGGTTGACCTTTTCCAATCTAGCTACATCCGAGGAGTGAGGCAGAGAAATCACTTACAAGCCCATGGCAGAGGTGCTGGGGCAGGGGCTCAATGACACAAAACAGACAGCCCACAGCTCGCTGAGGACAGTGAGGTCATTGTGAAGCTGACTCACTCAGATTGGCAGAGAGGAGTGAGCAAGGAGGAAGTCTGCTTCCCCTGCACCAGAAACCAGCGGGTGCACAGAGTGGGCCTGGGAGGGGGCGCGTGGCCCTGGGTCTTCTGGGTGAAGGCATGTGGTGGG
Source organism: Mustela erminea (assembly GCF_009829155.1). Classification (NCBI taxonomy): domain Eukaryota; kingdom Metazoa; phylum Chordata; class Mammalia; order Carnivora; family Mustelidae; genus Mustela; species Mustela erminea. The sequence goes on along the minus strand of NC_045614.1, from coordinate 26,628,072 downwards.
AGACGGGCTACCTCGTCTCCCTCATTCACTCACAGTCTGATCAGGAACAAGCATCTGGCCATTGGTTGCCTTTTCTGGAAGATGCCCCACTTTTCCTATCGGTTCCCAGGAGGGCTCCACGGACTCAGGATGAGAAAGCCCCCAGCACAGGGCCTGCCTGGCATCTAATTGATGCATTCAGGCAAAACAAATAAGTTTTAAAAATTAACATTAAGTCATTCTCAAACACAACTCTCTTAGTTTTTGGGGCTAAGTCACTGAGCAGGACTAGACCTGCTAGACCTCCATTTTTTTTTTTCCAGAAATGGAAAATGTATTTTAGTTTTTAAAAAACTACTGCATCCCTTCAATTCTAAGATTTAAAATTTTTTTTTCTTTTTTTTTTTTTTTTTTTACACTTTAACATCTCAAAAACGCAGATGTGTCTTACTAATTGGTGACAGGTTAATTGGTAGCAGCTTTCCTTTATGGTACTATATAAAATAATGGTGTCTTTCAATCCGTGGCGTCTCAGGCTTATGAAATGTGGTGTGAAATCGGTATGCGCTCACTGTGTAAAGTTTAGACACACTCGAAGTATACACAATAAAGGTTACCCCCCTCCCCCGCACTCTGTTCTCCAGAAAAAACCCGCGCCCTAAGACGGCACAACCGTGTGAAAGGGCCCACTGCTGTTTTCATTCCCTTTAATTGCTAGCAAATCTCCCCCGACCGGTCGCCCACACCTCCTCCGGAGCGCCAGAGCCAAATTAAGGCTCGCCTAAAGCCGGCAACACGTTACAAATTCGGATTTCGTGATCAGACACCTTCTCGAACCCCAGCCCCACTCGGCACGGCTGGCGCCCTCCCCTGCCGCCCAGCCCCGTCTGCAGCGCGGGGCCCTGCGCCGACCAGAAGGTGTGGAGCTGTGGGACTCCATGACTTCAGCCTTTTTTTTTTTTAAAGGTATGTGCAGTGCAGCTTGTAATTTTACTACTTGCAAGTGACAAAAATCAGGGAGGTGTAGGGGCCTGAAGAGGGAATGCCTTGGCAAATCAGAAACGTGTGTCTTTGGAAAGGGCAAGCTTTTCTACCCATGACATGATTTAGCAGAACCCCCCAGGGGCCCTCGGGCGCAGCAATCCGCCAACGTTAGTAGGCAGACTGGGTAAAAGGAGACACAGAGTGGCACTGAGAAGCACACGTCGACTCTGATGTAAAGGGGGCCGCTGTCAGGAGCCCTGAGCGGGGAGAGAGTCTGAGAACCACGTATTTCAAAGGGGAAGGGCAAGTGGCCAACCCAAGGTCAGTTGGCTGGTGGTCAACAGAACCAGCCAGGTGCCCACTCTAGTCTATCGACAAGCAAATCTAGGGCTCTTCCGGCTGTGCCACGCGGCCCTCCCGACGCCCCCCCCCCCAATAGTAATGAACAAGATCTGCTTTGGCCTGAGTCTAGCTCCGTGGCCTTCCGCAGATTACCACTGCCCTGAAGACTGAAATGAGAGGCGAGGGGAGGGAGGCGGGAAACACAGCAGCCTGGGGGCCCGCTGGCTATGAATGAGACTTCTGTTTGCCTGCCCTGTGCGTCTGGAATTTTGTATGAAAACAATGAACTGGAAGGAGGTGAAAGCATGTTCCCCAAAGCAAGGCTGCCACACACCCCTCCCTCGCTTTATAAAAGACCTGCTTTGTCTCAAGGAAAGCCAAGGAGAAGCTGGGGGATACGCTTAGGTGCGGGGGCGTTCCAGCGTTGGGGGTCGACATGCCAACGCCGAGGAGGAGGCAGCTATCCGAAAAATCAGGAGCCCCACCAGAACCTGGGATTTCAGGCTCTAATGATCTTTGTAAACTACTCGCGTGTTTGTGTGAGGCTTTATACGAACTTGCAAAATGCTTTCTCAGACGGGTTCTCAACAGAGCGAGGGCTTGGGGAAGGACAAAGAGCTCTTCAGCCTTCTCTCTTGCTGTCTGGTGGTCGTGGCACGCCACGCACTGCGGTGTCGCCTCTCTGTCCACCACTGTCCCCAACCTCAGGAGTCAGGCAGGCTGAGCGGGGGTCGTGGCTCCCGTGCCTGCTAGCTCCGGACCGCGCGTGAGTTACTGGATCATGGTGCCAGCTGCAGAGGGGAGAATGAGAGGGGCTGCTGGTGAGACGGCTATGAGGACTGGGCGAGCTCCTGCGGTAGGGGCCTGGCTTACAGCAAGACCTCAAGCGATGGCGGGCCATTCGCAGCACGGCTAGTGAGAGGCTGGTGGTGAGGCTGGGCGTGTGGCTTATCATGAAAGCATCAGGGGATGTTGCCTGGTGTGAGTGCCGTCCAGAGAAACAGGATGTGGGGTGTCATGGGTCAGGGCGGACAGCATCACACCAGGCAGGCTGTGGACTGAGTGGTGCTCCAGGTTGGGGGGGGTGTCATAGGGTTGGGAGGCACTGGTTGACAGAGTCCAGGGAGATGTGCCGCTGTTCACATGGACACGACACACGAGCACTGAGGTCTCCTGAGGGGAAGATTATAGCATAACTCCTTTCCCTCAGCTCCCTCTCGGGTCCTCATCTCACTCAAAGGAATAGCTACAATCCTTCCAGAGGCCAACTGCATTGGGCCCCCACTACCATTCCAACCTCCCCTCCAACCCCTCTCTTCCTTACTCACCCTCCTGACCACAATGACCTCTTTGCTTGCCCTCAGACCCAGTATCATGCTCCTTCCCCAGGGCTCTTGCACATGCTGTTCTCTCTGCCAGATAATTCACACAGCTTCCTCCTTTCCTTCAGACTTCTGCTCAGATGCTGGCTGTTCCGAGAGGCCTTCTCTGACCACTTGACACGAGATAGCCACCTGCCAATGGTGTCTCCATCTGTAGTACCATGCTGAACTTTCTTCTGGATGGTTTACCAGACCATGAAATACATTATCATATATACAAGTTTGTTAACTCTCCTTCTCCCCACTAAAGCATACGTCCCATGAGGGCAAGGATTTTGTTTGGCTAACAGGCTAGTACTTAGCACTATACCTGGCATATAGTGGGTGCTCAGAAGAATATTTGTTGAATGAATAAACCACTATTAAGAGAAAAACGCTGGCTGCCACACAGTGGTATGGCATGAGTCATTTTCAGTTGTCTAGAACGAACATTCGTTGGCAATTGCTTTGTGTCAGGCATTGGACTAAGCCCTTGACCTGCATTCGCTTATCTGACCAGATACTATTACTATTCCATGTCGTGGAAGAGGAAAGTGGCTCTCAGAGTTTGGTCCCCTTCCTCAGGTAGTAATGGTAGAGCCAGAAATAGGTCTAGTTCTGACAAACCCAGGTGGTGGATTTCTAGCTACCCACATTTGTTCCAAGTCACCAGGACTCCGAAAGGACAGACACCAGAACTACAACAGGCTTACAGGGGACCTGTGTCCTTTTTTCCTATTTGTTTACATTTATGATTTTTTTTTTTTTTTTGCAAAAGCAGGTATTACTTTCATAATCAGAAAAAGGTTGATCTGCCTATCCACGGATCTGCCAGGCCTCCCCAAAAACATGGGGCTGCTAAAAATGGAGCCGTTGCCCACAGCTCTCCCAGGAGCCTCTGAATCCTGGAATCTCTGGGAACCTGGTTGAGAGGAGATGACTACGGCAGGAAGGCAGCTTCCAGACCAGCGTGAGGACGGCAGCTACCACAGGAGCCAATGGCTGAGATGGAAGAGAAACCGGCCTGCACCAGCGCCGCTGAGCCCCTCCTCCTGGCCTCCGGCCCCGCCCAGACAGCAAACACACAGCAAGGGCTGAGGCCCGCTAGCTGAACTGATGCCACCTTCCCTAATCACGCCTGGCTTCGGTGCTGTGCGGAGGCTCATATTTCCACCCAGAAACGACAGGCAGACTTTTCTAAGTCACAAAGATGCTCCGGTCCCACACCTTGGCGTGGGCTTCTGTCACTGCAAAGTCTAGTTGGAAAGGGACCGCTGTGACAACTGTGCAACTAAATTCTTCAAATCCATGAGAACAGCCCCCCCCCCCCCCCCCCCCCCCCCCCCCCCCCCGCCATTTCTCAGTAAACACCTGTCAGGGCCAAGAAACTGGTTTACATTCCTGGTAAGGAGTACAAAACCAAGTGAATGTCCTTGTTTTTAGAAAATACACACTAAAGCTTACTGGGGGAAAGAAACACCACACATGAGCTGACTTTCTCAAGCAGTTCAGAAAAAAAAATGTGTGTACAAATACACAGAGTGATAATGCAAATGGTGTAAACAACTGGCCGATCTGGGTCAAGGGTACATGTGAGTTCCTTGTGTTAGTTACTCTTGCAATGTTAAGTCTGAAGTCCCATGAAAGTAAAAAGTTACAAAGAAAAGGAAGTACACCTGTGCTTAATTAATGAAGGCTCTCAGCTTGGTGTCTGGAGAAGCCAAGCAAAGGGTGCAATTCCTTTTCTTGTGCGGAACCACCCAGGAACCAGAGAAACTTGTGATCACCTCATTCCTCTTCCCATGGGTCACTCTTGTCCCTCTTAGGCTTCCTGGAATGAAAAACATCCGCCTGGACAAAGAGCTTTGATTGTAGAGATGCAATAAATGGTCTGCCTGAGTCTGGAATCTTTGCAAGGGACTCTAGGGCATAATACAGAAAGGGAACGTGGGTACCTCCCCATGGGGATGCCAAGGCAGGGCCAACATGGAGGAAATCTGAAACTCACAGGATATGCTTCCCGGGGCAGTGGGAGCTGGAGAGCAGCGAGGGTGAGTGAGGCACAACCCTGCCATTGGAGGTCACTGATGACCGAGGGAGAGAAGCTACACTCAGGGAGGGGACTCCTGCGACAGGAAGTGCTTGGAGGAAGAGGGTCACAGAAAAAGTCCCCCAGGGGCTGAGAGCAGGAATGCTGCCTCAGGACTTTTTCTTTTTCTTTTTTTAAAGTAGGCACCATGCCCAGTGTGCAGCCCAACTCGGAGCTTGAACTCACGACCCTGAGATCAAGACCGGAGCTGACAGCAAGAGTCGGACACTTAAGCAACCGAGCCACCCAGGCACCTGCCTAGGGAAATTTTGAAGGACACCGGCAGGGACAGAGCGACAGAAGCAGAAATGCCCTGTGGTATGGCTTCGTGATAAATTCTCTTTTCTGCTTAAGCCGGTTCGCCGGCTCCTCACAACCAAATACACGAATCCTCCCCTGCAGCGGGGCGACCTCGGCACCGTTCAGGGGCACACCCAGGTCCCTCTGCTTCAGCCACTTCAGCCACCTGAAAAATCTCCTCCTCCTGGTGTCCTCCCAAACCCAGTTCCTCCAGGGAAGCTCCAGGCTACTGGAACCCACTCATACGCTTTCCTGCCTTCCCCTTGCAATCAGTGCCTTTCTGTTACGGCCCCAATAAAATCTTTCCTGTCCTTCAAGCCCGTCTTCAAAGTCTTGCCCCCCTCCAATTTCTCAAGCTACTCTCCCAGAGAAGTCATTTGTTCCTGCAACAATGTGAGCCATCGGTATGTTCTGGTTGTTCAAACACATAACGTTCCCTCTTGGCGCGTGGACAGGAAGCTATGTCCAACTGACCAATCCCACCATGCTCTACAGTCTTGAAAACCTCTACATTCTTGAAAACCCCGACAGACCACCTTCGCTCCAGAAGGCACTGAGCACATGGAGGGTAACTTTGTCACTTGAGAAAGGAGGGAACCAAGCTCGAGGGGCCTTGTGACAGCTTGGAGAGGTGCGTTCCAGTAACGGAAGTGCCCTCTTGAGAGAAGTGAGCCCTGGGTAGATCGGAACAAGAACCAATGCAGCTGGAGCTAGAAGGACCTAGGATCCCTTAGCAAGGAGCACTTGCCATTATAAAACGCTGCCACAGGAGGGAGCCAGACGAAGGTTGGGGAAGCATGGAAAGCTCTGTCGGCTTCCATCAGAAGTTCCCAAATGTCCAACCAGGAGAGCAGTCTCCAGAGCTCTAGGGTGACCTGAGAGAGAGGTAAGAGCAACATGCTAAGGTTTTCATAAAGCTCGTCCTTTTAAAGGACTTTCCCTTTTTTGATACAGGTCCACAGTCCAAAAAGCTCCGAAACCAGGTTTTTCAGTTTGGCCCCAAAACTCATTTGGCAGGAAATCCTGTCCTGAACTGACACGTGGTTATTTATAGCCTTTACTGATTCCACTTCGTCTAGTATTCATACGGCTCGCTGCAGAAATTTTACATTTTATTATGGGTTGTTATGTGTACCATACTACCTTTCAAACATGTAAACAACGTTTGATTCCAAAACGCATTTGGCATCCAGAGTTTCAGAAGGAATTGTGGACCACTATTAGGTAGGTGAATCCTACTTTTCAGGTGTGTAATGGACTTTCTTTAATGACATGGTTAAAGTAAATAGTAGCTGTTTTTTTTTTTCTTAAACAAAACAAAAATGTTTTTGTTCAGTAAAATAAAAAGTTGGCATAAATGTTGCCTAGCTGCAAGATTTCTGGAACATTTTATTGTTCTGTGAAGTCCGACTCTGGCATAAGGTGCTTCTAGCTCTTTATGAATCTAGTCTTGATTAGAACAGAGGTTGCCAGCTGGGAGCCCCACTGGCCCAAGGGAGCCTGCACACGGGTTTTGTTTGCCTCACCTGGTTTCCCATTCAGTCTGGAATGGGACCATGACGTCCAGTGTCCAGTTTCTCCTGAAAATGCAAAGGATTTTTTGCATTTTCCTGCATGGTGTACCGTCCGCCGGGCCAAGAGGCGGACAAGACCTGTCTGCTTTCCAGCCAGCCCCGCTCTGCAGACTGCAGAGCGCCCGCAGCCTCACCGCCACTGGACGCACAGGCAGGCAGAGGCTGCTCTTCCTGGTTAGGAGGGCGGGCCACCCCTTGCGTGCAGGACCCGTGTCCCAGCCAACACCTCCCCACAAAACAAGGAGACTGCTGCTCCAGGGAACATCCGGGAGGCCAGAGAACCTCCAGTGGTTTGCCTGGCTCGGTGAACTCCTTGGCTGACACCAAAGAATTCGCTTGATTGGGAATCCGCCTCCTTGATTGGGAATTCCTTCTCCTTTTCAGGGAAGCTCCTGAGTAAGCTGCAATTCTCAGGAATATTGTCACAGCCTGCCTGAGGCAAGCTGCTGAAAGCCTGCATGTAGTATGTCCTTCGTCCATAAGGATGGCAGTATTTTGAAGAGACAGCTTCAAAGGATGGTATAGTGCATTTAAAACACCTTTTTTTTTTTTTAAAGGCACAATATCAAACAAAACAAAAAATAGATAGTGAGCTTTGGTCACTCAGCTGACACCTGCCCGGGCCAGAGCTAGCTAGCACTTGCACGGGGAAAAGAGGCTTCTCTTCCTTAGGGACAGTCTGCTCAATGGAAATAGCAGAACTCTTCTTCAAATGCAAAGCATGGAAGACAGTACAAGAAACACCCATGTACCTGTCATCAAAAATAAACCTTTCTTTTTCTTTAAAGAAATAAAGGACCCATTTTGGTTAGAGCTGGTGTCTTTTCTCTTTCTCCTTCACGTCTCTGAGTCTTATTTCCCTTCCATCACCATCCCGGAAGCAAATATACCAAGTTAGTATTTCTTTCTTTCTTTCTTTCTTTCTTTTTTTTAAGATTTTATTTATTTATTTGACACAGAGAGAGATCAGAAGTAGACAGAGAGGCAGGCAGGGAGAGAGAGGGAGAAGCAGGGTCCCCACCAAGCAGAGAGCCCGATGTGGGGCTCAATCCCAGGACCCTGAGATCATGACCTGATCCAAAGGCAGAGGCTTACCCCACTGAGCCATCCAGGTGCCCCAAGTTAGTATTTCTACTGTCACAGTTACATTTTTGCTACTTAGGCGACGGAATGGTGGTTCTCATTCAATATTGTTTGAACCATAGCAGAGTTGATACACAAACCCATTCATTAGTTGTTAACAGTTAATGTTGGATAGTGCTCTTTCACACAGCCACAAACCATAATTTATGTTTCCTTATTGATGGACATTTAGGTTCTCAGTTTTTGCTATGATCTATAATGCTTCCATGAACAAGGATCCTTGCACACACACATACACATGAGTTTCCCTAATATATATAATCAGAAGGGGGACTGTTGGTCAGTCTCACACATTTTTTAAAAAAGATTTTAATTACTTATGTGACAGAGAGAGAGAGAGCACAAGCAGGGGGAGCGGCAGACCAGGGGAGAGGAAGAAGCAGGCTTCCTACTGAGCAGGGAGTTGGACACAGGGCTTGATCCCAGGACTCTGGGATCCTGACCTGAGGCGAAGGCAGAGGCTTAACCCACTGAGCCACCCAGGAGCCCTCATTGCATAAGTTTTTAATGTTAATATAGTTGAATTTATTTTTACCTTTGTAAATTAACCCAACACCAAGGTCAAACAATTACGTGTCCCACCCTCTTTTTTTCCCTAATAATGTCTCTAATTTACTTGGCATTTACATTTTTTATATAAAGACTGGCTTTTATTTTTTCCATACGGAAACGCAACTGTCCTCAAACTATTTATTGAATTATTTCTCCATGGCTTACGATGTAATGAGATCTATATTACAACGTACCAAGATCCCACAGGTGCTTGATTTCTGAGCTCTTTTGTATGTGGATGTATGTGGATGTATGTGTCTATCTCTGCTCTAATACTGTGTTCTAAATCATTATAGCTTTTGGGGCACCTGGGTGGCTTAGTTGGCTAAGTGTCTGCCTTCAGCTCAGGTCATGATCTCTGGGTGCTGGGATCAAGTACAGCATGGGGTTTCCTGCCCAACAGGAAGTCTCTGTCCTTCCCCTCTTCATGCTCGCTCTCAAATAAGTGAATAAAATCTTAAAAACAAAATAATGATAAGTCATTATAACTTTCCTGAAGCCTTGAAGTTTGATGGAGCAAGTCTGTCCTTTATCTTTTGCAGAAGTTCTTGGCAATTCTTAAAACTTTAAATTTCCTCAGAAATCTATCAGTTCTTTTTATTTATATTGTCAAAGAAAAATCCCACTGGAATTACATTTATAAATTAATTTTGGGAGAATTGACATTTTTAGGATACTGAGCCTTACCCTTCACAACCACAGCATATTTCTCCATTAATTCAAAGCTTTACTCCAGGTAGTTCATAGTTTGTTTGTTTTTTTTCATTTTTTTTTGTTTTGTTTTTTTTAAGATTTTATTTATTTGACAGAGATCACAAGTAGGCAGAGAGGCAGGCAGAGAAAGGAGGAAGCAGGCTCCCCACTGAGCAGAGAGCCCAATGTGGGGCTCGATCCCAGAACCCTGGGATCATGACCTGAGCCAAAGGTAGAGGCTTTAACCCACTGAGCCACCCAGGCACCCCGATAGTTCATAGTTTCTGATGCTATCATACGAAGGCTCTTTTTTCCTATTATATTTTAAAACTAACTGTTACTGGTATTTAGAAACACTTTAAAAAATATTTTATTTATTTGACAGAGAGACAGAGAGAGATAGCAAGAGAGGGAATACAAGCAGGGGGAGTGGGAGAGGGAGAAACAGACTTTCCGCTGAGCAGCAAGCCAGAGGCGGGGCTCAGTCCCAGGACCCTGACCTGAGCCGAAGGCAGACGCTTAACCAACTGAGGCGCCCCTAGAAACCCTTGATATTTGTATATTTGTCTTATACTGAGCAACCTTCATTCTACTCCTGTGAGTCCTAATAATTCATAGATGCTTTTGGGTTTTCTGTACATATCAGTAAAAGATCTGAAAATGACAAAATTTATGTTTTCCTTTCCAGCCCTCTGTTGCATTTCTTATCCTGTATAGCATTAGCTAATACAATACCAAAGATTTGGAGTCAGAATGAATATTAAGTCCAATTCTTGACTTTAATAAAAATGCTACTAAAAAAAGCACACTTAAAAAATTATTGTCGGGGGGATGCCTGGGTGACTTGGTCATTAGGCATCTGCCTTTGGCTCAGGTCATGATCTCAGGGTCCTGGGATCAAGCCCCGCATCAGACTCCCTGCTCAGTGGGGAGTCTGCTTCTACCTCTCCCTCCTCCCCTGCTTGTGTTTCCTCTCTCACTGTCTCTATCAAATAAATAAATAAATAATCTTTAAAAAAATCATTGTGGGGGCACCTAGGTGGCATAACTGGTTAAGTGTCTGACTCTTGGTTTCTGTTCAGGTCATGATCTCAGGATCGTGAGATGGAACCCCAAGTTGGGCTCTACTCTCAGTGGGGAGTCAGCTTGAAGGATTCTCTCTCTCTCTCACTGTGTCCCTTCCCCGCTGCTTGCACTCTAAAATAAATAAATAAATAAATAATTCTTAAAAAAATACTGTGGGAAATTTCAAACATACATAAAAATAGAGCAAATAGTATAATAAATCTTTGCTTGCCCTTTCCAGTTTTGACAAATGCTGTTAATCTCTTTCCTCTACTTTGTATACTTTTTTTTTTTTTTAAGATTTTATTTATTTATTTGACAGACAGAGATCACAAGTAGGCAGAGAGGCAAGCAGAGAGAGACAGGGGAAGCAGGCTCCCTGCTGAACAGAGAGCCCGATGTGGGGCTCGATCCCAGGACCCTGGGATCATAACCTGAGCTGAAGGCAAAGGCTTTAACCCACTGAGCCACCCAGGTGCCCCTACTTTGTATACTTTTTAAAAGAAGATACTCAGGACTCCATTGATCATACAGAATACATTTTTTAAAGACTATTTTCTGGGGCAATTTTAGGCTTACAGCAAAATTGAGTGGAACATACCAGGCACTTTTTAAAAAGCCCTGAGAGAAATTCCTATTAAGTTCCCATACATCTCTGTAATTTATTATTAATCTTATGGACATGGACTGTGGTAACTGATTCGGATTTTGTCTTGGTTATTAGAAAGCTTAGAGCCATACATGCAAGGGAGCATAGAATAATTTCTCCCCCTTCAGTTTTCACTCTACTTTATATCCTCATTCTTTATTTTGTTCTTTCCCCCTCCCATATTCATTTCAATCATGCTATTCCTTATCTTAGGTATCTGTATAGGCTACTTTAAAACCTCATTGAGACAAAGCAGGGGATAAGTGCATATTCAGTACCTTTCTGGTAATTCATGACAATAAGGTCCAGCTTTTCTCTCTGTAGTGTTTAACTGTACTTTAAAAAAGGCCAGGGATGCCTGGATGGCTCAGTTGGTTAAGCGACTGCCTTTGGCTCAGGTCATGATTCTGGAGTGCCATGTTGGACTCCCTACTCAGTGGGGAGTCTGCTTCTCCCTCTGACCTTCCCCCCCTCTTGTGCTCTCATTCTCTCTCAAATAAATAGATAAAATCTTAAAAAAAAAAAAAAGGCCAAAAATCTGTGAAAACAAGGCCTTCTTCCACAGTCAAATTTACATCCAGGGGAACAGAAAGTTTGCTGCGACTAATTGATTTTATTCCATACCAATGAGTACACCATCACACTATCTCCCAATGGCTACCAGTAACAACTAGAAAAGTAGTGTTTCAAGTCCACCTGAAGATAGCTTCTACTTCCTTTACCCAACAAATATTTATTGAGTATCTAATATATGCTAGGCACTGTACTAAGCTCTAAGTATACCAAAGTGAGTAAAGACCCAGTAGTAGCCCTTGGGGAGCTTCTAGTCTGGGGGTGGGGGGAGGCAGAGAGAGAACCAGCAGTTAAGAGCATAGGGGAGGGGTAAGCTGTGAGGAGAGGTGCACCTAGCCCAGAGTGTCCATTAGAAACTATTTCCTTAGCTTTTCACATAATGGTTGAAAGACATAGTTTTAAGAGATCTACTTTGAGAAATCTTGATAATACCTTTTGAACTTAAGTTGTAGGTATGACAGTTACCTTGAGGAAGCACAAGCTTGAAAATTTGTCACCCAAAGAAATGTACTTCCTAAGTGCTCTCATTTTCAACTTTCTACATTAATAATGATACGAGGGAAAGATGTAATTCTTACAAGTCTTTTAAATTTGTCCATTTTGATATTTTTTATAAAATTGAGTCTGCCAATAATTCATGTTTCCTAATGGGTTAGGCGAGGAACCAGTCTCCAAACTGGCTCCCAGTGATCCCTGCTGCCTCTCAGTATCCACACCCTTGTACCTGGGTTAGTCTGTGTAACCAAGAGAATATAGCGGAGTGACAATATGTCACTTTGGAGATTCAAAAGACTTTCATCACTGTTCTGGGGGAAGCCAACTGCTGTGTCTGAGCAGCCCTATGGTGAGAAACTAAAGCCTTAGGCTGACAGCCGCCTCACCGAGCTTGTAAAGGACTCCTCCAACCCCAGCCTGACTGCAACTTCATGCGACCCTGGTCCAGAACCGCCCAGCTTAGCTGCTCCTGGATCTTCAGAAATTGTGATAATAAAGGTTTGCTATTTCAAGTTGATAGATTTGGGGATAACTTGTTATATGACAACGGATAACTAAAACAACAGGTTTTAAGGACCTTGCTATAAAACTAGAGCAGAAAAATGAATGTATTTTAAGTATTCAGACAGATCACTTGGACATACAGAAGGTACTGTTTACTCCAGGTGCAGTACTTACTCATTTTCACTGATAATATGGGCTGTATGTGGACACAGCACATATGTAATTCTACCACCTAATTTAAAATACAAAGCTTTTTCCCTAAAGTTACATCACTGAATAGATTCATGGATTCTCTAAGAAATAGTGGGCCTGTTCATATCGTTTTCTCAGAGCAAGAAGGTCCATTCCTTCAATTATGAGTGGTGCAATGTATCAAGACCAGAAGCATTTAAAGAATCATTCAGGAGATGCTGGCTATGTAGTATTTGGAGTGATACTTTTGCTGTGGAAACTCTTACCACCTTAGTTTATTTCTGCAGAGTTGGAAATGCTACAAATGACCTTTTAAGTAAACCATTTTATGTATGCAGAGAGAGATATGGAGAGGGTGGGGAGAAAGAAATGTTCTGAGAAAATAACAGGGTAAACATTTCATGGTTTTGCTTTTTGTTGTTGTTGTTGTTGTTTTTGCATCAAATGTTTATTGAGCTCCCCTTAAGACCCAGAAATGGTGCTGGACACCAGGGATCTACAGATAAACAAAATTCAGCCTCTGCTGTCGAAGAGACTGAGACCCAGCAGGAAAGGCAGTTATGTAAACAGTAAGAGTATGGAGCAAGCCATGGTTCAAAAGGCACAAAGGTGGAACCCAGAAGAAGTGCCCATCTCTGCCTGGGAGCATCAGGGACAGGCTCCAGGGCAGAGCATACACTTCCAAGGAGCATTGACCCCAAAGTACAATTTTTTAAAAAAGATTTATTTACTTGAGAGAGAGAGAGAGAGAGAGAGAACAAGAGCATGAACAGGAGGGGAAGAAGGGAGAGCGAATCTCAAGCAGACCCCACACTGAGTGCAGAGCCTGCCATGGGGCTTGATCTCACAACCCTGAGATCATGACCTAAGCTGAAACCAAGAGTCAGACGTTTAACCAACTGCACCACCCAGGCGCCCCCATGAGTACAATTAGAACACCCATCTCAAACTGCATGAAACTTAAGTATGTTGAAAATCAGACCACTATCTGACATTGGGGGTTACCTGGTGTTGTGTGGATTAAAACATGTACATGCTGAAGTACTGAGAAGAAAAACATTTGGTGTGTTAGGATCAACTAAGAGGGAAATGGGGCTGTGGGGAGGTGCAGAGGTGGCCCCTCCAATAGGCACTGGCTCCCACAGTTCCAGTCATGGTTTTTTCAAAAATGTGATTTTATAAGTCAATCAGAAAAAGACCATTATCATATGCTCTCTCCGATATGAGGAATTTGAGAGGCAGGGCGGGGGTTCATGGAGGGAAGAGAGGGAAAAAGTGAAACAAGATGGGACCAGGGAGGGAGACAAACCGTAAGAGACTCTTCATCTCAGGAAACAAACTGAGGGTTACTGGAGTGGAGGGGGGTGGGAGGGATGGGGTGGCTGCGTGATGGACACTGGGGAGGGTATGTGTTACAGTGAGTGCTGTGAAGTGTGTAAGCCTGATGATTCACAGACCTGTATCCCTGAAGCAAATGATACATTATATGTTAATAAAAAAGTAAAAACTAAAATGTGATTAGCTTTATATATACCGACTTTATAAGGAAATAAAAATTTGGTTAAAAATATCCTATACATGTTAACTCTTTATAGTTATGGAGTACACGGCTGGGGATGGGGAGAGGTGTGCGATGGGGTGGTTAAATGAGCACCCTAGGCTAATGAGCTCAGAGCAAGTTTTTAGCCACAACTAGAAATGGCATAATTATGCGAAGATTTGATCAACAGGGCAGTAATATACAACAGAAACCTGGGGTTCAAAAAGTGGAAATGGTTGAGGTTTTTAGTGCCTTTGGTGCTCCTTCCTTGGCTGCCCGAAGAGCCCACCACCAAGAAGTGTTCTCAGGCTCTCAGAAATCGATCCCTGCCAATGTAAAAGGGACGGGAATGCTGTTCAAGCAGACATGCCTGCTTCAAATTCTACGTGGAACAAGATGATGGGACATACATAAAAATTCAGGATAAAAAACTCCCGTAATCTGTAATTTTATAGAATAGAAGTCTGAATCTCTGCTAAATGAAATCTGGCTACCTAGATGTACTTGGGCCAATGCGAGAGGTCAAAATGAAAAGCATCTGTAGACAGCAGAAGCATAACCAGCAATAATTCCTTTACTCCTCCATCCCCATCCCCCACCCCAGACAATTTTGCTTTTATTTTCAATGTTCTTGTCTTTCTCATAGGCTTGATCTCAGTGTCCTTATATGACGAGGGTAGTAAATGATGTATTACAAGATCTGGGCTGAAACATGCTGAATCTTTTTTTTTTTTAAGATTTTATTTATTTGTCAGAGAGAGAGCACAAGAGTGCAAAGCAGGGGTAGTGGCAGGCAGAGGGAGAGGGAAAAGCAGGCTCCCCACTGAGTAGGGAGCCCAATGCAGAGCTCATCCCAAGACCCCGAGATCATGACCTGAGCCAAAGGCAGATGTTTAACCAACTGAGCCACCCAGGAGCCCTGAAACATGCTTAATCTCTGGGAAGAAATATGCAGCTGCCTCATCTCCTGAATGAGCAGCACTATAAACACTTGCATTAAGATACAGTGAACACATGACTCCATGCGCAAGAGACTTTTGGCTCCACTCAATCCACGACCCAGCCCATTAATGGGAGAATCCTTTCAAAGAACCTGTCTGCTTATGACACTTAACTGGCTTAAAAAAAGAACCCAAAACACCTTAATTTTAACCCATTACTTGCAAGGTACGGTTCAGACTATTTAATAGGGCAAAACTCCAAGACAGATCATAAAGCCTTAGAAATGCTCTCCAGAGGCACCTGGGTGGCTCAGTCAGTTTGGCATCTGACTCTATTTCAGCTCAGGTCATGACCTTGGGGTTGTGAGAATGAGTCCCAATGGGGCTCTGTGCTCAGCAGTCTGCTTGAGATTCTCTAAGAATAAATAAATAAATCTTTAAAAAATGCTTTCCTTGGGGTGCCTGGGTGGCTCAGTGGGTTAAAGCCTCTGCCTTCAGCTCAGGTCATGATCCCAGGGTCCTGGGATCGAGCCCCGCATCGGGCTCTCTACTCGGCAGAGAGCCTGCTTCCCCCTCCCTCTCTCTCTGCCTGCCTCTCTGCCTACTTGTGATCTCTGTCTGTCAAATAAATAAATGAAATCTTTAAAAAATATATATATAAAAAAATAAATAAAAAATGCTTTCCAATCATAACGTCTCTTCTAGGAAAATCAATCTCAGATCTTATTGGTTTGCAAAGCCAGGTACTTCGAGAGAAACCAGTCCTGTTACCCTGACCTCCTATAAGGGAAACTTACCTTTGGCTCCACAGCCAGGTGTCTCTGGCTTGGGTGGCTGGGTGGCTGAAAGTGAGAGGAAATGTACCTCTCTTCTATGGTCCCACTGGTTCTTACGTCTTCCTCTCCTACCCAGTATTGTAAATGCCAACTTCCTTGCCTGTATTTCTCCTCTATACAAAAGCTCTATAACGACAGGGACTGAGTAATGTCAGGATCCAGTACAGTGCATCTTACCAGTCACTTCAGTAAGTATTTGTTAAATGAATGGATATAAAACCATTGAAGCCTGGGATACGTGTGGTGTAGCAAAAGACAAAGTGATCATTGTAATTCTCAACTTTGTAACAATTATTCTTACTCTGAGTCAAAAATTCCCTGGATTTTCTTCCCTGATAGGCAAAAAGGTAAGCATGGATAGTTAAAGGCTCTTCTAGAATTCTACGTACACATATGCACAAAGCATGTTTAAAAGTGTAAGTCCAATTTTGAAATGAACACACTAGAATTCATTAAGGGCAAATGAACATTAGTCCCTTTAAATGTAGGTACTTTGACAAGCTACTTACTCATTCAATTATGGAAACCAATTTGGAATTTTGCAGAATACTTTGTGTTTGTAATTTTAAGTAAAACAAAAAAAAACTTTAAAAAATTTACAAAAGCAACATATATTTACTACAAAAAATAAATCAGGAATTATAAAAGGAGAAGATAACCAACCCACAATCATACTGACAGAAGCACTACTTACTTAGCCTGGGTATAAATCCGAGTCCTCCTGCTTTTATAAACATATTCTAGATGTCTACATTTTTTTCTTTAAAACCAGGGTTATTCTATACCAGCAAACTCTTTTACCCTAATATACCTTATGAATATCTTCCCAAACACTTTGTAAGCACAGTCATCTGTAAGGTGTCAATATTAATTTATTTAACCAATGACCCACTGCTGGATATTTAGGTTATTTACCCATCACTATTAAAACAAACAAACAAACAAACAAAACAAACAAAAAAACCCCACCACATTAAATGTCCTGATAGTCAAAATTTAGTGCACATAATTATGTTTTCAAAATTTCTAGAAGTGAATTTTTTGAAACAAGGCTGTACATTTTTATTAAAGTTATTTTATTAAAGTTATATGTAGTTTATTTAAGTTATTAAAGTTGTATGTGGCAGACTTCCATCCTTTTGACAGCAGATATAATCACTGGAAAAAGCCGAGAAACACTGGGGGTCGAATCTGGTGATTAAAGCGGGAGATCAAGCGAGGCAATACTATTTTTAGTCGCAAGCCTCTGACTGTTCAGCAGTGTGACTGGTTTTCATATGTGACCCAGAGTGACTCTGAAGGCAGTTGCAACAAGAATACCAAACTGTTGTAAGCCTTGGCTCGTTATCAAACTAAGCATATTATTTCCCAAAGACACAGTCATGAAAGGGATGAACAGAGCTAGGTGACGATGCTTTCTCAGGATTCATGATACTCCAGTTACGCTAATTCACACATGTAGAAGGTCTCAACAGCTGAGTTACCCAATTCATTTTAAATAGCTGCACTGGTTCTCCTGAAACTTAAATATGTGCAGTTTTTCCAGTGTGACATTCTCATAAACATTTATTTACCACTCGAATGACACCTCACGTGTTACTTTTTAATTTTCATGCTATGATTAGGCAGCTAGATAGTACTCTCTCCATTTTATAAATGAAGAACCGGAGACTCAAAGAAGGTAAGTGATTTGCCCTCAAGGCAAAAGCTGCTAAAAGGCACAGCCAGGAAGCTAGGAAGGATCTGTTTAGCTTCGGTGCCACATTCCTTTTCTGAGACAGCCACGCAGTACCTCTGGGTAATTCTTAAATATATCATTATACAGTTGTTCAATCTTAACTACTATGATTAAAATTTCTTAACAACTATTACTACCAGTGAATAATCCTACTCTTTATTTAACCTGGAAGTGAACTGAATGAAACTGGAGGGATTGCTTATGAATAAACTCATTTATATTCTTAAGAAAAACTGGCAGTAACTGCAAAATCCCATTAATTCAATTTGAATAAAGTAAATATTGATACTAGACTCTACATTTAAAGAGACTTGTCTGGCAAGTGAGTCACGTTTTAACAATAACCATCGTAAAAGGGGGAAAAATTAGAGCAGTAAGTTGAATAAAAGGCTAATAAAACTCAAAGGAAACAGCTCAGTGTTTTCTTTTAAACCCTGAAGAACACCAAATATATATTATGTTGCATTAAGAGTCATTTCAAGAAAAGATTATTAACAATAATAGTAAACACTAAGAATTTCAATGATATCCAACTCAAAAATGCATAGGGAGAGTAAAGTTATTTTATTAAATCATGCACATCACGTGTGTTAGTGCAAATAGTTTAATCTGTACTCCAGAAATTCTATTGTACTTTATATCTTTACAAAATAGATTTAAAACAATTATTTACTTTAAAAAATGTAATTCTGAAGTTAAGCATTTCAGAACAATATTTGCAATAACCTATATACAAGAGGTACTGGGTACCACTGGCATATTAGCATTCTGTGGTGGAGTGGCTTCCTGCAACAGAAAATGATGAAATGAACTATATGACAGCATTTTCTACAAGTCGTTTGTGACTAATTCCTCCATAAATCTAGTGATCCTCCCAACAGCAAATCCCAAATAGCTTAAAATATAACCTTTAAAGTATAAACAACGACTGCCAAACATCACAAGGCAAATTATATCCTAAACTTCTATTTCAACATTTGGCTAGGCCTGTGGATTGCCACAGAACAATCAAGCCAATTCACTGACATCCCTCCCAGTCTTCTTTGACTGAAAAATTTAACTATGTGATACTTTAGGATATTCTATGACCTAAATAAATTTTATTGACATAACTGTGGTGCCGCACAAAACCATAGCTAAACTTTCACTTCTGTGTTTTAAATTTATAACATCAAGCAGTGTTTAGGTGCCTCACTGTGCATGGAACACTATTAATCTTGGGAATAATGCTTCTCATAAACAGAAAGTTCCAATTAACAACAGTAAAAAGAAAATAACCATTTGCATACCCGACCAGGAAATCTGTTGGTAGGTAACAACAGCTCACCTTGAACATGAATTAGCTTTGAAATATCATAACCAAATTAAGTCAGTAAAAGCTTATCTAAAGAGATATTAATTCTTTCTTCAATTAAACATGCTTGGAGGAAGAGATGATAGAAAAAAAAAATCATGCTTCCTAAAATGCTGTATATGAGAAAGTAACTTGGCTTTTAAAGAAAATATCTCTTTAAATACATGAGGTTTAATAAATTACATTCCAATTGACTCAACAGTTTGGTTTACTGCACTGAAATTGTAGAATTGTTTTTGCTCCCAGAAATACTTCAGTTTGCTCAAGAAAATACACACTCTCATGGAAAGTTTTTCAAAGTTGATGTCCTCCACATTGTCAAGTCACATTAAGGCTGAACAAGCGTGCACATATTCCCCAAATTATCACTAGAACAGAATATTTTCCAAGTGTATTTCTCTTTAAAAAAAGAAAGAAAGAAAGAAAGAAAGAAAATCCACACAAATAGTTGTCTCTAAGTCTTGTTCCCAATAGCTCAGTGGTTTTATAACAAGTAAAAATGGCGTAAATATGTAAAAAATATATATATATGTGTATATATTTCAAACTGATAGGCACTGAGCACACAGGGCCTCTCTTCCCATGTATGTACTGGTTGTTTGGTTTGGGTAGTTATCGAATCAGAAAAATGAATTATCTGGCCATTAGAATTCAGAGTAAAATACCCATAAATTTAATGTTATAAATAATTTGGTGTACCAAGAAGCCTACTTTAGGCCACCATAATATTCAGAATCTCAACATACTAATTTAAAAATTACATGAAAAATTGCAAGCAAATTACTGCTTACAGTAGAATAAAGTCACAATTTTATATCCTCTTTATAGATAGATACATTTTATATAATTTAAAGCAATGACCCTACAGCTGTATTCTTGCACTTCTGCTGTCTTAAGAGGTAAAAAGGAAGAAAATGGTTCTGTTTGTCCCCAGCATGAGTGTGATGCCAGCTTCTAAAGGGAGGACGGTGTACGGACTCAAGAAACGCTCTCATGGAGACGCTCTGGCAAGACCTGGCACGTACAGCACGATGGCTGTCACCGCAACCAGGGCAGCCAACATGGGCATCCAGGGCCAGGGTTTCTGTGTGGAAAGAAACCAAGAGTCAATATCGCATTCTTCCCTCTCTTTTCATACCTATTAACCCCTTGGTTCCAGAGAATCCTGAATACTTAACAGAATATTAGAAAAACCTTATCTTTGCAGGAGAATACATTTTAAAAAGCAAAGGAAAAAAGGTGAGGGAGTACAGGTGTGAGGAGAGCTGTGACAGCAGGAACGCTTTTAGAGGACGGTTGTGTGCAAGTCTGAGACAGCTCAGGAAAGTCTTAGGCAGTTTTCAATTTCGTTACAGTTGAAACCTAATAGTGACTTCTAAGAAAACCTGTGGGCTCAGCCTGCTTTACTTATTCCAGGATCCATATATTACAACTAACGGATATACATGGATGCCTGGAATACATGTCTGCCTAAATGTTTATTTCTTGATAAAAACCAGATTTGTATGTTGGGGTAGTTTTACACAAGCAGCTAGTGGGTAAGGTGGCAGAAAGAAAATGGTCTAAGCTTTGATCCTCTAATGTGAGACCACAGAAGACAAGCTCAGATGGGGTTCAAGACAGGGAAGTACTAATAGGACCCTGTCTCTTTGACACTTTTGGTAAAGACCATGTCCAATGTAGTAATGTCATGGATTATCTCGTATGTTCTACTAACACACATGCTTGTTGCAGGTAAGCATGGGTGGGCGACTCCCTATTAACTTTCAGAGGGCCTTATGAAACTAACGTGCTCTGGCAGACAGCTTTTACTTTCACTAGCGTACTGAGAGTCTTAATGACAAAGCTGGCTTTTAAAGAAATATTCTGATTTGCAGATCAAGGCTCAGAGAGATATGGGATAGGTCTAAACCTATCATAAGTATGTACACATTGGGGTTGAGATTGCAAGCCAATGGCTCATTATGCTAATCTTATCCTTTTTCATCTTCATAGCCACAGTGTAAATACAGGTAAAGAGTTGAAAGGAAGAAACTCTACACTATGGAATAGAAGAGGGAGAGGAGGAGGGGAAGAAAGCTGGCTGAAAATTTCAAAGAGGCAAACGCTTCATTTCTCATTCAAATATGATTAAACACTTAATTGGGGGGGGGGTACCAATATTGCAGCAATTCTTAGTTTACTCCAGTTTGCTAGAGACAAAGACTCAGTTAAAGGCAGCACATTAACAACTGGTTAGGTTGGAATTAATTCATGGTTAGCAGTACTACAAAGGAAACAAGACAAAATGTTATGTGATTAGTTGATTGTTCAAATCATTCGTATGACACAATACATGGCATACTAAATGAAGGGTTTGCTTCAGGTAACGAAATACCTGTGTGGTTTTGCCATGCACTATATTACAAATATGGCACAAACAGGTGACGGGGACAAACAGACAAGGACTCAACAGTAGTGCTTGTACCTTTCTCTACCACAATGGACCGAAACACCAAAACAGGAAAGCCAGGAATAGGCCGATGAATACGGCTGGGACGGGTTGTAATATGGAAGGCTAAAGAAGGGAAGGGATATTAAAATCATTTTATGCTATAAAAAAAATCAGATAAGATGATTTAGACCCATGGTGGGAAGGAGGGTAGGAAGACTGAAGTAATAGAAGTAAAAGCACTCAGGTTTTGTACTGATTCAAACATTTTAAAGACATCTAATACAATCTAGAATGACGGGACTGTGGTACGAACTACCAGTTTAAAAGGGACAGCTGGAGGCAGTGGACAATGTGGGTGCCCCTAATCCCTAATGAAATGTAGCACTTCAAGACAGAGCAATGGCAACACTTCACCAACTAATGCTCTGCTTGACCTTACATTACTTTTGTTCCACAGCTGGAATCCATTATTTGATAATGTAGTCTCTTAGAAATGGCTAAAGTTTATTTTATCCCTCCATTGAAACCTTTTTTTAAACCAAAATTGTCTTCTTCGAGATGGTGCTGCTTTTAAGCTTAAAAATAAAACGCCTTGTGATACATGCTTCCTAAACCAAGCAAGAGATCTGACACAATGTGTGATAAACACTGGATATATAAAGACAGCCAGCTGAGTCTCAGGGTTTTCAGTTATGTTATCAGAATATAATACATTTTTAAAATTGGAAAGAGTTACTACAGTGAGTTTTATTTCAGAGAAAAATTTAGTACCTTAAGTCTAATACCACAGAAAAAGGAAATTCACCTTTAAGGTAAATTCTTGGTACAGCTATAAATAATAATAGCCAGGTTACTTTTGAAAGCCTCTAAATAGTACAGAGGCATCCATTCTGATTATGCTAGATGTCTTCATAGGTTAATTTAGTAGAAGGCGGACTGAAATTCCATACTCAGAAAGATATGAATTAACACAAAAGAGAGAAGTAACCAAACCATTATAATCTGATTTCAGAAGAGTTCTGTAATCTACGTTTCCAAAATAAACACAATTTTGCTTATAGCATTAAGCCTCCATACCTAATTTATCAACTTCTGAAGGGCTTCTACCTAAGCAACAAGACTTCTTTTTCTAAAAAGCTAAGACTTTCTTTAGCGAAGGACAGCTGGACACAACTCATGAGCATTCTGTGTGCAACTGTGAAACTGGATGGCCATGCAACGTCACTCTTTCATACTCGTGCGGCAAAGTTAAGCAGAGTGCTTTCCTCTGTAGGAAGGGTGTGGCTTACGCCACTGCAGTGTCCAAGCCATGACAGGAATTTGAAATAAGTCAGAGCGCAACCAACTACACTGAACAGCCATCAGTTAGGGCCCACAAAGGCAATGATCACCAAAACGTAGAACACAACACTTATTTAGTATATGTAACATCTTTTTAAAGACCATCTGCCTTTCTAGTAAATGAAAAACAAACTAACAGTAAGCTCAATTTATATGAAAATGTTCCAATTTCACACACACACACACACACACACACAGCCCTACAGAAACTCAATAAATATTCCCTAATATTTATAGGAGGTTAAAAAGACACTAAGCTTTTTAGGAATATGCTTTAGTGATAACATTATTGGTATAAAATGAAAACTGTAATTAAGTTTCCATTTTTTGATATAGCCAAATGCTAAGGAGTCAGTATGTACTACTCTTTCTTAGGTGGGTCCCTGGTGGTACAGTGCTTCATCTCTCAGCAGGAGAAATGAAGTGCCAGACGATGGCTTGGTGACAGAACTTCAGATTCATCTGGGAAAATCTGACAGTTCTTAGGTAAATTATTTTCTTGTAAAAAAGGCTCTTCCTCCAGGCAGTCCTCAGGCTCTTCTAAGGATACTGGTTAAAGGGGCAAATTCTTACTCAAAAATTTGACAGCAGAAAGATTCCATCATGGAATTTCATAATGAAAAGTTTAGTTAATGTACTATAAGCCTTAATTTCTCAAATCAGTAATAAAGTCCTCTGAAAAATCCATTTCAGGGCTCTCACCTGCCTCTCAGTCAAAGCTAAGCCAGTTTGCAAAGACTTACATTATTTCCTTTCTCTCGGAGCAGCTTCAGGTTGTCTTTACATTGTTTGAGCTCATCTGTGATTGATTGTTTTTCCTGCTCAGTCATTTCAAACTTCAACTTCAGTTCTGAGAGTACAGTCTGTGTCTTTTCATACTAAAGGCAAAGAAAAAAGAGTGTGCAGACTCAACTTAAAATGGGTATGAAGTTATGGTTCTAGTCAGGCTTAATACCAGACCTTATTTAGCCACCTGCAACATCAAAGTCAAGCCTTTTTGTTTTCAGGAGGTTAAGAATCATTTGCACTAATAATAGGAAGTCTTTAATGTTAACTTTATTCTACGTAAGAACTTTATGGCCCTGGAGTTAAAAAAATAAATAAATAAAGAGAAATCACCACTGTGCCATCTGTTTCTAATCTAAAGGGTCACTCTTTTTCCATTGAGTGAGTTAGAGGAGAAAAGTAAAATAATTTTCAAACTGACCCAAAGAAAAGCAAGTACAGAAAAAAACTCCGTAGGTTAATTAAATGGCAAAGTTAGGAAGTCTGAGTTTATATCCTGGTAACCAATGTCAGCCAAGCTATTTTAGTCCTAAGTGAGAAGTACTAACTCCCATTATGCTTTCCTTCACCCAGGCATCACTGGGTAGTAAAGTGTTCTGGATAAATGAACTTCTAGGCAAATGATGTAAAGAAATACATATATATACATACATGGTACTAACCACTATGCTTGGGACATTTCTATTTTTTGACCTAGAACTTGTATAATTTGATGTTCAGACAATATGTTCAGACAGATAAGCTCTCCTCTGAATGCAGGTGACATCAATGCTGGACAGTATGGCTTGTTTCTATTTAAGTGCCAAGGAGGCAGGAATTCTGACTGGTTCTACTTCTAGATATTGCATCGTATGTGCAAGCTTCCGGTCAAAGAGCAAAACTGTTTTGCTCCTGGCTATGCCTCTGTCTCAGCCTCCACTGCCCCACTCTGCCATCTCTGAAGGTTTTAGAAGGAAGAAAGACAGACAAGGGCCGAGTATAATAAAAATGCACCATGGGACCAGCATACCACAGAGGTTTCTCTTCTTTCAGCCTATCTCCTAGAAATTTCTCAAGTGAGGACACCTTTACATGGTGCTTCTGATAATGAAAATACTCTGGAGTGATTAATTAGGAGCTCATCATTATGCACTCCAAAGAGAAGTATTAAGGAGGATGCAAATGTATAAAAAAATTAATCAGAAGAGGTGGAGGCAGAGGGATTAGCGTCAACAGAGAGATCATTAGTAAGTGGGAACAAAGACACAGGTACTGAGTGGGAGGTAAAATGTGAAGGAACTCCCTGTTACCTAACAGTGTGCCCAGAACAAGTACGGGTTCTATGCCAAACAATGAACTACAGAGTAAGATTCATGGACTTTATGACAGTTTTTTTTGTGGGGTCTATGGACTTCCTTCCAGAAGGCAGAAGGTTGCCAGCAGGCTGCCAAAGCAAATTCAGTATACCTAGACTAGTCTCTTAGAACATAATCAGTTCTCAATGATCTGATTCTTAACAGTGACTAATAAAGGATAAGTGAAAACTGCTTTGCTGACCTAAATTCTCCCTTACTTTCCTTTCCCGCTATTCTTACATCCAGCCTGCCCTTTATACCAAAGCACTTAATCATTTCTCCATTCCAGGGACTGTGAAGCAGAGTGACAGGAAGGCAGCTCAGTCAGGAAGAGCCTGCTGTTTACCTTCAGCATGTGAGCAGGGTGGGAAGGGCTCTGGCCCCAGAGCTGGGTGGTGAAGCCAGACAACTTTCCTGAGTCGGTCTTTGCACCATGGACTTGTGTACTCAACGCTTTATGAGTTCATAAAGTACAGATATACCTACTAAAGTATAAAGAATCTTTTCTTAAGTCAGATATAAAGATGACATATCATTATTTTTCTCCTAATACTTGAGGATTAAAATTTACTTTCTCATGTACTTTTTTGGTTAAATGTTCAAATACAAGTTGCCATACATATGGAATTTAATTGTTGGAACAAAAGGTCACCTTCTGCAGCCTTAATTTCCAACCTGGCTTGGATAGCATTTTTGCTCCATCTTGCTTTCTAACTTGAAGGTGAGATAGGAGCTCAGTTCTGATTAAGAGGAAAATACCACAAAATACTACCAACACCTTTGGTTCTTCTTCATAAAAATAAGCATATCTGGCTTGCTTAGCTTGTAATATTTTAGCCTGTTACAGTGCTGAAGATACATGATACTGTGCACATTAAGCATGATTCTATGAGAGAAAGGAGAACAAAGGGGAAATGTTGAAAGAGAATGTATGTGCATTAATAAAAGGTAGTAATTCATTTGCAGTGGATTACACAGATACAAGAACATTTTAGTTACAGACTAGTATCCAGTAGTTGACATCAGGACAAACAGAAAGAGAAGCAATTTTACATTACAAAGGAGTGTGATGACTACACATCATTTCACAATGGAAAACACTGAACAAGAAAATAGAGAAGAAACATACTGACAAGTTCACACATGTTTTTAAATGTGCTGCATTTAATGCAATCCAAATCTATCAACAATTTAGATGCTGTGACAACATGCCACTGCCATTTGTGGAAGCAGTTAAAGCATTTCTCACTGATTGCTCAGTGACCAAAAACAGGCAAACAAATAATGCAACAAAACGGCCAGTGCATTCAGAGTAACATACAACAGAATCATCTTCCAGCCACAGCATTCTTCCCAGATTTTGAAAGAATTATGGCATATGGACTGGAAGGACACAACGTGCTTACAGTATTAAATACTAGGATATTTGGCACAAAATGTGTGTTCCAACTAAATAAAATGAGATTGCTCCCAGAACACATATCCTTAGCAAGAAGATAAAAACAAACATATTACAAAATCAATATGGCCACACATAAATAAAAAATGTTACAGGTTTTTTTTCTTTAAGAACAAACATGAAGACAGAAGAACAATAATCATGTCCACGTTCAGGATACTACAAGGAAAGGGAAGTGCAAAGAAAAACTGCATTGACTGAACAGATTTCCTAAAAACAATTTTGAGGAAATTTGTTATTAAAGACAAAGAGTTGTCTTCAACTTCCTTCTACGTATAATGAATCCTTCATTTAAAAGAATCTTCTGGTCGGGGATGGGCCCCGACCAGAAGGTCAAGATGCATCAGTCTTCCCTGTCCCTGAGCTGGCCAGGACTCAATGCAGGAAGGATAAGGTGGCAGGACTGAACGCAGCTCTCCTTGCCCCGTTGTTCACTTTGTTTTCCTCAGAAAGAAGCTGGGTGGGGTTTCCAGTCCAAAACCAGCCCTCACCATTTTTAACGTGATTTTTTTTGAAAGCCACCCAAGTCAAGGTTTTAAGCAAAATGACATGAAAAGTGAGCATGCATATTTGTGAAGAAGGGGAGAAGAAGGGGGATAAAGGGGTGGGAGTGCCGGAGAAGAAAGTAAAAGGTCACAGAACACATGTTTGGCTGGCTGGCTATGAAGTGAATTTTGCTTAACTTTCAGGCCAGTGTTACTGAGGGCTTTAGACAGCATGACGGTGTGGCCCCAGTTTGTTTCCAAAAGTATTCTAAGTTAAATACGATACTGTCTTTGAAAGATAAACAATGAATTGAGTAATCTGGTATACAAAGGGCTTCTCATATAGGTCGACTAACTGGTAGAGAAAAAGTTTTAATGTAATTTTATATATTTATATTTTTGAGACCAAACCCTACTGATGAATTCTCTATATACGAACCATGATACACAGCTAGAAATCACCAAGCAGAGTCGCTCCAAGTATCAACTTTGTGACAGGTAATGTGACTTCTGCTTCCCTTTATTTCTAACTGGCATGAATATCTGATTTGGTTTTGGCTTTAAGTCCAACCATAATTGGGCTCATAATGTCTTTTCGCTTTACCTCTTTCTGTACATCCTTTGCTTGGTTTTCAGCCTTACTGAGAAGCGTTTTTAAATCAGCTGAATCCCGAAGATGCTGTTCTTTCAAGGATCCCACTTGATTCTCAAGCTGCTTCCTAGTCATTTGAAGGATGCTGAGATCACTGGTAAGCTCTAAACTCTGCTTCTGAGAACTGTAACATAAATATCAACAGTTATTCAATTCACAAAGAAACTAGACATAGCAGGAAGTCCAATTTCTTATACATTTCATTAGGAGGGATGGGAAAATATATAAAAGAGAATAAGATATATTCAATAAATAAAAAATATTAAAATACTTTAAAAATTGCATGTTTAAAAACTGTGTTCTATTTTCAGATTGAAATAATGCACAGAAGCTGAAATCTTAAAAGTGGAAGTAGGAGGTGGATGACTGTGTATTTTGTTATGTCACATATTAATTGTTTCATAAAAAGAGTCAGAGTGGATCTTTCCCAGGAAATCAGCACATGTTTCAACTATTTTCTTATTTAAGTACTTGACAGACAGGATGGGGGACAAAAACTTAAAGCTTAGGAGCCACTGTCAATTCAAGTAAAGATAAACTTACTTTAATGAAAAGACACACTGAACTGGGGGGAAAGCATGAAACAAAGATCCAGGAGACGGGGTTCTAGACCCCAGCGCTGCCACTGTTCAGTTGTGGGACACTGAGCAAGTCACTAACCGGTGCAGTTTTCTTCTCTGAGGAACCTTTTCCTGAGCTCTAAGAGCTGTGCTAGGCACTTCATTACACACACAAATAACACAAGGAGAGTCTCAGTGCCCTCCGCTGTCAAGTAAGAAGATTGAACTCAATAATTTCTGAGGCTGTTCTCTGGCTTAAATTCTACAATTACTTTTATATTTGATGTAAATAATCCAATTTACACACTAGGAAAACAGCTTGATAGGCAGGAATAGAAATCTGTGTTCAATCCCCTCTACATCACAAACAACAAAAAACAAAGACCTACATAGTGTAGCTGTTTGAAAGAATGTGGCTCCCATCTACAACAGGAATAGCTAAAGGAGAATAAAATTTTCAAGATGACAGTTTTATGCTTCTCAGAATGGATCATAAGACTCAGACTCAATAATATTAATGAAGGAACTATGGAGTATAAATCCCACTCTGATTGTATGCCAGGCAGATTCTTAAGGGGTGTGATGTCAGCCCAATATAGCTAGGAACTAAATGGCATAGAAGACTCTGTGAAGAAAGACTAACTTCTAAATACTACTGAAGTGCTGAGGAGGCTTGCCAAATAAAGTCAGAGTGCCACTAAACCAGAAAAGTTTAGGGAACAGAATTTGTCTTAAATAGTTGATGTGAGTTTAGACAGATAACTGCAACTAATGATATATATTCCACCTTTCTGGGACCTAATTTTTTAAACTGCATACTTCTAACTCATAAGGAGTTTGCTGCTTTTCAACACTTCAACAAATCTGAAATAATTAAAAAAACAGCATTTAACAACCTGCCAGATTCCAATTAATTACATTGCAAAAAAGAAGGATTAGCTTAAATCTTTAAAATATCAATAATCCCAAGGTGGAAACAATTTAGGATAATCAGTATTAGTAATCAAAGATTACTATTTCTCACTTAATAGAATATCAAACTAATGGATTCCCTAAGATTCCAAATATGAAGTATTTGAATGTCTGCATCATCTCACACTCATTTTAAACCAATCTGCCCAAATGTGCTGTCAACACAGATGATCAGTTGGTACATATATATACACTCACATGTGAATACAGTTCTGTTTGGGCCTTTATTTCGTCCTACTCAGATTTTGGAATTCTTTTTATAAAATTATATGTTATAAACATGTTTACATTTTGTTACTAATTACCTCTAAACATTTAAAAAGTAATACACATAAATGTATGAAAAGACTAAAAAAACAGGACACAACAGATATTGTTAATAAATGGTACTCTAAAAAGGCATTTTAGAGAATAAATCTGCACATCTTGTTCCTTCTAGTTTTTGATTTTTAAAAATGTATAATTTACTACAATTGTTACTGTTTATAAGGAGATAATGAGGCTGTTTTCTGATGTATCTAGTCCTTTCTTTGTTTTCTTCTAAAGCTTATTTTTATGGGGAACTGACATTGACCTTGATCACTGAGTTTCTGCTAACCCTGATGCTCTTTAGAAGTATAAACACAGGCTCACAAGAGAGTAAAGACTCCCATATCTGATGTACTGTGGGGAGGAAGATGGATTAATTAGGAGTAGCTTCAAAAATAAACACATACTACTTTCATATTCTGAATTAGAACATAAATAGTATTCAAATAAAAATATGGAATGGATCAAATTTTTAAGAAAAAAAATCAATTTTAAACTATACAACAAATGGTGGGGAAACAGGACTCCATTAAATTTGCTGGCATAAATTTATTGCATTCATTGGTTTGCTTGTAAGGTATTGGCTATTAGAAAGACATGACTGTGGGCGCCTGGGTGGCTCAGTGGGTTAAGCCGCTGGCTTCGGCTCAGGTCATGATCTCGGGGTCCTGGGATCGAGTCCCGCGTCGGGTTCTCTGCTCCGCGGGGAGCCTTCTTCCTCCACTCTCTCTCTCTGCCTGCCTCTCTGCCTACTTGTGATCTCTCTGTGTCAGATGAATAAATAAAATCTTTTAAAAAAAAAAAAAAAAAAGAAAGACATGACTGGTTTTGGAGAGTTCTTGATTTTATATACTTTATATATTACTACTCTTTAAATGATATTATTAATTTATATTAAACTCTTTTATGTGAAATTCAAAAGCTGAATTTCTATCTTTTCAATGGTATCAATTCTTTATTATAGGCATCTCCTGATTACCCTTACTAACAAAAGGAATCATTGGTGTGAAAGAAAAACAACTTATATTTGAAATTTTTATCATTTAGTTTATAGGACAAATTCAATCACTAAGTATAGATCTTTGCTGTTTACTTGTTTAGGGCTTTGGTGGGGAGAGGGGTGCTGTAGTCCCTGAATGTGTATTCTTGAGTGTGCCAAAAGGAAAGGACATGTAGGATGATGATGGAAGTCCAAAAAAGAAAAAAACAAAATCCTGCTGAAGTAGTCAGTTAGTGTGCTTAACCATCAAACGGCCAAAAGGAGTCTGGCTAAACATTTTCCTCCAAAAAGGTATTTAAGTATCCAATTTAAATTTAATTTAGATGAAAATTTAAGATAAAGAAATATTTTGAAGCTAAAAGAGTTCTTGCATACTTGTGCAATTCTTTTTCTTGCCGCTGCAGTTCTGATGATAACAAAACATTTTCCTTTTTTAGAGAATGGCATTCGGTTTCCAATACATTCCATTCCTTTTTCAACTTCTCTAGTTCACCTAAAATAGTCCCAAAACATATTCATTAATAGAGGAACATAACTTCCATAATAATTCAAAGGGTAAGGGAAATATTTCAGAGAAAAACATACTTGCCCCCTCCCCCCAAAACATGTAGATTTTGCATGGCTATTCTTTGGTTACTGCCTATTTTGTCTCTATACCTTAGGTAAGTTCCATCACTTTGAACTTCCTTAATGTTTTCTTCCCACTTCACTTTTATAAGACAAATAATTCAGTAGTATTAAAATAAAATATAAAATTATAAGAAATTCTAATTTATTGTAGAACTTGTGGACCTGAAGAATGTTTATGGACCCAATATAAAAACATTACTTTATGCAACCAAAATGTTACCAAAGAGAAAAACAGCTCAAATGGTTATTTTGTGCAAGTTATAAAATTATCATTGTGAAGAATTAAGAGCTTTATGTAAAATATGCACACTCACTTTGTAGCCTTGTTGCTTCCTCTCTCTGCTGGTCCTCACATTGCTGACATCGAAGCTGAAAACTACTCTGCAGACTTGTGATTTCTTTCTCATATTCAGACGCTGCTTTCCGCCACCGCTCAAGCTCAGCTCGCACCTTCTTAAGCTCTTCTTGTAACGAGGCAATGTCAGTGTCCCGCTCAGAGGCAGCCTTTTCTGCTGCTTGATGAAGAAGCAAAATTTCATCTCGGGCACTAAGCAGTTCATCTCGAGTGCTTGTGATTTCACTGTCCTTCTCCTCCCGGAGATTCTCAATATTGATGTGTAACCTCTGTAGTTGGGCTAAAAAAGTATATTGATCCATCATTCTCTTTGTCTAAAGCAATTACAAATAAAGGAACTGCCCAAATGGGATTGTAGTTACTACACAGCCCAGGCTGTCAGAGCTGTTTGCTGCTTTTGATTAAATAGTACAAGCAAGCCATGTTTAATGCAGAATATGTCAAAATATAGAAACACAAAGAGTAAAAAACCAACGTGATCTTTTTACTTCTCCCACACAGAGAAAGTTGCTTCTAGCATTTGGTATTTATTCTTCTAGATTTTTTTTTTTTAACATTTTATTTATTTATTTGACAGAGAGAGATCACAAGTAGGCAGAGAGGCAGGCAGAGATTTTAGGCTGTTCAGTTTTTAATTACTATAAAAAATACTGCCTATAATGCAATCCTAGTTTTTTTCTTAGGGTGAATTCCTAGACATACAATTGCTTGGTCAGATGGTATGCATTAGTAAAACCTTTGATGTTCTTTATTCAATTTGCAGTTTAAATGTCAGATCCTTAAAAAAGCTTTCTCTGATGTCTTACTTAAAAATAGCCCTCTCAATCTCTAGCCCATTACTCTGCCTTTATTGGACACCACATTTAATATTTGCTTACGGTTTATCTTTTCCATTGACTGTACATCTCATGCATACTCTATTCTCAACACTAGCAGAGCAAACAACCAAGAATTGCTGGTTGAATTAATGAATTGACAACATTAATGAATAATGCCTAATCAAGGAGGTATATTTTTTTAACAGATCTGATCCTGTGCCCTCAAGGACTGAACTTGAAACAATTTGTATGAAATCCTTGGTTCAGAAGAGAAAAATAGTCTTGGTTACTATAACATAAGAAAAGTATCGATAGAAAAAGTTCCTTAGGTAAAAAAGAATAATTAAAATAATTAAGAGAATTTCAGGCTGAGAAAGGGGAAACCTGCTTCACAAAAAAGCATTAAAAAATATGAGGACTTTTCAGTTTGCAGGAAGCACTGAGAGGTTAACAAGTTCAGAATCTGAAGACACAACAGTCAGCGTGATTAACACTTGAGGATAAAGTCATAAAACAACATGCTGGCACTAGGGGGCACTCAATGATGCCCAGGTAAGAATGCTTTAAGACAAAAGGAAGCCCTATGTCACAGAATCTTTAGGGAAAATTGCCCATACACACTAGAGAATGCAAATATAGATTGAAATCAGATTTACATAAGCTAATGGATAAAGTTATTAAATTACAAGAGTTTAAAGAATTTTCTCTTCAAAAAGACATACAATCTACCCCAGAAATTCTAACTTGACCATAATTAAACTTAAATTTCTAAAGAACTCAAATGTCTATGGGGGGTGCCTGGGTGGCTCAGTTGGTTAAGTGTCTGACTCTTGATTTTGGCTCTGGTCATGAAATCAAGCAATGCATTGGGTTCCATGCTGGGCACAGAACCTGCTTAATGTTCCCTCTTGCTCTCTCTCCCTCTATCCCTCCCCCATTCCGGGGCTTGCTTGCACTCCCTTCCTCCCCACTCCCCCCCCTTAAAAATAAATAACCCTGGGGTGTTTCATACCTTGAAGAACCTGTATTTGTTTACTGGATTCTTCAACTTGATTTCGATAGGCTTTTCTTTCTTCTTCCAAAAGAGCTAAAAATAAAACAGAATATATCTAATTTTGTGAGTTAATGTAAGTATTAAGAATTGAGCAGCTGGAGATTTCTAAGAAATTCTCACCTAAAGCTTATTGAGGGAAACAAAAGCTAAGCAGTAAGTATTATCAGTATTAGCAGTTAGGTAATTTAAAGATTTTAGGAGCACAAAACAGTAGTAAGTAATAAATCTAGTCAATTGAGTAGCAGAGTTTTCTAGACCTTTTATTACCAAGATTATCTGCTATTCTTTACATGAGGAGCATTCTTGATAGCTGCTAATCAGCATTTTGAGCTTAAATTTTAAAAATAGACTTCAAAGTCTCATGTTTAGGGCCACGTATAGAGTGAGTACTAACAAACAAAAAGCTCCCAGTTCCTCCACGGAATCTGACTCTTCCTCCTGACCAAAATGGTCATCTTAGAGGACATGAGGACTCCATAGGCCATTCACTTTCTCCTTGCTCTAAGACTCTGCGTGGTACCAAGTGATGCAACTAGGTAGTTATTGTGAATGATAAGGAAATGTAAGCTCTAGGGAATAAATATCACCAGCTCCACTGGCCTATGATACTATGGATAAATAAACTATGGGAAAAGAAGTGGTTGGGAAACTGTAAAATTCTATACCTTTACCTTGTCTGGTTGTTCCAACTTACTAAAGAATACACTCTAAAATCACAGGGAATATAAATTTCCCTTATCTTAAACTGAAGAGTAAGGTTAAGTATAACTAAAACTTAGAAATTCAAATATATTATATTTTTTCTTTTTGTTGTACTTAATATGTAATTAACTGTGAAGATCTTTCACTGGTATGGGTCTTTCTTGGTCTTCACTCACATCAATGACGTGAAGGAAGTAGAGCAACTTTAACTCTTTATTGCTTTGAAACATGTTCATAGAGGGTTAAGTCAATGTCCTAGGATCACATAGCTAATAAAGTTGTGGATCTGGAGCAAGATACTCTGCCTCTGGACTCAGTCATATCACACTGTTTCCACATCCCCTAAAAAATCAATGTAATCTTGATCTCACCTTGAAGTTCAAAGCATTTTTGTTTACTTGCTCTAGCTAGTTCCTGGGCTTCAATCAATTCCTTGCGAAGATGCTGAATTTCTTGTTTTGCCTCAATTTCTGACTGTGCACCCTGTAAGTCATCTGACAAAAATGTTTATTTTAAAAGCAAGAGTTAGTACAATACTATAATCTCTACAACCAAATATTAGTCATCTCTTTCATGTTTAGACATGCATAGTTGACGGCACACCTGAGTTAAATAAAATTTAGAAGCAAATTATATTAAGCATTTTAGTCATTTTACCCTGGAGAAAGAACACAAGTACAGTTAAATATATATTAGTAATTCATGGCAATGGTATTATAAAATGGTATTATAAAATAGTAACGGTATTATAAAATATATATTATATATACTAAATTATACATATCACTCATGTAGAGTTTATGTAAGCCTTGACATTCGGTAAAATGGGCATATGCCATTCTTCTTCATCAATTTTGAAATTGTTTGATAACAAGTCAGAAAAATTCCACTTGGAATCAACTGGAAATGGAAAAACAAAAACAAACTTTTCTTCATGAAAAAGAAGAGAACAAAATTGTTCTCTTTGTGAGAACAAAATAAAAACCAGGCTGAAATCTCCACCATGCTCACTTTGTCCCAACACTAAACACATAACAAATATTTGCTAAATTATTAAGTGATATAACCTAAATGGTTTTATCAAAATAAATTAGATCCAACATCATATCTCAAATATGTCCCTTCCCCTAATGTCTTTCTTTCCTCTCTTGTAACTCTCCTCATCTTTCACCATATTAAAATTTTCTACTATTGAACACTGCCTGGAAAAAATACATCATCATTAGGTCATATTCTTCTAGTGCATTCTATTTGATAATTACTTTGGTTTACAAGTAGCCCAGGCACAGCCCAGGCATAACAACTTCATTACAAAAGAGCTAAGAGGGGTTTCCGGATGGTTCAGTTGGTAGAGCATATAACTCTTGATCTTAGGGTTGTAAATTTAAGCCCCATGTTGGGTATAGTGGTTACTTAAAAATAAAATCTTTAGTTGTGCCACCTGAGTGGCACAACCGGTTAAGCACCCAACTCTTCATTTTGGCTCAGGCCGTGATCTTAGGGTTGTGAGACTGAGCCCTGCAGTGGGCTCCAGGCTCAGTGAGGAGTCTGCTTGAGATATTCTCCCTCTCCCTCTGCCCCTCTCCCCAGTCATGCTCATTCTTCCTCTCTCTCTCAAATAAAAAAATAAAATAAAATAAAATCTTAAAAAATATTTTTTTTAAAAAAGAGCTAACAATAAAATTTCACAGTATGATCACAGAAGGTTTTAGATGTTATACACACATATTTTCATACTCAGATTATATCTTTTTCATGCAGGAAAAAGTAAATTTGACTCTGGTTTCATCTATTATAGTCAGCATATCAATTCTCCCTTCAAATAATCTCTTGATAAGGGGGGAAGCATGTAAAAAGACAGACAGATTTTCCAGTGGTAGGAGCGCTGTCACAGTAACTATAAAACTTCTCTTCTTCCAACACTACACACTGGAATCTGCGAAGTCCTAGCTGCCCTCACCTCTGGATCTGTCATTATGTAGGACAGTGTCCTTATTAACAGGGGTATTTAGGAAATAAGTGTCATGATGTCTACATCTTATTTAAAAAAAAAAAAAATTAAACCAAAACGTACATAAAGTCTTTCATTAGGTACTTCCTTCATTGTATGTTTGTGCTTTTTTGACCTTGACACTTTTGACATTTGGGGCTGAATAATTCTTTGTTCTGTGGGCTGTCCTGTGGGTTGTAGCACGTTTACAAGTTTCCCTGGTTCCTATCCACTAGATGCTAACAACACTCCCTCTGAGTTGTAACAACCAAAATGTTTCCATATATTACCAAATGTCCCTTTGGAGGTGAAACTGCTCCATGTTGAGAACTACTTATTTCAGGCTAATAATTTGATAACCAAGAAAAAATATCAAATCTATACGTAGACTTCTTTTTCATATAAGCACTGGTTAGTAACTGTGAAACTGCTTTTTGTGTATTCTAAAAGGGATCAAAAAAATATACTGTGGATATAGACAGCCAGGTTTTTTACTGTTGGAAAACAGAATTAACAACATGGATATAGGGAAAACAGAATTAATCCTGCGGTGTAGGGTAGGATTAGAGTATGAACTCTAATAGATCTGAAACATATAAACATATGCAGATGCAGAAATAAATATAGGTATGCGAGGCTGTATATAGATACACACATATGTATGGGCATTAAGTATATGCATACATTTATTCTTAACTGTCTACTGAGTGGGCCTAGAAGCAATAAGCACACCAAATATTCAGATCTTGGTTTCTAAACACTATACTCCACTAAAAAAGAACTAAAAAGAACTAGAGCTCTTTGGAGAAATTGTTGATTTCAGTACTAACTAGGGTGGGAAAGTACAAAATGAATGTAGACATCTTTCGTGTCAGAAAGTAACTAAGGGCTCAAAGAATGCCGGTTCATGTTGAAAAGATATAAGGGGCTCCCACTGTCCAAATGTGGGAGAATGCGTCAGAATAAATAATGATAATAAAGGTTATAACCCACTGAACAACACATAAATCCATGAATTCACAATGATATAGATAAAGGAAAGGAAGGAAAGAAAGAAGGAAGGGAATGAGGGAGGGAGGGGACAAGGAAACTCTTCCTTATGGAAATGCAGAAAGCCAACTAACAAATGTAGAAAGAATTATAGATTAGCACATCACTATTTGGCAACTATTATAACAATAACTGACTCAGGCAAGAATCCTTAGTAGATGCTAACACTAAGTAGATTAAAGTTGAGGAGGAACAGGGTATTTATACAGAGTTAACATCACCAGTCACAAAACAATTCAGTATCAGTTTCCTCCTAATATGACACCCAATATTATTACTGAGGGACATTTTACAAAGTAACGGTGCTCTTCAGAAATGTCAATATCTGATAAACAAAGAACTGAGAAACTGTCCCTGATTAAAGGAGACCAAAGACATGTGACAAGTGAATACACTGTATGACTCAAGATTTTCTCTTACGATGACATAATTTTTCTTTTATAAAAGACTTTATTGAGACAAGTGACAAGATGTGAATACACTCTATGAATGTGATAATGTAATACATCATTGTAACTTTACTAACCAGGAGAGTCGTATGGCGGCTGTGTAAGAGAAACAGAAAATATTCATTTAAGTATTTAGGAGTAAAGGCTATCAGGTCTGTAATTTACTCTCAATGGCTCGGGGAGAGGGAGGAAGGTGCATGGAGGAGGGAGAGGGAGATGGATAAATCAAATCCATAAAATGGTAACAGCAAATGGAATGAAAGGTTAACATTTAGAGAATCTGGATGAAGAGCATATGGGATTCTTTGTTCTATTCTTGCAACTTTTCTTTAAGTCTGAAATTGTATCAAAATAAAAACTTAAAAGAAAAATCTCTACATACATACACATATAAATAAAGGAAATACGGCAAAATACTAACGACTGTTGAATCTAGGTGGAGGGCATGTATGAGTGTTTTTGGTACTCTTCAACTTTTCTTGTGCTTCAAATTTTTCATAATTAAAAAAGGTTTTTGGAAATTACCAATCCCAATGTCACAATCTCAGAATAAGCCCCAATCATTTCTGTCTAAATTCTTGCCCTTAACCTAGCCTGCCCTTCTGCATTCTATCCTATATTGGAATACTAAAGCAAATCTCTTACTTAAATGAAGAAATGATTTAAATGAGCACTAGGTATTATATGCAACTGATGAATTATTGAATACTACATCTGAAACTAATGATGTACTATATATTGGATAATTGAATTAAAAAAGAACCTGTCTTAAAAAAAAAAAAAAAAAAAAAAAGAACCTGTCTTGACTCCTTCTTATAACAAATGAACAAATGCAGACAACTTTATCTTTTTAAAGTTCTCCATAATCCAGTATTTACTTACTTTCCATTACTCACTAACATACTCAATTCCTATTAGTCTTCTTAGTAGCTCTGTAGTAGTCATGAGACTACTTCCTCGTGTATCTTTTGCTCATGCCATCTCCTTTATCCTCCAAGCCTGCCCATTCTTTAAAGCCCATGCTGAATGAAGTCTCTGCATCTAATCCTGAGACTGCATCTAACTCCCAGCACACTATTGGTCTCTTGCCTGATTTCTAGAGCTTGACAGTCAAACCGAAGCAAACCAGTAAGTTCTTTGCAACTCCTCTAATTGTTCAATATCTGATTAGTATACAAGATAACCAAAGATTTGCATCTAAAATGTGTATATTTTAAAAATTAACATAATAATCATAAATGAATTAATATGATAACTAGAGAACTATCTCATTTTGAGGACGAGGATCCTTTTATAAATGAAGAATCATATGTAATCCACCTTTAAGGTCTATGAAAATAGACAGTTCTTGTCTGCAGCCGAACAATTCCCTTGATCAGTGATGTTTTGAAGCAAAACTAATACTTGCTTTTTAAACTAAAACCAGTGGAACAGATTTTGTGGTAAGTAATAGTGTTTCAGGAAATAAAATA
Organism: Mustela erminea; assembly: GCF_009829155.1. Classification (NCBI taxonomy): domain Eukaryota; kingdom Metazoa; phylum Chordata; class Mammalia; order Carnivora; family Mustelidae; genus Mustela; species Mustela erminea. The sequence continues at coordinate 26,589,316 of NC_045614.1, read as the reverse complement.
CAATCTATATTTTATATATATAAAGGCAAAAATACATGGTATTAATAAATTGTGCTAACATAGGGACTTACTATTTGCAAATTAGTTCTTTGTACCATATAATAAAAAGGGTTAGCATTTTAATTAGAGCAAATAAGATGCCATATATCAAATAATGGGCACATACAAACTCTATATAGTGTTTGATCATAGAAGTGAAGACACTGACCAAATTCTTTACAAATTAAATTTAATATACAATTACTATTCAAACTGATCAAGTTTGAAAAGACCCTCTTTTCAGAACACCAAGTGCTAATTTCTTTTAAAATTTATTTATTTGAGATAGAGCGAAAGTGAGAGAGAGCACAGCAGGTGGAGCAGCAGCAGAGGGAGAAGCAGGCTCTCCACTGAGCAGGGAGCCAGACGCAGGGCTCAATCCCAGGACTCTGGGATCAGGACCTGAGTTGAAGGCAGATGCTTAACCGACTGAGCCACCCAGGCACTCCCCAAGTGCTAATTTTTTATCCAAGACTGATTAGCAAATCTTTTTGTGCTAAGGTTAACCAAAGGCTTGTTGTATTTCATAATGTGGGAAAATGCATTAGTTTACTATGGCTTGGGTCTACTCTCATGGTACTCACTTTTGTCATGGGAAGGGATTCTGTATCAATCCGCTTCACAATCTTGGGAAAAGTGTTGTGATGAGTGTGGGTGGAAAGTGTTTAGATGAAGATAAGTGAAAGCCTTTCTGAGCCAAATCATTTTATTTAGATGTGCAAGTCAAACAGAAATAAACGATTTTTAGGAACCATGATGAGGTGTTAAGATTAACAGAATCTCTTTTCTCCTTAACATAAATGATATATCCTCAGAACTGCCTGGTGTATACAGTCTGGGCCATGGGTCAGCTTTTCTCAGAATAAAGCTAAATTCTATAGAGATCCATGCCATACAAGAACCCACTAAAATGTGGGGCGCCTGGGTGGCTCAGTTAGTTAAGTGCCTGCCTTCGGCTCAGGTCATGATCCTGAAGTCCTGGGGTGGAGTCCAGCATTGGGCTTCCTGCTTAGCAGGGAGTCTGCTTCTCCCTCTGACCCTCCCCCTTCTCATGCTCTCTCTTTCTCTCTCTCTAATAAATAAATTAAAAAAAAAAAAAAAAAAAAAAGAACCCACACTAAATGAACCAGCCCTGGCACACAGAATACCTACAAGATACCTTTTTTTTTTTTTTAAGATTTTATTTATTTATTTGACAGACAGAGATCACAAATAGGCAGAGAAGCAGGCAGAGAGAGAGAGAGAGAGAGAGAGGAGGAAGCAGGCTCCCCGAGGAGCAGAGAGCCCGATGCGGTGCTCCATCCCAGGACTCTGGGATCAAGACCTGAGCCGAAGGCAGAGGCTTTAACCCACTGAGCCACCCAGGTACCTCCCTACAAGATATCCTAAATTGAATTTTGTGTCATTACTTCTTCAGAAAAGTGACTGGAGGTTTAACTTAAATTCTGACCTTTGCTCTAAACATGGTTGAGATACTCTGAACCACCTGGGAAAGGGCCAAATCAAAGTACTTCTTCCTGCTTTATTTTGCACGTGCATGTTTGTTGAAGGTTGATGTAGCCATCTGTTACCTCATCATCTAACAGAAGTGATCTGAGGGCATGTGATGTGATCAGCACTGGGTGTTATATGCAACTGATGAATTACTGCACTTTACATTTGAAATTGATGATGAACTATGTTGGCTAACTGAATTTAATTTTTTTTTTTTTTTTTTTTTTTTTTTTTTTTTTAAATAAGTGATCTGTCTGAGGCAGCTGGCCTGGTGGGTGCACTCTCTTTCTACTATGACCACTCCTCCCTTTGGAAGGTCTGGTAGTTGCAGGCTTGGTTGATGAGAACAACTATCACAGAAAAGGACCATTTTTCCATCATGGGTATGTGCAGTCATGTGAGATAGTCCTAGGTGGCACCCTAACTATGAATTTAACTTTGGCAGCAGGCTTTAACCATCGATTCTCACCCTTGTGCCATTCCTTCTGACCAGCCGGGTTCTTGATGATTTGTTCTTTTGTTGGCTCCTCTGCCTATCCCATTGTCCTTTTCTTTCTCCATAAATTGCCCCTGCTATCATGGTCACCCTTATGCACAGAATTCCCAAACATGTTACTGCCTTCTGTCTGACCAAGTCTTACCTTTCATCACATTTGTCCCACACAGTCTGTGCTCCATCACACTTGTGTTCTTGTACAATTCCTCCCTCACAGATGCTATTCTGACTTTAAACATTATTCTTACTTGTAAATGTAAATAATATTTTAAAGAGCTGCATGGCTCCCTTTCCCTTCTTGGCATACTCTCATTTATCTTGAACCACCTCATTTGGGAAGCCATCCTGACTACTGCCCTACTTCATCCCTGCCCTTAGCCAGGAAGTTAGCTGTGCTCTTCAAAGTTTCTACCACACCCATTAAAACACTTACTGCACTACCCACATATCTTTTTCCTCCAGAAGACTACAGCCTCCTCCTGTGTCTTATCTCTGTATCTCCTGGGTCAATAAATGAAAATTACTTCATAGTCCTACTTTCTGTCTTGCACTTCCAACTGCATCTCTGGTCCCTAGGATGACAAATACAACCAGGACACCTTTGAATGTGAAAGGAAGCACTTTTAATAACTATGCTGGGACAATGGACATAAATGGTTCCAGGCAAACCAGAACCTGGGTCAAGTCACCTTTCCTGTTCAAGAATGTGCCAAACTTAAACCATCACTTGTCCCACCAGGACACCCATTCTTCCAGAAATACTATTTTTTGTTAATAACACTACCATCCTTTTAGTAACTCCATGTCAAATGCTGGATTTGTATCAAACTTCTATTTATCTCTCATATTTAGTTCCTTAGGCCTACAGATTTGAGAAAAGCAAACCAAAGGAAAGATGATAAAGAACTGAAGAACAGGGATCCAAATTGGATTTTGTTCTTCTGTTTAAGTTTCCACAGCAATCGTCCTAGCTCAGAGTCTCAATGACTACCAAAGCCTCCTAACTGGTTGCCTTACTTCCAGCCTCTACCTATTCCAGTTCATTCAAAAATTCCCCCAAAATACATGTCTGACCATATCATTTCTGTACTCAGAAGCTACAGAATTCTGCCAAAAGAGTCACCCCAATAAAACACTCAAATGATTATGTGAACAGTTTAATTATACTTGTCAAACTCAACCCATATTATCTAAGCTTGTGGTTTTTATTATTTCCTTTTTCTAAGAATATATCTTGATCATCTTATAACCTGCTTAAAAAAACCCATCTATATATATCTAGATCATCTCTAAAAGATAAGAAAAACAAAAAATGATAACTGTAATGCTATGCTATTATCCCACTGCAAATCATGAACAATTCCTTAATATCAAGTATCTAATCAGTATTAGATACTTTGTATCATTCCCACTGCCTCAAACTCTTAGAGTTGCATTGTGTGAATGAAGTTCCAAACAAGGTTCACACATTGCATTTAGTTGGCACATCTTTTAAATCCCTTTTAACTGGAAGGTTTCCCCATTCTTCTACCTTTTTTCTCACAAACTTTGCGATTTACTTTTGTGTGCTCTACAGAATTCTCTACTTTCTGGATTTTGTTGTTGTAACCCCACCACTTTCATTTAGAATATGTGTCTAGTTCTTTACACATCCTGCAAGTTGGCAGTTGGATCTAGAATCTCAACCAGATTCGGGGTTGTTTATCACTAAATAGACCTTAGGTGGCATGACACACTTTCAGGGTCATCTCAAATGATAACTTCTTTCATAAGGCTCAAATTGCCTTTCCTGCCCTCTTCCAAAATAAACAAAAGAAACACAAAAACTGGACATTTTTTTTCTTTCTTGAACTCCTCATGGCAACAAACACAAGAAGCAGTTTACTATCTACACCTCTCCTATCACCAATTTGACTAGAAACTCCTCAAACCCCAAGGACAGTCTTATCAGAGTTTGAAACCTTTGGAGTCCCTGGTACAGTTCCTTAAATAGAGCAAACTTGCAAATAGCTACTACTTGGACTGAACTCCAGCTTTCTTTTTACCTTTTTTGGGGAAGTGATTAAGCATACAAAAACCTGTGGTTCAACTGTACAATTCCTCCCTGACAGATGCTATTCTGACTTTAAACATTATTCTTACTTGTAAATGTGAATAATATTTTAAACAGATGCATGGCTAAAGGTGGTTCAAGCACACCTTTATTTCCCTCTCAAAAATAGCATAAATAGAACATAATTAATATTTCAGGAAAAAGATACTATTGCTATCATCATTTTATTTATATCTCATAGTGAATGTTAATCTATTTCAGATTATTTTCCTAATCCTAGATGACTAACATGAAAAGTAGCACACTGTAATTCTAAATAAAGACTGTTTATTTTTTAAAAGGGAAAATAAAATTTAAAAATAGTGGTTCAAGAAGTCAGGCACAGGGGTTTCAAGGAGGAAAATAAGAGGCTACTTTCTACAACTCTCAAGGTTAACACCGTAGCAAATAATTGATACTCTTCATTTAAGAGAAAAGTTCTATCAGCCTACTAAACCTAATTATAGAGATTATAATGTATAACCATATACAATCAACCACAACCCAAGTGTTTCTAGTAAGTGCCAGTGAATATATTATTTTTAAGAATTTATACAATTCTTACAAAAGAAAAACAGGGCGCCTGAGTGGCTCAGTCGGTTAAGTGTCTGCCTTTAGCTCAGGTCATGATCCCAGGGTCCTAGGATAGAGCCCCCCATCAGGCTCCCTGCTCAGCGGGGAGCCTGCTTCCCCCTCTCCCTCTGCCTCCTCCCCACTGCTCATGCCCATACTCTCTTTCTCTCTCAAATAAATAAATAAATAAATCTTTAAAAAAGGCGGGGGGAACAATAGAAAAACAACCATTTAGGGCTATGTGACTGTTTCTTAGAGACTCTTCTAAAATATGCCCCCCACCTTTTAAAAGATTTTATTTATTTGAGAGAGAGAGAGATTACAGAGGGAGAAGAAGAGGAGAAGCAGATTTCAAGCTGAGCAGGGAGCCCAATGTGGGGCTTGATCTCAGGACCCCAGGAGTATGACCTGAGCCAGAGGCAGACACATAACCCACTGAACCACCCAGGTGCCCCTCAAATATGCCTCGTTTCTAACAAGTGATTTTTCTTTATATCTAATCACTGACTGACTTAGCAGCCTGTTCTTAAGATCAAGCTGCAAAATCTTCTAAGGGGTGTTGGTAAAGACATTACTTCACTAACAAAAGTTGCAATCACATAGAAACATAAGGAAAGTTTGGGGGTTCCATTTTTGTTTTTGTCACCTCAACTTCAAGGAAGGTTAGGAAAACTCTGAGCAATCTTTACCAATGGCACACAAGCAATCACTAGCAGCATCCGTCCACCCACCCTCCTTCCATAGGCACTTCATATTTTCTAGTCTTCGTCCCTCCCACAACTCCCCTTCTCATTCCCTTTTCCTTGAGTCTGACTCTTCAGCCTATAGCATGGGCACTTTTATAGATTTAGCCTTCCTGTGGGACTCAAGCCTTAAAAAAAGTTTTCTCCAATATCTGGTACAGTAAACAAGTACATTAGTAATTGGAAAAGATCTACCACAACCAACTGCTTTTCCCTAAAAGATACAGTAGGAAATATACAAAGATACAGTTTATAAAATATAAACCCCACAATTTTACTTTATTAATGAAAAGCTATCCTTTAACAAACAGGTCTGCTTTTATCAATCACTAACATCATTATTATTAGCAGGGTCTTCATTATGATGTTTAAGTGGTCTACATGCATTATTTTATTTAATCCTCACAATAAGCCCCAATATGACAAATGAAGAAAAAACTGAAGCGCAGAGGGGTTAGGTAATTTGCTGAAGGGAAAATGACAAATAAATGGCAGAGCTAGGATTGAACCTAGAGTTCTCTGACTTTCAGCTTCTTGCTAGAGTGTGTTACTTTTCTAATTCTCTTACAGTTTTATAACTTTGATGTAAAGGTCTATTATTAATTCATTCAATAACTGAATTTTACTGAACATCTGGCATTATGGTAGGCAATGAGATAAAAATAAAATCCAAAACAAACTGATATTATAAAATCACAAGAGCACTATTAACAGTTGAATATAATTAACACAAGCATCAATGTTACTTATAAATCAGTCTGAACTTGGTGGCTGAAAAGTTTTCTATAGTAAAAAAGACCATAAAAACAGTTACTTTTGAAAGAGAGGTGCTTATTAGTCCTTCACCTCCCTCTTGTTTCTCTATGTTCCCACAAAGGCTTAAGGGTTCTGACAGTTTTTCAGCATCAGTAACATTTTAAACAGTAACAGCAGTGTATTTCTGAGAAGAATCAGAAATGCTCCTAGATGAGATTTCTGGACTATGCAAACATTAACTTAGATTTATTATTATAATACTAGAAAAAAAGCATGCCTCATCAACATGAATGGTCACCTGGGAAGAGTGCAGATCAGAAAGAGTGCTATAAAAGTGCTGGGAACTATGATTGTACTTAAAGATGGTACGATCATGTTCTACCACTTACCACTTTGCCCTTCTAAACCTTGACTGATGCAAATTATTTTACAATTTAAATATTTTTGTTTGAAGCACTGGCACAAACACAAACACCAACGTTTTAAATTTTAGTTCTTGCCGCTTTCGACAACCTGTCTTAATCTCTTAACTACATTTAAAACTTCATATTATACATGTAGCAAAGGGTGATTCTGATGCCTTGGTTTAAAATGTCATAAAAACATCTTAAAGTACCTTTTAATAGAGACACTTTAGCAAGAGGTTCATTTAAGTCTTGCTCATCCATTTGGGCGTCTGCACGGGACAAAAAAGATAATTACAAATAGTAATCAGCTCCATCCTCAAGCTATCTCTATCAAAATAAATAAATGAAACTTATACAATGATTGTATCTGGATAGTTGAAATTAATTTTAACAATATACCCAAGATTCAAGGGAGAAACTTCAAAAATGGAGATTGCTTTCCCCCCCAAACATAAACTTTGAAATCTCAATCTATATTAACCTGCACACCTAAACTGCTCAGCTAGTAACAAAAACATCTGTAGATTTGCAAACATTAGGTTATAACTCACCTGTAGTGTCGTCACTACTTTTTTCCTTGCTCGGACTCAGAGTATCTGACAAATCAGATTCTTTTGCTTTTGCCTGGTTTTCTACCAAGAAAAAAATGAAAGTAGAATCTCATTACCACTATATCAGTAAAATTGCTTTAGGCTTTGAGTGCTCTAAGTCTACTGATATGCAAAATACTTTTAAAATTAACTGAGGTCACTTAATCTCTTACTTCTTCACCACTCTAGTCCAAAATGGAATGCTGGTTATTCACATGGCTCATATTAAATTATAATGTGGATCATGTCTGCTGTGCAGAGGGTCGGGGCTTTTGTCAAGGCTGTACACTGGCCAACTAGAAACAAAAATGAAGCAAGCTTTGCTAAAATATTCAGAGAACTGCAACAAATATAGCAAAATTCCAAGACAATGTGGACATTGTATGAAGATGATGCAAGGAAATGGCTCTTTTATATATAAAAACACTAGTTAGGTTGCCTTAGCAACAATTATACTCAGTAATATTTATATTTATATAAGACTCTAAAATCACAACTATTACAAAAATGACATTCAAAACAAGAAAAGCAACAGCCTTTTATATCTTAAAAAAATATAACTGTACCTGAACCACACTGAGAAAGACTTAAAAAAAAAGTTTTGTGATTATTTGCAAGTGGTACGCTGCCTGAGCCAATGAAGGCATCCTAGGCCTCGTTTGCAACAAGTTACTCTCAAAACTCTTAACTATAAGCCCAACAATTTATTAAAGATGACTGGCAATTAATTAGGCTGTAGATCCTTATCTATAATTGCACACCTGCATGTATTATGGCATGCATTAGAATACCGTTTAGAGTGATGGTCGTTTCTCTCACCAAATCTTATAGCATCTCCCCATTCTCCACTAGGTCTAAGCCAAACTTTACATGCCAGTATTTAGCTATAATTTGGTCCCTACATTAATTCACACATGAGCTCTGTTTCAGTCAGGCTAGCCTCTTTACAGGGCTGAGATATGCCGGCTCACTATCATCTCCAATTCTTTGAGTTGATTCACTAAATTCAATGACCATTCTCTCTGCTTGGCCTATTCATTGTGAGATACAGCTTAAGCCCCACCACCTTTGAGGGAGTCTTCATTTCTCCAGCAAGCTGCTCCTTTTTACTGTATATTCTCTGGGTCCTATGATTTTATAATTAATAATGTTCTATTTTATATCATTCTATGTGTATTTATGTATCTTATTTCTTTAGTTAGATTATAAATTCTCTGAGCATATGATTTTTTTTATAATGTTATAGCTGTTGTTTGAGGTAACACACGTCAAAAACTTAAATTATATAAGAATGTTCACTGCAGCGTTGTTCATTATGGAATGGAAAATACTCAAGATATATTCCTTACTATTAAGTAAAAATAAAGGCTGTTAAAGAACAGTATGTATAGTATGACTCCAGATTGAAAAGAGCTATATATTTAGCTATGAATTTTCAGCTGCACATATTTATTCAAGCCTAGAAGGATCCACAACAGAGATACTCACTGTCGTTTCTGGATGTTGGGACATGGCAGATATTTACTAACTTCATACTGTCATACATTATTTGAAAATTTTTGTTAATATATATTGCTTTATAACCAATTAAATCAAGAGATATCTTCCAGGAGCACCTGGGTGGCTCAGTGGGTTAAAGCCTCTGCCTTTGGCTCAGGTCATGATCTCAGGGTCCCGGGATCGAGCCCCGCATCAGGCTCTCTGCTCAGTGGGCAGCCTGCTTCCTGCCCCCTCTGACTGCCTCTCTGCCTACTTGTGATCTTTCTCTCTGTCAAATAAATAAATAAAATCTTAAAAAAAAAAAAGAGAGAGAGAGATATCTTCCATTTTAAAAGTGATCAGAAACTATCTAAAACCATTAATTAATATTAAAATGTATTTAATACAATATTAAAATATAACTTCTTATGGCTATTCCATTAAGAACATCCCTAGAATGTGTGGCTTAATTTGTAAAATAGGTGATAGATTACAAGAAGCCTTTTGCTTCTTTTCTCACTGCCATTTCTAGTCGAAGTCCAGGCCAACTGCTGAGAGACGCACAGCTTAGATTAGAAGTGGAGTCACTGACCATGGAGGCCCATGGGAATCCAATCTATGACCTCTGGTGCGTTCAGTGTGCTGTAATCAGACATTTCTGAATGTTCCAGTTTTAATCACAAAGTTAGAGTCTCAAAGATTAGTCTCATCTAATCTTATACATAGATGGAAAAGGAACCACTCTGGGAGAATTAAAAAATGACTCTCTTCTGATTTTAATATTTTTGGAAATTTTATGATCAAGATATTAAGGTAAACAAAGAAGAACATATTTTCAAAAGTATTCTTCTGGCTTTGAAGGAACTTTAATTTTATATAGAGAGTATTAGCCATGAAGGTAAAATTATAGGTGGGACCAAATCTTCCATCAAGATCTTATAAGTCCCATGAGAGCAGGGATTTTTTCTGTTTTGTTAACTGCTATATCCCCATTGCAGAGAACAGTGTACAGCACATAGTAAGTGCTCTAAAAAAGAAGATGTTTGAAGGCACAAATCTATTTTGAGTAAAAAGACAAGTCAAATCATGTTCTATCATTGGTATGTCCTGATAATAGATTATTATATAGAGGCAAACCAAATCTATTCAAGAATGAAACAGGACAAAACAAATGAGAGACAGAGTATCTCTTTTCAAAATATCCATTCTTTAGCTATGAAGTGGCATCCAACTTTCTTGTATCAAAAAATCCTTGCTGGTTGATTTTCTATGCAGTACTTAATCACTAAGATATATACCAATAGCATATAGAAGGAAACAGAACAATAGCTACCAACATTCATACCAAAACTGTTCCCAAACTAGAAAGTTTACAACAAAGTGACTATTTTCACTAGGTCTCTGAGAACACATAATGATGGATGGGCAAAACAAACATTCTAGCCACAGACCACTTCCTACACCAATGGAACCATTAGTTGGAAAGAAAGCAAGAAGGGTCATGAGAATTAACATTTGTCAAATACCAGAATGCTGCTTCTTGCTTTATAAGCAACATTCATTAAATCCCTACAAATTCCGGGACGCCTGGGTGGCTCAGCTGGTTAAGCGGCTGCCTTTGGTTCAGGTCGTGATCCCAGCGTCCTGGGATCAAGTCCCACATCGGGCTCCCTGCTCAGCCGGGAGCCTGCTTCTCCCTCTGCCTCTGCTTACCACTCTGTCTGCTTGTGCTCACTCTCGCTCCTCTCTCTCTGACAAATAAATAAATAAAATCTTAAAAAAAAAAAATCCCTACAAAGTCCGACAGTTAAACATCCTCGATTCCACTTTACAAATGAGGAACTGAAGTTTAAAGAATAAGTTGCCCGAGGGCATATAGCTAGCTAGTTAGTGGTGGAACCTAGAGTTGAAACCATGTTTTCCATGGTATTCTTTCTACTTCTACCCTAAGGCTGCAGTAAACACACCAATGACTGTTAGTTGAGTTAGGGTTTAAAAAGAAAGTATACGCAACCTATGATTACAATTTGCATTAGGTGAGCTAGCTGAAAGAAATACGAAGACTTATAATACCTAGTAATTGGCAATCTCTAGCAACTGTTATTTTCAATACATAAAAAAAAAAATTCTATCAAAAACATCATCCAGGAAAGCCTTTTAAAAATCAAACAACTTAGCCAAATCCTAAAGACGTACTTGATAGCCACATATAAAGCACTTAAAATGTAATGTATCTCAGGCATCTAATTTCTTACAAGGATTAGTATACCTCTCTGTACATTAACTGTGAGAAATGCTTATAAAATGTTGATTGCTGACAGAGAAATCTCTGGGTATATAAAACTTAGATCTGTATTATCATTCTTAAAGGATGTATTTTATTCACTTGCATGGACTTACTTGCTGTAATTTATTTAATAAATGCCTTCATTACTGGCATTTATTATGTTTCATTATGTTTTCTTCTTTTTGCTTTTAAAGCATTAAAGCAAATACCCTTGCATATTTGTCCAATTTGTTTCTTAATATAAAAACCCAGAAGTGGAATTGCTGGATCAAAATGCAGGCTCTTTAAAGCTTTCAACACATATTTTATAGCCAGGTTTCAAAAGCAAATCAGTAAAGATGGCACAAATCTTTTTCAATATTGACATCACAATTTCAAGCAAATACATTTTAATTCAGAATGCATTAAATAGAAGAATTAAAGTAGCAAGATATTTTTCTTAAAGGACTGATTTTTTTCCTAAGGCTCTACTTTCACTTTAGGGTGCTGGCTATTCAACTCATCTGAATAGGTATTTGGGTGGTGAAGTAAAAGCTATGTTAAAATCTGTTCTCATCTCACTTTAATTAGATGAAATAAATTGCCACATGTACTAAAAATAGTTCACTGCTCTGAAACCCAATGCCTGTTTGCCAGAACAATATTAGTGATGCATATTCTATGCATTCTTTCCCCAAATATGGCATCTGCCATGCACAAAATTCAGAATGGAAGCCACCGGATACTTGAAATAACATTCTCCTTTTAAATATTTTTAAAAGCCAAAATGATTCCAGTTGCTTTCATAAAACAGAATGTACTGAAATCGAGTATTCCAAACTTTTATTATTCATTGTTTTAACTGACCAAAAAGATTGTGAATCTACTTATCAACTTTATACTGGTAGGTTCGGCTGAAAGTCCTAAAATGATAATGAGCATACCACACCAAACTTATTTGCCCGATTTCCCTAATGCATAACAGTGACTTGGCAATATAATGCTTTAAAACACACTTTTCTTCTCTGACAACTGTAACAGAAGAGAATTAATAGAATAAACTATTTCGGACAATTTTAAGACTACCCATTATAAATATAAGAAGACGCTACATAATCACTTTTGTTTAAATCAAACTGATAAGCCAAAAATTAAGAAAATATTAAATTTCATAAGGAATATTAAAGGTATGCCAATCACAGAAGTAGAAAAGCATTTTTCACCTGTTGTTTCAAAAAAGATTTACACTGTATTAATTAAAATTTTATATCAAATATAACAAACAGCAAATATCAAAGCTGAAAATAATGCTAGAAGTGAGAAAGACTGAAACACATCTTTTAAAACCTAACGAAACCAATTTAAAGCACTTTAAAAAATACATGTATATACCCATTTAAAAAGAAACTTTCTAACTAAGATATCCTTCTTAAGACAGAACTCCAACTATTTCATATTGTATGATACTATTACTGGATTGCCATCTGGTGAGCTATAAGAAATAAATTGATGGTTAAAATACTATGACCTTGGAAATGTACACTAACCTCCATTATCCAAATGAGTGGTCAAAACCCACAGAAAACCCATAGAAAACAAACCTTTTGAAAGCTTTGTTTCTTCTACCACTTTGGTTAGATGCCCCTCGACGATCAGCTTCTCTGCCAAAGAAAACAAACGTTACTATCCAAGCCCAAACCGAGTAGCATTTCCCTGAGCGGGGCAGTGTAACACATTCCATGACCAAATTTAAAGATGATAATATTACTCCCATGACTAGGCTTGTACAAAAACCTGAAGCTGGAAGGAGAACTAAGAAAACTCAAACTGTAATAGAGCAATGAGATTAATGAAATTTGGAGGTATGGGGACTATTTGTCTTTTGTTTTCATTAGTTTTTACCTTATCTAAAAAGCCTAGACCTTAAAAAAAAAAAAAAAAAAAAAGGACTCAGAACAAAAATCTTCTTTAAATCAAGGACATGAAGTTGAAATAAAGGAATTCTGAGAAAGTATTTATTTAAATAAAGAAGCAAACAAATTATGTTATACCAATAGTTTACTTTCCCCATTGATAAAATTTAGAAGAGATGCATATATGACATGCTTCAGTAAGATGATTCATTTTTAAAGATATTAAAACAAATACTGTTTTGTTTTATAGGGGATTCTCTATAAATGTATAATGTAGCTTCTTTATAATTTATTTAAACTGAGATCTCCATATTCTACATTTCATTGAGAAGGATATCTATTCTGTATATCCCCCTATTTAATCCTGTATGTCAGTTGGTCTCCTTGAATTTATACTTTTGTTTTAAGTGAAGTCATTTCTCTATTCCTTCACTCTTCAAGACAGTGCAGCTTAGTTTATGCCCACCACTCAACTACTGAAAACTGTTCCAAGATCACTATAACCTTCTCTCTGCCAAAGGTCATGGCTCTTTTTAATAACTTTCATTTCGTATAAGCTCTTTGTGGTATGTGGCACTGTTTGCCCCTGCTCCTTAAAATCTTTTTTTCAACATCAAAGTAATAAATTTAGATAATTTTAAAAGGCAGTCCTACAAGATATATAATGTAAGCTGTCCATTCCATCTTCTATCCTACTTTACTCCATTCTTTAAATTCACTTCCTAGAAGCAACAATTTTTTTTTTTTAAAAGAAACAACTTTTAACTTTAAGCCATTTCTTCTGGTATTTCCATTTCTTTCTTTCTTTTTTTTTTTTTTAAAGATTTTATTTTATTTATTTGTCAGAGTGAGCACAGGCAGACAGAGTGGCAGGCAGAGGCAGAGGGAGAAGCAGGCTCCTGCCGAGCAAGGAGCCGGATGTGGGACTCGATCCCAGGACGCCGGGATCACGACCCGAGCCGAAGGCAGCGGCCCAACCAACTGAGCCACCCAGGCGTCCCTCCATTTATATTTCTAAATAAAATACTGCTCTATTTCTTCACTTTTCCATTTAGACACTATTTACTGACAATCTCTTACAGATGACTAAAAAAGAACTCATAGTCCTTTTTTACTATCATCCTTCTAAGAGAGTTAGATTTTGTCCATCTATACTCAGTATGTGTATTATGACTACTACTTATATTTGAATCATAATATGCTCCAATTGTATTTTTCTGCTTCTACCTTCTTATACAACATGTAGTGATTTTTGGAGCTTGCAATATCTTGTTTTATTTTGCTAACTTTTTATATATCTACCTCAAACACAGCCCAAGTTTTTTTTTTTCTTTTGCCCAAGTTCTTACAGAACCATAAAAACTTTCAATACTGTCAAATGTCTCAGGTAATCCATTATATTATATATCCCTGTCTGTCCCTTCCCCCAACCCTTTAATCTTCCTGTTCCAGGCTGGGCTATATCCAAAATTCCATACCCCCAGAATCCAAATGTTTCTCATCCTGTTTTATTTCCTTGTTTTAGTGTAACATATCCTGCTAGTTTCCTGAAAGGGAGATGACAGAATGTTGACTTTGACTCCTTTGACTTTCTCTTTGTTCCTCTGAAAATGTTAGTGTTCTACTCTCACCTTTGACTGACGGTTTGACTAGATACACAATTCTATAGGAAATAATTTTCCTTCAAAATTTTGAAGCATTTTTCCACTGTCTTCCAGTTTCAAATGATGTTGAGTCCTGTTCCTCAGTATGCATGGTAGATACCTCTTGTGCTCAGCAAAGCCTGTTGTGCTTGTCCTTTCTGGGCACCTGGGGGACTGCATGTTCCAAACACCCTAGCAGTAAGGACAGTCCACATAACTGGTTCTAGCCAGGGCCAAGGCATTTAAGAAAGAGTAGTAGTTTTCTATACTTCTATCCTCCCCCCATTCTAGAAACCATGTGCTGAGATGGCCTAATTCTTTATCTTAAGATGGTAAAGGCTCCATGAACTTAAAGCTCTGAATAACAATACGGAACAGTGTTCTCTCCTTTACCATGGACATGTAGCATGAGTGCAAAAAAATATTTCTTTAATTAAGCCATTTAGATTTCAGAATTTTATTTATTGCTATATTATAATTTAGTTTATTATGACTAATAGAGTATGAGATCCTTTGTTTCTCTTTGGCAATTTTCAGAATCTTGTCTTTACCCCTGGTGTTCCTAAATTTCATATATTCAGAACATGGTTTCTTTCTTTCTTTTTTTTTTTTTTTGAGGTGAAATTCATATAACAGAAAATAATCATTTTAAAGAGAACAATTCAGTGGCATTTAGTACCTTCACAATGTTATGCAACCACAACCTCCATCCAGTTCCAAAACATTTTTACCACCCCAAAAGGAAACCTCACGCTCATTAAGAATTTACTTCCCATCCTCCCTTCCCAAGCCCCAGCCATCACTCGTCCACTTTCTCTCTGTGATTTCCTATTCTGGATATTTCATATATATATATACAACATCACACAATATGTGAATTACTGTGTCTGGCTTAGTGTGTGTATTCTAAAATATACTGTTGCATGTTCAGTGTATCCTTTCAGTTTAGAAGCTCATTATCTTCAATTCTGGGGAATTATCTTCTGTTTCACTGATAAATTCTTCTCTTTTTCATTCCTCCTCTTTTCCCCCTCTCTCCCTTCCCATACTCAGGAAATCTTATTATTCAGATGTTAGATCTCCAGGATCAATTCCTTAATTTTCTTAAATTTCCTCCCCTTTTTTTCTTAAATAAAACCTGAAGCCAACTCTTGTCTTTTGTGTTGTATTTTCTGGAACATTTCCTCTACTTCCTCTTCTAACACCAACTCAAAAAAGATATATGCACCCCCATGTTCACTGCAGCATTATTTACAGCAGCCAAGATCTGGAAACAACCTACGTGTCCAATGATACATGAATGGATAAAGGAATTATATATATTAATCAGCAATAAAAAAGAATGAAATCTTGCCTTTTGGGACAACATGGATGGACCCTGAGGGTATTATACTAAGTGAAAAAAAGTCAGAAAGAGAAAGACAAATACTATATGATCCCACTTACATGTGGAATTAAAAAACAACAAACTCATACATACAGAGAACAGACTGGTAGTTGCCACAGGCAGGAGGCGTGGGGTGAGAGAATTGAGGGGAGGGGATCAAAAGGTATTTTTTAAAAAAGGCCTTAGGTATAATACAGACCACAAAAGCCATATGTGAAAGGACAAATAGATTTGACCTCAAATAAATTAAAATTTTCTGATCAAACTCACTATAAATACAGGTAAAGGGCCAGTGACAGATACGGAGAAAATATTTGAAAAATAAAGAACACATAAAAGGTTATTATTCATTCATTCATTGAACAATTAATTAGGGGGTACTACTATGTGCCAGATACTCTCCTAGGTGCTAAAAACATTAGAATGAACAAAAGACAAAATTCCTGCCCTATTGGTTCTTACATTCTAATGGGGTGAGGAGGGAGAGATGATAAATAAACAAGTAGTACGTCAGATGGAGGTTATGAAGAAAAATAAAGCACAGAAGAAGGAAAGGGAGTATGGGGATGGCAAAGATGTCAGGCCCTCCAAAAATGAATAAGAAAAAGTCAAACAACACAGCTGAAAAGGGGCAAAGAATAACAACACTGAATTGACAGGCCAAGAAAAGAAAATGTCCAGTAAATGTGAAATTTGTGGATTACCCACTGAAACAATGCCGTGGCATTATTCACTCATCAGTTTGGCAAACATTCAGTACCTGGAGGGGTGAGTGAGTAATCTTGTGTCCTTCTGGTGTTGAGTGTAAACTGGTATCATTTTTTTTTAAAGGGCAGTATTGACAGAATTTATCCAAATGCTGAAAGCACATGTCCTCTGACCCATCGTCCCTACTCCGTGTATTACTCAGGAAAGAGACAACTGTACAAAGATTTTCAATGCAGCATTGTCTGTATTTAGTGGAACACAAAATTTTTATAGTTCTACCAAGAAAAAAAAAAAGCATTAATCTTCAATATCTCTGTCAACAACAAAAATTCATTTTAGATAGTATTAATTACTTGTCTAACTACTTCCCAAACATCTTCATCCAGAAATCCCTCAGGAACTTCATTTCACCATGTGTAATATGGAACTTCTCTTCCTTTATCTTGGATGGATTTGGTATCTCTCCTTGTCCACAGTCCATCATTCCTATCTCTAACAAGCTATACTGCAGCTATCTTTTTTTGTCTACCTTTCCCAACATACTATGAACTCTTTGATGGATACACTCATTCCTTCAAATATTTACTCTGTACGAGGTACAATACTAGGTACTCCTCAAGGATTATTACCAAGATAAACGTGATAAATAAAGAATTTAGTCTAGTGCAAGCTAGATTTAAGCGTCCACTTTAATTCCCAACACAATTTAATTCCCAACACAATTCTGACACATAAAACAGGTTCCACAAATGTTGTTCATGAATATAGCAAATAATAATATAAATGCAGACTTTGAAAGCCATTTACAATCTTTATCTAGTATGCTGAAGAGCTAAGCACCACCTTGTTTAAAAAATTCTAAACACACCTTAGGAGTAACTTACAGTTCAAAATGCTTACCCTTGGAACAAAAGCTGAAGTCCCCTACCATGACCTGTAAAGTCTACATGATCTAGCCCAGGGGTCAGTCATCTTCAGTGCCATAGTGCCACATGCAGCATGCTCCCTGATGGGTAAACAAGGTTTTATAGGAACATAGCTAGGTCCATATGTACATATTGTCACAGTCGCTTTCCTCTGCAATGGCAGAGTTTAGTAGTTGCAACAGAGACTTTACAGCCTGCAAAGCCTAAAATACTTATTATCTGGCCCGTCATTTAAAAAAAAACAAAAGAACTCCAATTTGAGACCAGTTCCTGTTTTCATAGTTTCTATCTCACACACTCCTTCCCAAGACACATGTACACCTCACTCAGCTTAGCTCCAAATCAGTTCAAATCCCACATGCTACCTTTTAGCTACCTATGGTCTTACATTCTTTTATTTTTCTTCAGTGGACTTATTACTACCTGACATGTTATTAGTTCATTAGTTTTTGTTTCCTCCAAAGAACGTGAACTCCATGAAGGCAGAGCTTTCCTTGTCTTGTTCATTTCTGTTACCTCCACAGCTATAAAAAGGCCTGGTAAATACAATGTTGATGCTTAATAAATATTTGTGGAATGAATGAATTAAACATCTATTTTTAAAAGGGTCAAATTTGGAAAAATTACTTGAATGTTTTCCTCATTCTAAAAAGCTAAGAATTAAATATGCAAAATGTTTTTGCACAGGACTAATATCAAAGTGCTAAATAATAATTACCTGCTGCTATCATCACTATTGAAATTATTATTATTATTATTATTATTTAAGGTTACATTCTTAAATCTAGTGGCCTGTAATTAAGTAATTGAGGAAAAGGGCACCTGGGTAGCTCAGTCAATTAAGCATCTGCTTTTGGTTCAGGTCAGAATCTCAGGGTCCTGGGACCCAGCCCTGTGTCAGGCTCCTTGCTTAGTGGTGAGTCTACTTCTCCCCTCCCTCTGCCTGAGGAGTGGAAGACTCTCAGTGGGAGACTCATGCTCTCTCTCTCTCCCTCAAATAAATAAAATATTTAAAAATTAAAAAAAAATAAGTAATTGAGGAAAAGAACACTTAAAAAAACATTTCTGGGGGACCTGGGTGGCTCAGTCAGTTAGGTACCCAACTTCTGATCTCAGCTTAGGACTTGAGCTCAGGGTTGTAGGTTTGAGTCCCGTACTGAGGTCCATGCTAGGCATGGAGTCTTCTTAAAAAAAGTTTCTAACCACTGGTTCTCAACTTGGAGTAGACACCTCAATTCTTTGGGAGCACTAAAAGTCAGAGGCTATTCTGTGACTCAGAAGAGAACCTCCGTGTAATCATAAATGCAGGTCTTCAAAGAACCATTTGACTTTGTACAACTGAAAGATAAAGGATTTTCTTTCTTTTTAAAAACTCCCTTTTTGAGGGATATTCTAGAGAGATAATTGTTCATTTTGTATTTTAAAACCATACTTTAGAAAAAATTTTATTCATTTATTAGAGAGGGAGAGAGAAAGTGCACATGCACAAGCGTGAGGGGAGGCAGAGCGGGGAGCGTGATGCAGGGCTCACTCCCAGGACCCTGAGATTACCACCCCAGCTGAGGGCAGACACTTAACTGACTGAGCCACCCAGGGGCCCTAAAGCATACTTATTTATTGTGAAAAATAATAAACAGAAAGGGACACAAAACACAAAGGTACAGGCTAATAAATTTTTTTTAAAGCAAATGTTTATATGGCTACATCTCAAATCAAGAAACAGGACCTAACCACAACCCCCTAAAGCTTCCCACAATTCCCTTTCCAATCAAAACCCCATAAAGGTAACTACCATCTTGACTTCATGGTATTTAATTACTTGCATTTCTTTATAGTCACACTACCCAAATGTGCATGATTAAATAATATAATTGTAAGGGTTTTGAACTTCACACAAGTGGAATATTACAGTGAGTATTCTTTTGCGTCAGGCTTCTTTTATCGAATATGCCTCAGTGTGTATTTCTCCATTTGCCTACTAAAGGACTTTTGGGTTATTTCCAGTTTTGAGCTGTGAATAATGCTGCCGTGAACATTCTTGCATTTGCATATGTTATGCATAGGCATTTCTATAGGGAACTTCCCGAGGGGTAGAACTGATGGGCATAGTAAGTTTGACATTGGAGAACCATCACCTAAGCATTTAGTTTAGTCAGAAAACATTTGATAGAGTTGCAGAAACTGCCAAATGTGGTCAAAGAACAAATAGAACAGAAGCAAATTTATTTCTTGGATGATAAAAATAAATTATGTATTAATTATATTACTACATGGCACAAAATAAAAATAAAAAACAACACATTCAAAAGAAGTAGAAGCACAGGTATACCTATACTGGATTAAATTCTTTATGCTAAAGAGTTACTTTCCTCACATGACAGCTACAACCAGTCGAAAGCAGAACATAAACTCAAAAAGCACTACCAGATACTTATGTCAGCTGCATAGGGGTCTTAACTGACAGAAGAGAAGAGCAGATGAATATAAAAGAACTACATAATGTGTTATTTGTAACAGCCAAACTGGAGAACATCTTTAAAGTCTCAAAGTTAGGTTTCATTACAAAAATAATGTTATCACTTGGGCATCAAAATTATGTGCTGGGGAACAAATTTTCTAAATGGCTTGTGTACTAGTAATTAAAAAGTTAAACAATCTTTAGAATGTCATGAATATATTACTTTAACAAGAACGATAAACCTCTATCAGTCAGCTTTTACTGCCTTGTGACTGGAGCTAAAAAGGGGAGAAAACAAGTTACTTCAGCAAGAAAGCTCCTACTAACACCCTTTCTAACTTCCCACCATAACTTTTGGACCTACTCATGAGCATGTATTTTTCTGAGTAATTGCAGGCATTATTCAGAGTGCTTAGTAAATATTACCTCATTTAATGCTCACAATAATCCTATGAAGTAGGTACTACCATCCCATTCTACAAATGAGGTTTAAAGAGGTTATACTGTGCAGAGTCCCGCTGCCAGTGAGGGACCAAACGAGAATTTATATCAAGGATCCTCTGATCCAATTCTAAACATCATAGATAAAAATGAGCTATAGTCACCCAAAAGGTCATTAAAGGGAAATACAGCAAAGAAACTGAGATTAGAATTAACATCAAATACAATCAAAGTAAAAATGAACAATCAGCATTCAACATCAAGCCAACCATTTACTTCCTTCACAAAGTAGCAGTTAACAAAGTAGAAAAAGAACTTTAGAACCTCACAGGGGAGGCCCTACTTTAATAATACATACTTTCACAAGGTTTTATTTCTGCAATAATTTAAATAAAATTAGTTAAAGCAATTCCTGCTATAGGAATTATAGTGCTATAGTCTGCCTTGTTATAAAAAGTTTCAAAAGCTATGTGTTCTAAAACCCTGAGAATAAGGAAGAACAAATGAGAAAAAAAATTGAGAATTTTTTTTAGAGCAACAGGCAGATTTTATTTTTTAATTTAACTTCAATCAATTAACATATAGAGTTATTATATTATATTAGTTTCAGAGGCAGAGTTCAGTAATTCATCAGTCTTATATGATATCCAGTGCTCATTACATCACGTGCCCTCCCTAATGTCCATATTGGTTAGCATGGGGGTATTTCTACAAAAACAACTGAGAATTAAGGACAGACTGAAATTACAGGAAACGAACCAATTTCAAGAATACAGAAACAGATCTTTTTTAAAGGAAGGACCAATCTACATGTCAAAACACTGTTGGCGGGGCGCCTGTGTGGCTCAGTGGGTTAAAGCCTCTGCCTTCGGCTCAGGTTGTGATCCCAGGGTCCTGGGATTGAGCCCCATATTGGGCTTTCTACTTGCCAGGGAGTCTGCTTCCCATCTCTCTCTCTGCCTGCCTCTCTGCCTACTTGTAATCTCTGTCTGTCAAATAAATAAATAAATAAAAATCTTTAAAAAACAAAACAAAACAAAAAACCCCCAAAACACTGTTGGCATAAATTTAAGACTATCTTCCATGCACTTATACTGGGAGAAAACCTGGTAGAAATGCTGGGAAGTTGGGGCGCCTGGGTGGCTCAGTGGGTTAGGCTGCTGCCTTCGGCTTAGGTCATGATCTCGGGGTCCTGGGATCGAGTCCCGCATCAGGCTCTTTGCTCGGTGGGGAGCCTGCTTCCCTCTCTCTCTCTCTGCCTGCCTCTCCATCTACTTGTGATTTCTGTCAAATAAATAAATAAAATCTTAAAAAAAAAAAAAAGAAGAAGAAATGCTGGGAAGTTAGCCAACTGGGAAAATGATTGGCATAAGCACACACAGAACAAAAATCCTCCCATAGGTCCTAGATTGGACAATCACTCTGAATACAAAGAAATAAAGAATTTAGCAACATCTAGTTTAAATTCAAGAATTTTCCTATGGGGTGCCTGGGTGGCTCAGTTGGTTAAGTGTCTACCCTCAGCTCAGGTCTGATCCCCAGGGTCCAGGGACTGAGCCCTGCATCAGGTTCTCTGCTTAGTGGGGAGCCTTGCTTTTCCTTCTCCCTGTCTGTTGCTCTGTCTACTTTTGCTCTTTCTCTCTCTGTCAAATAAATAAATAAAATCTTAAAAAAAAAAAAAAGCATTTTCCTATAATGGGGACATAAGAGCAGGGAACTGCCTTCTATTCTTTGTCATAAATAAACTGTTCTGGTTTAGAGAAATAAAAGTTTAAAAAATCTGTTTAGGCTTATTCCTGAGATTGTTCAGAGGTTGATCTCATAGGGTGATGAAAAGTAAACAGTCACAAAGCAACACTGATTCAATGCATTACTCTAAATAAGGCAATTTTTATGTGAGCAAGGCCTTAAAAGAAAAGAGGGAATAAGACAAACATACAGATAATGACTGTAATTTCAAAAGGGGAGTTTGAGGTGGGGAGAGAATTTTTTTTTTTTAAATCAGGAAAAAGAAATAGCAACACATGATATATTAAGAGAATTAGATTTTTGCCTAATAATAAAAACCATTAAGTCTCCTAGTAACCGTGGATTAAGATTATAAAGACATGAAGCTTATATCAGGGCACTTGTTAACTTAATCATCAAAAGGAAGATGCCTTCTGGGGTGGAGACAGTTTGTTTGTACAAAGCACACCTCAGAAGAAAGTTTCTTTGGTACCCGACTGTGATGCTTCTGCCCTCACCAAACAGTGGCAAAAGGAATTAAAAGTGTAGGCAGCAGTCCCGTGAAGGGAGTCTTTCACTCTGCCCATGAAGTGAATCTCTAAGTCCTGAGATTCTCCACCTTTTACCATTTAT
This sequence comes from Mustela erminea, assembly GCF_009829155.1. Taxonomy (NCBI): domain Eukaryota; kingdom Metazoa; phylum Chordata; class Mammalia; order Carnivora; family Mustelidae; genus Mustela; species Mustela erminea. The sequence continues at coordinate 26,566,544 of NC_045614.1, read as the reverse complement.
CTTTGCACTCAGCTTATAAATTAATCAAGTGACAGAGTTCACAGGATACTTATGAAACAGATTTAGAGGTCCACAATTTGTTAATTCAAAAAGCATCTTTAGCAGAATACAACAGTCTCAACGTATTTGTTAAGTTTACATGGTAAACCTTGAGTAACTGCAATTTGCAGGGAACATGGATTGTGGACTTCTGCTTAAATCAAATTTCATGCCCAAATCCCCGAAGAGAAAATATTGCTAGAGCTTCTTAGCAAATTTTATTAAAGTTACTTGTTAATTCTAGATTTCATGTGGTATATTTTTACACAGAAAATTTACTTCACAGCCCTGGAATTATGCAAAAGGTTATATTTAAAACTGTTAAAATCCAATCTCTCTGCCAGGATTAAAAGCTTTTCTCCTAAAAGAGAATTAAAAAGAAACACAGTTTCTTTTACCATAAAAGGAAAACAAATTGAAATGTGTTCCAACTCATTTAATTTTGTCAAAATCACCTTATAAATGGAGATAGCCAACAACTAAATCGTTCTCTTATGGATTCACATATGCAAACTGGAAAAAAAATCTGTTAATATATTAAAAATAGACATGATGAATCCTATGTAAGTGAATTGCTTTTTTTTTTCTTTTACAGAGAGAGAGAGAGAGAGAGAGAGGGAGAGGGAGGGGAGGGGGAGGGGCAGAGAGAGAGGGACAGAGAGAATCTGATGCAGACTCCACACCCCAGCACAGAACACAACATGGGGCTCAATCTCATAGCCCTGCAATCATGACCTGAGCTGAAATCAAGAATTGGCCGCTTAATCGTCTGAGTTATCCAGGCACCCCTGCTTTCTAATTTTTAAAACACAAGGTGAATTGGATTATATAACAAGCATGGTAAAATAATGAAATCTAGGTACTTAACATGTGCTTTTTATTTTTTTTTTTAATTTTTTTTATTTTTTATTTTTATTTTTTAAAATTTTATTTATTTATTTGACAGAGAGAGAGATCACAAATAGGCAGAGAGACAGACAGAGAGAGAGATGAGGAGAAGCAGGCTCCCTGCTGAGCAGAGAGCCCAATGCGGGACTTGATCCCAGGCCCCTGGGATCATGACCTGAGCCGAAGGCAGAGGCTTAACCCACTGAGCCACCTAGGCGCCCCAACATGTGCTTTTTAAAAGACTGGAAATAAGGGGCACCTAGCTGGCTCAGTTGGTAGACCATGCAGCTCTTGATCTCAGGGTTGTAAGTTTGAGCCTCATATTGGGTGTAGAAATTAATTAAAAATAAAAAAATCTTGAAAAAAAATAGAGACTGATAATAAGAATATGAAGTGTCACTTCTCACTGAATATAAACTTCATGTTCAAAATCATAAATCAACTCAAGATGGCTATCAATGAATGGCAAAAAAGTTTGTGTGAGATTATAAAAAAAAATCCAAAATTTTTCAAAAGTTCACTTGAAAATTGTTTTTGCTGAATTTGCCTTATTCGCCATAATACTTATTAAACAAAACAATTTCTATACTGGCAGCTTGTTACAAAATAATGAAAACATCCTTTCTGACAAATCAAACCGGAGTTAACTCTTAGTATGCAACCCTGACTATCCAAATTTAAGAAGCCAACATATTTGGAAATTTCTGAGATAGAGCCTTATCAAACCCTTGCTACTGGTTATCAAAGCTCAGGAACTGAACAGATTCAGGTAATGGACTATATTCCTAGCTATGAGAACTTACAGTCCAAACTTCCTCTGTGTGCACTTTGGGACCCAATGGATTCAGACATCTAGGAATACTTGTATTTTATTTTTTTGTTCTTTGGTTCACTCTCTGTCCATAAGAAAAGGATTTTATATTATCATTTTCCCCTCTGTGCCACATTTAACATTTTCCCTATGCTATTACATAGTTCTTATAATTTTATTAGCTAATATCCCCATTGAGAGGCTTGCTGTAATTTACATAACTTCTGCTATATATCTAAATGTTTACTGGTCCATTTGCCTCTCCTATGACACAATAAAAATCTCCAAACACCTTTTTCTTAAAGATTTTATTTATTTGTCTGACAGAGAGAGAGAGCGAGGGAGAGCAAGCACAAGCAGTGGGAGCAGCAGGCAGAGAAAGAGGGAGAAGCAGGCTCCCTGACAAGCAGGGAGCCCAGTGTGGGGCTCGATCCCATGACCCTGGGATTATGACCTGAGCTTAAGGTATACGCTTAACTGACTGAGTCACCCAGGAGACCCTCCAAATATCTTTTTCTTTTTCTTTTTTAAGACTTTATTTATTTATTTGGCAGAGAGAGACACAGCAGGAGAGGGAAGAAGCAGGGGGAATGGGAAAGGAGAAGCTCAGCAGGGAGCCCAATGTGGGGCTTGATCCCAGGACTGTGGGATCATGACCTGAGCCGACAAGGCAGTCTTTAATGACTGATCCACCCAAGCACCCCCAAATATTTTTTTCTTAATGTAAGACAAACATCATTCTGTATTACAACTACGGCTAAATATTTTACAATAATATTATAATAATATTTTTAAAGATTTTTGCAAATTGTAACTTAGTAAGTCTTTTTTTTTTTTTATAGTTCTCTGTTTTTATTTCTTTGGGCTCAAAATACAAATCACAAAAATTTAAAATAAAACTAACATCAAAAAATGGTCATATGCAATAAAACAAGTACAAAATCCTTCTAAAGATTTATATTTTAGACTATATTCTGCTTTTAGTTGGTTTCAGTGGATACCAATTATTTTGCCCCCAATCCCTGTGCCAATGTCCCATAAAAGTGAAATTTCATGATCAGAAGATAACAAAAACACGGACTAATCTTTGCGTTACGGAAAAGTTTTAAAGGACAAAGAAATATGCTATTAAATAGTTTCCCTCAAAATATATACTTTTATTTATTAAATAATTATTAAAGTATTTCCTTCAAAATAGTATTAAACTAACATTCAACATCATAATCTCTAAAATGGACAAAACAGAAGCTCTTTTAAAACTATTAAATGAAATTCCAGGTTTCCTTAAGGCATTTCCGAGGAGTATAACATCTGATCCACTGATTTTGTCTGCTATAATTACCAGGTATGACCCTTACGAAGCTCAAGTGCTCCTGAGACTGTGTGTGTGAAGAGGAGAAAGAACCATATATGCTTGCACATCCACAAGATGAGCTCATGAGCATAAAAACACGGGAAGTCATTCAATTCAAAAACAGAGCGAACAGGAAGAGGAAAACGCTCGAAAGTATATTTTATATCTGGTAGGGAAAAGGATAGATGTCATCAATAAATCTTTATTACACATAGTGATCTTTAATTATCACTAAGACGAAAAGAATATCACAACCTCAGGAGTTAAGCAGCCATGTCATTTTCAAATAAGAGGGAATTCATGAAACTTTCGCTCAGAATTCAGCAGAGGTCCAAATCGCCTCAAAAGCCAACCTATCCATCTCTATTAGTAAAGACAGCCTTCCCAAGGGTAGGCGGTTGATGTCAGACTGTAGGACAATCTATTGCTACTCCTCTGCTAGAAAGGTCCTGCTATCTTAAGGGCCATCTTCAGCTCTGAGTGCCCAAACAAAATCACTGTTTTCATGGCTTTATTTAATCATTTAGGAAATTTATTTAAAAACTTCAAATGCAAACCTGTGATAGAACTACAACTTAAATAAAACAGGCTAATGTTAATACTACCTCTTAAGTGTCCACACATAAAGTTTAGGTGCTTGACATTCCATTTTATTCCCTGATCAACAATAATTTTTTTGGGTAAAAACTGAAACTTCCTCTTTTTTTTTTTTTTTTTTTTTGTGGGCAATATGAAATCTCTTTGAAGGCAAATGCCACAAAAATAATATTCTCAAAAGAGAGAAGCCAAAACAATGTAAAAAGTACTGCTGCTGTCTGAAGATGGCCCTCTGTGCGCTTCTTCGATAACAAACACATTGAGATCTTAATTTTTCCTCTCATTTTTCAATTTCTGCCCCTGACTGCATTAAAATCAATGTGAAAAATACTCTGTACTCACTCTGGCATTCTATGAATTGATGAATAAAAGTGCAGTCCCCGCCACTCTTTGAAAGCAAGTGCTCTAATAAAGAAAGAAACACCTTTAAGGATATAGTTTGTTGCTGTTCTTGAAAACCAACAGCAAACATAGGAAAACGGAAATGTATTAACATGAGTGACTCTGAATAAGATTCATGAAAGTTTAATATATTTTTAATATTAACAGCAGAGATACTTTGGAGTTAAATAAAACTAAATGACTGAAAATTATAATTATATAATCATTGACTTGTACCCTGAATAGTTAGCTTTTAAAGGTACAGTTTCTATCCAAAGAGATCAAGAAAACCATAGATAAATTGCTTTAAAAAGCTTTTCCTACTTTTAAAATATACCTTTCTCCATGAGTGCTTAATAAAAACCTGTAAATAATTTTGAAATTTTATTATTTGTTCTTACTGAATTTTCAAGAAACTGTTTTCTAACAGTCCCTCTTCAAGGCTATTCTTAGTTAAGAGGCAAAAGATAAATATTTTAAGAATACCATAAAATAATGCCTTAAAATTTTTAAGACACTGATGCAACATTTCAATATTCAGACTTTTATTTCACAGACAACCTTTCCCTCTGAGTTATTTAATCTGTCCTTTATATACTCTCAAAATATTACATTGTTTATCTCTACCCAAATGACTAAAGTCAATGCCTATACATTTTAAAATAAGAGCCTGTTAAATGGTTTTGCTCAGGTCAAACAGAATTTGTTTTGTTTTAATGAGTTGAGAGAACCAGAACCTAACAGGAGTTTAAGAAAAGTATCAACCCTTTTCTTACAATAATCTTTACTTATATTGATTCAAAGAGTTAACTTCTGAATCTGGATAACATCCTTCAATTTTATCTCTGGATCTTTCAAAACTTCTAAGGAGACTGTGGAAGTTCAAGTGTTAAAAATATACCCCAGTATGATGACTATCTGGAAGGTACGCAAGCACTAACAGCTGTCAAAGAGGACACGAGTTAGTACCACTCAGACTGTGAAAACCTCTTTTCTTTTCTCATTTCAACCAACCAACCACCTGCTCATCATCTCAACTTTGCTTGAGAGGCAGGGAGGCATCTCCTACTCTGATCACATTACAACTTCTCTTGACATCCTTACTAATGCCACCTCCTTCTCCTACTGAAATCTGTCACTCTCCTTTACCTATTTACATGGTGTACAGAGCCTCCAGTCAAGAGTTATATATACATATATATCATTTATATATGATATGTGTGTATAGTTGTATATAATTGTACAGTTATATAGTTACACTACATAGAGATACAATATAGCCCCCAAAAAAGAAAAAAAAAAAGGCTAGCTGTAACAGAAATTTGAAAAAAAATCTAATAAATAGCATTTGCTGATTGGAGCCAAGAAATCCAAAGCAGGAGTCCTCAGTTAAATGGTAATCAACATGATCAAAAGTTGTTTGACATAAATCCTAACTAAGCTATGATAACATTTTCAGAACTCCAACTATACAACATCATGCTCAAGTAAGAAAACTCATCTGAAACCAAATTTTAACCTAAAGGACTTATCAGAACTTTTTTGAGAAAATTCTGACTATCATCACAGGACTTTAGATGACATTTAAGGCAGTACATCCCCTATTACTCACTAAGCCACTAATCACCCTCTTATGTACTCTGATTTTAATATCTAGACTCTAGATTAAAATATTTATCATACTAGTTTAGATAAAATGCAAGATTAATATAAAATATATCTGTATGACTTCTACAAAGGCATTTTTCTAAGATATGAGAGAAAAGTCTTTCAGATAGTATATGTAAAAGATTTGGATGATGACACTTTTAAATACTTCATTACTTGAATTCAGCCCCTTAGGAATTCACTTTGCCAAAACTATAAAAGATATTACTGATAATGCAAAAAGAATCAGATACATGAGCCTGGGGGAGGAGGGGAGGCATGTCTAAGATCCCAAACAGGGCTGCAGAAATATAAAGAAAAGACAGATACAGAAACAAAAGAGAGAGCTGTGATACTTAAAATGTGTTTTATTTATACATGAGTTTTCTATAAATTTTGATTTTCTATACTACCTGTGCTGTCCAATGCACATGCTCAATACACATGTGGACTGAGCCCTGAAAAAATGGCTAGTTTGAATTGAGATATGTTGTAAGTGTAAAATAAATATATGCTGGTTTCAAAGATTTACCAAGGAAAAAATGTGAAATACTTCATTTATAATATTTTAATACTGATTACATGTTGAAATATTTTTGATATAGTGAGTTAAAGTAAATGTTATTAAACATTATTAAAATACATTAGCAACACTTTACCTGTTTCTTTTTATATATATATATATATTTTTTTTAAAAGATTTTATTTATTTATCAGAGAGAGAGAGGGGGAGAGAGCAAGCACAGGCAGACAGAATGGTAGGCAGAGGCAGAGGGAGAAGCAGGCTCCCTGCTGAGCAAGGAGCCTGATGTGGGACTCGATCCCAGGACGCTGGGATCATGACCTGAGCTGAAGGCAGCTGCTTAACCAACTGAGCCACCCAGGCGTCCCTCTTTTTATATTTTTAATGTGGTTATCAGAAAATTTTAAATCATGTATGTGGTTCTCATAATATTTCTATTAGACAGTGTTTTTCTATACTAAGATATATTTGAATTATGCTTACCAGATAAGATACAAAAAATTTATAGTATAAAACTTGTGCTTATAGCAGCTACTTTAGATTTAAGTAATTTCAAAAGACAGAGTTTACTAGAGAATGGCATTAATTTTAACATCCCCAGATATTTTTAAAACATTCTCTTAAAACTATACTTGGTTTTTGCTCTACTATTTAAAGAGCAATTTTAGATAAAGTCATATCTGATAGCATATTGTAGTTATGGACTTTGGTAATACTGGAATGCTTGATAATTGGTTTGTAATAACAAATGACTCAGAACAGACTCATTCCAAAATTCACTCTGTATTAAATCTGGTATAATGATGCTTTTGTGCATATTAAGATATTTACTATTCCATTTCATTAAGGATACTTTGTAGGTCACTCTCACACCACTCAATTTATCACCACTAAAAAACAATGATGGTAAGAAGTACCCTAAAGTATCCAAAATATCTTATTCAGTCTTAAATCAGGAGTTGTCTATAACTAGCCTCATCTCAGCAAAAAATTTTAAGCAGTAATCTGACAACTCTAAAATAGTATAAAGAAGATTTACTGTATATAAAGGGATTCTCTTAACTGAAGAAAGAGTATGTTCCCAGCCTAAGTTAACACTAACATTATTAATAAATAACATTTAAGTCAAAATAGTGATGAATTGGACTAAAAAGTGTTCATGCCAAAAAGAGGAAAAAATAAAAGCAAATAATGACAACAAAAAATAAAAATTCATTTAACAATGATAAGCTTTTAGAAGGTGAGGATTAAGTTATTTTATATATATTTGTTAAATATAATTAATAGAGAAATTAGTACTATCAGTAATGAATATAAACTATACCTTTAAAAAATTCTCAAATTGAAACTCACACTGGAATTCTAAAATGTAGACGTATTTTATAAAACACATACAGAATAGTCAAATGACTGATTAATGGCAATAACTTTTAATTTAGAGTTTTAAATTTGTTATAGAATATATGTAATATTAGATCTTGAGCTTACAGCTCATATATACATAACTTGAGCCTATTGTGCTGGTTCCTGATTAAAAGCCAACCACACAAAAACAAAAACAAAAAAGTACCTCCTAAATTTATCAGAGTTGGCTGTGCCCCAAGGACTTCAAAAATATCCCCTGACACATGAAAAAAATATTTAATAAGTTCTGAGTATTACCCTTGATATCTTGCACTAACTTCTATATCAAAACTTAAGATGAGAGGTACATAGTTTTATAAATGTGGAAAGTAATTTTATTCATTCTGTGCTTCAAGCATCTAACTCAGGATCTGGCACATAGCTGGTGCTCAGTTAAAGCTGGATGGGTGGAAATGGAGAAGGATGAATGGGAATCTTCTCAACTGAAAGAATGTACAAGCCATATGGTAAAAAGTACCTCATGCAGTAACAGAAAAACCAAGAGCAGCCATACATTTTTGGCAAGAGATAATGCAAGCTATCTAGAAAGAAGGGTTGGAGTAAACTAATCATTAACAAATAAATGATTTTTCAGATAGCAGAAATGACTGACTCTGTTTTTTCTGATTAAAGAAACAGATATACAGTATAAAGAAAGCAGTTTCTATGATATATCCGAGAGCTCAATGGATAAACTGTTAAATAAGCTCTTGGCCAGGTATGGGGCAGGGCACAAACATTAAAAATGGAAGCCCAGTATCCTCAGGAAATAGTACTTGATGAAAGAAAATCAAAGTAGAGTTCTTTGAAAAATATACTGGGGGAGAAAGCTATACTACGTATATAAACCAATGCTAAAGTTGAACTTTGTCACTTTTGTTATTTGAATAATTAAAATTTCCATATAACAAGGGATATCTAACCAAAAATCATAGCATTAAGAATTACAAAATAAAGGGAAGCTTTTTTTAATGCTGGGACTCAATGGTCTATGAACTGCATGCTTTTCGTTCCAAACACTTAAAACCTTAAAACACTGATCTCTCTATCCTGCTTAAATAGTAAAAGGATATCATGAAAGAAAAACATTTAAGTTTTTTACACTACCTTTTTCTGTGCTCCCATTTATTTTAGGTAAGAAGTCATCAACTTGTATCCCTAGGATTAAGACAGTGTATCATTGCCTTATCAAAGAAAGCATTACTTTAAAACTGGTCTCAACTGTAACCATGGCATTTTGTATTCCTACTTACATTAACACAGTAAAGCACACTTTAAATTTGTTTTTACAAGAAGGGTTCAACAGGCCATTTTCTATTGACCCAGAGAAAAAGCTACAACTGTCCAGTTGCTTACCAATGAACCTCAAAAAAAAAAAAAGGGTCCTGCTGTGCATGTATTTTCTTATTTAAATATCTCTAAGTAGAGTGTCTCAGATGCAGAAATTTCATTTATCTCAAAGACTAAACAATGGTGCCCACTGGTGGTAATCAAGCATATTTTTAAGGAAATTTTCTGAAAGACTGGAGATACTTTATACCTAAAACATGAAATACCCTCTTAAAATAAGTAACCCATGAGAAAGTAAACATCAAAACTTCAATGATAAAATTCAGCTTTAAGTAAGAAACTGGGTGACACACCTACCTAAACTGCTGCATTCTTTAAGAGTTTTCTCCTGAAGATGTTCTAACCGTACTGTAAATAAAAGTCCAAGAAAAAGATATTTCACAGATAAAAGAAAAAAAATAAAATAAAATCAACTTCTGGATTGGGTAACTTACCTTGTAAAGCTGTTAGCCTTTCATTGGTGAAGTCATTATCAGCTTGCAAAGCTTCTATTTTTGCCTGGAGCTCCTGTTCTTTTTCTTCCATTTCATCTATTTTATGTTGTAATTCTTTTTTCTCAGCTTGTCCCTTCTGTTGGATTTCTTCTTGTTTTCCCTCTGCTACCTGTTGAGAAAGAAAAAAAAAAATTCATTTATTTCATAAAGTCTGAACTTGCTTTCCAAGGCCTAAAGCAGGACTGCTTTTATTCACCACTAACTTTTAAGGAGAATATTCAATATTATAGAAAATATTTGTAAATGTCAAAATAATGTCATGCTTCCCTATCACCTAGGAAAGAAAAACTTGTAGCAAGCAAACAGGCCTAATACATACAAGTAAGGGGGTCAAAATGAAAAACTCCTAAGTTTTCAAGAGGGAAATATGTAAGGTTTCCCCCTGAAATTACTATTGTTTAAATTACTTTGTAAGTTCTAAAATGTAATTTACTCTGATATTTTAAACAAAACTGCATTTAGTTGAAAGAATGATGATCATAAGCATTTTTCAAAATGACCTCCGTTTAACAATCTTTAAAACTATTACAGGTTCACCAACCACACAGAGGGGAGGTATGCCCTAGTCTTCTCTAACAAATATATGTTTTCTAGCCACTCATTCCATGGTTTCAATTATTTAAAGATGGGTCTTTAAAACTCAGTTATAACATTTAAGGGACCAACTTGACATTACTTATGGCCTCATCTGTCCTTATCCTAAATGCCCTATAGCTACAGGGAGCTGCCACCGAAGCAGTTAATAGCATCCCTGGAGGCTACAAGGGTCCATACAGATGACTCCAAGTTACTTCTGGGCTTGTTTCAGCACTAACATAGTTGGGCTCTATCCTTGGGGCTCCCCAAGGATAAGCTGATTCAAGCTTTCAGTCTAAGTATCTTGGGGTTTGCTGATTTACATCTACTTCCTGTTATGTATTAAAAGATACCTGTTGTGAAATACTACTTATTTCCATCCAGAGGAAATATGTCAGCTCTTACAGACTTTCAATTATCTGTGGGCAGTGGGGTTTGGGCTAAATGGCACCTTTTTTTTTTACTGCATATTTCAACCATTACTAATTTTTTTTTTTTAAGATTTATTTATTTATTTGACAGACAGAGATCACAAGTAGCAGAGAGGCCGACAGAGAGAGAGGAGGAAGCAGGCTCCCCGCTGAGCAGAGAGCCCAATGAGGGGCTCGATCCCAGGACCCTGAGACCATGACCTGAGCTGAAGGCAGAGGCTTAACCCACTGAGCCACCCAGGCGCCCCATCCATTACTAATTTTTATATCAACAGCTATTCAGCAATACCTAACCTCTTAATCTACCCAGTATGTTAGGGACAATTAACAAACTTTCAGGTTGAGTAAATACATACCTTTAATTTATCAGATAAATCTTTAATCTCATTAACTGCTCCGTTATATTTATTGGCTAATTCTCTTAATTCTTCCTGAGTCCGTTCATTCATTTCTTTAAGATGTGTACATTCATCTTCAGTATTACTCAGACTTCGCTGTAATTCAAGTTTACAGATAACTGATTTAGAATAAATGCACATTCTAAATTCAACTTATAAAAAGTGTTAATTCTATGGGCTGAATTATTATCTGCCCTGGCCTTTATGTAAAGGTTAAACAACATAACAATTTTAATTTACTTTAGGTACATGCTAAAACAGAAAATACAACAAAAAAACTTAAAAACAAAACAAAACAACAGAAAGGGGGCAAGGGAGGAAAGAATGTTCCTTTTATATAACTACTCTTTTAAAAGGCCACCGGTTATGACTTTTAGACTTGAAAATATTTTAAGCTTATAAATTCTTGAAAGCAAGTTTAATACTATGCATAATCAACTTAGTAAGAAAATTAGAAGACTGCTAGCAATTTTCTTTCCTTGCATATCAAATCAATGACACGACAGTGAATTAGTTATGATGGGATAAGGCTATTATAGAAACTATTACTATAACATATTCTACAGTATATACTATATATAGTAATTTTACTGTTCAGTTTACAATGGGCATTTTAACTAAATCCAGTAACAAATAACTTCTGTGGTAATTTAGCAGCGGTTCAAAGGAATAACCTACATTATCAATTAGGTTATTTTTAAAGCAACGAGAATCACATTTTGATTGTTCCTACAAGACCAAGAAAGGACCTCAGAGATATTTTCCCTTTGACCACTAAAGTTAGACACAGTTTTCTTCTTAAGAGGGTGGGTAAATAAGAACAGTGGTAAGGTTCTCCACCTTCCACTAACTACCCTCCACTGGAAGAAAAGCAAAACTAGGTGACAGGAGATCAATTCCCTCCACATATCACAGTCCACTGTGTGAGAGGCCGAATCCTAAACAGAATGCACACAGTAAGACTCCCTGATGAGGCTGTTATTTGCTCAATCACTGAGTAGGAACCACAAGCACCAAAATCACATGGTTATGTTGAAAATTCCTAACAAGGAAAACAGCGTATTATCCTTTCCCACTTCACAGACAGGAAATATTTCTTAGCTATATAATACTAAAGTTTAAAATGTCCTACAATATTAGCAATTTTAGGCTAAAAATTTTAAACATATTACCATTTTATATTTGTTAAAATGAAATACCTCAACTTCTGAAAGTTTTCTAACCACTTCAATTTTCTCCTGAAGAACCCGCCTCAGGGACTCTTTGGCTGTCGTCTCGTAGTTGTGTTTATCCTCCTGTAATGCTATAAGCTCCTTCCGTAAACTATCTTCTGTTTGATTCTAGGATTAGAAGACATTTATAATTATAGCCAAGTAATTTTTGTAAGTATTTACCATTTGGAAAAATAACACATTATGATGCTCTTTGAATTCTATACTGATGTAATCTCCAAATAGAAATAATGTTGGCCCTGTATTAACTGAAGCTGTATTTAAAAGTTGCACTGTAAATTATGCCTTCACAAATATATTAATCCATACTTGCGATAGAAAAAAAGTCTAAGAAAATGGAGAATTTCTCTCAAATGTACAAAATGAATTAAGTCACCTATCTGTCATATTCTCTATAAGCCACAATATTTACATCTGTGGGTAAAAATATTACTTTCATAGGGGCCAAGCATTTTAAAATAATGGTTAACCATTAGGAATAAAGAATAAGGAATAAGAGCACCCTGAAGAAAAAGCTGAGTCCAGTTTTGAGGCAGGAAATGTACAAGATGGGTCTGAAATACCTTGTCTAAAATGACAGCAGGAAGCTATCAGTTTGCTGGGGTTCTACGAAAAGGTCTCAGGCACCAAAGATGGGAAAATTTGAGCATCAATAAGAACAACAAGTGGAATAGGCTGAAACACATGAAATATATTCAAATCTACGTTTGGGGAAAAAAAACACTTCATGGTCATTCTTTGGTGGATGAGAAGGAATCAATTTTAAAATCTAGTAAATAAATGGAGAAAATAACTTATCCTTCTTTTCCTAAGAAAATGACTTCAGGGTAACCAAATGGTTTATGAGGAGGAAAAGAAGTATTTATAGAAGTAATCCAGATAATAAATGAAGGAATAACAGAGAACTATATTACCACCATTTTTGCAAGCCCAAATAATGGATCTAGCCAAGAATCATCAAAGATTGCTAATATCTCAAAAGAAAGACAACTAGATAGTATGGTGCCTTCTGGTGAAAGTACATAATACTACTCATGAAGTATTGCTGGCAAAAAAAAGACTTGAATCTAAATTAGATCAAATCTCTAGATCAAACTACCAATTTATGGTGTGGGAGGAAAGCTAGAAAAATGTTTAAATAACAATCCAGACTGAGGGAAATTATAGAAAACAAATGACCCAGTTTCTCCAGCAAATACCAACTGTGATAGAAAACAAAGAAAGAGTTGTATATGGGTATTCAATACACAATTCTTTCTTCTTACATGTATGTTTGAAATTTCCTATAATGAAAAAAGATTTGAAAGAATGGTGAAAACGTTTACATGTTTTAGCATGTACACAAATGACAAAGAAACAAGCTACATAAAAAACTATGCATTTTTCGTGCACAGTTTATGCATTTTTCTTTAAGGATCTTTACTTGAGATTAATACTTACTTTGGAGCATGCCTGTAATTGGTTTCCCATAACTTCTAACCGTGATAAGAGTCTATCTTCATCTATTAAAGCCTGTTGAAAAATTAATTTAAATCCCAGAGTAATTAAAAAATTACACATATCAAAAAGGTTGGACTCTGAAAAACAATCTGAGGGTTTTGAAGGGACGGGGGGTGGGAGGTTGGGGTACCAGGTGGTGGGTATTATAGAGGGCACGGATTGCATGGAGCACGGGGTGTGCTGCAAAAATAATGAATACTGTTATGCTGGAAATAAAGAAAAAAAAATAAAAATTAAAAAAAAAATAAATAAAATAAAATAAAAGATAACAGAAAAAAAAAATAAAATAAAAAAAAAAAAAAAAAAAAAAAAAGTTGCTACTGCCCAAAAAAGATATAAAATCATAAAACTGACCAACACCCATTGTAAAATGCTACATTTTCAATATTTGGTCATTCAGAAATAACTTTGCCTTTGCCTGCTAAAAAAATTTCACTTTTAATCAACATCTAAGGGATATTAAACTATACTTAAATGCTTCTTGAATATAAAGGCAAATGGAATACCTGCCAACTGGTATCTGAAGCCTCTTGGGTGATGGCTAGTAGCCGCTGAAGTGTGGCTAACTTCTGTTCCAACATCTGTTCCCGATGTAAGGCCTCCTAATAGTACAAATCACAAAAGAGATTTTTATAAACTCAGCATGATCCTTGAAGAAAAATCAAAGTACATTCTGAAAATATTCTCATTTTACATCCCACTTTGTATCTTACTTTCAAACCTGAAAAATCTACCTTGTAAAATATATATAAGCCACATCATTTTAGTCCTATTTCCAGGACAGTTAAGGGTACTGAGCTGCACCTTCCCCTATTAACAGAAAATAAGTGCCCTATTTTTATTTTTCTTTCACTCATAATTCACAAGCATTAAAAAAAGAGGAAACCCAGATTAGAAGAATTCAACAAATGTTATTAACCCTCCATTTTACATATATCTATATACATAGATATCTTTGTATATATCTATATATGTGTGTGTATATATAACACACACACAAACATTTTAAAATATATATACATATCTTTCAGAACAAACTAATTTCAAACTATGCCAAACAATCTGGTCAATAGCAAAGATATTTCTTAATGGCTTAGCTGTATGTGTATGACATCTAAAATAGAAATGTCTTTTAATTTTCCCTTTTAAGAATGTTATATATGTAAATATATATAAGGAGAGACACTACTTTGCAATCTCTTGTATTTTCAGGTTTCCTGAATCTTTGTGACTATATACTAACTACTCAGCATCAATCAAATATGGCAAAAATAAGTAAGAGTCCACAAATGTAATTAAGGGGTCAAGGAGTTATATAACTATTTGGCAACTCCAAAGGGATATTTTTACAGAGAAGGACGTTGGCAAGCAAATCCTTATCTCTAGGTCACTTGTTAACATTTGACAGCTGTTAAGAGGGTCTCCTTCATTAGAAGTCAAGGTGAAAATGCTCACACAGCATTCAGCTGTGGTTATGGCACATCTTTAAATTTCACTTTCTTCTATTCCTGTCATTAGCCAAAGAAGAACACTTACTACCCTAATACTTCTGGAGCCACTTCAAAAAAAAAGGGATATGCTTCAAAGACAGTACTTGAGGTTTAAAGTACGCATTTATTTTTTCCCACATCCTTGATAAATAATGATTAAAGAAAATCTGATCTAATTAGTTACTGGTACCATTTTTTAAAATATAACTCTAAAAGTATAGATTAAGAAATCTAACAAAAGTTAGAATCTAACACTTAGACTAGTTGCCAAGTTTATTTTAAGCTCTTTAAACATTGCTAATATCCAGGAAATTACATTAAATGCTGCAAAAAGTTTTACTTAAAAACAACCCCCCCCCAAACAATCACTATTTCCACTAGATGGTGTAATTTCACCTTTTTAAACTCAATTCCATTTAGAGTTTCATTATTCCATGAACCACATCCTAACAAAAATCTAATACTTTCAGGAATGGCTTTTAGTGCTAAGGTGTGAAATTTATCTATTCTAGTTTCTGCTCAAAAGTTTTACAATTTACATTAGAACTTTGGCAATTGAAAAAAATGTATACAGAAAAGATACCACAGTATAATCTTCTCTCAAAAACCAGAAAAGGGACAGTGAAAGATTATGCCCATTATGAATATTCAAAGAATGGACAAAATTGGAAAAAGTACTGCAGTGAGTTAGGGCATTAGACTCACAGTCCATGATGACTAGTTACTATATAGTGTACAGCCTCAGGAAATCCATTTTACCTATATGAGCCTCATATTTCCCATGGGAAAATGGATATTTTATATATATAGATTCATTTTTTCTTCACAATTCTGTGAGGTACATGCCCACATCATAGATGAAGAAAACAAGGCTCACGAAAGGGTTAAACAACCTTCCCCAAACTTCTGAAGTTAAAGCCACAGCCCAAGTCCAGGGAATTCTGGCTAGAGTCTATGCTTTCAGACACTCTACCAAACTGCAAATGTGCAAAACAGCTTTTCTATGCCCCATTACATAATGCCCAGTGGAAGGTAAGATCTGATTAATACTCTGACAATTTTCAGACTTGTAAATTCTTAACGGAGGGAGAACTGCTCTTAGTGATTGATTCTTATAAAGGAATGTAGGAACCAGGATACTGGTTTGAGCCTATCCGTTTTAAAAAGCAAGTGGAGACCTACACATGTAGAATGATTCACCCAAAGTCAGAGAACTCAGTAGCAAGCCAGGATAAAAAGTTTAATCTCTTAATTTCTGATCTAGAGCTTTCTTCCACCATGCTCCCTCACCAGAATAATAAGAACAATAATCCAGCCCAAATGTCCCAAAATCAAGAGGGGAAAAAAAAAAAAGCCACGTATTTCCTTTATGGAAATTTCTATGGCTCTTTAAATCCATTATTAACTTCAGGAGCCCATTCCATGTATCTGCCCCATCAAAATATCCTTCTACAGATCCAGCAGCATAGCACAGTGTTCAGGGGTGGACACTCTGAGGTCTGACTATCTGGGTTCAAATCCCAGCTCTACCACAGAGTAGGTGCGTAACACTGTGTAAATTATTTAACTTTCCAGGATCTCAGTTACTCCATCTATAAAAATGGGAATAAAATAAGTACCTTACAGGATTATTCTGAGGAATAAATGAATAGAGGTAAACTGCAAGAGTCTGGCATATAGTTAATATATATTACATTATATTATATATATTATAATAATTTAATTTATTATAATAAAATTATATAGTATATTAATGTGTATATTATATTATTTATTATATTATAAACTATCATTTATAATAAATGTACTATTTATTATTTATTATATATTTATATTATATTAGTTATATATTATATTACATTATATATATATAGATAGATAGATACATATATAATCATTTGCTATTAATATCATACTGAGCAACCAAGATCTCTCCAGGTTTAATTTTATTTAAAAGTCATCTACAAACTATTTTGAAACCTCCCCATATCCGAATGAAAAAAATACTTCTCTTGTACGGAACCCTATCTTTTTTTTGGACTTAATAATCCTGATTCTTTTTTTTTTTTTCTTCCCAGATTTTATTTAGTGCACAAGCATGGGTAGCGGCAGGCAGAGGGAGAAGCAGGCTTCCTGCTAAGCAAGGAGCCCAATGCGGGACTCGATCCCCAGACCCTAGGATTGTGACCTTAGCCAAAGGCAGATGCTTAACTGACTGAGCCACCCAGGCACCCCAATAATCCTGATTCTCTTTATCCTCTCTTCATAAGACCTAGTTTTAATCCTTTTTTTTTTTTTTTAAGATTTATTTATTTATTTGACAGAGATCACAAGCAGGCAGAGAAGCAGGTAGAGAGAAGGGGTGGGGAGCAGGCTCCCCGCTGAGCAGAGAGCCTGATGTGGGGCTTGATCCTAGGACCCTGAGATCATGACCTGAGCTGAAGACAGAGGTTTTAACCCACTGAGCCACCCTGGCGCCCCATTTTAATCCTTTTTTTAACTTTGAGAAATATTTCTTTTATATTTGTATCCAGTCAATATTTCTTTAGCCTATATTTGTGAACTAGCAAAATCAAATCTAAGTTGTTTAATTCTACTTTTAAAAACTAAGAATTTTCAAGATTTACTTTTACCTGTAGATACTGAGAAAGCTGGAATAGTTCCTGAGAGTACATACTTGGAGTGTTAGCAGCAACCTAGAAACAAATAACATAAGTACCAATAGTCACACAAAACATTTATAAAAGACATTAAAGCCAAACCAAGTCCCTGAAATGTCCATTTACCGAAATATGCAAAATAAAAAATATTTTTCAGCTTAAAATAGTTCCTTTTGTTTTCAAAATGTATCTGTCTCATGCCTAGAATTTGTAAATGGTATTATTTTTTGCTGACTAGTCTGAAATTTATAAGCAGGATGGTGGAACAAGTACTACTCGTGAAAACATTCCTTGATAAACCAAATCACAAACACAGCACAACAGCAATATTGCTCTTTCTTAATTCAGAAATAATACCTCCTGAATCAACAGATATATAACTTATCCCCTTTACAATTCATTGTTAGATAGTTTTTCAATACAACAAGAAGTCATAATTCTTTTAGAAGTAGCCATCTTCAAAATGGGAATTGTATTTTGGGGTGCAGGGACAGACAGGACATGAAATTTAACACTTTTCATGGCCAGGACAATGAAAATAGATTTGTTTTGTAAGGAAGGAAGGAAGGATGGATGGAAGGAAGGAAGGAGAAGGGAGAGAGAGAGCAACAGAGGGAGGGAAGAGGGAATAGTTTTGTCTTTTTCATTCTTTAAACTACAGGTAAGTTTAAGAAGAAAAAGATGGAAAATAATGGTATTTAAATTACAAATGACAGGAAAAAATACTTAGAACTCAAGAGTATTAGATGAAATACCTTCAATAAGGGGTTCTTCCCAAGTGTGGAACATAGAACCGTGGCATTATTCACCCCCCACAAAAAGAAGATACTATTAGGTTGCTGTAACATTTACCCATATCCTCAATATTACCAAGCCCTTTGTATCAACTTATTAATGATGTTAAATAGCACTATTTCTGATTAGGTTCAGAAAGAATATTTTTATTAATATGCTAACTAGAATTTAGAGAAGTGGCATTATTTTTAAAAGTTAGTACTAAACTGGCAATGCCATTATTTACTTCTGAAATAATTCTTGGTATTACTAAGGTTGATGATCAACCACTTTTACTTCTAAAAAAGGAATCTCACAGAGAACTTCAGTTTCAGGCAGGCTTTCAGTCTTTAACCAAATGGAAGAAAAAATGTGAACTATTTTACAACAGTTTTAGTACACTAAGAAAAAACACCCACATTCATGCCAAGAGATACAGATTTTTTGGGGGTATTTAGCAATGATATCTACAGTTTATTACACAATTATTTCTGAACAAAAGGAAAAACACTAACAAGTAATTATTGCAAATTTTCTGACCAAATAAAGTCAAAACTAATTTTCAAGGACGATAAAAGAGCAATTTCTGTAAATCCATATTTCCATTTTTCCATGTGTAAGTATATGTTGGGTGAACTATTTGGGCAGAAAACTTAAATAGATATTTCTAGAGAGAACTGTATTCCAGAATAAAAAGTAGTAATTAACACTTTGTATCTCTGGCTAGAGCTCCTAGTCTATACTATTGGCCATTTTGTTGAGATAACAAAGGTTTTTTTCCTAAGAAACATCCATCCTAAATTTTCCAGGTCAGAAGAATGCAATAACCAAATACCTGCATACACTGTATATCATTTGTTACAGAAGAAAAAAAAATTCCTAGGTAAAGCATATTAAAAACAAATAAAAACATTTTCCAAAGCAATATAGCTGAGTTAGTTTAGAGAAAATAATCATTCGTAACTTACTTTGTCAACAGGACTTGGTAATGGAGCATGGATGACACTGAAAAGTAAAATTTAGAATTTTTTATCTAATTTCCTGACACAGAGGAAACAGTATGACAGTACCAGAATATCTTAAACCCTAAAGTTGATACACTCAGTGTCATATAATTAAAACAATGTGAATTATTCTCTAATCCTTCATAAATCCATAGAATTCTTGGAAAAAAAGGTAATAAATACACAAATTTACCTTTTACACATGATATATTTCTAATCACAAATCCAAAATTCAAAATTCAAAATGTATTAAATGCCCTTTGAGGATCCACTATTTAATGAGGGCTCTGGTGAATTCCATGACTATAGAACTTCTACACAGAAAAGAAGCACTCCTTAAATTACCTATTTTTAGTTCTGGAATATGTAAATTATGTCCTTTTAAAATTAAGTAATTCCTATAAACAAAGTCTTATAAAACAAAGTTCTACTAGAAAGAAAGCTATGATTTGGAAACTTGTTCTAGTGGAGAAAAACTTTAGCCAACCAAACAGTATTACTGTTCTCTACGTCACATGCAAACAACTAAAAGCTTAGATGTAGGTATGAAACTAAACTCGGTACATTCCTATAAAACTAAGCAGTAAACAGACAGTATAATTGGTAATTGCCTTTTGGGCCTTATAAAGTACTAACGACAGACAGGCAGTATTACAGTATAGCAGTTCAGCATGCAGGCTCAGATGCCACACTGACTGGGCCCACATTCTGGTTCTACTTACTAGGTGTGTAATCTTGGGCAAGCTTACCTAAGCACTATATAGGTCTCAGGTTCCTCATCCATAAAATGGGGATAATCATAAAAATAACCCCATGGGGTAACTGTAAGCATTAAATGTGTTACTATAAATAAAGAGCTTTCAACAGTAACTAAGACATAATAACACTTGATCCTACTACCACTCCCAGGAGATAAGAGCAGATAAGGAAGCCAGGCACTATGACCAATTTACCTCTGGATCCCCAGAACCTATCACCAGGCCCTAGCAAAGCTGGCGCCTAATGAAGGTTTAAAAAATTATGCCAACTTTAGTTTTTCTCTCTACCCTATAAACATGGGATAGACAGTTTAAACATAACCTTCTTTTTCTTGACTATACAAGCAATATATACTGATTATGGGAAATGAAAGCATGAGGAAATAAGTAAAAATTACCTAATGCCAGCACCTAGAGACAACCATTTGGGGTATATATATTTTTCTCCATAGCCAACGCACATTCGGGCAAATGAACTTTAAATAGAAGCAAACAGTATTCATGTTTTGTTTCTTTTTAAATCTAGTTTTCTTAGTGACCCAAGTACAAAATTTTCTGTTCCTGTGAAAATTTGGTTAACAAAAGGCTAAAAATCCAGCTAAACATGTATCTTACAGAAACTATCCTGGATATAAGTGTATTTTGTTTGAATTATAGAAAAAGTTCATATGCAACAAGGGAATACAGAAAAGGGAACCCATTATTTAGTGTTAAGATGGTGGGATTATAGGCAATTTTTCTCTGTTATCATTTTTTAAAAAGATTTTATTTATTTATTTGAGAGAGAGAGAGAGAGCATGAAAGGGAAGAGGTCAGAGGGAGAAGCAGACTCCCGCTGAGCAGGGAGCCCAATATGGGACTTGATCTCAGGACTCCAGGATCATGGCCTGAGCTGAAGGCAGTTGCCTAACCAAATGAGCCACCCAGGTGCCCATGTTTGTTATCATTTAAAAATTATCTGTGCAGGGGTACTTGGCTGGCTTAGTCAGTACAGCATGTGACTCTTGATCTCACAGCCATGTGTTTGAGCCCATGTTGGGTACACAGATAACTGAAAAAACAAATCCTTCGTGCAATATAATAAAAATCAAAGAAGAAGAAAATAGTTAGCTTTTTGAGAACTAGCTAGTGAGTATCTTAAAAGCATTAGATGCTTTAAATGTACCTGAAATTCTAAGCATTCTGGCATACCCAAATGTATCTTGATTGCTAAAAAAGATGACAGTAACAGAAACAGTCAATGATCATTGTGTCCTTGATGTATGCCAGCTATTATACAAAAGTCTTTAAGTGCATAACCTTGCTTAATTTGCCCCATAAAATTCCTGCTCAGTAGGTACTATTGTTATCTTCATTTTTCAAATAAGAAAAGGGAGGCCTGATCAAGACATAGAGTCAGTGGAGTTGGGCTTTGAATGAGACTATCCACCTCTAAAGACCATCCTGATCTACCAGCTCTAAAGAGCTGCCTGTCCAAAATTCCTCTTCTCCAGAAAGTCAGCCAGTCTATGCACTATGAAATTGACAGCAAAATTTTAAATGACACTAATATTTAACCACATAAGAAAAACCAAATAATGAGAAGGAAATGGCGCAAAGATGAAAAGCACTGGGGAGGGACGCCTGGGTGGCTCAGTTGGTTAAGCAGCTGCCTTCGGCTCAGGTCATGATCCCAGCATCCTGGGATCGAGTCCCACATCAGGCTCCTTGCTCCGCAGGGAGCCTGCTTCTCCCTCTCCCTCTGACTCTGCCTTCCACTCTGTCTGCCTGTGCTCGCTCTCGCTCTCTCTCTGACAAATAAATAAATAAAATCTTAAAAAAAAAAAAAAAAAAGCACTGGGGAAACAAGAAGGAGAAGGACACAATTCACTAACATAGACTGAAAAATTCACATGTCCTCCTAGATGGAACCCGAGATCACAGATAACCCTTTATATAACTGCTCAAATTGTTTAACTCCATGAAGGGAAAATCTCCTCATACACAAACAACAATGTTCTTAAGAAACCACATACCACTAGTTGATTAATAGTTACTCTTATTTTTAAAAACTTAACCCTTGAGTCCTGAGTCACATTAGAGTTCCCAAAGTTAACTGTATTTTTTTTAATAATTAAACTATAATACAGAATAGGAAGCAGATTGTTTTACATTTAGATGTTTAAAATTTTTTACTTTGTTTCAGATATGATTAAAGCTAAAAAAAAATTTGATAGCATCTAACTAAAGCAAAATATATAATAATCCTAATGAAAGCACAGACAATCATACCAATAGGAGGGTCTCTCTCTGCTTTCTTTTTCTTTCTTTTCTACTCACTATTCTACTTTGCCTTAAACTTATTATTGCTTATCTTAACCTCCCACCCTCAGGTCTTTGTCTTTGCTTTTGAAGGATAAAAAATATTATGTTGGGTATAGAAACAAGCTTATTGCCCCCCAAATAAAAAATGCTTAAATTTAATTAATAATTACTACATAATGATAATCTGTGAAAAGCACAAGATTAAAATGTACTTATATTTAGATTTTAACATTTACATTTTATGAGTAATTCTTCCTTTTCAAGTTTCTCCTCCTCTAAGTGATCTTTCCACTTCTTAAGGGGGAAAAAAAAAAATACAGCCTTGGAAAATCCCTCCAAAACTCCCACCAAAATAGGCTATTAACTATATCAATATCCTCAAGGTCCTAAAAGATCATGACACGGGCATTAACTTCAGAGGGAATCACAGTTTAAGAAGTCCTATATTAAATGCAGATCAAAATACAGTTATCATTCATCACTGAGTAGTTATTACTCACCAATAATTTGCATACCCTAAATATTCTGAAAAACACCTAATTATCAATCAAAATATAAACTGTAAAGTTAAATTTGGAAACAAAATAACCTGTGCCTCAGTATACATTATTATTTATTAGAATTGTAGCTAATGTGAAAATTAAAGTATATTATATTCTAAAAGTACTGCATTAATTTTCTACCATTATAAGAATAATCCTGAAGTGTTAACAGTATACCATCACCTAGAATATTGTTAACCAAGTAATTAATACAAAAACTTCATGGCACTAAATTATACTCACTCTGAGCGGAGTCGGGCTTCCATACCATCTGGTAGAAAAAGTTTTATTGTGGAAACAATACACCCATGGGTAACTGGTTAAAACAAACAAATAAGATGGATTAAATAATTGTTTAAAAATACAAACCTTCATACCTCTCATTTCCAAACATATACTTTGTTCCTAAATGTAGGAACTTGGAGGAAAGAAATCTGGTGGTTTAATGACAATATTCATTTCCCTGGAGAAAGTCATTCCTCTTCATACTGAATCACAGTTGCAAGACAAAATTACAGACAGAATTGTTTTTCAAAAGTGTCCTAACCTCCAATGCTGTAATAGTCAATAAAAGGTCAGTGGAATATATAGAAATACAATTGAGAGGAAATGCATTTTCTCCCCTATCTGCTGGCATCAAAACTTAACTCCAACTATTCCCCAATTTAGCATTTAGCCTTAATTCCTAATTCTGTCCTCAACCTGTAACACACTTCACAAAACCTAGTTCTGTATAATACAGCTTAGAATATGCTGTTTGAGTCCCCCACTGATGAGTGAGAAAACCAAGACCTCAGAAAAGTGAAACTGCTTCTGGAACTCTTTAAGTGTCAAAACTGTTTGCTAGAACTCAAGTCTGAGATTTCCAGTTCAGTATTTAAAATGTGGTTTTATGTTCTCGGTACTTTTTCTCCCTCCACCCTCAAACATTTTTACATAACATTACACCCCTTTACAGACAACTTCTTACTGTTGCTTCTTACTTCCTCCTTTTCCTTCTGAAGATTTCAAGAGACAAAACCCCCCAAAAGCAGCATTTATACAGAGCTTCTCTTTGTGACTGGGTTTTATGGGGGAAAAAATTTCTTGCTAGTTTAAGGTTGCTGGCTTTTTATTTCTCTGTTCTTCCAAGATTACATCTTCCAGGGTTAGGGTTCAAAGAGTTAATTTATTTAGTTTACCAAAATCTAATTAATGCAGGGTGATGAAAATATACCATCTCATGATTAGAAGACTGGTGGTTATGTGACCAAATACATTTGTCAAAACTCAGTGAGTTTTATAAAACTGGTGTTGCAAGGAAATTATATCTCAATAAAACTCATTAAAAATAAAGCTAATGCTGGGGCACCTGGGTAGCTCAATCGGTTAAGCATCTGACTTCAGCTCAGGTCATGATCTCAGGACCCTGGAGTCACCAACGCTGAGCTCTGTGCTCAGGGAGGAGTCTGCTTCTTCCTCTCCCTCTGCCCCTCTCCACTCTTGTGCTCTCTTTCTCTCTTTCCTTTCTTTCTTTCTCTCAAATTAAAAATAAATAAAATCTAGGGGCACCTGGGTGGCTCAGTGGGTTAAAGCCTGTCTTCGGCTCAGGTCATGATCCCAGGGTCCTGGGATCAAGCCCCGCATCGGGCTCTCTGCTCAGCGGGGAGCCTGCTTCTCCCTCTTTCTCTGCCTGCCTCTCTGCCTACTTGTGATCACTGTCTGTCAAATAAACAAATAAATAAATCTTTAAAAATAAATAAATTAAATAAAATCTTTAAAAAAAAGAATAGCGCTAATGCATTTATGCAAGAATAACTTGTTAAGTGATCAGGTCCATGAATCATAAAAAATTATAAACATAAAGTACTATTATCCTGTCATCTGGAAATATACAGTAAATTTAAGAAATTTAGTGCAGTTTACTCAATTTTCATTAACTTATTATTTGAAAACTGCTAACACGGATCACGAACCACCTATGGGTCAGTCTTCTAAACTTTGCCTAACATAGCAATTACAGCCATCAACCACTGGGCCCCTTCCTTCCATTCAGGCCTCATCCTCCAGCCTGCTACCATAAATACCGTATGCAAGACCACGCTACCTGCACTTCCAAATTCTACAACTCCGTGCATTTTATGAGTTGTTCTGTCACTGATGTCCTTTATCCTCTTGCCTGCATGACCAAATGCTACTTATCCTCTAGGCTCAGACTTTCTAGTTACTTCACCAAACTCATTATCTAACTGAGGGGTCCCCAGAGCTTCCTATTATCTACTTCTTATAATAGTAAGCATACTGTGTTATGAATATTTATCATTTACACAACCATTTTCTCACCAGATACAGTCAACTCTGTGAGAGGGACAGGATTGGTTGCTTTTCACTTTTTAAATCCCACACTTGGCAGAGTTATCTGGTACAAACTAGGTCTTTAATGAATGATTATTGAATGTGCAAAAAAATATATCTAGTTAATATTCTACAGTTTTCATTACCCAGGACAAAGATGTCTCTTACTTTGAGGACAGTAGGGTTCACCTACACTTATAAGAACTGCCTAACTCCCACCTTTCCCTGGTACAACACACGGAAGAGACAGATTTACCCCATCTCTATGACTCCCCCAGAGGTTTACTGTAGACAGGCTATAATAAATACAGGAGAACAGTACAAGAAGATCCAGCAGTACTGACACTTGACCAATATCTTTAAGTTGGTAATAAAGTCTAAAAAAGTAGGTATAGTGAGTTACGGAATAAAGCACTGCCGGAACTGACAAGCTGTGATATATTACATCAGAATTTCCATTTTTCAGATATATCACCTCAAAGTCCAGCAACTGGACTGATGTACAAATCTGTGAAATGAATCAAGAGCTAATACTTAATACTGACAGGGCAGCACAGGGTTGCTGTACTACTGTAGGCAGTTAAAGACCACGTCTGACTAAGCTAGCCAGCCCTGCCTTTGAAAAGGTTCTTGTGACAACTAGATACACAGAGGCATGGAATTATTAGTTGTCTTTTTTAATCTGCAATGGGCAAGTATTTAAAATGACCTGATAAAAATATTTTGCCCTAATACTTATTATATTAACTAATTTTACATGGCAGTATTTTCCAAAATGGAGTGCTAGCAGGTGTTGACAAAAAAGGATTTGGGGGTCAGAAGAGTTTGGAAAATACTTGGTTAAAAGTGATTGAAAGGGTTTCGATTTTTTAAACCAGTCTTTCTCAGAGATTAATCAGCTTTTTATCCACCATGAGACTCTGAAAGTAAGATGCATTTTCCAAACTTGTTTAACCATTGAGCTTCTCCCCTGTTTTCAGAACACTTACATAGGAACTGATACAGTATTATATGTATGATATACATGGTATTATGAAAAAATACTTTGGAAAATACTGCTCTCAAATATTCTATGAATCGCTTTGTAAACAAATTTTGCTCTCAAAATTTACCCAGAAACATTATTTACCATATTTCCAAGACTCAAAGACAAAACTGATTATAAAACATGACTTAAAAAGTTTCTCAGGCAGGGTAAGAAGGCTGCAGGGTCAGTGCCACATTAAATACAGATAGCTTCACTTTTTTTTTTTTTTTTAAGAGAGACAGCATGTGGGTGGGAGGAGTAAAAGGAGGGAAAGAGAGAGAATCTTAAGCAGGCTCCACACCCAGTATGGATATGGGGCTCAATCTCAAGACCTTGAGATCATGACCTAAGCTGAAATCAAGAGTCAGAGGCTTAACCAACTGAGCTACCCAGGTGCCTCCCATTTTGCTTTTTAAAAGTTTGTTACATTACTTCACTTTTATGAAAGACCTACATTAGTACCTGTTTTTCTAACCAAAAGAAATCCAAAGAGGATTTTTGCTTATTATGAAAAAAGGTGAAAAGCACAAATAGCATTCAGTGTGGGTTTTGCAGCGAGCTGTTACAAAGACATGAAGAGTGGCTCCGCCAAGTTCCTCCCCCACAAACTGCACTCAGCATCAAAGCATCCAGCCACCACAGCTTTGAACTGTGTCTGTGAGCATCTGTGCTTTATCTTGATTTGTTTTGTGTATCCATTAGCAAGGTATGTCCTTAGGTATCAGAAAAGCCTAAGAGAGGTGACTTTTTGGGTCTGGGAACTCTAAAAAAATTCTCCATATAAATTAATGGTAATTGTTTCTTTACTTTATACCAATTCTAAAAGGCTGCATAGGGGACACCTGGGAGATTCAGTCGATTAAGCACCGGACTCTTGATTGCAGCTCAGGTCTCAGTCTCATGGTGGTGAATTTGAGCCACTGCACTACTTTAGGGGGGAAAAAAAAAAAGGTTTCATAGGAATGATATACTTTCTGACAGCAAGAAACCTATACATATGCACTGTAAGCTACATGCAAATTTCAGAAATGTTTGAATATGAAAAACAAGTATGTCTGAATCGGAAAAAAAAAACCCAACGTATTTATGGAGAAAAATCTGTAATTACTTGTAGTTATGAGACTTTATTAAAAATCAAAATGAAGACTATCCAAGCTGTCATTTGTGGGGTTTTCCCTCTATTCTATTATATAGGTTATTTATTTTGTTTTTGAGTTAATTTATGTACTCTATGGTATGAAGTCAGCTTTTTTTTTTAAGTGTTTACTTGCTTTTTTTTTTTAAGATTTTATTTATTTGACAAAGATCACAAGTAGGAAGAGAGGCACGCAGGGGGTGGGGCAGGCTCCCTGCTGAGCAGAGAGCCTGATTGGGGGCGGCCGGAGGGGGGGCGGGGTGTGATCCCAGGACCCTGAGATCATGACTTGAGCCAAAGGCAGAGGCTTAACCCTCTGAGCCCACCCAGGTGCCCCTGAAGTCAGCTTTTTATATTGCCTCTTCACATAGATGTTACTTAAGAGACCCATGTTAACTGTGATTAGCTTAAAAGCTATTTAAGGCCCTGGATTGGGAGATTGAAACTTCTGGGATATGTTGTAGTCCGGGTTCTAGCTCTGTTCTTGCACTGAGTGGGAAGGTCAACACTATATCTGAGTAGTCTGAAGGATCCCTTGAAATGACTGGCAGTAATAGGTACAATGAGTGAGATCATAAAAGCACAAGAAACATCAAAAAAAAAAAACCAAGACCTAAATGAGAGGAGGTAACATTTTCAAACTGGGGAGTTATTAGCTTAATTGTCTTTTGACTGCAATCTAAGATAAAAGAGTTACCAAACTTTCATCCCTGAATTTTTTGTCTCATAAAGCTTTTGATCCAAAGATTTTATTTTAAAGAATTCATTTATTTATGAGTGAGTGAGAACAAGAACGTGAGCAAGGCGAGAGGCTGAGGGAGAAGCAGTGGGACAAGCACACTGTCCACTGAGCAGGAGGCCCGCCTCGGGCTCCATCCAAGGACCTTGAGATCATGACCTGAACCAAATGCAGATGCTTAACCGACTGATCTACCCAACTGCCCTGATTTTTTTAAGTAGGCTCCTCACTGAGCATGGAGTCCTATGTGGGGCTTGAACTCAGGACCCTTGAGATCTAGATCTGAGCTGAAATCAAGAGAGGAACACTTAATGGACTGAGCCATCCAGGCGTTCCACAAAGACATTATCTTTTTTTAAATTCAGAAAAGAAGCAGGAAAAGTTAGCTGAATAGACAACTAACATTTTAATTCTAAAAAAAATGTTTCTGTATTGATAGTCTATCATTGTCTTCATTTATGAGCTGGAGTTCAGTAATAAAAAGCTTTCCCTCCTCGACTACTTGTTTATGTCAAGAATAATTCCCTCCAGGAAAGGTAGCATCAACGATTTATTCTTTCCCTTTACTTACATGTTTTCAGAATGGTTTCTCTAGATTCTAGGTTCTTCTAAGGCTGATCAATTCATTTTGCTTTCCTTTTAGTATCACTTAAGTTCATGAATTTGAACACAAGTTGACATTTCAATTCACTGATGTTATCTTTATTGATCCTCAAACTGTCCCATCTTCGATCAATTAGAACTTCATGTTAATTCTTGAGTTTTCTGACAGAACCCTAGCAGTCTTAGATAGCTTTATATATAATATGACAAAATCTTCTAGGCTCAACCTGTACATTTCCTGACTTATTTTCTAGCTGTTTCTTCCAGGAATCCTGTTTCTAGCTATTTATTTGGTGGGAGGAATCCTTTCCTCCCACCAAATATGGGTATGTGAATTCATTTGCTACTTTATTTCTCTAGCATATAATGGAGCAATACTGCTTGTTAGCTTATTTTTCGATTTATGCACAAGTGGTTCTTTGGTTTTAGCTGTTTGCTAAGTACTCACTGAGAACTTGCTGGCTACAAAGCAATATGCTGGTAAAGATGAAGAAAACAAGATGACTATGACTAGATCCTTGTCCTTGAGGAGGTTTTGGTTTATTTTGTAGAGAGAACAAGAAATATCTAACATAACAACAAAAGAGGAAATTTTTCACAAATACTACAAAAGGTACAAAACACTATGGGAATTTAGAATGGACAAGGGCAGGGGAAAGATTTATAAAAAGGGTAAAAAAAAAAGAGAGCGAATATGATTCAAAAGCTGGAAAAGGAAGGAAAGGCTGAGAGAATGGCATGGGCAAAGAAACAGAAAGCGAAGAGTGTAAGAGAGTGCACATCTTAGAAGGGCAGCTGGAGAAAGACTGGAGGGCCTCTAGGTGCCAGGCCCATGCTAATTACACTACACATGTTAACTAACTGCTTATGACAAACCACGTAAATAGTTATTATGTCTTATTTTACAGATGCGACACATAAGACAAGGTCAAAGAAGCTAAAGTAACTTGCTTGGGATCGTATGTTTGGTAAGTGGCAGTGCTAGGATTCAAAACAATCTTTTCTATATGCCATCTTACCTCTAATCTAGTTTAACAGCTTAACATTTATAAAGGAAAGGGGTGGGAAACAAAATCAAAAGTTTGAATTGAGCCCACATTTTTGAGGGCCTCAAGTGTACAATTAAAGCATTTCAGAATTTATTCTGCAGTATGGTACAGCCTTCTAAAGCAGGAGAATAACAAAGTTGTAACAAGAATATTCTGGAGGCAGTGGGTTGGGAGTGTATAGTGGCCACAAGTAGAGAGCTAGTGTGATGTTCTAGGCTGACAATAGGAGAAACAAGCAGGAGCAGGGAAAGGAAAGAAATGACCTGAATGACTAGAAGTAAAGAGACAAGATTCAGAAACAATACCACTATTCTGAGCTAGTGTATGGGAAAATGATGGAGCAATAAAAAGAAACTGGTAAGTCAGGAGAATGCTCTAGTTTGAAGGGGAAATTAAGCTTTGTACAGAGTAATTTTAAGGGGTTTGAGGACAGGGGAAAGCATATAAAACAGGTGCTGCCAGGAACTTAATTGAATAGGGTTTTTAAGCCTAATTTCCAAAAGAACAACCAAGACTTTAAGAAAAATAGTTATACTCAGTTCCCACAACTTGCAAATCCCCTTTTTAGGACTGAAGAGTGGGATCCAGACATCTGAAGTTTCAAAAGTTCTGCAGATAATTGCGGTGCGGGTAATTTCTGGGTCAAGAACCCACTTTTTAAAAGAACAAAAGTAGACTGCCATGCTATCAGAAAGATTCTCTTAGTCACCCCAGCAAATTAGGCACAGCCTGTGCTGAATCAGCTTTGTGATTTTCCCTAGCAAGCTAGAAAGTGGAAGAAAGTAAAGCTTCTGGTGAAAGTTACCAAAAGCTAGGAATGAGCAAGGACAGCAAAGCCTAAAGTCAAGGGGTGGTCTAGCAGTTAGTGAGAGTACTTTTGAAAAGGCCAATGATAAGTTCCAAAGGACAGACAGGTAAAGGAGCTTGGGGCTGAAGCTACTGTGAAAGAGGGGCAAACTTACAGGCAAGAAAGATGATACAAATGACTGGCAAAGGTTTTAGTAATAATAGAAGGACCTGGCCTTGAGATGGGAACTCCATATACACTCTATCCATGTTCACACAGAACATCATGCTGCAATGCAAACACTGAACATCATACCATAAACCCTGAAGTAGGTAATAGTATCATGAGTTCCATCCTATTAGATGAGCAAATTAAAGTTTAGATAGGTTAAGGAGAGGTAACTGAGTCATGATAAAATAAAAACAGTGGTGGAAAATAAGAAGGTTACCAGTTTCCAATCGTCATATGAAGCTTCTGGATTAGGAGGAAGGTTGTCAAAATCTTAATTGAGATAAGGCGGTAGAAAGAACTTTCGTAACATCGTGGAGGAAGATTCATGACATTTTGAAATTTATTCAACCAGTGTGTACCAGTTTGAGTGCGGAGATTCTACAATGAAGACATGCACTCTGGCTGCTCTTGCATAGCTGATAGTGAGGGAGGCAAACACGGAAGGGGGAGTGCCATGTGCAACAGGGACATGGAAAGGCACCTTTTCGAGCCTAGAAAAGTTTCTAGCCAAAGGAAAAAGCATGTGCAAGGGCTTGAAGACCAGAAAACACAAGATCTATTGTGGGAAACAAAAGTAACTAAGGGCAGTTACTGAGGAAGATAGCACTGACTGCTCGTAATAGGCCCCTTGTTCACAGCAGCTTACCTAGGATCAGATACTGGTGAAGTGGACTTCAGTGATGAACTGACTGGAGTTATACATCAAGTGACTGCAATTATATGTCAAGTTTATAGAGCTAATGGTCCCAAGCTTTGCAGCAGAGGATTACTGTAATATTATGTGACCCAGGAAACTCATGCCCTGTCTGAGCAGTTTGTGGATTGGGGAACAAGGAGTAGATAGCCTTAGGTTCCTAAAGCCCCCATTCCAGAAGGATCTGATAGGTTGGCTTTCTGTCTTCCTCATTTCCTTAAAAAGAAAAATCTGTTAGAAGATCACCCTATTTGTTTACCATGATATTTTACATCTATAGGGCAAGTTATTTGTACAGTGAGTTTTCTCACTGGGGTCACACTATGTGAAAAGCCAAACATCAAAATCAGCTTGTTTTGGAGAGGTTAGAGTAGAAGAGTCACTAATATGAATGGATATGCTCAATGACATCATGTGTCTATCACCTTTTTAACAAAATCATGATTTTATACAACATACAAAAAGCCTTTTTTATATATTATATATTCTTTTTATATATTATATATTCTTTTGAAATTTCCTTTTATAGATAATTTCATATAAATTAAAAATATATAAATGACACAGATAGTGGAAGGTTTTTAACAACTGTCTTACAAACCCCCACCCTTTTTAATTTGGCTGTCCCTTCTTTATTCTTCTCCTCTACCCTACTCCAGGATGACTCACAATAATGACCTAGTTTGCACTCTTCCATGCTTTTTCCCCATGGTCATATAATCAAATACAAACATATACATGTATGTGTATATTTACAGGGATTGGTGAGACTTTTTAAAATAATGAAATTAGGGTGCCTGGGTGGCTCAGTGGGTTAAGCTGCTGCCTTCGGTTCAGGTCATGGTCTCAGGGTCCTGGGATCGAGTCCCACATTGGGCTCTCTGCTCAGCAGGGAGCCTGCTTTTCTCTTTAAAAAATAAATAAATAAATAAATAAAATAACGAAATTATTAATAGTAATTCTTTCCTCAACAGTATATCTTATAGAAATCCCTGCAATTGATATAAATCTAATTTATTCTTTTTAGTAGCTACACAATGGGCAATTTTAAAATTATGCTTCGTTTTTTGTTCCATATACAGTGATGCAAAAAAAAAAAAATCCTTTTATACATCCTCAAACCATTTTTGTCATTTCTAGTGTCTAATTTTATATTCTTACTATAAATGTATTCAAAACCACTATGTAGTAGTTTTGCATTAATTCATGCTTGATGTAAATAGTATTACACCACGCACATCCATCTGTAATTTACTTGAGATAATGTTTTGAGATTTGTCCTTACTGATACATGTAAATTTAGTTCATACACTTTTATACCTGTAGAGAATTTGTACTTTTATTCTATTTTTATTTTTACTTATTTATTTATATTTTTAGAGAGAGAGTGCAGGTGTGGGGGGGATGGAAGAGAGAAAAATCTTTTTTTTTTTTTTTATTTTTTTTTAAGATTGTATTTATTTGTCAGAGAGAGAGGGAACACAAGCAGGGGGAACAGCAGGCAGAGGGAAAAGGAGCTCCCTGCCGAGCAAGGAGCCTCAAGTGGAACTCAGTCCCAGGACCCTTGAACCACGACCTGAGCCGAAGGCAGACACTTAACCGACTGAGCCACCCAGGCATCACAAGAGAATCTTAAGGGTCCCTGCCCAGCGTGGAGCCCGACACAGCTCTTGATCTCATGATCCTGAGGTCATGACCTGAGTCAAATCAAGAGTCAGACACCAAAGTGAGCCCCCCAGGTGCCCCCCTTTTTATTCTAATTAAAATTATTTTACTTAGTTTTTTCTATTCATTCTATTTATTTAGAATTTTTATTAGGAAACTCCTAAACTTCATCAAATGCCTTTTCTTTTCCTCTCTCTTTTTCTTTTCTTTCCTTTCTCTTTCTTTCTTTCTTTCATTCGTTCGTTTGTTTGTTTCCAGAGTACGGCTTTATTTTGCAGTACAGAAATATTCTGGAGCCATTTTGAGGCAGACATCATTAAAGTGGAGGCTCTGTCAAATCAATACTGCAATATAGCTTGGTCCATTGAAGAATCCACATCTAGAATACAAAAGAAGCTTCTACATTTACCTGGTTTATGACAGATTTCTTTCCCTTTCTTCTCATGAATTTTATGAGGTTAAAACACTGTTCACAGGTTTCCTCCAAAATGAGTCTCAGAGCCTGGAGTTGGGTTAGAATTTCAGGCCCATGTAACCCCAACTTGTGGCTGTTATTATATGGGTACTCATAATATTTGACAGGACACAAAATATAAAGGTGCAGGGAAAATTGAGGGATTCTTCCCCAAATTGTGGAATATTCAATTCCTAATTTCTTTAATGTCAAGAGGACATAAGGCACGAAAAACTGTACTGATCCAGCTCTTGAGCAGCAGAGGCGCACAACTGCAAAGGCTACATTGACTAAAAGATACAGATACTGTATCAAGTGCTCTGTATCAGCGTCACAATGTTTTTTTTACAACTGCTCCTTCACTGGGAAAAAAAAGCCAGTACTGGTTAAACTGAACAGAATATGGTAATCTGCCAATTCTGAATAGCCACTCCATGAAAACAAATACATACATGACATTAAAAAGGGAAGGAATATTTAGTGGTACAATGCTTGGCAATCTCAGCTTTGATTACAAAAGCAGGTCTTACAATATTTATTTCAAAAATATTATTTATTTATTTGAGAGAGAGTAAGCAAGAGAGAACACAAGCCAGGGGAGGGGCAGAGGGACTCCCTGCTGAACAGGCAGCCCAATGTGGGACTTGATCCCAGGATCCTGGTATCATGACCTGAACTGAAGGAAGATGCTTAACTGACTGAGCCACGCAGGTGCCCCCCCTTTTATTAAAATACCACTTATTTATTTGAGAGAGAAAGTAAGTGAGAAAGACCACAAACTGGGGGAGGGGCAGAGGGAGATGGAGCAAACTCCCCACTGAGCAGGGAGCCCAATGTGGGACTTGATCCTAAGACCCTACAATCGAGTTGGTGGTATAGTGGTGAGCATAGCTGCCTTCCAAGACCCTAGGATCAATAATATTGATTTTTTACAGTATACATCATTTGCCAAAAGTTAAGTTTGTCCCAATTAGATAATAAATTGTACTATTGTTAGTCTTCCCCATAGATGTCATTTTTCTTATGTTCATTTCCTCAAAGTCAAACTCAGATTCGATCATCTTCTTACAGATGACTTTAACGTCATCAAAAGTTGTTCTAAAGTGAGTTGTGGCATTGTATGTGCAGGAAATAAAGATCTGGCTTTCTGTTTCCAAGCCTTCTGGCACAAGGTCACCAATGCTAAGAAATTTCTCTTCAATCAGCTCCAAAAGCTGCAAAACTGGTCTGATTTCTTTCTCTGGTTCACTGGTCTCCACAGTTGTACTAACTATGGTGATATACTTCCCTTGTCCTGCCACACTGTATACGGAGGAGATCATCCAGACATAGATATCTGACTTCCAACTGTTAGTTCTGGGGAATGATGATCTGGCAGGAGTTGGCACCACTGGTGTTCTTGATGGGGTGGTTGAGGATTCGGATAACTCTAATCATCTGGCTCACTTTTTCTACCTGATCTTTGACACAGCTGGGATCACAAATGAGCTGCTTACAGAAAGGAACTTCTGTAATTTCAGACCAATCACTCTTGGTATGATTTCACACCAATCACTCTTCCATTCTGCACAATGATTCTTCAGTTCATTTATTGAGCATGTAGGTACCACCATAAATAGCACTTAGCCCTGCAGATTCCAGGCTAAGTTCTCCAAGACCATGGAGAGGATAAAGGTATGGGCTTTTGCCGTATCTTGCCAGAGATTTGTTATAAAGTTTAATCCTCTTAATGGTTTCACAACATAGTTCATCTAAATAGTCATCCATTCTTTTTCTTTTTTTTTTTTTTTAAGATTTTTTTATTTATTCATTTTGAAAAAGAGCAAGAAAGAGCATGAGCAGGGTAGAGGGTCAGAAGGAAGAGAAACAGACTCCCTGCTGAGCAGGATGCCCAACAAGAGGCTGGATCCCAGGAGCCCAAGATCATGACCTATGCCAAAGGCAGATGCTTAACCAACTGAGCCCCCCAGCCAGCCACCCCAAACAGTCATCGGTTCTATAAAATGCCAGGGCATGGCCAGTAAAATCTATGATCTTATCCCAAGTCAAATTTCTGTACACCTCCCAAACTACAGTCTTCTTAGGATCAATGCCTTCTAAATTTCTGGGAACTTTTTCATCAAAGCTGGCAACACACACTAGGAATTTTCTGAAGCGGCGTTTTTCAGTTCCACTAAGCTAGATGCCAGGGCTTCTGTTTCAATGGAAGTAACCTTGTAGATATTTCCTCCCTTACAGACAAAGCTCCCTTCAGTCACTTTGAAAACCAGAGAGCAACAGACCTCTGTATAAAGCAGCATCTTAACCAGCTGACCAATGACCATAAAGAACTTGGGAATTAAGTCAACATTCCAGTCTCCTCCCCATTGATGGTAGTGGTATTCCTGGTATTTTAAATCTTTTGTATAAATCTTTCAGAGGTATTAGAGATGAATTTCTCCTCCACAGTACAAATTTCTATCCATGGGAAGAACCTTCTTTCCATGTATTGACATTATACCTGACAGGATATATCCAATCAGGCTGGTGCCCAGCAGGAGTACCTTGTACTCCTCTTCATAGCGGGGGAGGGTAAGGACTTAAGACCCAAGAAAGGAGAAAGCGCAGGAGCCAGAAGCTATAGGGCCAACCTCAAGAACAGGGGAAGCGCTCAGGCTAGCCTGATGGAAAAGGGAAGCCAGGGCTAGAGGTACAAGGGAGCTGGAGAGGAGGGAGGCTGGCTGCCATGCCAGATGAGAAGAGAGAAATCAAATGCTTTTTCAATACTTATTCGTTATAAAGTAACATGTTTTTCATGTAACATTTTTAGGTTGTGGATGACGTTAGTATATATCCCCAATACTGAATCATTTTTGCATTCTTAGAATAAAACCTACTTCATTTATTCTAGCATTATTTCTGAAGTTAATTTACTAATACCTTAATCAGAATTGTTCATCTATTGTCACAAATGAAAATAGTGCTATTTTTCTGTTTTTGAACTGTATCTTTATCAGAATTTGACATTAATGATATGCTGCTGGCTTCTCTAAAGTAGATTCTGACAGCTTTCCATCTATATACATGTTTGAATTATTTAAATAACTGGATTTATCTGCTTTAAAAAATATGATCATATTCAGCTATGAATGCCTCTGTTTCTGGTCAATCTTTAATAACTTCTTAGTCTCTTTTAAGGAAAACAATTTACTCAAGTTTTCTACATCTTGGGATAA
Organism: Mustela erminea; assembly: GCF_009829155.1. Taxonomy (NCBI): domain Eukaryota; kingdom Metazoa; phylum Chordata; class Mammalia; order Carnivora; family Mustelidae; genus Mustela; species Mustela erminea. The sequence continues at coordinate 26,529,454 of NC_045614.1, read as the reverse complement.
TTTTGCTAGGACAATTTATTGTAGCTTTTTTCTTTGTCATAGATTGGCATGTACTAGTTTCTCAAAATTCTTTTAGCATATCCTGTATCTGTATTTATGTTTCCTTTCTCATTCCTTATCATGTATATTTTTGCTAGTATTTTTTTAATGTAATAAGGGATTTAAGGGTTCTGAATTACCTGTTTAGTGTTTGCTGGTTGGTTGGATGATTTTCAAAGAACCGGCATTTGGTTTGTTCATCCCTTCTATAGTTTTTTGCTTATTTCATTAATTTCTGCTTTTCTTTTTCTTGTTCTTTTTCTAATATCTCCTAAATGCCAAGTTCCTTCATTGTCCTTTTTCTTTAGTACAGAAAGAATTTAAGATTTTAAATTTTATTTGAGTAAAGTATTTACGTATTTTGGTATAAAAGTCCTTTCCATATAGTTTAAAATTTCCCTTTTGATTTCTTCTTTGAACCAGAGGTTAACCCATAGTGCTATATAACTTCAGGAGGATTTTCTAAGTGATATAAAGCTTATCACAGTACTGTTTAGCAAAGGACAAAGTCTTTTTCCCTGGTATACGCTTAAACAGGTAGCCCTCAGCTAGTGATAGAGCTGTATTCCAAGAGCCCAGGCATACATCAACTTTTTGAAGATAATAAATACCGAAAGAAACAACATTTTAAATGATGAAGAAATTTTTCTTTAATTAATTTCCTTAAAGTTGGCATAAAAGATAGTTAAATGCTCAAAGAAGCCTGCAAGAATCTAACGTTTCTAAAATAATAGTGCACTAATAATAACCCTGAATTTCAGGATTGTCCTCTTAGCTTCCTACAGCATGTTCTAAAGAGTGTCTCTCACAGCTGATGGGAAAGAGTGGGCAGGAGTTTGGAAAGAGCTGTGTTCTAGAACAGTCACCTCCCTGGAGATGTGCATATATGTTAGCATATTAAGGACTATGAGAGGTCCTGTTTACTTTTGGTTAACTAAGCATTTTCTAAGTGCATTTGACAACCTCATTCTTTTATTAATTAACACCTATTAATTCTCTTTGGGAAATGCAAGCCAAGAAGACATTCCTTGGAGAAAATATGTAATCAAATTCTCTGTCTTCTCTGTGGGTTATTCACAGCTGGGACTCAGTAAGTGCTTGCTGAATGACTTGGTACCAGAGATGGTGTGAGGCACAAATGCTACAGTGTCCAACATGGCTGCTCTTAGTACGGTCATATATAAGGTGAGCTCTCTTTGTAAGGAGTACTCAGTATTTTGCATCAAAATACAAACTTTCTATTTTACCACTATAAAGGGAAATCACTAAGAATATGACACTACCTGAATTCAAATACCAAAATCTAACTCCCTAAGAAGGCCATTAAAACCTGGTAAACATAGGGGCGCCTGGGTGGCTCAGTGGGTTAAAGCCTCTGCCTTTGGCTCAGGTCATGATCTCAGGGTCCTGGGATCGAGTCCCGCATCGGGCTCTCTGCTCAGCAGGGAGCCTGCTTCCCCCTTCCCTCTCTGCCTGCCTCTCTGCCTACTTGTGATCTCTGTCAAATAAATTAATAAAAAATCTTTAAAAAAAAACAAAAAACAAAAAAAAATCTGGTAAAAATATACTGCAGTTGCAACACCCAGTGAAAAGTATATAAACATACATGCACACGCACACACACGGTAGCAGCAGCACCACCCACCCACCCTCATTTCCATGTCCACTGTGCAAAATGTCACATACTGATGACTTAGGGCATCACCAGATCAAAGTATGTTCAGAGAAGCAAAAGGAGAAACCTGTCAACTGGTTCCACTGTCCATAAGACAGCAAAATTGCATACTTTCGGTTCGTACTGATTTAGTTTTATGATCCAGCCATATAATTTCATGGCCATAAAGTAGACAGTGAAGCAGGTAAAGCCAGGAAGCTTCAGAACTGTAAAATTGACAATCCACATTTATTTAGCTAAAGAACTTCTAGTTTCAAAAACTGAGATGTGAAATCTTGTATCTTGATGGGTACTATTAACTACCTACAGAACTCTGATTTTGTTTCAGACAATGTACACACAACTGGAAGGGATAAATCATAATTGACATATGACAATCATGGAGATCCTGATCCCTTCTGCCAGGTAAGTAACTTCCTAGGCTTCCTTGTAGCCATAGATAGGTATGTATGTGGCCACTGGGACAAGAGGAGTGTAAATTTGCTGAAAGAATTCTACAAAAGACTGTGTTTTCAACATAAAAAAAGAGCCATACAAGAAGACACTTTGTCCCCGCCTTGCAGTTTTTGCTTGACATTTGGGGCTTTGGGCTGTAGCCATCCCTCTTTAACCATGAGGCAACAAGCAAAAACCTACAGCAAAAGCGTAAGAAACCAACATGTTAAAAACAGTAAGACCCAGATTCCTGGTAACACCACTGAATCAAGTGAACAAAGTTGGACCTTCCCTCCTGCATTCTTGTTAACAATAAATATCCTTAAGTTTAAGGTCCTGTTGGTCAGGACCTTAAACGGCTTCCCAAACTAGCAGAGGAGTGTCCTATATTTTCATATTGTGATGAAAACTATAAATTCACTTATTAACATTTCAGAATTTAAAACTTCAGAAAACCAATAGGGAAAGTAAGAGATTTTTAGTTTTTCACTGCATATAATGCTGTATTTAAATACTTTTACAAACATGAAATGTTTTATAACGTTAAACAGAATTTTTTTAACTTAAAAAGACAAATAATAGGAAAAATTGATCCATACCCGTACCTTTCCGTGTGTTCTCCGTTACATCTACCCCAAACTGGATAATGTCACCAGAAAGAATTTCACATGGTGGACTTTCTTCAGAGCCTCGACTCAATCTCTGGCTATTTATAAAGGTACCGTTACTACTTTTAGTGTCTTGGAGATAAAACTGCAAAAAAAAAAAAGGGGGGGGATACAAAGATTAATACTAATGCTTCCAAACCTACTTTAAGAAAAAGGACTTCCACCTTTGCAAACTACTACAGGTGGATTTCTTCCCCCATCAATTCAAACCACTTGTTCCAGCTAAGACTTTCCTTTAATATATAGGAAATTAGAACCTGGAAACCAAGTGATTTAAAATCCAGCTAGACAAAATGGTACAATCACTTTAGAAAACAGTTAAAGTCCTCAAAATGTTAAACAAGAAGTTAGCATATGACCTAGGAATTCTACTCTGAGGTATATATGCAAGGGAACTGAAAAACTATGTGCTCACAAAAACTTGTACATTAACTTCATAGCAGCATTATTTGTAATAGCCCCAAAGTGAAAACAACCTGAAATGAATGTCCATCAACTGATGAACAGGTAAACAAAATTCAATGTATTTGTATTATATTACATTATTTAGCAATATAAAGTAATGAAGTACTTACTGATTCATGCTACAGCATGGATGAACTTTAAAAATAAAATAGTTGCAAAAGACCATGTATTATATAATTTCATTTATATGAAATATCCAGAATAAGCAAACCCATAGAGACAAAAAGCACATTTGTGGTTGCAAGGGGTTGAGATACGAGGGAAAGAAGGGTAAAGGGGCAGGAGACTGGTGATGGAGAGTGATGGTGGAAAATGATTGTTAATGGGTACAAGGTTTCTTTTGTGGGTGACTAAAATGTTCTAAAAACTAAATAACAGTGATGGTTACATAGCTTTGTGAATATACTAAAAACCAGTGAATTGTATATTTTAAAAAGGGAATTTAAAAAAATATATTTTTATTTATTTGACAGAGAGAAAGCACATGCAAGCACACAAACAGAGGGAGGGGCAGAGAGAGAAGCAGACTGCCGGCTGAGCAAGGAGCCCAATCCCGGGCTGGATCCCAGAACCCAGGGATCATGATCTGAGCCAAAGGCAGACACTTAACAGGCTGAGCCACCCAGGCGCCCACGGGTGAATTAAGGGTGAATTTTATAGTATGTGCATTATATCTCAATAAAGCTGTTATTTTTAAGAAAATCCAGCTAGACAAAATTCTAATTCTACCTTTCCATCTCATTCTTTTTAACCTTGTTCCTAAGATATCTGAGTTAAAACAAAGGAAGTGTTTTATTCCACAGGCAAGGACAATTGGTTTTAGGTAACACCTACAATTAATAGCTATTAATATTAATAGCTTTAATAGCTAACTAATATACTTGGTATCACAAATGGCCTATCTTCAGCAAATTCTTTGTAATAAAGCAGATTGGAGACACTAGGAACTACAATACTGGAATCAGCTACGAAGCTACTGTTTCCTGGTCTCCTAAACCTGCCTTTCAACACTCGGGTAACTTCCCTTTTTAAAAAGAGAAGGTGGGGGGCACCTGGGTGGCTCAGTGGGCTAAGCCTCTGCCTTCAGCTCAGGTCATGATCTCAGGGTCCTGAGATCAAGCCCCGCATTGGGCTCTCTGCTTGGCGGGGAGCCTGCTTCCCCCTCTCTCTCTGCCTGACTCTCTGCCTACTTGTGATCTCTCTCTGTCAAGTAAATAAAATCTTTAAAAAAAAAAAAAAGAGAGAGAGAGAGAAGGGGTAGAAAGAGGCATAGAAAACCTACTTATGTATCACCTACCTATTCTAAAAGAAGTCAGGAACAGTTGGGATCATGCACAACAGACTTACTAGAAAGAGAACCACCAATAAAAAGTGATGTACCACGCAGTCTAACTCCGTGTGCTATGCCAAGAATGGTCAGGTTATTGGCATTGGAGCAGGACAGCAGTCTCGAATACACTGCACACACCTTGCAGGGGATAAAGCAAATTATTGGTGGCTTAGACATCATCCACAAGTCCTTTCAATGAAGTTTAAAACTGGAGTGAAGAGAGCAGAAATCTCCAATGCTATTGATCAGTATGATACTGGAACCATTGGCGAGGATGAGGATTTGATAAAGTGGAAGGCATTGTTTGAAGAAGTGCCTGAATTATTAACTGAAGCAGAGAAGAAGGAATGGGTTGACAAACTTAGTGAAGTTTCTCTCAGCTCTGATGCCTTCTTTCCTTTCAGGGATAATGTAGACAGAGCTAAAAGGAGCGGTGTGGCCTACATTGCTGCTCCTTCTGGTTCTGCTGCTGACAAAGTTGTGATTGAGGCTTGCGATGAATTGGGAATAATCCTTGCTCATACGAATCTTCGGCTCTTTCATCACTGATTTCATTGCCCCATATTTTATGGTTTGCTTATGTGTAGGTGAAAAACCACATGTAACATTATGACAGTATCTTTTTTAAAAAATAAAACATTAAGTCTTAAAAAAACAAAAAAGTGATGTACCTTTCTTTTTGCATTTTTCTACACTCTCCAGCCCTACTTATTCTAGCAACAGATTTTCACTGAATTCCTAAGGAAGAACGTAAAGAAGAAAACTAGTATTTATTAAAATATATGTTACACTACCAGACCCTCATTTAATCTTAACATTAAAGCTATGATACAGATATTATTTCCGTTTGTAAATGAGGAAAATGAGGCACAGGCAGATATCTGTGGTCAGGAGGTCACAGAGGTAAGAGCAAGGATTCATGTAATAGAATTGAAAGGGCCATTATTCCCCGATTACTTCACACTGACCTTTATGTTTCATTTATCCTTCACTCCTCCCACAAACTCTTTTCCAAAAGAAACAGAGCAAAAGAATATACATCTTGAAGAAAATATGAAAATGGCATTTCTTTTCATTAGTTCCTAGATGACAATTTAAAGGCCACCAGGCTGTCCATAAAGGACTTATTCTCTGTTTGTAATTCAGAAGAAACCAACTGTTACTTTGGCTAGCAGTTTGTATAATTAAAGACCATTAATGATGAAAATTGTGTTGATATTTTACAAGTCCATTTGAAATTTACAGGTCTTACCATTTCACACCAAGAAGGAGAGGCACAGGTAATAAATACACTCAAGTAGGAACACTTACTCTCACAATTTTTTCCTACCCTGGAACCTACTGTTATACTGTATAGGGGAATTTGGTTTTTATTTCTTAATGAACATATTCATGGGAAATGTGGCAATATCTGGATTCTGGCTTGGTCATTTGTAGTACTACATGCCTTGACAAGCCAAATAAAGGGGTTATACTAGATTTACAGTGTTTTTCCAACTTCACGTTCTATCTAACCCATTAGTGAGTTATGAAGTCATTTCGTAGTCTGTGGCTAGCATTTTGATTTTAAACTTTAAAAAGAACAGAATATAAATAAGACTAGGGATGCCTGGGTGGCTCAATGGGTTAAGCCTCTGCCTTTGGCTCAGGTCATGATCCCAGTGTCCTGGGATCAAGTTTGGCATTGGGCTCCCTGCTCAGTGGGGAGCTCTGCCAATCCCCCAGCTTGTGTGCTCTCGCTTTCTGTGTGACAAATAAATAAATAAAATCTTAAAAAAAAATAAGAATATATGAAATGAGTTTCAGTACTGTTAGCCAAACCTGGAAAACAAAAACGTGTGTATGTATGTGTGCATGTGTTTCAACACCTCTTACATAGCTCTTACATAACCACAAATTTTCAAATTAAAAAAATACAAAGTCCATAGTAACCCACATTCTTTTCATTCTGACACATCTGTATCACTGTCCAAAGCATGGCCTCCATTTAGCGTGAACCTAACATTTATGGTACTTGCTCACCCTTTCTCTATTCTCAACCTGCTAATGGCTTCCAAACACCTTAGAATAAAACCTAAAGTTTTCATCATTATAGCCTATAAGGCTCTACATGACCTTGCTCTTGATTCCCCCTTCAAATTCATTAATTTCCACTACCTTCTACCCTTATTTCTCTCAGCCACACTAACCACTTCTCATGCGCCTAAGCCTCTGCACTTGTGTAGAGCTGGACCACACTAGTCCTCTTCTCTGCAAAACTATTTTCAATTGATATGATTTGACTTTCTGTCCATGGCTGTCTTGAAAGATATTAAAAGTCATGTTTCTGCATCTTCTATGAAACAATCTGCTATTATTCAGTATAAACTGTACAGAAGCTAGTCTATCTACAGGTTAGGTTCCTGAAGGTATAAAGAAGTCAATTTGTTTGCAAGGGACTGTGCTTGCAGTCACTGGATGCATTTCCCAATAAGTAGATATGTTAGCTGGTCCTTCAACACTTTTAAATCAGATATATTTTTCTCCTCTATGATGATAAATCTTCTTCTATGAGGCTGCTACTGCTGCTGCTTTTCCTTAAAAGAGTTTTGGCTACTCTAAAATTTCTTTTCAAATATTGTTGAAGTTTTTTGTTTGTTTTTTTTTGCGGGGGGGGGGGGGGATTTTATTTATTTATTTATTTGACAGAGAGAGAGAGGGAGAGAGAGAACACACACAGAAGGAGTGGGGGAGGAGTGGGAGAGTGAGCAGGCAGCCTGATGTTGGGCTCAATCCCAGGACCCTGGGATCATGACCTGAGCTGAAGCCAGATGCTTAACAAATGAGCCAACCCAGGAGCCCCTCTTGTTGAAGTTTTAACTATCTTTATTTCCTAGTAGAGTAAGGAATGGCCAAGTAGCTCTAGTGTTTGCCCTGGCCAACAGGCATTCACTTTAAGCAGGTCTTTTAAGTAGCCCTGAATTTATAAAACCCTCTGTAACTTGTGACCAAAGCTCAATTTACACTGTTTTCAGACTTAACCTCTGATTAACCCCTTGTTTTTCCCTAAATAAATGTTAAGCTCCCAGAAATCTGACTCTGATGGTTGTCCTTGAACTAAAAGGTTCTCCCTGCCCCATCACTTTCCCCATCTCTTGTTGATTCTGATTACCTTCAATGACACTGGCACTACGCTCCACATGTTACATAATTTGCTCTTTGGCCTTCAGAAAGTTCTGGCTGTTCATTCCATAAACAAATACATTTTGCATCACTTTCAACTTTGCTAAAATCTGTAAATACTTTCATTTCCACTATAATGATAGACTTTAAAAAAATATATTTTATTTATTTGACAGACAGAGATCACAAGCAGACAAAGAGGCAGGCAGAGAGAGAGGAGGAAGCAGGCTCCCTGCAGAGCAGAGAGCCCGATGCAGGGCTTGAAACCAGAACTCTGAGACCATGACCTGAGCCAAAGGCCTAGGCTTTAACCCACTGAGCCACCCAGGAGCCCCGATAGACTTTTTTTAAAAGATTTTATTTATTTATTTGAGATAGAAGGCGACTAAGAGTGAGAGAGAGAGAGCACAAACATGAGGAACATCAGGCAGAGGGAGAAGCAGACTCCCTGCCGAGCAGGAAGCCTGATGTGAGGCTTGATCCCAGGACTCTGGGATCTTGACGTGAGCCGAAGGCCGATGCTTAATGCACTGAGCCACTCAAGCGCCCCAATAAACTATTTCCTTCTAACCTTTTCCACACTCATAGGTTTTGTAATATCCAAACACATTTGAACTAAAACTTCAGAACAAAGCACTATATAGTTGACATGCCATAGCCCAGGGGCCAGAAACTCTAAGCCCACACAGAGGAGTTTTTAAAATGCGAACACAAAATGGATTATGGCTTCTAGATGGCAGATGCTATATCACAGTTTTAATCTGCCTGAATAACCACCTAAAATCAAGCAGACTGACTAAAATAGCAAAATCAAAATCCCACAGATAGTATTTGTAACAAAAGTGGTTTACAAGGTATCCACGTGAACCTCAAAATAAAAGTGAGTGAAGAAAACATCAACAGCCACCAGACATACACGAAACCAGCACCTGCACAGGAGGGTGTGTAGAGAAGCAATGGCGCATTTTAGGGACTCAAAGAGAACATCAAAATAGTCATTAGGTATTCACTGGACAGTGTGATGGCCAATTTGAGAAGAGAAGTTGAAAACGGAAAAAGTTTAGCTCAATGCAGTAACAAGTGAGCATAAGTTAAGTTCTGAAAAAGATTGGAGCAGTCGGAGTCATAGAAATTCTTAGACTCAATCTATCAGCAAAAACTGCCTTCCAAGATAGGGCTACACAGTAAGGGAAGTTGCTGGATGTGGAACCAAAACTGACCAAGGCAAGGACAACAGAGACAAAGAAAAGATCCAGATAAAAATGGAGAAGGGAAAAGGAAATCATATGTTTGAATATTTTACAAAACAACAGGAGAGGGAGCTCTGTGACATTAGCAAAGTTCTCCTGAACTATGGCCCTCTTTTCTAAAAGTTCAGGGAAACAAATTTCACATAAAAATGAGTAACAAGGGGCACCTGGGTGGCTCAGTGGGTTGAGCTGCTGCCTTCGGCTCAGGTCATGATCTTGGGGATCTGGGATCGAGTCCCGCATCGGGCTCTCTGCTCGGCGGGGAGCCTGCTTCCCTCTCTCTCACTCTCTGCCTGCCTCTATGCCTACTTGTGATCTCTCTCTGTCAAAGAAATAAATAAAAATCTTAAAAAAAAAAAAAAAAGAGTAACAAAAAAAAAACCAAAAACAAAGTCCCATCCCATACAGTTATTTTAAGGAAAATGAGACTGAAGAACAGAATAACATCCTACAGATAATGAATGGCAGACCTTGAAAGGAGATCAAAATTATAACATACTATTTCAAAACAAGCTTAGAGATATTAAGAAAATAATTCAAGACATGAAAAAGAAATATAAATCACAATTACAAAACTCCAGAAAATATGAAAGAACTCAAAAGAAAACAAAAATAATCATTTCAGAAATGAACACAAAATTAGAAGGGCACAAGTGACTATAACAATCCATTAAGATAAATAAAAGGTGAAAAGGAAGACATTTTTAAAAATTAAAAAGAAATGAAGTGACATCAGCAAAATGGCTGAGTAGGCAGCTCTAAGCTCCCACTCCCCCACTTCAAAAACATTGAAAAACAAGTAGAAACTGTCAGAACCAACTTGTTAGAATTAGAATTAGAACTTTGGAAAATAGTCTTACAGCAACCAATTGAACACTGAATCAGGAAAAACACATTTAAAAACGGTAGGACATCTTTGTGGCATTATTTACCCTTTTTTCATTCCCTTCCCCAGAACAAAAGAAGTCTTGAAGACGTTAGCCTACATTCCTAGTGTGAGATCCTGGTACCTAGTTCCAGAGAGAGCAGAGTAGGCCTAAGTCACAAATTATCTTGTCTAACTGTCCTAATTTGTCTGGGGCTACCTAACAGACTGACCTTTACCTCTATTCAGCCTAACTTGCAATTCACCCAAGCTGGAAAAAGCAGAGACTGGCTGAAAAAATGGAACTTATTCCAAGTGGTTCAACATAAGAAAGTCAATCAGTGTATCATACTACATTAATAGAAAAACAAAACCTCACACGATCATATCAAGTGATGCAGAAAAAGCACATGAAAAAACCAACACCCTTTTATGATAACAACAACAACAACAACAACAACAACAACAAAAAACACTCAGCCAGGATTAGAAAGGAGCTTCCAACATGATAAAGGAAACCCCACAGCTAACTTAATACTCAATGATGAAAGAGTAAAAGCTTTCTTCCTAAGATCAGGAACATGAAAAGGAAGCCTGCTTTTACCACTGCTATGCAATGCTGTACTGGAAGTTCTAAGAAAAAGAAACAAAAGGCATCCAAATTGGAAAGGAGGAAGTAAGGAGGAAGTATATGTATTCACAGATGACATGATTCTATACATGGAAAAATCCCAAAGAACCCACAAGAAAGCTACTAGAATTAATAAATACAGCAAAGCTGCAGCTTAAAAGACAAACACACACAAACCAGTTATGTTTCTACACATCAGCAATGCACAATCCAGGAAGGAAGTTAAGACAGCAATTCCATTTATAAGAGCACCTAAATAAAACACGTAGGGGGGACACCTGGGTGGCTCAGTCAGTTAGGCGTCTGCCTTTGGCTCATGTCATGATCCCAGGGTGCTGGGATCAAGTCCCGTATCAAATGCCTTGCTCAGTGGGGAGCCTGCCTCTCCTCTGCCTGCCACTCCCACTACTTATGTTCTCTCTCTCTGACAAATAAATAAATAAAATCTTAAAATTTTTTTAAAAAGCACCTAGGAATAAATTTAACTAAAGAGGTAAAAGACTTACACATTGAGAACTACAAAATATTAAAGAAATACAAAGGCATCCCATGTTCATGGACTGAAAGAGTATTGTTAAGGTGTCAATATTCACCAGTGATCTACAGGTTTAATGCAACCCCTATTAAGATTCAAATCAGCCTTGGGAGCCTGGGTGGCTCAGTTGTCAAAGCTGCCTTCAGCTCAGGTCATGATCCCAGTGTGGTGGGACTGAAGCCCACATCAGGTTCCCTGCTTAGTGGGAAGCCTGCTTCTCTCTCTCCCACTCCCCCTGCTTGTGTTCCCTCTCTCACTGTGTCTCTCTCTGTCAAATAAATAAATAAAATCTTGGTGCGCCTGGGTGGCTCAGTGGGTTAAAGCATCTGCCTTTGGTTCTGGTCATGATCCCAGGGTTCTGGGATCAAGCCCCGCATCGGGCTCTCTGCCCGGCAGGGAGCCTGCTTCCCTTCCTCTCTCTCTCTGCCTGCCTCTCTGCCTACTTGTGATCTCTGTCTATCAAATAAATTAAAAATAAATAAATAAATAAATAAATAAATAAATAAAATCTTTTTAAAAACCCCTCAAATCAGCTTTTTTGCAGAAATGGAAAAGTCAACCCTCAAATTCGTATGGAATCACAAGGGACCCTGAATAGGCAAACAATCTTGAAAGAACAAAGTTGGAGGATCCACATGCTCTGAATTCAAAACTTACTACAAAACTACTTTAATCAAGGAAGTGTCGTACAGGCAAAAGTATAGACGAATTTAAGTAAAAGTAAAATTAAGAGTTCATAAAAAACACTGTACATCTACATCCAACTGAATATCAACAAAGGTGCCAAAACCATCCAATGGAAAAAGTATAGTCTTTAAATGGACTTGGGACAACTGGATAACCACACATGCAAAAAAAAAAAAAAAGTTACTTTACTATCCCATATACAAAAACTAACTCAAAATGGATCAAAGACTTAAATATAAGAGCTAAAACCATTAAATTCTCTTCATCCTTTATTTCTTCAAAAATTTTTTCATGTTCCTTTCTCTCCCTCTCTTTGCCTTCTGGTATTTTCATAATGTGCATGTTGGTACACTTCATGATGTCCTTTAGGTACTGTTTATTTTTCTTCATCTTTTTCTTCTTCTTCTCAGGGTATTTCAATGGCCCTATCTTCAAGTTTTTTTATTCTTTCCTTTGCCTGCTCAAATATGCCACCAAACCTTCCACTGATTTTTATTTTAGCCCTTGTACTTTTTAAAATTTTTATCTCTCTATTGATATTCCCCACTTTTTTACACATAGTTTCCCTAAATTCCTTTATTTCTTTGTCCATGTTTTCCTTCAGCACTCTGCGCATATTTAAAGTAGTTAAACTTTTTGTCTAATAAGTCCATTGTCTGAGCTTCCTCAGAGATTTCTTTTTTCTCTTGTGAATGGGCCATAGTTTCTATTTCTCCATATGTTTTGTAATTTTTGTTGAAAATTGGACATCTTGAATATTGTAATGTGGTAATTCTAGAAATTAGGTTCTCTCCTCTTTCTAGGGATTGCTATTAATTTGATGAAGGTTACAGCTATCTGTTTAGTAACTTCCAAACTTTTTTGGGTGGGGGCGGGGAGCGCAAAGTCTATATTCCTTGTTGTGTGTTGTCATGGCAGTCTCTGTTCTGTTATTCTGTGGTCAGCCAGAGTCCTGACAGAGATTTCCTTAAATGCCAGAATTTAATCAGAAAAAAAGGGTATTTTGTCTCTTTAAATTCCCTTGGTAGATGCCAGAGAAACCACTTTAGCTGGTGGGGTTTGGAACAATGGCCAGTCTTTGTGCTGGCCCCTCAGTAATCAAAAGCAGCAGTCAAAACATATAACCACAAGTTCTGAAGGACAAGGAAGTCACATCAGGAACCAGGGTCACCCTACCACAAGCTGCCTGCCACAAGGCTGGAGGATAGAAAATGGTAATCAAACACCAAAATTGTGCAAAACACCAAAATTCTCAAAATATACGAGCCTCTTTCTTCATTAAGTACTCCGCTGGCTGCTGCAAGTGCTTGACTGGGCTGAAAAATTCTAAAATAATTGCTTTGGACAGTTCATGCTAGCTTAATAGCTGTCTTGGTGAAAAAGCAATTTTTGGAGCTCCCTTCTCTGCCATCTTCCATGACATCATTCCCATTAGTTCTACTTCAATCTACAGATCTTTTCTAGGGCCAAGTCAAACAAATCCCTAATCTATAATAATAGTTACCATAGCACATAGTCTGCTATGTGCAGGTACTTCTGATCCTCACAACAATCCTACCAAGTAGATATTACCATTTCCATTTTATAGACTAAGAAACTGAGGCTCAGGTATATTGAGTAGCTTGCCATGGTCTTACAGCTATTGCGGATTTGACATTCTTACTTCTTTAAAATCTTCATGATGTCTTCCTCCTTTCCTACTTAAACACTCTCTGGTCTTTGAGTACAAACTTACGAAATATCACTTTGTTTATGAAGTTTTCCTGAAGCAATTAGAATAATAAGAGAGGAGGGTTGGGAGAAGGGGGGTGGGGTTATGGACATTGGGGAGGGTATGTGCTTTGGTGAGTGCTGTGAAGTGTGTAAACCTGGCGATTCACAGACCTATACCCCTGGGGATAAAAATATATGTTTATAAAAAATAAAAAAAATTTTTAAAAGAATAATAAGAATTTATTATTATTATTTATTATTTCATAATTATTTTAAATTTCAACTCCACCATTAAGGCAAATCATTTACTTGGCACCTGTCTTGGAGAGAATGCACACCCATAAAATCAAATTAGAACACCTCTACGCTGAGAATAAGTTAGCAAAATATGAATTAAGTACCCAAATCCTGAGAGGCTGCTGAAAAGAACAGTTAGGCACAGTTAGTTGCTAAGAAGGCACTTATAAGTAAGGGTGGTGATCTAAAAGAAAGGCAAGGAAAATGAGGAGGTGGAGGAGGAACAGGTATTGCAGTACATTTATATCTAGTTAATGCCCAGCCCCAGAGGGTAAAAAAACCAAACAACGGAAGAAGTGGGGAAATATAAGATAAAGTGAAGCTGTAAGAGAGGGCCTTCCATACTGTACAAATAGTTGAGGTTTCTTAAGAGAAGCCACTACTAAAGGATTTGATGCAAATATTGTTTTAGGAAGATTATTCTAACAGCTCTGATAACTTAGCAGCTGTGTGTAGGATGATCTGCAGTGGGAATAACTAGAAATAGGGAGATCCATGGCACATATTTTTTGTCACCAATAATTTAGTTATTTCTTAGAATACATCATGTATGTTTTATATGAATTTGTTTGTTTCTGTATTTTATATATTTTTTGTTTATATAACGTTTTTGGCTTCCTAATTAGCAAAGAACCACATGTTTCAGAGGCTGAATTTTTTAAGTTGTGCCACTGAAGGGGGAAATAAAAAGTTTTATTTATATGTTTTATTTATATACTATAGGAAAACCTATACAAAAGGGGCAAATGTTCTCCAACAAAATGAAATCTCACATGTAAATCAGAATGAACTTGTCCACCCAAAGGTCTTGCAATGTTATGAATCTGCCAAGACTTTTTCCATCTTCAAGTGATATTCCAGACACACTCATTGTACAATTTCTTACAGAGACAGCTCACAAAAGAGAAAAAGGAGAAAGAAAAAATATTTCTATCTCTCTACATAGGAACAGAGATAAGACTATGAAGAATAAACATAGAGAAGGTAGGAAGGAAAAAAATTTTTTTAATTAAATGAGAACATTATAAAACATACAAAACGAAGCTAGAATGACTACACCCTTAAATATGCAAATTGCGACAATCCTTCACTGAGAATTCAGGACAAAGCAAATTAGATTTCTGAAGCTCAGCAAGATACAAAATAAATATATCATCATATTAGTTCTGAGAGGTGAGGCTATTGAAAGCCTACACCAAATTCTAATCCAAAGGAGATTAACCTATTTCCCGAATCCTAAAACTGATAGGTTAACAAGCAAATCCTGATTATTTTCCCCTCTCATGGTTTGTTAATCCCATCAAGATGCATTCAACTTTAAGGTCCCTACTTAAGGTTACTGATATTAAAGAACAGATACTGATCCCAAACTCAACTTTTTAGACCCTAAGAAGCCTCCAATTACTTCATAGAGTATCAAATTTTTTATTTCAATGTTTAAAATAAGTAGGTCTTGGGGCATCTGGGTGGTGCCGCTGGTTAAGCATTAACTCTTGCTTTCACCTCAGGTTATGGTCTCAGGGTCATGAGACTGAGCCCCACATTGGGCTCCACTGAGCACCGAGTCTGCTTGTCCCTCTCCCTCTGCCCTTCCCTCATGCCAGCTCTCTCTCTAAAATAAATAAATAAAATCTTTAAAAATATATAAAAGTAGGTATTTATAAAAATTACCATGGGTGCCTGGGTGGCTCAGTCAGGTTAGCATCTGCCTTTAGTTCAGGTCCTGATCCCAGGGTCCTGAGATCAAGCCCCACATCCTCCAGTTCCCTGCTCAGTGGGGAGTCTGCTTTTCCCTTACCCTCTGCCCCTCCTGCAACTCCTGCTCACGGTCTCTCTCCTTCTCTCAAATAAATAAAATCTTAAAAAAAAAACCCAACATGTATTTTAGCATAGTAGAGATAGAACAAGGGGATATTGTGATATTTTAAATATACTACTCTGACTATACTTTTTAGGTCATTATTTTCCTCAAAAATGTTACTTTAAACATCCTGAGATCAGCTGAAACAACAAAATAATTGCACTCCCACTCTATCTCTAATAGTTAAAAACCTCCTCATAGAATAACAGCCACAAAAGTAAACCATTGTGATCACATTTGTGGGAAATAATGAACAAGGTCACTAGGTTTAAAAGATGGAGGCTTACATTATTTAATAATGCACACAATAGGCTCAGTCTAAGGACAGCTCACATAATTTATATAGTCACTAAGAGGTTGGGGAGAGGAAGAAACTAAAAAAAGATTTCCATTAAAGACTGGCAAAATTGGCAAAATACAGGAGTCTAGATCTTACTTAGAAATTAAAAAAAAAAAAAAACTGCCCACATAAAACACTTCATTTGGCAAACAAATTCAATGGAAATGTTAAAAGATAAAATAGCATATCTACTCCCCAAAAGAACATTCCTAGCTTTTTATTTAGATTTTTATCTTATTTAAAGATTTTATTTATTTATTTGTCAGAGAGAGAGAGCACACAAGCAGGGGGAGCAGCAGGAACCAGATGCAGGATGCCATCCCAGGACCCTGGGATCATGACCTGACCAGAGGCTGATGCCTAACTGAGTTAGCCACCCAGGCACCCCCATTTATAGCTTTTTAAAATGCTTAATAAGGTAATGAACATAACCACGATGGCTTTTTCCATCCTTTAGGCACAACCACTCAGACTGGCATATAATTTTTTTAAAGATTTGATTTTTAAGTAATCTCTACACCCATTATGGGGTTCAAACTCAAAACCCCAAGATCAAAAGTCACATGCTCTTCCAACTGAGCAGGTGCCTCGGCATAGAATTATAATGTTTAGAACACCTTGGTCTTTAATCATGTCTCTTCATTCTCTTTAAAGATTGTATTTATTTAAGACAGTGCAGAGAGGGAGAGAGAGAGGGAGTGCTTGTGAGTGTGAAGTTTACTTTGAAAAGGATCATTGATTTCTTCCACTACATGAAAGGTAACATGTTTATATTCAGAATTCAGCTATATAGAAATTTCAACTACAGAGCAAGGCCAAATAAAGGAGAGTTCACTGCTCAATAGTATCAAAAAATACCACATAATATAAAATAATCACAAGTTTTTGAGTGCTTACAATGTGCTTGGATAAACTACTTTCCATGCATTCTTTCACTTAATCTTTACAACAATCTTAAGACACATGTTTTATTATTCCGATAGTACAGAATAAATAGAACTTTACACTGATGCTAGTTTTTTCCTAAAATGCAAACCTGATCCCTGTTTACAAAAGGGCTGCTGAACCTCTACTGTCTTCGAAATCAAATCCAAGAGCTGTAATAAGTTTCAAAAAAACATCAATCACTTTAATCTGAACTTCCACTCTCCCTAAAAGTATCAACCATTCCAGGGGCACCTGGCTGGCTTGGTAGAGCATGTGACTTTGATCTAAGAGTAATGAGTTCAAGCCCCACATTAGATATTGAGCCTACTTAAAAAAAAAAAAAAAAAGTGTTACCCATTCCAGCCTTGCTTAACTACTAGCAATTCCCCACCCAAGCCCCAAGCCTCCATGTGTTTGCTTATGCTGTTCTTGGACCTCAAGAGCCCTTGCTTCCACCCACTCACACTCTTCACTTGTTAAAAGCCTCCTTTTCTTTCTGATACCCAGTTTAAACACTTTAACAAATAAGATTTCTCTCCCAGATAACATTTCTCACTAAATAAACACTTAGAGACTCAAGGCTTTATTCTAAGTTAAGCAGCTAACTCCCAAAACTTCATGTCCAAATCACACTTGGAATAACACCATTATTCCATCTTTTCTAATCTATAACATTCATTGCCTTTCAGAAAGCTCCCACAGGCAAAAGTCACAAATGGTTTTTTAAAATGTAGAACAAATACATTAAATAATTCATACTCTACATGGAGGCTAAAAAGTTTTGATTTTACACAGGACAGGCCAAACAGTATTACATCCAAATAACAACACGCTATATAAAAGAGAGCATACATTAAAGGTTTGAATTCCACCTCTATCACCTAACTTACTGTGTGACCTTGAGTATTACTTAGTGTTACTTAAACTTTCTGAGCCACCATTTAGTTATAAAAAGGTACTTATAAAAAATCCTTATTTATAAATTGAGGATAATAGAAGTACCTAGCTCAGAGTGTTTGCTGTAAAGGTTAAATTATACTAAGCATGTAAAGTACCAGGCACAGTCCTTTTACATACTAAATGAATGGGAGGAAAAAAATATATATCTATAAAACATTCTCAACCAGCCAGATCAGTTCTGATAATTATAGTTTAATATACAACATTAAATCATATTAAAGCTTTTATAAAAAATAAACAAATGGCAACTATTACGATTTAATTCACAGACTATGCATAAATATGTAGTCATTTTTACTTTCTTTAGCCAAAGGAACTTACACAAGACTTTCCTTTATTGGTTAAAGTTCTTAAAAATAAAGTTCTTTGGGGCTCCTGGGTGGCTCAGTGGGGTAAAGCTTCTGCCTTTGGCTCAGGTCATGATCCCAGGGTCCCGGGATGGAGCCCCATGTTGGGCTCTCTGCTCAGCAGGGAGCCTGCTTCCCTTCCTCTCTCTCTGCCTGCTTCTCTGCCTGCTTGTGATCTCTGTCTGTTAAATAAATAAATAAAATCTTTAAAATAAATAAATAAAGTTCTTTGCCAATTAACCAAATAGTAAACAGCTGATAGGGATATAAACAGATCAGTAACAGCTGAACTCTAACACATACAGGTGTTAAAAATAGAATGTCACTGCCTTATTACATGTGAATATTACCATAAATAACCACAACCTGTGCAGAGAAGGAAAGCACCTAAACCTTTGTCTCACAGCACAAGGTAAAAACATTTTATGAAAAATGCAAAACATCTATCACAATATGAATCAGGGAATTTCCTAATCAAAGTTAAATCTAAAGGAAATTACTACTCTCAGGTATACATAAATACATGTAGAAAATATTATATACATTGCAATCTACATATAGTTCAATTAACATTGTGAACTAAGGGGCACCTGGGTGGCTCAGTGGGTTGAGCTCGGGTCATGATCTCAGGGTCCTGGGATCTAGTCCCACGTCGGGCTCTCTGCTCGGCAGGGAGCCTACTTCCCTTTCTCTCTCTCTCTGCCTGCCTCTCTGCCTGCTTGTGATCTCTGTCTGTCAAATAAATAAATAAAATCTTTAAAAAAGAAGAAAAAAAAAAAACATTGTGAACTAACTTATGAATAAATCAGTTCCATTTCTAAATACAAGCCCTACTAACTCCTGGCCTTGAGTAACAGGGCTGGAAACACAGTCAAGTCATAGAGTAATGCAAATAAAAGGCTGTAATTCACTCATTTCAAAACTCAAAATGCCACCTATTTAAACTACCAGGGCAGAGAGGTCAGTCTCCCCATTACACCTTTCTATACTATTTTAATTTTCTGTTTAAAAAGAGAGAGGGGAGGTGTCTCAGTCAGTTCAGAGTCTGACTCCTGATCTCAGGGTCATGGGATTGAGCCCCACATTCGGCTCTACGCTCAAGTCGGGAGTCTGCTTGGGAGTCTCTCTCTCTCTCCCTCTCACTCTGCCCCTCTCCCTGGCATCCCCACCCCACTGCCTCACATTCACTCTCTCAAATAAATAAAAATCTCTTTAAAAAATAAAATAAAGAGAGAGAGAGAGAGAGAAACATGTATAGGAAGGGGTAAATAAGCATGAAACTCCAAAACTCTCAAAGACATAAAAAGCTCAGGAAGATGGGGAATTAACAGAGTGGTCAATATCAGTTTGACAAAAATTAAAACTAGTGTTTTGTTTGACTCTGGAAAGAATGTGGAGAAATAGCAGTCTCAAATACTGGGCATGAGAATATAAACTGCTACAACCTTTTTGGAAAATGATTTAGCAATACCTATGAAGATTTTCAATGCTTATACTCAATTCTACATCCAGAAATCTAACCTATAGAAGCACTGAAATATTCACACACACACTTACAATAGCAAATGCATAAGCATGTTCACTAAGCAAGGTTAATAGAAATTAAAAACTGAAAACAGCTAAAGCCTAACCAAACTACATTATGCTGATCTGATAAAATATCAGACATCACAATCACAATATCACAATCATCAAAAAATGAAGTAGAGTTATTGGTACTGAAATTAAAATATATCATGATATATACAGTGATCCCTTTTTAGAAAAATGATATATACTTTCACAAAAATAATTATATACACTAATTAAATATAAGTAGATACATTCTAATGGTAGCATACCATTAGAAAACAAAAATCTGAAAGAATATATATAAAATGTTCACAGTGCTTATCTCCACAAAAAGAAATCCTAAATACTTAAACTTTAAAATTAAGAAAGATATAAAATTTTATTAAATTAGCCTAGCAAATTTTCAATTCCACATTATAGTCAGTGGAAGAGAGTAAAAGGAAGATGAAAAGGAAAAAAAAAACAAACCCAGGGATACACACTTAACTACATGAGACAAAAACACACAAAAACAGAATCTGCCAGAAAGAAAACAATCAAGGGAGATCAAAGGGAATGAAGTTCAGTAAATTCAAAAGGAAATTCAAAAGGGTTAGTAAACTAGTCATCATCTTGCACATGTGAAAAAGAGACGTCGGAGGTAAAATCACTGACTTCTGAACTGTACTTAAGAGTTTCTGCAGGGACGCCTGGGTGGCTCAGTTGGTTGGACGACTGCCTTCGGCTCAGGTCATGATCCCGGAGTCCTGGGATGGAGTCCCACATCGGGCTCCCAGCTCCATGGGGAGTCTGCTTCTCCCTCTGATTTCTCCTTGCTCATGCTCTCTCTCACTACCTCTCTCTCAATAAATAAATAAAAATCTTTTAAAAAAAAAGTCTTTAAAAAAAAAAAAGAGTTTTTGCAGCTTACTTCCTTTTTGTTCTTTCATATTAAAGGATTCAGTTCTGAATGGAATAGCTTTAGCAGCCCACCAGAATTCTTTACCTGGGGTAATTCAAACTAAGAGACCTGGTAAAACCACGGTTTTCAGGATTCCTACCCTTAAAATAAAAGTGTTGCAAAACTGAAAAACATAACATTAACCTTTTATACAATACAGCACTTACATGAAATGCAATTTGTAGAGCATAAGATTTCCTAACAGATTGGGTATACAATATGAAAAGGGTCAAGGGCAATACCAAAGTTTTTAACCCAAGCAATTTATGAGGATGCAGTTGCCTCTATGAAAGCCTGAAAGGCTGAAGGTGAGACATTTTGTTTTTTATTTCTTGTTTTGTTTTCAAATGGGGTTGAAGGAGGGGTTAGGACTTGGACTTTGGACATATTAAATTTGAGGTATCTGTTAGACATCAGGTGGAAATGTCAAAAGAACAGTTGGATATGAGCTTACAGTTTGGGTAAGAAGTCTGGGCTTGAGAAAAAAATTTGACTGTCATCAGCAAATACAAAGAATATGAAGTCAAGAGACAGGATGATATCACCAAGACAAGAAGTCAGACAAGAAGACCAGCGACAGAGCTTTGGAGTAATCCAAAATTTACAGGTCAGGGAGAAAAAGACCAACTGAAAGAAATTTAAAAGTTGGCCAGTGAAATATGAGAAGAACCAGGGAAAGTGGTGTGTCCCCAAGGCTATAGGAATGATGTCTTCCAAGAATGTCAGAGAAATCAACTTCGTCAAATAATGCTTAAAAATCAAGTAAGAGAAAACAAAAATGAAAACAAAAACTGACCACTAGAAGAGCAACCAGGAAGCCAGTGATGACCTTGACAATAACTATACAGAAGTAGCAGTGAATGAAAGCTTGGGTGGCTCCGTAGGTTAAGCGTCTCCGTAGGTTAAGTGCCTGACTCCTGAGTTCAGTTCAGGTCATGATCTCAGCGTTATGAGACTGAGCCTCACTGAGCTCCGTGCTGGGCGTGCAGCCTGCTTATGATTCTCTCTCTTCCTCTTCCTCTGCCCCTCCTCCCTCAACCTCTCTCTTTCCCTCTCTTAAAAAAAAAAAAAGAAAAGAAAGCTGACCAGAATGATTCAAGAGAAAATGAATGAGAGGAATAAGAAACCACACATATAGACAAGTCTTTTAAGAAGTTTTGCTGTAGGGGTGCCTGGGTAGCTCAGATGGTTAAGCTAAGCCTACTTAAAATCTTTTTAAGATTTTAAGTAAAATCTTAAAAAAAAAAAAAGTTGTGCTCTAAAGAGAAGCAAAGAAATGAACATGCACAGCCAAGAAAACCAGCAACAAAAAAGGCAACCTACTGAATGAGAAAATATTTGCAAATCATTTATCTAATAAGCGGTAAATATCCAAAATATATAAAGAACTCATTCAACACAAGACAAAAAAAAAAAAAAGAAAAGAAAAGAAAAGAAAAGAAACAATCTGATTTAAAAAAGGGCAGAGGATCTCAACAGACATTTTTCCAAAGAAGACATACAGATGTCTAACGGGTGCATGAGAAGATGTTCAACATCACCAATCATCAGAGAAATATAAATCAAAACCACAAAGAGGTATTTACCTCATACCTGTTGAAATAACTATTATCAAAAAGACAAGAAATAATGTGTTGGGGAGGATGCAGAGAAAACAGATCCCTGTGAACCACTGGTGGGAATGTGAATTGGTACAGCCACTACAGAAACTGGTATGGAAGTTCCTCAAAAAAAACTAAAAAATAGAACTACCATATGATCCAGGAATTCCACTTCTGGGTATTTACCTGAGGAAAATGAAAATATTAACTCAAAAGGATATATATACCCCCATGTTCACTGCAGCATTATTTACAATAGCCAACCTAAGTGTCCACTGACGGATGAATGGATAAAGAAAATGTCTCACACACACACACACACCCACACACACCCCATGGAATATTATTCAGCCATTAAAGAATGAAATTTTGCCAATGATGACAACATAGATTGATTTTTTTTTTTTAAGATTTTATTTATTTATTTGGCAGAGAGAGATCACAAGTAGGCAGAGAGGCAGGCAGAGAGAAAGGAGGAAGCAGGCTCCCTGCCGAGCAGAGAGCCCGATGTGGGGCTCGATCCCAGGACCCTGGGATCATGACCTGAGCCAAAAGCCGAGGCTTTAACCCACTGAGCCACCCAGGTGCCCCAACATATATTGATCTTGAGGGTATTATGCTAAGTGAAATAAATCAGAGAAAGACACATACCACATGATCTCACTTACATGTGGGATCTAAAAAAACAAACTCATAGATAGAACAGACTGGTGGTTGCTGGGGCAGGTACTGGGGGTCAGGAGAAATGGGTGAAGGGTATCAAAACATACAAAATTCTGGTTATGAAATAAATATGTCACAGGGATGTAATGTACAGCATAATGACTATGGCTGTAATACTATATTGCATATGTGAATGTTGGTAGAAGAGCAGGTCGTAAGAGTTCTCATTAAAAGAAAAATATTCTGTTACTATATATGATGATGGATGTTAACTGGACTTATTGTGGTGATCACTTCCCAACATATATAAATACTGACTCATCATGTTGCATACCTGAAACTAATGTTGTATGTCAATTATACCTCAATTTAAAAAACTTACCAAAAAATGAGTAATAGGTAGAAGGGGAAGTGAAGAAATTTTTTCTTTAAATAAGAGCAAAACTGCAGTTTCATATACTAACAAGAATAATCCAGTAGGCAGGAAAGGCACCCTGAGGATTCAGAAGTGGCTTTCTAAAGGAGCTGTCCATCCTGAGTCATGAAGATGAGTGAGTCAAGATGAGTAGAGAGGGGACTGAAACAAAGTAAGCAAAGAGAAGAAGTAAGAAACATGGGGTGGGGGTGGGGGAGGGAGCCTGGCATGTGAAGCACAGGACTGAGGCAGGAGAGGTAAGCAGTCACCAAGCCTTTTAAGACATACATAGCAGAACAAACTTTATTGTATAATGATAGGCGACTTGCCACTATAGGGTTTAAAATGGAAAGTACTGGGGCACCTGGGTGGCTCAGTGGGTTAAAGCCTCTGCTTTCAGCTCAGGTCATGATCCCAGGGTCCTGGGATCCAGCCCGCATTGGGCTCTCTGCTCAGCAGGGAGCCTGCTTCCTCCTCTCTCTCTGCCTGCTTCTCTGCCTACTTGTGATCTCTATCTGTCAAATGAATAAATAAAATCTTTAAAAAAAAAAAAAAAAGAAAAGTACTGAGATCAAACTGACTATGCACATGGGAAGAGGATGGCTTGAGGGGTACAAGACTGGAGGCAGGAAGCCCAGTTATGAGGCTACCAAAATAAAGAAATAACAAGGTTCTAAACTAGGGCAGCATTAGTAGTATAAGGGGGGTAGTGATAGATCCTATGGGCTCAGTGTTGAAGGTAGCAGTTTCTAGTGTGGGTTACTGGGCAGATGATAATACCATTATCTATATTTGGAAATAACTGAGGTGGGGGGTGAGTGAATGATTCATTTCAGTTTGGGGTCTACTGCTTTTGGAGTCTCTGTAAGACATCCAAGTGAGTAAATGTAAGCAGGCAGAAGATAGAAAACTTGGACCTTCGGGCTGAAGATATTTGAAAGGCATCAGCATTTGAGTGGTTATTAAAATTACAGTGATGTATGAGATGATCCAAAACAATTACAGGGAAAAGCATGAATGAACTTTTAGGGACACAAGCATTTACAGAGAAATTAGTGAAGATAATGCTTGAAGGAATATCAGATAGGACAGTCAGAAAAGTACAAGAAAAATCAGGGAAAGAAACATCCAAGAGGCCAGGGAAATATACCTCTCCCATTGCAACAAGAGACGCTGTAAGTGACCTAAATAAGCTGGCAGAAATCAGAGATCAAGAAGTCAAATCACATAACAGTCTGAATTTTTTGATCCTGTTGCATTAATTTTTCAAAAATTAATAGAACCTACAGGGCCCTCTCTTTCTGAGATCCTTAAGCAGTCAAGCCAATTTGAATGGAAATGCCTAAAGCTACACCACTACCTACAGGAAAAGACTATTTCCAGTTGTAGTAGAAGAGTATTTATGGTTGTTCTATATACAGAAAATTGGTAATATATTTCTTAATAAACCAAAATCACTGTCAAGCATAATAAAACAATTAAGAATTTTTGTTTTGCTTTTTATCATTCCTAACTTCTTGACTGTTACATATTTTACTTATGACTTCACATAAATTCAACTAACAATATAAAAATCTTATGACCTTATATAACATGGAAAAGTATTTATAAGCATAGATGATAGGACACCTATAATGTTAGTAATTAGGGGAAAATATTATCAGTGCAATAAAAACATCAGAAATGGAAAGAATTTTTGATGTGGGAAGAAAAAAAATAACTTGAAAGATGCAGGGGGGAAAATAAATAGAGCAAGGAGCAATTTCCATTTCTTGATTTTATCACTTTTAGGGAGACAATTTGTCAAACTAAAAAATTACTTATTGTTGGATAACTGTACTATAGTGTACTAACTGGGAGTGACACAACTGTTTGGTCCCACCCATCAGAAGAACTCCACAGGAACTAAAATAAATAAATAAATAAATAAATAAAAATAAACAGAAGTACATTTGCATATGAGTGCCTAAAGCAAAATCGGTAAAATGCAGAAAGAACGTGACAGATTTACTACTAACGGGAAAGTTTAGAGCATTTTTCTCTTGGAGTGGGGTGGAGAACTCCCAAGGTGTGAGTCATTGGATTAAAGAACAACTGGATCCAGGATTTAGCCAAAGCTGTAAAAGCAGGATCCAGATACAGCAGAGCAAACATGCGCTCTCTTGGCCAGAAAGAAAAAAAGCTGCATTGGGTTAGTGCCTCCAGAGTTAGAATGAGTCACAGACACCAAGTGGCGAGGAAAGCACAACCGGACTCAACTTCAGCACGTGGGAAAAATCCGCAGCTGTTTTTTTATCTTTTGATTTATTCCCTCTCTTAGTAATTTACTATTAAAAACTTTTAATTACATTCAAGGAAGCTAAAATGAAAATTACCTCAGAATCCTAATATTCCAAAGATATAGACAGATAGGCTTGCCACGGTGATTTGCATGTGAATTAGACCAACATATGAAGCAACATCACTACCATACCCTTTCTAGCACTATCAATTTTGCTAACTTAATATAATCTATTTGTAAAATATTTATTTCTGTGATCACTAGCAAGAATGAATGTTTATTTGCTAATTATATTTATCTTGAATGAAAGAACTGCTTGTTTTGTTGGTCTGTTTATCTAGAATAGTCTTGATGGCCTTCTTTTATATTAAAAAAGGCATTTTATGTGTGACATATTCTCATTTTTCTCTCATAATGAATGTAAATGATGCTCCATTTCCATTTTTCCCATTTTTCATGGAACCAAAGTTTTCAATGTTTATTTAGATGCCCATTGATTTTATTTGCCTTCACTTGGCTTTAGGTTCTGGTAGTTGCTCATCTACCAAAAAATCCTGAAGTGGTTTCCATTATTACAAAGTCATACTACAGGTCTTGAACTTTTCATTTACCTATGCCAATCGTTCCACTTTAATTCTTTAATATCATATAACTGTGTTTCTTCTCAAATCTAGTGCTACTACTAAAAAAAATTTTCTGTGGCAAAATAATGATGTGAAATTTAATGGGTTCTTAGGTCTCTACCCAAGAAAAGTGAAAGACACAGAGAAACCTATACAAATAAATGTTCCTAGTAGCACTGTTTATAATAACCAAAAGTTGGAAACAAACCAAATGCCTATCAATTACTGAATATATAAGATGTATCAGCAATAAAAATAAACTACTAATATATTCTACAACATAGATGTAGCTCAAAAACACAATGCTAAGTGAAAGAAGCCATTCACAAAGGACTGCATATGACTTTGTTTTTTTGATATTTCTAGAGTATGCAAATTTACAGAGATAGAAAGTGGTTGCCTAAAGCTGGGTGTAGGACCAAAGACTGAAAGCAAATAGGCCAAAGAGAAACTTTTAGGTGATGAAAATGTTTCACAGCTAGATTATGGTGATGGCTGCAAAACTACAGATTTACTAAAAATCTTTAACTTAAGGTAGACTTAACTTACATTTAAAATGGCAGAATTTTATGGAGTGTAAACCATACTTTAATAAGACTGTTTTTGAAAAGCCAATGAACAAAGGAAGGATAAGAAGAATAAATATACATATATGCATATTCAATAACCCTGAAATATAAAAATTTAAGGGATTCAATTTGTTACTGATAAAAATAACAGGAAGTATCCTAATAAATATTCGGTGCCTCCGAGAGTGACATAGAGAAACATTTCCACAAGTTGATCATGGGAGTATTAATAGGCACAACCTGTCTGGAAAGCAGTTTGGCAAAGTATATCAAGGGAGCTCTTAAAATGTGCCTTTTTTTTTTTTAAAGATTTCATTTATTTATTTATTTGAGAGAAAGAGAGGGAGAGAGCGAGCAAGCACATGAGCAGGGGGAGGGGCAGAGGGAGAGGGAAAAGTGACACGGGGCTCAATCCCTGGGCCCCAGAATCATGACCCAAGCCGAAGGCAGATGCTTAGCCAACTAGCCACCAAGGAGCCCCTTAAAATCTGCCTTGTGATTTACTTCTAAAAATTCAGTCTAAAGAAGAAAGATGAATAAAGATCTAAGTGTAAAAGATATTCAACAAAGCAAAAATTATAATACTTTCAAAAAATGGAAACTATGTAGTTACACAGTTATTCACCAGTGGAAGAATGGTTAAGAAAATTACAGCCCATAGGCGTCTGGGTGGCTCAGTGGGTTAAGCCGCTGCCTTCGGCTCAGGTCATGATTTCAGGGTCCTGGGATCGAGTCCCGCATTGGGTTCTCTGCTCAGCAGGGAGCCTGCTTCCTCCTCTCTCTCTCTCTCTGCCTGCCTCTCTGCCTACTTGTGATCTCTCTCTGTCAAATAAATAAATAAATAACCTTTAAAAAAAAAAAAAAGAAGAAAATTACAGCCCATTCACAAATATTATATACCCTTAAAAAAGTGTTTGTGGGCCTATGGTCCAGAATAGAGAAGGACATCATCACCAATAGCTACCACCACAGCCTGCACTCAAGAGGAAGATACTCACCATTTCCTGTCAGTCACAGCTAGCAGAGTGCTTACTAGTGGCATATCCTGTTACTTTGAAAATGATGCTACATTTGAAATCAAGAAATGTGATCTTCATGGGTTAAAAGAGGTCCCTCCTATCACAACAGTGTTCAGCAGGGAAGAGGGAGTCAGATAATATAGGATGATACAGACTATTCACCAAGAGCATTAACAGAAAACTATTCTTGGTTTTTGTCACTTGTGAAATGTCAGGAAGGTTGTGGGGAACTTGAGATTGGATAAATATCACGGACCATCTCATCTCACTTTTACTGGGCTCATTGCTTCAACTTTACTTGTGGACCTTCTGTCCCAGACATCTGTAGAGTTTATAGTACAAAGAGAAGGTTGTACTGAAGAAAAAGAAGGATCGATGCACATATACACTAAGAACTGCTCCTGGGGCAATGGCATCATCAGAGATCTGGTTCCCTGAGTGCTGGTACTGGTCTAGCCTATAAACACAATGGAAAAGAGGAGTTCTGCTTGACTTTATATTTGAAAATTACGATATGGCAGTTTTGTGGAAATCACTGTTTATTTTCATCCGTAAGAATAACTGCTATGGAATGGGAGCATCTGCTGAGAGAGCAGCAGCCAGCACTGATTACTACAAGAGAGACAATTTTATTCCTGGGCTAAGAGCAGATGGAATGTATGTTTTATGTGTCCAGGAAGCAACAAAGATTGCAGCTGCTTATTATAGATCTGTACAGGGGGCCATGCTGACGGAGCTGTAGACTCACCAATATCAAAGGACACAGTATGAGTGATCCTGGAGTCAGTTGTCATACACAAGAAGAAATTCAAGAAGAGTGACCTCATTATGCTTCTCAAAGATAGAATAGTAGACACCAATACTGTCAGTGTAGAAGAATTAAAGGAAACTGATGTTGAGGTGGGTAAAGAAATTGAAAATACAGTCTAGTTGCAACAGCTGATTATGAACAAACTTTAAAAGAATCAAGACATCATACCTGCAGCAACAATCCACCTTTTAAATTTTTATTAATTTATTTTTTATTTGTGAGAGAGAGAGAGAGAATGCACACACAAGCACACAAGCTGGGGGAGGGTCAAACAGAGAGAGAAAGAGAAATTCTCAAGCAAACACCATACTGAGTGTGGAGCCTGACTTGGGGCTCAATCCCACAACCCTGAGATCATGATCTGAGCCAAAACCAGAGTCTGATGCTTAAGTGACTAAGCCACCCAGGTGCCCCAATAATCCACCTTTTAAAGTTTATGGTGCAAGGGGTGCCTGGGTGGCTCAGTTGGTTAAGCATTTGCCTTTGGCTCAGGTCATGATCCCGGGGTCCTGGGATCGAGTCCCACATCAGGCTCCCTGATCAGCAGGGAATCTGCCTCTCCCTCTCCATCTGCTTCTCCCTGCCCTTGCTCATGCTTGCTTTCTCTCTCTCTCAAATACATAAATAAAAATCTTAAAAAAAAAAAAAAAAAGGTTTATGGTGCAAATCAGTGAATCAAGTTTAAGGGGATCATTTAAAGGAAGACTGTAAAGGAAGACTATAAAAAATCATTATGCCTTCAATGGAACATTCATGGTCAACTTTAAGAAATTTGTGGTCTCAACTTTAAAGGAATAAACCCCATAAAACAAACAAAAATTTTATGAATATTTATACCATGCAATAAAATTAGGGTTAAAATTTTGGGAAGAAATATAATGATTCCAAAGGTCCAGTGGTGCAGTGAAAAGTACAACTTCTTTCCTATGTCCCACAGATTTACCAGTCCCTTCTATATGAAAAATTGATTTTTTAACTGAAACAAATCTAACACAAAAACATAGCTCAAAATGTTTAAAGGAAAAGTTCACAAGTTCTTGCACTCAGGAAGAGAAATATGGAGGGATAAATATAAACACTATGTAATAATAAGAACCAAGTAGCAGAAGTTATAAAAGTATACACTTGGGGAATTTGAAGGGATTGAGTTAAATCTCAGGGAAGACAGAATAAGATATTTGACATGTAGGGTGGGAACTGTCTCATATCTGTGCTTAGACAAAGAACTCATCTTAAAATAAAATCCAATCCCTAAGCAAAAAGAACTCTCCCCTCTTCCATTAGTGAGTCACAAAGCTGTCTTGAGCTGATTTTGTCTATCAAGACACAGCACTTTTCTCCTGCTATGGGAATTAGCTAGATATGTTTTATAAATAAAAATTATTATAATTAGAGGAAAATATCCTCTAATACCTGTTTTAAGTAACAAACGATATCCCTTAACTGTGGAAGTCAAACTCTTGCCTTTCGCTTCCTGGCAATATCACTCAACTAATTTTTCTCTAACACTGAAATAATGACTTCTGTAAGTGGACTGTCTACTATAGCTACAACCCTGCAGAGTAGGGGAGAGTTTCTAAAGATCTAAGAATAAATGTATCAAAATACAACTTTCATTCTTATCCCCTTAATTCTTCTGAATATAAAGTACTTATGTTGAAGGTAGAAGAGTTCAATAAAGTATGGAGGGAAATTAAATTCACTCCTCCCAGGTTCCAAAAATAACCACTACAACGGCTTAACATATTTCTTTATATACAATGTAAGACCAACACTCTGCCTCCCTGACTCATATTTTCAAAGAAGTTTAGAGATATCCTTTATATACAGCTGTATATGTAACTGTCTTTTTCACTTACATCATTATTTTTCATGGCATTAAATATTTTTTGAAAATATGACTAAATACCAAATGACATTTCATAAATTTCATTAATTTAGACTATATATGGTAAATTCCTGCAATTAATTTCTGTGATGAAACTGTTACACCTACATCTTTATGCAACATCTCTGATAATGTTCTTAGATTAAGTCCCTAGAAATGACACTACTAAAGTTTAAAGGGTATGACAATATCTAACATGTATGTGGTTAACAATATTGCCAAATTCACTAGGCCCTTTGCAGATATTTGCTTGTTTAATCCTTGCAAAAGCAAGAGAGAGCAAGAGGCCCAATAAGAGAGGGAATGAATATCCAGAGAGAACAAGTGACTTGCCCAAGATCATGCAGCTAGAAAGTGACAGCCAGGATTCACACCCAGGTAGTCAGGTTCCAGGACCCAAACTCTTAATTACTATGCTGGTCTGTTTTAATTCTACTCTTTTTCAACATAATGAAGTCTCCTAGAAGTTTACTACAAATGTACAAAAACCCTCTGAGAAACCTGTAGTTCTAGGTAAGCATCCCAGGAGATGCTAAAATCTGAAACCCACTATCCTTATCTAGACATTTTATTCTATTCTATTCTACTTTTTTAAAAAGATTATTTACTTATTTATTTGACACAGAGAGAGTGAGATCACAAGCAGGCAGAGAAGCAGGCAGAAAGAGGGGGAAGCAGGCTCCCCGCCGAGCAGAGAGCCCTACACGGGGCTCGATCCCAGGACCCTGAGACCATGACCCCAACCGAAAGCAGAGGCTTAACCCACTGAGCCATCCAGGCGCCCCATATTCTATTCTATTTTAAAGTAGGTTCAGTGCCCATTGTGGAGCCCAACATGGGGCTTGAATTCATGATGCTGAGATCAAGACCTGAGCTGAGATCAAGAGTTAGACACTTAACCAAGTGAGCCACCCAGGAGCCCCTAATCTAAATATTTTAAAAGAGACTATTTAATAAGCCCTTCTCATAAAACCTGATGCAACTGATCAGGTTTTTTGGGGGTTTTTGTTTTTTGTTTTTTGTTTTTTTAAAGATTTTATTTATTTATTTGACAGAGATCACTAGTAGGCAGAGAGGCAGGCAGAGAGAGAGAGAGAGAGAGAGAGGAGGAAGCAGGCTCCCTGCAGAGCAGAGAGCCTGATATGGGGCTCGATCCCAGGACCCTGCGATCATGACCTGAGCCGAAGGCAGAGGCTTTAACCCACTGAGCCACTCAGGCACCCCACCAACTGATCAGGTTTTATTATCAGTTGTTTTACTGATGTTCTGAATATGGATGAAAGAGCCAATTAAGAGAGTACTTAAAAATGATTAAAATAATCATGACCTTGGATTAGGCAATAGCATCTTAGATGTGACATCAAAAGCAAAAATGACAATATAAATGAAGAATTTTAGGATTTTAAGAATTTTAAGATTAAAAATTACTTCAAATATAAAAATAAGTTAAGTTGAACTTCATCAAAATTAAAAACTTCTGTGCTATAAGACACCGTGAGGACCAAAAATTACATCATTCCACTTACATGAGGCACCTAGAATAGGCAAATTCATAGAGCTACAAAGAAGAAACAGCAATTATCAGGGGCTGGGGGAGATGAAGAAGGGGAGATATTGTTTAATAGGTACAGAGTTTCCATGTGGGATGACAGAAAAACTCTGGAAATGAATAAAGGTGATGGCTGCACAACATTGTGAATGTATTTAATTCCACTGAATTCTGAATTGTACACTGAAAATGCTAAAAAATATAGTAAATTTTATGTAATACATATTTTACTGTAATAACAAAAAAGGGCACCAGCTAAACAATCTATAGAATGGAGAAAATATTTGCAAATCACTCAACTAATAAGGGAATTATATCTAGAATATACGACTCAGCAATAAAAAGATAAATAACCTAATTTTTTAAGTGGGAAAGGATATGAACATTTCTCAAAAAAAAAAAGTAATACATGAAAAGATGCACACAACATCATTAGTATTAGAGATATGCAAATCAAAATCACAGTAAGCTATCACTTCACACTAGATGGCTATAATAAAAAAGACCATAAAAAATGTTGACCAGGGCGCCTGGGTGGCTCAGTGGGTTAAGCCGCTGCCTTCGGCTCAGGTCATGATCTCAGAGTCCTGGGATCGAGTCCCGCATCGGGCTCTCTGCTCAGCAGAGAGCCTGCTTCCCTCTCTCTCTCTCTCTGCCTGCCTCTCCATCTACTTGTGATTTCTCTCTGTCAAATAAATAAATAAAAATCTTTAAAAAAAAAATGTTGACCAACAACTAATCTTCGACAAAGCAGGAAAGAATGTCCAATGGAAAAAAGACAGCCTCTTCAATAAATGGTGTTGGGAAAATTGGACAGCCACATGCAGAAAAATGAAATTGGACCATTTCCTTACACCACACACAAAAATAGACTCAAAATGGATGAAGGACCTCAATGTGAGAAAGGAATCCATCAAAATCCTTGAGGAGAACACAGGCAGCAACCTCTTCGACCTCAGCCACAGCAACATCTTCCGAGGAACATCGCCAAAGGCAAGGGAAGCAAGGGCAAAAATGAACTATTGGGATTTCATCAAGATCAAAAGCTTTTGCACAGCAAAGGAAACAGTTAACAAAATCAAAAGACAACT
The DNA here is from genome assembly GCF_009829155.1 of Mustela erminea. NCBI lineage: Eukaryota > Metazoa > Chordata > Mammalia > Carnivora > Mustelidae > Mustela > Mustela erminea. Next base: position 26,496,245 of record NC_045614.1, on the reverse strand, counting down.
GACAGAATGGGAGAAGATATTTGCAAACAACATATCAGATAAAGGACTAGTGTCCAAAATCTATAAAGAACTTAGCAAACTCAACACCCAAAGAACAAATAATCCAATCAAGAAATAGGCAGAGGACATGAACAGACATTTCTGCAAAAAAGATATCCAGATGGCTAACAGACACATGAAAAAGTGCTCCATATCACTTGGCATCAGGGAAATACAAATCAAAACCACAATGAGATATCACCTCACACCAGTCAGAATGGCTAAAATCAACAAGTCAGGAAATGACAGATGCTGGTGAGGATGCAGAGAAAGGGGAACTCTCCTAAACTGTTGGTGGGAATGCAAGCTGGTGCAACCACTCTGGAAAACAGCATGGAGGTTCCTCAAAATGTTGAAAATAGAACTGCCCTATGACCCAGCAATTGCACTACTGGGTATTTACCCTAAAGATACAAACGTAGTGATCCGAAGGGGCACGTGCACCCGAATGTTTATAGCAGCAATGTCCACAATAGCCAAACTATGGAAAGAACCTAGATGTCCATCAACAGATGAATGGATAAAGAAGATGTGGTGTATATACACAATGGAATACCATGCAGCCATCAAAAGAAATGAAATCTTGCCATTTGTGACAACATGGATGGAACTAGAGCGTATCATGCTTAGTGAAATAAGTCAAGCGGAGAAAGACAACTATCATATGATCTCCCTGATATGAGGAAGTGGTGATGCAACATGTGGGCTTAAGTGGGTAGGAGAAGAATAAATGAAACAAGATGGGATTGGGAGAGAGACAAACCGTAAGTGACTCTTAATCTCACAAAACAAACTGAGGGTTGCTGGGGGGAGGGGGGTTAGGAGAAGGGAGGTGGGGTTATGGACATTGCGGGGAGGGGGGTGTGTGCTTTGGTGAGTGCCGTGGGGTGTGTGGACCTGGTGATTCACGGACCTGTACCCCTGGGGATAAAAATATATGTTTATAAAAAATAAAAAATTTAAAAAAAGAAAAAAAAATGTTGACCAAGTAGAGAAACTGAACGTTCATACACTGCTGATGGAAATGTAAAACAGTGCAGCTGCTTTGGAAAACAGTTTGGTGATTTCTTTAAAACATTAAATATGGAGTTACAATATGACCCAGAAATTCTATTCCTAGATATATAACCAAGAGAACTAAAAACACATGTCCACACAAAACCTTGTACATATAAGTTCACAGTGGTATTACTCATAATAACCAAGAAATAGGAACAACCCAAATGTCCATCAACTGCGTAGGTAGTATATGTCATAAATGAAATGTGGTATGTCCCTACAATGGAATATTATTTGACACAAAAGGTACAGAGTATGGATACATACTACAACACAGATGAACCCTGAAAACACTATGCTGAAAAAAGCCATATACGCAAGTCCACATTATATGATTCCATTTACATGAAGTATGTCCCAGATAGGCAAATCTATAGAGGAAGAAAGTAAATTAATGGTTGCCATTGGCTGGGAGAGGAGGAAATGAAGACTGATTGCTAAATAGGTACAGAGTTTCTTTGGAGGGCAACAAAAATGTTCTGGAAATAAGTAGTGGTAACAGCTGTACACTATAAACCACTAAAGTGTACACATTAAAAAATTAAAATTAAAAATATGGTTACAAAATTTATGATAAATAAATAAATTTTGAAATAAAGTTCTTAGAAGTGGTCTTTAAGACTATAAATATTTGAATTTTGAGAAAATTGGTAGGGAAATTGAAAGAATAAAGACAAAGTCTGTATGGAAACCACAGACAACAGAAATAAAGATAGAAATATAAAAACTATAAAAAAATAAGAATTAGAAAAGTACAAAGTCATGCAAACAAAAGTTTAAAAAGTTCTATTAAAAATCAAATTGAGGGAGGTGCCTGGGTGGCACAATCATTAAGTGTCTGACTCTTAGTTTTGGCTCAGGTCGTATCTCAGGGTCCTGAGATAGAGCCTTGAGTCAGGCTCCACACTTAGCATTGAGATTCTCTTTCCCTCTCCCTTTGCCCCTCCCACTCTCTCTCTCTCTCTCAAATAAATAAATCTTTTTTAAAAAATCACACTGAGGAAAATGGAAAAGTGAGTTTTAGAGTAGAAATAAAATAACAAAACAAAAAAATAACCACCAAAACAAAATCATTCAATGACTCATCTAAGCAGTTTCCTGATGACTTTCAAAAATAATAAGGTTGGGGTGCCTGGGTGGCTTAGTGGATTAAAGCCTCTGCCTTTCGGCTCAGGTTATGATCTCAGGGTCCCGGAATCGAGCCCACATCGGGCTCTCAACTTGATGGAGAGCCTGCTCCCCTTCTCTCTCTGCCTGCCTCTCTGCCTACTAGTGATCTGTCAAATAAATAAATAAATAAAATATTTTTTTAAAAAGGTTTACCTGGTAGTACGGAAGAGGTCAAGAAGATACATATGTGATATAAATTTATAAAATTAAAGAATATATGTACAGATTTCACCAAATGCAGAGCACTAGTAATTGAAGACAAAATTCAAATTAAACCAGAATACTCTGGGGCCATATGATAACATTGCTCTCTCACACAGCAAATTTACAGGACAAGATGAACTGAACTATATTGAATTCCCTGTCAATAAGCCAGATTCACTCCCATTTGTCCTAAATAAACTGAGTTTATAATGAAAGATGGATGATGGTATCTGCATGCTAGAATGTCTGTTTCATGGAGCCAGGGACTTTACCTTGTTTAGACTAGTGCTCAGCACATAGGAAGTTCTCAATAATGATAGCTAAATGAATCAACAGGATTTTGAAATCTGTAGAATACTATGCATATTGTTTTAGGAATTCACATCTAGATTAGGGAATTCTACACATCTAGAAATGGAATTGTAATGGATGAAAAGCCAGAGATATATGAGATGTAAAACTAGAGTTTCAGGGAAGGAAAGAATTTCTCGTTAAATATCACAATGGAGGCAGATAGGAAGTCTATATAACTTCCTTGTTGTTGTTAAATGTTTGGTTTTTGTCATTGTTAAATGTTTAAACAGTCATAAATTTCCTTTATTTTTTACATCATCAGTATGATGGAAAATATACACGGCTCCATAGACTTCTAAAGAATTAACTATTTAAATGGTAAAAAAAAAAAAAAAAAAGACACTTAGAATTCATCACAGTCAAGTTAAAGAAACACATGATACAGAAAATAAAACCCTCTAAAAACAAAAGATACGATTTAAGTAAAATCAAACACAAAAAAATCATTATCTACAAGATCTAAGGAAAAATAAACCCTAACTGTTAAAACCTATTCAATACTAGCTAAACCTAGATCATCGAGCAGAGAAGACAAAGCTCCCCACCTTAAAAGACTTCAATTCAAGATAATAGACAAGAAGAAAACTACAACAATAAAGTCCTAAGAAATGAGGACAATTTCTAACAATTACCAATTCAGCTATTTTACTTACAAGTTTACATGGAGAATAAAATAAGCCACATTCTATTGTAAAGCATTAATGTCTTATAGCAAGTTTCTAGGTTTGTCAAATAAAGACTAAAATCAATACCCACAAAAAGGTATTTTGTATAAAAATATCACTAGCAAGTTGCATTTAAATATTTAATTAATACAATTATAACAAACTTCGTTTCTTAAAGTACTCCACGGTTAAAATTACAAATGTCACTAGTTTACTTTGCTTTTCTTTTTAAAACAAGATACCTGCAGGTAATAGTTGTGCAATTAAAGCTGTAGTTCATGTCCAAACAATTCCCTCTGAACACACAAAAAGATAATCCACTAAAAAGTCCTGTTATACTTCTTACATTTGAATACTACTTTGGATTTACCTCAGTTAAGTACTTTTATTTACAATCTAAAGTATCAAGCAAAATTTGAGATGAAATGTCTCTACAGAGTTTCAACTCTCAAGTTTAGTAAAGAATGAAAATTGGCTCAAGTATGAGATATCTACATTACCAACTAAAATTACAATTTGGAGGTATTGATCTGAGTAAATTTAAATGCTATGCCAAAAAACTTAAGCAGTTTTTGGAGTTTCCTATTGATACAGGAGTTCATTTCATGGTTCTTTGAAAATATTGAAATGAAATTTTAAATAGCCATAACTTAGGAAATCAGTCATACCTTGACTTTTATTTCGCTCTCAAACTGTTTTTCAAGACACTAAGAAATTTTGTCTTACTAGCAGAGTCAAGTTTACAACAAGGAAGTGACAGTGCAGATTCTGGGTTTTGACATACATACTCTACATTGTGCAAGTAAAAGAGTACTAAGGTTTAGAACTGCAACACATGCTAAATAAAATGGTACTTTTTTTTTTTTTTTTTTTTTTTTTAAGTAAGACTGCTGCTATATACTTGCACTGGCCCAAAACTCCCAAAAAAAGCCATTCTTCCAAAGTCGTTTTTCCTATCTTCCCACTCAAAATAATTTTTTCCAACCTAGAACTCTTATAAAATGTATTTTTAAAATTATCTTAGTACATCTTTATTATCTTTAAATTCATGGATAAAACTCTCTGAAACTGAAAATATTTCATTTGACCTCTCTGCTCCAGACTAACTTAATTATGCTTTTCTATTAAATTTAGAGTGAATTTTAAATATTTCTCCTGTATTCAAAATTAGCCACTTAATTTCTAACTACCTAGTTTATAAAAACATTTCCACATACATGACCTCATTTTATATAGCATAAATTCAGAGCAATTATTAGTCTTACATGTTTAATTAATAATTGCTTGATATCTTCATTTTTACTGAATGTTAAAACTACGTTTTAAGTTACATATTGGGACACCTGGGTGGTTCTGTTGGTTAAACAATCAACTCTTGATTTCAGCTCACGTCATGATTTTCACACTGGGCATGGAGCCTGCTTCAGATTCCCTCTCTCTCTCTCTTTGCCCCTCCCTGCCCCCTGGTCTCCCTCTCTCTCAAAAAAAATAAAAGTTCTTTCTTTCTCTCTCTCCTTCTCTCTCTCCCGCACATGTATGTCACACTAGCTCTCTCTCTCTCTCAAAGACTAAAAAATAAAAGTCAAATATTCAGCACCTACCACAAAAACAACAATGCAAAATTTAAAAACTATTATAAAATTATATGAATAGAAAAAAAGTGACCAGGGGAATCTGGGTGGCTCAGTCAGTTGAGTGTACAACTCTTGGTTTTGGCTCAGGTCATGATCTCAAGTTTGTAAGATCAAGCCCCATGTCAGACTCCACACTCAGTGGGGAGTCTGCTTGAGATTCTCTCCCTCTGCCCCTTTCTCTGCACATGTGCACTCGCTCTAAATAAATAAATAATTAAAAAAAGAAAAAAGAAAAGAACTGACCAAAGCAACATAAAATTAGGTAATAGAATTTGAAAATTCATAAAATATATATCTCATTGCAAAAATATCCAAATTTCATCAATGTTCCATTTTTTATTTTTATTTTTTTTAAACAGACTTTTTTTTTTTTTAAAAGATTTTATTTATTTGTCAGAGAGAGAGTACACACAAGCAGGCAGAGTGGCAGGCAGAGGCAGCAAGAGAAGCAGGCTCCCTGCTGAGCAAGGAGCCCGATGTGGGACTCGATCCCAGGACTCTGGGATCATGACCTGAGCTGAAGGCAGCGGCTTAACCAACTGAGCCACCCAGGCGTCCCCCGTGTTCCATTTTGTAAAATCTTGGTTTATAAGTTCCTATAACCGTTCTTTAATAGTTAAGTATTCATCAGGGTAGATACAAAAACATTTAATCCTTTTGTTAAATATTATAGGGTTTATGCTAAAAATTTAATTTTGGCCAAATATAAAGTAACTATCAATCATCCCCAGATTAAGCAGTCCTCAAAGAGTCTCTCATTTATATACTTTGGACACAGTAAGAGCTGGATATATATCCAGCTACACACACACACACACTTTGTAGAAAAAAACTTTTTTTGTACCAAGATAAATGGAAAGATAAATTCCTAGCTTTAAAAATTCAGAATATCAAAAAAATAGAGAATATCATCTATGGTACTGAATTTCTAATGTGTGGAATTATAACATTTTAACATTCTGATACATTTTTGACATCTGTGATTCATGCTCCTTTTGCACAAATTATATTTAATTCGATAAGATCTCAATTTACATTTAAGTCTATTGAAAAATTATCTGGATAGGGAATGCTTAACCTATAAGGCTTTTCTTATACCACATCACCTGCCCCACCCAAGTAGGAAACCAACATAGTCTCCATGGAATTAGCAACAACTAAAACTGCAGGGGAAAAAATTATCATCACAGAAGTATACATATACTTCTAGAAATGTTCTTACTACCCTCTGCATCCACTTATACAAGCACTTTCAGAGCTGTAACACTCACAAATTTACAGCCCTTTACCCATTTCTAGAAAGCTTCCACACTCACTATTCTGGTGAATAGCCCAGTTTTAACTACTTTGACTTCTTATAAAGTAATATTTGAGTGCTGTTAACAATAATCTTCTCAAAAACTCTCCCCTGCCTTGTTCCTCACAAATCCAGTCTTTCCTGGTCTTCCTACTTCTCTGGCTGTTCTTCCAACTCTGTTTCCTTTTTCTTCACCAGCTGTTCAAACGTTGATCATCCCCAGGGTTCTTTTCTAGACTCTACTGTTGTAGAAATGTACATACCTCCCTGGGAATATATTTCCTACAGCCTTGACTACTTCAGTTGATGACTCCCAATCTGTCTCCCTCCATGCATTTTTTTTTTTTTTTTTGCATTCCAGTCTGTTTCCAACTGTTGTTTCTACTAAATCACTCTACCAGGTCTCCTTGACTCTAGGTACAGTTCCAATGTCTTCCACATTATCACTGAGACTGGTCCTCTAAAACAAAACTAACCATGGTGATTCTTTTAAAAATCATTTGGAACTCCTCAACACCAGTTCTAAAGTAAAAAGCAGTACGACATTAAAATCCTTCATGATTTGGGGCACCTGGGTGGCTCAGTTAAGCATCTGACTCTTGGTTTCGGCTCAGGTCATGATCTCGGGGTTGTTTATTTAAGGTGACAGGCGAATGTTTAATCACTTCAGAAAAATTTCCATCCAAAAATGATTTGGTGGTAAAAGGTCTACTCTTTCAACTCATCAGAAAATCCCATTTTCTAAATTGACTTATTCCCCCAGGGTATCAGGAAAAAATGGCATAATTTCAATTGGTATAATCCTTAATCTATTACAATATATTTGAGTTGTAAATTTGATTTAGGTTGATATATACTTCAAATTCCCCAAAATCAACTAAACACTTATGTTTGCTAAATATAGTTAGCATTTTATTCTATACTGGAGTACATGTATTAAAAACCACGTACAGAGGCACCTGGGTTAAGCATCTGACTCTTGGTTTCAGCTCAGGTCATGATCTCCCGGTCTTGAGATTTAGGGCTCCACGCTCAGGGTGGAGTCAGCTTGAGAGTCTCTCTCTCTCTCCCTCTGCCCCTCCCCACTCTGTCTCTTTCTCAAAACAAAACAAAACAAAACAAACAAAAAAACCCTACAGTGATAGGAATAGGAATTTTAACATTAAGTTGATACTACAGAGAGGCACCTGGGTGGTTCAGTCAGTTAAACTTCTGCCTTCGGCTCAGGTCATGATCCCGAGTATTGTAATCAAGCCCCAGTGTCCAGCTCCCTGCTCAGCTGAGTCTGCTTCTCCCTCTGCCCCTCCCCTGATCACATTTTTTTTTCCTCTCTCTCAAATAAATAAATAAAATCTCCAAAAAAACTGATACTACAGAGTCTCAATCTTTGTGATTTTCCTAAACATTGGTACTATTTTTATTTTAAAGAATCTAGAACTATGTAACAGCAATTCAAATGAGTTATACACTCATATTACAAGTAAACTTCACAATAACATTATATAGGCAATTTATAAACATCATTAACCAAAAGTCACACAGGATCTTTTGTATATGGTTTCTTTTTTCTTTCTTTCTTTTTTTTAAGTAGAGGCTTTTGCTGTTTTCAGCAGGCTGAAAAGGAAAATAAATGCCAATGACAAAAACTGTCACCTTATTCCACATAATACTGAAGTATATGATTAAGTTAATGTATTTCTGCTTCTCAATACTACATCAAAATAGCAAAGTCATGCAGCCAACATGATCTTCATAGACATTAACAATTTATAGATTTTTAAAAATATGAATAATTTATAAGTATTAAATCATAATCTCTGGGGGACTAGGCCAAGCATCAGTGTCTTTTAAAAGCTCCAGATGATTCTAATATGTAGCTGAGGTTGTGTATTTAATATATTTTCTTTCAATGTCCCTAAAAAAAATTAAGTAACAACTTTTTTCTTTCAATTTAATTCTACACCAGATTTTAAGGGAGTAGCTTTAAACATTTCCTTAAAATGTTATAGATTTATACTCTTAATCTCTATTTCAACTTCTGGGGATTTTGATTTAAACAGTAATTTTTGTCATGCTTATAAAATGTGTCTTAATAAGTGAAGCTTTAAAAGAAAAAAAGGGAGACTTTGGCCATTTAAACACTAACTTTTCCTATATTTTGCTTTAAATTAAATGATGTCAGATAGCTCAAAGTCACAGTACAAAAGTACTTTTTTAAATTACAAAACTGTTTAAATATAAGGTCTTATTATTAACAAAAAGCTTTATCATTATGAGAAAAGATCTGCCGGGCAGCTGATAGTTTCAGTTGGAAGAGCATGGGACTGTTGATCTCAGGGTCAAGAGTTCAAGCCCCACGTTGAATACAGAGATTACTATGCAAATAAATAATTTAAAAGAAAGAAAGAAAAAAGTTCTGCTATAGATGTACAACATCCAAAAAAGGCAGAGGATAGAAAAGAATTGAAGTAACATTGGAAAAGGAGGAACTCTGAAAAGATTTTAGAAATTTAACTGAAAAAGTCCTCTTTGAACATAACCCCTTATTGATGGTATAGTATTCCCCAAATTTCTCTATTTCAAGAGATACAAGACCAAGTCTCCTGAAAATGGAAACATTCTATAGCCAACAAATAAATAAATATGAGTCTCAAAAGGACATAAACTTGAATCTACCTAAAAGAGCTACGCTGAATACACTTTCTTTTTAAATTAATAAGTTAATGTTTAGAATAGGAGGTATAGTTTCAAGGTTCAGGAAGCACGAAAAAGGTCTTTCTGTATCCTTATCTCATAGTGACCCAGTTTCTACTCTACCCACTCCCAGATAGCCAGGTTACAAACACCTTATATAACCTTCCTGATTTCTTCATGTATAAATAACAAATACAAATTATTTTCCCTCTTTTGCATAAAAGGTAGATTATTGTATATATTGTGCTATACCTTGTTTTGTTACCTGACAATATATCTCACCTTTTTTATAGACTTTTCAATGAAGGAGAATCTCAAAAATAAGTCCTTTTACTTTATAACGCATCTTAAAATCCCCTTATGATCATCCCAAAAAATGTACCTGCAATAGGAAATCTCTGGAATTTAAAAAATCTTAACGGACACGTTTATTATAAAGAGTTTACTGAAGCATGGAATGCCCACAAAGAAGTGAACTAATCAAAGGTGTATAGCTTTGTGAATCACCACTGAGTGAACACACCAGTAAAAATACCACCCGTGTCAAGATACAAAACATTAATAACACATCATCTATCTGATTTTTTAATATTTTAAGATCTATTAGTATCTAGGACATATGTTAGAAAAAATTAATAATACTGACTGCCTAAACTTCCATTTGGGATATATTTTAGGGGATTATGTTCTTACATTCATTTTCAGTTTGTTTGACCTGTTATTTTTCTTTTAAAATTTTAATGAAGTATCTTATATACAAAAATAAACAGGGGGGCACCTGGGGTGGCTCAGTCGTTAAGCGTCTGCCTTCAGCTCAGGTCATGTTCCCAGCATCCTGGGATTGAGCCCCAGTAGCCCCACATCGGGCTCCCTGCTCCACAGGAAGCCTGCTTCTTCCTCCCACTTTCCCTGCTTGTATTCCCTCTCTCACTGTCTCTCTCTGTCAAATAAATAAAATCTTTAAAAGAAATAAACAGAAACGTAGAAATAAGAACTAAAGAGTATTAAAATAAGCTTCTATACCTAGCAGCCAGTCTGAGAAGACCCCTACCCCATCACAAGGGCAAGTAGTATGGCTTAATGGTTAAGAGTACAGACTTTGGAGCCAGACTGCCTCCGTTTGATTACAGGATTTACCTCTTACTAGCAGAGTGATCTAGAGTAGTTAAGATTTTCTTCACTCATTTATAAGCTCCTTTATTCATAAATGAGAATAATAATAGTGCCTGCTTCATAGGAGGTATTCACTTAATTATGAGAATTAAATAAATATACATTTGTAAAGTATTCAAAACACTTTCCAGCATATATTATGTAAAATTTAGCTATTTTTGTATTCATTCTCTGCTTCCCTCTCAGAGAAATACTTTATTATTCTATTACTATGCATGAAGTAACACACATATATGAATAAGTATCATGATTTCTAAGTTTTATATTAACTGGCATCATAACTGAAGTACTCCTTTGCAACTTGCTTTTTTCATTCAACATTTGGGAGATTCATCTGCATTGATATTCACAGCTGTTGTTTATTCATGTTCATCTCTGTACTGTATTCTATGATATAAATTAACAGAAGTATTTATTTACATATTCCTGTTGAGGGACGTTTAGATTACTTGCAGTTTTTTGGCATTATGGAAAGTAGTACTAAAAACTGCTTGAACATATCTCCTGATGCAGATATAAAAGTGTTTTTCTAGAGTATACACTTAGGTGAAGAACTTCTATGTCCTTAGGTATACACAGTTTAGCATATTAACAATGTCAACTTGTTTATCAAAATGGTTATATTAGAGCATTACATGCTTTCATTAAAAAAAGAGAGGTCTTGGGGTACCCAGCTGGCTTAGTTGATGGAACATGTGATCTCTGATCTTGAGGTTGTGGATTCAAGCCCCATGTTTGGTGCAAAGAGTACTTAAATAAATAAATAAAATCTTAAAAAAAAAAAAAAAGAAGGAGGAGAAGAGAGGTCTTAAATCAATGATCTAAGCTTCCAATTTAAGGAAGTGGAAAACAGATGAGGAGGATGTCTGGGTGGCTCAGTCAATTAAGTGTCTGCCTTTGGCTCGGGTCATGATCCCAAGAGCCCTGGGATTGAGCCCTGCTCAGCAGGGGAGTCTGTTTCTCCATCTCCTTCCCTCCCCTCCCCTTCCTTTCTCTTGTTCATTCTCTCTCTCAAATAAATAAAATCTTTAAAAAAGAGAAGGAAGGAAGGAAGGAAGGAAGGAAGGGAGGAAGGAGAAAGAAAGAAAACAGAAGAGGAAATTAAACCCAAAATAGGCAGAAAGAAGCACATAATAGGGGTGCCTGGATGCCTCAGTTGGTTAAGTATCTGCCTTCAGTCCAGGTCATATGTCAGGGTCCCAGGATCAAGCCCTACACCAGGCTCTGTGCTCAACGGGGAGTGTGTTTAGGGATTCCCTCTCCCCCTCTCCCTCTGCCCTTCCCCCTTCTCATGTTTTCTCTCTCTCTCAAATAAAAAATCTTTTTTAAAAATCTATTTTAAAAAATAAGGTAATGTTATAAATAATTTTATGCCAATAAACCCAAAAACTTAGATGAAACAAGCAAATTACTTGAAAGATACAAACTAGTAAAGTTAACTCTAGAAGAAATAAGTACCTTGAAAAGTCCTGTAGCTAGCAAAGAAACTGAACTGATAGTTTAAAACTTTCCACACAAAAATTAATAAAATGCAAACAGACCTAAGTGGCTTCATTAGTGAAATCTACCAAGTATTTAAAACTTAATCCTTCATGAAACACATGTGCAAAAATCCTTGGCAAAATATAAACAAATCAAATCTAGCAGTACATTAAAAAAAAATACTGTGTAGGGGCACCTGGGTGGCTTAGTGGGTTAAGCCTCTGCCTTCAGCTCAGGTCATGGTCTCAGGGTCCTGGGATTGAGCCCTGCATCAGGCTCTCTGCTCAGCAGGGAGCCTGCTTCCCCCTCTCTCTTGGCCTGCTGCTCTGCCTACTTGTGATCTCTCTGTCAAATAAATAAATAAAATCTTAAAAAAAAAATACAGTGTAATCAAGTGGAGTTTATCCCAGGAATGTAAAGTTGGTTTAATATTCAAAAATCAATCACTGTAATTCATTAAAAAAAAAAAAAAGCATGTGAGTTCCTATTGCTCTACTGTATCATCTACACTTGATATTAACCAACTTTTTAATGTTTATTTTTTTCAGTTATCTCCACACACAGCGTGGAGCTCCAACTCAAGACTGTGAGATCAAGAGTCTCTTGCCCTACAAACTGCGCCAGCCAGGCACTCAATATTATTCAACTTTTTTTTTTTTTTAAGAGAGAGAGAGAGAGAGAGAGAGAGAGCAAGCCAGCCCACGTGAGGAGGGGGTGTGCAGGGGCAAAGGGAGAGAGAGAATCTTAAGCAGGCCCTATGCCCAGCACACAGAGCCTGACTCGGGGCTCTGTCTCACAACCCTGAGATCATGACCTGAGCCAAAATTGAGAGTCAGATACTTTACTGACTGAGCCACCCAGGTGCCTCTATTCAATTTTTTAAATGAGCATAAATGCTATCTGAAAGTGCAAGTTTACAGTTTCCCAGTTATGTTGAACATCTGGTATTAGTTTATTGGCCATTCTTCCTTCTTCTGTGAAATTCTTTTTTGCATCTTTTAGCCAATTTTTCCCCTTGGGTTGTATTTTTTATTAATTTGAACAAATCCTTTCTATATTCTGGACACTAATCCTTTGCAAGTCGAATGTTTTACAAATATCTTCCTCTAGTTGTTTTTCTTCTTTACTTTTTTCATTAATGAAAAAAGTAAGTTTAACATATTTGAATTTACTAATCTTTTACTCCAATATGCACTTTTTGTGAATTCTTTATGTCCTTCCTTACCCCAACGTCATAAAGAGATTCCATACTCTAAGAAGCTTAAAAAAAAAAAAAAAAAACAAATTTCTTAAGTTACTACTTCTATAATTCCTTTGGAGAAAAGCATTGTGTTGTCAGTTAGTTTAACTACCTCCTAAATATTAGGCTTTATATAGTTCTATGCTTCATATACTTTATATAGAAACAGGCCTATAACAAAATGCTCATTTCAGAAAACAATTCTCAAAATTTATAATTTACTAGCACACCTAAGCCTCCATACTGTTACAACGACAAGGCAGTAATAATAAAAATTAGTAAAAGTAGGAAGGAATATTTACTAATTTCTATAACACAAACACTTAATATTTGAAAGTGCTTTTTAATCACTTTTTCACACATGAACAGTTTACCTATTGTTATATCAACTTTCAAAATAGTTGCAGCTAAAACAAGGATAAAATTTTGATACAATTCTCAAATCAGGTCACTGGTGAGGGAAGTGGGAGGAAAGAATTATTAAAACCAAGTACAGTCCCAATAAACTTGTCTGATGCTTATCTGAAAACTGCCTCCACACAACTGGCAATTATGAACCCAAAACTCAGATTATGGTATCAATTTAAAATGCAAGGGGCGCCTGGGTGGCTCAGTAGGTTAAACATCTGACTCTTGTTTTGGCTCAGGTCATGATCTCAGGATTGTGAGATGGAGCCCCATACTGGGCTCCAAGCTCAGCACAGAGTCTGCTTGAAATTCTTTCCATCTCCCTTTCCCTCTGCTCCTCTCCCCACTCACACCCTCTCCCAAATTAATTAATTAATTAATTAACTCTTTAAAACTAGTAGTTCCACATAAGTTTTATGCTTTAAAACACATTTCTACTGAAATTCTGATATAGGGTCTATGATTTAACACCTGCCTCTGACTTAGATATTCATACGCCTTATTTTTTTCTTCTTAACTTCCTTCACTGTTCATTCAAAATATTAAATCTATACTTCTGGCAATATCAGAAATGGTATTTAAATGAATTTATTCCAGAATTTAAAGTGACTGACAAAAGAAATATGCCTTAAAATGATGCCACAGCACAATCTTCTCATGTGCTAAGAGAGAAACAATCTGGAAAATAAAACCCATACCTTGGAACCTTTAAATCTTGCCTACTCACTACATCCATGAATCCAATTTTCACTACTTTCTAATCACCCTATTATGAAGTCAGCATATTAAAGCACATGAGCATTTTATAATCCACTGTAAAACATATCAGTTTAGTTATTAGGATTATATGGATGGATTAAGGAAAAGTATGGCTCTTTCCAAAGTTACAAATCCAAGATTCTTAGCCCCCAGGTTTATGCTTCAATTTTTTTGTCCTATTGCCCCACCAACCTTTGTACCTCCACAGCCTTCCTGAAATAGAACCTCAGGTTCACCTCTATCATTTCATTTAAACTATCTGGTCAATCCAGTAGTAAGGCTCCTTAACATTCAACTCTCTTGGGACACCTGGGGGCTCATGTCTCCTGGGATCGAGTACCTCATCAGGCTCCTTGCTCAACTGAGAGCTTGCTTTTCCCTCTCTCCCTCTGCCTGCTGCTCCTCCTGCTTATGTGCTCTTTTGCTCGCTCTCGCTCTCTCTCTCCCTGACAAATAAATAAATAAAATAAAATATTAAAAAAAAAACAAACACCATACCACCTGTCTCCTATCTTTCTGAGCTTATGCCTTTTTATGTAGACCTTTATGCACCCAGGACATCTGTTATTTTCTACCTTAAATCTTTAAGATCTAGTTCAAGTCCCCCTTCCTTTTCCTTTTTTTTTTTTTTTTTTAAAGATTTTATTCATTTATCTTACATAGAGTTGAGGGACAGAGAGCATGAGCAGGGAGGCGAAGGGACAGGGAGAAGCAGACTCCCTGCTGAGGAGAGATCCTGATTTGGGGCTTGATCCCAGAACCCTGGGATCATGACCTAAGGCAAGAGCAGATGCTTAACCAACTGAGCCACCCAGGTGCCCCCAAATCCCCCTTTCTAAACAAGCCTTCTCTACCTTAATCACACAGAGCTCTTAATTCCATTTAGAACTTAATTCTTCCCAAATTGTTTATGGAAGTCAGTTTTGGCTTCCCAATTAAACTCTAAGCTCTTTGAAGACTGAAGTAACATCTTAATACCTTCATTATGTCCCAAGTTGCCTAATACAGGACATGCACTCTTTTACATATTCCCTGATGACTGACTAGATTCTCATCATATTACTTAACTCAGCTCCTTCCATTTCAAATCTTCAAGTAAGGCAAACCAAGTATGCTACTGATTTTTATTGTGTTTTTTTTTTAATTTTTATTGTTTTTAACAGGGAAACTCTACAAACGTGGTAGTACTTGATAATGGACATTAATTATAAGACTATTTAACTATTTTTTTAAAATATTTTATTTATTTGACAGAGAAAGACAGCAAGAGAGCACAAGCAGGGGGAGTGGCAGAGGGAGAGGGAGAAGCAGTTCCCTGCTGAGCAGGGATTTTTTTCCCACATCAGGTGCAATCCCAGGACCCCAGGATTCTGACCTGAGCCAAAGGCAGACGCTTAACCAGCTGAGCCACCCAGGCACCCCTATTTGAACTACTTTTATGCACAACAATTCTGACACTAAATGCACGGTATCTTCCAACACCACTTCTCCAACTCTCCAATACAAGTTGGATGTCCTACAATTCCATCCTTACACTATCTACCTGGAATTAATGTCAGATTCCACAGGTTAAGGGCTTGGGCCAACAAGATTGTATCCACTTGAGATGCCAGTCAAAAACCCCAAGCTGTCACTGATACTTCCAACTAACTAGCTATAAATTCAGAGGATTCCTAATTCATGCCTCACTAAAACTCACTAAAATGACTCGAACTCAGAGAAGTGCTTTACTTACTATTATTGGTTTATTATGGAGGACACAACTCAGAACAGCCAAATGGAAGAGATGAACAGGACAAGGTCTGGTGGAAGGCGCTTCCATGCCCTCTCCCAGTGAACCAGCCCCCCAGCACCTCGTACTGTTCACCAAACCCAAAGGTCCCTGAATTTCAATGGTTAAGAGCTTTTTCAGAGCTCAATCTGCAGCCCACACCCCCTTTCCTGGAGATTGTTAAGTGGGGCTGAAAGTTCTAATACTCTAATCACATGGTCTTTCTGGTGACCAGCCCCATCCTACTAGGACTCCCCCGCCACCAGTCATCTTATCAGCATACAAAAGACATTCATAATTCTGGAGATTGCAAGAGTGTTAGGAGTAGTACAGCAATAACCTGGGATAAAAAACGAATTTCTTTTAATTATATCACACTATTTCTTTAACACCTTAAAAGAGTTCCAAGGTTTCAAATAATTTAGTTACTTCAGGAGATTCTAAAGACAGACATTTAAAGGAGAAAACTTCTTAACAATGAAAAAGCCCACTTACGGGGAAAAAGGCATACAGTCTTATTGTGCAAACATACCAAAGAAAATAAAGTAAAATTACAATAGTGACAAATTATTGAGTACTCATTCTGTGCCAGGCATTCTGATAACTGCTTTACATGAATCCTCATTCAATCTCTACAACAGTTCTATAAGGTGAACCCCACTATTAGCCTATTTTCACAGATAGGGGAAAGTGAAGCACAGAGACTCCCAAGGTCTCAAATCTGGCAAGCAGTGGAGCTACGATTCCAACTCAGGTAGTCCAGCTCCAGAATCTTTAACCTTTAGCCACAGGGCCTCCCCAACCCCTCTTGCCAACAGTACTCAACTACCTCAAAGATTTGATAGTTCTATTTTCCCCTCCCCAACTCCACTAACTTTGGGTTTGCATTTCCCAGAATACACCATTCTCTTAAAGGCTTTTCTGCCTCAAATACATACTGTTTGTTGCCTTGGGCTGGAATGTCCTGCGCACCAACCCTCAGCCCCCCTGTTTTTTAAGATTTTATTTTTAAGTAATCTGCCTCCTACATACAGCTCCAACTTACAACCCCAAGACTAACGCTCCACAAAATAAGCCAGCCTGGCACTCCTAGAATGCCCTGGTCTTTTTTTAATGCAGCTAGTAAAACCCTAATGACTCTTCAAACAGCAGCATTTTTTTAAAAAACAACTTTCTCTGTGAAGCCCTTTTCCTTCCTTCCACATTTTCTGTCCCCAGTCCTGGGGGAAGGAATACTTCATTCCCTTAGCTACTTCGAAACAGCGATTCACAGATACTTCTATTGTCGGACTTATTTGTGTTATAATTCTATTTTTCAGTACTACCTATTAGGCATTATACCACAATGCAAGCATATGACACTCAGACACTTGTTAAAGAGTAGGAATGCATAATGGTCCAAGTTTAAGTTCAACTTTTTTTGTTTGTTTGTTTGTTTGTTTGTTTGTTTTTGTATTTCCTGGGTTTATTTCTCTTTGTTCCAAGCCTTAAGCATCATCCTACTTCATTCTACCTCCATGGCCTGCACAGTTTCCTCAAGCGGTTCCAGGGTCAGTGGCTTCACTGTCCAGGACAGGACAGCTGTGGTCCCAGGGGCAAAGCGGTACTGGCTGGGCCTTCATGTTTGCCTGGAACCAGTCCTCCAGTACCGCCAGGGCAGTGTCCTGGCCGGAACCCAGGGCTGCGAAGGGCAGAGGGCTGTAAGAGCCGTGAGGGTGCACGCTGTAGATCTGCAGTCTGGTTAAGTCTACTCCGCCCACTATCAGCCTTAAGTTCAACTTTTAAGTGAACACATTTTTCTAGTCAAGACAACATGATTCGTTCTAATAATATTTTACTACCCTCTATGTGCCTACATACCCAAAAGAGTCACTGGTGACACCCCCCATGTTTATTACACCATTATTTATATTTATAGCCAAGATACAGAAGCAACCCAAGTGTCCACTGACAGATGAATGGATAAAGAAGATGTAGTGCATATATGCGTGTGTGTGTGCATGTGTGTATATACATATACACACATGCACACCACACAGGGATATTACTCAGCCATTAAAAAAAAGAACGAATTTTTGCCATCTGTGACAACATGGATAGGTCTAGAGGGTATTATGCTAAGTGAAATAAGACAGATAGAAAAAGACAAATACTCTATGATTCCACTTACTTGTGGAATCTAAAAAACAAATGAATAAACAAACAAAAAGCAGAAACAGACCCATAAATACAGAGAATAAACTGATGCTGCCAGAGAGGAGGAATGTGGAGGGACGGACAAAATGTTGAGGAGGAGTGGTAGATACATACAGCCTTCCAGTTACGGAATCAAGAAGTCATGTGGCTAAAAGACATAGCAAAGGGAACATAGTCAACAGTACTATAATAGCACTGCATGGTGACAGATGGTAGCTACACTTGTGGTGAGTATAACATGATGCATAAAGCGGTACAATTACTATGTTGTACACCGGAAACTAATGTAACACTGTGTGTCAACTATACTCCAATTAAAAAATAAAAGATTCACTCCTGAATAAAATTATTATCTTAAACTCCCCGGGTTTAGATTGGGGCTTTTCAAATGTATCTTTCCATAATTTCCCAACTCCCACATTAAGACCTTGGCACTACAGCTTCTCAGTAGTATCAAAATTGTGCCTGTTAACAAACATTTCAATATTAGGAACACACTCTCCATCTACTAGTTTTTAGAACAAACATCTAACAAATAAGATACACTAAGCAAGTAGTGACAAATATTAAGATACATGGTACTTCAGGGCGCCTGGGTGGCTCAGTGGGTTAAGCCGCTGCCTTCGGCTCAGGTCATGATCTCAGGGTCCTGGGATCGAGTCCCGCATCGGGCTCTCTGCTCAGCAGGGAGCCTGCTTCCCTCTCTCTCTCTCTCTGCCTGCCTCTCCATCTACTTGTGATTTCTCTCTGTCAAATAAATAAAATCTTTAAAAATAAAAAAAATAAAAAAAAAATTTATAAAAAAAAAAGATACATGGTACTTCAAAAGTGGCTCTGCTAATCTCACCCACATTTGAACAGTTGTTCTGCACTCTTCTACTTCCTACACCCTAATCTGCTTTCACTAAGCTATTACTCCATCTAACATTCTTTTTTTTAGAAAAGCTTTTTTAAGATATAATTGACATGCCATACAATTCACTGATTTAAAGTGTACATTTCAGACTGGTGCAACCATCACAATCAATTTTATATCATTTTCATCACCTCAAAAAGAAACCATACCTATTTACCAGTCACTCCTTATATTAGTCAAGGTTCTTCAGAGAAGCAGGACCAATAGGATATGTGTATATATACAAAGATTAATTTTAAGGAATTGGTTCACATGACTGTGTAGACTGTCAGGTCTGAAATCTGCAGGGCAGAACAGCAGGTTAGAGACACAGTTTAGAGGTACTCTTGCAGTCTTGAGTATGATGGTTCTATAACGATAGAATTCCTTCAGAGGAACCTCAGTTTTTTCTCTTAAGGGCTTCAACTAACAGAATGAGGCCCACCCACATTCTGAAGGGTAATCTGCCTTTTCAATGTCTACTGATTTAAATGTTAATCACGTTTTACTTTATGTTATTTATTTATTGTAAGAGAGAGAGAGGTAGAGATAGAGCACAAGCGGGGGTGTGGGGGATGTGCAGAGGGAGAGGGAGAAGCAGACTCCCCACTGAGCAGGGAGCCAGCCCAGGGGCTTGATCCAAGGATCCTGAGATCATGACCTGAGATGAAGGCAGCTGCTTAACTCACTGAGGCACTCAAGCACTCCAATGTTAATCGCATTTAAAAATTCCTTCAAAGCAACATCTAAACTGGCATTTGACCAAAAACTGGCTACTATAGCCTAGCCAAATTGTCATATAAAATTAACCATCACACTCCCTGTTACTCCCAAACCCTGGAAACCACTAATCTACTTATTTTCTATGGATTTGCTTATCCTACACATTTCATACAAACAGAATTATACAACATGTGGCTTCTTTCACTTAGCATAGTGCTGCCAAGGTTCATCCATGCTGTAGTATATATAAGTACTTAATTCCTTTTTATTGCTGAAAAATATTCCATTATAAGGTAAACCACAATTTATTTATCCATTCATTAGTTGATGGTAAATTTGGGTTCTTTCCACTTTTTTTTTATTATTATAAATAATGCTACCATGAACATTAAAACATCTAGGTTTTTGTATGGACATATGCTTTCATTTCTCTTGGGTATATATCTAGGAGTAGAATTGCTAGGTTATATAATAACTCTGTAACATTCCTTTTCACCAAGCAAACTGAAACAATTCAGAACTACAAATTCTGTCTTTCTACAAGCATAACTGCCATAGCTATACTGGTAACATATAAGCATGATCTTATTTTCTATCCCTGGATTTTTGAAATGTAAGTAACTTTATAACTAGTATCTAATAGCATTAAATTCAGTTAGTATTTCAATAAAAAATTAAAAAAACAAAATAGTCATTTTTTTTCTACATTAGATTTACATATGGGGGGGTCATACATACATATATATACATTCTATTTAAAACAGAACCTCTAAACATACTAAACTCAGAAATTATCAGATGAAAGAAAAACCCTTTTGTCATATATTATAGTATCTGAATAGTGATCCTCCGATATCTTTTCATGTAAAGAGCTGTTTTTATTCTACTTGTAAAATGTTAAGTGACTAATAAATACAGTTTCAGGAACTAATCTTCAATTAAAACTCTAAAATATCTTAGAGTTAATAGATAATAAATAAATTTTTTCTATTTCTTTTTCTTTTTTTTTAAAGATTTTATTCCTTTATTTGACAGACAGAGATCACAAGTAGGCAGAGAGACAGGCAGAGAGAGGGAGGAAGCAGGCTCCCTGCTGAGCAGAGAGCCAGATGCGGGGCTCGATCCCAGAACCCTGCGATCATGACCTGAGCCTCCGAAGGCAGAGGCTTAATCCACTGAGCCACCCAGGCGCCCCACAAGGTTTCTATTTCAATGCATTTTTTCTTCTGATACACTTTTCAGTAACAGGTTAGTGATTAGATTAATAATGACTAAGAATGCTTAGGTAGCAAAAAAAGAGTGGTCAAAAGTGTACATTCTGCAATTAGATGACTGGAATTTGAATCCTGACTCCACCACCATCTTTGTTATGCTGAAATTCCTTCACCTCTCTGAACTCAGTCTTCTTACCTGTAAACAGGACAATAACACTATCTACTTCAAAAGTTTGTTGTGATGATTAAATGAGATAATTTTAGAGCAGTCTGAATACTGGTCAGAACTCAAATATTGACATATTTCAGAGAAGCTTACCACAATTCACTTGGTATCATCAGCTAAAAAGTTCATTTTAAATTATGATCCAATCACTTACCAAAAAAAGTAACAACAAAACACTATGTTTCTTGATCTACACACCCAAGTAAGGAAACAGAAAAATTTTTGAAAATTACTTACCAAATTAATAACAACAGTTACTTCTGGAATAGGGGAAGAGAAAGAGAGGTAACTATGTTCAGGAGAACATACATATTCTCTATATAATTCCTTATTGCTTGAATTTTTGAGAATGTATTCCTACTATTTGTGTAAATAAAAAATAACAGCTTAAAGGTCCATATTGGAAATTCATTTCTGCTTGGCTCACATCTAGAACAAGTCAGTAGTTATAAATGCAGATAAAACTATAAACCTATAAGTACTGACATATCCTTAACACAAATAAATAAGGAAACATTTCTTACATCTTTAAATTCAAATCTAACCCAAACTGTATTTGACAAAGGATACAGTATTAATCACCAAAAACATCCACGTTTTCAAGTGCCTACAAAAACTTTTTAAACTTTTCAAATTACACCTATCTGCTATTCTCTTTATTTTTTAAAACAGATTTTATTTATGCATCCATTTGAGAGAGAAAGAGAGAGGGAGCACATAGGAGGAGGAGCAGAGGAGAGGGACACGAGGACTCCACACCAAGCTTAGAATCCAATGCAGGACTCGAGGCTCAATCTCACCACCTAGAGATCATGACCTGAGCGGAAACCAAGAGCCTGAGGCTTAACCAAAGGAGCCACCGAGGCGCCTCACAGGTATTCTCTTTGAAGGATAAAAAATTTACATGGGAGGCTAGTTTTTCCAAGGCTGTTTCATTCATTTGCATAAACACCCAAATCTGAATCAGTTGCCTGAATGCAAGCCTAAGGAAAAATATATTTATTGCTGGAAGTATTAGAAGTATGTTTTTAAAAATGCTAGTTGACTCAGAGAAATAATTAACTCAGGTTCTTACAGAATTTGGAAGTCTGTCATATGATAAGCATTTTAGTTATGCACCCAGAAAATAATAGCTTAGATTATCTTTCAAGAGAGTAAAAGACAGATTTTCATTACAGTAACTGTTCAGTCCATACTAAGATAGTTTAGAATAAAAGTCTAACAGTGGCTTTCATTTCAAGGGGGAAAAAATCTAGATTTTGGTCCCAACTCCCACTGTTACTAATAGATGACCCTGTACAAATAACCTCTGAACATCCAACTCCTTTTGGATAAAAGGCATCCAGCTTTTAGCTGCTTTATGTACCTCCTAAGAGTGTTATATAGATCAAGTGAAATAAGAAAGTACTCTGACTGTAAAACCTTAAAAGTATTATTTTGCATGAGAATGGATATATATATGTAATAGCTCAAAATTAATGTCACCAAACACAAGATTTTCTACGGTCCCAAAATGCTTAGCAAACTGTCATGCACACTGCAAATTCTCAGTAAGTAATGATTTTTACAAAGACTACCTATTGGTAATTGAGTCCATGATCTCAAATTAAGGACTAACTCAAATGACCTTCTGCCCTTTGACCCTAATCAGGGTTGTAGAAGTACAGACAGCTCTATTGTTCACATTTCACTCATTCAAACATTTATGTAGTGCCTATCCTCTTGTTCTCAAGAACTCACATCTGGCAGGGCAAGCACATTTGCATTATAGTTATTTTGTTGTCTGTGTCCCATAATGAAATTATATACAAAGTTCTATGGGAGTATAAAGGAAGAAGCTATTAATTCTTTAGTTAGTGGGAGTTAAGGAAGGCTTCACATTGAAACTGGGCCTCAAGGGATGAAGGGGAAAGGTCATTGTGGAAGACAAAACAGCAAAAAAGGCACTTGTTCTAGGAACAGAGAGCACTGTCACACAGCTACTGCATAGTTTGGGGCAAAGGAAAAAAAAAAGAGTAATAGAAGATGGAGCTGGAAAAAAGGGAAATAAGAGACAGATTTTGAAGGGGTTTGTACATAGTGTTAAAAATTAATGGGGAAATAACCAAGATTTCTGGGCAAACAGGTAAACTGTTCATTTACTCATAGTGGCAACGAGAGAAGTTTGCACAGAAGACTCCTTAGAATATTTCCATAGCTAACAAATGCCATCATTTTTCTTGATTCAAGTAAGTGACATACATAAAGAACCAATCTCACAGTCTTTTCACTTAAAAGTCTAAATGACAGACACTCTCCTTCCTATTTACCGCAGAGAATAGATATTAAGCTCTAACATAAATACCACTTGAGAAAACCAAATAGAAGCCTAAGAAGGCAAAGAGTAAATTCAACCTAAGGAGAAAAGTCAAATATCTAAGCAGGGAAAAAAAGGTTTTAAGTATATACACCACCTACATTTTTTAACTTGAATAGGTAAAATATTTCATTAATCTTCCACTATTGTAAGAAATATGAAATAAATCTGTGCTTTGGATATACAATCTGGCTTTCTGAACATGTTTTTATCAATGTGCCTCAAACATAACATTTTTCAATTATATTACTTTGTCACAAAAACCAACACCTCTTAATGACATTTTTACTTCTATCAACAACAACAAAAAATTGGTAAAACAATACACAAATAAATAAAATCAATGATCTGCTATTCTCCCAAAAGCTGAGGCCAGGATCTTTGTTGTCTTGTTTAGATATGGAGAAGAAGAAAAAAGAAACTATCTTGATTGACAAATTCTGAAGATTCTTCCTTTGCAATGACTTCGCAATGTGACATATCATTCCTGCTTTCATGCCTTTACTTCAGGAACTCTTCCCACCAAAACTCCTTCCCCTGACTAACTCTAGTTACATCTGCCTTATTTTAAAAGTCCTAAGATCTAGCTTAAATTGTATCCTATCCATGAATCATCCCTAAAATCTCCAGTACTTACAGAACCTCTCTTTTTGCTGAAGTCCTAATTAGCAAGTTAATATACTTGTAATTTTTACCTTCTAGCATTTAATCATTTTTATTTCTACTGTGAATATGGTCAATGCCCTGACAAAACCATATCAGATCTAAACTGTTTTTTTTTTTTTTAAAGATTTTATTTATTTATTTGACAGAGAGAGATCACAAGTAGGCAGAGAGGCAGGCAGAGAGAGAGAGAGGAGGAAGCAGGCTCCCTGCCGAGCAGAGAGCCCGATGCGGGACTCGATCCCAGGACCCTGAGATCATGACCTGAGCCGAAGGCAGCGGCTTAACCCACTGAGCCACCCAGGCGCCCCAGATCTAAACTGTTAACAAAGCCTTGCTATAGCAGAGTAGTTAAGAGCTTCGGTTCTAGACTCTAGAGTCAAAAGTCAGAATACCGACATTCAAATCCCAACTCTACCATTTATTAGCTATGTGAACTTGGGCAAGTTAATCTAATCTCTCTGTGCCTTAATTTCCTTATGGGTTAATGTGGGGAAAATGAGCAGTTATCTTAAATAGTTATTTAAGGATTAATTAACATGTAAAGCATTTAGAACTGAGTATGGTACATAGTTAGCATACAAGCATTAATTAAGCTGTTCCCATTTGTCCTTGCTCCAGGCCTCCCTACATATTGTTGTCATATCACTTTTAATTGGTGGTTCTGTTATGTCAGTGCCCTGCAGAGAACTTTCCTGGCCTTCCACAGTACATGGGTCGATGCCCTTAGTTTGTTAATCAAGGCACTCCACACTATCTCCTCAGCTTTAGCTACTCAGAAACAGACAAATAAGGCAGACACCCTCTCTTCCATGGTCTGACAACTACTTATAAAAGAAAAACAAACATAAAAATGTCACACAGAATGGATGTTCACACATAGCTACTCTCCAAAAAACTTCTCCAATCCAACAAAATCAATTTCATCAGTGACTAGAAGATGTCAAACTCATTCAAAATTACCTGCTTTTGTCTGTTTTATTCTACTTTCATCCACCCAAAACACACAAAAACCATGCCAAAATGACAGCTTTTCTTAAGATGTACTTATCCACCCCTGTTGTAAAGTCTAATTCAAACACCATCACCCTTGCCGTTTAAACTTACTTAATACTATCTTATCTTAATCACTTGTTTTTATAAATATATAAATATATATTTATAAATATATATATGTGTATATATATATATACATATATATATATATATATATATTTTTTTTTTTTTTTTAAGAGAGTGAGAGAGAGCATGAGCTGGGGGAGAAGCAGGTGGAGAGAGAGAAGCAGACTCCCCACTGAGCAGGGAGTCCGCAACAGGGCTCTAACCTCAGGACCCTGGTATCACAGAAGGCAGACACTTAACAGACAGGCACCCTTCTCAATCAACTGTTACTAAGGTGTACAGTCACCCTCTGTATCCAAAATATAAGCTTCTACAAAGAATAACAATTTCTAACCAGTTCTTGTTTTCTTCCCTCTCACCACTGTGCCCCCCACTAAAACAGATCATGATAGAACAGGTGCTCAAAAATATGCATTGAATTGAAGTAAGAAAAAGTGAAACTGGAAGTAGAATACTACTATCACTTATTACTAAGTAAACTACAGTAAGAGTGCAAATAGACTACTGTATCAACCATTAGACTATCTATCACCTGTCCACAGAGACTCAAATCAAGTGGGACCATCCAAATCAGAAGGAGGCAGTCCACTCACTACCCCTTCTATGTAACCACCATATGGGTAGATTTGCTTGTTCAGTGGTAACTTGGTCAAAAGAAGGATTAATAACCATTCTATTATATGCCATCTAATTTGAAGAGCTTGACTTCCAAGAGAAGTGAAGGATGATACACAGGGTCAGCACCCAAGCGGGGCAGTAACAGACTGATAAAATCCTGAGTAGATGATTTGGGAAAGTTTATTAAATTCCACTTTATGGCAAACCTGTCACCCTCCAACCTGCAGGTTTTTAGTACCCATAAGGCATTCCACAAACTTAGCATTAAAAAGTGTCACCTAGACTCCATGTGCCTATGTTTTGCAGATTTTCTACAATGAATATGTATTACTTGGATAATCAGAAAGTTTCAAGTGTTTATTACCTCTTCCAGCTTTTAATGGGTCACCTATAATGGCCAGTGCAGAATGAAAAAAATCACAAGGTAAAAGTCAACCAAAGGTTATATATCACTCTAATTCTCCACCTCCCAGAGAAAGTGCCAATTTGAACAAAGTTCTCAGTTTTGTATGTTCAATTTAAAAGATTACTTCTACATATGCCATCACATGAAAGAAAAAAACAATTCTCATTACCTTCCTAGGATTCCATAGCATACAGAAATTGCAAAGAGCTGCCTAGATGGTTTGATTTTCCCCCCACCTCAAACACCCTCAGCACTAAGGACTAGGCCCTTAATAAGGGCCACAAACAGGGTGCTAAGTAATGATCATATCAATCCACAAAACAATAGTAGGTGGCACTATTATTCCCAGAAGAGAAAACTAAGGCTTAGAGATGAGATGTTTGAAAAATAAAAACCTGCCTGAGGTGATGCTTATAGAAGGAGGGGATTATGGTATTGCATAAAGGAATTTGCTGGGAATATATATTAGGCTCAGTGACTTAATTGTTATGAGATAATTATAGCAGAAATCCTCAAACTGGAAATTTCACACATAGAAAACAGTAAGTGATATTTGGTCAAACTGTGGGTTTTCTTTGGAATTGTGTACCTCAGGGTATCTGGCACATAATAGGTGCTCAATAAAACCCTATCTGTTCAAACCTAAGTTTTTAAACAATTTTATTCCTAAAATAATTTGATCACATGGCAAAATCTGACAGGTTATTTGTTTTAACTAAATTAGGCTGTGCAGTAATCAATAATTATATCTATACCTAAAGTAATGGCCTCATACCCTGTTTTTAGCTAAAGCAGGAAAAAAGTGAAAATGGTGGAAATAAGCTGTGTCTCTTTTAAAGATAAGTTTTTCTAAATACAAATTCCACTCAATTTTAACATGTCTGCTCAATTTACACAATACTCACTATGGATCTAGACTTAGCCATCTCAAAATAATCTACTGTGGGGGGTTTAGTATAGCCATGAAAAGCACTGCTCATGTAATCACTATTTTTTAAATAAGTAAAAAAACCTGAGTCTCTTTTGAGTAGCGTACCAAAGTAAAGCAGGTGCCTTTGCGGATTATGTAGTTTAAGCAAACCTGTTATTTGAGTAAGTTGGACCTTAGCTTAGACAAAAAGGTCAAAGCTGGTTGAATTAAGGCACTGGCAGTTAACTGAAGTTTGAATTTGATAGCTGGAAAGATGAGTTCCATGAATATTCACTTTAAATGATTATGGGTAATCTATGAAGTCTTTCAGACACCCAAACTTCAGTTTCTACAGAGAAAGAAAAAGGGTCTGTTCCATAGGTAAATGAACATCTGGTGTTATACAGAAAAATTAACATCTTTTTCAGTTCACATCCTACACACAGAGTAAGACATAGGTATTATGCAAGCACAATCTCTTCCTCCTTTATTTGAAAAATGATTTATATAATAATTCCTTAATTCTGTAGCAACAGAGTATTGCTTTCTCTTTTTTTTTTGAAGCTCAAGTTTCTTTCATTTCAAAATACTACCATTGGAAAGTTAAATTCTTCTTTTAAAAAAGATTTCATCATTTAACTCGGGAAGAGGAAGCAAAAAGTCAGGAGGTGAAGCCCAAGGTATTTCTATTAGTCTTACATAACTTAATCTAAGTTGGAACCGATTCAGTATCTCAAAAGCACAAAAATGAGTTCTTCAGTATATTCTTCACACAAATTAAGTATTAAAAATTGAAAGGGTCTTATTTGACTTTTTCTTGTATTCTTAAAATATAAGCACCCACAAGTATAGTAAATTAGGGTGCCAACATAAAAATGCAAAAAGGAGCACACTTAAAGAGCATTAAATTCATCCTATCACATCTAGGTAATGCAATATTTGATAGAACTGGATATAATTTCAGAAAGTAAATTAATTTCATAACACTGATTTTTAAATATCACCTTTACAAGTATGCATTAAGTATTTTTAGTAAGTTCTTGCAAGGAACACCAAAAATGATTTTCAAAAGCAATACATGTATGTTCACCCAACTTGCAAACAAAACTCTCAAAATGTAAAGCTACAGTTGTTCATGATTAATGAAACTGGCTTTGAAAATTGCAAATTACTCCTTATCAAATATTTCAAAAATGTTAATTTACACAAACAACCGTCCTTACTAGAAAGACCATGATCTGAACTCAGCTAAAAGCTGTGCTAACTCCATTTCACCCCTGAGACACCTGAGCCCCAGTGTAATACTGGCCACAGATTCCCTGCATTGCTTTGGGAACTGCCGCTTGCTTATTCAAACACTAAACGGCAAATTCACCTTTCTAAAAAGATTGAAGCAAAAAGCCAAGTTTCACTATCTAGTTTTCTGAAATGAATGAGAGTTTGGGATTTCACTGGGAATGACCACATTATCAAGATGCCATCGCCCTCCCGAGGCATTTAATTACAATACCTTCTCTGTTTTCCATTCAACCACCTCAACTAAACTTCCAGTAGAACCAAATACCCAAAAAGTTGGTTCCATGGCCTTGCTCAAAGTCTCCTCTGGGTGCAAAAGCTGGGATCCTGCATACATTATGCAAAAAGGGCAAAGGGAAACGAGAAGTAAAGATTGTTAGATAATGTGGTGACATTACCTTGCCCGTCTTGTGATCAAACCAGACGAGAGCATGATTCCTTGACAGCACTTTGCAATCAAAGGTAGCATTATTCTGCGCTGGTCGACAGCGAGCCACCGAGCGGCCGATTTTAATGGGTTCGTCCAGGTAGACATGGCGCTCCTGAAATGGGTGCGAGTTCGGGCGGCAAGTGAAGATGGCCAAGGCTGACGGCATCGAGGACAGACTGGGGGTGTCTCTCCTACCAAAGGACAAAGAGGAGTTCCACCGGATCCGGACTGCCCTTCACAAGCCTATGCCCCTATCCCCCCCAAAATTTTAAATTAA
This sequence comes from Mustela erminea, assembly GCF_009829155.1. Classification (NCBI taxonomy): domain Eukaryota; kingdom Metazoa; phylum Chordata; class Mammalia; order Carnivora; family Mustelidae; genus Mustela; species Mustela erminea. Next base: position 26,466,964 of record NC_045614.1, on the reverse strand, counting down.
AACAAACTGCGCATTGTCCAAGCATAACCAGTGAACATCAACAACTCTTCACTTGAGTGGGAAGATAAGCCAGCGCAATCCCCATCACCTCCTTTAAAACCCAGCAGCGCCCTGATCGCAAAAAGTCCCCAACTGGCAGCTTTCAGTCCATCTTCTTCCCTGGGAAGAAAAGCCTCAAACATCGGACAGCTTCGGCTAAGAAAACTCCTGGAAGACAGTTTGGGGGCTGGAGGTATCCAAGCAGATGAGTCACACACCAATTCTTGTGTTTTGTTTGGGATCGCGGCCGCTTTCCCCCCTCGGTGGCGGAAATGTTGCAGCACTGCAGCATGAAGGAAGGGTCGGTTCGGTGCGGCCAGGAAGGTCCTTTCGGGCCGAAGGAAGGTGTCGCCGAGCACCTCTGGGCACCCACCGCCCGTCTTTGAGGGCCTCGGGAGTGGAAGGGCAGAGTCGTGGGGGTCTAGACCGCCAGCGGGACAGTCTGCATTGCTCTTGCTGCGCGGAGGCCGCCCGGGAGGTGGCACGGGGTCCCTGGCACGAGCCGAGACGGCGGTGGCTGGGGTCCTTGGCGCGAGGAGTAGGGGGACAGGCAGAGGCGCGGGCAGCGGCCGAGGCGGGACTCCCGGGCACCTGGCGGGCGTCCCCGCGCCCAGGGCGGAGATCCGGCTCGGCAGGCCGGTGCGGACAGAGCGAGGCGCAACCCCGCGGAGGCTCAGGGGTCTCGGCCCGCAGGAAGTTGGTCCCTGAACGCCTGAGCTCCTGGCTGCTGCTCAGCACACCGGCCGCCTTCTTTCAGGGTCGCCCCCGCGAGGGTCGCATCTCAGGGACGACAGCCGCAGCTCCCAGCGGACGAGGAGGTGGGGGAGGGAGGCTGGCCCGGAGATTAGGGGAGAGGCCTGGAGGCCCCGGGCTGGGTCCGCCGCAGCCTCCACCACTCGCGGCTGGTGGGACACGCTCAGGCTGTGCCCGACAAGGCAGGAAACTTTCCGACCTGGTGGGGAAAACATCAAAACAAACGGCCGTCAGGCGCCGGTGCCCGCCCGCCTCAGCCCGCACCCCTTCAACCCGCCCCCCGCTAGTCCCCGCGACTGGCCACGACCTCGGCCGACCTCTCCGCGGACGAGCTGCGGGGATTTAGAACCCGGACGCCACAACCGGTCCAGCCTCCCTCGTTGCTGCCGCCGCCTCAGCTTACCTTGCCAGCGCCGGCCGCCATAGTGACTCTGACTGAAACCTACCCGGTGCACCGCCACGGGAACGCGCACCCTTCAAGGGCCCTCCTACCCCCTCTCCCGCGCCGTAGTCCGGGGTCGTCACGTGTTCGACGCCGTGGAGGCCATGATGGTCAAGGGCAAAAAAGAGGGCAAGCTAATTTTTAAGGAGCTCCAGACGCCATGTTAGTTAAGGGCTTGAAGCTTCAAACCGTGGGACAACCTTTACGACCATTTTGGTTAAGGGCAAGAGAAAATTTGACCTGTTGAAGGTTTTCCAAACAAAACGTGCCAACTTCCTACGTTACGGTCTTGGTAAGAAGACACCAACTTTTACTAAATTTTATTTACTTTACTTCTCACTGAAAATACCAATGAACGAAGAGAACAGACCCATCCGAAGGAGAGGTTCATTTGCAGTCATCTTAGCTGTGGGCAGCACAGTCCCCTAACTGCCGCCTTAGGTGTGACCAACCAGATTCCCACAAGTCTTGGGATTTGTGCATCAAAATTGAGACCTATCCTCCCCGTGCTAAAGTCTTCCGTGAATCCTGCCCAGGGTAAAACCCTCAGTCCCTGCATTCCATTTCGAATGACCCTTCCCAGGGGACCTATCACATCCTCCCCAGGACTCCAGTGCAGATTCTACCCCGGAAAGAATGTGAGTTCAGAAAGTTTAAAATCAAGTTGCTTCTAGAGAGAGGGCAAACAATTTTCAGTATTAAAAAAATGGGCGTATTGTCCCCAGGAGTCATTGGTCTATAGAAGGAAAGAATACAAAATCTAAACGAAATTTTCAAGAAACATAGTGGGAAGGAGTTTTATTCATTTAGAACCAATGATGGTTTCATTCTTCAAATTCCTTTCAGAACAGGCTCTACTACTGTGTGACCTTGGGCTTTTCTAATTTTCTAAACCCTTTCAAGTCTCCTTTTCTCATCTATAACTTGGAGATAATACATAACTCACTTTTATTGTGGGAATTCATTTCAGTACTTACATATAGGGTTTTCACCCTATCCTACCTGTCCTAAATTCTGTGCTGGGCCCTGGGGACACATACGTGAACAAAACCTCCATCCCTGGGTGCCTAGGTGGCTCAATGGGTTAAGCCTTGGGCTCAGGTCATGGTCTCAGGGTCTTGGGATCCAGCCCCACATCAGGCGCTCTGCTCAGCAGGGAGCCTGCTTCCCCCTCATCCCCCGCCCCCACCTCTCTGCCTACTTGTGATCTCTCTGTCAAATAAATAAATAAATAATCTTGGGGGGGGGGCAATTCAATAGTTAAACAAAAACAAACCAAAAAACCCTCCATCCCTGCCCTCTGAAAGCAATACCTCGATATTGTGGGATGCGGTAACAAACATAGACAGAGGGCTAAGATGGAAGCAAGCACTGAGTACTGAAGATGACAGGGACAGTACTTCTGCAGGAGGTAACTAACTGAACTGAAGGAATGAAAGTAGGAAAACCACAACAAATGAGGTATTTGCTGAATGACTTCTTAAATTTCCAGGAAGAAAGAATAGCAAAAAAGGAACAAAACTATTTCAAACAGTGGACCAATGTGCCTGGCACATAATAGTGACAATAAATTATTTGATGCATGAATGAAAATTACATACTGTTACTCATTACTACAGGATAAAGTAGAACTGGCACAGTGAGTGTGGACCGAAGAATATGCGTTAGATTATAAAGACCTTGTATATTTGTGTACTTTCCTAGGACTCTTCACTAACTCAGCAAATATGTATTTAACTACTACTGTGTTCCAGATACTTTATTCCTGAAAAAAAAAAAAAGATATGTTGAAAAGTTTTAATATAAGAAGATGAAAAGTTTTCATTTACTTTTAGGCTTATGTGGAATAAAGTAACACAGGTCCCTCCACAAATCCTTAATGAGTTCTGTGAATGAATTCATAAGTTATTTGTGCATACTTTCATTTGTTCATTCTATAAATATTTAATTGAATGCCAACTGGGAAACAGCTCCTTTGAAAAGTCCTGCAACAATGAAAAAACCCCGACTCCCTCAAGCTGCTCACAATTTAGTTGATGACACAGTAAGATACTTGCCCTTATGAGTATAACAAGAGTAACAGGAGCAAGGCAGAGTAGTTTATTTTTTAAATTTTAATTCCAGTATAGTTAACATAGATTGTTATATTAGTTTTAGGTGTACAATATAGTGATTCAATAATTCTATATGTTATTCAGTGCTCATTGAGATAAGTGTATTCCTAATCCCCTTCACCTATTGCACCCATCCCCCTTTTGGTTCTTTATAGTTAAGAGTCTGTTTTTTAGTTTGTCTCTTTTTTTTTTTTACTTTATTTGTTTTATTAAATTCCACATGTGTGTGAAATATATGATATTTGTCTTTCTCTGACATTTTGCTCCGCATTATACTCTCTAGATTCATCCATGTTTTTGCAAATGGCAAGATTTCATTCTTTTTATGGCTGAATAATATTCCAGTGTGTGTGTGTGTGTGTGTGTGTGTGTGTGTGTGTGTGTGTGTATGTCTTCTTTATCCATTCATCAGTCAGTGGATACTTTGGCTGCTTTCATAATTTGGCTATTGTAAATAATTCTGCAATAAACATAGGGGTGCATATATCCCTTTGAATTAGTGTTTTCATATTCTTTTGGTAAATACTATTGGTATATCCCAGTAGTAGGATTACTGGATTGTAGGGTAATTCTATTTTAACTTTTTGAAGAATACCCATTCTGTTTTCCACAATGGCTGCACCAGTTTGTATTCCTATCAGTAGTGTACAAGGATTCCTTTCTCTCCTCATCCTGGCCAACACTTGTTTCTAGTGTTTTTTATTTTAGCCATTCTGACAAGTATGAGGTGATATTTCATTGTGGTTTCAATTTGCATTTCCCTGATGATGAGTGATACTGAGCATCTTTTCATGTCCATTGGCCATCTGTATATCTTTTTTGTAAAAATGTCTGTTCCTGTCTTCTGCCCGTTTTTTAAATTGGATTATTTGTGTTTGTGGTGTTGAGTTGTATAAGTCCTTTATATATTTTAAATACTAATCTTTTATCAGATATGTCATTTGCAAATCTTTTCTCTCATTCAGTAGGTTGTCTTTTAGTTTTGTTGATTGTTTCCTTTGCTGTACAGAAGCTTTTTATTCTGATGTGGCCCCAATAGTTTATGTTTGCTTTTGTCGCCCTTGCCTCAGGAGACATATGTAGAGTAATGTTGCTATGGCTGATGTTGGGGAAATTAATGCCTGTTCTTTCTTTTAGGATTTTTATGAGTTCAGGTCTCACATTTCGGTCCTTTATCCATTTTTGAGGTTTTTCTTTTTGTTTTTGTTTTTTTTTAATGCTGTAAGAGAGTGGTCCAATTTCATTCTTTTGGTATGGAAACTGGCTGTCCAGTTTTCCAACAGCATTTTTTGAAGAGACTGTCTTTTCCCTATTGCATATTCTTGCCTCCTTTGTTGAAGATTAATTGACCATATAACAGCATGCAGCAGATTAAACTGAGACTTGAAAAATGAGTAGGAGTAGGGCAGCTACTCTGGTAGTAGTGAGATAATGAAATTTTAGGCCAAGAAAACATCATAAACAAAGACCCAGAAACTTGAGAGGACAGGACTTTATGGGAATTACATGTAGGCCTATATTACTGAAGCATAGGGGTGGGAGTTGGTCAAGGAGAGGCTCACAGAAGTGGGTTTCAATTGCTGAAGGACTGGAGGCCAAAACAAAGGACTTCAGAACACTTTCATCTTTCTCCTAAGTTAGAGTAATGAAAATCAAGGTTTCTGAATCAGACCTTGCATCATCATTTACCAGCACTGTAAACCATAAATTATTTAGCTCCTCTAACTCTGTTTTCTTATTTGAAAAAAAGCAGATAATAACTCACAGAGTTTTGGGACGCCTGGGTGGCTCGTTTAGTTAAGTGTCTGCCTTCAGCTCAGGTCATGATCCCAGGGTCCTTGGATTGAGTCCCACGTTTTGCTCCTTGCTCGGCAGGGAACCTGCCTCTCCCTCTGCCTTTGCGGCCCCCCCCTGCTTGTGCTTTCTCTCTCTCAAATAATTAAATAAAATCTTAAAATGAAGGAAAAAAAAAAAACCTCACAGAGTTTTGTTAGGCTCAAGTAAGATAATGCAAGACAAAGTGCCATCATTCCATGATGTCTTGAAATTAGTAGATATTTATACAATGTTATTTTTTTTATTCTTACTACTAGCCTTTCCATACAGTAAGGAGCAAGTTGTATTATCCTAATTCATATATGGAGAAACTTGTTCATAAATGTAGAAATAAAAAGTATCTCCTTAAGTTCTACTACAGTATCTCTTTAATATTAAACAAACAGAAGAGGGTTTTTGTTTTGTTTTGTTTTTTCTGTTAGAAAAGCTGGGATGCTGTAACCTGGAAGGGTAAAGAATCCTACCAAGATATGCAGGGTGCAAGAAATGCCAAAATGACATTGAAGACATTCTTCACCCACTGGTATTCAGCAGGCACAGAAAAGTCTTAAATTAAGAAATCTCATACATGAGATATTTTGAATTCTAAGCCATGTGGGTGTTCCTCTCTTGGATTCTGTATCCATACAAGATTTTAATTAAATAAAAAATAGGTCATGTTTTGGGGTGCCTGACTGGCTCAGTCAGTAGAGCATGCTAATGCTACTCTTGATCTCAGGGTTGTGAGTTCAAGCCCCATGTTGGGTATGGAGCCTACATAAAATATATATGTCATGTTTTGAGAAATTTGGAATAGTAGTATTTTCCAATGTTGTAGCTTTCTCTCCTTTTTAAAATTTTTACCTTTTTAATAGATCGATAACTATTACCACTGCTATGATCCATGATCCATGATAGTTTTCCATCTTAGAAAAGCAAAGACAAAATTGTAAAATCATTACCCCAGTACCATGAAAGATAGGCCATTATTAGCATTTCAGACGTGTAGGAGACAACTCTGTAAATTCACTTAATATACAACCCCCCAAGTGCTAATGATCTAATTAGACTTTAACCAATGACACATGATATAATGAATTATGGAAAATTTGCATAACTAAAAAAAGAAAATTTGCATAACTGCTTAAACAGAGTATCTAGATTGCAAATATCAGTAGACAAACTAATTAAAGAGGACCCTTGGAGTAGTCAAAAATTAAAATTGAGAGTATATAATATATTTTATGGTACACAATGGGTTATTAAAACTAAAATTTCATCCTCTTTTCAATAAGGAAAGCTCTCCTCATTAGGGAGATGCTAATGAATGGAAATACCCTGTCATTTCCCAGGTGTCCGGGGTGGAGTGGCCCAGACATTCCAAAGGTACTGCTCATCTGTTTTTGGTTTCTTGGTTCTTCAGGAAATAGAAGAAAAATAATTTCCTAATGACAAATAAAGGCTTTTATTTGTCATTTAGCAATCTTTTTCTGAGAATATAAATAGAGAGAATCAGATTAACTCTCGAAAGGCTCATGGACCACTTATCCAGCTTCCTAATTTGGCAGGCAAGGAAACTGGGGCTCAGAAAAGAGACTTTTATTGGATGTGTATTTACCATGTGGTAAGGCATTTTCCTCAGGACATCTTTGTGCACCATTAATCCCATTTTATAAATAGGGAAACTGAGGCTCAAAAAGATTAAATGACTGAAATAATTAATTAAATAAATGAATTAAAAGACGAAATGCTAAGTGTAAAGTACATGCTGGGTTTTTTTTTTCTTTTTACAATATCCTTACTTACTTTTTGGATTGATAAAATACATATTCATTGCATATATTCAAATAAGCAAAGTAAGGAAAATAAAAGTCCTCTCTAGCTTCATCACATATCCTCAGTCTAAAGCCAAATACTGTTAACAGTTTGTTAACTATATCTTTCCAGATATTTTTCTAAGCCACAGAACACATGCTCCCCTCCTTTTTTAGAGAGAGAGAGAAAGTAAGCGCCCAAGTTGGGGTGGAAGGGCACAGGGAGAGGGACGATGCCAAGCAGGCTTCAAACCCAGCGCGGAGCCTGAGGTGGGGCTCAATCTCATTAACCTGAGATCATAACCTGACCCAAAATGGAGTTAGACATTTAACTCATGGAACCACCCAGGAGCCCCTGCATGCCCTTTTAAGAGTACCATATAATAAGAGTGAGATGGAGCCCCGCATCGGTGGTGGGCGTGGAGCCTGCTTAAGATTCTCTCTCTCCCTTCCTCTCCTTCTGAACCCCCACCCCCCCCCATTCGTGCTCTGTGTTTCTCTCTAGAAGAAATAAAATCTTAGGGACTCCTGGTGGAGTCAGTTAAGAATCTGGCTTCACTCAGGTCATGATCACAGGGTTCTGGGGTCAGATCCTGCATCTGGCTCCTTGGTCCTTGCTCAGCGAGAAGCCTGCTTCACCCTCTGTCTGCCACTCACCCTGCCCCCCCCGCCCCCCCCGCCGCTTGATCAGTCTTTCTCTCTGGCTCTCTGACAAATAAATATAATTTTTTAAAAAGAAAATCTTCTTTTTTATTTTTTAAAAAATGTTATTTATTTATTTGAAGCAGAGAGAAAGACCACAAGTAGGCGGGGGGGTGGGCAGGCTCCCAGCTGAGCAAGGAGTCCGATATGTGGCTGATCCCAGGACCCTGAGATCACGACCGAAGGCAGAGGCTTAACCCACTGAGACACCAGGTGACCCAAAAGAAATAAAATCTTAAGAAAAGAAAAAAAGGAAATGGGAATATCAATATTAGGAGCCATATTCCTAAAGGTAATAAACACTTTAAATCAATAGTAAAAAGTCTGTATGGGAGGGGGTGGGGGAAGGAAGGAAAGAAATTGTTGATTTTGTCAGTCTGTGTAAGTCCCCTTTTGATTACTCGAAGTGTTCTCTTGCTTTTTATTATCAATTTAAGATGTTACTGCAGGGGAGGTGGTGTGCCTCGATGGTACAGTTGGTTAAAGTGACTGACTCTTGGTTTTGGCTCAGGTCATGATCTCAGGGTGGTGAGATCCAGCCGGCTCCTCAGTGGGCTCTAGGGTCAGTATAGAGTCTGCTTAAGACTCTCTCTCCCTCTCCTTCTGCCCCTCTCCCTCTAACATAAATAAATAAACCTTTTTTTTTTTTTAAGATTTTATTTTTTGACAGAGACACAGTGAGAGAGGGAACATGAGCATGGGGAATGGGAGAGGGAGAGAAGCAGGCTTCCCGAAGAGCGGGGAGCCCAATGTGGGGCTCAATCCCAGGACTCTGGGATCAGGACCCAAGCCAAAGGCAGATGCCTAACAACTGAGCCACCCAGGCACCCCTAAATAAATAAATCTTAAAAAAAAAAAAAAAGAGAGAGAGAGAGAGATTGAGAATGTTATTTGGAATGCAACAAATCCTTAAGAATAAAAGGGATGGGTCAGAAAGCCACATAAGTTATTTTTTTTACTTTTATTGGTATATTTGGGTTTGTTTTTAAATAGCTTAGTTACCAATTAAAATATCAAAGATTGTTTATAGGGGTGCCTGGGTGGCTCAGTGGGTTAAAGCCTCTGCCTATAGCTCAGGTCATGATCTCAGGGTCCTGGGATCGAGCCCCACGTCGTTAGGCTCTCTGCTCGGCAGGGAGCCTGCTTCCTCCTCTCTCTCTCTGCCTACTCCTGATCTCTCTGTCAAATAAATAAATAAAATCTTTAAAAAAAAAAAAAACAACCAAGATTGTTTATAGTGGTGTTTTTGTTCATCTGGTGATTTTTTAAAAAAATAAGAATTGGGGCGCCTGGGTGGCTCAGTGGGTGAAAGCCTCTGCCTTCAGCTCAGGTCATGATCCCAGAGTCCTAGGATCGAGCCCCACATCGCGCTCTCTGCTTAGCAGGGAGCCTGCTTCCTCCTCTCTCTCTCTCTGCCTGCCTCTCTGCCTACTTGTGATCTCTGTCTGTCAAATAAGTAAATAAAATCTTTTAACAAAAATATGACTTCTGAATCATCATTTTTTAATAAAATTGTTTGTGTTTCCTTTTAATAAGTTTCATTAGAGCTTTTGTTTCAGACAAATGCATTGTTCCTACTACTGTACAACAGATAATGATCAACAGTATCTTACCAAATTGTCGTAATTTGGGGGATTGATAGATTCTTCAGAGACCTTTGGTCATAAGCAGCCCTGAGAAGACTGTTTGAAATGGAGTGAAGAGACCCAGGCAGTAAGAGGAGTCTAGAGTGCTAGAGTGCCTGCTCCTCCTCCACCCCCGTTCCCACCAAGCATGCCCACATCTTTGCAGTCTGCTGAGCTTTGTGCAGGGCTAATTTCATGGGTGTGTGACCTTACACAGGGACTGCACTTAGAAGGACTCCGCTGCTTGAAGTTCTTAATACTTTTTTTTTTTTTTTAAACAAAGAGGACCCTCGTTTTCCCCTTTCACTAGGTCCTTCAAATTATGGAGCTGGTCCTGCCCCCAGTCTCCTCTCTACAAGGCTAGCATGCTGACTAGCACAACACATGAAATGCTATAAGAGAAATTAGTGAAGAAGCATCCCTATAGAAATGAGTGAGACCTTTTTAAGTGAAACCAGACAGGTCCATTTCCCCATTTCCTGAAATTTAACTATATAACTTGGTATCAGTGGTGAAGATGGTTGCAGAGGAAAGCTTGCCTTGATTTTATAATTTATCCTCTCACTCTAGATTAGATTCTGAATTTATTCTTGGAAATGATAATGAGAATAATACAGAATCAATATAGAATCTCTGCCCATTAAATGTTGTACTTTATTATAACTTTTTATTACAGAAAGTTTCAAATGTACAGGAAAATTGAAATAAAATTACAATGAACACACATATATACCCCTCCTTGATTCAAAGTTGTTACCATTTAGTCAAATATGCCTTATTTATCTGTTTTTCTCAACTTTTTGACAATAAGTTGCAAACACCAATACACTTTACTCCAAAATGCATACTGATCTCAGCATGCATTTCCTAACAATACAGACATTATCCTAAATAATCACAATATATGAAATTGGGGTTTTTTAATTATCTTATTTTTAATGTAGAAAACATAAGCATAAAGAAAAGCCACCCATAATTCCAGAGCCCAGAGATAACCCCTATAAACAGTTTGGTGCTACCCAAAAAAAATGGCATCATCTTATAGCCATTGCTTTGTCCACATAGAATGATGCACCACTCCTTTTTTTCACCCTTCACAAGAACATTTTTCATGCTTTTTGTGGTAGGCAGTATAATGGTCCTTCAAAGATATCCATGCCCTAATCCCCAGAATTTAGTATGTTCAGGACATGGCATAGGACACTTTGCAGGTATGTTTAAGGGTACAAAACTTGAGCTGGGGAGATTATGCTGGATTATCTGGGTGGATCTACTTTTAATCATGTGAGTCCTTAGAATTAGAAGAGGGAGGCAAAGAGTAGGTCAGAGAGATGTGATGTGAGGACTCACCCTCTTGCTGACTTTGAAGATGGAGGAAGGGGGGCCATGAAGTAAGGAATGAAGGAAGCCTCAAGAAGCTGGGAAAAGGCTAGGAAACTGATACTTTCCTAGAGCTTCCAGAAGGGAACTCAGTTCTGCCAACACTGCAATTTTAGCCTAGGGAGACCCAGTTGGAATTCTGACCTACAGAATTTTAAGATAATAACTTTGTGTTGTTTTAAGCGACTGAATGTATGGTAATTCATTATAGCATCAATAGAAAATGAATATACTTCCCCATTTGTATTTGCCTTTGAAATAATAATCTTTTATTATTTAGGAAATTTTTGTCTGAGTGATTTTCCTCTTCCATTTGGCTTTGAAAATGATAATGATTAATGCAATGGAAAAAATAAAGACAGGACCCCTTGGTTTTGCTCTGAGAGGACAACTAGATCTCCTATGGTGTTTCTCATGAGGGCTGGACTGGTACATTTACAGACTAATGTAAAAGGCGGAGAGATTTCTCTATAGTCCTAAGAAGTTCATTTGGAGGGGTACCTGGCTGGCTCAATTGGTAGAGCATGGAACTCTTGATCTCAGGCTTGTGAACATGTTGTTATAGAGTTTACTTAAAAAATTCCTTTTCACTTGGAACTGACTTGTTTTGAGGAAAATAGTTTACTCTTAATCTCTTTCACGGATCTTTGTACTTGCCTTCCATAGCACTTGTAACAATTTGTAAGGGGATACGAGCCTAACATCTTCACGAGTGTTTGCTTTCCCTCTGGACTGTAAGCATTTTAAGAGTAAGGAGCCTGTCAGATTTTGCTTTCTGTTTTTTTTCAGCATCTAGCGCAGTGGCTGGCACAAAAGAAACAAAGATATTTGTGAAATGATTGGCTCTTTGGCTTGGAAAGATCTGGTTCTTGAGTAGCTAATGTGAAGCTAAACTGCTCTGCATAATAGTATTTAAAATAATGTTAAATTATATATAACATTAAAATAACTCTTTTTTTTTTTAAGAAAAAAAAAAAAGCTGTGTTTCAGCATGAACTTGGGAACCTCTTTGCCAATGATTACGCTTTTATGGAGATTTCTTTCCTGGATGCAGATTCAGACTGCACTGTCTGAGTGTCTTTCTGGAGACATCGATGTGTTCTTGTATACGTGTGAGTTCCTTCCAAAAGTCCTCTGAGGAGGTCAGGAACAGACTGTCAGGCAAGACAAACAGTGGTGTCTTCACTTCCGGCTGGCAGCAGGCCCTAGAGTCCATCAGGCAGGGAGCCTGCCCTGGGCTACTGTGCTCAAGTCAGATTGTATTTCACCACGCTGAACACCCAGGTGGAGCAGTCTGGGGGCAGTGGAGTTAAAATAACTGCTAAGTGGGGTCCCCTTGCTAGAGACATTTCTAAGAGCCACAGCTAACAGAAAGGTTGCTCTGTTTTTCCAGGAACAGTCACTTCCGCGGGGGTGAAAGTGGAGCGTCATTAGTGAGACTGAACAGCAGTGGGATGAGCCTGGAAAGTACTTCCATGCTAGGCTTTAAGGAAGGAAGGGTGTACCCGGGCACCACTTTTTTTTTTTTTTTTTTTTTTTTTTTTTTTTAATATACAACCTACGTCACTGTTCTGTTTGGGCAAGTAAAAACACTTTTTTTTTTCTTTCCTAGTCAGCTGTTACTGGTTAGGCAGGCAACAGAAACTAACCCTGGCCAACCTAAGCCTGTAGAAATTATTGGAAAGACGTGGGAGAAGCTCAGAGAATGGAACGAAATGCTAAAGAAGCAAATCTCAGGAAGGATGGGAAGCAAAGTTAATCAGCAACAAGAGCCAATAAGGCAGCCTATCCTTAGGAGGCCTCTTCAACACCAACTTCAGGAGAAATCAACTCGCCCTCTTTCATTCCTTGAGTTCCTCTCCTTGAGATTCAAATGCCACAGAGACCCCTGATCCAGGTTGGGTTACAACCCCATCTCATGGCCAGAAGGGAGGGGGACTTTGAAGGACCATCCAACTAACTCTGTATCCAATGAAAGAGGGATGGTTTTCCAAAGCTGTTGTCAGGAGAAGAGGAGGGATTTCTGGGCAGGCAAAAGTTCTTGATGTCGACTTACCAGTTTATTCACTGAGTGTGCATTCAGGAAAATTAGTCTTCTCTTTGAGCCCCTTAGCAAAGAGGTTTAGCTGCCTATGGAATCCAGGCCAATTCCATATTGGAATTGGAATCCAGGCCAATGATTCCTAATGGCTTGTAGAGTGGAAAGAGCCAGAAGAGATGGTGTCATCCCAGATACTGGCAATGTGACCTTGGCTGACTCATTTGCCAATTTTGGGTTTTCCCATGTAAAATAAAGTAGACCCCTTTAGGTTCCTTATACTCATAGATGGGAGTAGCCAGGTTAATCCTTCTCCCCAAAAAATCAGTGGGATACCCTTGTTTTCAGGAAACACACACTGGAGTATTAAGGGGTAAAGGAGCAGTATGTATGCAACCTACTCTTTTATTATTATTATTATTAACATATAATGTATTATTAGCCCCAGGGGTACAGGTCTGTGAATTGCCAGGTTATGCAAACTACCCTTAGATAATTCAGGAAAAAACCCACATATATAGAGAGAGAGAGACAGAGAGAGAGACAGAGAGAGAGAAGAATGTGACCAAAGTTATTAAAAGTAATGGATTTGAAGGGTGCCTAGGTGGCTCACTTGGTTAAGCATCTGCCTTCAGCTCAGTTTGTGATCCTAGCCAGGGTTCTGGGATCGATCCCTGCATCTGGCTCCCTGCTCATGGGGGAGTCTGCTTCTCCCTCTCCCTCTGTGTCTCCACTGTTTACGCTCTCTCTCACAGGCACACTCTCTCTCTCTCAAATAAATACATAAAATCTTTTTTTAAAGTAATGAATTTGAATAAAATGGGAGTTCTTTGTGCTAGTCTTAAAACTTTTCTCTAACTGTAATTATTTCAAAATGAAGTTAAAACAAAAGTCAATAGGGAGGGCAAAAGGAAATCTGCTCCTCCACTTGCATATCCAAAGGACTTTTGATGAATTATTTGTATGACAAATGAATATTTGTATGTCCATACTGCTAGATCCAAACTCTCTAGGGGAAGTTGTTAGTGCCAAGGCATGAATTCTACAGGGAGTTCCCACTGTTAGTGGGACAAAGCTCCACTGTGGGCCTGGAAGACACTGGGTAAAATCTATCTATTTACTCCTCCTGAGGAGTCTCACTAAGTGGGTAGGGATTTCCTGTCGGTTTTTATGCTTTTCTGTGTTTCAACAGTTGTTTGGGGGAACATATTTCAGACGCAGCATATCTTTAATGCTTTGTTCTTTTAATGCTCATTATAACCCAACAAATGTCTCTACTAAGCATTTATCAATGTTATTTGAAGCCAAATATTACTACCTTCACCCAGTCATTTTTTTTAATTTTTTAAATTTTATTTTGAGTGATCTCCATGCCCAACATGGGACTTCCACTCATGACCTTGAGATCAAGAGTCTCAGGCTTTACTGACTGAGCCAGCCAGGCACCCCACACACAGTCGTTTCTTATTCCAAAATGACTTCAGTATCTAGAGGGGATATTCACTGAGGGATTATATTAGCAAAATGTTGAGAGCAACCTAGTGGTCCATTAATTAGAGTACGGGTTAAATATATTCATGCAGTGAAAAATTGTGTTGATGGTAAAGAAGAATGAAGCATCTGCCTAAAATGACTATGGAACAATCTTCGGGTTAAAAATAAATGAAGCAATTCTGTATGCATGAATATGGACAATCTCCAAGGTATAATTTTAAAAGCAACATGTAAAATCATGTGTGAGTATAATATTATCATATTAAAAGCCTGCTTGAATGAGTAAGCGATGAGTGGACAATTAATGTTCTTGCCTTCTCAGCATATTCCTGTATATAAATGCAGAGCATTTTCTGGGAAGATATACAGGAAATTAGTAACAACGGTAACCTCCAGAGAAAAGAGCAATGGGCAAAGGTATAGAACTGGGGAATAAGAATGGGAGAGAGACTTGCTTTTCACTTAACATCTTTTGAGTTTTGTACCAAATTTAATGTAGGCATCATTGCCCCTTTAAGAGTAAATACTTAGGGCCCATTCTTATCATATAGGCCTAAGTGAAGATAAATGGCCAAGGAATTTGTGCTATTAGGGTGTGAACATTCTGAATACTGAGTTCATGCCTTCTCATCTTTTTGCTCCCACAAAAGTTAGCCCTTGTCTTTGCATGTAGTAGTCACTTAAAAATCCTTTTTTTAAATTTTTTAAAGTTTATTTATTTATTTTTTATAGTAGTCGCTACACCCATTGTGGGGCTTGAACCCACAACCCGAGATCAAGAGCTACATGCTCCCCTGACTGAGTCAGCCAGGTGCCTCAATAATCTTTTTATTGAATTGAGTTCAATTGCATTGATTTGCAGGCTTTTAGGGGCACTTCTATGTACATTTTTACTTGCTGGTTTAATCTAGGTGTATTAGCCCTTCATGTGTTTTTTTCTTTTCTATCCTAAAGGAAAAAAGATAAAATATTCATTTTGCATTCTTAAGAATTTAAAGAGTAGCCAGTCCGTGGATATAAATTTCTGCCACCTTTCTGGAGGGCATTTTGGTGTTATAAGCCAGCATGTAAAACATGTTAGAGTTGTAACCCCATTAATCCCATCCTTAGCATTTTATCCTAAGGAAATAATTACACAGTTCAGAAAAAGATGTATGCACAAGAATGTTTATTGCTGTGTTGCTAATAGTACTGAAAATCTAGAAACGATCTTAAATGTTCATGGGTAGATAAATGGTTAATAAAGAATGGTATGTCCATCTAGACAGCCCATTAAAAATGATGATCCATTTTCAACATTCTGAGGAACCTCCATGCTGTTTTCCAGAGTGGCTGCACCAGCTTGCATTCCCACCAACAGTTTAGGAGGGTTCCCCTTTCTCTGCATCCTCACCAGCATCTGTCATTTCCTGACTTGTTCATTTTAGCCATTCTGACTGGTGTGAGGTGATATCTCATTGTGGTTTTGATTTGTATTTCCCTGATGCCGAGTGATGTGGAGCACTTTTTCATGTGTCTGTTGGCTATCTGGATGTCTTCTTTGCAGAAATGTCTGTTCATGTCTTCTGCCCATTTCTTGATTGGATTATTTGTTCTTTGGGTGTTGAGTTTGCTAAGTTCTTTTTTTTTTTTTTTTAAAGATTTTATTTATTTATTTGACAGAGAAAGATCACAAGTAGGCCGAGAGGCAGGCAGAGAGAGAGAGAGGATGAAGCAGACTCCCTGCTGAGCAGAGAGCCCGATGCGGGACTCGATCCCAGGACTCTGAGATCATGACCTGAGCCGAAGGCAGCGGCTTAACCCACTGAGCCACCCAGGCGCCCAAGTTTGCTAAGTTCTTTATAGATTTTGGACACTAGCCCTTTATCTGATATGTTGTTTGCAAATATCTTCTCCCATTCTGTCAGTTATCTTTTGGTTTTGTTAACTGTTTCCTTTGCTGTGCAAAAACTTTTGATCTTGATAAAATCCCAATAGTTTGTTTTTGCCCTTGCTTCCCTTGCCTTTGGCGATGTTCCTAGGAAGAAGCTGCTGCGGCTGAGGTCGAAGAGGTTGCTTCCTGTGTTCTCCTCAAGGATTTTGATGGATTCCTGTCTCACATTGAGGTCCTTTATCCATTTTGAGTCTATTTTTGTGTGTGGTATAAGGAAATGGTCCAATTTCATTTTTCTGCATGTGGCTGTCCAATTTTCCCAACGCCATTTTGTTGAAGAGGCTGTCTTTTTTCCCTTGGACATTCTTTCCTGCTTTGTCGAAGATTAGTTGACCATAGAGTTGAGGGTCTATTTCTGGGCTCTCTACTCTGTTCCATTGATGTATGTGTCTGTTTTTGTGCCAGTACCATGCTGTCTTGATGATGACAGCTTTGTAATAGAGCTTGAAGTCCGGAATTGTGATGCCATCAACTTTGGCTTTCTTTTTCAATATTCCTTTGGCTATTCGAGGTCTTTTCTGGTTCCATATAAATTTTAGGATTATTTGTTCCATTTCTTTGAAAAAAAATGGATGGTATTTTGATAGGAATTGCATTAAATGCGTAGATTGCTTTAGGTAGCATAGACATTTTCACAGTATTTGTTCTTCCAATCCAGGAGCATGGAACATTTTTCCATTTCTTTGTGTCTTCCTCAATTTCATTCATGAGTACTTTATAGTTTTCTGAGTATAGATTCGTAGCCTCTTTGGTTAGGTTTGTTCCTAGGTATCTTATAGTTTTGGGTGCAATTGTAAATGGGATTGACTCCTTAATTTCTCTTTCTTCTGTCTTGTTGGTGTAGAGAAATGCAACTGATTTCTGTGCATTGATTTTATATCCTGACACTTTACTGAATTCCTTTACAAGTTCTAGCAGTTTTGGAGTGGAGTCTTTTGGGTTTTCCACATATAGTATCATATCATCTGCAAAGAGTGATAGTTTGACTTCTTCTTTGCCGATTTGGATGCCTTTAATTTCCTTTTGTTGTCTGATTGCTGAGGCTAGGACTTCTAGTACTATGTTCAATAGCAGTGGTGATAATGGACATCCCTGCCATGTTCCTGACCCAGCAATTGCACTACTGGGTATTTACCCTAAAGATACAAACACAGTTCTACGAAGGGGCACATGCACCTGAATGTTTATAGCAGCAATGTCTACAATAGCCAAACTATGGAAAGAACCTAGATGTCCATCAACAGATGAATGGATAAAGAAGATGTGGTATATATACACAATAGAATACTATGCAGTCATCAAAAGAAATGAAATCTTGCCATTTTCGATGACTTGGATGGAACTAGAGGGTATCATGCTTAGCGAAATAAGTCAGTTGGAGAAAGACAGCTATCGTATGATCTCCCTGATATGAGGAAGTGGAGATGCAACATGGAGGGTTAAGGGGGTTGGAGAAGAATAAATGAAACAAGATGGGATTGGGAGGGAGACAAACCATAAGTGACTCTTAATCTCACAAAACAAACTGAGGGTTGCTGTGGGGAGGGGGGTTGGGGGGGTGGGGTTATGGACATTGGGGAGGGTATGTGCTATGGTGAGTGCTGTGAAGTGTGTAAACCTGGCAATTCACAGACCTATACCCCTGGGGATAAAAATACATGTTTATAAAAAATAAAAAATTTTAAAAAAATGATGATCCACTGTATATTCCTCTTTTTAAAGATTTTATTTATTTATTTGACAGAGAGAGAGAGAGAACAAGCAGGGGGAGCAGCAGGAGAGGGAGAGGGAGAAGCAGGCTCTGCTGAGCAGGGAGCCTGTATCCCAAGTCCCTGTGATCATGATCTGAGCCAAAAGCAGAAGCTTAACCAACTGAGGCTCCCAGGTGCCCCTCCACTGTATACTTCTTGATGAGGGAAGATATCTATACCATATTGTTAAATGATATACTGTACATGTATATGATCCCATTTTTGATCAAATTTCATAATAGACCATTTCACTATATATAAATGTATACCTGGGAGAAATTCTACCGAAAATTCTATCAAAAATCAAAATTCTATCAAAATTAAAAATGTTTAGGGTGCCTGGGTGGCTCAGTGGGTTAAGCCGCTGCCTTCGGCTCAGGTCATGATCTCAGGGTCCTGGGACCGAGTCCCACATTGGGCTTTCTGCTCAGCAGGGAGCCTGCTTCCTTCTCTCACTCTCTCTCTGCCTGCCTCTCTGCCTACTTGTGATCTCTGTCAAATAAATAAATAAAATCTTTGAAAAAAATTAAAAATGTTTATCCCTCTATGATGAGTGATTTTTAAAATTTTCTCTCTGTATTTTTTTTCATATTATTTACATTTTCTTCTGGAGCACATGTTTTAACACTTTTACCAAAAACTGAAACTATTACAAAACAAAAAGCATTCAAATGATTTCTCTAGTTTTACTCTTTTTTAAAAATTTTTTTAATTTATTTTCAGTGTAACAGTATAGTTTTACTCTTTGATTCAATAAGTATTTGTTGAGTACGCCCAAGTATCCTAGACTTATCTTTCCTATTTTACAGTCTGCAGTATTTTCTATGTGCCCAATTGAAAAGATACTGAAATTAAATAGTTATTAAAAGCTTTAAGGGGCATGTGGGTGGCTCAGTCTTTAAGCCTTCAGCTCAGGTCATGATCCCAGGGTCCTGGAGTGGAGCTCCGCATCGGGCTATCGGTTCAGTGGGAAGCCTGCTTCTCCCTCTCCCACTCCCCCTGCTTGTGTTCCCTCTCTCACTGTGTCTTTCTCTGTCAAATAAATAAATAAAATACTCAAAAAAAAATGTAGCTTTAAGTTTTAAAATCTTAAGCATCAGGAAAAAATCAGAATAATAGTTTTCTCTGGGAGAGGTTGGGATAGAGATTACTCGGGAGGGGGTATGAAGGGACATGTTAGGGTGATGGTATGTTTTGGAGTTTGGGGCTAGAGAGATAATATGCATTTGTCAAAACTCAGTAAATTCACTCTTAAGGTTTGTGCATTCCTACTAACATTGAGGGAAGAAAAGATTTGAGATTTGTGCATTCCTACTAACATTGAGGGGGAAAAAAAGGTTTGTGCATTCCTCTGTATATCAATTTTACAACAAAAGAAAATAAATAAATAAATAAGTAGGATTTCAGTTAGTGATATTGATATCTGGAATTTACTTTAAAATGAACCAAAAATAAGATAAATTAAAGATGGTTTGAAGAGGGGCGCCTGGGTGGCTCAGTGGGTTAAGCCGCTGCCTTCAGCTCGGGTCGTGATCTCGGGGTCCTGGGATCGAGTCCCGCATAGGGCTCTCTGCTCAGCGGGGAGCCTGCTTCCCTCTCTCTCTCTCTGCCTGCCTCTCCATCTACTTGTGATTTCTCTCTGTCAAATAAATAAATAAAATCTTTAAAAAAAAAAAAAGATGGTTTGAAGAATGGATAGATACCTAATAACATAACTATAATAAACCGTCAGTTGTAGACTCTAATGGGGTGTATACATGTGTTCATAATAAAATTTTTAAACACCAATCATCTATTAATATATTGAATAGGTATATATTTTATCTTTGTAAAGTGAATTCAGCAGATTGAGTTCTAGAGGTTGCCCCCAAGAGAATCTCAACCTTTTTGGATAGATAAGCTATATAAATACATATACGTACATATGACATAATTAGTAACATGGCTAGCTTCATGAGTGCATTCACTATATAGTGAATTTCACCAAATTCATCAAATAGCACAACACTGTGCTGTTGCTGTATTGAAATTCTTAAAAATTTCTTAACGTGGGGCCTTGCATTTTCATTTTTGCTGGGCCCTGTAAATTATGTAGCTGGTCTTGACTAATGGAATAATAATATCACTAACATATTATTTTCTCCCTATGTCAAGCAGTATGTTAATCACTTTACATACATTATCTCATTGAATCCTCAAAGAAAGAACTAAAGTGGTAGGTGCTATTAATATTCCCATTTTACAGATGAACACACTGAAGCTCAAAGAAATTAAGTTATTTGCTGAAGTTTGCAGATTTATTGTACCCTCACTATACATAGTAGTGCAGTACACATGCTAGATACTCAATAAATGTTTGTTGGATAAATAATAATAATGGTTTCCATTTATTGAGCCTAGAATGATCTTATTGAGACCTGAGATTATCTTCCCTAATCCACACTCCCCGCCTTTGGCACTACTACCTCAAGGCCACATTCCCTGACACCCTAATTTAGGTCAGGTCTCCTTTTATGATACCCTAGGCTTCTTCTTTACAGCACTCTTCGCACATGTAATTAGGTAGTTCTTTGTTTAATGCCTGTCTTCCCTTGTAACTGGAATCTAAGTGAGGACAGTGGCTTGCTTTTATCTCACCACTCTATTCCCAGCACCCAGTGTTGTACCTGGAGCACAGCCTGGACGCCTGCCAAGGTTTGATTATATATTTTCTTTTTGTTGTTGTTATTGATTATATATATTCTCACTTAATCTTCAACTCTGGGAGGTATAGACTGTTACCATCATTTTCCAGGTGAAGAAACCAAGGCTCAGAGACATTAAGTCTGAGTTACCCCCACCATAGGGGAAGCATCATCACTGTAATGTGGTCCTACATTTGCCCTACTCCAAAATCTCTCATCATTTCACTGAAGCCCACTGTTTCCACATAATAATCCGCTTGACATTATTTTCTGTCTCTAGGCACCACTTACTCCTGTAGTATCTCTTTCAGCTCCTATTTTTGTTGTCTGACCTCCGGGCTCTCTAATGAGAGGAGCATGCTTTCCAAGAAGTAATTACAGCAGGTGACATAACCAGGCTGGCTGTAGCCAGGGTTTTATTTTTTAACCTTGATGAGTAAAGTAGCTGGAAACACTGCCCTCTAAAAGCAAAAGATCCAGTTTCCCTTTGGTACTAATTCTTCTTTAGTTCTGGGAGACACCTTGGAGTGATCTCTTGGGCTATGTAAATTTAAAGCAATCAACCATGTCTAGTTCTTGGGTAAGGCCCCAAAATAATTAAGGTAAAGCAGATGGTAAAGTAGATGCCTTGAGCTGTTAATAAAACATCTCTTAGTAGTTCTCTGCCACTACAGACTATTATTTCTGTAAGTGTGAATGTAGACTGTCCTAGGCTTATGCATCACTGAGTATCTTTGCAGAGTTGAGAGAATTATTCTTTGGGCAATTGTTTGTGAGGGTCATGGAGGTGGGATGAAAAAGAATGCTGGGATAGGGCACAGGCTTATTTCCTTTAGCCAGTGCTGGAAGAGAGACAGTGAACAAAAAAATAAAGAGTACTCAGCCCAGCATGCCATGGTGTGGATTGTTGAACTCCACCTGTGGTGTTATTTAAAGACTGAAAATCCAGACCTTAGGAATTGGACTGGTGCCATATTATGTTGTCCTTTGTCTTTTGTAGGACATAGGGCAAAAGAACATCATCTGGCAGCATTAGAGTTTCAGAGGACCTGGGTTTGTGCTATTTGAGGGTAAGTTTAGACAGTGGACCTCTCAGAGTAACCCCTGTTCATAGCAGTGTGAGTTACTCAATTACATTTCTTTTCAAGTATTTCCCAAGCCTTCTGAACAGACTTGTTAACATCACAGCCAGCTCTTAGTTGTGCCCTAGAGCTTGTCCCACTTTCTCTGAGGAATAGCAAGAGTTTTCCAAAGTCAGTGGTAGAAGCAATGGTGACAGTCATCTGTACAAGCCAGCGGTGCCCAGCGGGACTGCATCCTTATGGGGTGATAGATGTCAGGGCTATAGCAGGTCCAAAAACTTGGGTATAAGAACAGAAAGGATTGATCCTGAGGACACAGGAACGAAATCATAGAACTGCAGAAGAGGAACAGGTTTCTATGAAGGCTTATGCCATCATAATTTGAACACTAAAAGTATGTATGGTAATTTGTCATCCCTGGCTAGTGAGATAGGATGTTTATTTGTTACTCTGTACACCTTAGCCAGTCTCCAAGATGGCTCCCATATTGTTGTATTCATGTCCTTCTGTAGTCTTCTCCCACAGTGAATCAGAGCTAGTCTATGTGAACAACAGACTATGGCAGAGGTCATAGCTGGTGACTTCCAAGATTGGCTTGTGAAGGACTTGTAACTTCTGCTTTGGTCTCTTGGACAGTCTGCTTTGGGGAAGGCCAGCAATCATACAAAGACTCTTTATTTATTTATTTATTTATTTATTTATTTTCTTTTTTGACTTTAAGTGCCTTTTTTTCAGTCATATGAAGACTCTTAATCAGTTCTGTGGAGAGGCCCACAAGAGGAGAAACTGAGGCCTCCAACAACATCCAGCACCAACTTGCCAGCAATGTGAGTAGGCCATTGGAAGTGGATCTTCCAGTCCCATTCAAGCCCTCAGGTGACTGTAGCCCCAGCTGACATCTGACTGAACCTCATGAGAAACCCCTAACCAGGGCTTTCCAGCCAAATGGCTCCCACATTCCAGACCCATAAAAACTATGAGAGATAATAAATGTTCATTATTATTTTAAGCCACTAAGTTTTAGAATAATTTGTTATGCAACAATAAATAAAACACTATTCTAAAGATGTCATAGAACAAATGTCTATATGAAACTCTGCTTAAATAGGTCAGAAAAGTCTTCAGAAAAAGGGACATGAGTTGAGTCTTTAAGCATAAGTAGGAGCTTGCCAGGTGGAGGTAAGGTAAAGGGGAGTCATTTAAGGCAGAAGGAATAGCCTAGCCATAGGGCCAGACGTAAGAGGGCATGACTCGTTTGAAAAACAGTAATCAGGGGCGCCTGGGTGGCTCAGTGGGTTAAAGCCTCTGCCTTTGGCTCAGGTCATGATCCCAGCGTCCTGGGATCGAGCCCCACATCGGGCTCTCTGCTCAGCGGGGAGCCTGCTTCCTCCTCTCTCTCTGCCTGCCTCTCTGCCTACTTGTGATCTCTGTCTGTCAAATAAATAAATAAAATCTTAAAAAAAAACACAGTAATCAGTTCAGCATGACTGGGCTGCAGTATGTTTAAAGAATGAGATAGAAAGAGATTAGAAGAGTAAATAGGAACCAGTTCACAAAGAACCTTATATGCTAGGCCCAGGTGTCTGTCTTTTTATCCTGAAGGCAATGAAGAGCCATTGAAGAATTTTTTAGCAGGCAACTGACATGATCACTTTCAAATTTACAATTCTAAATTGTACATTCTAGAGTGGTGGCCTAATGGAAGGTGGATTGGAGGCAGAAAGGCCATGGAAAAAGCTATTGCGGGACGCCTGGGTGGCTCAGTTTGTTACGCGGCTGCCTTTGGCTCAGGTCATGATCCCAGAGTCCTGGGATCGAGTCCCACATCCGGCTCCTTGCTCAGCCGGGAGCCTGCTTCTCCCTCTGCCTCTGCCTGCCACTCTGTCTGCCTGTGCTCACTCTCTGACAAATAAATAAATAAATAAAATCTTTAAAAAAACAAAAAAAGCTATTGCAAGTCTAGGAACTAAGCCATTAGTGTTTGAACTAAAGCCTTAGCATTGTGAACAGAGAAGGGGGAATTGATTAGAGGGATTTTAGGAGGTATATTTTTTAGAGTGTGAGGGATGGGGGCACCAGGTGGCTCAGTGAGTTAAGCCTCTGCCTTCAGCTCAGGTCATGATCCCAGGGTCCTGGGATTGAGCCCCACATCGGGCTCTCTGCTCAGCAGGGAGCCTGCTTCCCCCTCTCTCTCTGCCTGCCTCTTGCCTACTTGTGATCTCTCTGTCAAGTATATAAATAAATAAAATCTTACCAAAAAAAAAAGAAAAGAATGTGAGGGATGAAGGAAGATGTGGAATCTAGGAGGAGAAGCAACTTTTGAGGCAGTGAGTTTAAGTGGTCTGTGGTTCAGTTAAGTATGAACAGTGGGCCACTGGGAACACTGGTTTGTCGTGGAACCCAAAAGAAGGCAAGGTCAGGCTGAAGAGGGACACTTAAGTTTTGAAGGCTTTTTCATGCAAGCATCCCTTAATAAAAATGTAAATAAGCCCATGGGTGGAATAAAATCTCAATAAAATTTAGGGTGTTAGGTTTATCTTTCACTGATAGCAAAGCCATGTAGAAATAAGATTTATAACAAGAATCCGGGAGAGGATTGAAGGAAGAGAATTAAAACCAGGTGTAAGTAGTGAGAGTTAACTCAAGGACCATTTTTTTGTTAAGATTTTATTTATTTATTTGACAGACAGAGATCACAAGTAGGCAGAGAGGCAGACAGGGGGGTTGGGGGGCAGAGAGCAGGATGCGGGGCTTGATCCGGGACCAGAAGATCATGACCTGAGCCGAAGGCAGAGGCATAACACAGAGCCACCTAGGTGCCCCTCAAGGACCATGATTTTTAAGTGAACTATTCACCCAATGTGGGACTCAAACTCACAACCCCGAGATCAGAGTTGCATGCTCTACTGGCTGAGCCAGCCAGGTGCCCCTTGAAGACCATTTTTTAAATATCTTCCAGTTTTGCTGGGGATTCAACCTCAGCAGACCCTGGTGACTGATTAGATATAGAGATTGAAGGATAGGGCAAAGTCTTAAAAATTATTATTTGCCCTTCCAAATAAGTTTCCTTTTTATTTAGATCCATTTCTTTCATCACCTCTAATATCTTATGTTCTATGGCCCATCTATTTCACTGTTGTAATTTTTTTTTTCAAATTTAATTATGTTTCTGTTTACTTTGCTTATATTCTAGTAAGTTTGTATCAGTTTCATAATTTTCTACTTCCTTTTTGTTTTTCCTTTTTCCTCTTCCTGCTTTTTGTGAATAACAAAAAAAAAATAAAATGTCTCCCTTTATTAAATGTATAATAGGTGTGGCTTGATTTCTTTTATTGAGTATTTTCCAGGCAAGGTACAGGTCTTGATTTCATTGTCAATTGCCTTCTGATTCTTTGAAATTGTTTTTCAACTAGTATAGTGATTTTCATCCGTAATACCTAATTATGGTCTTGAACCTAACACTTTTAGAGTTGGATTTCAACCAGTTCACCTGATTTGACTTGATCTACTTATCCAAGAACCATGTATTTAGAAATATCATGTAGATAAATGCAGTGTTCATATTCTTAGCATTTTAGGGATCATAGAAAAATAACTTACAGGTCAAATAGTCTTGTGATCAGCGTAAGAAGAAGAATTATTGTGAAAAATGTGATAAAATCTCAGACCTTGAACAGTCCTTTTTTCATTGGCTGTTTCTTTTTTTTTTTTTAAGATTTTATTTATTTTATTTGACAGACAGAGATTACAAGTAGGCAGAGAGGCAGACAGAGAGAGAGGGGAGGAAGCAGGCTCCCTGCTGAGCAAAGAGCCCGATGCGGGGCTCGATCCCAGGACTCTGGGATCAGGACCTGAGCCGAAGGCAGAGAGGCTTTAACCCACTGAGCCACCCAGGCACCCCTCATTGGCTGTTTCAAAAAGTATTTCTGCCTCAGTAAAAAAATTAATATCAGTGGAATTCATGTCGTCTTATTGGTGGAAATAACTGTGGTTTAAAAAAAATAACCACTTAATTTTTGCTAGCAAGGAAGCCTGAGGAAAGTAATGCTAAAAATGAGTAAATGGAGCTGAGTGTTTTTACCAAAGTGCTTAGCGGTTAACATAAGAGACACCACTTAATGTACCTAACTTTTCAACATTTAATTGATAAAAATGGAGGCTTAGTAGAAATTATTCAAGGAACAAAATATCTAGTTAATATTTTAAATTTAGCTTTATATTAAACTGTTTTACAGCACATTTAAAGGTAATATTGCAGAATCTTAATAGATTTTTTCTAAGATAAAAACATTTTTCTGATTACGTAATTGACACAGGCTCATTTAAAAAATTTGGTTAATCCAGAAAAGCAGGAAATAAGTTAGATTACATAAACCTCACTAGCCACAGATAAGCATTATTAACATTTTGTGAACTTGCTTCCAACTGTCTCTTCATATATTTATTTTTATATGCATATGTATGCACATGGTTTGACTTGCACAGAATCATACTCTACATTCTGTTCTGTAAACTGATCCTTTCATTCTGTAACACATTGTGGACACCTTTCCACATCTATAAATATAGATCTGTTCCAGTTCTCTAAATAGATACATAGTATTACACTTTATATAAATACCATAATTTAATCAACTATTTTCACATTGTTGAACGTTTCTTTTGTTCCCAAGCTCTTTTTTAGTTAGTAATGCCATAATGAACATCCCTATCATATTTCTTTATTTCCTTTCTTCCTTCCATCCTTCAAATAAAACATGGCTCAGAGTCCCCACTCATCAAGGTAGGCAAAGTTTATTTCTGGTATTCTTTTCCCCATTGCAGTGAACTGTACAAGACCTCTTGGGTGTGAGTGGCCCTGGGACACTGAACTGGGGATATGCTATTAATTCTCCTCTTTCTGGCCTGAGACAGCCCTCCCCCAGAGGTCTCTTCCACTCTGGGTGGCAAAGCAGCCCAGCACTGAGGGTCTTAGTGCTTTGTAACCTGTTTCCAGGACATCCTGTAGCCATCCCAACCTGCGTACTGTGCTTCGCTGGGCGCTCTGAGAGAGGGAGACGCTTGGACATCGTAAAATGCGACAACCTCTTCCTAGATTCAGTGCTGTTTCTAGACTAAGAAGTCTATTTTCTTGAAGAGATGGGAAAATGGGGGAACTTCCACTCAATCTTTCCAGATAAACCTATAACAGACAACTAGACAGTTGATGTTGGAGGAGTTACTGAACCGCCTTAAACCTCAAACTCCTTATCTGTAAGACAGCAACAAATAGCAACTCCATCCCACCAACTGTAGAGGCCAAAACACTAAGCTTTCTTTAGCCCCTCTCATTCTCTCCCTGCCACTCATATTCTGCCTCCCAAAACTCCTAAATAATTCAGAATCTGACCACACCTCCCACCTCCACTGCTTCTACCTTGGGCTATGCCTCCGTCATGCCTCACCTGGATCTTTGTGGTAGGCTCCCAGCAGATTTCCCTGATTCTTCCCTTGTTCCCCTGTGATCAGTTTTCCAGGCAACAGCCCCTAATTCCTTGAAAAAGGTTATGACTTTACATCTAGCTTAGAGGAAAAGGCAAAAATTTTAGACTAACCCATAAAGCCCTCCTACAGGTATAGCCCCAAGTCCCTTCAACTCCAACCATTTTCTTCTTCAGTCACTCTCTCCTTGCCAAATCATGTCAAGCAGACCTTTTGCATTTGATTTTTTCTCTCTCTCCAGTTATCCTCAAGGTTGTCAGTTGTCTCTGTTCAGGCACTTGCTCAAACCATTCCCTTTGCCAGTATCCCCATATCCTGCTTCATTTTTTCCTTTCTTTTTAGGCAGGATTCACCACTGACATACTGTATGTTTATTATTTGTCTTTTTAAACTGCCATGTAAACCTGTTGAAGGAAGGGAGTTGTCTAATTAGTTTTTAAATGCCTAGAGGAGTGCCCGGCACACCTTAGGAGCACAATAAATATTTGCTGAATGAATGAATGGACAATCATAATAATCATTACCTTTCAGAGTCATAGTAGGAATTCATTCTGATATAAAGTGCCTACCAAACAGTAAAGACTAAGTAAATATAGATTGTTGAAATATCATCATCATCAAGTTTAAACTTGGCTTTGAAGAACAGATTAGGAGAAAGGCATTCCAGCAAAGAACTGACTAGCAAGAGGCCTACAAATAGGAAATACTCTAGAGGTAGGTGTAACCTGCACTAAAAGTACATGAGAAAACTGAATATTGGTGAGAGATAGGACTGGAAATGCAGGGTTGGGGCAGAATGCAGAGAAAATGAAACTTAAACCTCAGAAGGCTAGATTTGTCCCTAACAGTGGGGAACCATCCAAGATTTTCATCAAAGAACAATGTAAGATATTGGTTTATGAAACCTTTGGCCATGATCAGTTATCCTTTGTTGCAAAGTTGCATTTTCTGGCTTGTGCAAGGTGGGTTTGTTAATCAGAGACAACAATGATTTTCTTTAAGAAACTCGGCTGAGGGGCGCCTGGGTTAAAGCCTCTGCCTTCGGTTCAGGTCGTGGTCTCAGGGTCCTGGGACCCTCTCTGCTCAGCTGGGAGCCTGCTTCCCTTCCCCTCTCTCTGCCTGCCTCTCTGCCTACTTGTGATCTCTGTCAAATAAAAAAATAAAATCTTAAAAAGAAGAAGAAGAAACTCAGCTGAATTTTTGAGGGGTATAGGCTGATAAGAACTGGCCTGTGACCCTATCAAAGACCACCCTCTTTTCATGTACACATAAAACGTGCTCCATGTGGCAAAAAAAGCCTTGGTGAGTCACTCAGTTGCCAGCTCCCTCCTCTTTCATGATTCTAATTTGTTTAACCTTTGGATTAAGTTCTCTTCAGACCTTGGCTGTGTTTCATGTCTTACTTTTTCACTTCACATACAATTTCTGACCAGGTCTCTCTCTATTACATAACCTCACTTCCAGTTAAAATGGGAAAGGGCAGTCCTGGGACCATCAGTATTGGCATTACCTGGGTGCTCGTTAGAAGTACAGAATCCTCAGGACCTACCCAGCCCCGGTGAATTAGAATTCACATTTTAACAAGATCTCTGCTGATCTGTGTGCACATTAAAGTTTAAGAAGCACTATCCTTAAGCATTCCTTAAGTAATGCCTGCATCAGCATCTTTTAAAAGTCCCCCATTGCCTTAAATAAACATACAGGAGGGATGTCTGAGGGGCTCAGTCGTTAAGTGTCTACCTTTGGCTCAGGCCATGATCCCAGGGTCCTGGGATTGAGTCCCACATGGGCTCCTTGCTCAGTAGGGATCCTGCTTCTCCCTCTGCCCTCCTCTCCCCTTGCTTGGGCTTGCGCACACGCTCTCTCTCTGACAAATAAATAAATTAAAACATACGGGGTGTTTGTTTTCTTTCTTTCTTTTTTATTTTAAAGATTTTTATGTATTTACTTGACAGAGAGAGAAAGCAAGAGAGGGAACACAAGAAGGAGGAGTGGGAGAGGGAGAAGCAGACTTCCCGCTGAGCAGGGAGCCCAACCCACATGGCCTGAGCTGAAGGCAGACACTTAATGACTGAACCACCTATGTGTCCCAGGTGTCTGTTTTCTATTGTTGTTTTTGTTATTTGTTTTGTTTCTAAACAAACTTTCTGGATGGGTCTCTCTAACCACTCTCTCCAACTAGAGAGCTGTCCACACTTGACTTTCTGTATAGAAGATCTGAAGCACGGACTGCTCTGAATGCTTGGTGTTTCTCAAGGTAAAATTCTCAGATCACCTACATTTCAATAACCAAGAGCCTTTGTTAAAAATGCAGATTCCCGGGCACCTGGGTGGCTCAGTGGGTTAAGCCGCTGCCTTTGGCTCAGGTCATGATCTCAGGGTCCTGGGATCGAGTCCCACATCGGGCTCTCTGCTCAGCAGGGAGCCTGCTTCCTCCTCTCTCTCTGCCTGCCTCTCTGCCTACTTCTGATCGCTCTCTGTCAAATAAATAATAAATTAAAAAAAAATCTTAAAAAAAAAAATGCAGATTCCCGCCCTCCCCCATCTTATATCTGTTAAATCTGACTCTTAAGGAGAAGTGCAAATAACTTTTTCTACTAACATCTGATATATAGTAACCATCAAAGAACCATCAGAGAACTCTCAGTGGCAGAAATAAATGCAGTTTCCAACTATACTAGCTCCCCTTCTCCACACTGAATTCTCTTTCTAGCTTTGACTCCACCCTCTCATCCAGTCCTGCAGTGGGTTATTTGAAATGCAGTAATGACCCTATTGTTAGTGCCATTCTGTAAGAGATCTCACACAAATGCTATTCTGGTACCTCTTTTTTGAAGTATGCAAATAGCATTCCAGAATTTCTTTTTTTTTTTTTTAAGATTTTATTTATTTATTTGTCAGAGAGAGAGTGAGAGCAAGCACAGGCAGACAGAGTGGAAGGCAGAGTCAGAGGGAGAAGCAGGCTCCCTGCGGAGCAAGGAGCCCGATGCGGGACTCGATCCCAGGACGCTGGGATCATGACCTGAGCCGAAGGCAGCTGCTTAACCAACTGAGCCACCCAGGCGTCCCCAGAATTTCATTTTTATTGGTTATTAGTTATTAGTAGTCAAAAGAAATGTGGATGTCCCTATCAAAAAACTTAAAGTTTATTTCTCTGCTCCTTGGTATTTTCTTATGTGATAAAATAGAATGCTTTTCTTGTGTCTGATGCTTTAAGTCACCATGTTTCTCTTCACCAATATCTTATATCAAGCCAGTTAGTTTCATAGTCAATCCTTTGGAAAAGTGTTTGGAAAAAGCAGGGGGAATGGCAAATATATTACTTACTAGTTAGTGATATTATATACCTGAACACTATCCTGTTCTCCAGGGCCTGGGAGATAAGGGTAAGAGACAAGTGTTCAAATAGGCACCTGGTGCCTGCAGTTTGCTGGTCTACCTCCTAATCCCTACAGACCATATCAAGGTTCCTGTGACCTGAAGGTGACCAGTGACCTGAAGGTCAAATAGAGTGGGTGAAAGAATGGTAGCACTAGTTGCATCACTATTACGAAATTAAGTTAAATTACACAGTTTGAATCCACATTAATAGATAGTAAATGTTAAATTAATTAATAAAAATGACACCTCTTACAAATTAAATTTAAATGAAGTCTGAATCTTAATGAAGAGAGACCTGGAGAGAGAAAAAGAGAATAATTTGTATTCCAGACTTCTGCATCTACCCCAACAGTGTTTTTTTAGATTAAAAAGTCCTTCTTTCAGGGCACCTGGGTGGCTCAGTGGGTTAAGCCTCTGCCTTCGGCTCAGGTCATGATCTCAGGGTCCTGGGATCGAGCCCCGTGTCGGGCTCTCTGCTCAGCTGGGAGCCTGTTTCTCCCTCTCTCTGTGCCTGCCTCTCTGCCTACCTGTGATCTCTCTCTCTCTATGTCAAATAAATCTTAGGGGAAAAAAAAAGTCCTTCTTTCAAAAAATTAGGAAATCAAAAACAAAAGTCTCTTTTCTCTCTCAAAAGGGTTCAAGACTTCAAGGGCATTTTTAATGATTTTCTCTTTATGTAACCTTTTCTAAACCCTCAGCAAGATCTAATCTCATCCTCTTAGGGCCCCTTCTGTTGTTTTCTAATTCTCTTATTCTTTTTTTTTTTTTTTTTAGATCTACTTATTTATTCAGGAGTGAGAGAAAGAATAGTATGAGTAGGAAAGAATAGCAAGATAATATGGGTGCATGCATGTGTTGGTGGAAGGGCAGAGGGAGAAAATCCAAGCAGACTCCCTGCAGAGCAGAGCTTAATCTCACACAATCCATGGATCCATGACCTGAGCAGAAACCAAGTGTTGTTTGCCCAAACAACTGAGCCACCCAGCCACGCCTCTTGTATTCTTCCCTGATTTGTGGTTATATCTGGGAGTCTTCTTTTGGGCTGTACTTCCTTGGCCAGTTGCAAATTCTCTCAGCTAGAAACTATATATTCTCCTCTTTGCACATATCAACAAGTATTTATTGTTCTCTATGGTCAGCAAAGTAAGGCACACAAAATATAAATTATAAACAAAGAGTTTAGCCTGGAAGTATTACTTACATAAAACTGTAGCAATTACTCTAAGAGACTATATAAGCATAGGACTACTAGAGACGTGAGTTTTGATCCCATACAGTACTGTCCAGGGAGGTGTAAAACCATTGAAGAGGAGTGTAGATACCTCAAACTATGCAATTTAGCCTTGGACTCTGCAGTGGTCTAGATTAGTGGTCTAATTCCCAGTGGTCTAGAAAGACCAGATGATCTCTGTAGAGCTTCTTATAGTCAAATGGAAAATGAGAATGGTGAATGTCTCCAAGCTATCATGATGAACCAAGGCCAAAGATCTGGTTCAATTTTCCGAATTCCAAAATTTCCAGGATTTATATATGTTCACGTGGGGAGGGGCACCAGAAGATTGGTCATCCATATTAGCCAGGCTAGTGAAGCCGGTGCCAAATTTAATTTGGTTTAGAAAAACAAATCATATCAAACAAAACAAATCTGCATATTATGAAGAAGTTCAGAAGTAACGAATTATGGTGATTATAATTGTTGTTTTTGCCTCTCAGTGTCCCTTTTTCTGATAACTGTATCTTAATTTTCCTTTAGAAACTCTCCCTAGGGGCGCCTGGGTGGCTCAGTGGGTTAAGCCGCTGCCTTCGGCTCAGGTCATGATCCCAGGGGCCTGGGATCGAGTCCCACATAGGGCTCTCTGCTCAGCAGGGAGCCTGCTTCTCCTCATCTCTCTCTCTGTCTGTCTCTCTGCCTATTTGTGATCTCTCTCTCTGTCAAATAAATAAATAAAATCTTAAAAAAAAAAAAAAAGAAACTCTCCCTATTTCGTTCTGAGTCCACTTGACTCAGACAGGGCTCTACTTCCAATTCTGAGAGTGGAGGATGTGACCCAGGTCTGACCAACTGCCACCCAGAATTCTATTTACCACAGTGTTGGTCCTGGCATAGGTATGACCAGTTCAAGAGAGAAAAGGTAAATTCCAGAGAGTTGCTTGAAAATTTCCTGGAGAAATGCTATTTTCCCATTGAACTTGAACCTGGGAGGATGTAAACTTGGAGGTTTGAGATGTGTTGGGGAGGAGGAGGGAAATCATAGATAAAGATCAAAAATAAAGCCAACTCAATGGGAGATAGAACCCAAAAATGGAAAACAACCAAATCCTGATAATATTGTTGGAACCTTTATAGAGCTCCAATAGAGGAAGATATACTCTGAAATTTAAGTTACACGAATTACTAAATTTTCTTTTATTGCTTAATAAATCCACTTGAATTGGGTTTTCTGTCAATTCCAAACATAAAAGTCCTAACTGATAAATGCATACATTCTAAGTTATGTGGTACCTACTCTATATGTTTTGGCTGAGAGGGAATAAGGAGTACAGTTGGGACTAGGCCAATCAGGGAAGGCTTTATGAATCAAAGGGAGCTTGAATAACTCAGAAAGAGATAAGGAGAGAGAAAACAGAGAAAGTGCATGACTAAAGCCTTGGTCTAGGAATGAGCACATTGGGTCAGTGGAGCCCTGAGGAGAGGACAAGTGTCAGAGAGGATCTAGATGGGCAGTTAAGCCAGATAGGGTGGGGGATAGGTTATGGGAGAGTTGTGAAACTGAAGTAAAGGAATTTAATGTAATGAGGATAGGAAGGGATTGGTGATTAAGAAAGATTAGATTATGTGGGTGAACCTGATACCTGGAAGACTGACTTCCTAAATTGATGCATTAATACAAACTTAAGAGATAAAATGGTAGGATCAGCAATGGGAAAGCAGAGACAGAAGGGACAGAAATGAAAATCATCTAAAGGGAAAAACTTATACGTTTCGGTTGATATGGATAAATGAAGAAGATGCATGAGTTACATATAGCTGGTTTCACCCTCTGAAAGTTATAGGCAGATACATACAAACTTAGTAAATTGATTCCAAGTTAAAACACAGAAAGAGGATGCCTCGGGGGCTCAGTTGGTTAAGCGTCTGCCTTTGGCTCAGGTCATGATCCTAGAGTCCTGGGATTGAGCCCCATGTTGGGCTTCCTGCTCAGTGGGGAGCCTGCTTCTTCCTTGCTGGGCCCCTCACCCTGCTCTCGTGCTGTCTCTTTCTCTCTCTCTCTGTCAAATAAATAAAAAAGTAAACACACACACACACACACACAAAACAAAACACAGAAAGAAGTGGGGGAACTTGGGAGAAAGAACTAAATTTCTCAACACTATTATCAGCTGAGGATTCCCTCTTTAAGGCTGTATTTCTGCAATGAAGATAATATTTTGAAAATTTTGATTTCTCTCCATCTTAATTGTCACCATTCCAGTCTAAAGTCATCATTATATCTCACCTGGATGGATGACTGAAATTGCTACTTAAATGGCTTTTCTCCTTCATTACTGTCTCTTCCTCCTCTGAGTTAAGGATCCCTAAGACTACCTCCCCCATGTTCAATGATCTGCTAGGAAGACTCACAGGGCTCAGAATATTGTCATACTTGGCTATCTATGATTTATTACAGTGAAAAAATTCAAAGCAAAGTCTGCAAAAGGAAAAACACACATGGGGCAAAGTGCAGGGGAAACCAGGCCCAAGCTTCTAAGAGTCTTCTCTCACTGCGATCACACAGGATATACTTACTTCCCCAGCAATGGGTTATGACAGCATATGTGAAAGGTAGTAAATCAGGGAAGCTTGTTTAAAACGCTGTGACCAAAGATTTTATTGAGGGCTAGTCCCATAGGCATCCTCTGCCTAGAAGGTACAGATTCCAGAGCCTCAAAGGACAGCAGGTGTTCAGCATAATGCACATTTTTGCACAGTTTAAGCAAAATGAGCCATTCTTACCATTTGGGTGGTAGGAACACTTCCAAAATCTGAGTTGCCAAACATGAGCCAAGAACCAATCTTGTAAGCCAGACTTTCGAAAGATAGCAGGCTGGCTATGCTAACTCTTTTCTGTACATCTTCCAATCCATTATCCAGCCAATAACCAGAAGGAATCATCTGAAAGTATAAATCAAATTATGTATATTGTACTTAGACCACAGTTCAAAATCTAACATGATCTGTAAGTCCCCTGTACAATGTTGACACATCCTTCTCCCACAAACTCATCTCTGGCCATCTTCCTCATCATTACCCTCTGACCTCACAGGCCCCTCTAAGTTTCTAAAATGTCCCTGTTCAACAGAGCATTCTACAATAACAGAAATGTTCTTCTGCAATGTCCAGTTGCCATTGGTGTCCATCAACTACATGTAGCTATTGAGCACTTGAAATACGGCTAGTACAACTGAGGAAATGAATTTTAAATTTTATTTAATTGGAGGTTGCTCCTGGGTGGCTCAGTGGGTTAAGTATCTGCCTTCAGCTCAGGTCATGATCTCAGGTCCTGGGATCAAGCCCTGCATCAGGTTCCCTTCTCAGCAGAGAGTCTGCTCTGCTTCTTCCTCTCCTTCTACTCTGCCTTGCTTGCACGCACTTGCTCTCTCTCTCAAATAAATAAAAATTTTTAAAAATATAAGTAAATTGGGGCACCTGGGTGGCTCAGTGGGTTAAGCCTCTGCCTTTGGCTCAGGTCATGATCCCGGGGTCCTGGGATCAAGCCCCGAATCGGGCTCTCTGCTCAGCAGGGTGCCTGCTTCCTCCTCTCTCTCTTTGCCTGCCTACTTGTGGTCTCTGTCTGTCAAATAAATAAATAAAATCTTTAAAAATATATATAAGTAAATTTTATTTAACTTTAGTTATTTTAAATTTAAATAGCCACATGTGGGTAGTGGCCACTATATTGGCCAGTGCAGTTCTAGAACACATTGAGATTTTCCCCTTAAAAAAAAAAAAAGATTTTATTTATTTATGAGAGAAAGCGAGAGAGCCCACACAAGTCTAGAAGGCAGAGCTGCAGGGAGAGGGAGAAGCAGACTCCCCACTGAAGAGAGAGCCCAATGTGGCGCTGGATCCCAGGACCTGAGCTGAAGGCAGATGCTTAAGTGACTGAGCCACCGGGGCAGCCCTGAGCTTTTGCCATTTTAAGGTCTTTTGTTGTACAGGAAATTACCTTGATGGCAATGGTAAACATCAATTATACCATCAGGCAGGGTATCCCAAAAATTATAGAACAGAAACCCTCACAGATCAAATTGAAATGCTTGAGTCACACAGTTTATTTACTTAAAATACACAGAGCAAAGCAAGGGAAAAGAGACGGTGCGGTTTGGGTGGGGGAAGGCCAGGGATAGGTTAACACACTATTAGGAAAGAGTGCAAGAGAAGTGAAAGATCATGCCACTTAAATCCTGGGTTATGTAATGTTTGTATATCCTACATCTCTCTGCTGCCTCAGCCTTCTCTGCTGATGGATCAGAGTTGAAGTTCAAGCAAGGGAACCTACAAACAGAAAGTGTCCTTGCTCGATGACCTACCTTTGCCCTACCAGGAAGACATGGGGCCCAGCACAGCTTGCCAGTAGCTGTAGCTTGCCAATTAACCTGCTAAACAGCTATGGGTTTTACTTGAGCCATGAGTTTATGTGTTTTGGGCAGAAGACACATGGGCCAGAAGAGTTACTGCTAATAAGTGACTGGATTATGACCTCCTAAATATTAAGTACTCATGTATATTTAGTGTATCCTGGATATTAATTATCTTGTATATATTTAATTTGTCATGAATATTTAGTGCTTAGGTGCGTCATGTATATTTAGTGCCTCTCAAATGTTACTCAAGGTCCTTGAATTTCTTTCTATATACATTTAACATACATGGGCTTTACCCAGTAACTATGTCTCTATATTTAACACATCTTTTGAGTTTCATCTCTCCTGTGTTTTCTCTTTTCCTCTGCATCATAACTCAGTATTCTCCAACAGCATAACAAACGCACATTATACTTCTCCATATGTTTCTTCTTCTTCTTCCTCTGGCTCATCCTGTAACAAGTTCCTATAGCCTTTAGGCCTCAGGGGAAGTGTCAACTCCCTGAAAGGCCTTTTCTGATCACCCACCTGTTAGAGACTGAATTGTGCACCCTAATCCCTGGCCCAATTCATAGTTGAAGCTCTAAACCTAATGTGACTGTATTTGGTGATAAGGTTGTTTAGAGAGTTAATTATGATTAAATGAGGTCATAAGTGTGGGGGTCCTAATCTCATAGGACTGGTTGGCATCCTTATAGGATTGCAAATACAGAAAAGCCACTTGAAACACGGCAAGAAGGCGGCTGTCTACAGGCCAGGAAGAGAGCACTCAACAGATACTAACCCTGGTGGCATCTTAATCTTGGATTTCTGGCCTCTAGAACTGTGAGAAAATAAATTTCTGTTTTTACGCTACCTGGTCTATGGTATTTTGTCATGGCAGCCTCCAAACTCTTTTTACTCACGATACTGCTAACACCAAATGCATAGGTATTTTTTCCCTCATACCAGCCAGTTTTCCAACTCTCCAGACACCAACTGGGTGTTCAACAATTCAGTTTCAACACTATCTACCTAGAGTTAGGGACAGATCCCTGGGGTCCCTTAGTCCCGTAAGACTGCCCCCTCTTGAGACAAACCATAAGAGACTCTTAATGTCACAAAACAAACTGAGGGACAGCGGTAGAGGGTAGGGAGAGGGTGGTGGGGTTATGGACACTGGGGAGGGTATGTGCTATGGTGAGTGCTGTGAAGTGTGTAAACTTGGCGATTCACAGACCTGTACCCCTGGGGCCAATGATAGATTATATGTTTATTTAAAAATTTACAAATAAATAAATAAAAAGTTAAAAAAAAAAAAAGACTGCCCACTCTTCAGATGTCATTTGGAAGTCCTGGGTTGTACATCTGTACTTCTGACTAACTGGCTAAAAATCAGGGGTTCCTACAACCCTCTCCTCAAGTTTGATAATTTGCTGGAATAGCTCACAGAACTCAATGAAACACTTTATTTACTCTTCCTCATTAGCCATAAAAGATACAACACAGAAACAGTCACAAGGAAGACAGGCATGGGGCAAAGTATGAGGAAAAGGTACAGATTCTCAGTATGTCCATGTGTTCACCAACCAAGAAGCTCTCCAAATCCCACCATTTATGGGTTTTTATGGAGGTCTCATTATGGAGGCATGGTTGATTAAATCACTGGCCATTGGTGACTAATTCAATACCCAGTCTTCTCTTTGGGAGCAGGGCTGAAAATTCCAACCCTCTAATCATGCCTTGGTCTTTCTGGCAACCAACCCCTATCCTGAAACTATCTAGGGACCCCAGCCACCAGTCATCTCATTAGCATACAAAAGACACTCTTTTTTTTTTTTTTAAAGATTTTATTTATTTATTTGACAGAGAGAAATCACAAGTAGATGGAGAGGCAGGCAGAGAGAGAGAGAGGAGGAAGCAGGCTCCCTGCTGAGCAGAGAGCCCCATGCGGGACTCGATCCCAGGACCCTGAGATCATGACCTGAGCCGAAGGCAGCAGTTTAACCCACTGAGCCACCCAGGCGCCCACAAAAGACACTCTTATCTTGCTAGAGATTCCAAGGGTTTTAGGAGCAGTGTGCCGGAAACTAGGGACAAAGACCAAATATTTAACTTTCATTGCATCACTCAGCACTAGTAGACAAATACACCATCTATCAGATCCATCTAAAGTGAGTCTTTACCCACTCCCAATAATCTGCACCTTCCCATGATGTTTACTTATTCATACTTAACATAATTCATCATTATTGTTTTTAAGGATTTATTTATTTATTTATTGAGAGAGAGAGAAAGAGAGAGCACCAGCAGAAGAAGGGGAAAAAGGAGAAGCAGGCTCCCCGCTGAGCAGAGAGCCCTGGGATCAAGATGAAGGTAGATGCTTAACCAACTAAGCCACCCAGGTGTCCCAACTCATCACTATTTTAGTTATTTGTTTACTTTCTTTTTACCTGTTTCCCCCGATAAACTGTATGTGACTACAATGTCTGCTTTACTCATCTTTGTAACCTCAAAAAGTTGTCAATGAGTATTTATGAATGGAACTTCAAAGCATATACTGAAAATGAATGAATGAAACTCCAAAGAACCTATTTAAGCTTGACCAAAAAAAAAAAGAAGGAAAGAAGAAAACAAATCCTACAAATTAGCAAGTCTGGCTCTTAAAAATTATTTTCAGTGTACTTATGTGCCTATAAAGCTCAAAGTTCTTCTCTTGTGGTAAAAAACATGTAACATAAAATTTACCCTTTTAACCATTTTTAAGCATACAGTTCAATGCCATTAAGTCCATTCACACTGTTGTGCAACCATTACCACTATCCATCTCTAGAACTTTTTCAGCATCCCAAAATGAAACTTTGTACCCATTGAACAATAACTTCCCACTCCCTCCTCCTCCCAGTCTCTACCTTCTACAAGTCTAGGCACCTCCTATTAAGTGAAGTCATACAATCACTGCTTTTTTTGTCTACCTTAATGTCACTTTGCGTAATATCTTCAAGGTTCATCTATGTTGTAAAATGTGTCAGAATTTTATTCTTTTAAGGCTAAATAATATTTCATTGTGTATATATATTTATGTCTGTATATATGTCTGTATATTTGTTTATCCATTTACATATAGATGGACATTTGGTTTGCTTCCACATTGCGGTTATTGTGAATAATGCTGCTACAAACACTGACATACAAATATTCATTTGAGTCCCTTCTTTCAATTCTTTTGAGCAGTATAAACCCAGAAGTGGGATTGCTGGACTATGTATGGATTATGGTAATTCTTTTCATTTTTTTGAGACATTTCTATACTGTTTTCTGTAGTGGCTATATCATTTTACAGTCCCACTAGCAGTAAACAAGGATTCCAAAACTAATACTTGTTACTTTCTGGATTTTGTTTGTTTTTGATGATAGCTAACCTAATGAGTGTGAAGTGGTTTCTCACTGTGTCTTTTATTTCCATTCCCTTCATTATTAGTGTTTTTGGGCATCTTTTCATGTGCTTATCCCATCTGTATATCTTATTTGAAGGAATGTCTATTCAAGTCTTTCACCCATTTTTTAATTGTGTTGTTTGTTTTTGTTGTTGTTGTTCGAGTTGTAGGAGTTCTTCCCATATTAATTCTTAGATATTAATCTCTCATCAGATAAACGATTTGCAAACATTTCATCCCACTCTATGGGTTGCCTTTTCACTCTGTAGATGGTGTCCTTTGATGCACAAAAGTCCTCGATTTTGATGAAGTCCAATTTACTTATTTTTCTTTTGTAGCCTGCACGTCTGGTGTCATAT
The DNA here is from genome assembly GCF_009829155.1 of Mustela erminea. Lineage (NCBI taxonomy): Eukaryota > Metazoa > Chordata > Mammalia > Carnivora > Mustelidae > Mustela > Mustela erminea. The sequence continues at coordinate 26,427,036 of NC_045614.1, read as the reverse complement.
CCAAGAAGTCATTGCCAAATACAGTGTCATGAGGCCTTTTTCTTTTGTTTTCTCCTAAGAGCTTTGTAGGTTTAGCGCCTAAGTTCGTCTTTGATCCAGCTTGAGTTACAGTTGACTTTTTTCTTTTTTAAAGATTTTATTTATTTATTTGACAGACAGAGATCACAAGTAGGCAGAGGGGCAGTCACAGAGAGAGAGAGGAGGAAGCAGGCTCCCTGCTGAGCAGAGAGACTGATGCAGGGCTCAATCCCAGAACCCTGAGATCATGACCCGAGCAGAAGACAGAGGCTCAACCCACTGAGCCACCCAGGTGCCCCTACAGTTGACTTTTGAACAACATAGCGGTTAGGGGCACCAACACCCCACACAGTTGAAAATTCACATATAACTTCTGAATCCCCCAAACTTAATTACTAATAGCCTACAGTTGACTAGAAGCTTTACCAATAACATAAATAGTTGATCAACACACATTTTGTATGTTATATATTTTACATACTGTAATCTTAAAGTCAGCTAGAGAAAATCTTAAGGGCGCCTGAGTGGCTCAGTGGGTTAAGCCTCTGCCTTTAGCTCAGGTCATGATCTCAGGGTCCTGGGATGGAGCCCACACTGCAGTCTCTGCTCAACAGGGAGCCTGCTTCCTCCTCTCTCTCTGCCTGCCTCTCTGCCTACTTGTGATCTCTGTCTGTCAAATAAATAAATAAAATCTTAAAAAAAAAAGAAAATCTTAAGGAAAATACATTTACAGTACTGTACTGTATTTATAAGAAAAAATCCACACATACATGGACCCATGTAGTTCAAAACTGTGTTATTCAAGGGTCAAGTGTATTTTTGTATATGATGTAAAATAAGGGTCCACCTTCATCCTTTTACATATGGGTATCCAATTTTTCCAGCACCATTTGCTGAGAAGACCATCCTTTCCTTATGGAATGATCTCAGTGCCCTTGTTGAAAAATCATTTGACCATATATGCATGGTTTATTTCAAGGATCTCTATTCTATTCTGTTGTTCTATACATCTGTTCTTAAGCTAGTACTACACTGTTTTCAAAACTGTAGCCCTACAGCAAGGTTTGTAATCAGGGAATGAATCCTCTGACTTTGTCTTCTTTGAAACAAATTTTTTAATCCACTTTCTCAAATTATTCATAGGGGATTCCTGTCTCACTGACACCACAACAATACATACTTCATAGCAGTTATTTCTAATGAGAACTAGTTTTCTTTGTAAATTCTTGGGTGCCTAGCAATAGCAGTCCCAGATTGGAATCATTGCATTTCCTTTATTTTCCTTAGACACAACTCTTACAGCAGAATTAGCATTTGCAGTGTCCTAGTTTTATGCAGTCTGGTACTGCCTGGCTGGGAAGTTAGCCAGGAAGACTTTCTCGGTTAAGTTTAACTAAGGTAACTCCTTTAGAATGGGTTATCAGACTCCAGTAGTTTGCCCAGGATACAGAAGAGAACAAACATGTTCCAAGTAAGCTGTTAGAGATTTTTTTTCTGGGCAGGAATGCTACACATTCAAGGTTAGTCTAACAAACAAAAGTCAAGGGGAGAGAAACCACAAGAGAAATTGAGGGCAAATGCTGATAACTGAGGCAAGGCCTTACTATTTTGCCTCTGTAAATGATAAAAAGAGAATCAAACTTATTTTAGTGTGGCCTTTGAGATTCTCCTCTTTGGGTTACACAGAAGAAAAATTATAGTTGGAGAAACTTCTTAGTATTTTGCTGTTCTCCTAACAGAGGTAGGGTGGGGTAGTAAGAAAGAATGTTGGACTGTGTCTAAGGAGGTCTGGCTTCTAGCAGGATTTTGCCATGGGAACTAAGTCACTGGCTCTTTGAGTTCCAGTTTCCCCAACCATGTGTTGAAAGAATTGTTGGATCTCTAAGAACTCCAGTGTCTGTAATAATATTATAGAATTTTTTAACCTCCCCTAGATATTATTTCTTATTATTCTCTAATTTTCAGAGAATGTTGTATACTATTGTTACCATTAATAATTTGTCTGCTCTGTTAAATTGTAAGGTTCTAGAGGGCTGCCTGGATGACTCAGTCACTTAAGCATCTGCCTTCAGCTCGGGTCATGATCCTAGGGTCCTTGGATGGAGCCTCACCAGGCTCTCTGCTCAGCAAGGAGTCTGCTTCGCCTTCTCCCCCTCTCTCTGCCGCTCTTGCTGCTTGTGCTCTCTCTCTCCCTTTCTCTGTATGAATAAACAAAATCTTTAAAAAAATCTGTAGGTTATTTTATAATATAAAAACCTAGAATCAATGCATTATGCTAGCATAATACTGCTTTTTTTGGTAAATAAACTCTCAGGGAAGATTTCATATGAACATTTGATGTGGTTGGTAAAAGGCTAATATAATGAATCAGGATTATTTACCAGGTGTAACTATATTAGTCAGGACTCTCATAGCTGCAAATGTCAGAAGATGTAGCTCATACTGGTTCAACCAAGAAAGAAAATATACTTGACTCATGCATCTGAAAAGATCAGACTTGGCTGAATCCAGGGTGGAATGATGTCATTAGGACTTAATCTCACCCTTTGCATTTGTTTTTGTCTCTGTTGGCTCCATTCTGGGTCCAGCTCTTCATTTATAGTGATAAGACTGCTAACAGCTTCAAGCTTACGTTCCATCCTCTCTGAAATCCTGGTGTTAGGACAGTGCCACTTTCAGAACAGGTCAAACGACTTCCAGAGTTAAGTGGCACTGTTTAATTAGGTCATGCGTGAGGATGCGCCTGTTCATCCTCATCCATGTTCATCCATGTTCATCCATCCTGTTCATCCATGGCTGGGACTGGTTTGAGTGTCCACACTGCAGTTCAGGATAGCATTTACCTCCCTGAATCTTATGGACTGAGAATGATGGTGGGGTGGCTTCCTGGAGAAAAACTGGGGACTCTCGGGCAGAAGAAGGTACAATGGATGATGGACAAGTGGGCGCAGTGGGAATCCACAAAAAAACTAACAAAAAGCAAATCCTAGTTCTGCAAAACTACCTTTGTCTGTTTTTGTATAAAAGTAATTAACTGAGAAGTCAACTCTTAACTGAGAAGTCAACTCTAAACACAAATTTGTTTCTAAGTCTACCTACCATTTGAGATTTCTTTTCTTTTCTTTTTTTAAAAAATATTTTATTTATTTATTTGTCAGAGAGAGAGACAGAGCAAGTGAGCAGAAGCAGGGGAAGTGGCAGGCAGAGGGAGAAGCAGTCTCCTCGCTGAGCGGGGAGCCTGATGTGGGACTTGATCCCAGGACCCTGGGATCATGACCTGAGCCAAAGGCAGACACTTAACCAACTAAGCCAATCTGGTGTTCCCATTTGGGTTTTCTGTTGTAGCTTTGTACACTGTAAAAGTTTTAATGCAAAAGTTGCCTATGTCAGTTATGAATTACATTTAGTTGCAAGTGACAGTTCTAACTACAGTGGCTTAAATGGATAAAGGTTAATTTTCTTTTTAAGAGAGAGAATGAGAGTGGTGGTGAAGGAGGAGCAGATGGAGAGGAAGGGGCAGACAGAAAGGGAGAGAAAGAATCCCAAGCAGACTCTGCTAAGCACAGAGCCCAAGGCAGGGCTCTATCTCATGACCCTAAGATCATGACCTGAGCCAAAATCAAGAGTTGAACGGTTAACTGGCTGAACCACCCTGGTGCTCCCATAAGGGTTAATTTTTAAGAAGTCCAGAGACAGGTTGTTGCTGCCATTGGTTTGGTGCCTTATGGATGTGAGTCTCTTGATACTTTCTTCCTTGTCGCAGAATGGCTGCTAGAATTTTGACCTTCATGTCTAGATTGGTAGTTGGAGAAAACAGAGGAGTACAAGAGGGCAAGAACTCCTTGGTGTGTTTATTTACTTTTTTTCTGTGTGCTTTTAAAAGAGTATAACCAGGTGCCCCAATCAACACTTTTACATACATTTTATCTATCACATGGTCACTTATATCTTCTATGGAGGCTGAGAAAAACAGCATTTTAGCTGTGCTAGTGCCACTTCAAATTAAACCAGGCTGCATTTCTAAGGAACTGGGGGATAATGACTATTGGGTGGCTGTGTAAGTCAGCTTGGGCTGCTCTAACAAAATATCATAGACTGGGTGGCTTAAACAGTAGATATTTACTTTTCGCAGTTTTGGAGGCTGAGAAGTCCAAGGTCAAGGTGCTAGATGATTTAGTTTCTTGGTGAGGCCTCTCTTCATGGCTTGCAGATGACTCTCTTTGTGTGGTAGTCTCACAGAGCAGAGACAGAACTCTGTTCTCTTCTTGTAGGGACACTATCATACCATGAGGTCCCACCCTCACAACCTCATCTAAACCTAATTGTCTTCTAGCTCCAAATACCATTAGAGTGGTAGTTAGACCTTCAACATATGAGTTTTGGAGAGACACAGACATTCATATTCTACACTTGCTCCCCCAATTTATGTTCTTCTTGCATTCAAAATCCATTCATTCAAACTTAATAGCTCCCAAAGTCTTAGCTCATTCTAGCATCAATCCTAAAGTCTAAACTTCAAAGACGCATTCATACATCATCTAAATCAGAGGTGGGTGAGATATGATTCATCCTGATGTAAAATTCCTCTCTAGCTATGAACCTACAAAATCAGATAAGTCATGTGCTTCTAAAACACAATGGTCGAACAGGCACAGGATAGACATTCCCTTTCCAAAAGAGAGAAATTGGAAGAAAAGGGTGTCAGATCCCAAGTAATTCTAAAACCCAGGCAAATATTCTAAGGCTAATAACATTAGATCTTGAGGCTTGAGAATAATCCTTTTTGTTGGATGCTCTGCTTTCAGACCCAATGCAGTGGAAATCCTGATCCTACAGTTTTGCGCACTCCCCCACATTTCAGGTGGCTGCTGTCTGGCGTACTGAACTGAAACAATAGCCATTATCACCCCCCCCCCAACACACACACACACTGAAACTGAGGAGGCAGTCCTGATGATCTCTGAATCACCTCAGTGGTTATTCTCTTTGTCTTGAAGAATAGCACATGTTTGCACCTGCAGAACTCTATGGTCCAGCCCTGTAGGAGCTAAGAGGTCTGATAGGCTTCCTTCCCTTTGTGTTGGGGTGACTGATTAGGTCTGTGGTTCACATCCATACTAATCAAACTGTTATTTGGTCACATGCTAGTGTTCTCTCTCTCTCTCTCCAGTATGAATAGGCTGAGACTTTTCCAAATCTTTAAGTTCTGGCTAATTTTTGCTTAACAATTCCTTCTTTGATTCATTACTCTCTTGCATTTTACTACAAGCAGTCAGGAGGAACCAAACTGCCTTTTAAATACTTTGCTTTGAAATCTCCTCAGTAGCTTGCAAGTTTTAGCTTCCACAAAACACTAAAATACAGTTCAGCCAAGTTTTCTTTTGTCATTTTATAAGAAGGACTACCTTTCCTCTCTTGTCCAATACTAGGTTCCTCATTTCCCTCTGAGATGTCACCAGATTGGTCTTTTCCATCCATATTTTATTAACATTCTCTTGATGATTATTTACATATTCTCTAAAAAGAGAGAAGCTTCTTCTCCAGCTCTCCTCTTTTCTTTATGAGTCCTCACAAGAATCATTCCCCCCTAACAGCCATATTTCTATGCACATGCAAACTCCTCTAGCCTCAACCCATTACCCAGTTCTAAAGCCATTCCACATTTTTTAGCTATTTGTTTTAGTAGCACTCCACTATCAGTACCAAAGTGTATATTAGTCTTCAGAGAAACAGAACCAATAGGATGGAGATATATCCTGGGTGGGTGGGTGGGGAGATATATTTGACCCTTGTGCTTGGGTAGGCTAAAAAGTCCCACGATGTGCAATGGCAAGCTGGAGACCCAGGAGTCAATGGTGTAGTTTCTGTCCTAGTCCAAAGACCTGAGAGCCAGGAGAGTTGTTGTAAGTTCCAGTTTCAGGCTGAGTCAGAAGGCAGGAGAAGACCAACATTCTAGTTCAAAGACCGGCAGAGAGCAAATTCTTCCTTACTCAGCCTTTTTTGTTCTATTTAGGCCTCCAGTGGATTGGATGAGGCCCACCCAAGCTGGGGAGGGCACTCTGCTTTACTCAAGTCTACTAATTCAAATGTTAATCTCATCTGGAAACGCCCTCATAGACACACCCAGAATAATATTTAGCCAAACTATCTGGACAATCTGGACGTCTGTGGTCCACAATTGTATGTGTCAAGTAGACACATACAATTAATCATCAGAGTGGCATAGCAGTTTCTGCCACAAAGATAGTAGTGAAACCACTGTAACTTCTTTCTCTTCTGTTTTAGCTGATTTCTCATTATACCTATAAAAAAGTTTTCAGTTTTAGAGATACTAGATATTACACAGATGAAGAAAAAGAAATTTTAATTCCAAGAAGAAAATTTCTCCTATGTCAGGATATTTCTTATCAACTCTAGTGTCTTTTTTTTTTTTGCATATAGTCCATTAAAACAGAATCATTCACTATATTTCACTTTGTGATCTACCTTTCTCCACTTAAAGTATGTATGTTGAACATTTTTCTGCTATATAATATTCTTTTATGACATTTTAAATGACTGTATCATAGTCTATTGAATAGATATATGATATTTTTCAGCCAATTCCCTATTTTTGGACAGTTAGGTGGTTTCCAATTTTTCACTTCTATAAGCAGCTCTATTACACTCTTATTGTCTCTTAATGTTTAGTTACAAAAGCAATGTATGCCCTCTCTAACTAAAACAATAGAGTTTTGTAAGATAGAAAGCAAAGTTCCCTATTTCTATTTGCCAGCACTTGTATTTCCCACCATTCCTATTCCACATAAGGCAACCACTATTAATAGCTCACTGTGTATTCTTCCAAATGCTTCTGTCTTCTGATTCCTTTTTCCTTTTCCTTTCATTCCATTAACCTACAGCCTTTCGTTTTCTACTTCATGCTCAGCCCCAAGCATGTCTTTATCTCCTCACTGTCCTTATCTGCTGCTTACTCTGGGAAGCTAGGCAAGCATACCTGTTAGAATTTTGTGTGAATTTAGACAAAAAAATTTATGAGCGAAGGTCTCACACCTCTGATTAAAGGGCATGAACTTGACAGGTTACCTTTTCTGTCTTGCATGTTGACTGCTAGTTGGGCTTACTAAACCTGTCTCCTGGCACGAACTGGGTCAGGCAGTTGGAAAAGCAAATCTTCAAAAATATAAGGTGTTACTATCTTTATTTCTCATAAGCTAAGACTAAAATACATTTAAGAAACATTTTTATATTTTATATTCTTCTCATGTGTTCATACAATTGACCATGAAAGGAAAACTCTATAAAACAGGAGATCTGCAACTAGAGATTTTTAAAGTATATTCATCCATTCAGTAAATATTTACTGAGTGCCTCTCATGTACCAGGCACTAAAGAAATCCTGAGAATGTAAAGACAAAATCTCAAAGCTCTTCACAGTTTCTTTTTTAAGCTTTCACAAACACTACTTAGGAAGCATCCAACAGTGTATTTTATTGTCTTCTTTGCCTGGATTCTCTCTTCTAAACTTGCTGTTCAGCATTTTGTCTCTTAGAGATGTGTGGTAGTAAACCCCATTCTCTGTTGATAACACACTGGCACTTGAGACTCTGTGTATTTTCTTGCCACCACAAGTATAGTTATGCTCTAACAGCTGCAGTAACATTTAGCTCAAAAGCAAGAGGGAAGTCCTCTGGATATCTATCCCTAGATGGATATCTAGGGCACTTGGACTCCCTCCCTTGCAGTAAAATTAAGTCCAGATATCTGGCATTGCAATTCACATCATTATCTGAAGAAGCATACCCCTGTCTTCCTTCCTTCCTCTCTCATTCCCTTTCTCCTCCTCTCCCTCCTCCTCCTCCTCCTTTCCTTCTCCTTCGGGAGGTAGGAAGGGGCAGAGGGACAGGGAGGGAGAGAATCTTAAGCAGGCTCCCTGCCCAGTGCAGAGCCCCACGTGAGGCTCAATCTCACAACCCTGAGATCATGACTTGAGCCGAAATCAATAGTCGCATGCTTAACCAACTGAGCCACCCAGGTGCCCCCCTTCTTTTGTTTTCTTAAGCTATAAAAATTGCTGAAATGCCAAGAGTTTGGTTGGGGTGAATAGAGAAGTTTGGAATGTTTTAATCCTGTGCTTAGTGTTGTTGGTAATATTAGAAGAGCAGCAGAGCCATGTATCCAGTCATACCCTTGGCTAAAGCAGTCTACTCTGACTTTAGTACTCCTCGTAAGAAAAAAGACCCAGGGCTTTGGTTGACAGTGAATGCAACCTGAGCCAGCGATGTGACCTGCCTGCCAAAAGAAGCAAATGTGATCTGAACCAGCATTAATAGAAGGCTGGCGGCTGGGACAAGTAAGGTAATAGTCTCACAGTATACTCTGCACTCGTCAGATCACACCTGCAGGATGGGGTTTCCTCTCGGGCACCACATTTTAAGAGTGATATCGACAAGTAGGAGTATGCCCCAGTTGGGCAACAGGATGATGAATGGCCTACAAACAATATCCTTTGAGGAATAGTAGGAGGAACTAGGGTAGTTTACCCTGGAAACTAGAAGGCATGTGGACTGTGGGTTAACTATTTTCAATAAGTGGGAGGCATATCATGTAGAAGAGTTGGACTCTTCTTTGTAATCTCAGCAAGCACAACTTAGACCAAGGGGTATACATTACAAAGTGGCTGATTGATCTTGTCTCCATGAAAGGAAGAATTTTCTAGCCCTTATGAACATCCAGAAAATAGCAGCTTTGCAAGGTAGTGACTTTACCTTAATAAGGGGTGTTGGCTAATCAAACATTAGCAGCTGGGTAATTAAACATCAGAAGATTCACGGATAGGATGAGAAGTTTGGAGAGATGACCTGACCCAAGATCCTTTCAGAATCAAAGGTTCTAATGCAGAACCTTAAGAAGGAAGTATTAGCACTTTTCCCCTTAGACCCTATATAGCATTAACCATAGAAACTGGGTTAAAATTGATGTGAAGGTCAAATGTGAGAGTTTTGAGGATGAAAAGAAACAAAAAAGCAATAGGAAATTTCTGTTGCCCTAGTGGTTGTGGATTTTCTTTCTACCCTTTTAAAAAATTAATTATTTTTATTTACATATAATGTATTATTTGCCCCAGGGGTACAGGTCTGTGAATCGTCAGGCTTACGAATTTTACAGCACTCACCATATCACATATCCTCCCCAATGTCCAAAACCCAACCACCTTCTCCCTACCTCCCTCTTCCCCCAGCAACCCTCAGTTTGTTTTGTGAGATTAAGACTCTCTTGGGGCGCCTGGGTGGCCCAGTGGTTTAGGCTGCTGCCTTTGGCTCGGGTCATGATCTCAGGGTCCTGAGATCGAGCCCCGCATCGGGCTCTCTGCTCCGCAGGAAGCCTTCTTCCCTCTCTCTCTCTCTCTCTCTCTCTGCCTACCTCTCTGCCTACTTGTGATCTCTGTCTGTCAAATAAGTAAATAAAATCTTTAAAAAAAAAAAAAAAAAAAAAAAGACTCTCTTATGGTTTGTCTTCCTCCTGGTCCCATCTTGTTTCATTTTTTCCTTCCCTACCCCCACAACCTCCCACCCTGCCTCTCAAATTCCTCATATCAGGGAAGTCATATGATAATTGTCTTTCTCTGATTGACTTATTTCGCTCAGCACAATACACTCTAATGGTTGTGGATTTTGTGGATTTTAGTGATGTTTGTTAGTTTTTTTCCCAAAGCAAACCAAATGATTTTTTTTCCCCATCTTTAAGATGCTTTAGAGCCCTAGTGTCCTCTCTTTCTCATCAAACTCAGTCCTGCGGCGCCTGGGTGGCTAAGTGGGTTAAAGCCTCTGTCTTTGGCTCAGGTCATGATCCCAGGGTCCTGGTATTGAGCCCCACATCAGGCTCTCTGCTCAGCGGGGAGCCTGCTTCCCCCTCTCTCTCTGCCTGCCTCTCTGCCTCCTGTGATCTCTCTCTCTGTGTCAAATAAATAAATAAAATCTTAAAAAAAAAAACCCTCACAATCCTCTTAATGTGTTGTTTTCATTTTAATATGGTGTTACATTTTGCAAAATTACTTTTTAAAAAAGATTTTATTTATTCATTTGAGAAAGAGAGAGACAGAGAGAACACAAGCAGGGAGGGAGGCAGAGGGAGAGGAAGAAGTGGAATCCCACTGAGCAGGGAGACTGACCCAGGTCTCAGTCCCAGGAACTAGAGATCATGACCCAAGCTGAAGGCAGACACTCAACCATCTGATCCACCCACGTGCCCCACAAGATTACTCTTAATTCAAATTATGCAACAGCATTTCAGGGAATGGCAATCTGTATTCACATGTCAAAGAGCCACCCCTGTGGAACAGCGTTTAAAGCTTATTAATTATTAATAATGAGGTAGCACCCAGTAAAAGGTATGCATTGAGATAGTTTGGCTCTTCCCCACAATCAGTGAGATGAGTAAGCTGGGAATGAGCATTCCTATTTCATCAATGCAGAAACTGAGTCTTAGAGCAGTTTGCCTACCATGATTATGGATGGAACTGGCACTAGAATCCAGAACTTCTGACTTCTAGTCCAGTGCTCTTTTTAACTCTGTTTTTTTTTAAAGAGTTTATTTATTAATTTTTTTGAGAGAGAGAGGGAGTGTGTATGAGAGAGAGAGAGCACACAAGCAGTGGGGAGGTGTAGAGGGAAAGGGAGAAGCAGACTCCCTGCTGCGCAGGGAGCTCCATGTGGGTTGATCCCAGGACCCTGGGATCATGAACTGAGCTGAAGGCAGATGCTTAACTAACTGAGCCACCCAGGTGTTTTTAATAGTAAAGGCTACTGTTCTTTCCAAACAGTGGGATTAAAGACTAACTTAAATGCAGAACATTGTTTTTCTCTCCCAACTACAGTGGCTCTCTAGAGTAGGAGGGCAGATTGCTTTGGCCACAGACTTGGCTTTTAACTTTAATCCTGTTCCTAGTTCATCTGATGTACTAAAAATAGTCTCTAGCAAACATCACTATTGATGTCTGATGAAATTTACCCTTTTCTTGAAATATTGAAGCTAACACTTGAAATAAAGATCTGAAGGATGTATACAGAACAATGTTTGTCAAATGGGGTAAATCTGACTGGACAGTGCATCAAAATGCTTAGGAGCTAGGCTGACTCAGAGAGATCTGGGTTTAAATCCATTAGGCCACCAACTAGCTGTGCATCATCATCATCATCTAATGGAGTCTCAGAATCTTTACCTGTAAAAATGGGAAAAATAATGAGATCTGCCTTTTTGGGTTGTGAGGAGGATTAGATAAGATAATGTGTGTAAAAGCATGAAAACTGATTTTAATTAATTAATTTATTTTATTATTAACATATAATGTATTATTATCCACAGGGGTACAGCTCTGTGAATCGCCAGGTTTACACACTTCACAGCACTCACCATAAGCCCATACCCTCCCCAATGTCCATAGCCCAATCACCCAAAACCGATTTAAAAAAAAATTGTTTATCATCAGTTACTATCCATTGTCTTTTACTCATTTTTCTCTTGGGATATTATTCTTGTGTGTTTCCTATTTACTTTCATTGTGGTGTTTATACTCTGCATAGTATGTGGTGAATAAAATCCTAATCAGTAGTATTACATTTGACCAATAATTGGTAATAATTCAATAGACCACTGTGCCTCAGCACAGTGCTGATCTCTGAGAATACAAAGCATTTTGGGGCACCTGGATGGTTTAGTTGGTTGAGTGTGCAACTTGGGGTTATAATTCCAGCCTTACGTTGAATATAGAAATTACTTAAACATAAAATCTAGGGAGGCCTGCGTGTCTTGGTCCGTTAAGCATCTGCCTTCAGCTCCGGTCATGAGTCCTGGGATGGAGTTCTGCATCAAAATCCTTGCTTGACAGGGAGTCTGCTTCTCTCTCTGCCTGCCTCTTCTCCTACTTGTGCCTCTGTCCTATTTCTCTGAAATTTAAATAAGTAAAATCTTAAACAAATAATAAAATCTTGGGGCACCTGGGTGGCTCAGTGGATCAAGCCTCTGCCTTCAGGGGCGCCTGGGTGGCTCAGTGGGTTGAGCCACTGCCTTCCGCTCTGGTCATAATCTCAGGGTCCTAGGATAGAGTCCCACATCGGGCTCTCTGCTCAGCGGGGAGCCTGCTTCACTTCCTCTCTCTCTGCCTGCCTCTCTGCCTACTTGTGATCTCTCTCTGTCAAATAAATAAATAAAATTAAAAAAAAAAAAGCCTCTGCCTTCAGCTCAGGTCATGATCTCAGGGTCCTGGAATGGAGCCCCAGAGCCCCATATCAGGCTCTCTGCTCAGCAGGGGGCCTACTTCTCCCTCCCCCTCTGCCTGCCTTTCTGTCTACTTGTGATCTCTGTCTGTCAAATACATAAATAAAATCCTTAAAAAAATAATAAAATCTAAACAACCACAGCCACAAAGCTGCCTGAGACTAGCCCCTTGCCTTGATAAGAGAGTGGTCTACAGTGATCTACAAGTTGCTGTGGAGGCCAACCTGGTTTCAGAAAGCACTGCAGATGTGTGAGTGTTGAATGAGTCACAGGCAACCAGACCAAGAAAGGTGGGTGGGGCCTTGGTGGAGAAGGAACAGCTAAATGAAGGCACAGATCTCTGAATCAGCAAAGGAGAGAGTGAACTGAAAGCCGTCATCAAAGTTGTAGTACTTGTTGGGCTAGTCATGTAACCTCTCAGCACCTCGATTTCCTTATCTGTAAGAAGAATGAAGTCTACCTACTGGTCACGATTTGAAAGGTCAATAGAGTAAATATTTGTAAAGTACTTGCTGGCGCATCAACTGAAAGGAATAAGTATTCAGTTTTAGCTACTGTTACCACTATGTTTAATATGTTTATTAATTTATATTAAACTATGTTTAATAATTTAATAATACCTTATTATATGAAAGTATCATTCCAAGAATAACTCCTCCCCTGGTCGTTGGACTTCGAAGAAGGGTATCAGGATTCATAAACCACTCTTGAAGAGCTTTAAGACAAGGATGTGAGGGCCGGCTTCGAGAACACAGCCGAGCGCCAGCAAGACGACCCAACCTCTGCGCTCTGGTAAGGTGCACCAGCGCGGAGCCGGCCTCCCAGGGTCACGTGGGCCCCAGTCCCGCCCCGGCTCCGGCCCCGCCCCAGCCGAGTCCATCTCCGGCGGCTGCCTCTGCGGTAGCGGCGGCTGCGCGTGCGCGGATCCGGGAGCGCTCTGCTGCGCGGTCCGCAGTGGAGGCGGCGCGTACAGCAAGGGGGCGGCGGATGGCTCTGCGGGGCCTGGCAGCCTCAGGGCCCGGCTCCCGCGGGCCGTTGGACGAGGCCTTGGCGGCAGCCGAGGACCACGGGGCGCCGGCCGTGGTGGTGGCGGCGGGAGGTACGCCGGAGGACGACGAAGAGGATGAGGGCCGCGGCCGGGGCCTGCTGCGCTGGGACGGCTTCTCGGCCTGGCTGCACTGCGTGTGTGTGGTGGGCTTCGACCTGGAGCTGGGCCAAGCCGTGGAGGTGAGGCCCGGCCGCTCCTTGCCCGCGGCGCCTCGTCCGGGTCTCCTTGCCGGGGAGGCCCCAGCAGAGCGTGTGGCCGGCGGGCCCGGACCCCGGCTGCCGCGCATCCGGGCGTGGCCGGCCGCCCCTCCGCCTGTCGGGCCGGGCTGCGGTCCATTGGCTGTTCCCGTGGGAGGATCGTGGGCTGCGGCTAGGGGTGAAAAGTTCTCTCTAGGCCCCTCCTAAATACTTGCTGAGGTTCGTTTTTGTTTATTTTTGTTTTTAGCCCGGTGTCACAGGAATAACAAATGGTTAGCGGCACCGGGAGAAGGCTGCAGGCAGGATGTTGGGGACTTTTTTGAAGACGAGAACAATGTCCCTGACATATGGTGAACTATAATAACCAAGCCTCACACAACCAACTTTTTGACTCCTTGACCGTTTTGGCCATTTCCAGTAATTCTGAGAGCATTCCCCTCAGCCTGAGCCAAAATGCTTATCTCAGCATGATTTTCTCCATTTCCTCGTTTTGTTCCTCATTTCTGTTATTTTTTAAAAATCGTTTCTTTTATTCCTTGACCTTGCTTTTGAAAACAGTTGGCCTGAAAGCTGTGATCAAGATTAACATAGTTCATAGTTCATCTTGCTTGTGAATCATTCAAGTTTTCCATCTTACGGTGTCTTATTGAAAGGCCTTCGAATGTTATTTATTCTTGACATTGTTTAGGGTCCCTTTTGTAGCATAAGACATGGCTTGTCATTGTATCCAAGGAAAACCTTATTAGAAGGAGGTATGTTTAGAAAATTTTTGTCTGTTTGTTTTGGTGATGATGATAGATTTTAATGAACCACCTCATTCAGACTTTAGTGGCATGAGTTAGCTATGAAAATGGGCTTGGGAGGTTTTTCTTAAAGCAAAACTACTGCTTTTGTATTCAACATGTCTTCTCTGTTTTATCCATTATGCAGTTCAGTACACATTAGGTTTCCACTAAGATGTAGGCCTTTTGGTGGTTGCTGCGCATACAAATATGAACAAAACGCTTTAACCTGTATTTGTAGATTTAGACTGCAATTTAGAGGGGAACCAAGAATTAATCACGGAAGAAGATAGGGCCAAATCCCATGCTTGGTACATTAGTGGTGTTCCATATGTACTTGATGGAATGAGTGAATACATGAGCAATTCTTTATCTTGTTGAGACAAACAACAGTTTCCAAAGACTTTGAATTAGAGATTTATAAGTCATCTTCCATTTACATTGACATGTTAACTTGAAGTTATATATGTAGTAAAATACAGTTTAACCGTAAACTTAGGAGTGGGTTGTTGTAGTTGATTGTATTTTAAAGTAGCTGAAGGAGATCTTTGTGGACTCTAATCATTTGGGACATTATTTATAAGCATGTTCTTCAGACCAGATAGACAGTATTTAGATAATTGAGATGCTACAAAAATGTGAATCATTAAAGGACTTATTTTGAATTTCATTTCCCATGGGATATGCTACTGAACAGTTTTCTTTAGGTCAGTAGTTCTTAACTTTTTTTTATTCTGGATCTTTTAAAAAAATATAAACTCCGTTATAAAAATGCTTACTAATACAAAATTAAGTATATACTTCTATGGACTATCTGGTGGTCATCTGTGGATCTTCTGTTCCACTGTTTCCAGATTAAGAATCACTGATTTTAGAAGGCGTTGAATGAGGGTGGGGAAGATTCCCTAATAAAGGATCCAAAGAAAGATAAACAGATTAAATGGGTTGCAACATAATTTTGTTTCATTTTTATGAGAAATGTAGAATATTATACCTTGCCACTTTTAAGAGAAGAAAAAGGAACACAAATTAGTAATGAATATAATGAAATAGTTAAAAAAATGTATTTCACTTTTGTATTATGGCTCTATCCAGGCCAAAATGGACAGGTGGGGTGGCTGTAATGGGAAAAGAAGGTGGTGAACATAGACTTGTGTTGGGAAAGTGACATACAGTAGCTCCAGCCGTAATTCCTATAATGCACAACCATAGAGACTCAAAAGGGAAATTAATTAAAGAATAGGTAAAAACTAAATTTGGACTAAAATATCCTAGAAGACACCTTTGCTATCACCGTCTTTGAATTTTAGGGTTGAAGGAGATGTAAGACTCCGTTGTGCCATCACAGAAAGTACCATTTGTAAATTTTAAACAAATGCATGAACAGCACCACTTGGTTAAGCTTAAATCCTTATCAAAGAGACAGTATAGTATATCAGTCAAGAACTGAGACTCCAGAGCTGGACTGCCTAGATTTGAGTCTGTGACTTTGGGCATATTACTACACTTGACTCACACTACCTCTGTAACAGTACCTGCATCAGAGCACTGCTGGGAGAATTAGAGAAATTAATGGTGAAATGTTGGGAACAATACCTGTGACTTAAGACCTATGTAAGTCTGTGTTTGGGAAGTATTGAAATTCCCTTTTCATTTTCAGTGGAGAAAATCCTTAACTTGCTTTGTAAAGGCCAGACTTTTGAACCTTAATTTTCTCACTAGTAAAATGAAGTTGTGTTAGTAGAATCAGTACTTTTTTAAATTTTTTAAACAGGGAAATTTTTTTCCCTGTCTAAATAAAAATCTAATATGGGACCTCAATGGCTAACCTGGTTGAAATGGGGTCCGTGTGTGTGTATGTGTGTGTGTATTTGGTTGCAGACAATGGAAACTAAGCTATAGCTCAAGCAGAGAAGGAAACTTGCTGTACAGCATAGAGTTTTCAAGATATTCAACACACAAAACTGTTGGGGCTTCATAAAATGGCTAGTGCTCATAACTTGGAAGCCCCTTGCTTATGCTTTTGTTTTTGGGATTTTGTTCACGCTTCATGCTCTCTGCAACTTATTTCCTTGGCTTCTATAATCTTTATGGTGGAGAAGTTGCCCTTTTCAGTCACTTCAATGAAGAGAGATGCCAGAGGAAGGTACTCAGGCCTGGTTTAGGGCAAACAATCAGCTGAAGACTGTGTGGTTAGAGGAGTGGTCCATTTTGCATAAAATGTCTGTTGGGCCCTGTCCTTGGTAAAGGGGACAATGAACAGTATCTTTTAAGTTGGAAAGAAACTATAAAAGGTGTTGACTATAGGAGGT
The DNA here is from genome assembly GCF_009829155.1 of Mustela erminea. Classification (NCBI taxonomy): domain Eukaryota; kingdom Metazoa; phylum Chordata; class Mammalia; order Carnivora; family Mustelidae; genus Mustela; species Mustela erminea. The sequence goes on along the minus strand of NC_045614.1, from coordinate 26,410,403 downwards.
GTGCTCAGCTTCTTCCTTCTCCCACAAAGTGACCCTAGAGCATCACCATAGAATCGACGTGACCTTTGGAACGCAGTTTCAAATCCTCTGGATTTTTATAAACTCTAAGTTACTTCCAGCTCTAAAATTACCTGATTATATAGTAAAGCCTTAATTATCTGAATTCAGAATTGCCTCATTTATTCAAGTTTTTTCTCCCTGATTGAGTAATAATATGCTCATTGTTGAAAACTTGGCAAGAAAGAAAATTATAAACACTAGAAGACATCACTCATAATTATACCAAGAAACAAGTGCTATTAATAGTTGATATTTTCATTAATGCTTTTTTTTTTTACATAATTCATATCTGTCAAGAATTAATTTGATTGTTAGGAACAGAAATGCTCTCAAATAAATTTAAGAAAAAAGATTGATTGTAAGGATTCTCTTGGAACCCAGTTGCAGGAAGCTGGAATGAACCTCATGGGATTTGGAAAGCCTCAGGCATTTTGCCTTTGTTTCTCCGGAGCTGTGTGGTCTTTTGTCTCTGCTTCTCTTTGCCAGTCTGTTCCATTCTTTGTGCGGAGACTGGTTTCTTTTGCAAGGATCTCAGTTTCTGCTCCTCAGTTTCTCTTGATTTTGGATTATTGTGATACTGATTTTAGCCAAACTACTTTTATATTCTGGAACCAGGCTGAAGCTCAATTCAAATACTAGAATATCTGATTGGCCCAGCATGGGTCAGGTGCTCCCTTTTGTTCAGTCATCTGTTAGGAAACCGCGTTTCAGTGACCATAGTGGCTACTTGTAAAAGGAGGAGGGGACACTTCCAAAGCATGGGATGGGCAGCAATACCATAAACAGATTTACTATCAGAGTCTGCTTTTTTTTTGTTGTTTTTTTTAAAAGATTTTATTTATTGGGGCGCCTGGGTGGCTCAGTGGTTTAAGCCTCTGCCTTTGGCTCAGGTCATGATCTCAGGATCCTGGGATTGAGCCCCACGTTGGGCTCTCTGCTCAGCGGGGAGCCTGCTTTCCCCCCTTTCTCTGCCTGCCTCTCTGCCTACTTGTGATCTCTGTCTGTCAAATAAATAAATAAAATCTTAAAAAAAAAAAAAGATTTTATTTATTTATTTGCCAGAGAGAAAGAAAGAGAGCACAAGCAGAGGGAGTGGCAGGCAGAGAGAGAAGCAGGCTCACCACTGAGCAAGGAGCCCAACTTGGAACTCATCCCAGGACCCTGGGATCATGACCTGAGCCAAAGGCAGACACTTACCCAACTGAGCCACCCAGCAGAGCCCAGAGCCTGCTTTTATTGATAAACATGCTCATAAACAATTTACCAGATCATTAAAGACTCTTTATTAGTACAGTTTTATGGAACATAATTTTTTAACCATTTTTCTTAATTTGGATATTTAGTGGTTTTCTTTTATCTTCACAGTGTAGAGAATTATTTGCTACCCGTACACACATTTTAGAAATGTTTTGAATTTCTGAGCACCTTTAAAGATTTATTTATTTATTTATTTATTTATTTTATTTGAGAGAGTTGAGGGGGTTGGAGAGAGGGGAGGAGCAGAAGGAGAGGGACAAGCAGACTGCACTAAGTGTAAAGCCTGACTTGGGGCTCCATCCCACCGCCCTGAGATGATGACCTGAGCCAAAATCAAAGAGTTGGTCTCAACTGAGTGAGCCACCCCACTTGATTGATTGATTGTTGATTTGAGAGAGAAAGGGAGAGGAATTTTTGAGAGCCTTTAAATCACATGAACTACACAGTGGAGAGTTTTTATCAAGAAAGGAGGCTATCTTTTGTCAAATGCAGAATCATCTGGTTCTTGTCTTTTATTAGTGTGGTGTGTCACATTGATTTGCAGCCCAGGAATAAATCACACTTGGTCATGGTGAATAATCCTTGTAATGTACTGGTGTTGGGCATTAAGGAGGGTACTGAAACTAATGAGCACTGGGTGTTGTATGCAACTGATGAATCACTAAATTCCACCTCTGAAACTAAAAAAAAAAGAAAGAAAAGAAGATTATATAATTCGTTAAATAACACTGCTCTAAACTAAGAAAAAAAATCACATGAACTTACAGAGTGTCCTAGGAAGTTGACATTTCTCTAATATGTAATGTGAGGTCACCTCCTGAATCTCTCTAGTCCTTGATTTTATAAGAATTGAGGCATCATTAGTAGCTTTTCCTCCTTGAAGTCTTTATCAACTTAACAACTCTGTGGACAATTTCAGTCCAAAATTGAGGTTTGGGAGCATCCAGTTTAAAAGGGAGAGAAACAACCCTTCACACAATTGCCTTCATCTTTCTCAAAAAAATAAACAAAATAAAAATAAATAATAAATTTTTTTAAAAATAAGTTTTTTTTCCAATAAATTTTTTTTAAAAAGGGAGAGAGCATCTGGGTGGCTCAGTTAAGCATCCAACTCTTGATTTCAGCTCAGGTCATTACCTCAGGATGGTGGGATGGAGCTCCAAGTTGCGCTGCGCACTCAGTGCAGAGTCTGCTTGTCCCTCCCCCTCTAGTAAAGAGAGCACAAGCTGTTGGGTTTTGAACATCTGGTTGTCTGATTTTTGGCCAGTTTCTTCAATTTTCTGAGTCTCACAGTTTCTTCAATTTTCTGAGTCTCATTTCCCTCAACTATAAAGCAGAAAAATAATACCCTAAGAGTGTTGTTGGAGGTACTAAGAATGAGAATGCATTTAAGAATTAATGCCTGTCATTAATGTTTGCCCAAATGTTCCTCCCGTATTATAGTTAGTGTCCTTGCACGTTCAGTAATTAGTGTAGGACTGCTCTTGGTTATTTTCTTACTCTTACTATTTTACCTTAAATTGATTTTTTTTTAAAAAACCCACAGTTTTAGATGTGAATCCCAAGTATTTAAAGTACTTCCTGGGAGGACAACTGGCTGGCTCAGTCATAAGAGTATGCAACTCTTGATCGTGGCCTTGTGAGTTTGATCCCCATGTTGGGTGTAGAGATTACCAAAAAAGAAAAAAAAAAAAAATGGGGCGCCTGGGTGGCTCAGTCCATTAAGCGTCTGCCTTCTGCTCCGTCATGATCCCAGGTCCAACCCCACGTTGGGCTCCCTGCTCAGTGGGGTGCCTGCTTCTCCCTCTCCCTGCTGCTCCCCCTGCTTGTACTCTCTGCCATTTAAATAAAATCTTTAAAAAATATATATATATGTATAATGAAAAATCAAAGTTAAAAATAAAGCATTTCCTGGAAATCAAGTCTATAAGGTTTCATTTGCTGATAATCTATGACATAGCCTATTTGTGTGTACATATAGATTGTATTCCACCTCTTGCTGAAAATAATTTGAACCCAATGAAATAATCTGTAAAAAGCAGGACAGTTGGTCATTAATATATTGTGTGAGTCCTGATTTCATTTGGATTACTAATCTCAGCCTCCCTCTGCCCCCATACACACTTTGTTTATTTATTTATTTGAAAAAACCTAGAGAGAGAACACGGAGGAAGAGGGAGAAGATGACTCCCTGCTGAGCAGAGAGCCTGACCCAAGCTTGATCCCAGGAACCCTAGATCATGACCAAGCCAAAGGCAGATCCCTAACCAACTGAGCCACCCAGGTGCCCCACAGTTTTTTAAAAATAAAAAACAAAAAAGCTCCAAATTGAAGATAAAGCTCTGCTATGGGGTGAAGGCAAACTTCTGTACCATTTTTAAAAGAGCAGTTAGAATTTACTCCCCTTGGGCGCCTGGGTGGCTCAGTGGGTTAAGCCGCTGCCTTCAGCTCAGGTCATGATCTCAGGGTCCTGGGATCGAGTCCCACATCGGGCTCTCTGCTCAGCAGGGAGCCTGCTTCCTCCTCTCTCTCTCTCTGCCTGCCTCTCAGTGTACTTGTAATTTCTCTCTGTCAAATAAATAAATAAAATCTTTAAAAAAAAAAAAAGAATTTACTCCCCTTTCTTTTTCACTTCTGCTTTTTGCCTCTTCTTTTTTATCCCCTAGCAGGGTGGAGCCTGAGGTATTCACTATAGTGTTCTTTATCTTAGCAAAGTTTGTTTATTTTTTTGAGAAGGGTGAAGACGGTTGTGTGAAGGGTTGTGTCTTTCCCTCAGACTGGGTGCTCTATAACCCCAGTATTTGTTCCTCTGCAAGTTTACTGTTTTAATCAAAACAGGTGTTTGGTGTAACTGTTGCTGGACCGTCTCATCGAACTATCTATTCAGCAGATGCTTACTGGGCAGCTACCATATCCAGACACAGTTGTGTTTTGGAGATAAAGCTTTGATGAAGCCTCCCTTCATTGAGCTTCCAGTCTAGCATGGATGGTAGGCCATTAAACAGTGAGGGTTATAATAGGAGGGTTTGCAGATGCTAATAATGGCCTTTAAATTTCCTTGTGAACTTGTAGCACTTAATAGTAGCTTGATGTAGTTTTGTGGTTTGAGAGTTGAAGTTTGAGTAATCTCCTGAGCTTAGGCTCCCAGATAGTACAAGGGCTTCTTCAGTGCTATTGATCTCTGGTTCTGTTATGAAATTATATAATCCCAGTATGGAGGAATCTGGGATGTTCCTCCCTCCAGTTAGTTCACAAGTGCTTTATGTTTTCTGTATTTACTATGATGAATGATGTGAAAAATGGACAATTGTATCTAAACTTTACTCTTATTAGAGAAAAATGCTTAATGGTCCATTCCATGTTCAAACTGACCATGTTTTCTAGTAATATAATTTAGTTTAGTTCTTGAGTGAGCTGGAACCTTAGACTGAGGTCCAGTCTGTTCTGACACTGTGATGTCAGGCTGTTTTTTCCCACTCCTTGAAATAAGTAGACATTTTTTTTTTTAAAGATTTTATTTATTTATTTGACAGAGAGAGATCACAAGTAGGCAGAGAGGCAGGCAGAGAGAGAGAGGAGGAAGCAGGCTCCCTGCTGAGCAGAGAGCCCGATGCGGGGCTCGATCCCAGGACCCTGAGATCATGACCTGAGCCGAAGGCAGTGGCTTAACCCACTGAGCCACCCAGGCACCCCAATAAGTAAACATTTTTATTGCAGTATAACATACATGTAGGAAAGCATACAAATCCTGAGTTTGGTAAATTTTCTTTCTTTCTTTTTTTTTTTTTTTAAAGATTTTATTTATTTGACACAGAGAGATCACAAGCAGGCAGAAAGGCAGGCAGAGAGAGAGATCACAATTAGGCAGAGAGGCAGGCAGAGAGAAGCGGAGGGAAGCAGGCTCCCCACTGAGCAGAGAGCCCGATGCGGGGCTCGATCCCAGGACCCTGGGATCATGACCTGAGCCGAAGGCAGAGGTTTAACCCACTGAGCCACCCAGGCACCCCCTGAGTTTGGTAAATTTTCATAAAGTGAGCATATCATTTCACTACTCTAGAGATCAAGAAACAGAATGTTATCACTGCCCCCAGAAATTTCCCTTATGAGCCATTGCCCCATCCCCCCAGACCCTGGCAACCACTCATCTACTTTCTCTATGGATTCTCCTGTTCTATACATTTCATATGAATGAAATCATAATTTCATTTTGCATTTTTTTCTCTGGCTTCTTTCACTTAGTATAATATTTTCAGAGTTCATCCATGTTGTAGTATATGTCAGTACTTCATTCCTTTTTATGACTGAATTTTATATATTAAAAGGAAATATGACATTTTGCTTATCCATTCATCATTTGATGAAAATTTTGCTTTTTTTTCTACTTTTTGGGTATTATGAATAATGCTGCTATGAACATTTGTTTTAAGTTTTTGTGTGAACATATGTTTTCACTTGTCTTGGAATGAAATTGCTATGTAATAAGGTAATTATGTTTACTTTTTTGAGAAACTACTAAGCTGTTTTCCAGGGTGGCTGTATTTTCACATTTATTTTAGTAATGTGTGAGGGTTCTAATTTCTCCATATCTTGTCAGCACTAATTCTTGTCTGTCTTTTTGATTACAGCTGTCCTAGTGGATATGAGATGGTATCTTATTATAATTTTATTTGCATTTTCCCTAATGACTAATGGTGCCAAGTGGCTTTTCATATGCTTATTGGCCTTTTGTATATCTTTTTGGAGAAATGTCTAATCAAATCCTTTACCCATTTAAACATTGGGTCACTTGACTTTTTTATTGAATTGTGAGAATTCTTTATATATTCTGTACCTTAGACCCTCATCAAATACATGATTTGCAAATAGTTCCTTCCATTCTGTGGATTGTCTTCATCTTGGTAGTGTTCTTTGAAACACAAAAGTTTTAAATTTTGATGAAGTTCAGTTTCTGTTTTCTTTGGTTGCTTGTGCTTTGATTATATCTAAGAAGCTATTGGCTAATCCACAGCTATAAAGATTTATTCCTGTGTTTTCTTATAAGATATTTGTAGTTTTAACTCTTACATTTAGGTCTTTAATCCACTTTGGGTTAGTTTTTGTATATGATATGAAGTAGAGGTGTTACTTTTTTTAAAACTTCATTTTGATATAATTTTTGGCTTACATGAAGTAATATAAGTATTTAGATTTCTCTGAAGTTAACATTTTATATAAACATAGTATAATAATCAAGACAAAGAATTTAACATTGGCATGATACAATTTACTAAACAGAGTTTATTGGGAGTCATCAGTTTTTCTACTAATGTGCTTTATCTGTTTCAAGATCCAATCCAGTTCTCTACATTGTATGTAGGTATTATAACTCCATAGTCCTCTTCTGTCTGTGGAGCTTCTCAATCTTTCCTTGTCTCTCAAGACCTTGATTCTTTGGAGTACTGTTCATATAGTTTATAGTCTGTCTTTAAATTTTGTTTTTTTTCTAGTGTGTAGGTCATGATTAGTCTGAGGTTATAAATTACTGGGAAGAATACCCCAGATACGATGTGTCCTTCTCAGAACATCATCTCAAGAAGTACAGGACATTAAAATTAAAATGTCTCATTATTGGTGACTTTAACCTTGATTACTTGGTTGAGATAATGTCTGCCATGTTTATCCACTATAAAGTTCTGTTTTTGTCTTTGTAATTAATAAGTGTTTATTGTGTTAGAAATTGAACTGCACAGTATCTTGTTTTCTGAGCTTGGTCTGCTAATTCAGCATCCACAAGTGGATCTTAGCTGCAGCAATTACTATTCTGGTGTTCTAACCGTGATTTTTAAATTTTCCTTACTCCTATATTTATTAGTTAGAATTCTTTTATGAGGAAGAGTTGTCCCTTTTCTCTCATCCATCCATCCATCCCTCTATATCAGTACAGACTGAGGGATACTTATTATTTGGGTTATAATCTAATACTATCATTATTTATTTTGTTAATCAAATCATTATAGCTTTGAGCATTGGTGCCTTTTTAGGTTGGCTCCTGTGTCCTTTAATCCTGCCCCCCTCCTTTTTTTGAACACTTCTTTTTTGGCACAACAAGATGCTCCAGGATTATCTTGTATTTTTCCTGTCCCAGCCCTGTAATCTGCTACCTTCCTAAGATGCCCTGGTTCTTTTTATTTCAGAATGGTATTTAGCAATCAGCATCTCAGTGTTAGGTATACTCACTGCTACTGGGGTGTCATTGCTTTATTTTTCATATTAAAAAGCCTTTTAAAAGATATTATGTTTAACATATCTTAAGATATTTTCCAGCCAGTTTTTAAAAATAACCAGTACATAACCAATTGAAAAATGTAGAGTTGGGTTTTTTTTTGTTTGTTTGTTTGTTTGTTTTTAGTTGTTTTTGTTTTTTGCCTGTAAATAGTTTCCATTTTCAGTTTGGAATGAGTATTCTTGTCTAATCTTTGAAAACATAACTTCTTAAAAAATATTTTATTTTGGGGGCACCTGGGTGGCTCACTTGGTTAAGCATCCAACTCTTGATCTCAGCTCAGGTCTTCATCTCAGGGTTGTGAATTCAAGCCCTGCATTGGGCTCCATGCTCTGTGTGGAGCCTACTTAAAAAAAATTAAAAATAGATAACTGAATAAGATTTTATTTTTAAGTTATCTCTGCACCCAATGTGAGGCCCAAACTTTCAACCCCAAGATCAAAAGTTGCACACTCCATGGACTGATAGGCAGCCAGGGTTCTTATTAGTTTTGAAATTAATCCTCCTTTTAATGATGTTTTGATGATATTTATATGTGATTAATGTTAATGTAGGAAATCAGGGCAGGCCTGGGATGGCCTGGGATGTAGTCTCGCTGGGCCTGAGATGCTAGGGTAGGGTTGTGCAATGGAAACAGACACTGAATGACATGACAACAGGCAAGCATCCATTCACAGATAACTGGGATGCATGACAGGCATGAATTTTCCCCATGTCCGAGTGGTACTAGCAGTAAGTTAACTGGTGTTCCTAATTTTCTTTCTTCTGGGACCCATAATTACTTCTGCATTGAGGTGGGAATGTTAGGATATGCAGGGGCAAGTGGCAGATAGACATACCTTTGAAGAGAATAACCTGATTTAAAAGGTTTTATAATACTCTTTTCCAGTAGGTATATTATTATTTTTTTTCCGGGGTACATTTTTCCTATTACATCATGATGTGAGATATTTATGCTATGTTATCATTTTTAGGCCTTAATAGTGATATCAAATGAAACTTACTTTTTTCTTGGCTTATTACTTGGCCATCTCTCCCTTATTTCTTATAACATGGAAGATCTTAACATAGGTAACAGAACCAGGGTGACATTAGCTGATGCTCTCTGTCCCCCTTTGATGCCTCCCAGGAATGCCAGTGGCCTGGGGGACAGAGATGCCTGGACTTGAGCTGTGGAGAGAGGAAACTTCAAGCGAGAGGCGTCTCCAGGTACTGGGGCCAATCCACAGTTGATTAATGCCTGTATAGTTATCAGGAGCTAACTGACTAAACTAACATTGATTGCCCATACTTAAATTTATACATTATTTTTTACAAGATAAATTATGTACATAGATAACCTAGTAATGGTTGCAATTTGTGCAGTTTGAGATACTTGGCAGTGGTTACTTTTTAAATTTTTCCCTGGGGAGTTTAATTGAAGTTTTAAAATTAAGTATGATTTTTTTTCTATTTTCTTTTTTTTAAAGACTTTATTTGACAGAGAGACACGGTAAGGAAGGGAATGCTAGCAGAGAGAGAGGGAGAAGCAGGATTCCCTCAAGCAGAGAGCCTGATTCGGGGCTCAATCCCAGGACTGTGGGATCATGACCTGAGCTGAAGGCAGAGGTTTAATGACTGAGCCACCCAGATGCCCCTCTATTTTTTTATCTTCAGTACACTGTGGACATTTTCATACCTATAACATATAAAGGTACATTACTCCTTTTTGAGTATTTCATCTATTCTGAATTAGAACACTGGGCAGTCCTAATGGAGTACATTAAAATGAAATTCTAGAATACTCTTTGATAATCTAGTACAATCAGAGTTTTTAAAGGGCAGACTTGATAGTTTATATAGTTCTTAGATCTTTTTAGCTTACTCAAATATATATAGCATACTTAAACCCCTTAAATACACACACACACACACACACATTATATATATTCAAGCTACTCATATATGTGGGTAAAACATACCAACATTTTTTTCTATATTGTCATGCTGATATTTTAAACCATACAAGACCAAAGTCCAGAGGAACCATTGTGAAGTCTTTAGGTAACAATAAAGTGAAATTTTGTATATTTGCTTTTGAGTTTATAGTTTAATTTTAGGAAAGAAAAATCTGAAGGACATTCACATAAAACTGAGCTTAGAGTCTAAGGTAAAGCTATTACTACAGGCTGCTAAATATACCAAGATGACAACTCTGGTATAATTTACATGTAATGAGAATTTCATAAAATAGGGCTAAATAGGTTATAAGTTTGCCATTTCTGCTTGAAAGGTAACAAGGTAAAATGGTCTCAAGGTGAAGCAAGGGAGATCTATGTGTGTGTGAAGAATAATTACATATTATTAAATATTGTGGTGTTGAACTAATTTAAGGGTATAGCCACTTATTGAAGAAATATATTTTTAGTGTTTACTATGCAGCAGAGACTATTCTAGGTGTAAAAATAGAGTAGTGAACAAAACAGACCAGATTCATGCGTTCATGAATTGTGAAACAGAGCTTAATTTAGATTGGTTAGAACACGGGATGCAAAAGCAGAATAAGTAGAGAGAATATTGGCTTTGGTGTCATTCTCTATTCCAGAAATGGTAGATGGGTTTTCATGTAATGTATCAGCTCTCTAGATCCTCCCCGTAGCCCTAGATTGAGAGAAGGATGATATGCCACATCCTAGCTAGTGGGGAAAGAGGGCTGTGATTGCACAGTAATGATCACTGCTAAGGGTGGAGTGAAGAACGGTGGCTTGTGTATTTTGGAATGAGACAGGCCTACGTTCAAGCCCACCTCTGGCACTTACGAAACAAGTAAAATTCAGAAGAGTTATTTAACTACTGTGAACTTGTCCCCTCTTCTGTAAAGACAAGGAGAATTGACAGAATTGTTGTGAAAATTAAAAACTCTGGAAGATACTCATTAAGCATTAGTTCTCTCCATCTTCCTTCTTACTTTAATTTTCTTATATATACAGTGGAGATACTGTTACTGGCCTTGTTTATTATTATGAGGACTAACTAAGTGAAATAAATGTGTGAAACCATTTAAATATGGTTTATAATGTGATACTACTATATGTTATATCTGGAAATGGAAGATTATTAGGCTTTGGGGCAGCTGGGGAATGGGAAGAACTCATGAATTCTTCCAGAAGTGGGAAATCATGGATCCCCACATTAGCAACCCAACATTAACATAATTTAGCTACTCTGTGTTGTTTTCTCCCCTTTTTGCCATCAGCCACTAACCTGCTGCTCTTTTTTTTTTTTTTTTTAAGATTTTATTTATTTATTTGACAGACAGAGATCACAAGTAGGCAGAGAGGCAGGCAGAGAGAGAGAGAGAGGAGGAAGCAGGCTCTCTGCGGAGCAGACAGCCCGATGCGGGGCTCAATCCCAGGACCCCAGGATCATGACCTGAGCCGAAGGCAGAGGCTTTAACCCACTGAGCCACCCATGCGCCCCAATCTGCTGCTCTTAATCTCTTTTCTTCTTTAAATTCCCAAGAGAGTCTGGATTGGTCCACTTGAGCACTGTATTCTTTTGGGCAGAATTTTCACACCCAGCCACATCTAGGTAGTTGGTTGACTGACCTATAGAGTCACTGCCTTTGGGTCTGGTGTTTACTAGTGCTTATTCTGACAGGAGTTGTTCTGGCCTATTCTTGCTTCCTTTGCAGTGGCTTTGGGGCAGGAGTGTCCTCAGAAGGTGGTTATGATCACTACAGGCACTAAACTGACCTGTCCTAAGAAAATGCAATGACTTTTTTAAGGGATTGGAGGAAATTAGGATAGACTTTATGGTGGGAGATGGCCTTTGAGATTTCTTAAACTATAGATAATTATTTTCTCTTAACAGCTTTTCTTTTAATAAGTAGGTGGTATTTACATTACTTCTTAGAATCGATTGACCATCATTATTTCTTGAGTACTACCCAGCTGATAGATCGAATTCTCTTTAGCTTTTCAGTTTCCAAAGACAAGACTCAGTAAGCTTTAAGTTACTAGTAATTCAGTTGGTAAATTATTCTTGATAAACCAAGATTTCACCATTCTTTTAGAGGTAACTTTGACTCGGAAATTTTTTTTCCTAATATAAATCCAGCTCAGTTCTCCCAGTTTCTCCCATGTGTCGTTATTGGAAGTTTGCGAACTATTTCTTGAAACTATTTAACCGTAGCCAACCAGTATTAGAAGTACCTGCTAATGTCTAAAATATATACTTAGTATATTGTCTAACAAGATTTAGTATATGTGCTGCCGAAGCGAGCACGTCTAACAAGATTTAATTCTTTTTCTTCCAGGTAATTTATCCTCAGCATTCCAAACTTACTGATAAAGAAGTAAGTAAAAATATTGCTCCATATAGTCTGCTGTAATATTCAGTTTGTTTTTATTGGTGTGTGTGTGTGTGTGTCAGTATATATAGCTTTTGTTTTCTTTTTCAGAAAACCAATATTTGCTATTTGTCTTTTCCAGATTCAAATTCAGGTAACTATTTTTCATGTGGTATTTTTGTTGAATTTTTAAATAAGCATATTGATTATACTCTTAATATATGAAAATGGTTTGAAATAGAATGTTAGAATGCAAATTCAGTTTCCACCTAAGAAGTCAGTGCTTGTGATTCTCAGTTTTATGATGCCAGTCATGTCTTTTTTTATTTTAGTTTGTTCAACTTTTAAAATAACTTACATTGTAGTGAGGTAAAACATCAAGGAGCAATAAAATGTTGAAATAGTGAAGAGATTGAAAACCAGCAACATTGGTGTGTTTGGGGATTTATAGTAGGTAGTTTACTTTCAGTTCAGGATTTGGAAGCTTACCAAGAACTCTGTAAAAGCAGTGAGTTAAAACACACACACATACACAATAGGGTGAATCTGGTTATGAAGCATGGCCATCAATTACTTTAGTAGTTTGTGTGCGTTAATATACATAAAGCATTTGGAATAGTGCTTAGCATATAAAAAACACCGTGTAAGTGTTTGCTGTTACTATCAAGTTTGTTTTTGCTGGTCTTTTTCAAACTCTCCCTTTGTGTGGTCCTAATTGTTGAAATCTTTCAGGTTACCTCTTATGTTTCCCTTTCAAAACAGCTTTTCAGGCTTCTAGTGATCAGAACATTCCACATCTTAGACCACACACAGTTAGAACCCTATGAAGCAAAGGCACTCCAGTTCCCTTTCCTTTTGTGGTTACTTCTAATGTCCTGTTAATTCAGTTTAGTTCATCTTATTTGGGAGATTTGATATTTTAATTTTTAAACTAATTTCTCCTTTCCTTATAAAAGCTTCTAGAGTTCTTTCCTATATACATGTGCAATTCAGGTTTTAAGAATTATGTGAAAAAGAAATGGTATCTTGGTTTAAAAAAAAAGAAAGCCTTTGAGAAATCCTAGTAGGACTTGTGTTCTAACCTGGAATTATTAGAATCTCTTGGTATGTTTGCCTATTAATGAAATAATGATAGAGAGGTCCTATAGGATCATTCCTTATTTCCTTACAAAGTCCACGCATGTACTTCTGAATGTAGTGAGTGTTGGATTGGACTTCCAGGACTCGGGGTAAGCTGAGTTTTATGCATTACAGGTTGAACTGATTTTATGTGATTGGAGTCACAGTGGATTACACTGCACACTCTTCTCTTTCAGATCACAGCCAGTTTTCATGGCTCTTTTTCACCTCTCCACATGATCTTCAAGGCTAAGAAGCTAATTACATGTTGTTTGGATAGACTTTTTTAATTTTTAGTTTTGTAGTCAGTCCCTCCCTGTGTCCCTTTTAGTTCGAATTTAGACTCAAGTGTAACTCCATGTAAAATCAGAATTTGTTCAGTATTTCAGACATTTGAGTGATGTTCAGATGTTTTGTAATGCCTTCCTTATAAGCTGCACATCAAATGAATTAGGGTTCATTTTATTTAAAGTATGGTGGATACTTAGAAATAAAATTGACAAAAGGTTTTAAAAAGGACACCTTGCCATCTTAGGAGATGAATATTAAGCTAGACAGCAGTAGGCTGTGAGTTTTATGTGTATTTGAGAGTGCTCTTCTAAGTTGTTGATTATCCAGTTTGTTTCACTGATATTTATGAAATGCATGTTGGGATTCCTTTGCCAACTTTGAAGTAGATTTAATTTTTCCCCAAATAGCTTTTATTTGTTAAGGAGGGAAATCCAGGTACAGTAGAGCAGTCTTTAGGAAAGAATCATAATTTAAGTTTTGTTTCCATGGTGCACACTTAAAAAAAGTAAAACAAGATTTAGACTCTCTGGTACGCAGATAAAGAAGAATGCTTTTGGGATTCCCAGTGGAGTGATTTGCCAATTCTCCATTTCCTCCACCTGCTGTCCACACAGACCTTAGATCCTGTGACTTTAGAAAAAAATTTGGGTTAGTTTGTTTTTAGGTTTCAATATCTTGTTGCATTTGAGTGACTGTTATCTTTAGAAGCCACATTTTGGATTTTAAGAAACAGATATATAGCATCTAGAAATACAAGAAATGCTGAATTTTGTGAAAAAGAAATAATAAAACTCTCACAGCTATAAATCCCTAACCACCCGGCTCCATTCTCAAATCATGGGTATGCTGTGAGAACTTTCCAGTGACAAGCTGCACTCACAAGCAGAATTGTACAGAATTGGTCAGAAAGATAGTTCAGCAGGTCAAAAAGGCTTTAGGCATGTTAGCCTTGTTAGTTGAGGTAAATGGCTCCTGTTTTGTGTTTCAGAGGTCTGTCCCTTCACACACTGAAGGTTACTAAAGAAGTATCAACTGACAGTACAGATTGGCAACCAGACTTTTTTTTTTTTTTTAAGATTTTATTTATTTATTTGACAGAGACAAAGTGAGAAAGGGAACACAAGCATGGGGAGTGGGAGAGGGAGAAGCAGGCTTCCTCCTGAGTAGGGAGCCTGATACAAGGCTCCATCCCAGGACCCTGGGATCATGACCTGAGCTGAGGGCATACGCTTAACGACTGAGCTACCTGCTCCCTGGCAATCAGATTTTTTACATTTGCCATGCAGAAAATGATATCTAGGAAGGACAAGGCAATCCTGATACCCTACAACCTCATCAAAAATAGATCTTTATTGGGGGCGCCTGGGTGGCTCAGAGGGTTAAGCCTCTGCCTTCGGCTCAGGTCATGATCTCAGGGTCATGGGATCGAGTCCCACATCGGGCTCTCTGCTCGGCGGGGAGCCTGCTTCCTCCTCTCTCTCTCTCTGCCTGCCTCTCTGCCTACTTGTGATCTCTGTCTGTCAAATAAATAAATAAAATCTTAAAAAAAAAATAGATCTTTATTGTTAGTATGAGCCATTGCATTTTCCTGCTCTATCATATTAAGTGTCTCAGAGAAATCAGTGTGTATTTCTTGGTGTTGTTTTTCTTTCTTAAGAAAATATTTTGGGCTTTTAGTTTTAATTCCAGTATAATTAACATAGAGCATAATATTAGTTGCAGGTGTACAATATAGTGATTCAACAATTCTGTACTTTACCCCATGTTCATCAGTGTAAGTGTACTCTTTAATCCCTATCACCTATTTTACCCATCTCTCCACCCATCTCCCCTCTGGTAACCATCTGTTTGTTCTCTATAGTTAAGAGTCTGTTTCTTGCTTTGTTTTTTTCTCTTTTCCTTTTGTTTTGTTCCTTAAATTCCACATATGAGTGATATCGTATGGTATTTGTCTTTCTCTAACTTATTTCGCATAGCTTTATATTCTCTAGATCATCCATGTTGTTGCAAATGACAAGATTTCATTCTTTTTTTATGGCTAAGTAAGATTCCATTGTGTATATATAAATGTGCAAGATGTGATTTGTGTGCATGTGGATGTGCATGTATACACACCACATCCTCTTTATGCATTCATTTATTGATGGGCACTTGGGCTGCTTCCATATTTGGCTATTATAAATAATGCTGCAGTAAACATAGAGATGCATATATCCTTTTGAATTTGTGTTCTTTGGGTAAATACCTAGTAGTATGATTACTAGATTGTAGGGTAGTTCTATGTTTAATTTTTTTTTTTTAAAGATTTATTTATTTATTTATTAGACAGAGAGAGAGAGAGATCACAAGTAGGCAGAGAGGCAGGCAGAGAGAGAGAGAGAGGAGGAAGCAGGCTCCCTGCCGAGCAGAGAGCCCGACGCGGGACTCGATCCCAGGACCCTGAGATCATGACCTGAGCCGAAGGCAGGGCTTAACCCACTGAGCCACCCAGGTGCCCCCTATGTTTAATTTTTTGAGGAACCTCCAAACTGTTTACCACAGTGGTTACACCAATTTTCATTCCCACCAACAGCGCACAAGGGTTCCTTTTTCTCCGCATCCTCACCAGTACTTGTTTCTTCTGTTTTGATTTTAGCCATTCTAACAGGTGTTAGTTGATGACTCATTGTCGTTTTGATTTGCATTTCCCTTTTGATGAATGCTATTGAGTGTTTGTTCATTTTAAAAATAAAGAAAAAATTTCTTTTCTTTCTTTCAAAAACAGAGAACAAAATACTTAAATGTCTTCTAAAGGGAAAAATTGAACAATCAACATATAAATCTCTTGAACTAAAACAATGCTAAAAGTATTTTCCATTATCTCAGGTCTCATGTATTCTCTTTATTTTTAAACTATCAAGAAACTGATTTCATTTATCCTCCAGTCCCCTGTGTTTCTTTCCTCTACCACCAAAGGAATATTAATTTCTATGATTGCATTTAGGTTTATATACTTAGTTGCTTTTTAAAAACTTAAATGTGTTACCAAGTTTCTGCTTCCTTTGTTAAGAACTTCATGTGCTAAAGAAATATAAGTACTTCTTTGTATAATAGTATTTCATATTTAGTATATTTCATATTTAGTATAATCTTATTAGTTCTAAATATAATAACCAGAAAGAATTTCAGTGAAAAGCTACTTAATGTGTCTTTTACTTTTTAGACTATTTATGGTTTTTTGTAATTATTGCCAGTTCAGGTAAAGTTTACTTATTTTAAGAGGTTTGCTAGAAGTGTTTATGTTTAAAAACTTTATTAGTCAAAACTTTTTGGAGTATCTGGGTGGCTCAGTCATTAAGCATCTGCCTTCAGCTTGGGTCATGATCCCAGGCTCCTGGGATCAAGCCCCATATTGGGCTCCTCACTCAGCGGGAAGCCTGCTTCTCCCTCTTCCACTCCACCTGCTTGTGTTCCCTCTCTCGCTGTGTCTCTCTCTGTCAACTAAATAAATAAAATCTTCAAAAATAAATTTCAGGGAGGTTCTTAGTGTGCATGGTTCTTAGTGTGCTAGTCACATATTATAGCTTACACAGGTAACTAGGATTCTTCATTAAGAGACTTTTAAATATTTTTTATAATTTCTACAGTAGTAAATATTGATGAATGATTAACCACGCATTAAGGTAGCTGTGATGTGTTTGGAGATGTTGGCAGCTGAGGACCACTTATTAGATATTATAGCATCATTAACAAAGAATACAAAACATATGACAAAGATATCTGTATTGTGTTTTTAGAGGCTTGAAATGATTATCTTAAATCTGGTACAGAAATCTAAGTAATTGGGGCGCCTGGGTGGCTCAGTGGGTTAAAGCCTCTGCCTTCGGCTCAGGTCATGATCCCAGAGTCCTGGGATCGAGCCCCGCATCGGGCTCTTTGCTCTCAGCAGGGAACTTGCTTCCTCCCCTCTCTCTCTGCCTGCCTCTCTGCCTACTTGTAATCTCTGTCTGTCAAATAAAATAAATAAAATCTTTAAAAAAAAAAAAAAAAAAAAAGAAATCTAAGTAATTTCCATGAGTGACTAATGAAATTAAAGACATTCTATGCAGACAGATATGAATATAGGTATCATTTTTCTGTAGAAACACTTCACAGAATTATATCACTGATAATGTTAAATTTAGATAATTGTTGACCCATACTTGCCAGTTCTAAATTGGCATTTCAAGACTGTTCTTATAACTATATTTCCCTATATTACAGTGAGGCAGTGTCATGTGAAAATTGCAAAAAAAAAAAAAATTGTAGCATATTTAAAAATTGCCATTATTCTGACTTTAAGAAAAGCAAAAATAGAGTGAAAAAAATAAAAAACTCTTTAAATTAAAATGATGAAAATAGTGAATCTCTTACATGGGCACTTCCTGAGTCTGCTATATTATGTTTTTTAAAAAAAACCTTCCCACTGTGAAATGTAAAACACACACACGGTCTAGAAATAGAACATTGCCAGTGCCTTAGAAGCCCCCTCATGTCCCCTCCTGAGCACGGTTTCCCACCCCCTCCAAATGCAACCACAGTCCTGATTCTTACAGTGATAAGTGTCTTGTTTTTCTTTGTACTTTTATCACCCAACCATGCATCCCTAAACTCTATAGTTTGCCTGCTTTTAAAAAAGAAAAACAAACAACTATATAAATGGATTTGAACAGTATATGTTCTTTTGTATTTGGCTTCTTTTTCTCATTATTATGTTTGTGAGTCAACATTAAATGCAAACAGTTTAAAGATTTTTTTAAATTAAATGGGGGAAAATAGGAATAGGAAAAATAGTAAAGAGACCTAGGAGTTTAGATGTATGTTTTGCTAATGGCTGTGCCTCTAACCAACAAAGATGGCTTTGGACAAGTCACTTGAACAATCAGAATCTCCAGTTTTTCTCTAAAACATAATAAAATGGGTTTAAACAATTCATAGGACCTTTTTAGTGCTAACATTTGGTGAATCTGGATAAAGAAATGTTATACTATGCTATTCTTAATTACTTTCATTTTTGTTTTCATTAGGTTGTCTTGGAGATACCCAGTTTTGTTTTAGATTCCGACAATCTTCTGGAAGGAGGGTGTCACTGCATTGTCTTCTGGATCATTATGACAAAGATTTACCAGTTTACTTAAAGGTTGGAAAAGTAGTAATAGAAAAATGTCCTCGTGAGAGGAAACTTTAGAACTCAGCTACCTCTTAATAGCATTCAGAAATATTTTGCTTTTGTCTTATTACTATATTATAGTGCTACATTTCCTAAGTGAGTCTATTGTATAAGGATTCAACTCACGAAAGAAAGGAACTCTATAAAGTTACTATTCTTGAAACACATAATGCCGTTGTGAAGTATAGAAATTGATCAGAATGTTGAGGTAGTTTTCCTTCAGTTTTTATAACTCTTTGTTTAGATGTGGAGTTGAGGTGGTACTATACCAGTAAATATCACTCAGAGTTGAAGATTCCCTACTTCATGATATAATTATAGTTGTCTCATTTTGATTTTTTAATGAGGTTTGTTTTACACTTATTACTTATTAAAGGCAATTTTAATAATTCAGATGATTTGAGAGTGTTGTCTCTTTTGGTATTCCACATTTCTGTCTCTAACTGCATGAGGAACATTTCCATCTGCATGTCCTGTCAGTACATCCAGTATGAAATCATTTGCCTAAAATCAGCTTTTGCAGTTTACCTCCCTGGTTCTTCTAATGACAGGAACCCTCTCCCAGTTAGCAAAAATATTACTGTCAAAATGTCTTATAACCATCTACTTCTTTCCATGACCTTTTGATATTGCTATTAACGTATTCTTTCAACTGTTTTCTGAGAGAGTTACAGTTTTCTGAGAGAGTTCCTTGTGCAAATGAGGGAATTGAGGGCTGTTGAGAAGAAACTTGCCCAAAGATAACCCATCTTTTGCGGGTTTTTTCCAATGTCATGTATTTTACACAGTGTTGCTAGCTAAAGTATACATATATATTATATAAAAATAAATATAAAAGGACTGTCTATTGCTTAAGGAATAAAGAACTAATGATAGTACTGTTTCCTCATCCTCACTTTTTGGGCCTTACAAATTAAGCACTTTACTTTTCCAATTTCCAACTTTATCTCCTTTCTGTACAGGTACCATATTTAAGCCAAACTGAACTATGTGCTTTGTCCTGAGGTAGCTTGTATTTTTTCTGTCTGTCCTTGTTTTTGCTCAGACTCCTGGCTCTATAAACCTGGAATCTTTGCTTTTGTTTAAATCATATCCATCCTGTGCCCACTTTAAAAACAGCTGCCTCCATGAAATCTTTACTGATTTGCATAGGCAGTTGTAATCTCTTCCCTCTTGGCCTCCTTGTAACACTGTGTTCTTTCCTATATACCCTCCTTGAGCTTTGTTTTCATCCCTCTTTAGATTAAGAGCTCCTTCAGGAATTGTATTTGAAGCATCTTTTAACTTCTCTAATATTTAATACAATGCCTTGTTCTAAGCAGGTGGTTAATAAATATTTGAGCAAAGAGTAACAATCCAATTAGAAACTGGGTCAAAGTTTATTTCATGAGGTTACAAAAACTTCTTATGTTTTTTGGAATGTAGTTACTTTCAAATTGTATTTTGATAAACATTTCGGTGTTTCATTTCTATTAGGTAAAAATAGAACTGGCTTTGTAAGATTCACATTGGCATTTAACTCCTTTTTTCTCTCTCTCTTGAAATTTTACAATAGGATACCTCATTTTACTAGGACTATCCCTAACTCTTACTTATAGGCACAATTAAAAAATATATAAGTAGCATTGGGGGAAAACAGAATTTGATTGTTTTCTGACTTCCATTAACTAGTACAAATATGAACAAAGAACATAAGCTGAGTAAACTGTAGTGGGAAAAATCTGACTTCAGTACTTTAGTTATAATTATTTCCCCTTTGGGCAAGCTAGCAGGTTTGGATCTGCCAGTTACTGTCATGATTATTTGTGTTGGTGGAAAAGCATAACTAGCTCTTTGTGTATACACTATATTTCAGTTCAGGTTTATAAAGCAGCATGATGTTAATAATAAAGGATGGCAATATGTATTTTTTTATTTGTCACTTCTTTCATAGAAGGATCCTGCTTATTTTTATGGATATGTATATTTCCGACAAGTTCGAGATAAAAGTCTAAAAAGAGGCTACTTCCAGAAGGTAAATTTCATATACACTAAGGAAAAATGCTTTTATATTGTGGCTAAAAAAATAGAAATTGTAAGGATGAATAGTCTTTAAATGATATTTTATCTTTAAACATACTACAACTTACGTTTTATTTTTGTCTTTTTTAGATTATAGACACTTGTCCCTAGATTTTTAACTAGTAGTGAATTTTGCCATTCTGCTATCTCTGTGCTAGTTTCCTGGTGGTAAATTATAGATATTGTATGAAACTCCCAAAGCCAGAAGAATCTGCTTAATTTTCACATTTTGTAATGAGGGAAAGGATAAACAGATGATTGTAATATTATTACAACTAATAAAAGCCCGCAGTATCTTTTTGAAACACCTAAGAGTCAGTAAATACACTGTAGCAACATCTTAATCATTACTCTTTCCAATCTAACTGTACAGTCATTATATTTCCTTAAAATAAATTAGGGGGACCTGACCGGCTTAGTCAGAAGAGCATGTGACTCTTGGTGTTGGGGTTATTAGTTCAAGCCCCATGTTGGGCGTAGAGATTACTTAAATAAATAAACTTTAAAAATATTTCTAACCACCATTTAAACAAAAAATTGGTTCTGATTTAATCCTAACTAAAGGGACACACCTTTACTTTTTGTAACTAGAATGTGCCTTGACTACTACTTGATATTGGATGGAAAAATAAAAAGTAGTTTTCAAAAAACATGGATGAAAAAGATGGGCATCATCCATATTTGAAGTGACCCAACTATAAAGTTACAATTTATTTTTTTTAAGATTTTATTTATTTATTCATTTATTTATTTGAGGGATGGGGCAGAGAGAGAGAGCGAGCATGTGGTCAGGGAGAAAGACAAGCAAACTCCACGCTGAGTGCAGAGCTTGATGTGGGGCTCGATCCCAGGACCCTGAGATCAGGACTTGAGCTGAAATCAAGAGTTTGGTGCTTGACTGACAGAACCACCTCGGCACCCCAAGTCACAATTTCTAAGTATATGGCTATGACTATTGAAAACTAAAATACAACAGTCATAGGTCTTAGTTTGAAAAAGCATCACAGTTTGCTCCTTCTGTATTAGGAGAATTTCATCTGGCTAATTCTGATACTGTTTTGCTAATGTAAATAGTAATGAGGCCTTAGAAATTATCCATGACATTTGTCTATTAATAGGAAATTATGAATCCACACTTTTGCTGAATTTAGCTCATTAGTAATTGATTATGTAAGAAATGACAAGTTTAAGTTATAATCATTAAGAAAATTAAAAAAACAAACATGTTTCTTTTTTCTCTCCAGTCCTTGGTTTTGATCAGCAAACTTCCTTATATTCATTTTTTTCACACTGTGCTCAAACAGATAGCACCAGAGTATTTTGAAAAGAGTGAACCTTATTTGGAAGCAGGTAAGTTAAACACTGTGTGAGTTAGATACCTTTATGCAAGAGTTTTAAAAATTTTACTGGAAATGGCTGATAAATATAAAGTTGACATTCTAAAAAAATTCGTTAAGAATTTTAAGGGCTCCATGATAGGAGAGAGGTATAAAACTATTCTGCACCTCTTCCTACGAACACAAAAGACCTTATCTTTTATTACCTCCTTTTGCAACATAGATGATGCCTATTTATTAGGGTAATAATAAACAAATACAGAGTTGATAGCTCTGCTTTTTGGAGTACTATTTAAACAGAAATCTTTGTCACTTTATAGAGGCCTCTATCAGGTGGTATGCTTTTGGTAGCTAATTTTAGTAGCAATAAGTAAATAGGAAAATACCCTTTAAACCTGTTACTTTGTTGCTTTCAAAAATTGATGAACCAGTTTATATCCTAGACCACAGGTATATTTCTGGTGAAATGTAATCTATTTTCACTACTTTTACTTTTCTTTTACCTTTTATCTTCCACCTTCCCAGTATATTTTTCCTGCTCTATAGAAAGGAATTCTAATTTCTGATGTTTCATTTTTCATATTTTAATATTGGAACTTATAATAAGGAAATATTTTATTTTTCAGCTTGTAATGACGTTGACCGATGGCCTGCCCCAGTGCCAGGGAAGACATTACACCTGCCTATTATGGGGGTTGTAATGAAGGTAATATCTTTTATTTCATTTGTCTCATTTTCTGAGGAACTCTAGGAAGTTCATAGATGAGTTTTGCTTTTTAACTTTCTAGTGATGTCCAGTCCTGTTACTGCTTTCACTTGTATGTGAAGAGTTACAGAGGTATCATACTTCCTCCTGCTGTACAGAGCCATTAGTCACACAACTCCAGGGGCCACCTATTTCATTTCATCCTGTAGAGTTTGCACAAAGGTATCATTCTTACTTAATACATGTGAATGTAAATCCCACCTTCTAGACTTCTGCAACTCTGTGGCCCTCCAGAGACGGTGGAATTGCAGAATGCTTTGTAGAATTGGCTATGAATTAGTAAAAATTAAAAGAAATGAGAAAAGCCATTGGTTCTTAGGTTTGAATGACCTTAATGTGTAATGCCAGACCAAACATGTCCATCCCAGGGTATTGTGCTCTATTCACTTCTCCTTTCTTTTCCATTCCTTTTCTCTTTTCTTTTCCTTTCCCTTCCTTTCCTTTCTTAGTGTAGTAACATTTTGCTCAAAGGATTTGTATGAATGTTCCCTAAGTGCTTTTGCAATTCATTTTCAAGTTGGACTTATTTTTGCAATGCTCTGCTTTTAGATCTACTCATTTCTGTAGGATGTGTTCTGTTTTTTTTCCCCTGGGAGATCATCAAAAGTAGTACTTGTAACTCTGGGTTGAAAGTTCTCATGGTTTCCTGTTAGATTTATCCCATACTTTGGCAAGCTTGAGAGGGTGCGTTTGGGTGTGTATGTATTAATGAAGCAAAGACTGGAACAATAAACAGGAAGCAGTATGAAGCTGATGCCCTTTTTCTGTTTTCCAGCACATTTGCTTCTCAGTGGGTTAGTGATTTCCATGTGTATGGGAATATGGCGATTTTGTTTCACTTACCTTCTTTTTTATTTTATTTTATTTTATTTTTAATTTATTTATTTGACAGAGAGAGATCACAAGTAGGCAGAGCAGCAGTCAGAGAGAGAGGGAGAAGCAGGCTCCCCACTGAGCAGAGAGCCTGATGTGGGGCTCAATCCCAGGACCCTGGGACCATGACCTAAGCCGAAGGCAGAGGCTCAACCCTCTGAGCCACCCAGGCGCCCCTGTTTCACTTACCTTCTGCTGTGACTAAAGATTAATAAGACTGTAGTTGTAAAGTCTGATACAGATACTTTGTTTTTATGGCTTTTTAGGCATTGCTGAGTATACTTTTTTAGTGGTAAGAGTGTTTCTGATCCCTCATTGTAATGGGACTCAGAATTATATAAAGGACATTCTTTTGTAGCCAAAGTTAATTTCTTCTCTTTCTCTTTAAGGTACGGATTCCCACATGTCATGACAAGCCTGGGACAACTCAAATAGCACAGTTAACTCAGCAGGTAGTGTGGCACTGTGGTAGAATAATCTACCATAAATAGTCTCTTTAACTGAATTCTTAAAACTAGCAGATGCAGAGTTTCTTGGGTATATGGTATATGTCTGAATATTACTGAAATACGCATTAAATAATTTTGTAGTAAGAACTCAGAGAACTCAGAATTTATATTGTAACTATGAGGACTAGGGGAAAATACGTAAATCCTCTCATCTTCTTAGAAGAGAGGTCAACAGACTTTTGTTTGTAGGAAACTCAGTCAAAAGGATTCTGTAGTTACGATTGTCTTTCATTTCTCCTAAAGCTACATCTGTTCATGGGTGGGGTTGAAGTTTTTATTTGAAATGTGTAACTGGTGTATTAGCACTCCCATTGTTTGAATTGAATTAAAATGGAAAGCAGTAGGAAAACTAATTTTGCCTGTTGTATTCTGGTAATATTTCAGGCAGTTGTGAATTAATCTACTATCTGATTGTTGGGTTAATGCTTTATCCAAGGAATCTGTCATCCTTGACCTTGTACTGTGTTAGGGGAGATTGGTAAGACCTATTCTCTTTGTGGCTGCTTCTGGAGGAAGAGAATCTTAAAAGATAGATTACAAGATGGATATTGATTACAAGATAGATATTTTATAAGAGATAAATGATAGAAATCAATTTCTATAAATTTTAGTGACATTTTCTGTATTTTTTTCTTTTTTATCTCAGGCAGACACACATATATCTGTTATTTTACCTACTGTTCATGAGGTGGATCTTTTCAGGTAAATTTATTAACTGCCTTTTCTCTTTTACTTTGTGATATTGTTTTAAATTTCTTTAGGAAATGAATGTTCTTGGGGCGCCTGGGTGGCTCAGTGGGTTGAGCCGCTGCCTTCGGCTCAGGTCATGATCTCAGGGTCCTGGGATCGAGCCCCGCATCAGGCTCTCTGCTCGGCGGGGGGCCTGCTTCCCTTCCTTTCTCTCTGCCTGCCTCTCTGCCTACTTGTGATCTCTCTCTGTCAAATAAATAAATAAAAATCTTTAAAAAAAAAAAAAAAAAAGGAAATGAATGTTCTTAATTGTGGATAAAAATGGGAAGAGAAAGGGGAAAAAACTGGAAGAAAGTAGTCATTATGTTTCATATATTGTAAATCAGTAGTTCATCCCTTACTGTATATTATGAGCTTTGACAGGGAGATTTGGATATGGACTGGGTATTACGTGGTAGAAACAAATTATTTTTTGTTTGGTTTGATGTGAGAATGGCATTGTAATCATGTAAGAAAACGGACTTACTTTTTAGAGATGCATTTTTAAGTACTTTGAGATGAAAATTTTCATTTTAAAATACTTCGGTAGGGTGCCTCGGTGGCTCAGTTGGTTAAGTGACTGCCTTCAGCTCAGGTCATGATCCTGGAGTCTCAGGATCGAGTCCCACATTGGGCTTCCTGCTTGGTGGGGAGTCTGCTTCTCCCTCTGACCCTCCCTCTTCTCGTGCTCTCTCTCATTCTGTCTCTCAAATAAATAAAATCTTTTAATAAATAGATAGATAGATAGATAGATAGAATACTTCAGTAATGGGCACCTGGGTGGCTCAGTCAGTGAAGCATCTGCCTTTTGCTCAGGTAGTGCTCCTGAAGTCCTGGGATCGAGTCCTGCATCAGGCTCCCTGCTCAGTCGGGAGTCTCCTTCCACCTCTCCTCCCCTCCTCTGCTCCTGCTCTCTCCTTCACTCTCTCTGTCTCTCAAATAAAAAAAATCTTTAAAAAATAATAATAAAATAGGGACGCCTGGGTGGCTCAGTTGGTTAAGCAGCTGCCTTCGGCTCAGGTCATGATCCCAGCGTCCTGGGATGGAGTCCCGCATCGGGCTCCTTGCTCCGCAGGGAGCCTGCTTCTCCCTCTGACTCTGCCTTCCACTCTGTCTGCCTGTGCTCGCTCTCACTCGCTCTCTCTCTGACAAATAAATAAATAAAATCTTAAAAAAAAAAAAAAAATAATAATAATAAAATTAAATTAAATACTTCGGTAAGAAGGGCCCAATTAACTCAGTTGGTAGAAACTAAGACTCTTAAAATACTTCAGTAAGAAAAAAATTAATGAAGTAAAAATGATAAAACATTGTTAACTCTAGATGATATATAAATGGTGGTTCTTACATAATTGTCTTTATTTTTCTGTATGTTTGAAATTTTTCAAAATGCAAAATAAAAAAAGGGAGAGTGAATCTAGCACTGAAAAAAGAAAAGGAAAACGTACCAGTGCCTGTGCCTTACCCAGAACAGCTGAATAGAAATCTTAGGACTGGTATGCAAGTCCCAGCTCCTAGGTGGTTCTGATGTGTATCCCAGGCTGAGAAACCACTGCTGTTGCCGAGCAGTTATTAAATAGTAATACAAGCAATCAGGAGTCATGCAAAAGACTTAGAATGGGATTTTTGGTTTGATTTTTGTGGGTTTGATTTTTGTGTGTATGTGACCTTTAAACTGCATGGAATATTGCTTCAAAGAGTGATTTATTTTGTATGCTTGATTTGTTTTATATACTTGGCTTTAGGGCAGCCCAGTAATCCCACTTTTAGGAATTCACCCCAGTAAATATAAAAGCACATATCCACACAAAGGCCTGTATGCAAATGTTTATAGCAGCTCTATTCATACCAGCCTAAAACTGGAAACATAGCAAATGTCCATAAACTGGTAACTGGATAAACAAATTGTGATTCATGCATGTGCATGGAACACTACTTAGCAACTAAAAAAAAGTGCACTGTTGATACAGTCTGCAACATAGATGACTCAGAAGCATTATGCTTAGTGAAAGGAGCCAGATCTTAAAGAGCTGCTTACTGAATGATTGCATTTATATGATATTCTGGAAAAGGGGCAGACATCAGATCAGTGGTTGGCTGGGGATGGGGGTGGGGAATCAACTACAAAGAAGATGAGGGAAATTTTGGAGTGATGGACATGTTCTAAATCTTTGTTAAGTGTGAAATTTACTGTATGAACGTTATAAATCTTACTTAAAAACAAATTGACATCTTTTTAAAATTAGATGTTGTAGCATTCTTAGAATGAAAAGTAAATGAATAGTTATCACAGGAAAAATATACTAAGAAGGATGCATACTATTTATACTTTTTTTTTGGGGACAGAGAGAGACCGCCTGCATGCAAGTGGGTGGGTAAGGGCAGAGGGAGGGGGAATCTTAGGCCAGCTCCACGAGTGTCACAGAACCCCACATAGGGCTCAGTCTCAGGACCCTGAAATCATGACCTGAGCCGAAACCCAAGAGTCAGTCCCCTTAACCGTCTGAGCCACCCATGCGCCCCTACTATTTATACTTCTGACACTTTGTTCATTTTAAAAAATTAAAGAATTGGCATGAGTTAGTATAGAATTTTATTACTAGACATATTTTCTTTTGAACTGCTGGGTGCAAATCTTGATGCTTTTCAGTTTATTATCAGTTATCTTTGCTTTTGTGGTAATTAATTATTCCTACCACTAAAACTTTTTATTAGCATGTGTCTTTTCTCGTGATTATGAATAACATGTTCTTTTGTTGTTGTTGTTAAGATTTTATTTGTTTATTTTTATTTTTATTCTTTTAACGATTTTTATTTATTTATTTATTTATTTATTTATTTGACAGAGATCACAAGTAGGCAGAGAGTGAGGGGGACCAGGCTCCCTGCTGAGAGAAAGCCTGATGCGGGGCTCGATCTCAGGACCCTGGTATCATGACTTGAGCCGAAGGCAGAGGCTTTAACCCACTGAGCTACCCAGGCACCCCTATTTGTTTATTTGTTAGAGAAAGAGACAGTGAGAGAGGGAACACAAACAGGGAGAGTGAGAGGGAAAAGCAGGCCTCCTGCTGAGTGGGGACCTCCCCCCTACCTCTCCCCCTGCCCAGTGCAGGGCTTGATCCCAGGATCTGGGATCATGACCTGAACTGAAGGCAGACGTTGAACCACTGAGTTAGCCAGGCGCCCCTAAATGACATGTTCTTGTTTTTAAAGTAGGACAAGTTGGGGGCACCTGGATGGCTCCCACTTAGATCATGCTCTCAGTCAGGGTCATGTGATTGAGCCCAGTGTCCAGCTTCAGGCTCAGCAGGGAGTCTGCCTGAGAGTCTCTCTTTCCTTCTCCCTCTGCTCCTCCCCGTCACTCTCACATGCACTCTCTCTCTCAAATAAATAAATAAATAAAATCTTTAAAAAAGTAGAACAAGTGAGTTTGTTGTTTTTTATTCTTATTGCTCAGGAGGTGAGAAAACTGATAGTTGAACAATAATAGGCTCACACAGATAGCGCTGTGTCAAGTGCTTAGTGTCTGACACTCAGCTTAGTGACAGCACTCTTCATTTTGTGTGTGGAGAGCTTACATTGTACATTTATTCATGTGAATAAAAGTTTAAATGTTTATCACTTATATTGAAGGTGATATTTTTATACCAAGAGTGAGCTTGAGAGCAAAGGACTGAGACCTGGAAAGATGTTTGAAACTGAGTGGCAGAAATGCAGTTCACGGATGCCTGGGTGGCCCAGTTGGTTAAGCATCTATCTTCGGCTCATGTCGCGATCCCAGGGTCCTGGGATCAAGTCCCACATTGGGTTTCTTGCTCAGCAGGGAGCCTGCTTCTCTCCCTCTCTGCCTGCCTCTCTACTTGTGATCTCTCTCTCTGTCAAATAAATAAATAAAAAGATCTTTAAAAAAAAAAAATGCAGTTCAGTGTAGGCACTCATCTCCCTCCTTGTGCCAGGTCAGGTCTCATTCAGCTACACTAGTACATGGACCCTGACTTTGGTGTTAGCTCTCTTGATCCCATAGTCTTCTCATTAAGTTTTTAAGTTGGGCTTAGAATTGAGGGACAGTTCTCTGTTGAAAGAAACACATTCTCTTGTCTAGAGTCAAGGACATTTTACCTGATGATGTTTGCTATTGGTTCCTCATACTGATGCAAGAGGCATACCAGTTATGTGTCGTCATGTTCCTCCTGCCCCCATCTTGAGAACGAAGCCATCTTGGCTTTCTACCCCATTGGCAGAGTAGATAACAGCTAGGGGTGTTTTGTGTTTCAAAGACTGTAAAAGTCTATTACTATATAAAATGTGTCTGATATCATTGATAACGTGTTAGTTTCTTTTAGCTTTTAAGATTATAACAACAAGCTATGTCTTTCTGGAAAAAAATTTATCTAGTTATTTACTTGCTTAGTTATTTATCT
The DNA here is from genome assembly GCF_009829155.1 of Mustela erminea. Classification (NCBI taxonomy): domain Eukaryota; kingdom Metazoa; phylum Chordata; class Mammalia; order Carnivora; family Mustelidae; genus Mustela; species Mustela erminea. The sequence goes on along the minus strand of NC_045614.1, from coordinate 26,381,200 downwards.
AGTTATTTACTTGTCTATTTATATATGTATCTATTTATTCATCTGTTTATTTATTTGGAGTAAGTTTCTGATTTTTTTTCTAGGGGATGACTTTTTTGAGAGAGGCAGTGGAGCTTAGCATAAAGCATGGCACTCCAGAATGGGGAAATGAAAGTAGTGCTAAAAAATACCCTGTAATTTCCCTATAGACCCTCATTTTAGTAATTTTATACTGCAGTTAATTAGATGCCTACCACCTATATTTATTAAATTTAGAGCTGGAGACAGGGTTTCTTTCTTGAATATTTAATACTTACCTCCCCAATAAAACTTTTTGTAATAGGTATTTCTAAAGTTTCAGAAAATTTCAGGGGTTTCAGAGAGTGCTCTATCTTGTAACTCTACTGGGTATCTGTTTATGCCCTTACTTATTATATATCACAATACTTTTGGGAAAAAGTAATTTGCAGCTTTAATACCTTATAGGCATGCCACTATTAAATATATACTTAACACACACACACACTTACCACTTTTCTATAAATTTGTAATTGTTTCAAAATTTTATGTAAATGTATATGTAAGTGTATATGTGCACAGTATATGTAGTTATATATACATATGTGTATATATACATATAAATTTGAAACAGTCACTAATTTACAGAAAAGTAGTAGTATAGTTCAGAGGACTACTTCCTCATACCACTTGATAGTCAGTTGGAGACCTGTTGTCTCATCATTTCTGAATACTTTAGTGTCTATCTCCTACAAATAAAGACACAATTGGGATAAATTCATCAGAATTGGGAAATTAATGTTGATAAATTAATACCGTTTAATTTGGATGTCACCAGTTGTCACAGTACTGTCTAGTTCAGAATTATCTGTTGCATTTACTTGTCATGCTTCTTCAGTCTCTCTCCTTCAGTCTGGAATAGCTCCTCAGTCTTCCTTTCACACACCTGAGCTTCTTGTGGATTATAGGACAGTTACTTTGCAGCAAGTCCCTCAGTTTAGGTTTGTTTGGGATTTACTTGAGATTAAATGCGAGCTCTGTGTCTTTGGCAGGGACTTAGTTTGCCTTGTTACTGATGATGTTCACTTTGTGGTGTTCTCCAAGCTTCTCAATGATAAACTACTCCTTTTCCTTTTTGATTAACTATTCTGTTGGGAGGCACTTTGAAACTATGTATATGAGTTATTTATTGCTATGTAATAAATTACCCCAGTACTATGAGGCTTAAAAGAACAAATATTACTTCATGCAGTTTCTGAGGGTTAGGAATCTAGGAACGGCTTAGCTAGATGGTTCTAGCTCTAGATGTCTTACGAAGTTGCAGTCAAGATATCAGGCCTGGTTTTGTCAGTTGGACAAGGAGGGCATGAGGGTCTTGACTGAGGCTGGAGGATCTGTTTCCCAAAAAAGCTTACTTACTTGGCTGCTGACTGGAGGTCACGATTCCTTGTGGTTGTTAACAGGAGGCCTCATTTCTAGCCATGTGGACCTGTCCATAGGGCAGCTTAAATGTTCCCACAGCTTTCAGAGGTAATCTGAGAGAAGGCTAAAGCCACCATGTCTTTTATGACCTAACCTTCAAACTTGCATACTGGCCTTATTCTGCTCATTATATGTAAGCCATTAATCTAGTTCACAGCTAAGGTGGGGAGAATTAGGTTCCATGTTTTAAAGACAGTGTCAAAGAATTTGTAGAAATACTTTGAAACATCATGCTGTGTATATCCGTATGGACTCTTGGTTTCCTGTTTTATTCAACAGGTTATTAAAGTCCATTATTCTCATTTGCTATTTCAGTTGTCCCCAGTTTGGCCAGTGAGACTTGTCTCACTTCAAGTTGGCCTCTATTTTTTTTTTTTAATATATTGTCATTCTTTAAATACTTACTTGCTTTTGTGTATAAGGAGTTCCAGGCTTGGGACTCCTGGGTAGCTCAGTTGGTTAAGCATCTGCCTTCGGCTTAGGTCATGATCCCAGGGTCCTGGGATAGAGCCCTGCAATGGGCTCCGTGCTCAGTGGGGAGCCTGCTTCTCCCTCTGCTTGTGTTCTATCTCTCTGACACATAAGTAAATAAAATCTTTTTTTTTTTTTTTTAAGATTTTATTTATTTATTTGAGAGAGAGCATGAGCGAGGAGAAGGTCAGAGAGAGAAGCAGGCTCCCCGGGGAGCTAGGAGCCCGATGCGGGGCTCGATCCCGGGACTCCAGGATCATGACCTGAGCTGAAGGCAGTCGTCCAACCAACTGAGCCACCCAGGTGTCCCAATAAAATGTTTAAAAAAGAAAAGATGTTCCAAGTTTGTCTTTTTGTGTTTAATTTAAAAAACTGATACATAATTCACATAATATAATATTCACTCTTTCAAAGTATACAGTTCAGTGGTTTTTACTATATTCAGAAAGTTGTGCTTCACTACTCTCTAGTTCTAAAATATTTGATCACTTCAGGGCGCCTGGGTGACTCAGTGGGTTAAGGCTTCTGCCTTCGGCTCAGGTCATGATCCCAGGGTCCTGGGATCGAGCCCTGCATCAGGATTGCTGCTCAGTAGGGAGCCTGCTTCCTCCTCTCTCTCTGCCTGCCTCTCTGCCTACTTGTGATCTCTGTCTGTCAAATAAGTAAATAAAATCTTTAAAATATTTGATCACTTCAAAAAGTAACCCTGTTCCTAGTGGCAGTTAGTCCTCATTTCTTCCTTCCTCCCCAGCCTCTGGGAATCACTAATCTACCTTTTGTCTCCATAGATTTCCTATTCTGGCCATACCATATAAATAGTATCATAAATTATGTGACTTTTTATGTCTACTTTCTTTCACTTAGCATGTCATTTTCAGGTTTATACATGCAGTAACATGAATCATTACTTCATTTTATGATGTTCCATTGTATGGATATACATTTTGTTTATCCATTAATCCACTGAAGGACATTCAGACAGTTTTTACTTTTTAGCTATTATGTATAATGCTACTATGAACATTTGTATATAACCCTTTGTATGGACATATGTTTTCAGTTCTCTTGATTCGAAGATTATCTTGTGTGTTTCCTTCCCTGGCCCTGGAACCTGGAATCAGCCATTTCTCCAAAGAGCCTTGGCTTTATTTGTTTATTTATTTATTTTAAAGTGGAGAATAAGATTCAGAAGCCAAGGTCTGGGTACTACTTGTGCTCAGTGCTATTGGGATATCATTGATTTTAGGCCCTCTCAGTGGACAGAGCTAGGAAGTATATATATATTTGTAAAGGGATACATACATACATACTCATATATAATACATACACATTTTTGCATATGTATTTATTTCCAAATCCATATATATTAAAAAGCATAAAGTCATACTACTACCCCCAATTCCAGTCCTATAAGACAGGGTTCATTCTAGTTTTCTCCCTTTCTATATTTGTATTTCTTTTCCCTTTCTGAGGGACTACCTCCTATTATCCTTAATTAATTAATATATTTGATCAGTCCCTATTAGTAACCAGTCTCTCATCTCTGCTTAAACTCTCTCCTCTATGCAAATAATTTTCTTACCCTTTTTGGGCTTTGACATTCCATACCCAGCTGCCCTTCTTCATGGATACCTTCCTTACCTTCTCATGCTCTGCTCCAAGCTAGATTGACCCCCATGTGGTTACCCTCCCACGCCATTTAGGCTTCTCTATTGTACATAAGGCCTCCTCTCCATATGGGTGCCATCCTTACTTTGCTTGTGATCTGGCTCCCAATGCTAGAGAAGCCCCCGCAGGAATGCCCTCCATACCCTGCTGTGCTCCTATGCCTCTTTCCAGGCCACCTCTCCATGTGAACACCCTGTTTCCCCTGATCTTGTGTCCCAGCATGGACAGCTTCAACACACTCTGGTTCTGACACTCCATACCAGACTGCCCCTCCAGGCCTCTCATAACTTCTTGCCTTCTGTCACCCCAAATTAGATCACCTCCACACATGTACATCTTCACCACATTCCAACAGCCCCCCAGGAAGCCACCTCCTCCACGTGGATGTCTCACAAAGGTCCTCACATGCCGCTCGGAGCCAGCACGTCTTCTTTCCCTCATGGCAGAGATGCCTACCATGCACCATGTCTGCTTTAGGATTCACTTGTTTAGGAAAGAAAGGAAGAACTGCTTTGGCTTATCCTTGAACTGTTTATTGTTTTGTTTTTGTTTTTTCCTTGCACTTCCTTCACATTTGTTTTCTTGCCTTTGAATAGTTAAAATTAACTTTCCCTAATTTCCATTTTACAAATCTGTTTCATATTTTTTAAACTACATGTTCTTCCTTCCTTTCTTTCTTCCTTCCTTTCTCTTTCTTGTGTGTGTATATGTTTTCAACTATGAAGATTATGGTTTTTATAAATAGATATTCTCTAATCTACTAGGAAAAATCGTTACCCTAACAGGAGGAAATTACTAAATAAGTATACCAAATGTCTGAGGCTAAGTAATGTACCAGACTTGTGTCCTAATAGACTTCCACCTAATTCCAGGGCTACTATAGAAATATGGAGCATTCTGTAAGGGAAGGATTTGCCCAGGAAATCATTCTGTTTGGCATTAGATCTCCCCTTGTGATTTGTTTTCATCATTTTTTAATATTGAAAGCATTAGCTTTTATTTATTAAAATTTTAAGTATTTTATTTATTTATTTGAAAGAGTGAGAGAGAGCATGTGCAGGGGAAGCAGCAAAGAGAGAGGAGAAGCAGACTCCCTGCTAAGCAGGGAGCCTGATGTAGGGCCTGATTCCAGGACCCTGAGATCATGACCTGAGCTGAAGTTAGACATTTAACCCATTGAGTTATCCAGGCTCCCCAAAAGCATTAACTTTTATTTGTTTTTTTAAAGTTTTATTATTTGACAGAGAGCGAGAAAGGAACACAAGCAGGGAGAGAGAGAGAGGAAGAAGTAGGCTTCCCAGTGAGTAGGGAGCCCGACCTGGGGCTCAATCCCAGGACGATCATGACCTGAGCTGAAGGCAGACGCTTAACTGACAGAGCCGTGCAGGTGCCCCAAGCATTAGCTTTTAAATTAAGTAATCCAGTAAACATCCTTTGGAAAATTAATTTTTTCTTGTTTTCTCTAAAATATTTAGAATAGAAATTCAAATGTAGGGGTGCCTGGGTGGCTCAGTCGTTATGCTTCTGTCTTTAGCTTGGGTCTGCTCGGGGGGAGCCTGCTTTTTCCTCTCTTCCCTGCTTGTGCTCTCTCTCTCTCTCTCTCTCACTCACTCTCTCAAATAAATAAAGAAATCTTAAAAAATTCAGATGTAAGGAAGCAGTATTGATGAGATGGGCCTACCATATGGTACAATTTAATAATTATTCTATATGTTTTTATTATCTGTTAGCCATTTTATATGTCAGTATATTGCATTTAATTTTCTAAAAATTAGAATGAGTCAACTGGTATGTTTTTATATGTATAAAAAGGACTTACGCATCAGCATAGTCTAAAGAATTTGTCACAACAGGGTACAAATAGGTGGAAGAATTTATATCAGTATTAAGTTTTTAGAATGATCATTTAAGAACTGAAAACAACAGAGTTGGATAAATAACACTTCTACTGTATAAAATACCTTTCAGGTGTTTCTGCCCAGTTTTCCTTCATAGTCAGATGCTTTGGGAGCTGGTCCTATTGGGGGAGCCCCTCGTGGTCATGGCACCATCACCATCGGAGTCGTCAGAGACTGTATTGGCACTTGTTAAGTGAGTATATTGGGTTCCTGACAGTGGTAGTTGCAGAATTTTTCCATCTGTGATATATTTGCACACAACCCCCTTTCTTGTAATAAAGCTGTGCTCATTATAGTACCGTTTCATGGATGAGAAAATTAATTCAGGTTCCATGAGGGCTGGAACCATGTTTTGGTTTTTCTGAGCAACAAACATTCATTGACTTAGACAAAGCTGGCACCTGACAAGTATTAGTTGCATGAATGGTCAGTGTCTAGTAAAAGACATAACTGGGATATTGGAGTGCCAGAACTTCTCCCCATCTTCTGCCCCATGTCCACTGTTCTTTCAGCCCATCATTCCACGTTATTATGCATTTCCATTTGTCTTTCTGGTTTCCTAAAATGAGTTTGCTATTCACTGAAATAAATAAATTAATAATCCCATTGTGGGGATACTATGTGCATTGATGTTTTATAGTTGTTGAGTAGGGCCTTTAATTTTGTGTTCTTTGTTTTAAGTGTTCTTCTTGCTCCACAGCTGTATTTCTCCATTAAAGTACTTCAGTGACTTCCGACCTTATTTCACTATTCATGACAGTGAATTCAAAGAATATACTACTCGTACTCAAGCCCCGTGAGTAAACAAAACAGCTACTATTGACCAAGTATTACCTGTATAACCAAATTATGTAAAATTAAATCTTGAACTTATTGACATCTTGATTTTATAAAAGAAGGTTTGAAGAGCTGCTTATAATACTTGTCCATTTCAATAGTCAATCTTGTTTTCTTTGAATGGTTTTATTTATTAGTGGAAGCTGTATTGTCATTAATAGCCATCTGTTTTCTTGCCTTACTCAGGGCTTCTTAGAGCAGCAGTTATCTCTTGTTGATCTGTAACTTCCTTTACCTTCTTCCTCTTCATTGAATTAGCATGGAAACATGAAAGTGCTTCCCAGTATGTCAAAGGGGAAAAAATTATCTTACCCTTTCCCTTTTGGCTCTTGCTCTGTTGCTCACTTTCTTTTAACAGCTAAATTTCTAAAATGACAACAACAAATCTCCATTTACTCTCTCTACTTCTTGGTTTTCTGGTTGCTTCTCAGTCTGTTGCAGGTTGATTTCTCCACTTCTAGTGAAGACATTCTTGGCCAGAGCCATCAAGACCCTCTCCCTGCCCAACCCCACAGGCACATTATTGCCCTATTTCTTCTACCTTCCCTTTCTTATAACATTTAAGCTTTTGATCTTGAAAGCATTTTTTAAAAGATTTTATGTACTTTTGAGAGAGAGAGCGAGCCCACGAGTGGGGGAAGGGGCAGAAGGAGAATCAGGCTCCTCCTTGAGCAGGGAGCCCAGTGCAGGAGTTGATCCGAGGATCCGAGGATCATGACCTGAGCCAAAGGCAGACATTTAACTGACTGAACTACCCAGGTGTCCAAGCTTGAAAGCATTTAAATCCTTGATGCCACTTTCACCTGGCTTTCTGGTGTTACATATCAGTCTCCTGTGCAGAGAGGTCTGCTGCCAGCACCTTAAATGTTGGTGTTCTCCAGTCCTGTGTTCTGGGATCTGATTTCAGACTGATAGTTCTTTCTGAGCAGTCTTTTTGTTTGTTTGTTTTTAAAGATTTTATTTATTTATTTGACAGACAGAGAGGGAACACAAGCAGGGGGAGTGGGAGAGGGAGAAGTAGGCCTCCTGCCAAGCAGGGAGCCCGATGTGGGGGCACAGAGCTCCATGCGGGGGCAGGGAGCCCAGGACCCTGGGATCATGACCTGAGCCAAAGGCAGATGCTTAACAACTGAGCCACCCAGGCACCCCTCTCTCTGAGCAATCTTTCTGTACCCATAGCCTCTGGTAAGACCCATATACTGATGACTGAAATTTATCTGCCTAGCCCATATCTTTGCAAGTTGTAGACCTCTATGTCCAGGGTTTTGTTGTTCTGGTTTTTTTTTTTAACTGTTTTACCACCTTGACATCTTAATTGCACTTGAAACTAAATGTATATAAACTGAATTCTTTCTGTTTCCTTGTTTTCTTCCCTAAACCTATGAATGGTACTACTTTTTACTTAGTTATAAAAAAATCTAAATTGTCGGGACGCCTGGGTGGCTCAGTTGGTTAAGCAGCTGCCTTCAGCTCAGGTCATGATCCCAGCGCCCTGGGATCGAGTCCCACATCGGGCTCCTTGCTCGGCAGGGAGCCTGCTTCTCCTTCTGCCTCTGCTTGCCATTCTGTCTGCCTGTGCTCGCTCTCTCCCCACTCTCTCTCTGATAAATAAATAAAATCTTTAAAAAAAAAATGTTTTAAAAAATCTAAATTGTCATAAATTTCTCCTTCTTACATGTCCCACATCACGTTTTACCAAATTCTGTCAATTCAACACCATAAAATCTCTCTCATAATAACATTTGTTACCTGCTTTCTAAAAGTCTCTTCCCAGTCTTACTGTTTCCAGTCTTTGTCATATCTGCTGTTGCTTTCTCCCAGACGCCTTCCCCCTCCTTGTAGGGCATCTTCCAAATTTCCCCTAGAGTGATCTTCCTATATTTTTATTCATGTGACTTCCTTCCATTTGGTTCTCTAGTACCTTCCATTAGCCTACAAGATTTTTAAACTTCTTAACATATTAACTTGGCACTTCATAAACTTTGTAGCATATTAACTTGGTACTTAATAATCCGGCCAGCACCTGCCCAGCTACTTTCATTTCTGACTCTTAATCCTTCTCCTTTTATTCTGTGGGAATGCTGAGCTCTTTGTAGTTCTTCGAGCACACCATGATCCCACTTCTTTGCTTTGCTTTGCTTCTACTATTTGTTCTGGATTACCTTTACCTCACTCATCCACTTGGGGAAGAATTTGTATTCATTTTCCATATCTTTGTGTGAATATTATCTCTTTGGTGAAGCTTTGGTTTTTTTGTTTTGTTTTGTTTTGTTTTGTTTTTAGAGATCTATTTGTTCTAGGGAGAGAGAGCATATGTGCATAGGCAAGGCAGGGAGGGGCGGATGGAGAGGGAATCTTCAAGCAGACTCCTTGCTGAGTCCTACATGGGACTTAGTCTCAGTAACCCAAGTTCATGACCTGAGCTGAAAGCAAGAGTCGGATGCTTAACCAGCTGAGCCACCCGGGTGCCGCTGGGGAAGCTGTCTTCAGCTGTCTTCAGTGACCAAGTTTCTCCTTGGTAATTGTATGTTTTATACCACCTTCTCTGTTTCCTGATTTTGGCATTGTAATCGGGTATGTATGCCTTTCTTTCTGTGTGCTTTTAAAAAGACTGTGTCTTTTCACCTGTACTTGCCTAGTGCTAAGCAGGGTGCCGGGCATATAGTTGTTACATAATGCATTGAGTGAAGGAAAAGATAATCTGTTGTTCAATCTAAAGAAATTATAAACTATTCTTCACTGGAACATTTGTCTTTTTCCTCACTTTTTTCCTGTTTTGTTTTTATGTAGGCCTTCTGTCATATTAGGAGTAACCAACCCTTTTTTTGCGAAAACACTCCAGCACTGGCCACACATTATTCGAATAGGAGACCTTAAACCTGCAGGTAAAGTAGAAATTCCATGTTTTGTTTTTAGTATGTTATTTGGCTGAGCAGGTTCATTTCTTCCACTTTGTTTTCATCTCTTGATTACCTTTTAATTATGTTGATGGTAACCTTTTTGGAGGCAATCTGAATAAGGGTCTTTGGAGAAGAGTCTAACTTCCCACTAAAATATACAGATTCTTATATGCGTAACCCATCATGTCCTCCTATCAAAAAATGTATTTCTAGTGTTATAAACATGGAATGAATTATAACATAATAAGACCTCAAAAATTTAAGCAACTTTTTGTATACGGATAAGCCCAATTAAACAGGGATTTCCAGCACTGCTTGAATAAAACCTTGTGGAAGATAGAATTATTCAATTTGGCACAAAATTCTCTGCTAGGTCTCAAAAAAAGTATACATTTCTGTGATAGTGGTATTGATTAAGGAAATGGTCAGAGGTTGTACTTTCCTTGAGCTGTTATTTCCTTGAGCTACTGTTCTGCTCATAATAACTATTTTTTTTTTAAGATATTTATTTATTTATTTGACAGACAGAGATCACAAGCAGGCAGAGAGGCAGGCAGAGGAAGAAGGAGGGGGAGCAATCTCCCTGCTGAGCAGAGATCCCAGGACCTTGGGATCATGACCTGAGCCGAAGGCAGAGGCTTTAACCCACTGAGCCACCCAGGCACCCCACTCATAGTAACTATTTAATAAATGATTTAAATGAGTAAATTAATTCAGAGGTTGAAGTTTTGTTAACTTAGATGACAATTTAATGGTATCTCTGACATTCCGCATTGGACATTCCTGAATTTTCTACTGAATTAGTGAGACTTGAGATACTGGAAATATTTTTAAGTAACTTTATGATGTGTTACTTCTAAGATTTATTTTGGTATATACAGCTATATTTCAAATATTATTTAATAATTTATGAGACATCCCTTGTGATATATACATAAATCTAAATAGATATGTTAAACTCAAGCAGTAACTATTTTTTTATTTTTAAAGATTTTATTTATTTTATTTGAGACTGAGAGAGAGAGTGAGAGAGCACGAGCAGGGTGAGAGACAGAGGGAGAAGCGGACTCTCTGCTAGTCCAAAGTGGGCTTGATTCTGGGACTCCAGAGCAGAAGGCTGACGTTCAACCAAGTGAGCCACCGAGGCACCCCAAGCAATAACAATCGAAGTCATATTATTTATGAACATTATTTAGACTCAATCTTATGCTGAAATCCTTAGAAACCTTAAGAAGTGGAGGAAAGAGCACATAACTTCACCTTGGCTATCAGATCTGTGTCTTCTTAGGCAGAACATCCTCTTTAAGCCTCACATTCTTTGTCTGCTGGAAGATTAAACAGTTCCTGACTCATGACATTCTGTAAATGTCATAGTCACCTGCCATTTCACTGGTGTCCTCTCTAATTTAATGATAATTTAGAACACAGCAGTCACCGGAGTTTTAGCTATGAGAAGATAAGAAACAGTTTTTAAAATGTTAATTTAGTATTGACATTTATTTTTATGGTTTTGTCCTATTAATGTAGACTGATTAATTGTGATATAGTTGACTACTGTTTATTATCTTTGTCGCAGCTTTAAGTAGAGGAACTGCTGCATAAAATCATTGGTAAAGTAGTGTGTTTAACTTTATAAGAAACCATCAAACTGTTTTCCAAAGTGGCCCACCATTTTTACATTAAAAAAATTTTTTTTAATAATTTTTTTTAAAGTTTATTTATTTGTTTGCTTTTAAGTTTTTATTTAAGTTTCAGTTAGTTAAGCTACAGTGTAATATTAGTTCCAGGTGTACAGTATAGTGATTCAGCACATCCATACGTCACCTGGTGCTCATCACAGGCCCTCTTTCGTCCCCACCACCTGTTTCACCCATTGCCCACCCCCCTACCTCTCCTCTGGTAACCATCAGTTTGTTCTCTATAGTTAAGAGTCTGTTTCTTGTTTTGCCTTTCTATTTTTTTCCCCACCCATGCTCATTTGTTTTGTTTCTTAAATTCCACATATGAGTGAAATCATATGGTATCCTTCTCTGACTGGGTTATTTCACATAACACAATATTCTCTACACCTGGGCGCCTGGGTGGCTCAGTGGGTTAAAGCCTCTGCCTTCCGCTCAGGTCATGATTCCAGGGTCCTGGGGTCAAGTCCCACATTGGGCTCTCTGCTCAGCAGGGAGCCTGCTTCTTCCTCTCTCTCTGCCTACTTGTGATCTCTGTCAAATAAATAAATAAAATCATTAAAAATATATATATTCTCTACACCTAGGTTGGCACTTCAACCGATACCCTGAGATCAAGAGCTACACACTCTTCTGACTGTGCCAACCAGGTGCCCCTAATTTTACAATCTTACCAGCAGCCCATAAGGGTTCCTGTTTCTTCACATCTCTGCCACCAGCATTTGATACTGTCTGTGTTTTTCATTATTGCCGTTCAGTAGGTTTGAGATAGTGGTTTTCATTTGCCATGCCCTAGTATTTACTAGGGCAAATGATGGTGAGCATCTTTTCATCTATTTGTTCATATATCTTCTTGGATGAAGTGTTGACTGAAATCTTTTGCCAATTTTTAGTTAGGTTTCTTAATATTTAGTTGTAAGAGATCTTTATGTATTTTGGATACAAGTCTGTTTTTAGACATGTGATTCACAAATATTTCTTACAATATTTGGTTTCTTTTTTGTTTTCTTAATGGTTTCTTTTGAAGAGCAAAAGTGTTTCTTCTCCCCAGTCTGATTGAGGTATACTTGACAGACAACACTGTGTCAGTTTAAGATGTACAGCATAATGACTTACATATATTATGAAATGATTGCCACAATAAGTTCAGCTATTATCTATCACCTTGTACAGATACCAAAAAAATAAAAGGAAAATAATGTTGTTTCCTTGTGATGAGAACGTTCAGGATTTACTCTTAGCTGTTTTCAAATATAATCAAATATAATATAATAGTTAACACTGCTGTATAATCCTATACAGGATTATAATCCTATACAGCAGTGTTAACTATAATCTATAGTCATGGTGTTGTCATCATGTATCTGCATCACGTCGCCAGTACTTAATTTAGCTTATAGCTAGAAGTTTGTACCTTTTGACCATTTTCATCCATTTCCTTCACCTCTAACCCCTCAGTTTGGGTATCTACAAAAATATTTTTAATTTTAAGTCTAGTTTATCAGGTTTTTTTTTTCTTTTATAAATTAGCCTTTTGATAGTGTATCTAAGAACTCATTGCCCAATGCAGGGTCACAGAGATTTTCTTCTCCTGTGTTTCCTTCTAAGAGTTTTATTTATTATGTTAGCACCCACATTTAGGTTTATGAACCACATTAGTTGTTTTTTTGTGGCTTAAGGGTCCAAAATAATCTTTTTTGAATGTTGCGCTTCAGTTGCTTTAGCACTTTTGTTGAAGACTATCTTTTTTCCTATTGGATTTCATTGGTACCTCTGTGGAAAAGCAACACTAATGCAGTGTCTTGGTTACTGTAGTTTTATAGTAAGATTTGAAATCAGAAAGTGGAAGTCTTTTGATAATTTTCTTCTTTTCCAAAACTGTTTTGGTTATCCTTGGTGTTTTGCATTTCCATACAAATTTTAGGATCACTTTGTTAATTTCTGCAGACAGCTAGCAGGGATTTTGATAGGGATTGTGTTAATATGCAGTAAATTCACGGGATTTTGTTTTTGGTGTTTTCTGATCTGGGAACTTGAGATGTCTTCTGTTGTTTAGGTCTTCTTTAATTTTTCTTGGCAATGTTTGTAGTTTTCTTTTTAAAGGTTTCTTTTGTTTGTTTTTTATTTGAGAGAGAGAGTGAGAGTGAGAGAGCACAAGCAGGGGCCCCAGCAGAGGGAGATGGAGAAGCAGGCTCCTCACCGAGTAGGGAACCTGATGTGGGGCTCTGTCCCAGGACCCAGGATCGTGATGTGAGCCAAAGGCAGACACCTAACCAACTGAGCCACCCAGGTGCCCCTGTAGTTTTCAGTATACAAGTCTAATTATGACGTTAGATAAAGGTTTTTCATAGATGTCCTTCATTAGATTGCGGAAGTGCCTTTCTGTTTCTGGTTTGCTGGGAAGGATTATCATGAATTGCTGTTGAATTTTGTGAAATGCTTTTTCTGTGTCTATGGAGATTGTCGTGTGGTTTTTGTCCGTTATTAATATAGCATATTAATTGCATTTTGGATGTTAAACCAACCTTATATTCCTTGGATAAATCCCATTTGGTCATGGTATATAATCCTTTTTATATGTTGTTGGATTTGAATTGCTCTTATTTTTGTTGAGCATTTTTCCACCCCTGTCTATGAGGGATATCAGTCTGGTTTCTTTTCTTGTGATGTCTTGCTAGTTAATATTCTTGTTACTCTGAGAAGCGTCTTCAGGCAAGTGAAGTTACCATTTTAAAAAGAAGACCTAGGGGGCACCTGGGTGGCTCAGTGGGTTGAAGCCTCTGCCTTCGGCTCGGGTCGTGATCCCAGGGTCCTGGGATCGAGCCCCGCATCAGGCTCTCTGCTCAGCGGAGAGCCTGCTTCCTCCTCTCTCTCTGCCTGCCTCTCTGCTTACTTGTGATCTCTGCCTGTCAAATAAATAAATAAAATCTTAAAAAAAAAAAAAAGAAGACCTAGGACCAAGGGAGGGGACAATTTTTGAATTGCTTTTTCAAAGTGGAAATGAAGGCAGATATGGAATAATTAGACCTTATTTTCAGCTGTGTTGTCTCTGATTATTTCTATCACCAGATAATTTGGACCACTTCATCAGGTATCCTTTTTTCTACAGGAAAGCAATGGTGGTATATGGAAGCATTATGCTTTATAGATTCTTAGTAGTCACTGAGGAGTAAATGCTAGAGGTTGCCAGTGTGCTGTTTGGTCCTTGTTCAGTTAATGGAAAAAATATATTATGAACAAAGGCACCAGCGGTAGTTTGATGATTTGGGACAAGACTTTAGTGTCTGACTGTTTCTGGGACTGGCAGGTCTTATATGAGCATAATTCTTTATTTATTTATTTATTTATTTGACAGACAGAGGCACAGCGAGAGAGGGAACACAACCAGCGGGAGTGAGAGAAAAGCAGGCTTCCCACTGAGCAGGGAGCCCAATGTGGGACTCGATCCTAGGACCCTGGGATCATGACCTGAGCCAAAGGCAGACGCTTAACAACTGAGCCACTCAGGCGTCCCTGAACACAATTCTTAACAGAAGTGAAAATTTCATTAAGTTTGGTGTGTTTATGATACTTTCCCTTACGTACCTTAAAAGTTGTTTTTATTGTGGTAAAATATACACAACCCAAAATTTACCACTTTAACTAGTATTAAGTATTTAATTCACTTAAAAATAATATAGTGGTATTAAGTATATTCATAATAAGCAACCTTCACCACTATCCATTTACAGAACTTCATCATCCCAAACAGAAGGATGTGGATTTAGTTCACCTAGGAGGTGGATGGGGAGATAGGATAACTGGGTGATGGGCATTAAGGAGGGCACTTGATGTAATAAGCACTGGGTATTCTATGCAACTGATGAATCACTAAATTCTACCACTGAAACTAATAATACACTATATGTTAATTAAATTGAATTTTAAATAAAAAAATTTTTAAAATAACAAAGTAGCATTAGATATATTCATAAGGTGCAGCCCTCATCACTATCCAGTTCCAGAACTTCGTCATCCCAAGCAGGATTTGGATGTCGTTCACCTAAATCCAAAACCCATTTAAACAATAGCTCCCCAGTTATTGCATCCCCCAGTCCCTGGTAACTTTTATTCTAATTTCTGTTTCTATAAAGTTGACTCTTCTACATATTTTGTATAAGTGGAATCGTGTAATATTTGCCTTTTGTTATTTGGCCTATCTCACTGTTTTCAAGGTTCATTTATGTTATATCATGCGGAAGAATCAGAAGCATTTCATTCCCCCCCACTTTTTTTTTTTAATTGCGGTGGGATGTCTGGGTGGCTGAGTCGATTAAGTGGCTGCCTTTGGCTCAGGTCATGATCCCAGGGCCCTGGGATTGAGCCCACATCTGGCTCCCTGCTGTGCTTCTCCTCTCTCCCTGCTCCTCCCCCTGCTTGTGCTTCTCCCTCTCCCTGCTGCTCCCCCTGCTTGTGCTCGCTCGCATTCTCTCTGACAAATAAATAAAATCTTTTATTAAAAAATTGCAGTAAGGGGCGCCTTGGTGGCTCAGTGGGTTAAGCCGCTGCCTTCGGCTCAGGTCATGATCTCAGGGTCCTGGGATCGACGCCCGCATCGGGCTCTCTGCTCAGCAGGGAGCCTGCTTCCTCCTCTCTCTCTGCCTGCCTCTCTGCCTACTTGTGATCTCTCTCTGTCAAATAAATAAATAAAACCTTTAAAAAAAAAAAAATTGGGCGCCTGGGTGGCTCAGTGGGTTAAGCCGCTGCCTTCGGCTCAGGTCATGATCTCAGGGTCCTGGGATCGGGTCCCACATCGGGCTCTCTGCTCAGCAGGGAGCCTGCTTCCTCCTCTCTCTCTCTGCTTTCCTCTCTGCCTACTTGTGATTTCTGTCTGTCAAATAAATAAATAAAAATCTTTAAAAAAATAAAAAAAAATAAAAAAAAAATTGCAGTAAGGGATGCCTGGGTGGCTCAGTTGGTTGGACGACTGCCTTCGGCTCAGGTCATGATCCCGGAGTCCCAGGATCGAATCCCACATCAGGCTCCCAGCTCCATGGGGAGTCTGCTTCTCCCTCTGACCTTCTCCTCGCTCATGCTCTCTCTCACTGTCTCTCTCTCTCAAATAAATAAATAAAATCTTTTAAAAAAAAATTGCAGTAAAATCACATAACATGAAATTTACCTTCTCAGCCATCTTTTAAAAAAGATTTTATTTATTTGACAGAGAGAGACACAGCGAGAGAGGGAACAAGCAGGGGAGCAGGAGAGGGAGAAGCAGGCTTCCCGCCCAGCAGGGTGCCGGACATGGAGCTTGATCCCAGGACCTCAGGATCATGACCTGATCCAAAGGCAGACGCTTTACAACTGAGCCACCCAGGCAATCCACTCAGCCGTTTTTTAAGTGGCATTAAGTGCATTCACATTGTTGCACTATAATCACCACCATCTACTCACAGTGCTCTTTTTCATCTTGCAAAATTGAAACTCCTTACCCATTAAACAATAACTTCCCATTCACTTCTTTCTCCACTCACCGCACCCCAGGCAACTACGTGTCTACTTTCTGTCAATATGAATTTGACTACTCAGGTATTTCATAGAAGTGGAATTCTGCTTTATTTGTCCTTTTGTGACTGGCTTATTTCACTTAGCATAATGTCCTCAAGGTTCGTTCATCTTGTAATGTGTCAATTTCTTTCCTTTTTAAGGCAATAATATTCCATTGTGTGCATGTACCATTTATCTGTCAGTGGACACTTGGGTTGCTTCCACCTTTGAACTATTGCAAATAACACTTCTGTGAACATGGGTGTACAGATACTTCTTTCAATCCCTGCTTTCACTTCTTTTGAGTATGAATCCACAGAAGTGGGATTGCTGGACCATATAGCTATCTGTGTTTAAGTTTTTGAGAAACTGCCATACTGTTTTTATTTTCCATTCACACCAGCCGTGCACAAGGGTATCAGTTTCTCTACATCTTTGCCAACACTTGTTATTTTTTGGTGTTTTTTTGATGGTAGCCCTTCTAATGGGTGTGAGTTGTTATCTTAACTGTGGTTTTGATTTGCATTTCCCTAATGATTAGTAATGTTGAGCTTCTTTTCATGTGTTTATTGGCCACCTGAATAACTTCTTTGGAGAATTATCTTTCCAAGTCCTTTTTTAATCAGGTTGTTTTGTTATTGTTGAGTTGTGAGAGTTCTTCATATATTCTGGATACCAATCCCTTACCAGATAAGTGCTTTGTAAATATTTTCTCGCATTCTGTGAGTTGTCTTGTCATTCTCTCATTGATAGTGTCCTTTGATGCACAAAAGTTTTAATTTTTTTTCATTTAAATTATTTTTATTAACATATGTATTATTCGCCCCAGAGGTACTGGTCTGTGAATCATCAGGCTTTACACATTTCACATACCCTCCCCAATGTAAAAGTTTCAAGTTTTGATCAAAAGTCCAGCTTTTCTGTATTTTCTTTTATTGCCTCTGCTTTTGGTTTCATATTCATGAAAATCCCTTTATCTTTTAATTTATGACTGTTGCGTGTATATCTTGTGGCATTTTTCTGCCTATTGATCTCAAGACCAGGAGCACTGCATTTGCTGCACAAGTTGTGAAACACAACAGTCCTTCTTAGAATTCTGTCTTTGAAAATTCAAGACTATCTGAGAGGGTCAGTAAAACTACAGAAAAATATCTTCTGCAGGACTGGTAGGGAAGGCACAGCAAAACTGAGATTCATAACTTTACCAGAGACATACCTTTAGTTTTAACCCTGTAGAGGGATCATTCCTGCTGTTATAAAGGGATTCTTTCTTCTGGATTATACCTAGTTTTAGTTCACCCAAATTCTATTAAAAAGAGACATTTAATGTTAAGACGTCAGTACTTAACAAATATTCCCAAAGTAAAAGTAATTCTATTAGTGTATACTGGATCAAATTATAAACTGATAATTTCTGACCAGAAGAAATTGGGTTTGGTGATTTCACTAAAGGTAAAATATTTGGCCTAAATGTGGAAGATTCTAATGCCTATATACAGAAGTACAATGGTGATGACTATTAATTTAGTAATGTTAAACCGTCTCTAATATGCATTGTACATAACAGACATTGAATAAGTATTTTTTTAAGATTTTATTTATTTATAAATAAATAAAGAGAGGAAAAGAGTAGAAGCAGGGGGAGCAACAGCAGGGAAGCAGCAGAGAGGGAGGAGAAGCAGGTTCCGCACCCAGCAGGGAGCCCGATTCGGGGCTCCATCCCAGGACCCTGGGACCATGACCTGAACTGAAGGCAGACACTCAACTGACTGAGCCACCCAGGCACCCCTTAATAACTTTTGGGTTCTTTGTTAGACAGCTGGGTTCATTGCAGACACTTGTTTGTTTTTGTATCGCAAAGCCATCTGACAAATACTCATTAAAATTTTTTGGTAATAGGCAGTGTATCTTCATGACTAATTTTCTTTATAGCTATTACATACTACAGTATAAGAATGATGATGGCTAAGGTTAGAGATCAGTATACATCTTACACCTGAAGAGAGCCAGTGAGACAGAGGGGAATTGTCTAAGTGAAGATTACCACAAGCGGGTTTATTTTTGGCTTTTTCCTTTTTAAAAAGACAGATATGGTTGTAACCTGTCTTCATTATTACCCAGAACTTACTGATTATGAGAATATATGAAACATGCCTAACTCTTCTCCCCTCTGAAACTTGGTTCTTTTTTGCACAGTGAGTTTCAGAAAATAATGTGTTAATAAACAGTATTGATGGATAGAATAATTGCAAGTCCTTTGTGACTCAGAGCAGAAGGAAACAGAAAATAAGGGCAGGAATACTTAGACTTATTCAAACCATTATGGTTTTAAACATGCTGTTTGGGTTCTTGGAGTCAGAAGCAGATAAATTAGTTGAATTTAGTTATCTGTATAGTTAAATAGGTATTAATTCGGTACTTATTAAGGGGACAAAAGTTTTACAGATCTTGTGGTGAGAATCTTCTCTGAGCTCTGGAAAGCACAACCACAAAAGTCAAGATGAGAGATGTTCTCATAAGAATTTACATGGGAGGGGCGCGTGGGTGGCTCAGTCCTTAGGCGTGTGCCTTCGGCTCAGGTCATGATCTCAGGGTCCTGGGATCGAGCCCCACATCAGGCTCTCTGCTCCACCGGGAGCCTGCTTCTCTCTCTTCCACTCCCCCTGCTTGTGTTCCCTCTCTCGCTGTGTCTCTCTCTATCAAATAAGTAAATAAAATCTTAAAAAAAAGAATTGGTACATGGGCATTTGTCAGCACAGTTTGTCAATGTCTTCTACCATTGACAAAGTAAAAACTATGAGCTGATGAATCAAAAACATTCTGAGGGGCTGGGTGGCTCAGTTGGTTAATCATCCGACTCTTGGTTTCAGTTCAGGTCATGACCTTAGGTTTGTGAGATCGAGCCCCAAGTCAGGATCTGAGCTCATCCTGGAGTCTGTTTGAGTCTGTTTGAGATTCTCTCTCCATCTTTCCTTGTGTCCCTTCCCTGCTCTCATGCGCACATACTTTCTCTTTCTAAAAGAAGTAAATTAAAATCTTTAAAAGTTCTGGCAATCTGAGTGTTTCTGGAGTTTGCTGTTCTCTCAGTCTGTCCCCAAAGCCTTTTGGTTTTGAGCTCTAGTAGCTCCCTCTCTTCTCTTTCCTTGCTGCACCTGTCTTATTTCAGGTTCTGTATCTACCCAGGAGCAGTACTCCACAATGCTGTTGTTTTTTTTTTTAAGATTTTATTTATTTATTTCACAGACAGAGATCAAAAGTAGGCAGAGAGGCAGGCAGTGAGAGAGGGGGAAGCAGGCTCCCCGCCGAGCAGAGAGCCCGATGCGAGGCTTTAACCCACTGAGCCACCCAGGCGTCCCTCCACAATGCTTCTATTTTATCCTCTGGGCTTTCTCTTTCACCTCACCCTCCTTTGTGTAAGCGAGCTGACCTGTTCAGGAGACCTGTCCATCTGTGGCTCAGGCCTGTGGTTGTGGCTTACATCATCACCACCTGGTGTCAGCGAGTGTATTAAATGCAGATTTGATCCTGTCTGCTCACTCTCCCATCCGCTAGTCCCCATGCCCATGCTTTCTGTCTCTGTCACTGAGATGTCCGACATCTTTATAGTTCCTCTAGATTCGACCTTTAAATACCTCTCTAACTTCATCTCCTGCCCCTCTTCGCATACCCTCCATTCCTGCCTTTGTAGCGTCGTGGATAAAAGTGATGGTTCAGGAGTTAGACAACCTTAATTTCATATTCTAGTTCAAGCATGTTATCTGTGTGTCCTTGGATGAGTTCTCTAGAGCTAGCGACCTGTCTGAATTGGGTATTGACCAGAGTGGATGATGGCAGGAAAGAGCCAGTGTTGGTGCATACCAGGTCAGTAGTTCTTTTAGTGCTTTAGTTCTTTTTTCTGTGTGGTGGGGACGAT
The DNA here is from genome assembly GCF_009829155.1 of Mustela erminea. NCBI lineage: Eukaryota > Metazoa > Chordata > Mammalia > Carnivora > Mustelidae > Mustela > Mustela erminea. Next base: position 26,360,829 of record NC_045614.1, on the reverse strand, counting down.
AAGACCTACTTCTTTGGGAAGATTAAATGTACTCATTCATGCAGTATTCTTAGACCAGGACTGGCACAAATAAGGATTGAGTAAATGGTGGCTATTACTATCCTTACCATTATGCGTAACTGGGCAACATACTCTTCATGCTTCTGGACTTAACTCTGTGTAAAAGCTGTTTTTCTTTCTGGATAACTTTTTATTTCTTGTATAAGACTGCTGACATATCACTTCCTTAGGAAACCTCAAAAAATTTTTTCACTCCTCTTTAGCCAACACACTGCATCCATAGTATCTTGTTCATAATTTTATCCCACCACGTACCCTTCTATATTGTCATGTATCTCTGTTATCTTACTTTGCCATTAGGTTGTGAGCTATTTGCTACCAGGAACTAGTTGTTTTATTTTTTTATTTCCAGTATCTTGCATTTCCTAATATTTACTGAATTGGTGAAAATATTAGTTTGCATGTATATGATAGTGGCTTCTTTAAGAAGGGTCTGTCTAAAGGTATTGGGGCAGTTGATAAAATTAGAGTAGCATCTTTATTATCCTGCAGCTTTTCTGTAAGATTGAAATTATTTCAAAGTAGAGAGTTTACAGAAATACCTGTTTTTACCATAGTACGTGCTTTTAAAACTTTTTTAACAGTGTAAGATTACAAGTGAAAATGCTCTGTGTTCCTACTGTTCCACCCCAAGAGATAGCTGTAGTTAGCAGTTAGATGTATAAAGCAATTTAAACAAAAATATGTTGTCAATCCAGAGCCTTGAATTAGATAATCTCCAGATTTGTCTTTCAGTTCTTAGGTCCTCTTACTCTTAGGCAGAGAGAAGGAGGACGGAGAAAGGAGAAGAAAAAGTATCTTAAGTTTAGTGTGCTTATGACACTTTCAAGTGCTTCTCTTGAGGCACTTTTCTGCTGATTGGAGGGTTGTTTAGAGAGTAGCCTCTCTGACCCCCAGACAAGAACCACAGTGTATGCTGTGTAGATTGTTCACAGCTGACCTGCTCCGGAGGCCTGTCCATCTGTGGCTCGGGTCTGTGGTTGTGACACACACTGTCACCACCTGGTGGCAGTGTAAGTTTCTACAGTACAGAAACAGAATTTTGGGAGTGTCAGAAAAAAACTTTTGAGTTGCTTGTAATTCCATTTACTCTTCGAGGGTATTAATATTTGGCACATAGGCTTTCAATTTCATGGCTTTGGCACAGAGTTTAAATTACAAGCTAAGTGAAAAAATGGAGAAGTTTTAAATAATGATAGATATTAATGAAAGATCAAATACCCATTTTATATAATTTACACACATTTTTTTCTGTAATGCTATAATAATCCAGCATTTATCCAGTTTTAAAGTACCAGGAATAAAGCACCAGGAAAATATTGTGGGTTTTTTTTGTTTTTTTGTTTTGTTGTGTTTTTTTGGAAAATATTATTTGATGTTAAGAAAAATACTTCAGGGCGCCTGGGTGGCTCAGTGGGTTAAGCCGCTGCCTTCGGCTCGGGTCATGATCTCAGGGTCCTGGGATCGAGTCCCGCATCGGGCTCTCTGCTCAGCAGGGAGCCTGCTTCCTCCTCTCTCTCTCTGCCTGCCTCTCTGCCTACTTGTGATCTCTGTCTGTCAAATAAATAAATAAAATCTTTAAAAAAAAAAAAAAAAAGAAAAATACTTCAGGGGCGCCTGGGTGGTTTAGTCGGTTAAGTTTCCAACTCTTGATTTTGGCTGAGGTCATGAGATCCAGCCTTGCAGTGGGCTTCTGTGCTCGGCATGAAGCCTGCTGGAGATTCTCTCTCTCTCCCTCTGCCCCTTCCCCCACATGTATTTGCTCTCTCTTTCTCTCTTTCTCTCTTTCTTTAGTAAGTAGATAAATTTTTTTTTAAAGAAAACTTTAGCTACAAGATCCCTGACTAAGTAATAAACAGTGGATTATTAATCTTACAAAATTCCAGTTTTGTAACATGTAAATCTTGAATAATTATACGAGTCTTTATGATATTTCCTTTAGGTGAAATTCCTAAGCAGGTTAAAGTGAAAAAATTGAAGAACCTAAAGACTCTGGACTCTAAACCTGGTATTGATTTTTATTATTATATTTTATTATTTTTATTAATTTGTAAATATATACTTATGTATGTAGTTGGGTCTTACTATTTACCATATTTTCTTTACTTTCTAGGAGTTTATACTTCTTATAAGCCATATTTAAGTAGAGATGAAGAAATCGTAAAACAATTACAGAAGGTAATTCCTTGCTCATATTATTAACTTAAATTTCATTATGCAGGTAAGCAATATCCAGTTAGGCAGTATGTGCATTATGTATGATAATGGGAAATGACGTCTTTCTTTCTTTTTTTTTTTAAAGATTTTATTTGACAGAGATCACAAGTAGGCAGAGAGGCAGGCAGAGAGAGAGAGGGAAGCAGGCTCCCCGCTGAGCAGAGAGCCCGATGCGGGACTCGATCCCAGGACCCTGAGATCATGACCTGAGCCAAAGGCAGAGGCTTTAACCCACTGAGCCACCCAGGCGCCCCGAAATGACGTCTTTCTTTTGAATCAGAGCTTCATAAAAACCAGAAGCGGCAATAATTATGGGCGTAAAATGTAAGGCTGCAGCTACCAACTAGTGGCAGTCTTTAAGAAACTTGGGAGTTAAAGTGAAAAAGTCATGGGCTCTTCTGTGAGATAGCTTAGCATCCAACAGGAGATAGTTAGCATTTTTTGGAAAATCTAAATAATACTCATACAGCAAGTGTGAAATAAAGACAGTTCATTATAAACTGATACTTTTAAGTGTGGGATGAACACGTGATGTTTTACTGTAAGGTTTTTTTTCACAGCATATTGCACAGTGCACTTCAGGTTAAATTACTTCAAAATGAAGTCCTGGGTTTTTTTTTTGTTTTTTTTTTTTTTTTAAGATTTTATTTATTTATTTGACAGAGATCACAAGTAGGCAGAGAGGCAGGCAGAGAGAGAGGAAGGGAAGCAGGCTCCCCGCTGAGCAAAGAGCCCGATGTGGGACTCAATCCCAGGACCCTGAGATCATGACCTGAGCCGAAGGCAGCGGCTTAACCCACTGAGCCACCCAGGCGCCCTGGGTTTTTTTTTTAAATCAAGTAAAAGTATGTATTTACGTATCAGTTGAGCTACTATAATTACGCATTGTTTTATATTCCTTTACACAGAATGTAAGTTTTCATTGCTTTTTCTTTTAAGGGTGTACAACAGAAACGTCCTTCTGAGGCTCAAAGTGTTATTCTCCGACGCTATTTTTTGGAACTGACACAAAGCTTCATCATTCCATTAGTAAGTTAACATTGGTATTTGTTTAATTTAATGATTTGTTGAAGGATATATATGAATGTTTTCCCCATTCACAAAAACCTTAAGTTGTCGGGCGCCTGGGTGGCTCAGTGGGTTAAGCCGCTGCCTTCGGCTCAGGTCATGATCTCAGAGTCCTGGGATCGAGTTCCGCATCGGGCTCTCTGCTCGGCAGGGAGCCTGCTTCCCTCTCTCTCTGCCTGCCTCTCTCTCCGTCTACTTGTGATCTCTCTCTGTCAAATAAATAAATAAAATCTTTAAAAAAAAAAAAACAAAACTTAAGTTGTATGTTTTGCCTGTTCATGTGTTTGATGATTAAAAATAGAGTCCTTTGCAGGAGACCTGGACTCTATTCTAATATTAACTGTGTAACTTTGGCAAGTCACTTCCTCTCTCTGACTCTCATTTTCTTTATCTGTAAAATGTGGCTAATTCCACTTTTCCTAAATATCTTTCAGGGTTGCTGTGAATCTTAAATGAGATAATTGTGTAATATTATGTAATTACTGCATTTTAGTCTTAACACAGGTTAACCTGGAGCTCATTTTTGATATTATTTCCTTTTTTTTTTCAAAGCTACTTTTTAAAAAAGATATTATTTATTTATTTATTTATTTGAGAAAGAGAGAGAGAGAGAGTGAGCACTAGCAGGGGGAAAAGAGAGAATCTCATGCAGACCCTGTGCTAAGTGTGGGGCCTGATGTGGGGCTCAATCTCACAACCCTGAGATCATAACCTGAGCTGAAATCAAGAGTCAGATGCTTAACCAACTCAGCCATCCAGGTGCCCCTCTGATACTATTTTTTTGAGCACAATCTGATATGACATCTATGAGACCAGTAACTCCATGATGACAGAGCCTTCTCTGTCTTATTCATTATCTTTTCCTCAGTCAGGCATCTGGTAGCACTCAATATTATGGTATAAATGACTGGATGATATGGTTATTCTATGAAATTCAGTAGAATAGCATATTAAAATACTAAAAGATGCCTCACAGTATCAGATAGTACCATCATGTGGTCCTAGTCCAGAGACTGCATTGGAGAGAGATTCCATGTGGTTATTAATGTAATCTATCTATAATATCAGATGGGAGCAACCTGGAGTTCTTTGCTGTTATATTTTGAGGTGAAATATTCTTTCTTGGTCTATGGATATAAATAATTTTGTTCCACTTAAACCTGTTTGATTTGAAATGAACTTTACTGTAGTGGTTAAGGGCATGGGCTGAAGTCAAGTAGACCTGAATTCAGGTTCAGGCTATGTGACCTTGGGCAGCTTACTTAGCTTTTCAAAGCCTCTTTTCCACTATTAATGGCCGCATGGGATGGTTGCCAGGATTAAAAGAGATCATGCATATAAAATGTTGAGTACATTTTCTGGGACTTTCTCACCCAATAGGGTTAATGATTATCACTAAAAATATGCAGTTCCTTGGATTATTTAAGGTTTAGTTAAATCCTTATTGAAAATCTGACTTAATTCAATCTAAATTTTGCTATGTCCATTTTGTGAAATGATGCATTGCTGCTGAGCATATGATCAAAAATTTGTAAACCCATTTCTTTTAAGGGGTCTGTTTATATGTTTGAAGACTATCTAGGTAAGAATGCCTAACTTTTGGGCACCTGAGTGGCTCAGTTGATTGAGCATACAGCTCTTGGTTTTAGCTCGGGTTACAGGACAGTTTTTAGCTTGGGTTACAGGACAGGGTCCCACATTTGGCTCTGTGCTCAGCGCAATCTGCTTGGGATTCTCTCTCCCTCTTCTTTTCCCCCTCCCCTCCCTTGTGTGCACGCACTCATGGTTGAGCTCTCAAATAAATAAATAAAATAAAATCTTAAAAAAGAATGACTAACTTTGATTATTTTATTTTATTTATTTATTTAATTTTTTTGGTTTCAGGAAAGATATGTGGCAAGCTTGATGCCTTTGCAGAAAAGTATCTCTCCATGGAAGGTATAACTATATTCAGTTAAATTCTTATTTGAGTTCTCTAACTATAATTAACGTCTGTGAGTATATCCATTTTTAATTTTTAAATCAGTATGTCCTAATTTCTAGAGTCCACCCCAGTTAAGACAGTTCCTTCCAGAAGAATTTATGAAAACACTTGAGAAAACAGGACCTCAGCTCACCTCTAGAATAAAAGGCGACTGGATTGGACTTTACCGGTTGGTCTTTTGTTTTCTTCTTTTTCACCCATCTGTAGAGCTGTATTTAAAAACAAAACCAAAAGCTGGACTTAAACTTTTACTTCAAAAAAAAAATCAAATAAATAAATAAAAATTCCATTGTTTCACATGGGTTTTCAAGCTATAGATAGGAAAGGTATTGAGAGTAAGTAAGTCATACTCAAACTTTGCTTTTTTAAAATTTATTTTTATAGGCATTTTCTAAAATCTCCAAATTTTGATGGTTGGTTCAAGACCCGGCGGAAGGAAATGACCCAGAAATTGGAGGCACTCCATTTAGAAGCTCTTTGTGAAGAGGTTAGAAAACAGTGTGTTTATGTCATGATTAACAACTATTGAAAATAAAGATAACATTATCCTTAGAGGCTGGGATATTATACCCATATCCACTACTTTGTAAATAGTAATACGTAACTTTTCTGGATTACGTGCTGTGTGTCAAGGACCGTGTGTCAGGGACTGTAGGTACTTTAGATGGATGATGTCTTTTAATCCTCTCAGTGATTCATTGAAGTAGGTGTATTATAATCTGCATTATGAGATCCCTAAGGATTATAAGTTAAGTGACTTGCTTCAGATGGCATCACTGCTAAGTAGGTAATGGAGCCAGCATCGAGCTAGAGCCCTGCTTATACTCATCCACAAGAGCTAACAGTGTACATCTCTTCCCCACTTTGCGTTCAGTGGTCTCAAGTTGATAGCTTGAAGTTGGCCACAGTGGAAGTGTTATGCCACCTTGACAAGTGCTACAAACCAGAGACTTTTCCTGGAGAACTGATGGTTAAATATTTACTAGCATGCCCCTGGATAGAATCAAGATTAAAATTGGAACACCTTATCTGATTTTTTCCTGTATTTCGACTGTTTATAATCTCTAATTTGTCACCAGACTATTTTAAATTGATCTACTTGTGAAAATGTAAAGGATAGTCTCATCTTTATTTAGGTTGAGGTAGGCTAGCCTCGAAGTGAACTTTCTAGTCATAAAATCCCGGTGACTTTGTGGTTGTGAGAGGAATGCAATGAAGGCAACCACAAATAAGCCGAGGAAGAGCTTGTTTGTAGAAGTGAAAGTTTACATCCCATAATAGATTGCTGTTCACAGTTATCTTAATTCGTTAGTTAACGTTCCTTATAAATTAAAGTACTTACTGCTTAGTAGGGATGGGGACTAGTATTATACTTGGAGTTGCAATTTTTTCATTGATCTAAAAGGGCTACCTCAGAAAGGAGTTTCTTACATTTTATTTTATTTCCAACTATTAGACAATTGTTCTAGCTAATGTGAAAAATTATCTAATTAGACAAACCGTAAGAGACTCAATCTCACAAAACAAACTGAGGGTTGCTGGGGGAGGGGAGTATGGAGTGGTGGTTGGGTTATGGACATTGGCAAGGGTTTGTGCTATGGTGAGTGCTGTGAAGTATGTAAGCCTGACCATTCACAGACCTGTACCACTGGGGCTAATAATATATTATATGTTAATAAAAAATTTTGTAATAAAAAATTATCTAGGGCACCTGGGTGGCTCAGTGGGTTAAGCCGCTGCCTTTGGCTCAGGTCATGATCTCAGGGTCCTGGGATCGAGTCCCACATCGGGCTCTCTGCTCAGCAGGGAGCCTGCTTCCTCCTCTCTCTCTGCCTGCCTCTCTGCCTACTTGTGATCTCTCTCTGTCAAATAAATAAATTAAATCTTTAAAAATAATTATCTAATTATTGTTGTTAGAATATCATATGGAGAATTATTCTTGTACTGTAATGCTGTATCTGAGTTGCATACTCTGTTCTCCTTTTCCTTCCTATCTTTCCTGCTCAGTAGCCTGGCCTGTTAAAATAGAGCAGTTTAAAAAGTATTTTGAATATTTACTGATTTGGGATTTGTTTATTCTTGTAGGACTTACTTCTCTGGACCCAGAAACACACAGAAGTAGAAACAGTAGACCTTGTACTGAAGCTAAAAAATAAGCTGGTATGTAGCCAAAACAGCAAAGATCTATGAAGATCCTTTCCTCACATTTGAGGTGACAGTTCATGATATGTTGCTGAAGTAGCTTTTTAAATGAGAACACTTAAGATTGGCCAATTGATGGTAGATGACTGAAAATACTTGGTCACTTGGGCAGATCACAGTGATGCCGTATTATTTTAAAAGTATTTACAAGGAGTCCAAAGAGCTCTACAAAAAACATTGTCAGTTATATTTAATACCACATGGTATCTGTGGGTATTAGCTCTTAATTTACATAGAATTCTTTTATTGAGCTCAGCAATATATTGTTTAAATGGCATGTTCATTGCTTTTTTACAGTTCTTCCAAATTCTAGTGTAAGTTTGAATTTTCCAAATCATTAGACCATTAAAAGTGTTCATTTAGAGAATATAATGTATTAGTACAGACTCAGAGGGTAATTTAAACGCTTCCAAATGTTCCTTCTGTAGTTGCAGGCGGATCGAGAGCATTTACCTGTGAAACCTGACACTGTGGAAAAGTTACGGACACACATAGATGCAATTATCTTAGCATTGCCAGAGGACCTACAAGGCATACTGCTCAAAACGGGCATGACATGACATTTGCCAGAATTTTCCAGCCAAAAAGGATTGTGCACCATGAAGCATACTGACATTTCAACCCAATGCACAAAGGAGATGTCTCAACCTGGAAAATAGCCGTGAATGCTAGCTACAGGGTGGAAAGACTATACTGACTAAACAGACCTTTTTAGTGCATTATTTTTAAAAATGGATATCTGTGGTGGTTCCACTTTAATACTGAAACACTGAAAGGCATTTCTATATTTTTAATCATGTTCTAAAGTGCTCTTATGGGAGACCTGTGGGGCCATCAGTATAAGTGATTCCAAACTGCAGTGCTGGCATTGCAGATATTTTTTTAAATTGGTGCTGCTTTGCCCAATCATGTAGAAAACTCAGGGGGATATAAAAAGAACATTCACACTGGCTGTCTTCTTAAGAAGAAGGAAAAGACTGATCTGTCCGACTGTAGTTAGAAGTAATTAATGCTTTTGTCGTGCCTTCTGTTGTCCTACATGTTTCACAAAGCTCAGCTGCTAGTCTTGAAACTTTTTCTTAACTTGATTATGATACCTAATTTTATAAGGCATTCTTTTGAGTAATCACTGCTTACAGATACATTTCTTGCCTCCATCATGTTTATTAGTAGTGCCCTGATACAGTTTTTTTTTCCCCAGTTGTCCTGTAGGTTTCATTTCATTATATTCTGTATCATTTCAAGTGTAATCTTACCAGTCTCTCCAAAGGCAAGAAAGCATCTAATATTAATTATGGAAGAATTTATTTCTTCTTACCATTTACTAGTTGAACCTGTTTAAGTTAATTAGCTTGGATGTTTTTTTAGAGATATTCTAATTGTAAATCTCATAATCAGCTGTTTTTTAAACTGAATTACTCTCATTTCAAAGGCATTCATAAACGTTTTATGTTATAGTCATGTAAGTGATTACAAGATTAGTTTTCAGCATTATTTGTTTGATAGGGTTTTTTCCCCCAGATTAATTTTTTTCTGAACAATTTCCCTACTGTTGTTAGACGTGGGGAGTTTTGCCCAAATCACTGTTATAGCTCGTTTTTTGTTGTTGTTTTTGTTGTTTTGTTTAAACAGTACTACCTTGCCAAAAATAGAAGATTGTGGTTCGGTAGAATAAGGTTGCTTGGTTTGTGTTTGAATAGGAGTGTCCTCCAGAAGCCACTATTAAAATAGCCACACATGACATAGCACATATGTAAATAGCTGTGTCTTGAATTGCCCTCTCAAACAACCAAATTTAGTTGTATGTGTTTGTAAGAGAAATGGCTTCAGAAGCTGTCTCTTGTTTCCTGTTAATGCAACTCCTAAGGGCACTCCTGACCCAGAAAGCCTCTTTGTGTTTGTAACTGTGGTCTTATACCTAAATGTGCCCTTTTCTCATGGATATAGTCTCTTGAAGCATACCTCAAAGTCATAGAGAGAATATGGCATTTGAAAGAAATCGTTTGCCTTGGATCATATGAGTTATTTTGTGAAACAACACTGTCCTTATGGAAAAGGGGCAACTACTTTTATATGCTAAAGTATTTCATATCTTTCTGGGAAACCTTATTTAGGTATAAATGATCATCTTATTATTTTTCAAAAAGGGGTATTTTAATAATCTTACATTTATATGCAGTTTGTGACCAGAATTTGAAAGTTGTTAGTGTCATATCAAGGATCTTTTAAATTATACCACTATAGGATGCATCATTTCAAGTTTATTTTGCACAGCTAAAGAGTAGCAAAAGATGCCAAGTAGCATAATAACAGTATCTTCATATTTACTGTGTTTAACTAAAACCTAACACGTGTTGAAAACCATATCATATTTACCTGGTTTACCTATTAATTTCAAATTATGTACTTGTAAAATTAACTTAAAATTGCATTGGGAATCTGAGAAAGACTGGTAACAATTTTTTGTATGATTTTCAGTGTTGTCCTTTTTTTTTTTTTTTTTTTTTTGAGGAGACATTGTTAAGATCAAAAACCTGCCGTTTAATGTTTATCTCCACCAGCATCAGAGGGAATCACTGCTTTCAGTGATGTAATGCCTAGTGCCTACTGTTTTCATGAAAAAAAGGTTTTATGAAGGCATTTATGGTCATTACTGAAAAAGAATTAAAGGCCTTGGGTGTTAAAGCACTTGGATGTCTCGTGTTGTTTCTCAGTAAGTTTGGAGTGCTTGAGAAAATGCATAATAAATGAAACAGCATTATGAGATTCCTTTTACTTCCAACTTATTTTTAAAAATTCAGATGAGGGGCGCCTGGGTGGCTCAGTGGGTTAAGCCGCTGCCTTCGGCTCAGGTCATGATCTCAGGGTCCTGGGATCGAGTCCCGCATCGGGCTCTCTGCTCAGCAGGGAGCCTGCTTCCCTCTCTCTCTCTCTCTGCCTGCCTCTCCATCTACTTGTGATTTCTCTCTGTCAAATAAATAAATAAAATCTTAAAAAAAAAAATTCAAATGAAAACCTTCTTCTGTTTATTATGAACAAGTGAACAGCAGTCTGGTATAATAACAGATCAATGAAGTGATTTCATATCCTTGTTGGCAGTGTGTTAATATTATGAAATGTTCTGATGAAACCTTTTAGCTGAATAGGTAGGGAGCTATTGTTGGGTTCTCCCTTATTTACTACTTTTTTTTTTTTTTTTACCTTTTTTTAAAATCTCAAATTACTTTTATTTCTTCATCTCCCTTTTTTAAAGTATATGATACTATCCTTTGGATAGTATCCTTTGGATTTTAATTTGTTGATAATTTATTGGCTCTTAGTCCCTTTTGAAGTTACTGGGCAATATTCTTAAAAGTGTAAAAATATTTCAGTACATTTAAGAAAGATCCTGTTAAAATCTCTTCTTTTGTTTTCATATGCTCACAACTTAATCTGTTATTCTTTCTATTTATTTATTTACTTATTTATTTATTTATTTATTTATTTATTTTTGAGAGACCACACACACAAGCGGGGCTAGAGACACAAAGGGAGAGGGAGAGGGAGAATCTTAAGCAGACTCCATGTAAAGCCTGATGTGGGCGGATGCCTGGGTGGCTCAGCTGGTTGGATGCCTGCCTTTGGCTCGGGTCATGATCCCGGAGTTCTGGGATCGAGTCCCGCATCGGACTCCCAGCTCCATGGGGAGGCTGCTTCTCTCTCTGACCTTCTCCTTGCTCATGCTCTCTCTCACTGTCTCTCTCTAAAATAAATAAATAAAATCTTTAAAAAAAAAAAAAAAAGCCTGATGTGGGGCTCAGTCTCATGACCCTGAGATCATGACCTGAGCTGAAATCAAGAGTTGGATGCTTAACCAACTAGGCCACCCAGATGCCCAGGCATGCACTTTTCCATTCATATTTCGCAGATAAGAAAACTGAGAACAGAATGGTTAAAAATCTTGACTAATGTTATAGGACTGGTAAGGGTAGAGCAGGACTTGAACAATTGTCACAACATCCTGCTTTGAGCTATATATTTTGTATTTATATTTTTCTAAGTAATTATAACTTTCATTTAAAAGTATGTATTTGTATCAAAATAATACATGCAAGAGTTGAAGCAACAAGAAGTAGAAAACGGTCTAATATAACAAAAATAATTTCATATACGGTCTTTCAACACCAAACTGCATACTCCAAAGATGAAGTTTGTAACTTTTCCTATTTTAGTTCATTCTAATAATTCTGAACATATATTTATATCTCACTTCCTTGATCTACCAATTTTAGTATCTCTTAATGGTGTTTTTTTAAAGATTTTATTTATTTATTTGACAGAGATCACAAGTAGACGGAGAGGCAGGCAGAGAGAGAGAGAGAGGGAAGCAGGCTCCCTGCCGAGCAGAGAGCCCGATGCGGGACTCCATCCCAGGACCCTGAGATCATGACCCGAGCCGAAGGCAGCAGCTTAACCCACTGAGCCACCCAGGCGCCCTGTTAATGGTGTTTTAACTGATACTACTGGGTATATTCCATTTTGTTTTTATTTAAATTCAATTAATTAACATATAGTCTATTACTAGTTTCAGAAATACGGATCAGTGATTCATCAGTTTTATATAATATCCAGTGTTCATTACATCACATGCCCTCCTTAATCCCCTTCACCCAATTACCTCATCCCCCCCCCCAGCTACCCTCAGATTGTTTCCTATAATTTAGAGTCTCTTAAGGTTTGTCTCCCTCTCTGATTTTGTCTTGTTTTATTTTTTCCTCTTTTCCCCATGTTCCTGTTTTGTTTCTTAAATTCCACATATGAGGGGCACCTGGGTGGCTCAGTGGGTTAAGCCTCTGCCTTCGGCTCAGGTCATGATCCCAGGGTCCTGGAATTGAGTTCTCATCGGGCTCTCTGCTCAGCAGGAAGCCTGCTTCCCTCTCTCTCTGCCTGCCTCTCTGCCTTCTTGTTATCTGTCTGCCAAATAAATAAAATAAAATCTTAAATCCCACATATGAGTAAGATCATGTGATAATTGTCTTTATCTGATTGACTTATTTCACTTAGCGTAATACCCTCTAGTTCCATCCATGTCATTGCAAGTGGCAAGATTTCATATTTTGATGGCTGAGTAGTATTCCATTATGTATATATACCACATCTTCTTTATCCTTTCAACTGTTGATAATGTCTAAGCTCTTCCCATAGTCTAGCTATTGTGGACATTGCTGCTATAAACATTGGAGTGCATGATCCCTTCAGATCACTACATTTGTATCTTTGGGGGAAATACCCTGTAGTGCAATTGCTGGGTCATAGGGTAGCTCTATTTTCAACTTTCTGAGAAACCTCCATACTGTTTTCCAGAGTGGCTGCAGCAGCTCTGTTCCCACCAACAGTGTAGGAGGGTGTAAAGTAAGAGGCTCCTTTCTCTGTATCTTCGCCAGCATCTGTTGTTTCCTGACTTGTTAATTTTAGCCATTCTGACTGGTACTAGGTGGTATCTCATTGTGGTTTTGATTTGTATTTCCCTGATGCCGAGTGATATGGAGCACTTTTGCATGTCTCTGTTGGCCATTTGGATGTCTTCCTTGCAGAAATGTCTGTTCATGTCCTCTGCCCATTTCTTTTTTTTTTTTTTTTAAGATTTTATGTATTTATTTGACAGAGAGAAATCACAAGTAGATGGAGAGGCAGGCAGAGAGAGAGAGAGAAGCAGGCTCCCTGCTGAGCAGAGAGCCCGATACGGAACTCGATCCCAGGACCCTGAGATCATGACCTGAGCCGAAGGCAGTGGCTTAACCCACTGAGCCACCCAGGCGCCCCCCTACTCTGCCCATTTCTTGATTGGATTATTTTTGGGGCGTGTTGAGTTTGATAAGTTCTTTATAGATTTTGGATACTAGCCCTTTATCTGATAAGACATTTGCAGATATCTTCTCTCATTCTGTCTGTTGTCTTTTGTTTTTTTTTTTTTTTTAAGATTTTATTTATTTATTTGACAGAGAGAAATCACAAGTAGATGGAGAGGCAGGCAGAGAGAGAGAGAGAAGCAGGCTCCCTGCTGAGCAGAGAGCCCGATGCGGGACTCGATCCCAGGACCCTGAGATCATGACCTGAGTCGAAGGCAGCGGCCCAACCCACTGAGCCACCCAGGCACCCAGTCTTTTGGTTTTGTCACCTATTTCCTTTGCTGGGCTTTGTTTTTATACACTTGCATTTTACAGGCTTCCTTAACTTGGGGAAATTTTTAATTACTAATTTCCTAATATTAGTCCTCTAAAAGCAGCTGAAGAAGATAAAAAACTTTTCTGATTATGGATAAATATTTAAATAACAAAATGTGTTAAGTCATATTAATGACTAAATTATCATTAACAATTTGATATTCTTCCATATATCGAAGATATATTACTTACATGCCATCTGCAACTTGATAGAATTGTGGTGTTTATACCAATAGAAATTAGCACTTATTAATAAAATAGAGCTCCTAGAGTTTTTTTCAATTAATTTCGCAGTTTGTTTGAAATAGATAAAGCATGGCAGGAGAATTCTACCTCTGTTACTTCTCTACTTCTGAATACCAGCCTTTCTCTGTTACCCACTACTTGAATGCTATGCTGTGCCTTTCTTCAAATTAAGATTACCATTGTCAGGGGCGCCTGGATGGCTCAGATGGGTCAGGCATCCAGCTCTTGATCTCAGCTTAGGTCTTGATATTAGGGTTGTGAGTTCAAGCCCCGTGTTGGGTGCTGAACACGGAGCCTACTTAAAATATATATATATATATGTATATTGTGGGCACCTGGGTGGCTCCGTGGGTTAAGCCTCTCCCTTCGGCTCAGGTCATGATCCCAGGGTCTTGGGATGGAGGCCTGCCCATTTAGCCGTCTTCTCTCTCTCCGCCTGCCTCTCTGGGTACTTGTGATCTCTCTGTCAAATGGATAAATAAGATCTTTAAAAAAATTATTGTTGTCTAATAATCATAGGTCTCATTCTATTTTACTGACTACCACTAGGCTTAGGTTCTTCTGTTTCTTTTTGCCTCCCCATTTTCTTTGTCATCCTATCATCATGTCTGTTTAGCCAATTAGAAAGTTAAACTTCACGGATCCTTTATTTTTTTTCCTGTTTATGTTTTCCATACTAACCAGTATAAATACATTGTACCATAAATTACTTGCAGAATTCCTTTCAAAAAATAGTAACTTTATATTCCAGAATTGTTATAACTTGCCATTAAGTGAATAGATTTTTAGACTTGAAGAGGAAACTATTGAAATGATTGATTATGATCTAATGAAGTGTGTAAATATTTTTATAGCCAGAGGCTCTGGTGGTAGAACCCAGCAATTTGTGTTCTTAAAAAACAGCTTTATTGAAGTATAATGGACAATTAACTGAAGGCATTTAAAGTGTACAATTTGTACATACTCATAAGAGGCACTTGAATGGCTCAGTGGGTTAAGTGTATGCTTTCTGCTTAGGTCGTGATCCCAGAGTCCTGGGATTGAGCCCCACATCGGGTTCCCTGCTCATCGGGGAGTCTGTTTCTCTCTCTGCCCCTCACCCTGCTTGTGTTCTCTCAGATAAATAAAAATTAAGTCTTTAAAACAATTTTTTTAAAGTGAGTACACCCATAAAACCATCACCATAATCAAGATAGGAACATATCTGTCACCCTCCAAACTTCCTTCATGCTCCTTTGCGTTCATTCCTTCCTGCCTTCCTTCTCAAATAATCACTGACCTGTTTTCTATCACTATTGATTAATTTGTATTTTCTAGAGTTTTATATAAGTGGAATTATACAGAACGTACTTTTTAAAAATCTTTTTTTGTCGTTTCTTTTTTTTTTTAAGATTTTATTTATTTATTTGTCATAGAGAGAAGTGAGAGCAAGCACAGGCAGACAGAGTGGCAGGCAGAGGCAGAGGGAGAAGCAGGCTCCCCACCAAGCAAGGAGCCCGATGTGGGACTCGATCCCAGGACGCTGGGATCATGACCTGAGCCGAAGGCAGCCGCCTAACCAACTGAGCCACCCAGGTGTCCCTGTCGTTTCTTAATATGGTATTTATTTGTCCTCCCTCTGCCAAAACCTGAGCTAACCGCTTTCTCCAGCCTTCCTAGTGATATATAGGAAAAAGAACACACAGAGCAGATGAGACATGGGAGAAAGAGCCATGAGTGGTGGAGAGGGCTCTTTAACATGGTGAAGAGGATAGGAAAAACTACCATCAGGCAAAAGAGCCCCATAGAGTCTGAGAAGGAAAAGCCCAGAATGGCACAGGAGAAGAGCTGTAACCTCAAAAAAAAAGTTCCTGGCATAACCAGTGATGAGGCTCCCAAACACAGTCCCAAGCCCAGCCCCAAAACCAGCCATCCCGCTGTGACAGCCGCCGCCCTAATGAATGTAGCTACTGTTCAAAATAGCACTGGCTTGGAAGTCACAGCTAGGGATAAGTGAGGCTGTCCAGCTCCTGAGGCTCTCGTGGGCAGCGTCTGGTTGTTTTAGCACTGGTGCAAAAAGTGGTAAGCTCAGCAGCTGAGAGTTGCTCCTGACTAGTGAGAGCATGGAGACAGATTTGGTACACATGTACGTTTTCAGGGAGAGAGGGGCAGTGTAGAAAGGGGTCTAACTTCTTTCACTCAGCATGTTTTGAGATTCATTCATATTATATGTATCAAAAGCTCATTACTTTTATTGCCGAGTAGTATTCTATTATATGGCTATAATAAAAATGTCTTATCCACTCACTTGTGGATGGATATTTGGATCATTTCTAGTTTTTTGGCTATTCCAAATAAAGCTGCTATGAACACTCCTATACAAGTGTTTGTATAGACATATATATCCTTTCCTGTGGGGCAAATACCTAGGAATTATATGAATAGATTGCTGGATCATATGGTAAGTAAATGTTTAACTTCTTAAGGAACTGCCAGACTTTTCCAAAGTGGTTGTACTAATTTGTTTCCGCCAGCTGTGTATGAGTTCCATTTTCTGCACATCCTATGCAACATTTGGTATGGTCGGCCTTTTCAGTTTTAGCCATTCTAATAGGTTTGTATTATTATCTCACTGGGATTTTAATTTGCATTTCCCTAATGACCTGTGACATTGAACATCTTTTCTTATGTTTATTACTTGTGGGGTTTTTGTTTGTTTGTTTGTTTTGCTTCTGTTTTGTTTTTTTTGTTTTTTTTTGTAAAGTGTCTGCTAAAATCTTTTGCTCATTTCAAAAACTGAGTTGTTTAAAGGGCACATAGGTGGCTTAGTTGGTTAAGCATCTCACTTCGGTTTAGGTCATAATCCTAGGGGACTGGGCACAAGCCCTGTGTTCAGCTCTGCACTCAGCAGGCAATCTGCTTGAGATTCTCTCTCTCTCTCTCCCTCTGCCCTTCACCCTATTGTTATGTTTAGTTAGCCACTGTTTTTATATTGTTAGTTTTTGATGTAGTGTTCAGTGATTCATTAGTTGCATATAATACCCAGTGCTCATCACATGTGCCCTCCCTAATACCCATCTTGATACAAGTTCTTTTTCAGATATATGATTTGCAAACATTTTCCCCCAGTCTGTGGCTTATCTTCTCATTTTCATAACAGCATCTTTTGAAGAAGCAGAAGTTTATGAATTTCTATGCAAATTCTTCCTGGGACTTTGACTGGAATTGTGTTAAATCTGTAGATAAATTGGGGGAGAAATGACATCTTAGTTATTTTGCCCCCAGATCCATGAACAAAATATATCTCTCCATTATTTATATCTTCTTTAATTTCTCCCAGCAATATTTTGTGGTTTTCAGGGCACAAATGTTTCACATCTTCTGTCAGATTTATCCCTAAGCCTGTCTTATTTTTGATGTTATAAATTATATTATTTTTAAAATTCAATTTTCAGGGGTGCCTGGGTGGCTCTGTGGGTTAAGCCTCTGCCTTCAGCTCTGGTCATGGTGTCAGGGTCCTGGGATCAAGCCCCACATCAGGCTCTCTGCTCAGCAGGGAGCCTGATTCCCGTCCCCGCCACCCCGCTTTCTCTGCCTGCCTCTCTGCCTGCTTGTGATCTCTGTCAAATAAATAAAATCTTCTAAACAAATAAAATAAAATAAAATTTTCAGTTTTCCATTCAAAATTTAATTCAAAATACTGTTAGTTACTTTTGTATACTAGTATTGTATCCCACAACCTTAAAAAAACCTCATTAACTTGTCCTAGTAACTTTTTTTAATAGAGTCCATCATATTTTTTATCTAGAAGATTATACTATCTCTGAACAAAGACTACTTCTTTCTAGTAGATGGCTTTTATTTATATTTCTTGCCTGATTGCACTGGCTGGAGTCTCCAATTCAATGTTGAATAGCGCTGGTGAGAGTGGAAATCTGTCTTGTTCCTGATCTTAAAGGAAAGCATTCAGCCTTTTATAATTAAGTATAATATTAGCGGTAGGTTTTCTTGTAGATGTCCTTTATCAGGTCAATGAAGTCTTCTATTCTTAGTTTGCTGAGAGGTTTTTGGTTTTGTTCTGGGTTTTTTGGTTATTGTTTTGTTTTGTTTAGATCAGGAATACAGCTTTGGATTTTGTTAAATGCTTTTCCTGGCTCTATTGAGACGATCATATGGTTTTCCTTTCTGAGTTTGTGAACATGATTGGTATGTTAACATTGCCTGACTTTTGAATTCTAGACGAACTGTATTCCTAGGATTAACCCACTTGGTCTTGATGTGTTATCCTTTTAATACAGTTTTGGATTTGATTTGCTAAAATTTTGCTTAGAATTTTCATTCCTGGGACTGGGTGGCTGGCACTCTACTGGGCGCCTCGCCTTGCTACCTGGCCTGGCCACTCCTTGAGGGCACCTTAATCCCCCTCCCAGGGATGGTGCCCCCAAGGATGAGTCTGTCCCCCACCACACTGACCCTGGGCCCCTGCCACCAGAGCCACCTCAGAGCCACGCCTACCTTGACAAGCTGGTAGGAAGTGGCTGCCCCCCACACACCCCTGCTCCACCTACCACCCTGAGGAAGCAGGACAAGGCAGATCTGCAGATGAAGAGCCCAGAAAAGAAGCAAAGGAGGTCAAATACTCCGGGCCCTGCATACTCATATCTGATGGAGTTTGCACCATGCATGACTCCCATGGTGGATCACCTGGTTGCATCCAATCCTTTTGAGGACGACTTTCAGAGCCCCTAAGATAGGGGGCACAGACTCCCCCTTCTTTGGCAGTCCTGTCCCCTTTGGAAGCTTCTGTGTACAGGGGGTGTGGCGGCCAGCTACTCCCAGGCTATGGTTTTGGGAGTGGAGGATGTCTCCAGCTTCTTCATTGATAAACCTCCCTTTCCCTCACAACCCCATGGGCCCTAATTTCAACATAAACACCACCCCACACCCAGGGCCCTGACACTCACCCCCAGGCAACATGAACTCTCCTAGCCAACCCCTCAACCAGCCTCTGGGTCAAAACTTCAGCCCTCCTGGCAGGCAGATGATGCCAGGCCCACGTGGAGGATTTGGCCCCATGATCTCACCCACCATGGGACAGACTCCCAGAGGGGAGCTGCTCCCTTTTTTCTCTCCCCTAACACTTTATGCAGCCAGGAGCTTTTTATCTCCTCCACAGATCTCGTCAAGGGCTTCCCTGCCTGCCTCCCAATACAAGTTCCTCCTTAGTCCAGACCCTGGCTTTCCTGGCCCTGATTAGGATTGGGGAAAAGCCCTTGAATCCACCTGCCCTCAGTGCTTTTCCCCAGGAACCTCACTCAGGCTCCCCAGCTGCTGCTCTTAATGGGAATCAGCCCAGTTTCCCCCACAAACAGCATTGTGGGGGAACTCTAGATCCCAACAGCCTGGCACCGCCCCCCAGCAAGGCAGGTGGGTGCCCAGGGCCTCGCCTCCCCCAGGCCTGGTACACCCATGTGGTGCCTGCTGCAATGAGGTGAGTGATGGCCAGCATACCATTCTGTGTGAGGCCTCCTGCAAGAAGTGGCTCCACCACAAATGCACAGGTATGACAGAGCATGTATGGGTTGCTGACCCCCGAGGTCTCCACCATCTGGGCTTGTGATCTCTGCCTCAGGACTAGCAGATCCAGTCTGTACATCTGTGATGGTGTGGCGCAGCTGGTGGCTGCTAACAGTGGGTGACACTGGCGAGGGTGATGGTTTCCAAGTCTAGTTATTGGTCCTTGTTTCCAATGGCTTCCCATCCCCATGGGGCAGAAACACAGTGGCTCCTGGGGGCAGAGAAAGAACTGAGGGGGGCATGCAAAAGAACCTGGATTGCTCAGTCTTCTGGAAACTTATTTATATGTATTGCAATCTACAGAGATCCAGGACGCCAAAGCTGAGCCAAGCATTGTGGCGGCTATAGTCTCTGAAGGCCTACGGCAATGACTGTCACAGAACAGAGGCTGGAGGAAGATCTGGGGGCAGGGGTCTCCTCTGTGCCAGTGATGGACACCCCAGGACCCATGCCTAACCCTCCTCTCTAGCCCCACAGCCTTAGTTTTTGCAGGGATGTTAAAGGTTTCTCGCCAGAAGAGTTGGGATCCAATCCCTGCAGTATCCCTTTCATGGGGTTTCGGAGACAGCTTTAGGGAATAAATGGGGACTTTTCCCTTTTCTTACCCATCCCTCACCTCCTCCAAGACCGACCCAAGTCCTACCACCTTAAAGAACCAAACAGCTTGAAGAAGCAAGAGAGGTCATGACTGAGGCAGTTTCTTGGTGATTTGGGGCCTTAAGACGGTGGGTAAGAGATGCTGTCCAGACATGCGTCCCTTATACCAAAGCCACCAGCCCTTTCTCAGCCTCTCTTGGGCTTTTCTCTTAATGACCATATTTTTGCCCCAAATTGGGATACGTGGTCTGACAGACCAGAATATTTGAAGTTCAGGCTGTTCTCAGACCTGGACTCTGGCTGTACCCTGCTCCCAGGCCTTGCCCATTTCTTGCACGCTGGCATCAGGGCTTTGACTTGCTGTATTTGGGCTCCTATATTTCTCTGCCTCCCTGGCTTGATTGAACAAACTTGAAGAGGCACAGAGCCCTTATACCTCATCTCCTGTTACAAGGATCCCTGTCCCAGCCTGTGGGTGAGGGAGGCAGTGGGACTGTCATTGCCATGGTCCTGAAATGTGCTCCAGAGTCTGGATGTGTTTTGCTTCTCTTTCCTACCTTTCAGTCTGTCTTATTGGGCCTGGTGATGTAGCAGTTATTCTTCTCTGGGCTTTATGTGTTAATATTTTATTTTTTAGCTTCTGCTTGTCAGAGATGGGCCTGGGGCCCGGTAGAAGCCTGACACTGGGGCCCTACCTCTCTTGTAGCTCTTGGCAGACATTCCTCAGTGGGGTAGAGAAGGCAGGCACAGGTGTAGCCCTGGGAGGAGTTGGTGGTCCCTGCCCCTTCTCTTGGGCCCCTAGCACAGGAAGAGAAGACACACACATATACTGCAGAACTCACTGGCCTGTCCAGGTGGAGCCAGCAGCTTTAGAGGCTGTGAGAAAGAAGGGAGAAGCCTCTGGGCTTCTCTCTTCCAGTGTCTCATCTCCCTTGTGCTCCCCTTGCCCTCGCCCATCCCCCTCCCCCTGCTCAGCTTTGTGTTGTATAGTGGTTCTGTTGGCTCCTCTTTTATCTGTTGCTATTTTTGTGATGTCATTCCCTGGGCCCATCTCCCCTCCATTTTGTAAGTGGCTCCTGGGGGGAGGGGTTCGGTCTTCCACTCAATCCATCTCTCCCTCTCACCCCCGTACTTTTTAGAAGAAAGTAGGGGTGGCAGACAATGGGGGGGTCGTTTGTACAGTTGGATTAATAAAATCCAATCCCCTCCCACCAAAGAATTTCTGCTTTTGTGTTGGGTATTGGTGGGTATTAGTTTGCAGTTTCTTTGTAATGTCTTTGGTTTAGGCATCAGGCCTCAGAGAGTGAATTTTAAGAGTAATGTCAAGATGGTTTTGTGTATTTCTTAAATGTCCAGTAATATTCACCAGTGAAGCCATTAGGACCTGGAATTTTCTTTGTGGAAAGGTGTTCACACTCAATTTAAAAAAATGGATACAAGGCTGTTAAGTTTGCCTGTTCCTTCTTGAATGAGGTTTGGTAGTCTATGTCTTTCAAAATTTTTCCCAGTTTCTTTTTTTTTTTTTTTTAAGATTTTATGTATGTATTTGAGAGAGAGAGTATATGAGGTAGAGGGAGCAGTGGGGAGAGGTAGAAGGTTAGGGAGAGGCAGACTCCCCGCTGAGCAGAGAGCCTGTAACAGTGGGGCTCAACCCCAGGATCCCGAGATCATAAACTGAACCCAACCAAGGCAGATGCTTAACCCACTGAGCCACACAGGTGCCCCAGAAATTTGCCAGTTTTATTTAAGCTGTTGCACTTATGGGCATAAAATTACTCATAATATTCTCTCATTATTGTTTCACTATCTGTAGGAACTATAGGGATGAGAACCTTTCTCATTCCTGATATTGGAGGCTTATGAATTTTATTAATCTTCTCAAAGAATTAGATTTTGGTTTTCACTGATTACAACTGTTGTCTTTCTTTTGCTTACTTTTTGTTTTGGTGGTTGCTGTTCTTTTTTTGTTTGTTTTTTGTTTCTCAACGTGGAAGCTGAGGTCATTGATCTGAGATCTTTTCCTCTTCTCTAATGTAGGTTTTTAGTGCTTACATTTCCCCCTAAGTATTGCTTTAGTAGCATCCCATAAATTCTGATAGATTTTGTATTTATTTCCATTCATTTCAAAATACCTTATAATTTCCTTTTTGAGTTCTTAGATGGATCCATGGGTTAATTAGAAGTGTTATTTACTTTCCAAATATCTGTAGATTTTCCAGAAATCTTTTTATTGATTTCTAGTTTCATCTCAGTGCAGTCCAAGAAAATACTCGGTATGTGTTGAGTCCTTCTAAATATATTAAGATGTGTTTTATGGCCAGAATATGGTTTATCTTAGTAAATGTTTCAGGTGTGGAGGCCGAGAAAAATTAAGGCCATCCCACCTCAGGTTTAGCCGTAGCATAAGTACAGCCTTCTTAGCTCCGGCAGCCATCTCGGACCCCTGTGCCTAAGGGCTGAACTTTCCCCTACTTTACTTTAGTTCTAAGGACCCCCACCCTGCTTTAGTAACAAGAACACCCACCCTGCTTTAGTTCCAGAGACCCCCACCCTGCTTTAGTAACAGGAAGCCCCACCCTGCTTTGGTTCCAGAAACCCCCACCCTGCTTTAGTAACAGGAACCTATAAATACCCTTGCCTTAACTAAGCTTGGGATCTAAGTCCCTACTCCGCTGTGTCGGGTATACTTGGGCCCGAGCTTAAGCTTGTTAAATAAACCCTTGTGTGAATCCATCGGTGTTGGCTCCTTGGTGGTCTCTCCGATGCGAAAACTCAGGTACAATACAGGTACACTTGAGAACAGTTGCTGTTGTTTGGTGGAGTGTTTATAAATGTCAAGTTTATTGATAGCACTGTTCATGTCCTTGCTGATTTTCTGCCTACTCATTCTCTCAATTATTAAGAGAGGTCTACTGAAATCTCTTGACTATAAGTTTTATATATACTTTGCACTGAAATCCACTGTTTGAATATTCATAGAACTTCAGCTTTCTTTTGACTAGTGTTAGCATGGTGTATCTTTTCCATACTTTTATTCTTAACCTATTTGTTCCTTATATTTAAGATACTTTTTTTGTAGATAGCATATAGTCTGTTGTTGCTTTTTTTAAAATCCAATCTGACAAATTTTGCCTTTTAATTGGTGTACTTCTACCACTGACAATTAATGTGATTATTGATATGGTTAGATTGGAATCTGTTATCTTGCTATTTGTTCTCTATGTCTTAATCTCCTCTTTATTCCCCTTTTCCTTTTTATCTGACTACTTATGAATTAATGGGCTATTTTTTTTATCTCATTTATCTCCTTTGTGGGACTATTGGCTATAACTCTGTTTTATTATTTTAGTGTAGTTATGCCCTTACAGCTCATGGATACTCTTCATGTTTTTGTCCTGTTTTATTACTCTTCTATCTCTCTGTCTTTCATTCTGGATAGTTTCTGATGCTAAGCCTTTAAGTTCGTTAGTCTTCTGAATAGTCTAATCTGCTATTTAATTCCATCTAGTCTATTTTTCATCTCAGACATTGTAATTTTTATTTCTAGAAACTTGGTGTATGTCTATCTTATGTCTTCCATGTCTCTATTTATATTTAGGATAACATTGTGTCAGTTCTGAGTTGGTTTCACTGGTTATCTCATTATTATGGGTCATGTGTCCTGACTCTTTGCATACCTGGTAATTTTAGATTAGATGCCAGAATTTTACCTTGTTGGGTATTGGATATTTTTGTATTCTTATAAATCTTGAGCTTTGTTCTATAAATCAGTTAAGTTACTTGGAAATGATTTGATCCTTTCAGTTCTTTTATGATTTGTTAGGTCCAAAGCAGTGCTCAGTTTATTTAAAGTTTTTATTTAAATCACAGTTAGTGAACACACAGTGTAATATTCATTTCAGGTATACAATTTAGTGATTTAATACTTCCATACATCATCTGGTGCTCATCTCAAGTGCCCCCCTTAATCCCCATCACCTATTTAACCCACCCCCACCCACTTCCCTTCTGGTAACCATTAGTTTGTTCTATATAGTCAAGAATCTGTTTCTTCATCGCCAAAGACAAAAGGGCAAAAATGAGCTACTGGGACTTCATCAAGATCAAAAGCTTTTGCACAGCAAAGGAGACAGTCAACAAAACCAAAAGCCAACCAACAGAATGGGAGAAGATATTTGTAAATGTCTTATCACATAAAAGGCTAGTATCCAAAATCTATAAAGAACTTATCAAACTCAACACCCAGAGAACAAATAATCCAATCAAGAAATGCAAAGAAGACATGAACAGGTATATCTGCAAAAAAAGACATCCAAATGGCCAACAGAGACCTGAAAAAGTACTCCACATCACTTGGCATCAGGGAAATACAAATCAAAACCACGGTGAGATACCACTTCACACCAGTCAGAATGGCTAAAATTGGTAAGTCAGGAAACAACAGGTGTTGACAAGGGTGCAGAGAAAGGGGAACCCTCCTACACTGTTGGTGGGAATGCAAGCTGATACAGCCACTCTGAAAAACAGTATGGAGTTTCCTCAAAAAGTTGAAAATAGAGCTACACTATGACCCAAAAGGGGCACATGCACCCCAATGTTTATAGCAGTGATGTCCACAATAGCCAAACTATGGAAAGAAACTAGATGTCCATCAACAGGTGAATTGGATAAAGAAGATGTGGGGTGTGTGTGTGTGTGTGTGTGTGTATTACAGAATATCATGCAGCCACCAAAAAACAGAAATCTTGGGGCGCCTGGGTGGCTCAGTGTGTTAAACCACTGCCTTTGGCTCAGGTCATGATCTCAGGGTCCTGGGATCGAGTTCCGCATCAGGCTCTCTGCTC
This sequence comes from Mustela erminea, assembly GCF_009829155.1. Classification (NCBI taxonomy): domain Eukaryota; kingdom Metazoa; phylum Chordata; class Mammalia; order Carnivora; family Mustelidae; genus Mustela; species Mustela erminea. The sequence continues at coordinate 26,335,852 of NC_045614.1, read as the reverse complement.
AGCAGGGAGCCTGCTTCCCTTCCTCTCTCTCTGCCTGCCTCTCTGCCTACTTGTGATCTCTCTCTGTCAAATAAATAAATAAAATCTTAAAAAAAAAAAAAGAATCCTGATGCCTACCCAAGTCAAAATGGGTTCTTTCTTAAAAAAACAAAACAAAAAAACAAAAAAACCAGAAATCTTGCCAATTACAACAATGGGGTGGCTGGATGATGGACACTGGGGAGGTTATATGCTATAGTGAGCGCTGTGAAATGTGTAAGACCGAAGAATCACAGACCTGTACCCCTGAAACAAATAATACATTATATGTTAATAAAAGAATCTGATTCTTGGTTTGCCTCTGTCTTTTTTCTCCCCCATGAACATTAGTTTCATTTCTTAAATTTCACATACAAGCAAAGTCATATGGTATTTCTCTTTCTCTGATGGACTTATTTCACTTAGCATAATACTCTCTAGCTCCATCCATGTCAATGCAAATGGCAAGCTTTCATTCTTTTTTTATGACTGAGTAATATTCCCTTGTATATAGATAATACATCTTTATCCATTCATCAGTCAATGGACAGCTGGGCTCTTTCCATAATTTGGCTATTGTTGATAATGTTGTTATAAACATCAGGGTGCATGTAGCCCTTCAAATTATATTTTTGTATTCTTTGGGTAAATACTAGTAGTGCACTTGCTAGATCATAGGATAGCTCTATTTTTAACTTTTGAGGAACCTCCATACTGTTTTCCACAGTGGCTGCATCATTTTGCATCCCAACTACCAATGCTCAGTTTGGCAGTAACTATTCTTCATGATTGAGGCAAGACCTTCTTGAGCACTCTGGCTACTATCTTATGAATTATGAGTTTTTCTAATCTGGCTGATAGAAACAGGCATTCTTCCCAACCAACCCCAGGCACTATTCCTTTAATCCTTTCTGATGGTTCTTTCCTTGGCTTTGAGTAGTTCCTCACATGCATGTGCTAATCAGTGCTCCACTGATTAGTGAACTTCCTACAGATCTGTACAAGGGTTTTTGTATAAGGGTTTTCTGCTCCTTTCTCTCTGGAATTCTTTCCTAAGTTTGGTTTCCCCAGACTTTCAGCTCAAAGAGTTCACCAGGCTACCCAATGTTCCCCTTTCTAAGATGTGGCCTAAAAATACCCTCAAGGCTGTAAACTGGAACAATCTCAAGTTCAGGGCTCACTGCATTTGTTTTCTGCTCTCAAGAATCATTGTCCTTCATTGCCCAGTGTTTTGAGAACTATTGTTTCTTGACTGGAAGCAAGGGTCTGAAGCAATTTTGGTTTAACAGCCTTCCAAGGAATTCTGGTGCATGTTAACAGTTGAGGACTAGATAGATCCATGAATTGAATGTTAGGTGATTAAATCACTAACAGTCTCAACCACCATGAAGACAGGATTACATGAATCAGTAAATCTAATATTTGGAGGAAAAAGATTTTATGTAAGGAAATTCACTGATTTCTGTGCCTTGTACCATGAAAGATATGTCAGTAATTGTGAAATATTTTAAATATTTATACAGTCTGGATAGATGGAGATTTGGGCAAGGAGAGGAAGATTTTGTGAAATTAACCTTATTTCATTAATTTGCTATGGTACATAGTAGTCAGACATTTAGCTTTCAGCTACCTAATAATTTCTTTAACTGTGAAGTTTTTATAAATGTTAAGTGGTAAATACAAATGTGAGCAGAATTAGTGGCCTTAGGCTATATATCTACCATAAAATCACTTTGCTTTAAAGCAGCAGAAAACCAGAATACCAGTTCTTCTGGGAGTTGGGAATGTGACTGCTGTAAATACTTTGAAGGAAACTAATCAAGTTGTTGCATTCCTTATTTTTAAAGTTTCCTGCAAGAAACTTTAAAATAATTTAAGGTATGTATAAACTTTATGCCACCTTTATTAAGCAGGTACAGCAGAAGTAAATTTAAATTGGGGAAGTAGGTAAGTATTGACTTTAATAAACTTTACCCAAATTATTAAAAAACAAAAACCCAGGGCGCCTGGGTGGCTCAGTGGATTAAAGCCTCTGCCTTGGCTCAGGTCATGGTCTCAGGATCCTGGGATCGAGACCCGCATCGGGCTCTCTGCTCAGAGGGAGCCTGCTTCCCCCTCTCTCTCTGCCTGCCCCTCTGCCTACTTGTGATCTCTCTCTCTTTGTGTCAAATAAATAAATAAAATCTTAAAAAAAAAAAAAAAAAAAACCCTGACTTCTAGGAAAGATGAGGGCATAGATTCAGATATACAAGCCTCCCCACAAAATCAAATGGAATGTAAAACTTTTTTTAGAAGACTTAATAAAATGCACTGAAACTAAGGAAAATTCTTACTACATGGCAGAGGCTTTGAGTTGTTGAGAGGTAGCAGGTTAGGCCAAAATATCCAAAGACTCTGGGAATTCACACACCACTCCCCTCCTCTCTGAAGGAGAAAGTGGGTGGACAAGATTCTCTGATGAAGCACAGATACTCTTCCACTATTGCAGATAAATAACAATATTCAGAGAACAAGGGCTTCAAACAAGTTCAGTGATGAATTACAGTTAGAGAATGATATAAAAATGGAGTTTTGAGAGGTTGGAGGAAATGAGGTAAAACAAAATTACACTACTGTGGCCTAGAAACAGAGCTGAGCCATTCTTGAAGAGAGCAGCAAATGGCATAGATTAAACTGTTGAGAAGAATAAAGCGATAATGTATATTAAGCATGTATGGCATATAGTAAGTGCTCAGTAACACCTGTTGTTGCTATTACATATTAGCACTATTTATAGAATATATACTCAAGTGCTTTGAAAATTTTAAAGGAAGTAATATGGTTTCCTTAAGAAGCTTGAATTCTAATGTAACACACACATCAGCAAAAGTCATTACATTATTAAACCCATGGAACTGGAACATATGAAAAAAAAAACCAGGGGCGCCTGGCTGGCTCAGACAGTAGAGCATGTGATTCTCAGTCTAAGGGTTGTGAGTTTAAGGCCCACACTGGGCAGGAACTCTAAAAAAACAAAACAAAACAAAAAAACACAAAAAACCCAAAGCCAGACAGGGAACCCGATTGGCACAGTTGGTAGAGCCTGTGACTTTTAATCTTGGGAGTCATGAGTTTTAGTCCCATGTTGGGGGATTTTATTAAAAAATAAAATCTTCCCAAAAAATCAGACATGAGGGAAACATACCTAATGTAGTGTATTGTTCATGAGTTGGGGCAACCTCAAAATACCTTGCTCATAGTTGTTAGATTAAATGAAGTATAGGACTTGCTACATGATATACGATCAATAAACAATAACAATTTTTTTCTTTGGGGCTCAATTTTCTCATTTTTAAAAAGACGGCAGTGAGTATATTGATTAATAGTATTGACATCAGAAGAAATAGGTTCTTTTTTTTTTTTAAGATTTTATTTATTTACTTGAGAGAAAGGCACAGAGGGAGGAGAAGAAGCAGACTCCCCACTAGCAAGGAGCCCAATGTGGGGCTCAATCCCAGGATCCTGGGATCACAACCCAAGCCAAAGGCAAATGCTTAACCAACTGAGCCACCCAGGTGCCCCAAGAAATGGGTTCTTATCCCAATTCTACTGCTTATTACCTATGGGTGCCTTGGCAGGGTACTTAGCCTCTCTGACCCTGATTATTCTTATCTTTACAAAAGAGACATTTCAGTAGGCCATTAACATCCTGTTCTATACCCTCTATTAGCTACTTGATGTATGGCATAACTTAAAAGGAAATCTGAAAAATCTACTCTGACATCTTCATTTGTTGTTTTGTCCGTATTTGTTTGTTTGTTTATTTATTTTTTGCTTTAGGTTTTGGATGCTAGATATGGACATGAGAACTCCTTCCATCTATTTTGCTTAATTAAACAGATTTGGAAGTAGTTATGAGGAAGGAGACCCATTTTCCTTTGTCTTGAGAAATTTATTAGAATCAACTCGGGAAGACACATATAATCAGGTGAACATTGTTTTAAGGAATTCTATATAAAATTCAAAAAGACATAAAGGCTACTTAAAGGGTACAAGGATTTTTTTTTTAATCTAACAAGCCTCCAAAATGAAATTTTAAGTTACTCAGCTGGTAAGCAACTTATTACATGTACTTCCAGTACAAAGGAAGGTTCTTTTCAAGGAAGATACAGTCTTTAATTCCATTTAAGTTAAATTCTAGGAAAATGTGCAAATCTCTCAGGTAACTGTATAGACTTTTAGTTATTACAAAATTAAATAGTATTTTGCTTTACACCAGAAATTAATAAACATTTCTATTAAATTGCTGAAAAAGTTTAAAGTCTAAGTACAAAAAATATTGCTTTCTCTTTGCATTTTCCTGGTGCTCTTTAAATGTTGAACATTTAATTACATTTAATTTCATCTTGCTTGTTATTGCTGGAATATCTGGACTTTTAAAAAGGGCAGAATAGGGGCGCCTGGGTGGCTCAGTGGGTTAAGTCGCTGCCTTCAGCTCAGGTCATGATCTCAGGGTCCTGGGATCGAGTCCCGCATCGGACTCTCTGCTCAGCAGGGAGCCTGCTTGCCTCTCTCTCTCTCTCTCTGCCTCTGCCTCTCCGTCTACTTGTGATTTCTCTCTGCCAAATAAATAAATAAAATCTTTAAAAAAAAAAAAAGGGCAGAATAAACCTAGTGTAGTATACAAAATTGCTTTACCTTATTGTCCACCAGAGTAAAGTTTTTCCTTTTGACTGCCCAGGGCATTCTGAGAAATAACAGTTTAAGTATAGTTCTACCAAATGGAGCTATACTCAGAAGGCCTTCAAACATACAAAATATCTTACTCTTTTTCAAACTTTTCATATTTTTCTTATTCAACTCCATCCTGCAGAATGCATGAGTTGAAATAAGCAACTATAGAACCTCCTAGGATAGAACTTAGAAAGCAATTAATACTTATCTTGGCAATGGGTCTAATTACTGTCTTAACTTATCCTTGTGAATTTATAAAATTGTAGCAAAAGCAAAATTGGGATATCTGGATTAGTGATCAGCAAAGGCAAATGGTGACTTAAATATTTTTTTAAAAAATGATGTTTCCAGTTTCTCCATTACAAACAATGCTATGATGAACATTGTTTGAATGGGACAAACTTTTTTTTAAAAAAGATCTTATTTATTTATTTTATTTATTATTCATTTATTTAGAGAGAAGGCACTGAGAGCTGAGCCCACCTTGGGGCTCCATCTCACCATCCTGAGATCAGGGCCCCTGCTGAAATCAAAGAGTTGGACACTTAATCGACTGAGCCACCCAGGTGCCCCTGAACATAACAAACTTGAGAAAAATTTTCATTACCATAAATTCCTGGAAGTGGAATTTTTAGATCGAAGAATATGCATGTTTTACAATTTTATAGATCAGTTAAGTAAGTTATTTTATGTAGCTACAAAGGAATGCAGCTTTTTAAAACAATGGTTTTATTTATTTATTTGACAGAGACAGTGAGAGAGGAAACACAAGCAGGAGGAGTGGAAGAGGGAGAAGCAGACTCCTCACTGAGTAGGGAGCCTGATGCAGGGCTGGATCCCAGGACCGTGGAGTCACGGACCTGAGCTGAAGGCAGATCCTTAACAACTAAGCCACCCACGCGCCCCTTGAATGCAGCTCTTAAAAAGAGTGAGTTGTTGGGGTGCCTGGGTGGCTCAGTGGGTTAAGCCTCTGCCTTCAGCTCAGGTCATGATCTCAGGGTCCTGGGATCGAGCCCTGCATTGGGCTCTCTGCTCAGTGGGGAGCCTGCTTCTCCCTCTCTCTCTGCCTACTTGTGATCTGTCAAATAAATAAATAAAATATTTTAAAAAAAGAATGAGTTGAATCTATAAATACTGATATTTTTAAATGTCCATAGTATATTATTAAATTGAAAAGGAGTTGCTTAGCAATATAAAATCCCTTTAACATTTATATAGAGATGTTAGTATTTCAGGGAGGAAAATATGGAAGAATGTATGTCAAACAGTGGTTGACTCATTTATCAAAGTCAAAGATTACTTTTAAATTATATACATAATGCATGGATAAATACTTCTTGTAAAAATAAATTAATACAGATATATAAACACTTGTACTCAAATGTTCAATCTTTTTTTTTTTTAAAGATTTTATTTATTTATTTGACAGACAGAGATCATAAGTAAGCAGAGGCAGGCAGGGGGCGGGGGGAAGCAGGCTCCCTGCTGAACAGAGAGCCTGATGCGGGGCTCGATCCCAGAACCCTGAGATCATGACCTGAGCCGAAGGCAGAGGCTTTAACCCACTGAGCCACTCAGGTGCCCTTCAAATGTTCAATCTTATTCATAAGCCCAATTTTTTTAATTTTTAAAAAGATTGTATTTATTTATTTGACAGAGAGTGACAGAGAGAGACAGCGAGAGAGGGAACACAGGCAAGGGGAGTGGGAGAGGGAGAAGCAGGCTTCCCAGCAAGCAAGGAGCCCAATGCGGGGCTTAATTCCAGGACCCTGGGATCATGACCTGAGCTGAAGGCAGACACTTAATGACTGAGCCACTGAGGCACTCTAAAGCTCAATACTTTAAACAACCCAAAGTCTACAAATTGTTGAATTGGTGAATACATAAAAGAAACTGGTATATCCATAGTGGAATACTACTCAGTAGTGAAAAAGAAAATATTGATACACGCCATAACATAGATGAATCTCAAAATCATTATGCTAGGAGGGAAAAAAGCTATGCACAAAAGACTACATATTGTATGATTTCATTTATATGAGATTTTGACAAGGGCAAAGCTGTTGTGACGGATCAGTGTTTGGCCAAGGGCTGGGGTGAGGGAAGAGGATGAGTACAAAGGAGCATAAGGGAACTTTCGGGGGTAATAGAAATGACTGCTATCATAAGTATGGTGTTGGCTATGCTACTGTATACATTTGTTTATATTCATACAATTGTACAGTTAAAATTGGTGTATTTTATTGCATTTCAATAAAAGCAAAATTTTTAAAGTACAGATTAAGTTCTTCTGTTTAAATGTAAAATGTTTAAAGTACAGATTAAGTTCTTCTGATTACTGCACCAAAACCAGGTTCCATTACTTCCTGGGAAGGCCTCCTCCTGCCTCCAAACAGGTTAAACAGGTAACGACCATCCCTATTGCAGATGCTACTTAAAAATTCTTGTTCTGCATTTACAGACACAAATACCCAGAGGAAATCTACATTATTATACTGTTTTACAGTACTTAGTCATTATTCGGCATGTTCCACTTACTGTATCTTGGAGAACTTTTCATCAGAATTTATAATTCTACATTATTCTAATTTCTGATAGTATTACGTTTTATGGATATAATATAGTTTAGTCAGCCATCCCCTCTATCACTCAACCATACTTGAATATCACGGTGTGCCAACTCCAGGAAATATAACGGCATACAGAAATGGCATACGTTTTCAGACAAGTTGGGTGGGAGGGGGGAAAAACTCAATAATATATGTGAAGGGGTGCCTGGATGGCTCAGTGGGTTGAGCCTCTGCCTATGGCTCAGGTCATGGTCTCGGGGTTCTGGGATCGAGCCCAGCATCGGGCTCTCTGCTCAGCGGGGAGCCAGCTTCTCCTCCCTCTCTGCCTGCCTCCCTGCCTGCCTCCCGCCTGCTTGTGCTCTCTCCGTCAAATAAATAAATATTTTTAAAAATGTGAAATTTAAACTATTAAGAGTGGTTGTGATTCTTTGAGCCTGAGTAATTCATCTAGAGAGATCAAGAAAGTATTTCCCAAGTCAGTTAAAATTTTTAATTAGATCTTAAGGTTGGGTGATAATGACTTAACTAAGGTAGGGGTATAGGTAGGGCAAGGTACTAACCTTGAACTGCACCAACGGTATAAAGGAAATATGGGGATATGGAGGAAATTACGGGGAATGTGCTTTAAAAAAAATTTTTTTTTTACAAGACGTATACCTCATTTTGTAATCAGAAAAACATTAAGATGATAAAAATTTTTAGAACGAGGCTTTCCACTTTCTTAACATAAGGAATTAAGTTTTCCATGCTTCAGGGAGAGAAATGATAAAAGAAACGCAATCCTTCCTCGGCTTCTCTTAAAAAGCTGCACTAGTCAATGAACATTAAATCGGAGCTCTCTTGTTTTGACACAGGATTAGGGATATTCAGTATGACCCGGAATGGACGGCTCAACGCGCCTAGGCCACAGCCTCTATGTCAGCACAACTTTTAACCACTTATTTCCTGGGAAAGCAAGGCCCATCTTCACCTCTCCACTAGGCCAAGTGTTTGCTGCCGCCCAGGAAACGTGTACCGTAGTGGACCGGGGAATCCCCCGCGCGCATAGTATTTAACAGTAGGACGCTCAAAGGGCAGGAGGAACCCGGCTTCACTTCCTAACCCACAATGCATAGAGCGCCTTTCCGGAAGTAAGGACTACAACCTCCTGGATGTATTTATCCGGACGGAAGCGTTTCGCCTATAATCTGATTGGACGTGACCCATCGAAGCATTGTGGGACTTCGACCGTCTCTCAGTACGCATGTGCTAGTTGACTTCGCCGCGCGGGTCCACGTCCGGGAGGAGACGGCGGCCGGAGGATCACGTCGGCGGAACTGGCCTATCCCTTTCGTGCGCAGGCGCAGTGGTTCGGCCAACACCGGAAGCGCAGGGGGTTGGGGCCGCGGTGACGCGATTCTGTCCGCGTTGGAGGGGCCGGGCAGCTGCTGGAGTCGCCGCTGCTACCGCGTGACGTGGCATAGCAGAAGCCTAAAACGCCAGACCCGGAGCTGCCGCGCCAGTCGTCGAGCAGGTCCTCGCCCCGTTAGTTCGCGTTCTGGAGCTTCGCTCGACACGCCGGCTAGCGAGCCGCCTCTGCCGCCCTCTTTCTCCCTCAGCTCCTCTTCCTTCGCTCAGTTTGTTGGGAGCGTGAAAGGAGAAGGCCCGGGGACGCCCCAAACCCCCTTCTGCTCCTGCCCATCGCAAGTGCCACTACTGCCATGGGCCTCACTATCTCCTCCCTTTTCTCCCGCCTCTTCGGCAAGAAGCAGATGCGCATTTTGATGGGTGAGTGACGGCCCGACAGCTTGAGGGCAGGCGGGGTCTCAGTGCTTGGGGCGGCCTCGGGGCCTGTTTGTCCCTCCGCCCGCTGTGGTGGGGGGAGGGGCGGCGGCTCGGGGTCAGGAGGAATTCTTAAGGGGGAACAATGGGGCGAAAGGTGGGCGGTCGCCCCAGATCTGTCTAAGAAGCCGGGCAGGGCCGCGGGACAAGGTTTCTTCCTCTGGCTTTGGCTTTCTCTCCTTGATGTTACTGAAATCAGACAGGATTGGGCGGAGATGTGGGGGAAGCGAACTCTTCTGATCTCGCTGAGCCCGGAAGACACTGGCGGGGCCCATTCTGAGAGTGCGGTCTGGCTCCTTCTTCTCCGGTGTGGGCAGCGGTCAGGACGCAGGCAGAACTACTCCAGCCTTCCTCCTCCCCCTTTCTGCTCCGTGTACACACTCTGCACACTCCAGTGGTATGTGGAGCGAGCGGTCGCCGGGAGCCCGGAGCCGCCCGAGGCAGGAAGTGACCAGGCCCAGAGCGGTGGCAAGGGAGCACCCTCGGTTTCAGAAGAGTCCGGAGTCCTCAGCGCTCACTTCGCCCAACTTACTTTGCGCTGGATTCCACTTCGTGTTCTTTTCCTTATTACTGTTCCTGAAAACTGAGTTTATCTTCAATCACTTTTTGGCCACTCTCAAAAAACTAAGTACGTTTGGTTTACTGTCTTTGGTTTTCAAACTGATTTTTATCTAGCTGGTTAAGGTTTAACAAAAAGACTTTTAATTTTTTAAGCCGATAACAAATTCCTAGTAACTGAACATCGGGACCCTTAATTTTAGGATAGCCTTGTTCAGTAATAATTAATTACAAAGGGTTTTAAAAAAGATTCTTGTGGAAAATAAGCTTTTAAAAGCTACTTTTCAACGCCAGTTTTTTGTTTGTTTGGTTGGTTTTTCAGCTGAGGGAGAAGGGGCTTGTCACTTGGGTGATGTAAAGCAGTCCCTCCCCCATATTACTGTGAGTCGTCTCTACATCACAGCTAAGCTCTGTGGACCTCAGTAATGCGAAAAGGAGCTCCTCTAATTTAAATGTTGAAACTTGGTTATTCAGAAGCTTGTTTTTGTAGAGTGGGGAGGAAAAGTTGTATTTTCTAGTTTTCTAGTTCTAGTTCTACTTCAGTTCTTTGTAAGTTTTCCAAAGCTAGATTCAGTAGTAATTCGAGGTGTATGAAGATTACACATTTAGTTCCTTTCTGTTATTTCTGTCGTCTTTACAATTCATGGAATAGTTAATTCTTTCATAAAGATAAATCAAAATTTTTTCTCTTTAAAACTTTTTTAGATTTCATTTATAGAGACAACTTTTAAAGGAGGGCAAGCATATTAGGTTTTTAAGGTAGCTGAAAGTTGACAGTCTGAAAAGGATCTGAAGTCATTGGGAGGACTTTGGACTGTGATAAATGAATTTCCAGGCTGTTCCTTAAAGAAATTAACTAGTACCTGGCTTCCAGGAACTAGTTGTGTTCCTGGAAATGTACTATGTTTGTCCTTTTACTTAATATTTATTGTAAATGAATTGCTGTGTTTTGTACTATAAGTCTTTGGTGATGGCTTAAAGTTTCAGAGGGAGAAGAAAGGTAGAGTTATGCTATAAGCACTTTACTGAATTTACTGTATTAGGGGAGCATTACTCCCCTTATCCCCAAAAAATAACGGTTGAAAGAAAATGGAAAAGCATTTAATTTTGTGTGTTTATGCAAGAGATAGAAGTCATGATTTGGAATTACTTTTTTCTTATATTAAATATCTTATTACTCTGGTTTCCTATTCTTGTTTTGCTCTTTAATTTTGGGGTGATTAGGTTTCCTTGATTAAAAACACTAAAGTTATGGGACGCCTGGGTGGCTCAGTTGGTTGGACGACTGCCTTCGGCTCAGGTCATGATCCCGGAGTCCCGGGATCGAGTCCCGCATCAGGCTCCCAGCTCCATGGGGAGTCTGCTTCGCTCTCTGACCTTCTCCTTGCTCATGCTCTCTCTCACTGTCTCTCTCTCTCAAATAAATAAATAAAATCTTAAAAAAAAAAAAAAAACACACTAAAGTTATAAAGTCAAGTTTACTCATCAAATGAAGCATAACCTTAGGGGAGGATATTGCATGGGTAGGGAAAGAGGTGAAATGGAAGTTTGATAATTGATTTTTTTTTTGTCCAACTTTGTGAAGTGAATGCATAAATAATCACTCTCAAGGTCTCTCTCTGCTTGTGTTCAAGTTTAGAATGAGTTAATGATTGCTTTTCTCATATTAATGTTCTCTGACAGATAAGTGCACTTTTTCTTTATTAGGCTTACATAAAATTCATACCTTCTTGAGTCAGTGACTTTTTCAGACTTTATCCCTTTTTTTTTTTTTTTAAAGATATTATTTATTTATTTGACAGAGATCACAAGCATGTAGGCAGGCAGAGAGAGAGAGAGAGAGAGAGAGAGAGAGAAGCAGGCTCCCCGTTAAGCAGAGATCCCTTTGTGGGGCTCGATCTCAGCACCCTGAGATCTCGACCTGAGCAGAAGGCAGAGGTTTAACTCACTGAGTCACCCAGGTGTCCCCAGTCTTTATCCTTTTTAAGTGTTACTGAAAGATAGCAGTTAGCACATGAATCTAGTTTGCCAAAGTACTGTGAAGTTAACATTTTATTCCTACACTTGTTCTCCCAGAAGTTCAAATAATTTTAAAAGGTGTTTGAAGTTACAGCTTGTAGTTAACTAATTAAAAACCAATGCAGTGTTTTAAATGTAATGTTGCTTAAAGTATAGATCAACAGAAATTGTCTGTTTAGGTTTTTTTGAGAAATCACTCAGGTGAATGATACTATTGAATGATATTATTGAGCTTAAATTCAAAGATGAACAGTTTCCCATTTTAGATATTTCATGTAGCCCTGCATTACCTTATTTTTAGACTGATCTCCAGTGTCTTGATCTGTGTAATTTTGGGAAATGGCTCCCCAAGTTTTGTTTATGTTGGAAAACACTAATGTGTTCTGTAGAGGAATTATTAATACTAAGCTCTTTGAACTTGTAAGTTTTTTTTCCCATTGAAAAGCTGAGAAAATGTTGCTTTTTAAAGGATTGCTAATAACAGTGTAATTCTGTATTGTCTTATATGTGACTGTGGTTTTGTGGGGACCGGAGAGGTTCCTCTATTTGCCAATTTGAAAAATATTACTAATATTTTAAGTGAGTCTTCAAGCTATAGAGTGGGATTTCATGCCTTTTCCCTAGCATATATTTTTTTTAAAAGGATTTTATTTATTTGAGAGAGAGAGAGCAAGAGAGTGCGAAGGGGGAGAGAGAAGTAAGCTCTCCACTGAGCAGGGAGCCTGATGCAGGGCTCGATCCTAGGACCCTGAGATCATGATCCGAGCTGAAGGCAGCGGCTTAACCCACTGAGCCACCCAGGCGCCCCAATATATATATACATATATATATATATATATATATATATTTTTTTTTTTTAAAGATCTTTATTTATTTATTTGACAGAGATTACAAGTAGGCAGAGAGATACGCAGAGAGGGAGGAGGAAGCAGGCTCCCCGCGGAGCAGAGAGCCCGATGTGGGGGCTCGATCTCAGGACTCTGGGATCATGACCTGAGCCGAAAGCAGAGGCTTTAACCCACTGAGCCACCCAGGCGCCCCTATATATATATTTTTAAAAGATTTTATTTATTTGAGAGAGAGAGAATGAGAGGGAGGGGAGAGAGTGAGTGAGTGAGCGAGCGAGCGAGCGTGAGAAGGGGGAGTGTCAGAAGGAGAAGCAGACTCCCTGCCAAGCAGGATGCCTCATGTGGACTCGATCCTGGAACTCCAGGATCATGACCTGAGCTGAAGGCAGTTGCTTAACCAACTGAGCCCCACTCCCTGGCATATTTTGTAAATACATTTATTATGTGATTTTTAAATCTTTTAAAAAAATACTTATTTATTTATTTGACACAGAGAGAGAGAGAGAGAGAGATCACAAGTAGGCAGAGAGAGAGAGAGAGAGAGGAGGAAGCAGGCCCCCCCCCCCCCCCCCCCGCTGAGCAGAGAGCCCAGTGTGGGACTCGATCCTAGGACCCTGAGATCATGACCTGAGCCGAAGGCAGCAGCTTAACCCACTGAGCCACCCAGGCGCCCGTGATTTTTAATTTTTTTTTTTAAAGATTTTTATTTATTTGACAGACAGAGATCACAAGTAGACGGAGAGGCAGGCAGAGAGAGAGAGAGAGAGAGAAGCAGGCTCCCTGCTGAGCAGAGTGGCCGATGCGGGACTCGATCTCAGGACCCTGAGATCATGACCTGAGCTGAAGGCAGCGGCTTAACCCACTGAGCCACCCAGGCGCCTTCCGTGATTTTTAATTTTTAAAATCTAAAAAAATACTCTCCTTCTAAAAACAAGATGTTCCTTTTTAAGAAATTTTAAAAATATGGGAAAGAATAACTAATTCCACCATTATACTATTGTTAACATTTATTATATTTATTGTCAGGCTTTTTTTTTGTTTTTAAGATTTTATTTATTTATTTGATACACAGAGATCACAAGTAGGCAGAGAGGCAGGCAGAGAGAGAGAGAGAGAGAGGAACGCAGGCTCCCTGCTGAGCAGAGAGCCCGATGCGGGGCTCGATCCCAGGACCCTGAGATCATGACCTGCGCCGAAGGCAGAGGCTTTAACCCCCTTAGCCACTCAGGCGCCCCTATTGTCAGGCTTTAAGAGGAAATTTATGTTCTTTCTTTTTGACTTAGCTTATTATGAGCATTTTCTCAGGTCATTAGTTGAAAACATAATTGCCAACCTTTAAAAAAAAAAAAGCCCTTCTGATTAGTTATGTGATACAAAGAAACAATAGAAAAGGCAAAAATCTTTAGTTTGATGCCACTAGAAGTTGATAAAAGTACATTTTTAGTTGTACCCTCTGGCATTATTGCAAATGGCTCTCAGACTTTGGTAATTTGCTGCTAATTAACACATTGCTCCAAGTGCAGATATTTCTGATCTATTGGGTAGAAGTAAAACCTAAGCTTATAATTACTTTTCTGTACATCTGGTAGCCTTACTTTTTTTTTTTTTTTTAAAGATTTTATTTATTTATTTGACAGAGAGAAATCACAAGTAGATGGAGAGGCAGGCAGAGAGAGAGAGAGGGAAGCAGGCTCTCTGCCCTGCAGAGAGCCCGATGCGGGACCCGATCCCAGGACCCTGAGATCATGACCTGAGCCGAAGGCGGCGGCTTAAACCCCTGAGCCACCCAGGCGCCCCTGGTAGCCTTACTTTTAGATTTGATGGTCAGACTTCTGAAGAATTAGATAAAATACTAAGATACAGTGTGTCCACCAGAAAAACCTAAAGGCAAGATGGCAGTATATAAATACCATTTGAGAGCTCTGGTATAGATTTAGGGGTTTTTTGGTTTTTGTTTTTAATTTTAAAAAATTGAGATATAATTCATATAACATAAAATTTATCCCTTTAAAGTATACAGTTTAGTGGTTTTGCTATATTCACAAACTTGTGTCATCATTGCCACTGTCTTTTCTTTTTTTAAAAAGAGCTTATAAGAGTGTGCGTGCGTGCGTGTGCAGAGGGAGAGAGAATCTTAAGCAGGCTCCATGCCCAGCAAAGAGCCCAGTAGGGGCTCAGTCCACCACTGTGAGTTCATGACCTGAACTGAAATCAGGAGTTGAAGGCTTAACCAACTGAGTCACCCAGGTGCCCCCACTATCACCACTGTCTTAATTCTAGAACATTTTCATCAGCCCTGAAAGAAACTCTATACCCATTGGTGGTTACTGCTCCCCTTCTTCCCTAGTTCTTCTGCAACCACTCATCTACTTTTAGTTTCTATGGGTTTGTCTGTTCAGGATAGTTCACATAATGTAATCATACAATGTGTCCTTTAGTGCCTAGCTTCTTTCACTGTAGCATAATGTTTTAAAGGTTCGTATTATATCATGTTTTAAAGGTTCATATTATATCATATTATATCCTTTTTAAGGCTGAAAAGTAATTCCTTTCTATGGATATACCACATTTTGTTTATGCATTCACATGTGGTGGAAATCTGATTGTTTCCACACTTTTGACTATTACAAGTAATGCTGCTGTGAACATTTGAAAACAAGTTTTTATATGGGCATGTAATTTTAATTGTCTTGGGTAAATAAATACTTAGGAGTAGAATTGTTGGGTTCTGTGTTAACTATATTTAACACTTTAAGGAATTAACAAAACTGTTTTCCAGAGCAGCTACACCATTTTATATTTGCTTCAGGTGTGTCTGAGGGATCTAGTTTTTCCATAAGACCCCTCTTCTACTTCCGTGACTCTGGGGACATTTCTGAACCTCAGATGCTGCATTTGAAAAAATGGAGGGTAATTGTAAGTTTTATGTTACAAAAATGTATGGAGTCATTTGTTGTTATGCTTGGAACACAATAAGCACTCAATTTAAATTATTTTTAAGTAATTGTGAAGTTGTATTTTAAGCTTCCTTGTGGAAAATTGAAAGATAAAGGAAACCATGAGAAAGAAAAATACTCTGTGTGAAATTTTATCCATCTGAGAATACTCTTTTTCATTCCAGTCTCCTTTCTGCATTTTTTTTTTTTTCTCAATTTGAGATCATGGAATCTAGTGTCTTTAACTTAAAATATAAATATTTCTTGCTGCCACACTTTAGTAGACATACTTTTTAATGATTGGCTAAGAGTTTTGGGGTAGTTTTATTGCTGTTAATATTTTGGTCAAAGTACAGGTCCAGTTAAGAAGAACAAGTAATTCCAGTATATCTTTCAATACAGTGACTTGTTTATGGGGGTGGACGGGAGGGGAGAGCATTGCTGGAATGTACAGATTAGTCTTATCTTGGCTAGGTGAGAATTGGTTATAGTTTCATTTTGTGGAGAAAACTCATTGCCAAATATTGCAACATTAAGGAAGTATGTACTTAAGAAATGACTGAAGTAGCACAAAATTGTTAGACCAACATGTTTTTGAGTAAAGAATTCTATATGATGAGTTTTAAGGATGGTATGCATTCATTTGTGCATCTTTAATCTCACAGTAGAATTTTTTTTTTTCTTCTTAGATTTTATTTACTTATTTGACACACAGAGAGAGACAGTGAAAGAGGGAATAGAAGCAGGGGGAGTTGGGAGAGGAGGAAGCAGGCTCCCCACTGAACAAGGAGCCCAATGAGGGCTCAATCCCAGGACCCTGGGATCATGACCTGAGTCTAAGCAGACCCTTAATGACTGAGCCACCTCGGTGCCCCTAGAAATTCCTTTTTTTAAAAAAACTTGTGGTTTGCATTTATATGACACTTTTTTGTGAAACTCAAAAGATACCTTCATAATTTTAGAATCTTGTATGTAGCTGTGAGCTATTTAGCTGTTATCTTGCAGTTTTTATTTTTAAAATAACTTCCTTAAAAAGCCTTACGGTTGCATTATTTTGTAAACACTTCCCCCCTTTTTTCATTAAAAATAATTGTATAAAATATATTCAAGGTTCTTAAGCAGTCATCTTCCTAATAGATACATCAGGAAATGTAACCAGGCCAACATATTCATAAAGGAAATGTGTTATATTGGAATTTTTTTTTTTTTAATGAAAGTAACACATGTTTGTGTGAAGAAAATTCTAACTTAGAAGTAGAATATTAGTTATGCACACAAGCAGGTGTTAACAGTTTGGTTAAAAATTGGGTTCCCTCTGTGCTTTTCTATAACTTAAAATATATCATCATATTTGTCTTGGGTTTCTTTGTTCTGTGTCAGTATTTTTAGATTTAAATTGTTTTAGTGATGGTATGGGGTTTAGTTGGACTTCCAATGAGAATTAGCATTTGCTATAGTTCTCAAAACGTAAATTTTATGGGTGGCTCAGTTGGTAAAGAGTCTGCCTTTGGCTCAGGTCATGATCACAGGGTCCTGGGATTGAGTCTCACTCACATAGGGCTCCCTGCTGAGTGGGGAGCCTGCTTCTTCCTCTCCCTCTGTTGCTCCCCCTGCTTGTGCTCCTTGCTCTCTGTCAAGAAAATAAATAAATTAAATCTTCAAAAAAAGATTTTTTAACAAAAAATTAACAGAAAGTTAACTTTTGTTTCTTTGGGTGTATTTTAGAGCTTGATTTTCTGGTTTTTTATTTATATTGTCCTGTACTCAAAAAACAAAGCACCTCCTGGTGTTTTTCTGATGAACATCTTAGTTTCACTTCTGACTTGGGCTTAATCCTATTTTGACTTATTTTTTTATTGATTTTTTGTTTGTTTGTTTTTGAGATAGTGCAAGCAGGCGCGGGGTGCAGAAAGGGAGAGAATCTTTTTTTTAAAAAATATTTTATTTATTTGACAGGGATCGCAAGTAGACAGAGAGGCAGGCAGAGAGAGAGAGAGAGGTGGGGAAGCAGGCTCCCCATTGAGCAGAGAGCCTGATGTGGGGCTCTATCCCAGAACCCTGGCATCATGACCGGAGCTGAAGACAGAGGCTTTAACCCACTGAGCCACCCAGGCGCCCCGAGCATCTTTTTTTTTTTTTTTTTTCCCCCAGATTTTATTTATTTGAGAGAGATCAAGCATGAGTGGGGTGAGGGGCAGAGGGAGAGCAGCAGACTCCCCACTGAGCAGGGAGCTGGATGCAGGGCTTGATTCTAGGACTCTGGGATCATGACCTGAGCTGAAGGCAGATGCTTAACTGACTAAGCCTCCCGGGCACCACCAAGAATCTTTTTTTTTTTTTTTTTTTTTAAAGATTCATTTGTGAGAGAGAGTGTGTGTGTGTGCGCATGCACACAGGCAGGGGGAGGAACTGAGGGAGAGAATCAAGGACTCCATGCTGAGCACGGAGCTAGATGCAAGGCTTGATCTCAGGGCCCTGAGATCATAACCTGAGTTGAAACCAGGAGTCAGCTCCTTAACCAGCTGCACCACTCAGGTACCCCAGAGAGAGACCCTTAGGCTCCACATCCAACACAGAGACCAACTCAGCTCAATCGCAAGACCCTGGAATTATGACCCTTGCCAAAATCAAGAGTCAGGTAGACTCTTAACTGACTGAGCCAGCCAGGCACCCCTTTTACCTTGGTTACTTAATGGTGAATTTTGCTTTATTTTAAAATTTGATCAAAATCACCTGAAAAGGACTTATTCTTTCAAGAGACAGCTACTGCTTTTTTTTTTTTTTTTTTTTTAAATTTTAATTCGGGGCACCTGGGTGGCTCATTGGGTTAAGTATTTGCCTTCAGCTCAGGTCATAACCCCAGGGTCCTGGGATCCAGCACCACGTTAGGCTCCCTGCTCAGCCAGGAGCCTGCTCCTCCCTCTCCATCTCCCTCTGCCACTTCCTCTGCTTATGCTTTCCTGTTCTCTCTGTCAAATAAATAAATAAAATCTTTTTAAAAATTAAAATTATTACTTAAATACAGTTAATTAACATATAGTATATTATTAGTTTCAGAGGGAGAGTTCAGTAATTTGTCAATTGCTCATAACATCCAGTGCTCTGTTATATCACAGAAACAGGTTTTCAAACAATGAAATGATCATATTGTTCTCCCCATCGTTTTCTGTATTTTTACTGAAGATATCAGACTTAAGGTAGTTAACTTTTGTTTCTTTGGGTGTATTTTAGAGCTAGATTTTCTGATTTTTTATTTATATTGTCCTCAAAAAACAAAGCACCTCCTGGTGCCAGTTGGTTTTTCTTGTGCCCTTGAGTGAGGGCTTAGTTGCTCACTCTGTCTAGTAAGTATTATAGTGTTTTGGAAAGAATAAACCTGAATATCTCAGTATGAAGGAGTAGGGAAGACAGTTGATTAAAAGAAACAGGATACAAAGACATAAATTGCCTCAGTGTACAGAGAAATCTTAAAGCAACCTTTGTAGGGTACAGTGCAGAAAAGGTTATATGGGTGGAAGGGGTATGAAATTGCCTATAGCCTTTAGTTCTCAATTGAACTGATAAAAGTTAAATTTACTTTCGCAGTAAGGTAAAGTAGGTAAGGGGGGGTGATTTCTGTGTGTGTGTGTGTTTTTTAACTTAACAGTGTTTGCTTCATGTGCCAAGTAATGCTTTGATTTAAATATTTAAAAAGCATCTTTGCTTAAATCATGAATGAAGTTGAATTCATTTCAAAATCTGTGATAGCATAAATCTAGATGGCCATATGTGTGGTGTCCTTGGAACAATGATACATTCAGTGATGTTATTAGATATTGACCTTCATTTAAAAGGGTTTGACAATATAGAACGTGATTTTGAGATAGATTTTGAGAGATTCATACTTAAAAAATGAGTATTTAATTTGCTCATCACTATCACTGTAATGAAGAGGTATACCCTCTAAATCCAGGATGGATTTTTTTTCCTTCAGAAACAAGCACATTCTTCCCTACTTATATCTGCCTCAAAGGAATCGTTTTTTAAGAATTTAGACGTTCATTACATTGGAGATGACTATAAGGCCATTTTTTTATAACCTAAATTAACCAGTCTTTTGTTCTCATTTCTGTGCATTTGATGTAGGAATGAATTTAGATATGGGTAAAATTGGCCTCATCATCTTCTTCTTCTTCTTTTTTTTTTTTTTTAAGATTTTATTTATTTGACAGACAGAGATCACAAGCAGGCAGAGAGGCAGGCAGAGAGAGGAGGAAGCAGGCTCCCTGCTGAGCAGAGAGCCCGATGTGGGGCTCGATCTCAGGACCCTGAGATCATGACCTGAGCCAAAGGCAGAGGCTTTAACCCACTGAGCCACCCAGGCGCCCTGGCCTCATCTTCTTTTATTATCATTTAAGGATACTAGTGCACAGTCAACATTTTTTGGTAATTTTTGTTCACTTGTTTTTATGTGTTCTCTGATTCAGTTTGTAATGGGTTTTTAAAAATGATAGTAGTTCATAGAATTAATAAGGACTTGAGTTGGAAAAGATCTTAGGTTAGATGATTCAGTCTCCTTGTTTTACAGCTAATTCCTCTGGTCTCAGTTTCCTACAGTGACTGGTTTAAAGACACTTGACTGCTTTGTGGCAAAGCAAATCTAGAGACCAGAGCCTGAGTCAGTCAGATACTTCTCTCCTTTTCACTACTACATGCTGGCTCTCTAGGTCTAGAAAGAAAAATGGAAAGGCTTTCTGCAGCAAGTGTTGTCTTGGGATTCAGAAACGAAGTAATTTCTAACTCATTTGGGCCTTGAGCAGTTGACTTTTGCTTTCAAACTAGAAATTTGTTGTAAAATTAATTCATAGTGTGTGTTCTTTTGGTCTAGATTTAAAATCTTTAATGTCTTTTTCTAGTTGGATTGGATGCTGCTGGCAAGACGACCATTCTGTATAAACTGAAGTTAGGGGAGATAGTCACCACCATTCCTACCATTGGTAAGAAAGTTTACAGATGACTTTAATTATATCATAATACTATATTGTAAAAGAAATAGAAGATGGTTTAATTTTGAAACAATTTTTAAGGCTTTATTATTTTGGAGAGCTTTATGTTCACAGTAAAATTGAGAGGAAGGTACAGAGATTACTCGTAAACTTACCTCAGTGTAAATATAGCTTCCCCCCTTGATCAGCGTCCTCACCAATTTGTTACAATTGATAACTGCATTGACATAATCATCCAAAGTCCATAGTTTACCTTAGGGTTCACTCTTGGTGTGCTTTCTATCGGTTTGGACAAGTGTACTATCTCATATATCATTATAACTGGCTTAGGTTTTTTCAGTTTATTGATTATCTAGTAGATTTTTAAAAAGCAATTCTGAGAGAATTCCATAGTAAGGGGTTTTATTTTCCTAATCACATTTTGCACAACTGTCTTTATTTCTTTGTAGGTTTTAATGTGGAAACAGTAGAATATAAGAACATTTGTTTCACAGTATGGGATGTTGGTGGTCAAGATAAAATTAGGCCTCTCTGGAGGCATTACTTCCAAAACACCCAGGTAAGGAATGTTGTACAGTTTGTATAACTTTTCTTTATATGTTTTAGGCTTTAAAGTTTCTTTTGATAACTACTATTTAGCTGGGTGTTGGCATTCTTATATGAGTTGGTTTTTTAATCACCACTTATATATTCTTCAGTGAACACTCTCACTCATGCCTTTGAAGGCTAAATTACCCAGGGGGAAGAGTTACATAGCCATCATAACAATAATTTGGAAGATTAGGTGGGGATGGTTCTCAGGATTGAACCAGGTGTCTCCTCAGTAGTTCTGTTTGTTTTGTTCTTAGTCTAGAAAGAACGTTCTGTGTAACTTTCTTGTCATTTTAATTTTTAATGAATAAAAAGCAATTAATAGCCCTTCATTTAGCCCAGTTAAGTGTTTACCTTATTAAAATAGACTAAGAAAAAAATATATTGGAGTGCCTTGTGGTGTAGTCGGTTATGCATCTGACTCTTGGTTTCAGCTCAAGTTGCGATCTCAGGGTTGTGAAATAGAGCCTTCATGTTGGGCTCTGCACTCAGTGTGGAACCAGCTTGAGATTCTAATTCTCCTGCCCCTCCTGCTTATTCTCTTTCTTTCTCTTTCTAAAATAAATAAATGAATCTTTAAAAATATATATTTATGTAGATCCATTTAATTGATTTGTACGGTATTTTTATATTACCATGTAGTATATATAATAGTGGCAGTGGGAAGAAATACTAGTAGTCTGTGAGCAGGAGTTCTCAAATTTGGCTGCACATTAGAATCACTGGGGAGCTTTAAAAAAAAAAAAAATGCCAAAGTGCTGATCATTAACTCCATACCAATTGAATTAGAATCTCGGGGGATTTAAACTAAGTATCAGTAATGCGTCTCCAACTTTGATGTGCATATGAATCACTTGGATATTAAATACTGATTAATTTAGTAAGGTCAGACTGAGTAAGGCCTGAGATTCTGCATCTCTAGCAGGTTCTTGGGTGGTGGTCCTGCTGGTTTGGGACCTTACTTTGAAGAGCAAGGCTCTGGTATAAGGTATTTCAGTAGCAGCATTGTTGACATTTCAGGCTGAGTTAACTGTTCATTGTTGGGGTGAGGGGAGGTTTTCTGCACTGTGGAATGTTTAGCAGCGTCCCGGGCCTCTATTCACTGGGTGCCAGTAGCAGACCCCAACCAACCCAGTTGCAGTAACCAAAAATACCTCCATATATTCAAATTATGCTCTGGGGATAAAATTGGGCCCTCTTGAGAACCACTCACTCACTACTCTAGTCTGATTGTTATGTAGGAACCAGCTGAAGCTTGAAGGACTTACTAGGATTGGAGAGGTGGTTCTTATTCTAGATTTCTCTTTAACCTCTTTCCAACTCAGTTGTGTTTACTACCAGGAGTAGTAAAAAGGGAGAGGTTTCTCATCAGTTTTTGTTTACTGTTGGAGTTGATGATACAATTTTTAAGTAATGTGTGATGTTACAAGCACTTCATAAGTTTTAAGATTCGCAGAAGTCATTCTTGTTCTTCCAACTCTTAAAACAGTATGCAAGTGAGGTATATTGCCACCAGGTGGCAGTGAATACCCTAGGTGAGCTGGCTGGAACTGGTTACCAGGTTTAAGTAGTGTGTCCTGTTAAATAAATGGCATGCTTTTTTATTTAAAAATTAGAATATTTCTGTTCATTAGGTGTGATTAGAAAATCCTTTTTTTAAAAGATTTAATTTATTTATTTGACAAAGAAAGACATAGCAAGAGAGGGAACACTAGCAGGGGGAGTGGGAGAGGGAGAAGCAGGCCTCCCACAGAGCAGGGAGCCTGATGTGGGGCTCAGTGCCAGGACCCTGGGATCATGGCCCAAACTGAAGGCAGATGCTTAATGACTGAGCCACCCAGGCACCTGGAAAAGCTTTTTTTTTTTTTTTTTTTTAAAGATTTTATTTATTTGACAGAGATCACAAGTAGGCAGAGAGACAGACGGGGGGGGGGGGGGGGGGGAGTGGGCTCTGCGCTGAGCAGAGAGCCCATTGTAGGGCTTGATCCCAGAACCCTGAGATCATGACCAGAGCCGAAGGCAGAGGCTTAAACCACTGAGCCACCCAGGCGCCCCTGGAAAAGCTATTTTGATGCAAGTCACATGCTTCAAAAAATTTCATTATGGAAATTGTCAAAGGTACACAAAAGTAGAGAGACTAGCATATAAACGTCCACGTATCTATTAGCCAACTTCAATTATTAGGGTATGGCCAATATTGTTTTATTGATGTTTCTTTCTGGTAGATTTTTAGATTATTTTAGATTATTATAAAGTAAGTCATCGTCATTTCATTTAGACAGTGTTTTTTTTTTTTTTTAATATTTTATTTATTTATTTGACAGGCAGAGATCACAAGTAGGCAGAGAGGCAGGCAGAGAGAGAGGAGGAAGCAGGCTCCCTGCCAAGCAGAGAGCCTGATGTGGGGCTCGATCCCAGGACCCTGAGATCATGACCTGAGACGAAGGCAGAGGCTTTAACCCACTGAGCCACCCAAGCGCCCCTAGAGAGTGTTCTTGAAGTAGAGTTAGGAACAGTGTAAAACTTTGCTAATCCTCAATTTGTAATTGTTGACCAAGAGTAAGCCTGATCTTATCCTGCATTTGTTTAGAATGCTTTGTAATATACTTTTGAGTTTTTGTTTTGTTTTGCTTTTTAGAGGTGAGTGAGAGAGTGCGCTGATGCATGTATTGGGGGGGGGTAAAGAGAGAGCTGGAGAGAGAGAATCTTGAGTAAGCTCCATGCCCACCATGGAGCCCAGCATGAGGCTTGATCTCCCAACCCTGCGACTATGATCTGAGCCAAAATTAAGTGTTGTCCAACTTAATTGACTGAGCCACCCAGTTGCCCCATTTACTTTTGAGTTCTTGACATTAGATCCATTCCTGGCCTCTTTGGATCATCTTATAATCAAAAGTCCCAAGTACTTCTTCCTAGAGAACTCATGTCTACAGGGAAAGTTTTATGTGTTACCTGATGTAATCTCAGCTAAGCTCTTCCACCAGCTTTTCTAACATTCCTGATCATTTCTGTTAGCTATAAAATTAAAAAGAAATGAATACTGTTTAATCATGTTCCTAGAGCCAGGACACACTGTTTATTGTAATAAATTCTTCTTCCCTCATTAGATAATTCCAATTATTTTGCTTTTCTAAATTAGTAAGTACTTGGTCTTTTAAGTAGTCTTTTATTTGTAGCCGAACTTACTTGAGAATCCTAGTTTTTCTACAGTCTTGATTCTAGGTTGTCCCAGGAGGTGAATAACTTTGAATTTATTACTGAAATACTTTTTCTCTCAATACTGTTACTTTGGAACCGATAGCATTAATTACATTTTAAAACAGAATAAAAATGGATAGTTAGTAGTCCAAATAAAATTAGATGCCTTTTGGAGGCATTGCCTCTTCTAGAGGAATAGACTTTAAAAAGCAGTAGCTTTTGGAATTAGGAGGGAAAGTGGGAGACAATATTTACTAAATGCCTGTGATAAGCCAAGTGCAATACTAGATTCTTTTATATCTGTATGATTATGTTTAACAGGCTGATAAAGTTGGCTGGTGTGGTTTTATTTTTATAGAAGAGCAGGCATGTTCCAGGATTAGGTCATTTATGTAATAAGTAGTCTTGAGATTTGAATTTGGATATCTTTCCATTATGCCGTACTGGCTCTCATAGCACCAAAAGTATTTTCAGAGATTAGGATGTTTAAAATGATGGTTTCCAGCAGAGACAAAGGAAATGGGTTTGAAATTTGGTAGACCAAAGGACATCGTCATTTTAATGACCATAGCCTAGAATAAATATTAGGTACCCTGGCAAGCTCAGAACTGTAATGGTACTGAGGTATAAATACAGAATTAAGTAGCTCTTTGTCCTAAATGGATTTTATGCTCTTGGTGGATTTAATCTAGTTATTTATATAAATAAGCATAAGACAGTTTGTGATTAAGTGACAAATGATCAAAAAACACTTCAGTGGTCAGGGTTGTGGAGAGAATATTTAAAGTAATCACTTTAGGGGCGCCTGGGTGGCTCAGTGGGTTAAAGCCTCTGCCTTCGGCTCAGGTCATGATCCCAGGGTCCTGGGATCAAGCCCCACATCGGGCTCTCTGCTCTGCCCGGAGCCTGCCTGCCTCTACCTACTTGTGGTCTCTGTCAAATAAATAAATAAAATCTTAAAAAAATTTAAAGTAATCACTTTAGTATTAATAGGAATAGATTTTAACAAAGCTATTAAGGTAATCTCTCTCTAGTTGTGAATATCTGTAGGAGTGGTTACTACTTTTCTTTTTGTTAAGAATTTCATATTGGGGGGCACCTCACTGACTCAGTCTGTGGAGTGTGACTCTTGATCTCAGGGTCGTGAGTTAAAGCCCCACACTGGGCCTAGAATTTACTTAAAAAATAAATAGAAAAGAATTTCTCATTTGATCAAGTCAATAATATTGTGGAGCAGAGCCGACTTTTCCATAAGTAAGCCTACAAAAACCATTTTGTGTGCCCCTTCTCCCTCTTTTTTTTGAAACACTTTGTGCATGCCTTTTACTGAATATGCTAATTAAGTCATTAGATTCATGCATCTTTAGGATCTTTCGTGGTTTTTTTTTTTTTTTAAAGATTCATTTATTTGACAGAGGGAAGGAGATCACAATTAGGCAGAGAGGCAGGTAGAGGGAGAGGGGGAAGCAGGCTTCCTGCTGAGCAGAGAGCCCGATGCGGGGCTTGATCCCAGGACCCTGAGATCGGGAAGTGAGCCAGAGTCAGAGGCTTAACTTACGGAGCCACCTAGGCACTCTGATCTTTCGTTAGTTCTTTTTCCTTTTGTTCCCTCATAATAAACCATTCTGTTACTTATAATCTGCACTTAACATGAAAGGGAAGTGGGATAAAATTTATTCATAGTGTAGTTGAGAAAAGTGGTCGGTTGGTTAAGAGTAAGATTTTTTTTTTAAGATTTTTTTTTTTTTTTAAAGATTTTATTTATTTATTTGACAGAGAGAAATCACAAGTAGACGGAGAGGCAGGCAGAAAGAGAGAGAGAGGGAAGCAGGCTCCCTGCCGAGCAGAGAGCCGGATGCGGGACTCGATCCCAGGACCCTGAGATCATGACCTGAGCCGAAGGCAGCGGCTTAACCCACTGAGCCACCCAGGCGCCCCTAAGATTTTGTTTAGAGAGAGCATGTGCATGTGAGTGGGAGAGGGGCAAGAGGGAGACAGAGGAAAAGAATCGTCAGCAGACTTTGTGCTGAGCATAGCGCCACATGCAAGGCTTGATCCCACAACCCTGAGATCCTGACCTGAGCCAAAATCAAGAATCAGATCCTCAACTGATTGAGCCACCCAAGCAGCTCTACGTTTTTTTTTTTAAATAACATAAGTCAAAATCACAAATAGTGTTCAAATCTATTTTTAGTACTTAGGGCCCTGTTCTTTTTTGTTGTTCTTTTAATAATGAGACATTCGCTTCTTGATTTTTAATTCAGTATGGTTCTTTTGTCTGTAAATATTTAGTTAATTTAAGATTAACTGTTGCAATTTATTTATAAAAACAATTTTTCCCCAGGGTCTTATTTTTGTGGTAGATAGTAATGATCGTGAAAGAATTCAGGAAGGAGCTGAAGAGCTGCAGAAAATGGTAAGAAAGTTTTTTAAATTTGTTATTTCCAAGATGTGTTTTTCAGGGTGACAATGGTAATGTTAGTGGTTGGTACATCTTAGTGTGATTAGATTACACAAATGAATTGTTTCAGGGCTAGAAAGAACCTTGACGAACAGTCATCACAGATTCTTAAGAATGCTCATAAAAACTCTAGAGCTTTTTAAACAGACAGAAGAGTAGCTACTTCATTAAGGTGGGAAGAGGGCTCAGCTTGTTTTTACCATGCTCCAGGGGTTGATAGGTCTCTGGTTGAGGATGTCTCCATTAGTCCAGTGCTTTATTTAATAGATAAAAAAATCTATAGGTTTGGAACTTTTGTGATCTAGGAATTTTGGTTTAGATATCTGTTCCCAAGGTCACTGGGTTCAGTTTTCTCTATTCTGTACCTATATAGTATATACTCTGAAATATTTCATAGTAGCAGCCATGATAAAGAATTCCACCTATGGTAGTAGCATTTTGGTTGATGATGGTACCAGATTGTTTTCATGTACAGTTGACCCTTGAACAGCCTGGGGGTTAGGAGTGCCGGCTCATGGCTCCCGCCCACCATGTGTACAGTTGAAAATCCATGTATAACTTTTGAGTCCTGAAAAACTTCACTGCTTTTGCTGGCCACAGTTTAGTGGTGGGCATATTGCCTCCTGAGGCCATGCCTTTCTGTCCTAGGTGGCTTTTCTTCTCACCAGTCAGAATTGGCTGCAACCCAAGAAGTAAGCAGCTGCCAAACCCTCTGACTCTGGAGTGGGAGGTGGGGAGGGTGGGCCAGCACAGGTCTGGTGTCCAGGTGTGCATCCCAAGGACCACTTCACCCTGCTGCTCAGGCTGAGAGCACAGGCAAAATAAAAACTCCTGGACTATAAATCAGTGGTTGATGCAAATGAAGAAAAAGCTTTAGAACAAATCATGCAAGATAAGCAAATTGAAGCTAAAATTGAAGACCTGGAAAGGGAAACTGAAGAGTTAAAAATTGCTTTTGAAATGAAAAAGGCTTGTATTAGATAGGATACAACTTTGAGCTGCACTTAAAAAAACCTGGAGAAAATTAACCCCAAGTGTGCTCATGGATAACATGAAACATGTATTAAAGCTAAATTAATAATGAAATCACACCAGGAATCTTGGAATTTGGAGGAAAAACTGATGTTGGAAAGAAGAAATTACAATTAAGACAAGCTTTAGAAATGTTTTAGAACAAATGTTTAGACAAGGTTTTAGGAATACAGACTGAAAAGAGCAAACAGAAAGATGAATTTGGACAATATGGAAAATTCCGATGAGATAAAGACCATACCACAAAACCTGCAGATGGAGATACAGATTACTAAAGTTATTCAGTATGTGTTCCAGAACCTCATTTTAGGAGTAAAGGCAATTGGGCAGAGGATTTTGCGGAAGCTGTTCTCCAGCTTGACAAGAATCTCACTGTGATTAGTAAGAATTCTATTTTGACATTTTTTGTTTTGGTCTTTGCTTTGTCATTTAAATAACAGATTTCAAGTAAAATTCTTTTTAGTATCTTTGGAACTATTCTAATACTCCAGTTTTTTTGTGGCTTGACACTTCAACATGGAATCTGTTTTAAATATGATAATTAAAGTGACTGGCATACTTGAAAAGAATCTGAAAATCTTAACCTTGGAAGGGTTCCAAAAGACATCTAATCCAGCTTTCCACTGAATGTGGACATTTTTCTGCAGCATTCCTGGCAGTCCCACTTCTCATCTGGAATACTTCTATGCATTTGTGAGTCAACTAAAATACTAGAAAAGTTGGAAAACGATATCCACATCCTTGATTGTTTTTCAACTGTCAGTTGTATTTTACAAAAATATATATCACTTTAGATTTATCTCACACAGAAAAACTAATAGCTTACTCTTGCCCTTACCAATAACACTTGATTAACACGTAATTTTGAATGGTATGTGTGTTTTATATTGTATTCTTTAATGAAGTAAACTAAGGAAAAAATGTTATTAGGAAAATTACAAGGAAGAGAAAATGCATTTACAGTAATGTGCAGCAAAACAACCATGTATGAAGTTGACCCACAGTTCATACCCATGTTGTTCAAGGGTCAGCTGTATTTATATTGTAAAAATTGTTGGGGATGTACTTCGTCATGGTTTCAAACTTGGATAGCTGTAAAATATTTACTGAAATGAAATCTTAATTCTCATTCGTTGCTTTTAAGACAGTATTGCAGTTTGTGCCAGTGTATGTATAACTAAGTCATGGTAGTTTGTCCAAGGAGTTAAATATCACGCCTTCTACTCTTTTTATAAACAGCTTTATGGAGGTATAATTCATATACCATAAACGTCACTCATTTAAAATATGTAAGTTATTGGTTTTTAGTATACAGAATTTGCAAACATTAACCACAGTCTGATTTTATAACATTTTTATTGACCATAAAGAAATTCCCTAGAACTATTAGTATTTATTCTCCATTTCTTCCTTCAGTGTACCCCAAACCCCCAGCCCTTATGACCACTCATTTACTTTATATGCATATGCCTGTTCTAGGCATTCATATAAATAGAATCATGTAATACGTGGTTTTTTAAAATTTTTTGTTACTTTTCACTTAGCATTAATTTTCAGCACTCATCCGTGGTGTGGCATGTGTCAGTACTCATTCCTACCAGTGTCTTCTCTTGTATTTACTTTTATTATTGTTCTGTTACTTACTATTTACTCCTGTATTATTTATTATTATACTCTTACATTATTCTTGAATTTTTTTCACGATACTGCTAATGCCCTAGTCATTGTACTGTTGTCCTCCTGTTGTCTAGCCCTGCTGGCTGGAAGGGAATAAAAGTCCAAAAAGAGTCCTCTACTACTGAGTACCATAAGATGCTGCTGTAAATATTTATTTCCATATGTGTTTCTTGTCCTTACTAGTCCTGACATTAATATTAATGGGTGATCATGAAAGCTCAAATGAATGATGTACTTTAATGGAGTGCGGGATGATTGGCTTGAAAAATAGTTTTGCTTTACTTGAAGGCATATGAGTTTTTTCTTGGGTTTTAAAAATTGAAGGATATGAGATTTAAGTGTGCCTGAACTTTATGTTGTGAAATTAGGTTGATGTTTAATAATGTGTTCAAG
This sequence comes from Mustela erminea, assembly GCF_009829155.1. Taxonomy (NCBI): domain Eukaryota; kingdom Metazoa; phylum Chordata; class Mammalia; order Carnivora; family Mustelidae; genus Mustela; species Mustela erminea. The sequence goes on along the minus strand of NC_045614.1, from coordinate 26,306,032 downwards.
GTTGAATAAGTGGTATATACAGGAAGACAGTGTTTTACCTACTTTGTCACAGTGATTGAGTTCAGATTGTTAGTTGTTAACATCTTAGCTTTTATTTTCAGCTTCAGGAAGATGAGTTGCGAGATGCAGTGTTGCTGCTTTTTGCGAACAAACAGGATTTGCCAAATGCTATGGCCATCAGTGAAATGACAGATAAATTAGGTCTTCAGTCTCTTCGTAACAGAACAGTAAGTATTTGGAGGTTCATGTTAATCTCCTGACTTAGAATTAATGTAATTGTTTAAGAAAGTATTCACTTCAATACATATTAAGCAATTGTCGCTTTTGGACAGATAATAAGCATACCATTAAAAAAAAAAAAAAGCAGTAATACACTACAAACATGAGCCCTTCCAGACTTTTTTTATAAATGTGTGTTCAGGGGGCACCTGGATGGCTCAGTGGGTTAAGCCGCTGCCTTCGGCTCAGGTCATGATCTCAGGGTCCTGGGATTGAGTCCCGCATCGGGCGCTCTGCTCGGCAGGGAGCCTGCTTCCCTCTCTCTCTCTCTCTCTGCCTGCCTCTCCATCTACTTGTGATTTCTCTATGTCAAATAAATAAATAAAATCTTTAAAAATTATTTTAAAAAAATGTGTGTTCAGTTTTTAAACTATGTTAATATCTCCCTTGACCCCCACTCCCCGCCCTCGCCAAGAGAGTAGAGAGAGAGAGAGAGAGGCTCCACGGCCAGTGCAGAGCCCAACATGGGCCTACATCTCATGACCCTGAGATCATGACCTCAGCCAAAATAAGGATTCGGACACCTAACTGACTGGGCCACCCAGGGGCCCCTCCATTTTTAAACTTTTAATATTTATCTTTTAAGGAGCCAAATGTTTAAATACCTTTATTTCATTTGATTTTTGTTAACTTTATCTTTAAAACATTTAGTATCATTAAAGATGTAATTTCTTTTTTAAAGATTTTATTTATTTATTTGACAGATCACAAGTAGGCAGAGAGGCAGGCAGAGAGAGAGGGGGAGGGGGAAGCAGACTCCCCGCTGAGCAGAGAGCCTCACACGGGGCTTGATCCCAGGACCCTGAGACCATGACCTGAGCCAAAGGCAGAAGCTTAACCCACTGAGCCACCCAGGCACCCCATCTAAAGATTATTGATATTGTTTGTTTTAATTTTATATCTTTCAAAGACCTCTGCAGCAAGTATTTTGTAATTTGGTTTTCTTACTAAAACTGTAATATTTTTGCAGCCGTATTTTAAATTTTTTATTTTTTATTAACATATAATGTATTATTAGCCCCAGGGGTACAGGTTTGTGAATCGCCAGGTTTACACACTTCACAGCACTCAACATGAGCACATACCCTCCCCAGTGTCCATAACCCAGCCACCCTCTCCCTACCCACTTCTCCCCAGCAACCCTCAGTTTGTTTTGTGAGATTTAAGAGTCTCTTATGGTTTGTCTCCCTCCTGATCCCATCTTGTTTCATTTTTCCCTTCCATACTCCCAACCCCCCCGCGTTGGCTCTCAGATTCTTCATATCAGGGAGATCCTATGATAATTGTCTTTCTCTGATCGACTTATTTCACAATTGACTTATTTCGCCCAGCATAATATCCTCTAGTTCCATTCATGTCGCTGCAAAAGGCAAGATTTCATTTCTTTTCTTTTCTTTTTTTTTTTTTTTTTAAGATTTTATTTATTTATTTATTTGACAGAGATCACAAGTAGGCAGAGAGGCAGGCAGAGAGAGAGGAGGAAGCAGGCTCCCTGCCGAGCAGAGAGCCCGATTTGGGGCTCGATCCCAGGACCCTGAGATCATGACCTGAGTTGAAGGCAGAGGCTTTAACCCACTGAGCCACCCAGGTGCCCCAAGATTTCATTTCTTTTGATTGCTGCATAGTGAAGCTGTATTTTAGATAATCTTGTTTTATACTGTTTGCCTTTTAACATCCAAAGCTTGTGAACTATAGTTATGACATTAAACAAGTTTTGAATTTAAAATTAAAAGAAACATTATGGCACTCCTAGGTGGCTCAGTAGGTTAAAACCTCTGCCTTCAGTTTGGCTCAAGTCCTGATCCCAGGGTCCTGGGATGGAGCCCCACATTGGGCTCTCTGCTAAGCAGGGAGCCTGCTTCCTCCTCTCTCTGCCTGCCTCTCTGCCTACTTGTGATCTCTGTCAAATAAATAAAATAAAATCTTTTAAGAAAATAATAAAAAAAAGAAATACTATACTTGTTCTCCAGTAGCTTTAGATCAGTGATTTAAATACCGGCAAAATACAATCTACTGTTTTATATGTAAATATGATATCACAAACTTTAATGTGACTTGTGCTTTACAGTGGTTTTTCCCTAAGTTGTCAACAAGGCAGATATTGTGCTGTGGGAGTATCTGTATAGGCTGTTTGAGATGTACCAGCCTGATTCAAACAAGATAAACTGTAAATGGTACCAGTTTTCAGGGCTGTGAAGATAAGAAATTGTACCTTTTACCAGCCTTCTAGGTTACTGGGGTGTGTGTTATTCAAATAATTATTGCCAGAATGGTATACTTGCATTGCCCTTGTGATAGTAAACTTAGGTCTTTATTGTAAGGCAGAATAAAATGGTTCAATAAAGAAAAGTAATAAAAATAAACTATTGCTTAAAGGAAATTAAATTGTTTTCTAGATCTTTTCCTTGCTCTTTGTTAACATTTCATGGCATTTCATACACTTTCTGTCACCACCAAAAAGTGAAACTTTTTGGAATGCAAAGACTAAAGATAGTGAAATTATTTGAAAAGCTTGCCTCCAGTATCAACAGTGCCTATTTTTTAAAAATTTTGCCTCCTGTACTCCGAATGTAGTTTTATGGGAAACAAAAGAGGGTCAGAAGGACCTGATGGGTCCCCTTAAGTAGTTACTAATCTTCTATGAACGTTCTTTTCAGATTAAGGAGTGGATTGTTGATAAAATCTAATGAATAGGTAGGAGTAGCTTTAATTGAGACAGGAGTTTTGTGAGAAGTGTGTATGAGAACACTGTAGTTCTGTATATATAGTCCTATATAGTTACTGAGATTATTAAATACAAAAGTTATGGTGAGGTGTAAACTGTATTTACTTCCTTTTTTTTTTTTTTTTTTAAATTTATTTATCTGACAGAAATCACAAGTAGGCAGAGAGGTAGGCAGAGACAGAGAGCGGGGGAAGCAGGCTCCCCACCAAGTAGAGAGCCTGATGTGGGGCTCGATCCCAGGACCCTGGGATCATGACCTGAGCCGAAGGCAGAGGCTTTAACCCACTGAGCCACCCAGGCGCCCTCTGTATTTACTTCTTTATTTCTATAGTTTTATATATTAGTTTTTTGTTTCTCTTTTCCTGTACATGTATGGTAACTGCTGACTAAATATTGTGCTTGCACAGTTGGGCGGAAATACTTAATGTTCTGATTAAGAAATTTTAAAGACTGGTTATATATAGTGTTCTGTTAATCAAGTATTTTCTTGTTCTTTCTTTACAGTGGTATGTTCAAGCCACTTGTGCTACACAAGGAACTGGTCTGTATGAGGGACTTGACTGGCTGTCAAACGAGCTTTCAAAACGTTAAATGAAACTGGATCTAACCAAGGACATATTTGATAGAATTGGTCTAGGCTTGTTACAACAAATTAGTTTGCATCTTGGTTATTAAACAGTATCTGGGACTGGTTTGGGCAGAATATTACAGCGTTTAAACTTATTTTGTTGCCAATTATTGTTTACCAAGTGTAATATTGCTATTTAGCAATATGCTTGGTTTTAAAGAAATTCTCCTTAACTTGGGAAAAAAGTGTCCTCTTTTAATTTTAATTCCCTTAAGCCTAAATGCCTGGACATAGCTATTGTGACACCTTTAAATAAATCCGTTTTGAATGGTTTTTGAGCCCACACGAAATAATGTTTTAAAGTTTTCCCCTTGCTACTTTACTGATACCTTTATCATTCCTGGGGCGGTCTGCTGATTTAAAAAAATGTAGCATTCCATTTGTATTTATTTTTCTCCCTTTCCAAAAAGTTTTTCTAATACTGCTTGTATCAGCCAGGGAAATGCTCCAAAACACTATTCAGATCTCTTGCACTGAGGAACTTCTATTTTTCCCCCCTTATTGAACCTGGCTTTCATCAGCCAAGCTTACCTTAGTGTGGTTTGGATTTGATAGCTAATTAGTTCAGTGCTGGTTGCAAAGAGTTCATATTGAGATGATTTTTAATACCCAGCAGATTGTCTTCCTTTATATTGTATCTTTTTTATGTTGCATGTTGCTTTTTGGTATCAGCCTGACTCTTTGCCCAGTATATGATAGTTCTGCTGATGTTTATTGTTTATCGGTGAACACATCTTCATTAATGAGTTTTTGAAAAACTTATCAAACTCAGTAAGTTTTCTTCATAACCCATTTGGAATTATTCCTAATAAAATGATAAAAATATGTAATGTGTGTGTTCTTTTTGAGTCTAGAAGATATTTGAAATGGATTTTCTTATTTAGCACAGTAATTTGCATATATTGCATTTTTGTAAACAATAATACAGGTCTCGGTGAGTTAACTAATTGTTTAAATTGGAAAATAAGGTATGGGTTGCTATCATGTGTATAACAGAGTGGGGAGTAGCTTCAGAATTTTAGTTTCCTTTAATAAAATAGAACTTGACACTGTACATTTCTAAACTCACATCAAGAGTAAAAAGCTGTAATAAAATGAACTGCCCAAAAAGCATGTATGCATGTGTTTGTTTCACAACTAATGCTAGTTAAAAAAATGGAAGTGCTGTTTGCGTGGCACAATGCAGACCTCAAAGGATATGCTGCTCTCCTCCGTCAAGGAGTTAATAAGCACATTTAGTTTCAGCTCCACATATTTCAAAACTTCTATGGAGAGCTGCATGTAATGAATTCTTTGTTAATAAGGCAATAACGGTATATATAGTTAATGAACTACATTTTTGAGATTATTAAGGACTCACCTTCGTAACCTTATGTGTAACTAACTTAGTTTGTCAATAATTTATGTATCTTACACATCTTTCAAATTCTTTTTTTTTTTTTTTTTTAATATTTATTTGTTTGACAGACAGAGATCACAGGTAGGCAGAGAGGCAGGCAGAGAGAGAGGAAGGGAAGCAGGCTCCCTGCTGAGCAGAGAGCCCGACGCGGGGCTCGATCCCAGGACCCTAGGACCATGACCTGAGCCGAAGGCAGAGGCTTTAACCCACTGAGCCACCCAGGTGCCCCTCTTTTTTTTTTTTTTTAAAGATTTTATTTATTTATTTGACAGAGAGAGATCACAAGTAGATGGAGAGGCAGGCGGGTGTGGGGGAGCAGGCTCCCTGCTGAGCAGAGCCCGATGTGGGACTCGATCCCAGGACCCTGAGACCATGACCTGAGCCGAAGGCAGTGGCTTTAACCCACTGAGCCACCCAGGCGCCCTCTTTTTTTTTAAAAAGATTTTATTTATTTATTTGACAGAGAGAGATCACAAGTAGGCAGAGAGGGAGAGAGAGGGGAAAGCAGGCTCCCTGCTGAAGAGCCCGGCATCTTTTAAATTCTTAATGGCTTTTACAGCTTCACATAAATTTCTGGATTGAAATCTTATTTCCAAACCAACTATATGCTGGTAAAATGATACATATTTTTGAATCATAAATAATAAAAAAGAAATGCCAGAACAAGTGAAAGGAAATTGGAATTAAGTAGTTGATGATTGTCATACAGTTTACTGGGGTAAAGGGTGTGTTTAGCATGGGTCACTGGATGTAAATGCAACATGGTAGCCCACTGGATGAATTCTCCCTTCTGTCTGAATGAGAAAGGTATCCTTCCTTGTTGGATGAAACTAATACATGATGTAGTATGTGTAGTTCTGTGGGTTTCAGCTAGGTTATATTAAACTTCCAGTAGGTCCAGTGTTGTGGTCATAATTAAATGACCACTGTATTTTAAAAACAAACCCAGAATGCTTTCACAAACTGAAAAAAGGAATAAATAGAATCCATATAATCTTATTTGTGATGTAAAGCAGCTCTTACTATCATTGTTGGAAAGGATTGCATTAAGAATCTATAAAATTGCCTACTTTTCACCAAATGGGTTAGATTTGCAAGATTACTTTTTTTTTTTTCCAAGGGAAACATTTGCTTCGTGACTTGGCAAAACTCAGCTGTTTTTTATCCCAAGAAATTATTTTCGTGGGGCTCTTGGGTGCCTCAGTCAGTTAAGCGTCTGTCTTCTGCTCAAGTCATTATCCAGGGCCCTGGGATTGGGCCCCATGGCGGGCTGGCTGCTCGGCTTGACCCCTCTCTCATGCGTGTGTGAGCGCGTGCTCTATCTCGTGCACATGCTCTTGCTCTTGCTCTCTCTTTCTAAAGAAATTACTCTGTCTTTAGTCCTAGTGGTGGTAGTTCTTTAAGTCAAATTGAGAAGTACCCCCCCCCCCCAATAGAAGTGAGTAAATTCTTTGGGGAAAAAGTATAAATTAAGAGGTAACCCCCATAATGCCTTTCTCTGTGTTTTAACATTCTTTGCAAATGATGTGAATTTCGTCGTTATCACTGTCCTAACTTAATTGACCTGCTTAGTACTCTTAGGAAATACTTGATACCATCAAGATTCAGTGCTTACTGTTTACATAAATATTAACCTTAGTGTTGGTCACTCAATAAGAGGTGTCTGTGACCTCCCCTATTAATACACAACAGTTGATTATGTCCCTAGATTAAAAAGTATTCTAATTAAGTTTCTCTGAAGAGAAACTGAAGAGGAATTGTGGTTCTTAAAGGCTGATGATGCAACAGCATTGGAGTTGAGGATAAAACCATTATCTGTTTTCTAACCCTCTGACCAATAAGCTTTTTGGGGGGCGGGTGAGCATAATGTTACCCATTGTCCTTTGTCTAACTGAGTTACTTTCCTATGGTGTAATATCTTGGTATTTTGTTACATATTTCTGTTTACATGAATTTCCCCCTTCACCTTATGTATTCTATTGAAAAGTCAAGTGAAATGTTATTTTAATGTTTGAGAGTATTCATGTCCTATTCACTGAGACTTCCAGTTTTCTTTAGCATATGTACAAAATTATCTCATGTATTAGTAATCACTTTCAGATCACTTATTGGGGTCAGACTTTCTTTTTTAAGATCTTATTTTGGGGCACCTGGGTGGCTTAGTTTTTAATCAAGCCTTTGGCTCAGGTCATGAGGTCCTGGTATCAAGCCCCATGTCAGGCTCCTTGCCCAACAAGAAGCCTGCTTCTCCCTCTCTAACTCCCACTACTTGTGTTCCCTCTCGCTGTCTCTGTCTCTCTGTCGAATTTTAAAATCTTAAAAAAATAAAGATCTTATATTTAGGGGTGCCTGAGTGGCGAAGTCAGTTGAACACATGATCTCAGTCATGAGATTGAGCCCTGCATGGGACTCTGCTCAGCGTGGAGTGTGCTTGGGTTTTTCTCTTCCTCTGCCACTTCCTCTCCTCTCCCGCTCGCTCTCTCTAAAATAGATAAAATCTTCAAAAAATAAGATTTTAAGTAATCTGTACCCAACGTGGGGTTGAACTCATAGCCCTGAGATCGTCACATGCTCTACCTACTGAGCCAGTCAGGCACCACTGGGGGGTCAAACTTTCTGTTAAGGTTCATGGGATCTATAGTGATGTCCCCTCTTTCTGATACTAGTAATTTGTGTCCTGTTTTTTTAGTTTGGCTAGAGGCATCTCTGTTTTACCTTTTTAAAGAATCAGCTTTTGGTTTAATTGGCTCTCTCCATTGATTTCCTATTTCCATTGGTACCTGCTGATTTTTATTTATTTTTTATTTAATTTGCTCCTTTTTTTCAGTTTCCTAAGGTGGAAGCTTTGATGATTGATTTTAGGTCTTTTCTAATGTTTGAATTAAATGCTGTAAATTTTCCTATAAGGACTTAACATCCCACAAATTTTGCTAAGTTTTTATTTTCATGTAGTTCAAAATATATTTAAAACCTGAAAGATTGCTTCTTTGACTCATGCATTATTTAGAAGTGTGTTAAGTGGGGATTAAGTGTTTTGTTTTTTTTTTTTCTTGTATAATTCCATTGTCTGAATGTAGACACTGTAGGATTTTTGTTCTTTTAAATTTGTCCAGGTGTATTTTATAGCCAAGAATGTCTTGATGAATGTTCCATGTGAGCTTAAAAAGAATGTGTGTGTATTCTGCTCCTACTGGGTAGGTGTCATTTAAAATGAGTTGATGGTTGGTTTTGGTTTTAGCTATTTTCTTACTAGTTTTCTGCCTGCTCAGTTAGTCAGGGGGTGTTGGACTCAGACAGTTCTTGGCAATTCTCGTTTTTTGCCTCACCTCTTGTAGTTTGACACTTTGATAGGTGTGTTCATGTTAACAGTTGTGTTGTAGAACTGACCCCTTTATCATTTATCTTTATTCCTGATAATTTCCTTGTATTGAAGTCTACTGTGTCTATTATTAATATAGATACTCCTGCTTTCTTTTGATGAGTGTTAGCATGGTGTATCTTAAATCTTCATTTCCTTTTTTTTTTTTTTTTTTTTTTTTTTTTTTTTTTTTTTGAGACTGTGTTTTGGAGCAGTTTTAGACTTACAGAAAAGTTGAGGAAGGAATATAGACCACACCACCACACAGGTATCCCCTGTTATGAACATTCCCTGCCCGAGTGGAACATTTCATTTCATCTGATGATCCTATATTGACACATAATCACCCCAAATCCCAAGTTTACATCAGGGTTCAGTCTTGGTAGTATGTATTTTTTGTGTTTGGACAAATGTATTATATGTATCCCTTATTAAAGTATGTAGAATATTTTCACTAAAATCCTTTGTTTTTCACCTGTTCATCCCTTCCTCACCCTCAACCCTGGCAACACTATCTATCCCCAGCCTCTCTGGTTTTGCCTCTTTCAAAATATTACATGGATGGAATGCAAGATGTAGCCTTTTCAGATTTACTTCTTTCACTTAACATGTATTTAAGTTTCTCCCATGTCTTTTCATGGCTTGCTGGTTCCCGTATCATGGCTTATCCATTTGTCTACTGTAGGACTCAGTAGGCTGAGCCCAAGTTTTGGCAGTTAAAGGAAAGCTGCTACAAGTACTGTGTGCATATTTTTGCACAGACATAAGTAACTCCTTTGGGTAAATACCAAGGAGCAGTAGTGGCATGATTGATATATACCAGTATGATTAATCTTATAAGAAATACCAAGGAGCGGGCGCCTGGGTGGCTCAGTGGGTTGGGCCGCTGCCTTCGGCTCAGGTCATGATCTCAGGGTCCTGGGATCGAGTCCCGCATCGGGCTCTCTGCTCAGCAGGGAGCCTGCTTCCTCCTCTCTCTCTCTGCCTGCCTCTTTGCCTATTTGTGATCTCTCTCTGTCAAATAAATAAATAAAAATCTTTAAAAAAAAAAAAAGAAATACCAAGGAGCATTATTGGTATGATTGGTATGTACCAGTATGTTTAATCTTATAAGAAACCACCAAACTGTCTTCCGAAGTGGCTGAACCACTTTGCATTCCCGCTAGTAATGTATGAGAGTTCCTGTTGCTCCAGTTCCGTCCTGACCAGCATTAGGTGTCAGTGTTTCAGTTTTGGACATTCTCAAAGATGTGTAGGGGTATCTCATTTTATTTTTTTTTTTTTTTTTTTTTTTTTAAATTTTTTTTTTTTTTTTTTTTTTTATTTTTATTTATTTTTTTTTTTTTTTAATTTTTTTTTTTTTTTTAAGATTTTATTTATTTTTCAGAGACAGAGGGAGAGAGCGCGAGCGAGCACAGGCAGACAGAGAGGCAGGCAGAGGCAGAGGGAGAAGCAGGCTCCCTGCCGAGCAAGGAGCCCGATGTGGGACTCGATCCCAGGACCCTGGGATCATGACCTGAGCCGAAGGCAGCTGCTTAACCAACTGAGCCACCCAGGCGTCCCAAGGGGTATCTCATTTTAATTTGGGTTTCCTTGATGATGTAATGATGTGGCACATCTCTTCATTTGCTATTGCCATCTGTATATCTTCTTTGGTGAGGTTTAGATCTATGGCCCATTTCTTTGGTTGGGTTTGCTCATTGGATTTTAAGAGTTCTTGGTATATTTTGAGTATAGTCCTTTATCAGATGTGTCTTTTGCAAGTATTTTCTTTACTGGTTTGTCTTCTCTTTCATTATCTGAAAACTATTTTTAATCTATGTATGTCTTTATATTTATTTAGTTCTTTTAAAAAAGATTTTATTTATTTGTTTATTCATCAGAGAGAGAGAATGCACACAGGCAGGCAGAGTGGCAGGCAGAGGCACAAAGAGAAGCAGGCTCCCTGCTGAGCAAGGAGCCCGATATGGGACTTGATCCCAGGACCCTGGGATCATGACCTGAGCTGAAGGCATCGGCTTAACTGACTGAACCACCCAGGCGTCCCTGTCTTTATATTTATATTTAAAGTGAGGTCTTGTTTTTTGATCCATCTGACAATCTGTGTGATAATTGGTACATTTAGACAATTGGCATTTACAGTGGTTGTTGACATAGCTGGATTAATATCTACCATATTGGTTATTTTTCTAATTGTTGCCCTTGTTCTTTGTTTATAGTTTTGCCTTCCTATTTTTGCCTTGCACTTTTTTTCTGCCTTTCAGTGGGTTTTAATTGAGCATTATATATGATTGTATTTTCTCTCCTTTCCTAGCATATGAGTTACACTTTACAAAGGAAACCTTTTTTAGTGGTTGCCCTAGTGTTTGTGATACATATTTACTGCTATTCCAAGTCCACTTTCCAATAACACTATGTCCTTCATGGGTAGTGTTGAGTACATTATAACAAAATAATCTTCATTCTTCCCTCCAGTTCCTCACGTCATTGCAGTCATTCATTTTACTTACACATAAGCATATAGTTAAATATACATGGTCAAACACAGTGTTGCTGTTGTTCCTTTGAACAAACTTGTCTGTTAGATCAATAAGAAAAGAGGGTTTTTTTTTAATGCCTTCACTTATTCCTTTGATAATGTTTCTCTGTGTAAATTAAGTTTCTGACTTGTATTATTCTCTAAAGAACTTAACATGACAGTTCTACTGGCGACAAATTCCTTCAATTTTTGTTTGAGAGTCTATTTCTCCCTCACTTTTGAAAGATAATTTTGCAGAGTGCAGAATTTTAGGCTGGCAGGTTTTTCTCCCTCGACATTTTAAGTACTTCACTCTTCTTGCTTACATGGTTTCTGAGAGGTCAGATTTAACTTATCTTTGTTCCTCTGTAAGGTGTTTCTTTTTCCTCTGGCTTCTTTCAGGACTTTTTCATCTTTGATTTTCTGTAGTTTGAAAATGACAGATAAAGTTACAGGGGTTGGGGCATTCATCCTGCTTGGTGTTACCTGCTTTTCCTGGATATGTGGTTTGGTATCTGCCATTACATTTCAAATGTTTCTGTTTCTCTTCTTTGTTATTCCCATTATGTGTATGTTACACCTTTTATTGTTGTCCCACAGTTCTTGGATATTTTTCTGTCTGGGTTTTTGTCCCTCCCTCCCTCCAATCTTTTTTTCCCTCCTCCTTTGCTTTTTAAGTTTGGGAGGTTTCTGTTGTGATGATCTCACACTCAAGAGATTCTTTCCTTAGCCACGTCCAGTCTGTTAATTAGCCCACCAAAGGCATTCTTCATTTGTCAGAATTTTTTTAAAATCTCTAGCATTTTCTTTTGGTTTTCTTAGCATTCATCTCTGCTAATATTGCCTATCTGCTCTTTTCTATTGTCTTCTTTATCCAATAGAGCCCTTAACATAGTACAGTTGTTCTAAATTCCCAGTCTAATAATTCTATCATTCCTGCCATGTCTGAGTCTGGTTCTTATGCTTGCTCTCTCCTCAAACTGGTTTTTGCCATGCATGTATGTATGTATTTATTTATTGATTTATCTGCTTATCTAAATATTTATCTGTTTATTAAATTGGCTCTAAACTCAAAATGGGGCTTAAACTCTTGACCCTGAAATCAAGAGTTGCATGTTTACTGGCTGAGCCAACTAGACACCCCTGTTCTTTGCCTTTTAGTATGTCTTGTCTTTTTTTTTTTAAATTTCTGGACGTGATGTATAAAAGGAACTGCTCCAAATAGGCCTTCAGTAATGTCATGTTAAGGTGTCAGAGTAGGGGAAGCATCTTATATTCTTGTGATTAGGTCTTGGTCTTTTAGTGAGACTCAGGCCTCTGGACTATAAACTTCACATGCGCTTCTTAATTTTTTCTTCCTCTTCAGTGGAATGAGATGACTAAAGTGGGCTGCCTGTCAGTCAGTTAGGCTCTGATAAAACCCTTTTGTAAGTTAGGGCCTGGTTACTTTTTTGAGAGCAGACCTTGCTAAAAACACGGTACTCTGGCATATTTCAGAATGGTTTCTTTTCCCCTTCCTCTGCCAGATACCTGAGATTTTTCTCCAGTATTTACTGTGAGAAGCTGGTAGAAGTAAAACCAAAGTGTGGGGGCTGTTGAAGCCTTTAACTGGGTTGTCCATACTGAGCCTCTAACAATTCCTCAATTACAGTTCAAATATCCCTACCCTGGCACTGGTTACTACAGAGATTTCTGTTCCCGCAGGTTGTGATTCTCTGTATTCACCTGTTGGGCTCCAAGTTGGGGGGCACCAGTTTGCCCTGTGATATTTCTCTTACAGACCTAAAAATAGGTGCTGGTTTTTCAGTGTGTTCAGTTTTTGACTTCTCATTAGGACAGAGTGGCAACTTCCAAGCTTCTTACATGCATGCTGGACCAGAAACCAGATGTCCTGGATCAAACTTCCTTATATGTGGACGTTCTGATTCTTGGTATGGAGGTGAGTGACTTCTGATTTGAAATTAGAAACAAGTGCTTGTGCTTCCTGGTGGCATGTTGGATGTTTCCATATTGTAAATATTAACTAATATCTACCAACTTTGGTGGAGTATATATGAGAACTTAGGTTGACTTATAAAGAGCAAATGGTTGCTATATCTGACAAGTACATTATCTGAAGATCTGGTTTAGGGGACAATTACTGAAATAGTTCTGGAGTCTGGTTACCTATTCAGATGGTTGAATTCTAAGAAAGTGACTAGAGATAATCTACTACCAGCCTTTTCCTAAGGATCAGTAGAGTTAGTTTTGGTATAGTATTGATGCGCCAAAAACTCTTCCCAAATGACATTTATTTATATTACCACTTTGTTATTTTTAGGAAAGTGGTAGGAATGAAATAATAGTCTTTTTTTTTTTTTAAAGATTTTATTTATTTATTTGACAGAGAGAGATTACAAGTAGGCAGAGAGGCAGGCAGAGAGAGAGGAGGAAGCAGGCTCCCTGCTGAGCAGAGAGCTCAATGCGGGACTCGATCCCAGGACCCTGAGATCATGACCTGAGCCGAAGGCAGCGGCCTAACCCACTGAGCCACCCAGGTGCCCTGAAATAATAGTCTTAATTTATAATCTCATTAAGGCAGTCTAGGTATTTTACTTTAAAGGCAACATTAATATAAACATGGAATTGATCAGGACTTGGTTCTAAAATTTACTCCTGAGAATTGGTTAAGCCTAGCCTATTTTTGATTTGATAAATTTCTCCTTCTAGCATATACGCCGTAATATTGTATTCATTGTACCTAACTTAAAGGAAGTTACCACTATTGGAAGGTTATGTGGTTGCTTTTGTTTCTTACTATCTTACCTATCTCCCTTTATCCCTGTTTCCACAAACCACATAAAAAGGTTAAGTGGCTATATTCTAGCAACAAAAAGTCTGAGAAATCAATAGCAAAAGTAATAATCTGGACTCAGGTAAAGAATAATTAAGGCAGGGGCACCTGGGTGGCCCCAGTCAGTTAAACATCCGACTTGATTTTGGCTCAGGTCATGATCTGAGGGTTGTGAGACTGAGTCCCATGTTGGGCTCCGTGCTGGGCATGGAGCCCACTTAAGATTCTCTCTGTCCCTCTGTCCCTCCCCCACCTCTCCCTCTCTTAAGAGTTTAAAAAAAAAAAAAAAGGCAGCTGTACTAGTTAGTGAGTAGATGCTAATGAGGTCCTTTGTGTTTTAAAGGTCAGTGGAGTCAAGTGTCTTCCTGACCTTGTCAGGAATTTCTGCACTGTTCTCATGGTATACTTTGAATTATACTGCGTATTTAAATATTCAGTGCTGTCTGTGGGGGCTTAGCACTGCCATCTGCAGGCAGGGAGTTGGTTTTCAGGAACTGACCAATTCGTTGGTGTCAGTGGCTTTTTAAGGCTGGGTTGAGTGCCATTCAGGTAATAGAGATGTATATAGCACAGACTGGGCAAGGTTTGTCTCCTGCCTAGCCTTAAAGAGGTGAGGAATGATTTTTAAAAGGGGACGGGGGAAGGGTTGTCTAACAAAAAGGCAATGCAGTTTTTAAAATGGGCTACATAGCGCAAGTCCTTGCCCCTTGGGATTTAGGGACACCTGCCCTTTCTGTACTGTGTCACATTAAAAATCACAGGGGAGGGGCGCCTGGGTGACTCAGTGGGTTAAAACCTCTGCCTTCAGTTCGGCTCAGGTCATGATCCCAGGGTCCTGGGATCGAGCCCCATGTTGGGCTCTGCTCAGCGGGGAGCCTATTTCCCCCTCTCTGTCTGCCCCTCTGCCTACTTGTGATCTCTGTCAAATAAATAAAATATTTTTTTTAAAAGGCTACTTGAGTATATGATTCCATTTGTATGAAATGTCCAGAATAGGCAAATCCATAGAGGCAAAAAGTAGGTAAGTGGTTTCGAAGAGCTGAGAGGAAGGGGGCAATGGAGTGACTGGTAATGAGTATGCAGTTTATTTCTTTTCTTTCTTTTTTTTTTTTTTTAAAGATTTATTTATTTGACAGAGAGAGATCACAAGTAGGCAGAGAGGCAGACAGAGAGAGGAGGAAGCAGGCTCCCCACTGAGCAGAGAGCCGGATGCGGGACTCGATCCCAGGACCCTGAGATCATGACCTGAGCCGAAGGCAGCGGCTTAACCCACTGAGCCACCCAGGCACCCTGCAGTTTATTTCTGATGCCAGGTTTTGACAATTGATTTCATGTGCAGTTAACAGAAACTCTTAAGGAGGGAAAAAAATAAAGATCAATTTTGGATTGAAGAACCAAAGCATTGTGGGATTTTTTCATGTAGGATGCAGAAAAATGACACAAGCTAGGCTGCAAAAAGGCAGATTTTTTAAAGTAGTAAAATGACATGAAAGAGGTAATATAATTCAATTATTTAGAATACTTAAAAATTCTACAGCTTCAGAAGAAATATTTATCTTTGGTTTGAGCTATTCAAACACTAAACCCAGTTTTTCTGAGAAAGACCAGCTTTATTTCTAAATGCTTTTATCCTTGGATACACCATTTTTCCAAACTACTCCACAGAGGATATAAAGATTATATATAATACTCTTAAAAGTGGGTATATCACAACACCTGGGTGGCTCAGTTGGTTAAGCTGCTGCCTTTGGCTCAAGTCCTGATCTCAGGGTCCTGGGATTGAGTCCTGCATCAGGCTCCTTGCTCAGCAGGGAGCCTGCTTCTCCCTCTGCCTGCTCTGCCTGATATACGCCCTGCTTGTGCTCCCTTTGACAAAATCTAAAATGCCCCCCAAAACCGTCCAATATAAGAACACCAAATGAAGCCTATCCAATTCCCTACCAAACTGTTTTCAATTTCAAGAAAATAAATGAGATGGAACCAAAAATGCATACTGGAATACTTCAAATATGGTAAGATGAACATCAGCAACAATCCAGGATAAAACCATTAAAGTCAGTTCCTGGGCAAAATGGATTGCAATATATAAAGCCTTTGACATACAATCAAAACAAAATGGACAGAAGATGGAGATGATGAATGATTGCTTTTAGTGGTTCTTCAGGAAAAGTGAAGATTATGAGTAAAAGCCTAACACTGACAATACAAACATGGATTTTAACAGCTGAGTTTGTTATAGAAGCATGAATCCAGCTGCTGGTGCTAGTTATGTTGAAGGTGGTATCAGTCAGCTGTACTGAATGCCTAAATACTAATACACTAAATACTAAATACTAATATACCAAATACTAAAAATCCTAAAGACTTAGTATTTTTAAGGTCTACAATTTAAAATTAATTTATCGTTTACATGTTAAGTGTTAATTTTAGCATCTGGCTTTAGTATTATTCGTTATTATTCATTACACTATGGCCAACTTGCAAAGTAATTTTGTTCCATATTTTTTAATGTATTAGCGTGATGTTTTAAAAAATGTATTATTAAAGCTTATCTTGAATTTAGGTTTGTCTTTTCAAAACCTAAGTTTTTTCACGAGCAGAGTTTTTGTCTTTTTGGTGATTGTTAAGCATTATAACTTACTATAACAGCCATTTGAGTTTCTGAGGAATTAGTATTTAGGCATTCTTGCTATCTGCTGCTCTATACCTAAAATGGATTTAAAAAGTGTCAGGTAATAGTGGAGCATGGCTAAACCACTTAAAAACCAGTATTAGTACACAAGTTCCTTCTATGGAACAAATTATGGGAGTAGACCCACATTTTAAAAGTGATTTTTTTTTTTTTTTTGATTCCTTGGGCTGCTTAGTCATTCTAATTTATACTCTAGGACTTTTGTATTTTTTTTTTTAAGATTTTTTATTTGACAGACAGAGATCACAAGCAGGCAGAGAGGCAGGCAGAGAGAGAGGAGGAAGCAGGTTCGCTACTGAGCAGAGAGCCAGACGCGGGGCTCAATCCCAGGACTCTGGGGATCATGACCCGAGCTGAAGGCAGAGGCTTTAACCCACTAAGCCACCCAGGTGCCCCTAGGACTTCTGTATCTTTAATAATGTTTTTCTCCCCAAATCTCTACCAAAGAAGCAATGAGACTGACCTTTGTAACTGGACACAAGCTTGTAAGATTAAGTAGGATGAAATGAAAAAAAAATCTGGAAAAAAATATAGGTTGGGTAATCCCTTGGGAATAATCTAGCTCATGACTGCAACAACATAATTAGACTAAACAAGATAAAAATGCATTGGTAGAGGTTTCACTTCATACCCACTGGGATGACTGTAATCAAAAACACCTAAGTTAGTGAGAATGTGGAGAAACGAACTCTCATACAGCACTGGTGGGAATGTAAAATGGTGTCACCACTGTGGAAAACATTTTGGTAGTTTCTCAAAATGTATATAACCAAAGGAATTAAAGACAGGTGTTCAAACAAAAACATATATGTGAATGTTCATAGGAGCATTATTCACAATAGCCAAAATGTGGAAACAACTGAAACACCCATTTGGATAAACAAAATGTGGTATAACCATACAATAGAATATATTCAGCCATACAAAGGAATGAGGTACTGATACATAAAACAGAAGAGCTCTAAAAACATTAACGTAAATAAAGGAAAGCCAGACACAAATGGTCATATATTGTATGATTCCATTTATATGGAACATCCAAAATAGATAAACCCATTGAGGAAGGAAGCAATTAGTAGTTGCCAGGGTCTGGAGGGGAGGAAATGGTGTGACACTACTTAATAGGTCAGTGTGTTTCCTTTTGGGGTGATGAAAATGTTTTGGAACTAGTTGGGGATAATGATTGCCCAATACTGTGAATGTACTAAATGCAGTGGAATCGAAATTTTAAAATGGTTAGTCTTACATGAATTTCAATTCAATTAAAAAATGCTTTGGTATTATCCTCTCAAAATATGGTCTTATTGTTCTCAGGCTAGTACTAAAAAATCATGCAATACAGCTCTGGTACCTTCCACGCTAAAGCATGTACTTTCTCATTAAATGGGACCACAGAATTTGATTACCCAAATCAGTTAAAAATCTTCAACTGTTTCTTCTCCCTAAATGAAATCTAGGTGTTTCCTTCTAGTACTAGGTTGAGTAAAGTATTAGAACTTTCAAAACATTTAAATATCTTTGAATTATGATTAAAGAATTGGTGTTGGCTATAATTTTTTAGGGTGTTTTTCCCTTTTGTGTTGTCATTTGGATTTTATGGTACGCTAGTAAGGCAGATCTTTAATTTTCATTAACATGTATTTTAGTTTTCCCTCAAACCAGGTTGTAGGGGACCTTTGCCTTTATTCCTATGGTTGGAGAATAGATCTGATAGGAGACCTAATGAATCATAGGCAGATCTTCCTATGATAGTGTTCTTTGGACCCTTTCCCTTGTACTGTTTCTAAGATACACCTCCAGACTGAAACCACCATGCCACATTCTGATATCAGGCCTGCCTTAGTTCTCTCAGAAAAGTCACCACCCAGTGAAATACTTGGAAATTTGAAACTGATTTTGGTATTTGGAATTTTAAAGAACTTCACATTACAGCCAGAAGTGATTTTTTTTGCTAATGTATTATGAACTATAGTGTATGTCTGCAATGGCAACTGTGTAAGAGTTCATTTAACAGGACAGTGTTCTATAATTTTCTTAGTCTTTTGTAATCAATAATATACCATTTTGGAATGTTAATTCCTATAGCAAGAACTTGTGACGGCATAAAATGGGTTCACCATAAAGAGAGGTGCTTTCCATACTTTATTAAATTAAATGTACTAAAAAATCCAAATAGAAATATTTAATCACAAAGATGGCTTTAAGCTAATAAACATTTCTGAATACCACTTTATTCTAACTCATGAATACAAGGTAATTTTAGTATCCTATTTATACAATTTTCTTAGGGTTTCCTACCTTTGGACTCTAATCATAGTAATATATCTGCATAGTGACCAGAGTATACAGCACTTCACAATAAGATTCTACATTATGCTATTCTGAAATGCCGATATAATCTGATCACACACTGAGTCAAATTTAAAGATTCAGAATGTGGAATGTTTGGTAAGTGATTATTTCTTCCAGCCAAGAGTTCAATCTAGTTAGCCATGGTGTTAATACAGAATCTGAAAGAAATCCTCATGGGCATGAGTGAGCATGTCATGCTCCCATTTCTTTTTTCAAAATGTTTCTCAACTTTTTGCTTAGAAACTTTATTTTCTCTAAAGTTATTTTAAGGGTCCTGTCAACCTGTTTGAAAGCAGACCAAAAGCACATTTTAAAAAGAAAAAATATGTATTTTGCAAAAGAATCAGATTCTGGCATTAATATATTCATGTATTTCTAAACTAATGTTAAAGTGCTCTCAAAGATGTTATTTAGGAAGGCACAATTTGATAGCATCTACTTTTTTACAGCTTTTTCTAAAGAAGATCCCAGGAAACTGCCACTTTAATTTTCCCCTTCCAGTGTTTTAAGTACTTTCATGTTCAAAATGAACTCTAAAACTCATTCTCAAACTTACTAGGAGTTGATAGTGAGACAGCTTACTAGGAGTTGACAGTGGATAGTGAGAATATGAAAGGACAGCCTACTCTATCAAAAAAGTTCTTACAGGGACGCCTGGGTAGCTCAGTTGGTTAAGCGGCTGCCTTCGGCTCAGGTCATGATCCCAGCGTCCTGGGATCGAGTCCCACATCGGGCTCCTTGCTTGGCAGGGAACCTGCTTCTCCTTCTCCCTCTGCCTCTGCCTGCCACTCTGTCTGCCTGTGCTTGCTCTCGCTTCTCTCTCTATGACAAATAAATAAATAAAATCTTTAAAAAAAAAAAAAAGTTCTTACAGTATTGGGTTTAGAAATTAGTAACGAATTTGGGACAAAAGCTCTCATGACTGTGGAAAATCAGAATTCTTGAAGTGAATGGGCATTTAATATCTAAGATAAAGAAACTAAGCACAGAAATATGAGATAACATTATAGTTATCCTGAACATTAGAAAGTAACAGCCAAAGCATTATAAATAAGATATGGTAAAAACTGAGAAGAGCTCAGTTACCACTCTAGGCTAGAAACTAATCACTAAACTGCAATTTCTAATTTTAAAAAGTTTGGCTTCATATTTAAAATTTTTATAGTATATAAATTATATATACAATGTTTTCCTATAACTCAGGCTATAATGCTCAAGTCTATAAAAAGAACAGTTTATTTTAGAAATGCTCAAAAGCTTCACTACTCCCTTTTCTATTTTTAAAAACCAACAACTTCAAAAATACTTCCAGCAGGAAAATGCTCAAAGGTTCACCTAAAATGTCAAGCCCATATCAGTAGGCAGTTTCTCATAAGGTAATCTCTTATGCCGCATTCTGTAATACGATATAGTCAAATACCCTACTGATTTATGAACATTTTTCATGGGCAAGAAATTATTGAAGAAAATTGGATCAAGTTGAATATGCTGTTATTCACTTTGAACACTAAATTGTGCTTGCATCCTAAAAGTTCAAATGAGCTGCAGTAAGAATAAGAATATAAATGTCTATTTGTACCACATACTAAAAAGTAAAATCCTAAAAATAACAGGATAATAGCCTATGTTAACTGAAAAACTAAAGATGAGAAGCAATAACAATTGGTGATGGCATAATTTAATCTTCTGTTAAAGCTCTGAAGTTGTATTAAATAGCTAGCCAACCTGAGGTAGAGGGAGACTCTAATGTTACTCCTTCATGTCAGACTTAGGCCTCTCACTTCAACCTGTATGCATTCTTCCCTAATTATACAAACATGATTCAATCTGAAATGTTATGATAGAAAAATTAAAGGATCATTCAAATGGGTTGTTTTTGTTTTTGTTTTTTTACAAAATTCTTAATTCCTAGTTTAAAAAAAAGGTACTTATAAAAATGTACATAATTCAATGTTCTTCCTGGGAGTCATAAATATATTTGTTTTTCCTTCAACAATAGGAAAAAAAGAGAAGTGGAGAAACTGCAAATATTATGAACAGTTGTGTAATGAAGAGTCTGGAACTAACTAGTAGAGTAACAACATTTATCTGACTAGTTTTCCTCTTTGAAGGTTAGACATAAGCTTTGATTCATATTAAATTTCCTACTAACGCAGACAGATTCCATTAAACACAAGTCTATTTCCATTTTAAATCACATACAAGTGCTATGTGATCAGAGGGATGGGAAACACTAGGTAAGGCCTGGTGGGTGGTAACTTCTTCATGACTAGGTAATGGAATCACCTGTTCAACCTCTAGAGCATTTAAGTCAATGAAAATGTAGTCCAGACATCCATGAAAGCCACCAACGTAATTAGTGTAAGCAGGTTCACCACAAGCACTTTTCAATTTGAAGAAATGGGTAAGGGACATGTTGCACCGTTCCTCTTCCCCATTGGAAGCCCAGTCTTCATGATCCTCTGGGATGCTGCCGTTGACAACAAAATGATACATTCCTGTTGATGGGGTACTATTAAAGTCTCCACAAAATATAACCGGTATATCAGGATACAGATCACACGAGACATGTCTAATGTGAGCCAAGGCTACTGCCATTTGAATGAGACGAATGTACCCACCTGTGAATATAAAAAACATTATTATAAGTACTTTCAAATGTTGCCTTTAAGAAGAAAAAAGCCCACAAACTACATACAGTATCTGGGGGACGTTCAAAATACGTGTCTGGAGAAGGGAAACTGGATGAAGGTGGCCCAAAGGTAAAAAACATCTAGTTATGAGGCATGTAAGTACTACAGATGTAATGTACAACATAATGAGCACAGTTAACAATGATATATGGTATATTTAAAAGTTGCTGAAAGAGTAGCTCCTACAAGTTCTCATCACAAGAAAAAAACATTTTTTCAAATCTACATGAGGTGATGGATGTTAATTTACTATGGCAATCATTTTGCAATATATCTAAGTCCCACTTTAGGCCTATATGATGCTATTGACAATTATATCTCAATAAAACTAAAAGAAATAAAGATGTATGTAAAAAGAACAGCTCTACTTAAGTTACCATGTTTACATCACTTGTGAAAACCACTAAAACCTACCTTTTGGATGCCAGTAGAGATGGGTATTAGCAACACATATCCTTTTAGAAGAGTCCTTGGTAGACTGAAGAACAGAAACCTAAAATAAACAAAGGGCCAAGAGTCCAGTTGCCATCAATCTCCTGAACGTTTTTTTTCTTAATCCAAGACTATATGATGAACTGACATTTCATAACCTTCCCTGACTGAAAAGTATGACTGCAAGTATGAAATCTAACTTTGGCTACAAGTTTCAGGATACACATGAACTGGATTCAGAATAACATGTTTTTTAATAATAGTCCATCATATAGGAAGTAAGAAAAGGATATATTTTAGAGAACATTAAAGTTGGTGTTTTTGAGTAAAGGCAGAGTTTGAAGTCAGGCCCACACTTAACTGTTTATAGCTGTGTGACCTGGAGAGAGACACTCTTTTCCCATGTCAGTTTGGTCACCGGTTAGACACTATTGTCCACCTCAAGGGGGACTGTTGTATGGATTCAAGTGAATGAGCTTACAAAGAGGTGCATGAAACACACTGGGTGCTTGAAGAAAAAAAACAAAATCAAAAAACAGAGAGAAAGAGAGACAGCTACTCCAAAATCTTACTATGAACAAAACCAGTTACCTAAAAACTGGACAAATATATAAATAACATGTTTTTAAAAACTAAGGCAGCTTAACATCTGCTCAGTGATGATGTAATATATAAGTAACTGGGTTAAGAATCCTGGCTCCAAACGTATGTGAACTTGGGTAAGTAAACCTGACCATTTCCCCGTTTACAAAATAACATCTGTAAAAATAGCAGGATTACTATGACCAAAATCAAAGTATTAATATTTGTGGAATACTTCATTAAACATGCCACTTATTAAGTACTTTATTTTTTTTTGTTTTGTTTTGAGTTTTTAAATTCCAGTTACTTAACATATACTATAATATTAATTTCAGAACAAAATTTAATGATTAAATTTTAAGTGCTTTAAAATGCGTCAGAACAGTGCTTGGCAAGGAGTAAAATACTAAATACCGTATTTTTGTATTCAGCATGTCTTTCCCATGAGATTGTACGCACTATGAAAGTTCGTTTGTCTTGTTCAGAGGTGCCTGGCACACCAGAGGTGCTCAGTAAGTATTTGCTCAATGAACGAATGTTCCTGTGTTCATGTGTATCCTGAGTGAATGCTATGCTTAACCTTTGTGCTTAAGATACAAGAGCAAATACCTTCAGGAAAATATGAAAAAAATCTTCCAGTGCTCTAAAAATCGAAGAGTATGTAAAGAGAATGGCAGAGGTACTCTACCTGGAGGACAGAAGATCTCTGCAGCACCCTCTCCTGCGCAGACGGGTACAAAACTAACTTCTCCAGCAGTTCTTTGTGAAGTGGGTCGGACTCCAGGGCTTCATGGAAAGAAATGTCATGCTGGCTAAGGAGAGTGAATTTGGCCTTTCGGTAGAAAGTAGCCAGGCCTTCGTGCTGCTTGATTCTAAACACGCCCTCCAGCCCAAAGGCCTCGAGGGCTGGCACCAAGCTGTCTGTAAACACGCTGCGATCAACCTCTTGCAAACAGATGAGATCAGCGTTGTAGCCCGTGAGCTCCTTCTGGATAAGATTCTGGCGGTAGTCGAGTTCCAGGGCGTAAGGGGCACAGTACGGGTAAAGGACGCTCCTCGAAAACTCAGTCTGGGCGTACGTGTCGGCCAGGAGGTTGTAAGAGACGGTGCGGATGAGGGAGTCGTCCGTCACTTTCTTGGTGTAGAGATGCCTGTGGTCAAAGGTGCACGTGCCAGGCCCTGCCTCCACGGGACACACACTTTCCAACTCCCGGCTTGGCCCGAAGCGCTGCCCATTGCCTGGGGTGCAATGAAGTTTCAGTCGGAGCCCGATGTCGGCATTGGACGGCGTGTAGACGCGCTCGTTCACACCGGTCTCCGTCCAACCAGCAGAGGGTGAAGAGGAAGACAATGATGAGGGGCCCCCGCCCTCTGGCTCTGCCGCTCCGGCCTTGGCTTCCTTGTACCAGCGGAAGACAGAGCTGGCGGGATCCCCAAATTCGAGGCTGAGCTTGGGGCAAACTGGGAAACCGGCCATGATGTAGCGTGGCAACTGCAGTTCGGTGAAGGCGGGCGGGTTGCGCTCCACCTTGTACTTGACATCGCCAATCTGCAGCACCGCGCCGTCCTGCCAGGCGTCCACGTTGAGCACGTCCTCAGCCACTGCCTCCTCCCGGTAGTACAGCTTCACCACGGGCTCGGAGGCCGCAGTCGACTCGGGCCCAGGCCCCGCAGAAGCCACGCCACCACTTGCATTTGGCCGGTTCTTCCTGCTCTTCTTGGCAGCGGCCGCCTTAGCATGGCCTTTAAGGGCATTGGTTGCTATCCGGCTGAGAGCCCGACCCAGCGGCTCGCTTTGGTCGCGCTGCATGTTCTTGTGGCTGCCGTCGGCCAGCGCGAACGACAGGCTTAGCTTAGGCTCGGAGGGCACACAGCGCACTACAGCACGCTCCATGGCGCCCGCCGCTTTCTCAGTCGCCGCCTCGGCCCGAGTGTGCCGCTCCACCGCCGTGCGGACCCCACGAAGCGCGGCGCGGGAACCCGGGAGTCTCCACATGAACCTGGTGGCCCAGCGGCCGCCAAGCCTCAGAGGAAGATTGAGAAGCTACAGCAGCCGGCTCCGGAATCCATTCAGTCCCTCAACTTCCGGCCAGAGAGGAGACGACACCAGGTACTTCCGCTCCGCATTTTCGCCAGGTCGGTTCATACGCTTCCTTTTTTCCGTAGCCACGCCTATCTGTAATCCCTCCCAGCTTAATCTTTATCTTCAAATAGAGCCATAAAGAGGGGGAAATAAAGAAACTATGGAGATGCCTGAGGGAAATATTGGACTCCGTGTGTTTATCGAAAGTGCAGTTATAGGGCTGAAGGGAAGGTGCGCCAAGCCGGAAGTCGTTGGGGCGTTGTCATGGGTTCCACTTCCCCTACGGAAACGGGCACTTTTTCTGAATTCTAGCCAGGGCGGGTAGAGCTCGGTCGGGATTGCCAGCCTGGCTTCTGCGGTGGAGAGCGTTGCCAAGTTCCTCTCCACAGCATACTCATTGGTGCTCGCCCTTTCCGAGGTGTGGGTGGGTTCGTTTCAGGCCGGGCCAGCGCAGACGCACGGAGCTGTTTTTGTGGTACTTAGTGACAATTAACGTTATACAAGAATTACGATTTAGGGAGCGAATGCTATGCTAAAAGCCTCATTTATGGTTACGAGGTCCAGAGTGATTAAGTTACCCGCTCAAGGTCACAAAGACATTGCTGAATGAATGGCAGGAGACAGAATAGCCAGTAAGAGAACACGAGAAGTGTAGCCTTCACTGAAAACCAAATGGAGAAAGTATACCAAGAGTGATTTTGTGTTGCAAATAATTAATATTCGGTGATTAACTGGGAATAAAAGACCTTGGAGACTTAAAAGACAAGCTGAGACGTCACTCTAGTCCACAAATGATCTAATTGTATCCACTTTTCCTTATCCTGCAACTAGAATGCTTACGCGTTGGGCTTACAATAAGCCGTATCTTGGGGCGCCTGGGTGGCTCAGTGGGTTAAAGCCTCTGCCTAGGGTCCTGGGATCCAGCGCCGCATTGGGCTCTCTGCCCAGCAGGGAGCCTGCTTCCACCTCTCTCTCTTTCTCTGCCTACTTGTGATCTGTGCCTGTCAAATAAGTAATAAATAAAATAAAAAAAATAAGCCATATCTTACCCTCTGGCTTACCATGAAAATAGGCTTTTGACTGTGTTCTAAAAGAGGATGGGTTTTGCAATTACTTGAAATTTCTATTCCTGTCCTGCCCTCCTCCCACCCCAAATATTTGATAAGGTGAAGGCATACTGATAGTATATATGCAGTTGGAGGCTCCAGTATAGGTATAAAAGTCATTACTTTGTATCAGCTGACTAACATAAGGAAGAAAGAAACTAAGTCTTTGTAGTCTAGTTGATAGTAGCTCATTTAACAAATCAGAGTTTTGAAATGGCATTTTTCTTATCCACAGCATTTTCCTTCATCAGGTAACTTTGCAGAACTCAATCTTAAATCAGCCTTTATAAAGAAAGATAGAAGACCTACTAGGAAAATGTGAGTTTCCTTCAAGCAAACTGATGTAATTTAACAATTAGAAGTTTTAATCCCAGTTTTGAGACAGATGCCTTTTTCGTACTTCTCTCAGTGTGTGTGTGTGTGTGTGTGTGTGTGTGTGTGTGTATATATATATATATAAATTTTTTTAAAGAATAAAACAGACCCATGTGATAGAAAGGTAGTCTTTCCACCACTGACTCCTGTGCAAACACAAACACTTAGGTATTATGAATATTATGAATATTATGTATTATGAACACTTATGTATACATACCTTCCTCCTACTTCTTTACACAAATAGGAATATGGTATACCTGTGGTACAGTATCTTACTCTTTTTGAAAGAGGATTTCAACTACCACCATTTTGACCTCAAACTTTTTAATTAAGTTCTTCCTCCCAGCTTATCTCTTTACACAGGCAAAAGACCCTATAGGTAGTGCATCTTGTGATGGTAATCAAAACTGCCTCCTCAAGCAATAAGGATTGCCCTGAGGCAACAAGGCCTAACTCCCTAGACAGTGATCCATTTGGCCTTTACTGTCCTCCTGCGTGTACCCACTAACCCTCGTCCTACATTTGCCTTATGTAAACCTAGAATGTTGTCAGCACTTTGGAAATAGTCTTTGAGGCCACTAGTGTTGGCCTCAGTGAAATAAATCCCTTTCTTGTTTCACTACCATTCATCACTCTGCCTTTGGAGTTTGGGGTGAGTGGTCGAACCTGCTCTGTTTGAGACTCCCAGAGCCACGGGCTTTTGCATTCCTGTGGACCACCTACATTTTCACTGTCTTTTGTCAGTTCTTTCAAGAGAAAGTGAATGAAAGTGTCACAAGTTCCCATAGAAAATTTGATTTGAACTCTACAGATTTGAAAATAATTCATAATAAATGGTGTTTTTGAAGCTCTATTTTTATGAGGCTAAATTATAGCATAATTATATACATAAAACATAGAAAATTACATAGTTAAGATTTGAAGTCAGAAGAGAACCAACACTATGCTTTCCCTGAAACCAAAAGGGGAAGCAGCTAATAAAAATCATTTATTCTACCATTCTTAGTCCATATCAAGAAACACAAGGTAAATTTCACTAATCAAAGTTTATGGTTGATGGAATTTTCTCTCTCTCTCTCTATATAGCAAATATTAGCATGTGAAGACTAGTTTCTTGTGATTACCTTCATCTTCGTTAATAACATTGGTAGGTAACAACATAGATTACTAATATACCTTTATCTTCTTTTATTAAGGTCGATATGATACTATAATGTTGAAAGATAGCACTCAGAAATTTTGAGTAGTACCTGGTAATAATTCAAGGTAATCTGCTACATATATTCAAATTTGATAATCTGCATTTGCTTTTTATTTAAGGGACTAGTCTCTTTGTTTCTTTAACATTTAAAAAATTTTTCCAGTTTTATTGAGATATTATTTACATATAACATTGTAGTAGTCCCATGTGTACAGCAATAATTATATATGTATAATTATATTATTTATATAATATATATTATATAATATATAATATATTAATTATATTATATATACTAATTATACATATATGTATATATATAATTACCATAAAGGATTAGTTAACATCCATCATTTACATAGTTATATTTTTGTGCCATGATGAGAACTTTTAAGATCTACTCTCTTAGCGGCTCACAGTTGTGTAATTTTTATGGTCACTATATTCACTATGATGTACATATATCCCCAGAACTTCATCTTATAATTGGAAGTTTTTACCTTTTTTGGTAAGCTTTGCCATCTCCACCCATTCCCTTAATTCCCCTGCCCTCCATCCTCCCCCTGCCTCTGGCAACCACCAGTGTCTTCAGTTTTTGTTTTTGTATTTTAGATTCTACATATAACTGAGATCATATAGTATTTGTCTTTGTATGACTTATTTCATTTAGCATAATGCCCTCAATGTCTATCCATGTTGTCACAGATAGCAAGATTTCCTTTCTTATGGCTGAATAATATTCTAGTATCTATAGCTCTGTTTTTCTATATCACATTTTGCTTATCCATTTATCCTTCAAAGGACCTTTACACTTAGGTTGTTTCCATGTCTTGGCTATTGTAAATAATGCTACAGTGAACATAGGGGTGCAGACAGTGATTCTCTTTCCTTTAGATACATACTCAGAAGTGGAATTGCTGGATCGTATGGTAGTTCTGTTTCTAATTTTTTGAGGAATCTTAATACTGTTTTCTGTAGTGGCTGTATCACTACTAGTGGTACAGGTTTACATTCCCACCAATAGTGTTATTTCTTTTAATTTAAAATTTATTGTGATTTATAATGGTTATGTTGTTATATATACTTACACTAGATAGCGCAGTATAAATAATGTATGATATAGCTATATCATTTATTATAAGGTATAATTAATGTTAGTTTAACAGCAATCAAAAATTAGTAGAAGATAAGAAATTCAAATCAAAGATCCTGTGTAAAACCTACCACAATTTAACTCCATAAAGAACTCTTGTGCACATGGATTCATTTCTTTTCCCTGCCCTCCCATTTTTAATTTCGAAAAGAACAATGCATAGTATAAAGCATAGTAAGTTAGTCTCATAAGTTCTTTCAGCATCTTTCACATATAATAAGTAGAAGAAACTCTTTGTATAGTATTATAGAAGCATGTTTTGGTGTTATATTCATAAGGGCTTTTAAATAATCAAGGACTTGTGAAATAAATTCTGCTCTCATAGATAATATTTCTAACTTTTAGATTAAGAAAGAGAGCTTTTAAGGTGGAGTTTTAAGCTGGAAATTATATGTTTAGATACTGTTTTTCTTTCAAAGCAAAAGATTTATTAAAATCCCAGCTGGCTATTTTGTAGAAATTGACAAACTGATCTTAAAATTTGGATGGAAATGCAAAGGAACTAGAAGGTCAAAATCACTACTTTCTATAAAAAAACAAACAAACAAACAAACAAAAAACAAATAATGAGGGGCACCTTGGTGGCTCAGTTGGTTAAGCGTCTGCCTTCAGCTCAGGTCATGATCCTGGAGTCCCAGGATTGAGCCCCGCATTGGGCTCCCTACTCAGCAGATGGTTTGCTTCTCCCTCTGCCCCTTACCCACTCATGTTCTTTTTTTTTTTTTTTTTTTTTTTTAAAGAACTCCACTTCTTTTTTTTTTTTTTAAACATTTTATTTATTTATTTGACACAGAGAGATTACAAGTAGGCAGAGAGGCAGGCAGAGAGAGAGAGGAGGAAGCAGACTCCCTGCTGAGCAGAGAGCCCGATGTGGGACTCGATCCCAGGACCCTGAGATCATGACCTGAGCCGAAGGCAGCGGCTTAACCCACTGAGCCACCCAGGCGCCCACCCACTCATGTTCTTTCTCTCATTCTCTCTGTCTCTCAAATAAATAAATACATAAAAATATTTGAAAAAAAAGTCTCTTATGGCTTGAAAAAAAAAAAGAATGAAATTGGAGGACTGACACTATCCAGTTTTAAAACTGTAACCATTTTTACTAAAGCGGCAGTGATCAAGACTGTGTGGTATTGTATAAAGACAATCATGTAGATCTGTAGAACAGAATTGGGTGTACAGAAATAAACCCTTACATTATGGTTAATTGATTTTCAACAAAGATCCCAAGGCAATTCAGTGGGGAAAGGACAACTTTTTCAAGACGTAATACTGGAACAATTGTATATGCATATATAAAAACGTATACATATACATACACAATTGTATATGTATATAAAAAATTGTGTGTGTGTGCATGTGTGTGTGTGTATAACGATAGACTGGATCTGTACCTCTCACCAAATATAGAAATTTACTGCCAATAGACCATAGATCTAAATGTAAAACCAAAAACTAGAAGAAAACAAAGGAGAAAATCTTCATGACCTTATCTGTCTTTCATAGATAATAGCCTCAAAAGTGTGACCCATAAAAAAAAATCTTAGGTTTGATTTTTTAAAATTTGAAGACTCTTAGAGGTACCTGGGCAGCTCAGTTGGTTAAGCGACTGACTGACTCTTGATTTCAGCTCAGGTCATGATCCCAGAGCCCCACATTGGGCTCCTTGCTCAGCATGGAGTCTGCTGGAGATTTTCTCTCTTCCTCTCTTTCTATCCCTTCCTCCACTCCATCCCCAAATAAATAAATAAATCTTAAAAAAATGAAGACTTTTGCTTTTCAAAAGGCACCATTAAGAAAATGAAAAGGTAAGCCGTGTGCCAAGAGAATGTGTTTGCAAATTATCTGAAAGGACTTGAATCCATAATATAAAGAACTCTTAACAACGGATAAAAAGTTAAATAATCCAATTTGAAAATGGATGAAAGATTTCAATAAGCATTTCATCAAAAAAAGATACGTTAGGGGGATGCCTGGGTGGCTCAGTTGGTTGAGCAGCTGCCTTCAGCTCAGGTCATGATCCCAGCGTCCTGGGATCGAGTCCCACATCAGGCTCCTTGCTCCGCAGGGAGCCTGCTTCTCCCTCTGACTCTGCCTGCCACTCTGTCTGCCTGTGCTCGCTCTCGCTCTCTCTCTCTGACAAATAAATAAATAAAATCTTAAAACAAAACAAAACAAAAACCAAAAAGATACGTTAGTGGATAATGAGCACATGAAAGTGATGAAGGATAGTTGGAAGGCAGGCAGGGACAAGGGGCCCCTGCTCCAAAAGGAAACCACCCTTAAAAGGATTTTACACTATCCTAAAAGGACCCTCCACCCTTTCCTATGCAATAGATGGGTGACAGGCACAGGGAGGGTTAATCAGATTAAAACATCTGGCTAACAAGCCCATTAAAACCCCCTAAACTTAGAAATTCCCAGGGCAACCCTCTCAGGGTTCCTTCTCTCTGGGAGCTTTGTACTACCACTCAATAACCTTTCTTTTACTATCACTCAATAAACCTTTCTTTGCTGCCCACCACTCTATCTGGTCTACTTCTTCATTCCTCAAAGTGGTGTGACTAAGAACTGCAGGCACCAGCAGAGAAAAAATCCTGTAACAAAAAGATGTTCAACATCATTAGTATTTA
This sequence comes from Mustela erminea, assembly GCF_009829155.1. Classification (NCBI taxonomy): domain Eukaryota; kingdom Metazoa; phylum Chordata; class Mammalia; order Carnivora; family Mustelidae; genus Mustela; species Mustela erminea. The sequence goes on along the minus strand of NC_045614.1, from coordinate 26,274,987 downwards.
GGGAAATGCAAATTGAAAACACGATGAGATACCACTATATGCCCTCTAGAATGGCTGTAATAAAAAAGATAGATAATACCACGTTTTGGCAAGGACATGGAGAAGTTGGAACTCTAATACATTGCTGGTAGGAATGTAAAATCTTTCAGCCACTTTGGGAAAGTGTTTGACAGTTTCTTAAAAGGTTAAACATGGACTTACCACTCAACCTAGTAATTCTACTCTAGGTTTCTATTGATGAGAAATGAAAATGTACGTTCATCCTTACATCTGTATGTGAATGTTCATGTCGGGTTGTTCATAATAGCCCCAAACTGGAAGCAATCAAACGTCCCATCAACTGGGGAATGGATAAACCGAATGTGATATATCCATATAATGGAAGACTATTTTTATTTGGCAATAAAAATGAACTTTGTTACATACTACACATGGGTGAATCTCAAACATGTTTTCATTAAGAGGAAGAAGCCAAACACAAAAGACTACAAAATTTTTTATTCTACTTACATGAAACTTCCAGAAATCGCAAACCTGTAGAGGCCAAAAGCCAATCAGTGGTTGCCTGGGGTTGAAGGTGGGAGTGGGAATTCACTGCACATGAACCCAAGTGAACTTTTTGCAGTGACTTAAATGTTTTAGATCTGGATCTTGGTGTAATGGTTGTATAGTTCTCTACATTTACTAAAAAAATTATTAAATTATACACTTCAAAATGGTAAATTTTTATAGTATGTAAATTATACCTACATAAAGCTGTTTTAAAAAGATATACATTGCATTAGGGTTTAATGCGGGAAACAGAACCAGCAGATTATATATGTCCCCTATATTTATCCATGTATATTTATGGATTTCTTACAAGGAATTAGCTTATGCAGTTGTGGTTGGAACTGGTTAAGCAAATCCAAGATCTATAGGGCAGGCTATCAGAAAGGGACAGAAAAGGGAAGATCCAGAGAGGAGAGAGCAGTTATAAACCTAGCTGCTGTTTAGAGTCTGACTCAGCACGGTGCCTAAACATTCTCTTTAAAGGATTTTTACTGATTGAGTCAGCCTCACACTTGTACTTTCCCTAGTTTAACATCAATTTACTAGGGATTTGAATTGCATTTGCAAAATCTCTTCATTGCAGCACCGGATTAGTGTTTGATTGGATAACTGGGAGAGGTTGTGGGTATGATACTGAAGACTTCTGTCTTCCTTTAAGTCCATAGCCTGTAATTCAGCCAAGCAAATGCCAAAAGACCATCACATACTTATATTGGTATTTTACTTCTACAGAAAGATGTCTTACTTTTACAAGCAGTGAGGATATTTAACTTGTTCATGTACTCCCTCAAATGATGTTTCCAGAGGACCTATTGTGTGCCAGACATAGGCGTGTAGACTACTCTAATTAATAGAAAATTCTTTTCATGGTGGCTAGCACTCTGTCGAATATGCTCAAATATTTGTTGAATGACTATGCCATCAAAACACCACCAGGACTTATGCATGCCCCAATTTTATATATACACATGGCATACGTGTAGGCTATCATCCTTTAGATGGAATATCCATTGCACAGCCTCAGATAGCAAAGTTTCACATTTCTATCTCCATGCATACTCGAAAAATTTACACCCCTTAACCTTTTTTTTGCCAAGGATTTCTTGAAGGAAAGTTCCTGTATAAACAAATACCAGCTACAGAAACAACATAAATTATATTGCTGAAGTCACTATGGAAACATCTGAAGACTTCATCCACCTCTGAGTGCATTTACATAAATCTATTTTTCAACACATCCAAATTTCCAGTCTTGCAGGTTGCCCCAACTTGAAGATCCTGATTCCCTGGGTGCCTTCTAAGGGAAGGCAGGTTAAACAAACAATGAATCTTGAAACACTACATCAAAAACTAATGACGTACCATATGGCGACTAATCTAACATAAAAAAAAAAAAAAATTAGAACCTCCCAGCCAAGCCCTAGAATGGTTACAAATAAATGGGGATTGTTTTAAGCCAAAAAAAGCATATATGTATCTCATTCTTCAACCCTCCATTCATAATGAATTAATAAACTGAGTAATGAGTTACTGTGACAGGTAATCCTAATCTGTCGCAGCTCAACAACTGCCTCTCCAGGCAACTTCTACCCGGTCTCTGCAGTGGCGACCAGAGACGGTTTCCATGGCGACAACTTTGTTTGTACACGGCGGTCAGACCGCCCAGTTCTTCGGAGGCGGTGGGGTTCCTGAGGTTTCCTCCACCCCTGGATTCCCCTCTTCGTTTCGCCAGATGAGAAGCTAACTGAAACTTTCCCTCTCGTCTGCGCAGCTGGGGAGTAGTGAAAAGCAATCTAGGTATTTCCTTGCCTTTAGTTTTCTCTTACCCTTTTCCCAGGGCTGGAGATCTCTAACTGGGTGCCAGCCGAAATACTCTCTTTTTCAGGGCTGGAATCTCCAAAATCTGCGGGCATCCGCGGGAAATGTAGTTGGTATCACAGTTATTGTTCAACATTTACATGACATTTTAGATTTTCTATGCAAAAAGTATGCCTTGTTTTGCTTGATCATTGTATTGCTTCCTAGGATGGTAGCAAGACTAAGATACAATACAGGTGTTTAAAGATAATAATGATGTCAAACATCTGCTTTTTTGGGAGAGTGATTATACCCGAACAGCTGGATTTTGTTGTTCAGGTGGTGATGGTTTGCATTGTAGGGAAAAATTTGAACCCAGAATTCTAGAACCACAGGGGCATTTAGAGAGCATCTAATCCAGTTCCTTAATTTCATCCATGGGAAAACTGAAACCCAAACTGGGAAGTGACTGGTTTTATTCATAGCAAGTGGGATGTAGAGCTTTAACAGGAACCCCTACCCATTTACCTCAGCCGTCATTCTTTAGACTAATACGGTACTTGGGAGGAAGATTGCAAAAGGTTGGGAAGTTTTGGAATTGATAAGCTAAGATATGTTATGAGCTTATTGAAGCTAGCATTTACAATAATGGCTTTATGGGCATTTTTCTCCTTAGAGTATAAAGCATTCTAATCTTTACGAGGCCAAGATGTCAGATCCGAACAAAGCTGCAATCACAGCAGAAAAGGAGGCTCTGAACTTGAAGTTACCTCCTATTGTGCGCCCCCCTGAAGACATAGGTGTTGACACACCAGCGCAAAGTAAATTGCTGAATTACAGAAGATCTAAGGAGCAGCAGAAGACGATTAATCAGTTAGTGTAAGTAGCATATTGGTAAATAATTCTTTTCTGGAGTTCAAGTGAAACGATTGGTGTTCATGTTCTCATAAAACAACTTTTTTTTTTTTTTTTAAAGATTTTATTTATTTATTTGACAGAGAGAGAGGCAGGCAGAGAGAGAGAGAGAGAGGGAAGCAGGCTCCCTGCTGAGCAGAGAGCCCGATATGGGACTCGATCCCAGGACCCTGAGATCATGACCTGAGCCGAAGGCAGCGGCTTAACCCGCTGAGCCACCCAGGCGCCCAAACAACTTTTTTTTTTAAGATTTTATTTATTTATTTGACAGATAGAGATCACAAGTAGACAGAGAAGCAGGAGGAAACAGGCTCCCTGCTGAGCAGAGAGCCCGATGTGGGGCTCAATCCCAGGACTCTGGGATCACGACCTGAGCCAAAGGCAGAATCTTTAACCCACTGAGCCACCCAGGCGCCCCGCATAAGACAGCTTTAACCATGTAGGTTGTTCATGGGCAAAATATCAAGTTCAATTAGAGGAACAAAAAGTAATCACAATAGTAAGTGTTATATGTCACTGTATATATATATATATATATATATATATATATATATATATATATATGTTAAAGTCACTTAATGTATAGATATATGTCACTATATCTATAGTTAATATAGGGCTTATGCTAATCACTGCTTACTCTCAGCGTTGTTATTAGCACTTCATCTGTACTTCTCACAACTACCCTACATGGTGGGTACTATTCTTATCTTATTCTTTACAAATGTAGGTCTACTCAATGTTTTAGTAGGCTTAGAGACTAAAGAAGGGGTTGCCCTAAGAGTTACATATTGTTCTTACTCCAAAACCTTTCATCATCTCACATTGTTATGTTGAACTACTTACAGTTCTATGAGTGTATTATGTTTTTCACAGTTTAGTGAAAAATAGATTTCACAATTGCTCCCTGCAATTCCCCTCACTGGAAAGTATTTGTCTGCCTGAATATTTATACTAGTTCTTCAAGGCTGAGTTTATGGATTACCTCCTCTGGAAAGCCTTCTCCTAATCCCTTTTGTACAGCTTTAACTTTTTCTACATATTCTCTTGCATCCATTTATTTAGCAATATTACCTACCAACTGTTACACAGACATTGTGCTTGTTACTGGGGAGACCAAAGAGATGACAACAGAAAGGATTGTGTGTATATTCTAGTGGGAGGAGACAGACAGTAAACATATAAAAACAAACAGAAAGGGTATGTTAACCTTTTAAGTAGTGATGGATACCTTGAGATGTAAGATTGTGGGATAGAGAGTGATAGGGAAGGTGTCCATAGGAACATCACAGGAAAGTCCTGTGGAGATGATATTTAAGTAGAGATCTGAAGAGTGAGGAGCTGGGATGTGTGGATGGCTTAGATGGTTAAGTGTTTGCCTTTGACTCAGGTCATGATCCCTGAACCCTGGGATTGAGCAGGGCATTGGGTTCCCTGCTCAGTGGAGAGCCTGCTTTTCCTTCTCCCTCTGCCGCTCCCCCTGCTTGTGCTCTCTCTCTCTCTCTCTCTCAAATAAATAAATAAAATTTTATGAACTGAGGATTGCTGAAGCAGAGGGGGATGTGAAGGAAAGGGTGGCTGGGTGATGGACATTGGGGAGGGTATACATAGTGGGGAGCACTGTGTATTGTTTAAGACTGATGAATCATAGACCTGTACTCCTGAAACACATAGTACATTATATGGTTTTTTAAAAAAAAGATTTTATTTATTTATTTATTGTCAGAGAGAGAGAGAGAGAGTGTGTGTGTGTGTGTGTGTGTGTGCGCGCGCCAGTAGGCAGAGTGGCAGGCAGAGTAGCAGGCAGAGGGGTAGAGAGAAGCAGGCTCCCTGCCCAGCAAGGAGCCCGATGCAGGACATGATCCCAGGACTCTGGGATTATGACCTGAGCCTAAGGCAGCGGCTTAACTAACTGAGCCACCCAAGCGTCCCAGTACATTATATGTTAATAAAAAAAATCTTAAAAAAATAAAGTGTTAGAAGCTTTTCATTAAAAAAAGTTTCTTTTCTTTTCTTTCTTTCTTTTTTTTTTGAGAGAGAAAAATAAGAGAGAGAGAGAGAGCATGAGAAGGAGGAGGGTCAGAGGGAGAAGCAGACTCCCTGCTGAGCAAGGAGCCTGGTGCAGGACTTGATCATGGGACTCCAAGATCATGATGGGAGCTGAAGGCAGTCACTTAACCAACTGAGCTACCTAGGCCCCCGAAACTTTTCATTAAATAAACTGGAGAATATCACTCTAGCAAAGGGGGGATAGTAAGTGTTGAAAGCCCTGGAATATGAATGCTTTCATGTGTTCTGGGCGTTGACAAAAGCCAGTGTCTCTAGAGTATCAGGAACCTGGGAAAGAGTCGTGGTATCAGGTGAAGGTGGAGAGAAGGGTGGGGACAGGGCGTGAAAGGCTTTGTAAGCCATGATAATGAATTCAGATTCCACTTTAAGAACAATGGGAGCCATTGAAATATTTTAAACTGGGATGTGACATGAAATTCAATTTACATTTAAAAATATCAGTCTGGGTATTAAGCATAGACTGAGGTGGAAGGGAAGAGGGCAGTAGTAGAGGGAAACAAGGAGCCCAGGTAGGATGCTCTTGTAATAACATAGATGAAAGCTTTCCATGGTTCGGATAAGGCTGGAGACGGTGGAAGAGGAGAGAAACAGATTTACAGGGGATAAGTCTGGATCCAGAATTAGTAAGACTTGGTGTTGGATTGGTTTTGGTAACAAGGTAGATAGTAGTGTATATATTTATAGAGAATCAGAAGTCCAGGAGATTGGGGAGGTAATTTTTGAAGTTGAGATGCTTCTGTGACATGTAAGGGGGAATATGTTAAGTAGGCAGCAGCTGCATAGATAGATAGGTAGATAGATAAATAGATATCTATAGATCTATCTACCTATCTATCCAGCTGCTGCCTACTTAACATATTCCCTATCTATATATCTATATATATTTCTAAGCTTAAGATACAAATTTGGGAGTTAGCAGAATGTAGATGATTGTTAAGGCTATGAGGAATTGTTCAGATCATCTAGAGAAAGTAAAAATTAAGAGGAGAAGGCAGCCATGGACTAAGCCTTTAGGAATTACAACATTTATTTTTTTTAAGATTTTATTTATTTGAGAGAGATAGAGAGGGGGAGCAGAGGGGAAGGGACAAGCCAACTTCACAATGAATGTGGAGCCCAATGAAGGGCTTGATCCCACGACCCCGAGATCATGACCTGAGCCGAAATCAAGAGTCAGATGTCTAACTGACTGAGCCACTCAGGTGCCTCAGGAATTAGAATATTTAGATGTTGGGTACAGAAGGGTCAAGCAGCAAATAGATAAAGGAAGTGTGACTTCCTCAGCAACACAGTGTATAGTGTCTTCGTTGCCATTCTTTTCTATTTCTATTTCTATTTCTATTTTACGACATACTTAAACACAGAGATCTCAACATAAAGCCCAGTATCTGGCATGTTATTGCTGATTAACTGAATGAGTGAATAAAGGAATTTTTAACCTGACTCCTGTGCTTTTTACAGATGTATAAATAGTACTCTCTCATTTGGATGCTTAATAACAGTGTCTCAAAGTTGCCTGAGGCATAGTGCTATATTAATACTGAGATTAGAATTGCCATGTGTTTATTTAGGATAAATGCATTTGCAATGAAAGGTTTTTATTTTTTTGGAAGGCTGTGGATTTTGTGATTTTCCGTCATTTGCTACCTCTACCTAGTAGACAATAGGAGCATAGATTTCCTGGTTTCAAGTTGGGGTGAAGTCTGTTGATAGAGAGTTTCAGGACTAAGGTAGGATATAAGGTGTCCTGGGAGTAACTGGGCCCCTCCTGTGACCAGTGCCTGGGAACACTTGGCTAAGAAAAATAAAAAATCATTTTGTAGCTTTCCAGAGTCCCAGGAATGAGTCACTTCTTCCTTGGCCATTATCTCCCTCTTGATTCAGACCAGCTTTTCTCTCCTTCACTGTGTGGTCTCTCACATAGTTCCTTTGAAATTACCCAGTTTGTGTTCATTTATTTGTTTCTGGCTGTCAACCCACAAAGCAAAAACGGAGAATGAAAAGGCTCACTTTTATATTCTTCCTAGCTCTTTTTATTTATAGCTAGTAGGAGAAAACCTGCCCCAGGAAATTGCTGCTATCTCAAAGGGTGGCTTTTGTATATAAGGAGCTCAAGGAGGTCAAGCATATTTTTGTTGGGATAATTACAGTGCAAGCCAACTAGTGCCAACTAGTGTACAGAAGTATAAAGCAAATTCCTTGAAAGTATGGTTCGTGGAGAGCTAGGCTATTCAGGAAAATATTGATAGATGAAAGGAAGTCTGGCTGAAGCCTTAATGATTCACAAAGTAAAGAGGAAGGGGGATATTCCAGCCACATTTCCTACTTCTTATGAAAAAGCCTTTGGAATTTTAGTTTAGCCAGGCTCAGTAAAAGTTAACATGGAAATGAGGCTACTCAAGAAAGCTAATTCAGGAGTGCCTGGCTGGCTAAGTCACTAGAGTCTGGGACACTTGATCTTGGGATCAAGAGTTGAAGCTCCACATTGCAGTCTTAGGCTGCTAAGATAAATGTAAAATGTCTAGAATGGGCGATAGAAAATACTCACTCTGCACTGGTCAAACAACGTCTGAAATTCTGGAGTCACACTTTAAGAGGGATGTTGATAAACCAAATTAGCAAGAAAGAGAGAGAAATTTTGATGAACCATCTCATTTGAAAGAGGCTGATTGCTTATTGGGTAAGAGTATAGATTGGCATCAAAGAGGCCTGAGTTTGTATCCCATATCTGCAGCTTATGAGCCATGCCTGAATTTGGCAAGTGAAATAACTTTACTTATCTTCATCTTCCTATCAGTAAGACGGAGATAAGAATCATGCTTTTCTCTTTGGATTTTTTTGTGAGAGTTAAATGAGATCCATGCATGTAAAGATCTTAAGCCAATGCCTAAAACATAATGAGCTCATCACCAGTGGTTACTTTTATTGACAGGAATAGTTTAAAGAACTGGGCATGGAGGACAAGGGGAGATGGAGAGGAGAATGGAGTTGAGGGAAATTGGAAGGGGAGGTGAACCATGAGAGACTATAGACTCTGAAAAACAATCTGAGTGTTTTGAAGGGGCAGGGGGTAGGAGGTTGGGGGAACCAGGTGGTGGGTATTAGAGAGGGCACGGATTGCATGGAGCACTGGGTGTGGTGAAAAACAATGAATACTGTTATGCTGAAAAAAGAAATAAAATAAAATTCTCTTATAATTCTTGTAAAAAAAAAGAACTGGATAGGTATCATTAAGTTTCAGAAGGGTAACAGAAAAAGAATAGGACTTTTTGTGTATAGCTCTGGAGAACAAAAGTTACAAGGGTATAACTTGCATAAAAATTTGTTTCTAAGAACATAAGCTAGCTGACAATAAATTGGGCTACCTTAGAAAGTAATGAATGCTGTTCCCCTCACTCATCTCAGGGTACAACTTAATATTTTTGAGAGTATTAAAAAATATTAGAATTAGATAAATGAGATTTTTTCCAATTCCACAATTCTGATCATTCCGTAGGTATTTATTGACCTTGATGGACACTATCTAAATATTGTGGATAGAACAGTGAGCAAAACAGACATGGCTCTTGTCTCTCTCGAACTTACCAGCCCATGCTTTTATGGTTTTGGTGTCCGTCTTTTCCTTGAAATTCCTTTTGGTTCTCCTCCTGCCTCTCTGATCACATCTCCTTTGCCCCCTTCAATTGCATTTTTTTCTTATTTCTGTCATGTTTGACATCCTCCAGTCTTTTTTCTCAGGTCTCTTTTCTTTTTCCTTGTATACTCTATTGCTTTGGCCATCTGCCCCAGTATATATACCTTTACAAACTGGTAGATTTGTCTTCCTAAAAATGTTTACATGCTCAAAAACTCTCAGCAAGAGTTGTCTATTGGATTAAAAAAAAAACCCTATTTGAGGCCCTTAGTTGGATATTCCAGTTCATTTCTCCAAACTAATCTCGATTTGGTCCTATAACCTCTGGGCATATTGAACAACTCCCTACTACTCCCTGTTTTTTCCTTTGATCATTCCCTTGCCTTTCTATTCCTCAGTAGAGTCATGTCTGTTGAAATCCATCTACCCAGGGAAACTACATCTCCGCCTGAAATCTCCTCTCTTGTTAAAGTTCATTGCAAATGCAAGCTTGTTCATGTAGCCTTTATAGACATCTCCAGTTGGAAGTGAACTTGTCCCCTCCTCTGAACCGTCAGGGCCCCATGCCTTTCATATGGTACCTGTTTTTATCCCCTCACCCTTTCAGTTTATCATTTCCTTGAGATTGTTGCTATTATATTTTAATGAAACCTAATAGTGTCTTGTACAATATGAGCATTCAGTATGATATAACTTTATTTTATAGATGATAAATTCCTGTGTTCAAACTTTTTCAAAAAGATTTTATTTATTTGAGAAAGAGCGAGAACTCAAGCAGGGGGAGGGGTAGAGGGAGAGACATCCCAGGATGGGATCCAGGGTCAGGACCCTGGGATCATGACCTGAGCCAAAGGCAGATGCTTGACTGACTGAGCTACCCAGGCGACCGTCTTTTCAAACTATTTATCAAGTACATATTAAGGGCCTGGGTGCTGTTCTGGGCATTAGAGACAAGGTGAGGAACAAAAGAGTCTACGACATGCAATATGTCAAATGGTGGGTAAGTTCTATGAAGCAAAGTTAAGTGGAGGATAAAGAGGTTGGATAGTGATTGAAGTGCTACTTAAAAAAAAGGGGTAAGGTGAGGCTTCTCTAACAGGGTGGCTTTTGAACATGGTCAATACATATGAGGTTCTTGTAAGCATCAGGGTTAACTTAAAATTTGTCTGTTTGAATTGGAAAAAAATTGATTTTTATTTTTAGTCTCATTTTTTTATAGTACACATGAATAATTTGAAAAGTAAGGTCTCGTTGATAATAGTATTGGGATTTGGTTTTTTCCCTTTTTTCTTTTGTTTTTAAAATTTTGGAGTTTCTAAAGGGATTTATTTCTTATAAAAATTCAGTAAGATAAAGAACTCTTGTATTTAAAAAATTTTTTAAAAATTAGTATATAATGTATTATTTGCCCCAGGGGTACAGGTCATGAATTGTCAGGCTTACACATTTCACAGCACTCACCATATCACATACCCTCCCCAATGTCGGTAACCCAGCCACCCTATCCCTACTCCCCACCCCCCAGCAACCCTCAGTTTGTTTTGTGAGATTAAGAGTCTCTTATGATTTTTCTCTCTCTCAATCCCATCTTGTTTCATTTTTCCCTTCCCTACCCCCACAACCCCTGCTCTGCCTTTCAAATTCCTCATATCAGAGAGATCATATGATAATTTTCTCTGATTGACTTATTTTGCTCAGCATAATACCCTCTAGTTCCATCCACATTGTTGCAAATGGCAAGATTTCATTTCCTTTGATGGCTGCATAGTATTTCATTGTATATACATACACCACATCTTCTTTATCCATTCATCTGTTGATGGACATCTAGGTTCTTTCCATAGTTTGGCTGTTTTGGACATTATTGCTATAAATATTCAGGTGCACATGGCCCTTGGGATCACTATGCTTGTATCTTTAGGGTAAACACCCAGTTGCACGATTCCTGGGTCGTAAGGTAGCTCTGTTTCCAACTTTTTGTTTTCCAGAGTGGCTGCACCAGCTTGCATTCCCACCAACAGTGTAGGAGGGTGCCCCTTTCTCTGCATCCTTGCCAACATCTGTCATTTCCTGACTTGTTAATTTTAGCCATCTTGACTGGCGTGAGGTGGTGTCTTATTATGGTTTTGATTCCCTGATGCTGAGTGATGATGTGAATACTTCTTCATGTGTCTGTTGGCCCTCTGGACGTCTTCTTCGCAGAAATGTCTGTTCATGTCTTCAGCCCATTTTCTTCTTCTTTTTTTTTTAAGATTTTCTTTTTTTTCCTCTTCCAAAATATTTTTTTAAATTTATTTTCAGCATAACAGTATTCATTGTTTTTGTACCACACCCAGTGCTCCATGCAATCCATGCCCTCTATAACACCCACCACCTGGTACCGCGACCTCCCACCCCCGCCCCTTCAAAACCCTCAGATTGTTTTTCAGAGTCCATAGTCTCTCATGGTTCACCTCCCCTTCCAATTTCCCCCAACTCCCTCCTCCTCTCTATCTCCCCATGTCCTCCATGCTATTTGTTATGCTCCACAAATAAGTGAAACCATATGATAATTGACTCTCTCTGCTTGACTTATTTCACTCAGCATAATCTCTTCCAGTCCCATCCATGTTGCTACAAAAGTTGGGTATTCATCCTTTCTGATAGAGGCATAATACCTCATAGTGTATATGGACCACATCTTCCTTATCCATTCGTCCGTTGAAGGGCATTTTGGTTCTTTCCACAGTTTGGCGACCGGGGCCATTGCTGCTATAAACATTGGGGTACAGATGGCCCTTCTTTTCACTACATCTGTCTCTTCTTGATTGGGTTATTTGTTCTTTGGGTGTTGTGTTTGGTAAGTTCTTTATAGATTTTGGACACTACGCCCTTATCTGATAAGACATTTGTGAATATCTTCTCTCATTCTGTCAGTTGTCTTTTGGTTTTGACTGTTTCCTTTGTTGTGCAAAAGCTTTTGATCTTGATAAAGTCCCAATACTTCATTTTTTGCCCTTGCTTCCCTTGCCTTTGGTGATGTTTCTAGGAAGAAGTTGCTGTGGCTGAGGTCGAAGAGGTTGCTGCCTGTGTTCTCCTCAAGGATTTTGATGGATTCCTGTCTCACATTGAGGTCTTTCATCCATTTTTAGTCTATTTTTGTGTGTTGTGTAATGAAATGGTCCAGTTTCATTCTTTTGCATGTGGCTGTCCAGTTTTCCCAACACCATTTGTTGAAGAGACTGTCTTTTTTCCATTGGGCATTATTTCCTGCTTTGTCGAAGATTAGTTGACCATAGAGTTGAGGGTCCATTTCTGGGCTCTCTATTCTGTTCCATCGATCTATGTGCCTGTTTTTGTGCCGGAACCATACTGTCTTGATGATGACAGCTTTGTAATAGAGCTTGAAGTCTGGAATTGTGATGCCCCCAGATTTGGTTTTCTTTTTCAACATTCTTCTGGCTATTTGAGGTCTTATCTGGTTCTGTACAAATTTTAGGACTATTTGTTCCAGTTCTTTGAAAAAGTTGAGGATATTTTGGTAGGTATTGCATTAAATGTGTAGATTGCTCTAGGTAGTATAGACATTTTATTAATATTTTTTCTTCCAGTCCAGGAGCAAGGAACATTTTTCCATTTCTTTGTGTCTTCCTCAATTTCTTTCTTTCTTTTTTTTTTAAGATTTTATTTATTTGTCAGAGAGAGAGAGGGAGAGAGAGCGAGCACAGGCACAAGGCAGACAGAAACAGAGGGAGAAGCAGGCTCCCCGGTGATCAAGGAGCCTGATGCGGGACTCGATCCCAGGACGCTGGGATCATGACCTGAGCCGAAGGCAGCTGCTTAACCAACTGAGCTACTCAGGCGTCCCCTTCCTCAATTTCTTTCATGAGTATTCTATAGTGTTCTGAGTACAGATCCTTTGCCTCTTTGGTTATGTTTATTCCTATGTGTCTTATGGTTTGGGGCACAGTTATAAATGGGATCTACTTCTTAATTTATCTCTTCTGTCTTGCTGTTGGTGTATAGAAATGCACCTGATTTCTGTGCATTGATTTTATATCCTGACACTTTATTGAATTCCTGTGTGAGTTTTAGCAGTTTTGGAGTGGAGTCTTTTGGGTTTTCTACATAAAGTAGGATATTATCTGCAAGAATGAGAGTTTGACTTCTTTGCTGATTTGGATGCCTTTTATTTCTTTTTGTTGTCTGATTGCTGAGGCTAGGACTTCAAGTACTATGTTGAATAGCAGTGGTGATAGTGGACATCCCATCCCTGCTGTGTTCCTTACTTAAGGGAAAAGCTCTCAATTTTTCCCCATTGAGAATGATATTCACTGTGGGTTTTTCATAGATGGCTTTGATGATATTGAGGTATATACCCTCTAACCCTACACTTTGAAGAGTTTTGATCAAGAAAGGATGCTGTACTTTGTCAAATGATTTTTCAGCATCAACAGAGAGTATCATATGGTTCTTGTTCTTTCTTTTATGAATGTATCGTATCACATTGACTGATTTACAGATGTTGAACCAACCTTGCAGCCCAGGAATAAATCCCACATGGTCGTGGTGAATAATTCTTTTAATGCACTGTTGGATCCTATTGGCTAGTATTTTGGTGAGAATTTTTGTGTCTGTGTTGATCAAGGATATTGGTCTGTAATTCTCCTTTTTGACGGGGTCTTTGGTTTTGGGATCAAGATAATGCTGGCCTCATAAAGTGAATTTGGAAGTTTTCTTTCTATTTCTATTTTTTTGAACAGTTTCAGGAGAATAGGTATTACTTCTTCTTTAAATGTTTGGTAGAATTCCCCTGGCAAGCTGTCTGGCCCTGGGCTCTTGTTTGTTGGGAGATTTTTGATGACTGCTTCAATCTTCTTAGTGGTTGTAGGTCTGTTAAGGTTTTCTTTTCCTTCCTGGTTCAGTTTTGGTAGTTTGTATGTCTCTAGGAATGCATCCATTTCTTCCAGATTGTCAAATTTGCTGGTGTATATTTGCTCATAAAATGTTCTTATAGTTGTTTATATTTCTTTGGTGTTGGTTGTGATCTCTCCTCTTTCATTCATGATTGGGTCCTTTCTCTTTTCTTTTTGATGCATCTGGCCAGGGATTTAGCAATCTTATTGATTCTTTCAAAGAACCAGCTTCTAGTTGCTTTGTTGTTTGATCTGTTCTACTGTTCGTTTGGTTTCTGTTTCATTGATTTCTGCTCTGATCTTTATGATTTCTCTTCTCCTGCTGGATTTGGGCTTTCTTTGCTGTTCTTTCTCCAGGTCCTTTAGGTTAGGGTTAGGCTGTGTACTTGAGACTTGTCTTATTTCTTGAGAAAGGCTTATATTGCTATATACTTTCCCCTCAGGACTACCTTTACTGTGTCCCAAAGATTTTGAACAGTTGTGTTTTCATTTTCATTTGTTTCCATGAATTTTTAAAATTCTTCTTTAATTTCTTGGTTGACCCATTTATTCTTTAGTAGGATGCTCTTTGCCCTCTTGTATTTGAGTCCTTTCCAACTTTCCTCTTGTGATTGAGTTCCAGTTTCAAAGCATTGTGGCCTGAAAATATGCAAGGAACGATCCAAGTCTTTTGGTACTGGTTGAGACCTGATTTGTGACCCAGTATGTGATCTATTCTGGTGAATGTTCCATGTGCACTCAAGAAGAATGTGTGTTCTGTTGCTTTAGGATATCTGTAATGTCCCTCTGGTCTAGTGTGTCATTTAAAGCCTTTATTTCCTTATTGATCTTTTGCTTTAATGATCTGTCCATTTCAGTGATGTAGTCTTAAAGTCCCCTACTATTATTGTGTTATTTTGATGTGTTTCTTTGATTTTGTTATTAATTAGTTTATATAATTGGCGGCTCCATGTTAGGGGCATAGATATTTGAAACTTTTAGATCTTCTTGTTGGACAGACCCTTTAAGTATAATGTGGTGTCCTTCCTCATCTCTTATTATAGTCTTTGGCTGAAAATCTAATTTATCTGATATAAGGATTGCCACCCCAGCTTTCTTTTGATATCTAGCGTGGTAAGTTGTTTTCTACACTTTAAATGTGGAGGTGTCTTTGGGTCTAAAATGAGTTTCTTGTAGACAGCATATCGATGGGTGGTCTTGTTTTTTTTTTTTTAATTTATTTTCAGAGAGAGAGAGGGAGAGAGAAAGCACACAAGTGGCAAGTAGAGGCAGAGAGAGAAGCAGTCTTCCCGCTGAGCAAGGAACCCAATGCGGGACTCGATCACAGGACCCCAGGACTATGACCCAAGCTGAAGGCAGCGGCTCAACCCACCAAGCCACCCAGGCATCCCTTATTTTTTTTAATCCATTCTGATACTCTGTGTCTTTTTTTTTTAAATAAAGATTTTATTTATTTATTTGACAGAGAGAGAGATCACAAGTAGGCAGAGAGGCAGGCAGAGAGAAAGAGAGAGAGAGAGAGAGAGAGAGAGAGAAGCAGGCTCCCCGCTGAGCAAAGAGCCCGATGTGGGGCTCGATCCCAGGACACTGAGATCATGACCTGAGCCGAAGGCAGCGGCTTAATCCACTGAGCCACCCAGGCACCCCCCCACTCTGTGTCTTTTGATTGGGGCATTTAGCTCATTACATTCAGAGTAACTTGAAAGATATGAATTTAGTGCCATCGTATTGCCTGTAAGGTGACTGTTAGTGTATATTGTCTCTGTTCCTTTCTGGTCTGTTACTTTTAGGCTCTCTTTTTGCTTAGAGGACCCCTTTCAATATTTCCTGTAGGGCTGGCTTGGTGTTTGCAAATTCTTTAAATTTTTGTTTGTCTGGAAGCTTTTTTTTTTTTTTTAAGTTTTTTATTTATTTATTTGACAGATCACAAGTAGGCAGAGAGGCAGGCAGAGAGAGAGGAGGAAGCAGGCTCCCTGCTGAGCAGAGAGCCCGATGTGGGGCTCGATCCCAGGACCCTGGGATCATGACCCGAGCCGAAGGCAGAGGCTTTAACCCACTGAGCCACCCAGGCGCCTGTCTGGAAGCTTTTTATCTCTCCTTCTATTTTCAGTGACAGCCTAGCTGGATGTAGTATTTTTGGCCTCGTATTTTTCTTGTTTAGTGCTCTGAATATATCATGCCAGTCCTTTCTGGCCTGCCAGGTCTCTGTGAATAGGTCTGATGCCAGTCTAATATTTCTACCATTGTATGTTTCAGACCTCTTGTCCCAAGCTGCTTTCAGGATTTTCTCTTTGTCACTAAAACTTGTAAGTTTTACTATTAGATAATGGGGTATAGACTTATTTTTATTGCTTTTGAGGGGGGTTCTCTGTGCCTCCTGGATTTTGATGCTTGTTCCCTTTGCCATATTAGGGAAATTCTCTGCTATAATTTGATCCAATGTACCTTCTGCCCCTCTTTCTCTTTTTGTTCTGGGATCCCAATTATTCTAATATCGTTTCATCTTATTGTATCACTTATCTCTTGAATTCTGCCCTCATGATCCAGTCAGTGTTTGTCTCTGTTTTGCTCAGCTTCTTTACTCTCTGTTATTTGGTCTTTTATATCACTCATTCTCTCTTCTGCCTCATTTATCCTAGCAATAAGAGCCTTCATTTTTGATTGCACCTCATTAATAGGTTTTTTATTTCAACTTGATTAAATTTTAGTTATTTCTCCAGAAAGGGATTTTATTTATCCAGAAAGGGATTTTCTAATATCTTCCATGCTTTTTTCAAGTCCAGCTAGCACCTTGATAATCGTCATTCTGAACTCTGGTTCTGACATATTACTAATGTTCATATTGATTAGATCCCTAGGCGTTGGTACTGCCTCTTGTTCTTTTTTTTTGTGTTGAGTTTTTCTGCCTTTTCATTTTATCCAGATTAGAATAGATGAATGAGAGAACAAAATACTAAAAGGGTAGAAAATACCCCAGAAAAATATATGCTAACCACATCAGAAGAGACCCAAAACTGGGGGGAAAAGCTAGGGGAACCCAGAGGGAGAAGATGGGGGTAAAATTTAAAAAATAAATATATATATATTAGACTGGTGAACAGAACAGAGCGACTTACTTGATTTTGGGTGCAGTCTGTTCTCTTAGAAGAAACTACCTCCCAAAATTTAAATAAAGAAAAACATATATATACACAAATATAAGTGTGAACACGATGAAGGAATGAGACCTGACTGAAAAGATGAAGATTTAAAAAGATTCTAAAAAGGGAATTAATAAGATAAGTTGGTTGGAAAAGGAAAAAAAAAAGAGGAGAGAATATGTTCAGGCTGGAGACTAGAACAAAGCCATGTGTTAGATTTAGGGTATATTTTGATCTATTAGAAGAAATTGAATCCCAAATTTTTATTATTTTTTATTTTTTATTTTTTATTTTTTTTTTTAAAGATTTTATTTATTTATTTGTTAGAGACAGAGGGAGAGAGAGCAAGCGAGCACAGGCAGACAAAGAGGCAGGCAGAGGCAGAGGGAGAAGCAGGCTCCCTGCCGAGCAAGGAGCCTGATGTGGGACTCGATCCCAGGACCCTGGGATCATGACCTGAGCCGAAGGCAGCTGCTTAACCAACTGAGCCACCCAGGCGTCCCGAATCCCAAATTTTTAAAGAAAAAAACCTATATATCTAAAAAATTAAGGTTAAATACAATGAAGGGATAAAATATGAGTATAACAATGAAAAATTTAAAAGATTTTTTTTTAAAGATTTTATTTATTTATTTGACAGAGAGATCACAAGTAGGCAGAGAGGCAGGCAGAGAGAGAGGAGGAAGCAGGCTCCCTGCTGAGCAGAGAGCCCGATGCGGGACTCGATCCCAGGACCCTGAGATCATGACCTGAGCCAAAGGCAGTGGCTTAACCCACTGAGCCACCCAGGCGCCCTAAAAGATTTTTTTAAAAAGGCATTGATACAATAAAATAGCTAAAAAACATTAAAATAGGAAAGAGGTAAAGTTAAAAAATAGAACAAGAAAAAAAAATTAAAAAAATTTAACATTGAAAGACTAAACAATCATAGGAAAAAAGCCATGAATTCTATGTGTTGCTTTCCCCTAGCTCTGGAGTTCCACAGTTCTCATTGATAAACTTGGTCTTGGCTGGATGTTCTTTCTGATCTTCTGGGGGAGGGGCTTGTTGTAGTGATTCTCAAGTGTTTTTGCCCATGGCAAAATTGCACCACCCTTGCCAGAGACCATGCTAAGTAATCTGCTCGGGTTCACTCTTGGTAGCTTTTGTTCCCTGAACACTTTCCATACAGCTTTGGAGGATGAGAATGAAAATGGCGACCTCCCAATCTCCAGTCCCATAGGAGCCAAGAGCTCGAGGCCCAACTCCTCCATGTGCCCTCAGAGAAAAGCAGTCAATCCCTCTGGTCTCCCTGGTCTCTGGATACATTCCGTGCTCACATGGCCTGTGACCAAGTGTTTCTATCTTTGGTGCACAGCCCCATTTGGAGTCTTCAAACCCAGCAGATTCCTGCCATGTTTTCCCCACTG
This sequence comes from Mustela erminea, assembly GCF_009829155.1. NCBI lineage: Eukaryota > Metazoa > Chordata > Mammalia > Carnivora > Mustelidae > Mustela > Mustela erminea. The sequence goes on along the minus strand of NC_045614.1, from coordinate 26,256,575 downwards.
CTCCTCCTGGAGAAATAAGGGGGGAGGTCTCTCCCGATCTGCTACTTGTGGGGTCCCTGCTTGAAGAGCAGTCGCCCAACTGTGCCTCGGGTCATAGTTTAAGGTCATCCCAAGCTGAGAGCCCACTCCTCAGCTCCATCTCGGTAGCCAGCTTCCCTGCTCTGATACCTGGGAGATCTGCCACATTCGCTGGGAGATCTGCCACATTCGGACACCCCCAGTCTTTCTGTCCTGTGGATCTGAGACCACACTGTCCCTGCGAGGGCTCCACCCCCTGCTTAGCCTCTGGAGTGATGTCCCTCAGTGGAGTGGACTTCTAAAAGTTCTGATTTTGTGCTCTACTGCTCTCTCACTTGCCAGGAGTTGGCCCCTGCCCCTGTGGTCTATCTTCCTATCGTTTCAGATTCATTTCTCTGCACATTCTACCTTTAGGAAAGTGGTCGATTTTCTGTTTCTTGAATTGCTGCTCTTCTCTTCTATCTCCTGTTCAGTTTGTAGGTGTTCAGAATGATCTGATAACTATCTAGCTGAACTCCTGGGACCTGATGATATTTCAGTCTCCTACTCCTCTGCCATCTTACTTCCTCCCCTGTTTTTTTTTTTTTTAAGTTCAATTAACCAGTGCATAGTACATCATTAGTTTTTGACGTAATGTTCAATAATTCATTAGTTGATAAAGAATTCTTGAATATCTCTTCTGTAAGTATAGTTGAAAAGATGTTCAAATCGTAATATTTTATTATGATGATGATTATTTAAGTAAACTCTGCCCCCAGTGAGGGGCTTGAATTCATGAGCCCAAGGTCAAGAGTCACATGCTTCACTGACTCATTCGGGCACCTCCAAATTGTAATTTTTTCCCAAATATTTAATTAATTTATTTATTTGAGAGAGTGAGAAAGAGGTCCAGTATGAGGAGGAGAGGGAGAAGCATGCTCCTGAAAGCAGGGAGCCTGATGTGGGGCACAATCCCAGGACCCTGGGATCATCACCTGAACAAAGGGCAGATGCTTTAACTGACAGAGCCACCCAGGCACCCCCTGTAATTTTTTTTTTAAAGATTTTATTTATTTATTTGACAGAAAGAGAGATCACAAGTGTACGGAGAGGCAGGCAGAAAGGGAGAGATAGAGGGAATCAGGCTCCTTGCTGAGTCCCGCATCGGGACTCGATCCCAGGACCCTGAGATCATGACCTGAGCCGAAGGCAGTGGCTTAATCCACTGAGACAGCCAGGCGCCCTGCTCCCTGTAATGTTTTAATAATATATCTTAATGTTGTTTTCAAGAGAGTCAAACATTTTTTATAACTATAAATAGTTTAACTATAAATAATTTTTTAAACTATAATCCAGAATTGATGGAGCCAAAAGAAGTTTAGATCGAACACTGGATAAAAGAATACCTCCAATACCAGAGCCAGATTATCCTCCAACTGTAAGTTTAGGTTGTCTTTTTAAAAAGCTTATCCTTACATAATTTTGATTTGTAATTATTTTATGTTGATCACAACATAACTAGTATTATTAAGAGAGTAATACATATACATAATACATACACTTAAATCACTTACAATTTTTTTCTCCCTGATTTAATTATGTCTTATTTGTTTGCTTTTGACAGATGACCAGTGAAATTAAAAAGAAAGGAGTGAGTTCATTTTTTTAATATTCCTTATTTTGAAAATGTTCAAAGAAATTATGACAAAATAACTTCTTCTAAGTCTACCTGCTAATGACATCCATTCTAGAAGAGGAAGAAATTTAGAAACTGAGATTTTCATTTTCTGTGCCAGAAGGAACAAGCATGTCATGGATGACAATATGGGTTCTAAGAGTTATATTTTTGTTGCCATTTGTTATTTGAGAATTAGTAGTAAATGTTTTAGTTCTTATTCCAGAAACTGGAAAAATAATTTAAACTTGCCATTTTAAAGGAAATACATTTTGCTTTTCACTGTTCTAATATTGATATAATAATGCTTGCTTATTGAGATATAATATGCTTGCTTATTAGAATCTAGGGTTCTAACCCCATGCTAGGTGCTAGATTTAAAAAAAAAAAGGCACTAACTGCATGGATGACAACATGGGGCTGTGGTGTGATTGGTGGGAAGATATGACACATAACATTTATTTCACAACATAAGGTGTGGAAACCTATGGAGCTCGCTACACAAAAATGAAATTCATGTGGCATGTTCCCAGATGAGCGTACAGCCTTTCCAAGTCTCTTCAAGTTCCCTTTGGGGATAGAGAGCTCTGGTTACATCCCTGTACTGAGGATCTATGGAAGAGCCCAATTTCAGCTACTCCAAGTTTTCTCTTTTTCTTTTCCTTCCTTCCTTTTCTTTTCTCTTCTTTTCTTTTCTTTCTATCGGTCTTCCCTCCCTCTCTCCTTCTCTTTCTATCTATCCTTCTCCCTCCCTCCTCCCCTCTCCTTCTCTTCCCCTCCCTCTTCCTTCCTTCCTTCTTTCCTTCCTCTCTCTCTCCCTCCCTCCCTCCCTCCCTCTCCCTTCCTGTCTTCCCCTCCCTCCCTCTCTCCCTCTCTCCCTCCCTCCCAACCTTTATGGAGACTTTGTGTTTTGCCTCTTTACTAGATACAACAACTGATACAAAGCATTCAGGAACATTTAACATGAGACTGGGTGAATTGCAGGGCATATTTGTGTGTATGTCCTTAGCATCCTCACTCTTCATCCACAGTTTTTACTTTCTACTGTCTTACAGTCTAAAATAGGTAGCCAGGCATGAAACAGTAATTCACTTCTGAACCCCCTGCTTTCACGTTCCTACTTGCAATTTGTGAGTGTTTCTTTCCCATGATCTCACTACAGAATGTGAGGGTCATATTTTTATTTTCTTTTTATCCGTCTGATAAGTTACAAATGGTATCTCAGGGTAGTTTAAGTATGCTTTCTTTTAATTATGATAGGAGTAGGTATTTTTCATTAATTAAGAACCATTTAAAAAAAAAGAACCATTTTCATAACATTTTTATTGCAGAATGTTGGCTCATATTTTCTTCCCGTTTTTCTCTTGGATTTTGGTCTTATTTTCCCTGAAATTAAAATCTGGTAAAATACACACAACATAAAGTTTATCATCTTAACTATTTTTAAAAAAATATTTTCTTTATTTATTTGAAAGAGAGAGAGAGGATGCAGAAGCAGGGGGAGGGATAAAGGAAGAAGGTAAGAGATAATCTCAGCAGATTCTGTGCTGAGCTTGATCAATAACCCTGAGATCATGACCTGAGCCAAAACCAAGAGTTGGGTGATCAACTGACAAGCCACCCAGACGTCCCCATCTTAACCATTTTTAAGTGTATGGCTCAGTGGTGTTTTTTCACATAGTTGTGTATCTCCAGAACCTTTCCTCTTGTAAAAGTGAAACTTTGTACTCACTAAACAACTCCGCATTTCTCTCTTCCCTCAGGCCCTGGCAACTACCATTCTATTGTCTGTTTCTATGAATCAGACTACCCTAGATACCTCATATAAGTGGAGTTATATAATATTTGTTTTTTTGTCATTGGCTTATTTCATTGAGCATAATGTCCTCAAATTTCATCTATCCCTTACATTTTAAAACATTCTTTATACTTGGAGATATATGTTGCAAATATTTTGTCCCAGATTGCCAGTTGTCTTTTGGTCATTTTTATTGTGACTTGTTTTGCCATGAAAATATTTTAATTTTTATGTAGTCAGAATTTGTCAGTCATTTTTTCTTTTTTGTATCTGGAACTTAAATCATACCTAGTAAGTTTTCCTCTACCTTCAATTACAGCAGAATTTATCCATTTTTTGTCCTTGTGTAGTTTTTATCATTTAATTAAAATTCTTGATATATTTAGAATTTGCTCTTGTGTATGGTGGAAGGTATGAATTAAATTTCTCTTTTTCCAAATGGCTATCCAGTTGTCCAGAAGTATTTTTTAAAATCTTCATCTTTGTTCTGCTGATTTGATATACCACATTTGTCATATGCTATATTTTCCTACATACTGGGCCTGTTTCCCGACTTTCTTTTTTTCCCCACTAGTTTGTCTATCCAGGCTCCTATACCACACTGTTTTAATTAGAGAGACTTTATAATATGTTTTAATGTTTCCTAAGGCTAGTTCTCCCTTGTAGATATTCTTTCTCAGGAATTTCTTGGCTATTATCACATGTTTATTTTTCCACATGAACTTGAGACTCAGTGTGTCTAGTTCTATAAGCATGTATGCAGGTATTTTTCTTGGGGTTACATTAAATTAATTTTGAGACAAACTGAAATTTTCATGTTAAAATATCTTTACCAAGATTAAGTGTTATCTTTCTGTTTGTTCTTGTCTATTTTTGTTGGATTACTTATTGTTATGGGAGAATTTATAAAATTATGCTGCTATTATACCAGAATATATTCTCCAAGAGAGCAGGAGCTTTGTTTTGTTTCCTGGAAGAGTAGATATTTATTGGATTAATATTTGTTGAATGGAGGAATAATAAATTAAACAAAGGGTCTTTGTTTTGCCTTGAGAAAATGGAAAGTATACAGAGAACATTAATTTGGCAAGAATTCATAAAAAAATAAAGAGTAATATAAAATGGTTTCTTTGAAAAGCCAAAGCAAAATGTTTTCCTGCCCAGACACCTGACTTCCAGTGAATTTATAGTTCATACATGAGGGCTCCAGAGAGCATGATTTATTCTTCCAGGTATGAAAAGCTGAGGGATTGCATTTTGTACCTAGTTCCCTCATCTATATTCATCTATAAAGCTCCTTTTATGAAGTATATGATATGTTACCTGCTAGAAATCCATTTTGGCTGCCACTACGTAGGGTCCAGTGGGAAGAACCTCTAGTCTTGCCACCCTGCCTTCACTTCCTTGGCAGGGCTCTCTCCTCCAGCCCTGACTGCTTTCATCCAGGGTGCAGAGTGGTTGTGATCACAGGTTAGCCATGGAACCATGACATGAAATGCAGGGACACCAGCTTGTGTTGTTGATGTCCATCAGAAGTGGAGGTCCAAATTGCTTAGAGCCCTTTGCCCAACATAAATGTTCTAAATAATCCCTTTCTCCTCTTCCTAATTCCTGTTACTCTCTAGATTTCCCTATTTGAAACCTTTGAGGCTATGAACTTCTGTTTGTTCTACTACCCCAGGCTCTCCATTCCCTTCAGTCCCCTCTCTTCGTCTCCAGGAAACCAGGGTCCTTTCCTGCTTGAGGCTCTGGTTTGCCTAAATCAATTTGTTTTTGTAATTATCTCATACTATCCTGGAGGTAACCAGTTAGTTCTTACTCTATGCTCATGGCTCCCTCCAGATTAAATTGGTTCTGTTCTTGCCCCACCACTTGGGTATGCTGTATCGGAGGCCCTCTCTGTTTCTTCTGGTTTCATTTAGCTGTTACATTTCTGTTCTTATCCACACCCTATAGTCTTTTCTCCTCTTTCTTTTTTCTTAACCATTATTCTGTTCTCCTTTTAAACCACACACATATTGCCCATAAGAAGGTCATATTTTTTCCCTAGATGAGACATTATTTATTTTTTGTTTTACAATACTGTATTCCCATTCAGAAAGTCCCAGCAAGCTTGCATGTTAAACTCAGAGTACACTCTTAAATATTAAAGACAACCTAATTCATTTATATTGTATGTTTAAGATACTGATGGATTTGCATTTATATGTATTTTAATACAGAAAACCTTAGGCTTCAACCCTGGTTTGAGTGAAGGGATTATCACAAGATTAGTTTTCTCAAGTGTAACATGCAGATTGGGGAGGGGAACCACCTTGGTAATATTTTAAAATAATCAGTTTGATTAAATATTCTAAAATATTTAATAATATTCACCCATAATTTATTGTGTTGTTTCCTGTCATGCTTGATTGTTTTATCAATTGTGTACCTTTGTGCTAGGGTTCATAGTTGCCAATTTCTGACTGTTTAGTGGATTAATGCTAAATATTTCAATGTTTGAGTGGATAACACATGGCACACCCAGCTTCCTTAGCCCACTCTTTGGTCCCAATTTCTAATTCTTATTCATTCAATAAATATAAACTGAGCACTTAAAAAAAGGGCTTCTTTATAGGTCATACTTTTGGGTAAAGGTTTTTATTCTGAAAACATGTTATTTTTTCAGAATACTTCTATTCTGAAAAAAATGTTGTCTTGAATAGACAGAGCTCAGGAGTTACACTGAAATACTACACCATGAATCTTGGAACACTAAAAAAAAAATAAAATTAAGATGTTAAAAAAAAGAACACCTAATTTTTTCTTATTATATTCTCAGTTAAACTATATTTATATGAAGCAGTGTGTAGAAAGCAGTCCTATAGTACCTATTCAGCAGGAATGGCTGGATCACATGTTAATGCTGATACCTGAGTCTTTAAAGGAAGGGAAAGAAAGAGAAGAACTCATGAATAGTCTCATAAGTGAGGTGTCAAGTGACTTTGAAAACAGCATGAAGAGGTATCTGGGTAAGTAGCATTTAACACACATCAAGCTTCTTTGACTTTTATTCTCCACCCCTCCTATTCAAAAGTAGAAATATGAATAATAAATATCTATGTATTTAGCTATATGTATTTCTTAGATATTACTTTATTTTATTTTTTTAAAGATTTTTATTTATTTATTTGACAGACAGAGATCACAAGTAGGCAGAGAGGCAGGCAGAGAGAGGGGGAAGCAGGCTCCCTGATGAGCAGAGAGCCCGATGCGGAGCTCGATCCCAGGACCCTGGGATCATGACCTGAGCCGAAAGCAGAGGCTTTAACCCACTGAGCCACCCAGGCGCCCCCTTAGATATTATTTTAATTTAAAGTTTTATTTTGAGGGGTACGTGGTTGGCTCAGTCAGTAGACTGTGCAACTCTTGATTTTGGGGTTTTAGGTTCAAGCCCCACGTTGGGTGTAGAGATACCTTTTAAAAAAATGAAATCTACTTTAAAAAAAGTTTTTATTTTGAGCTTATTATCTGGTCAGAATCTTTGTAACTCAAGGGAACTTTGTGTAATTTTTATGTGCTTATTAGCTAATAACTTTTTGATTTTTCTCTTTGTCTTTATGGGTATAGTTATATTGTTTACAGAATTTTTTTTAAAGATTTTTATTTATTTATTTGACAGACAGATCACAAGTAGTCAGAGAGGCAGGCAGGAGAGAGAGGAGGAAGCAGGCTCCCTGCTGAGCAGAGAACCCGATGCAGGGCTCGATCCCAGGACCCTGAGATCATGACCTGAGCCGAAGGCAGAGGCTTTAACCCACTGAGCCACCCAGGCGCCCCTGATTACAGAATTATTAAAAATATTACTGTATTTAGGGAAGTTTATTAGAGATTTAACATTTGCAATTTTTATTGAAATAGGTTTTCTTTTCTTTTCTTTTTTTTAAAGATTTTACTCATTTGTCAGAGAGAGAGAGAGAGCACACAAGCAGGGGGAGTGGCAGGCAGAGGGAGAAGTACGCTCCCCCCTGAGCAAGGAGCTTTGTGAGGGACTCGATTCAAAGACCCTGGGATCATGACCCGAGCCAAAGGCAGATGCTCAACTGACTGAGCCACCCAGGTGTCCCTGGAATAAGTTTTTTTTTTTTTAAAGATTTTATTTATTTATTTGACAGGCAGAGGTCACAAGTAGGCAGAGAGGCAGGCAGAGAGAGAGGAGGAAGCAGGCTCTCTGCTGAGCAGAGAGCCCGATGTGGGGCTCCATCCCAGGACTCTGGGATCATGACCTGAGCCGAAAGCAGAGGCTTTAACCCACTGAGCCACCCAGGCGCCCCTGGAATAAGTTTTCTTAAGTGGCCTTTTAGTAGATAGAATGCAAAAAAGCCCCAAAACTTAAAGCTTTACTCTATCTGAATTCACACCCAAAATAATACCAAACTAGTACCAAGCACTTGATTTTTTTTCAAATAAAGGAATTTTTTCTTCTACTCATTTTAATGCTCAATAAACTATATTCTTCAATATCAAAAGTTATAAACTTTTGTTTGAGTAGGACTTGCAAAGTTTTCAATAAATATTAATACATATATGTATTTTAGTGAGGAGTGTTCTTGTGAAACCTCCAGTTAAATGGCTTGAAGATGAAGGAGGCCCTTTACCTAAATCCCCTGAGTGAGTAAATTATTATTATTAGTTAAAGATTTATTTATTTATTTTAGAGAGAGAGCAAAAGAGAGCACGCGCATGAGCAGAGGGAGAGGCGGGGGGCAGGGGAGAGAATGAATCCCAAGAGGACTCCCTGCCCAGCATGGGGCCCAGTGCTCAGATTGTTCCCACAACCCCGAGATCATGACCCCAGCCTAAATCAAGAATTGGAGACTCAACCAACTGAGACTCTCAGATGCACCAGTAAGTTATTTTAAAAACAGAATTGCATCTAGGTTTTTATAACAGATTGAAAATAAGCTGATCTTACGTTTAAGTCTAGAACTGTGAAGCTCAAAGGTATTTTGAATACATCTAAAAAATAACACTGCTGTTCTTTTTTTTCCCCTAAAGTTATCCTTGATCTGAACTTGTCTATTTGCTGTTTACACAATTAGGGGGACCTTTACAGAAACTTTAGGTTAACTTAGCCTTAAGTAATCTTTGGTGTATGCCAGACAGATTTCTTCATCCCTTTTCTCCAGTCTCAAGGACTGAGTTCATTTATCTCTACCCAAGGTAACTAACTGGGCCAGAACACAGTGGAAGTTAGCAGGGCACTCCCTCCTGGCTCATCAGTCTGCTCATCAGACAGGTGGTCTCTGTCCTCTCTGAAGATAATGTGCTTTCAAGATCTTGATGCATTTTTATTACATTCATGACTCCTAAATCTTCCATTGCTGACCATATTTTCATCTTCTCTTGCTTTATACTAATTCCATGTCATAATTTTACTTCCTAAAATTTAGAGCCTGTTTGAATCCTGTTTGATATGGTGTTTTGCTTTTCCAGAGGACTGGATTATTCTAATCCTTGGCATTCCAGCTATGTGCAGACAAGAAATCAAATATCAGCTAATTTGCACATTGTTCATCCAACTATGAAAATATTGCTGGATCTTGGTTACACGACATTTTCCAATTCAGTTTTGCTAGATTTAACGGGGATTAGGTAAAATCTCCTATTTATTAATTAACACTTAAGATTTGAATGTCTCCTAAAAAAAAAAAAAGATTTGAATGTCTCCTACTTGAGTCTTTACATTTTGACTGTATACATTTTAAAACTGTTAAATCTTGTGAAATTTTCTTTAGATTAAAAAATTTTATCTTATTTTTAAAGAATTGTGTATGAAGACCAATATTTATCATTTGCTTTAAATCATTTTTACTTTTCTCATAAATAGAGCTAAAGGGCCAATTGATTGTGAATCACTGAAAAATGATCTATCAATACAAGCTAGAAAGGCAGAAGAGAAAATAATGAGCACATGGTATCCAAAGGTTATAAGTCTTTTTACCAAGAAGGAAACTCTAGATGCCATCAAACCTGAAAAATTGGATGCATTCTATAACTGTGTTTCCACACTTATGTCAAATCAGGTAAATTTGTTCTATACATCTGAAATAATAATGTTAATAAGATTAGTTTGTTATTTTACTTTATTATTTGTTAAGTTTTTATTTAAATTCCAGTTAGTTAATATACAGTATTGTATTAGTTTCAGATGTACAATATAATGATTCGACACTTCCATACATCACCCAGTGCTCATCCTGCCAAGTGCCCTCCTTAATCCCCATCACCTATTTAATCCATTCTTCCACGCCCCTCCCCTCTGGCAACCATCAGTTTGTTCTTTATAGTTAAGAGTCTGTTTCTTGATTTTCCTCTCTTTTTACCCCCCTTTGCTCATTTTTTTTTCTTAAATTCTACAGATGAGTGAAATTGTATGGTATCTGATATCTGTGTTTCTCTGACTGACTTATTTCACTTAGCATTATACTCTCTAGGTCCATCCAGGTCATTGCAAATGGCAGGATTTCATTCTTTTTTATGGCTGAGTAATATTCTATCATGTATATATTCCACTATATATACATGCATGCATATACATACACATACATACACCATATTGTCTTTATCCTTTTATCTGTCTATGGACACTTGGGCTGCTTCCATAATTTGACTGTTGTAGACAATGCTATTATAAACATCAGGGTGCATGTATCCCTTTAAATTAGTATTTTTTAATTCTTTGAATAAATGCCTCATAGTGCAATTGCTGCATTGTAGGGTAGTTCTATTTTTAACTTTCTGAGGAACCCCCATACTGTTTTCCACAGTGGTTGCACCAGTTTGTATTTCCACCAACAGTGCATGATTCCCCTTTCTCCACATCCTCCCCAACAGCTGTTGTTTCTTATGTTCTTGATTTTAGCCATTCTGACAGGTGTGAGGTGATATCTCATTGTAGTTTTGATTTGTATTTCTCTGATGATCCTTGATGTTGAGCATATTTTCATTATGTCTTCTTTGGAAAAATGTCTTTGTCTTCTGCTCATTTCTTAATTGGATCATTCATTTTTGGGGTGTTGAATTTAAAACTGATGTTTTAGTTTATTATTTTAAATAAGATTCTATTTAGACATAATGCTAGGTAATTATTTTGAAATAAAGTAAGAAAATTTTTTTACCATGATTTTAATTTAAATTAGTTTAGCATAAAAATACTTCATTTTTGAAGCAATATCTGAAGCAATCTAAAATGAAAAGAAAATCTAGAAGTATGTGTCAATATTATAAATGATTACTGGGCTCATGCTGAAAGTCTATGAACTATTATCCACAGCTTTATTGGAGAATATTAACAAAGAACTACCCTAATACATTTTTGAACATATGAAATCACAAGTTGGTTGATTCTCATTTTTCCCTTAGTAAAATCTTGACTTGAAATGGAATTGATCATCTTTAAAGAAAATATTAATTTATATTAATTTTATATTTATGGGCTTCTTAAATTTTTACCATTGTGGGAATACAGTTAAAAAAAATAATTTTGAATAAAAACTTTCCTTTTTAGGGGCACCTGGGTGGCGTAGTGGGTTAAAGCCTCTGCCTTCGACTCAGGTCATGATCTCAGGGTCCTGAGATCAAGTCCCGCATTGGGCTTTCTGCTCATCAGGGAGCCTGCTTCCCCGCCTCTCTTTCAGCCTGCCTCTCTGCCTACTTGTGATCTCTCTCACTGTCAAATAAATAAATAAAATCTTTAAAAAAAAACCTTTCCCTTTTAGAAAATATCTCCAAAGATTCCATAAATTTTTCAATAAAGCCTTAAAAGGACATATTTAATATCTAGTATATAACCCTGTAATTAATATACAATATTTCCTTTTTACCTTTATCCTCTTCAGAGAACTATATTTGATAAGAAGTAGAGATGAAGAACATTTTGAAGATGGTTTTAGACCTGTATTTATCTGCTTGGCTAAATTTCCAATAGCTGGTTTCTACATAAGAATACATTATTTGGGGGCATCTGGGTGGATTAGTCAGTTGAACATTCTATGCTGGGTTTCAACTCAAGTCATGATCTCAGGGTTGTGAGATGGAGCCCTGGTCCAACTCTGCATTCAGTGTGGAGTCTGCTTGAGATTCTCTCTCCCTTTGCCCCTCCCCACCATCTCTCTAAAATAAAATCTTAAAAAAAAAAGAATACATTATTTATCCTTTGGTAACTTACTGTGCATATTTTGAAGTTCCAGTAGCTTCACCCTCACCTAGTGATGTGCTGGAAATCTGGTGTTGAGGCTGGGAAGAAAAGTCCTAATTTGTAGTGTTTGCCAATTTCCTGGTGTAAATATTCCCACCATGGTGATTTTTAGTCATCCAAGGTTTAGTAACTGGCTCATAGAAGTTTTGAATATTTAATAGTTGACACTAGGAGATAACTAGCATACCACTGTCCCTCACCTCATGTGCATGTCCCTTCATAACATCCTCACCCTCAGGTGTCCAGCCTCTCCTCCCATTAGTCTTCACCATGCTGTTTAGTTTTCTGAAATGTTTTCTGTGTCAGGGAAAGAATGACTAAAGAATGTGGGAAATTCTAGTTGCCATATTAAGATCGTTGCTATTCAAAAAAAATTAAAGTTTGTATATATTATTCTATTTATTATTTTAGACAAAACTTATTAGGAACATATTGTTCTGAATGAAGAAAATTTTTAGGACTTAATGGACTGATAGAATAGCTTAATTGTAGAGAATAGCTCACCGATTTTGAACTAAAGGTTGGATTTGTACATTCTAAAGTAATAATTTATGATATCATGCAGCTAAAGGATTTCTTAAAGAGAACTGTAGAAGGATTCGTGAAACTCTTTGACCAAGAAGATCAACGTGGGCTGCCAATATTTAAGATGGAACTAACATTTGATGATGATAAAATGGAATTTTATCCTACCTTTCAAGATTTGGAAGATGTTGTTTTGGGTTTGGTAGAGCGGATAACTGAAGCTCTACAGGTATTCTGCCATCCTTATGCACTTGGTTTCTTTATATGAGTCTCTTTCAAAATTTTAAATGATGTTGAAACCATAAAGTGAACATGTGCATAAAATATTACAACTGTTTTATTTCCATCCTCTAAGTAATTTTAAATTAGAAAGTGCTTTCTCTTTGATAAAGTTCCCTGACTAAAAATGTTGTTTTCCTTCTTAGAACTTTTATTACCATTAGGAATTGATATTTATGTGCCCATTCCATCTTCCCTACATAGTTGTGAGCTTCTTAAGGACTAGATCCTTCTCATGTTTGTTTTATCTACTTTCTAGTAGAATCACTTAGACATTATAGTAATTCAATAAGTACTTGTTGAATGATAGAAAACTAACTCAAGTTTTTATATTATACTACAAACTATACAATTTTATTTTATTTTATTACTTTTAAGATTTTATTTTTAAGTAATCTCTACACCCAACATGGGGCTCAAACTCCCCACCCCTGAGATCAAGAGTTGCACGCTCAATCGACTGAGACAGGTGCCTCAAACTATACAATTTTAAATCATGATTTTGCATTAGGTTATCTTTTTTTGGACCACTGAAATCTGAACAGAATGTTTAAAAATATTGTATAAGATCGATGTCTAGACAAATTGAATAGATATTTATTTCATAAACTGTCATTTTAATTTTTGTTAGAATGTCCAAACAGTTCCTTCTTGGCTATCAGGAACTTCACCAACTGTAAATCTTGACACACAACTTCCTGAACATGTGTTAGAATGGGCTCTTACTACACTGAAGTTGGCAATACATCATAACTTAGAAGGCGCAAGAAAACATTATGAGACATACGGTATATATCATATATGTAATATTACACCTCTTATAAAAGAATACGACTTTTATTTTTGGTGGAAATTAGCTATTTGGTTGTCTGGGGATGTCATGAAAAAAGTAAGAAGAGCCAGAAGTCAGCATTGGCATGGCTTTTGGCAGAATCAAACTTGAATTCTGTTGTTTAGTCCAAAGGGTGAATGTTAACAAGATTAGAGTAATAAAGCAAAAAAGCAGATAGAAGAGATGCTGGAATAAGGAGAAAGCTAAATCAAGGTTTAAATTAAGATAATTTTGAAGAATAGTTTTGAAGAGACTGCAGCTCGTTCTACAGTCTCTTTAAGTGTGTATGGGTCAAGATAGTTATTTGACATTTTCTTAATCAAAATCTTCTATTAATTGGCTTATCTGAACCTCTAAGTTATTGTAAGATCAATGCATACACTATTATCTTTATTTTAAAATGCCATATTTAACCTGGTTTTCCAGTTAAGTTTATTTTATTCTATCCCTATTAATACATTTCATTCTCCATTAATAATATTTGATTAAATAGTCTGCTTCTTTCCATAATCATATCAAAAAGCACTTTATTTTGAATGGGTCTTATTATTGAATTTAAATTAGGTTATTAATTTTCAGTTGAAAAATACAATTGGCTTCTTGATGGAACTGCAGATAAGATGATAGAGACTTTTCAGGCGGAAGATCATACTTTTGATGAATACACAGAAGTAAGTGGTAATTCTGTTTTTCATTAATGCCTTTGACTTTCTTTTTTTATTTTTATTTATTTATTTTTGTACTTTCTTTTTTTTAATTAGGGTTTTTTTTTTCCTGGAAAGTAAATGCTCCAATTAAAGTTATTGGAATTTCTTACTCAGAATATGATTTTATTAAGCTTATATGTTCACCAAATAATTTATTTTTTTTTGTTTGTTTGCATTTTTTAAAACATTTCTTTTCAGCATAACAGAATTTATTGTTTTTGCACCACACCCAGTGCTCCATGCAATACGTGCCCTCCTTAATACCCACCACCTGGCTCCCCCAAACTCCTGCTCCCTGCCCCTTCAAAACCCTCAGATTGTTTTTCAGAGTCCATAGTCTCTCATGGTTCACCTCCCCTTCCAATTTCCCCCAACTCCCTTCTCCTCTCTATCTCCCCATGTCCTCCATGCTATTTGTTATGCTCCACAAATAAGTGAAACCATATGATAATTGACTCTCTCTGCTTGACTTATTTCACTCAGCATAATCTCTTCCAGTCCCGTCCATGTTGCTACAAAAGTTGGGTATTCATCCTTTTTGATGGAGGCATAATACTCCATAGTGTATATAGACCACATCTTCCTTATCCCTTTGTCTGTTGAAGGGCATCTTGGTTCTTTCCACAGTTTCCAGCGACCGTGGCCATTGCTGCTATAAACATTGGGGTACAGATGGCCTTCTTTTCACTACATCTGTATCTTTGGGGTAAATACCCAGTAGTGCAATGGCAGGGTCATAGGGAAGTTCTATTTTTAATTTCTTGAGGAGTGTCCACACTGTTCTCCAAAGAGGCTGTACCAACTTGCATTCCCACCAACAGTGTAAGAGGGTTCCCCTTTCTCCACATCCTCTCCAACACATGTTGTTTCCTGTCTTGCTAATTTTGGCCATTCTAACTGGTGTAAGGTGGTATCTCAATGTGGTTTTAATTTGACTCTCCCTGATGGCTAGTGATGATGAACATTTTTCATGTGTCTGATAGCCACACCAAATAATTTCTTTAGTGATTTATTTATTCATTCATTGCTTCAACAATTATATTCAGACACCTAGCAAGATTTTGGTGGCATAAAGATAAATAATACATACACATTGTCTTCAGGAGCTTTAATTTGTCCTAGAAGCCAGACATAGGAGTAACAAAGATGATATGTGGAGATAAGTACTTGAATGGAAATGTGAACAAAGTGTTGTGGAAGCAAAGACGAGGGAATGATTGTTTTTGCTTTGGAAGATTGGTGAAGGTTTCTTTCTTTCTTTCTTTCTTTCTTTTTTTTTTAAAGATTTTCTGTTTATTTATTTTGACGGAAGAGAGACCACAAGTAGGTAGAGAGGCAGGCAGAGAGAGAAAGGGGGAAGCAGGCTCCCCACTGAGCAGAGAGCCCGATTTGGGGCTCGATCCCAGGACTCTGGGATCATGACCTAAGCTGAAGGCAGGGGCTTTAACCCGCTGAGCCACCCAGGCGCCCCAGATTGGTGAAGGTTTCTTTAAGAAGTGAAAAGTGAGCTGGGTTTTGAAGTAAATGTTTATAGGTGGAGAAGAGAGGGACTGCAACATGAACAAAGACCAAAAGGGCTTAGGGGTGTTCAGAGACTATCAAATGAACCAAAAACAGCTGTAGAGCAGTTAACACAGAAATGCAACACATGACAGATTTAGAATATGAAGTTGGAAATGTAAGTTGGAGCCATGTGGGACAATTTTAGGGGATATTTGCTCAAGAGTTTGTACTTTGCTTTGAAGGTTTTTAGCTGTGCAAGTAATATACTTGGATCTGAATTTTAAATGTTTTTTTTTAATTTTAAGTTTATAGAAAGATTTTTCAGTCTTGCCTCAGAAATAATGCTTTTGCCTCAGTGGGTTCATTTCCCTATGGTGCGTTTGGATTGTGAAGATTTGAAGATAGGCCTAACAAACAAAGCGAAAACCTTTGCAAACATATTATTAAATGACATAGCTTCAAAACATAGAAAAGAAAATGAAAGGTAAGTATAAGTAATTGGTAAACTCAGAATTATAGGGCTAAAAGAAATATTTTACTAATATAACTCTTGTTTAAACTATAAGAGTCATCTGGCTGGCTCAGTTGGAAGAGCATACAACTCTTCATCTTGGGGTTGTGAGTTTGATCCCCACATTGGGTGTAGAGAGATTACTTAAAATGAATGAATGGATGAATAAATAAATAAATTAACTAACTTTAAAAAAATTTTTTAAAAAGATGAAAATATAAGTACTTACAACTTTCTCTTCATAGCAGCTTCCTTTTAAAAAACATTTTTATTTAGTTTTCCAAGAGAGAGAATGAGAGAGAGAGCATGAGTGGTGGGGAGGGGCAGAGGGAGAAGCAGACTCCCCACCAAGCTGGGAGCCTAGTAGGGGACTTGATCCAGGACCCTGGGATCATGACCTGAGCTGAAGGCAGACGTTTAACCGACTGAGCCACCCAGATGCCCCTCATAGCTGCCTCCTAAGAAGTTTCCTTTGTAGTTTCAATGGTCTGGTTTTTGCTTGATACTATGTGAGAGTTGTTTTGAGGCAACCCAGAATTATTAAAAAAAAAAAAAGAAATTGAAATAAACCAGTGTTTGGATACAGGTTGCATGACAATGGAGGACCTATAGACTTCCAGTGATATTGGGAAGATCAGGGATTGTTCCTGACCCCAGTATTTACTTGTGTCACTGAGCTTATTTTCGTCACCTATAAAATAGAGACAGCAGTGCCTACCAGATTCACAAACCAGTGGTTTGCTGTCTGAATAGGTCTTGCAAATAGTTTTATTTGCCTCATGCTGTGTTTCATTTTGTTCAGACACACTTTCAGTTGGCTATCAACCTTTCAAAATTAGAAGATTTTACACACACACACACACACACACACACTCACTCTCCAGATCTTTTACTTTTCTTGAAAGTGTGGGAAGACCATGCCATGTTGAGCCTTCAGTGGTAAATGGAGCTGAGAAGCAGTTTTTGTTTTACGCAGGGAATGTGTCCTTTGGTTGGTTCATCCACTGCACAAGCAACTCATCATCCAACTCATTTAACTTATTTGTTGCCTGTCTGGCTCCCAAAGAATCTTAGTTTGTAACTTCTGTAAAGAACATGGTACTCAATCAATATTAGCTAGTATGTTTATTTTCCCAGAAGCAATGTGAGGAAATCCTGTGCTTTGGAATCAGAAAGGCATTCCTAAGTATGCTCTGTCTCACACTGCTTACTTAACTGGGTATTCAAGAGAGTTAAAGAGATCAGCAGAAAAAAATTTAATATAATATAACTTCCACATGAAAATGTATTGAGTATAATATAGTATTAATTACCATAACCATAGTAAAGCAGAGTATTATATCAGTATTTGCAGTGAATTTGAAGCAATTAAAGAGCATGCATTAAAAGTCCCTGAGACAACAGAAGAGATGATGGATCTGATATCTTATGTAGAAAAAGCCCGGACTACAGGGATTCAAGAGTTGGTTTTACGGATCAAGGTAAGAATCTTTTGATTTACATATTTTAAATTTACATATTTTAAATTAGTTTCTTTTTATTTCAAAATATGATAAACATATTGAAATTGTGTAAAACATAAAAACACATAAGTTTTAAAGTGCCCACTTATATTGCCATAACTAAAGGTAAGAAATAGGCTATTGCCTGTACCCCTGAATCCCTCTGTATGTGACCTTCTGATCATAACTGCTTCTCTCTCTCTCCCCTAGAGGTCTCCCCTTGGTTTCTACAGTAATCACACATTTTTATTCCTTAGTCTCACCAACTATGTGTTCATCCTCAAACAAGATGGTCTTAAAAATTTTTTCCTTCTTCTGTGATTTCTGCCTTTATTGGTATGCTTATGCCTTCCCCAGCACAAGATTATATATCCATTCACTTATGTTGTACTATAATTCTTTGTTTAAAATATGAAACATAACACACCTACCCCAAATTGCATAAAACATAAACTGTGTAATTTAAAATGTTATAAACACTGCATAATTATCACCCAGGGAAGAAATAGAACCTTGCCAACACATTAGAAGCTCATCACAGTCTCCTCTTTTTCCTAGATGTGAACACTATCCTGACTTTTATAGTAATCACTTCCTTGCATTTCTGTAGAGTTTTACCATTTAAATATGCATTCCTAATCAATATAACTAATTTTTATCTCATTTAGGTCTTTATATAAATAGTCATACTGTTTCTATTCTTTTGAATCTTGTCAACATTATGTTAGTAATGCTCTTATTTCTTAATTTTCATTGCTTTCTTATATTCACTATTATACATGTAATGATTTGTTATTTTAGTTTTATTGTTCTGGATATTTGCTATTAATAGCAATGCTGCTGGGAACATTTCTGTACCTGTATCCTAGTATATATATTCATGCATTTCTCCCAGGCATTATAACATGTATTTACTTTCCCATTTACTTGCTAAGGCAAAACTCTTTTCTAAAGTAGTTCCAATTTTATACTCCTATCAGCAGTGCCTAAGAGTCCTATTATTTTACACCCTTACTTATGCTTCCTGTTATGAGATATTTTAAATTTGCTAGGCTGTTCTCTTAACTATAGAGAACAAACTGATGGTTACCAAGGGGGGAGGTGAGTGGGGAGGGGTGAATGAAATAGGTAATGGGGATTAAGGAGTGTACTTGTTGTGATGAGCACAGGGTGATGTATGGAATTACTGAATTAGTATATTATACACCTGAAACTATATTATATTGTATACTAACTAATTGGAATTTTAAAAAGAAAAAAATTCTGTTCTGTTGGGTAGAAATCATTGTATTTTTAATTTGCATTTTATTTTTTTTTTAAAGATTTTATTTAATTGACAGCAAGAGAGAGAGCACAAGCAGTGGGAGCAGCAGTGGGAGAGGGAGAAGCAGGTTCCCCGCTGAACAGGGAGTTGAACGTGGGGCTTGATCCCAGGACCCTGGTATCATGACCCGAGCTGAAGGCAGATGCCTACCTGACTGAATCACCCAGGCACCCTAATTTGCATTTTCTTGAAACAAAAGAATTTGAACACTTTTCTTATACTTTTTAAAAATATTTTTTATACTGTGAAGGTAACATATGACAATATGACATATAACATATGACATATGACTATATGACAATAGTCTACAGTCTTTGGTTTAAAATCTTATTTGTCTGGGGGCGCCTGGGTGGCTCAGTGGGTTAAGCCTCTCTCTGCCTTCGGCTCAGATCATGATCCCAGAATCCTGGGATCAAGCCCTGCATCGGACTCTGCTCAGTGGAGAGTTCAGATTCTCTGCTCAGAGAAAACCCTGCCTCTCTGCTTACTTGTAATCTGTCTGTCAAATAAATAAATAAAATCTTTAGAAAAAAAGAATTAAAAAAAATCTTATTTGTCTGATATAAGGATCGCTATCTCAGCTTTCTTTTGATATCCATTAGCATGATCAATGGTTTTCCACTCCCTCACTTTCAATCTGGAGGTGTCTTTGGGTCTGAAATGAGTCTCTTGCAGACAGCGTATCAGTCTTGCTTTTTTATCCAGTCTGATACCCTGTCTTTTGGCTGGGGCATTTAGCCTATTTACATTCAGAGTAACTATTGAAAGGTATGAATTTAGTGCCACTGTGTTACCCATAAAGTCTCTGTTTCTGTATACTGTTTCTGTTCCTTTCTGGTCTATTTTACTTTTGGCTCTCTTTTCACTTAAAAGATCCTCTTTAATATTTCTTGCAGGTCTGGTTTAGTGATCACAAATTCTTTTAGTTTCTGTTTGTCCTGGAATATTTTTAATCTCCTATTTTATTTTTTTTTATTTTTTTATTTTTTTAAAGATTTTATTTATTTATTTGACAGACAGAGATCACAAGTAGGCAGAGAGGCAGGCAGGCAGAGAGAGAGAGGAGGAAGCAGGCCCTCCGCGGAGCAGAGAGCCCGATGCGGGGCTCGATCCCAGGACCCTGGGATCATGACCTGAGCCGAAGGCAGAGGCTTAACCCACTGAGCCACCCAGGCGCCCCTAATCTCCTATTTTAAATGACATCTAGCTTGATAAAGTATTCTTGGTCGCATATTTTTCTCATTTAGGACCCTGAATATATAATTCCAGTCCTTTCTGGCCTGCTCTGTTGATAGGTTTGCTTCCATTCTAATGTTTGTACTCTTGTAGGTTATGGGCTTCCTGTCCTGAGCTCCTTTCAGGATTTTATCTTTGTCTCTGAGATTTGCAAGTTTCACTATTAAGGTGGCCTATTTTTATTGATTTTGAGGGGTGTTCTCTGTGCCTCCTGGACTTGAATGCCTCCTGGACTGTTTCCTTCCATAGATTAGGGACGTTCTCAACTAAAATTTGCTCCAATATACCTTTTGTCCCCCTTCTCTTTCTTCTTCTTCTGGAATCCCAATTATTCTAATATTGTTTTGCTTTATGGTATCACTTATCTCTTGAATTCTCTCCTCATGATCCAGTAGTTGTTTATTTCTCTTTTTCTCAGCTTCTTTATTCTCCATCATTTGGTCTTCTTTATCACTAATTTTCACTAATTCTCTCTTCTGTCTCATGTATCCTAGCAGTTAAAGCCTCCATTTTTAAATTACATTTCATTAGTAGCCTTTTTTATTTCACTTTGATTAGATTTTAGTTCTTTAATTTCTTCAGAACGGGATTCTCTACTGTCTTCTATGTTGTTGTTTTTTTTTTCTTTTCCCAAGCCCAGCTAGTATCTTTATAATTGTTACTCTGAACTCTGGTTCTGACATCTTACTTGTATCCATACTGAGTAGGTTCCTGGCAGTTAGTACTGCCTCTTGTTCTCTTTTTTTGAGGTGAATTTTTCAATCTTGTCATTTTCTTAGTTATTGACCTCCTCCTCCTTTCCAAAACTTTTCATATGCTTATTGACTATTCAGAGTTCCTCTTTTGTGAAATGTCTTTACATGGTTTTACCTATTTTTCTTTGGGGTTTTGTGTTTTTTCTTTTTTCTTTTTTTAAAGGTTTTATTTATTTATTTGAGAGAGAGACAGACAAGCACGGGGAAAGGCAGAGGGAGAAGGAGATTCCTCACTGAGCAGGGATCCCAGCACAGGGCTCAATTATAGGACCCTGGGATTATGACCAGAGCTGAAGGTAATCACTAACTGAACCACCCAGGTGCCCTCTTTTTCTATTGATTTGTAAGAGGCTTTGTTTGTTTGTTTGTTTTTGTTTTGTTTGTTTAATTATGATAAAGTATACACAAAATTTTTTAAGTGTGCTGCTTAGTGTAGTAGTTTTGAAGATGTTATTAGTAAGCATCCTTTTTTTTTTTACTCTGATTTATTTTAACTTTTTAGTGGTGTTTTTTGATGAAGAGAAATCCTTTATTTTAATGCAGTTAAATGGAATAATGTCCCCCCCCCTTTTTTATTTTTTATTTTTCTCACTCAAAAGTTTTTATTGGCCTTTTGGATTGAAATGGGAATTTATTTGCCAGGAAGGATGATCCCATCATACTTCTGCTTGAACCAGCACATGGCCTCCTCTTTCCTAATTCTGTGTTTGGCCCCAGTGCAGCCTGTCCTGTGCTTCTTATCTGCAATACCGAAACCTGGTCTACCCAGCACCACATAGAAGACCACGCCATAGATACCAATGCTTGAGTCATATTTGATCCCCAGATTGATGTGCTCCTGGACCCAAAGCCAAGGTTTCCAATATCAGAGAAGTTATTTTTTCTTGACTCATACTCTCACACCTTTAGACATTTCTCCAGGATTTCTTCTGCCTTTGCCCCACGGACTGTGCAGTGGATGGCAAGGCAGTCTTTTCATTTCTCCTGACACAGAAAGATCTAATAATGTATCTAACTTTGGAGAACACACGGGTCTGGCCTGTAAGCTGCTCCAGCATCTTGGCTGCCCAGGTCAGTCTGTCTCTACTCTCCCCAACATAGATGTTGAAGCAAAGTTTGCAGATGCAAAATTCCCACATGGGGTTCTCCTTTTCACCTTGATCCACCATGGTGGAGAAATGGAGGAGTTTCCCCCCTTTTTTTTAGAGAAAGAGAGAGAGAGGGAGAGAAAGAAAAAGAGAGATGGGGGAGAGGGACTGAGGGAGAGGGAGAGAATCTTAAGCAGGCTCTATGCCAAGCATGGAGCCCAATGCAGGGCTCGATCTCACAACCCCGAGATCATGACCTGAGCCAAAATAAAGAGTCAGACACTTAACTGGCAGAGCCACCCAGTGTTTCCTTTTATACCTAGTGCTTTCTGTGTCTTGTTTAAGAAATCTTTCCCTCCCAAAGGTCATGATGATTTTTTCTTGTATTCTTTTTTAGACCTGTCTAATTTTGCCTTTCAGGTTTAGGTTTTCAGTCTTCCTAGAATCTTAATTTTGTGAATGACATGAGGTCCATCCTAATTATTTTTCCACATAGATGAGCAATTATATGTTTATCAAAGAGACCGTCCCTTCCCTGCTGCTCTGCAGTGCCACCTCTATCATGTATTAAGTGTCCATATTTATGCAGATCTAATTTAAGACACTCTGTTCTGTTCCATTGGCCTTTCTATCTGTCCTGGAATCAATACCACGCTGACTTAATTACAACAGCTTAATTGTAATAGCAATAATACATCTTTTTCCCCCTTTAAGCCACTAGTTTTTAATTTTTATTTTTTTATTTGAGTGTAGTTGACACATAATGTTACTTTAGTTTTAGACATACAACATGGTGATCCAACATCTCTATACATTATGCTATACCCACCACAGTGTAGCTACCACCTGTCACCATATAACTCTCCTGCAATATCATTGACTGTATTCCCTGTGCTGTACCCATTACTCCCATGATTATTCATTCTATAACTAGAAGCCTGCATCTCCCAATCCCTTACACCCATTTGGCCCTTCCCCTCACCCCTTTCCCTCTGGCAACCATCAGTTTGTTCTTGATTTATAGGTCTGATTCTGGCAATACTAAGTCTTGATACCTGGTAAAGCATGTTCTCCCATTCTTCCTCACCAAGTTTCTTGCTTGTTCTTGACCCTTAGCATTTTCATATCAATTTTAGAATTAGCTTATCGCATTTCATAAAATAGCGTTTTGGGATTTGGGTTGAGATTGCCTCAAACTGATAATAAATTTTGGGGCACCTGG
Source organism: Mustela erminea (assembly GCF_009829155.1). Taxonomy (NCBI): domain Eukaryota; kingdom Metazoa; phylum Chordata; class Mammalia; order Carnivora; family Mustelidae; genus Mustela; species Mustela erminea. Next base: position 26,233,382 of record NC_045614.1, on the reverse strand, counting down.
GTGGCTCAGTGGGTTAAGCCGCTGCCTTAGGCTCAGGTCATGATCTCAGGGTCCTGGGATCGAGTCCCACATCGGGCTCTCTGCTCATCGGGGAGCCTGCTTCCTCCTCTCTCTTTGCCTACCTCTCTGCCTACTTGTGATCTCTCTCTGTCAAATACATAAATAAAATCTTAAAAAAAAACATAATAAATTTTGAGAATTAGGATCTTTCTAATATAAATTTTAGAATCTGTTTTCTCATTCCACAAAAATCTGTTAAGATTTTTTTTTATTCTTTTGTTCTTTATTAAGTTGCTCAATAATGCATTCAATTTTCTGGGAGACTATAATAAAGACAAGTCATATATTCAACACTATGTATCAACACAAGTGGATAAGGCTAACATTCACTATTCTGATGCTTGCATTTGCATTGATATTATATTAATAATTGTTAACAGGCTATATTCTATTTACATTTTGCCCCAATGTATGAAGTTTAATTGGCAACTCTAAAGTGATTTAAAATTGCAAATTTTAATGCCCTCACAGACTCTTAATTCAAGAGTGATAATGGTACACATACTAATAACTTGTTTAATTTCTACTTTTTTTTAAAATTTCTACTTTTTAAAAAAATTTTTAAAATTTTATTTTTGTACTTTATTTTTTATTTATTTTTTTTTAAAGATTTTATTTATTATTTGACAGGCAGAAATTACAAGTAGGCTGAGAGGCAGGCAGAGAGAGAGAAGGAGGAAGCAGGCTCCCTGCTGAGCAGAGAGCCCGATGCGGGGCTCGATCCCAGGACTCTGGGATCATGACCTGAGCTGAAGGCAGAGGCTTTAACCCACTGAGCCACCCAGGCACCCCGTACTTTTTTTTTTTAATTTATTTTTTATTTTCAGCATAACAGTATTCATTATTTTTGTACCACACCCAGTGCTCCATGCAATATGTGCCCTCTATAACACCCACCACCTGGTACCCCGACCTCCCACCCCCCACCCCTTCAAAACCCTCAGATTGTTTTTCAGAGTCCATAGTCTCTCATGGTTCACCTCCCCTTCCAATTTCCCCCAACTCCCTTCTCCTATCTCCCCATGTCCTCCATGCTATTTGTTATGCTCCACAAATAAGTGAAACCATATGATAATTGACTCTCTCTGCTTGACTTATTTCACTCAGCATAATCTCTTCCAGTCCCGTCCATGTTGCTACAAAAGTTGGGTATTCATTCTTTCTGATGGAGGCATAATACTCCATAGCGTATATGGACCACATCTTCCTTATCCCTTTGTCTGTTGAAGGGCATCTTGGTTCTTTCCACAGTTTGGCGACCATGGCCATTGCTGTTATAAACAGGGGTACAGATGGCCCTTCTTTTCACTACATCTGTATCTTTGGGGTAAATACCCAGTAGTGCAATGGCAGTGTCATAAGGAAGCTCTATTTTTAATTTCTTGAGGAGTCTCCACACTGTTCTCCAAAGAGGCTGTACCAACTTGCATTCCCACCAACAGTATAAGAGGGTTCCCCTTTCTACACATCCCTTCCAACACATGTTGTTTCCTGTCTTGCTAATTTTGGCCATTCTAACTGGTGTAAGGTGATATCTCAATGTAGTTTTAATTTGAATCTCCCTGATGGCTAGTGATGATGAACATTTTTTCATGTATGTGAGAGCCATTTATATGTCTTCATTGGAGAAGTGTCTGTCCATATCTTCTGCCCATTTTTTGATATATGATTGTCTGTTTTGTGTGTGTTGAGTTTGAGGAGTTCATTATAGATCCTGTTAAGATTTTAATTAGGAATGCATTAAATAGAATTGGTACATAAAAAAAAGAATTGGCACATTTATACATATATACTTCTAATTCATGATATCTCTTTTATTTATTTGCCTCTTCTTTAAATATCTCAGCATTTTATAATTTCCTCTGTAGAGGTTGTACACATCTTTTTAAGATAAATTTTCAGGTACTTAATATCTTTTAATGTTATATTAAATGATATCTTTAAATTTTTAAATCTTTTTATTACCTGAATACAGAAATATATTTATTTTTTTATTTTTCTAAAGATTTTATTTATTTATTTTACAGAGAGAGACACAGCAAGAAAGGGAACACAAGCAGGGGGAGTGGGAGAGGGAAAAGCAGGCTTCCTGCCAAGCAGGGAGTCCCATGTGGCGCTCAATCACAGGACCCTGGGATCATGACCTGAGTTGAAAGCAGATGCTTAATGACTGAGCCACCCAGGCACCCAAAATATAATTAACTCATAAAATAATTAATAGACTTTATTTTTCAGATGAGCTTTAGATTTATATAAAAACTGAGCAGATAGGGGCGCCTGGGTGGCTCAGTGGGTTAAAGCCTCTACCTTCAGCACAGGTCGTGATCCCAGGGTCCTGGGATCAAGTCCCACATCAGGCTCTCTGTTCAGTGGGGAGCTTGCTTCCTTTCCTCTCTCTCTGCCTGTCTCTCTGCCTACTTGTGATCTCTGTCAAAGAAATAGATGAAATCTTTAAAAAAAATTGAGCAGATAGTACAGAGTGTTCCTATATTACATAGTCCCTGTTGCCCCTCCCCCAAGTCAATTTACTCGTTATTACCATCTTACATTAGTATGGTACATTTGTTACAATTAATAAACTAGTATCAATACATTATTAACTAAAGTCCACAAGTTATTCAGTTTTTCTTAGTTTTTACTTAATATCCTTTTTCTGTTTCAGGAGCCTATCTTAGATGCTGCATTATATCTAATTGTGACTTCTTAGTCTCCTCTTGGTTCTGACAGTTTCTCAGATACATTTTGTTTTGTTTTATTTTTAAGTAACCTTCACACCCAACATGAGCTTGAACTCACAACCCTGTGATCAAGTGTTGCATGCTCTACCAACTGAGCCAGCCAGGCTCCCCCTCTTTTGTTTTGTTTTTAATGACCTTGGTAGTGTTGAGAAGTATGGGTCAGGTATATCAGAGGGTAGCCCTGTTTTGGAATTCATCTGATGTTTTTCTCATGAGTAAACTGAGGTAGTGGTTTGAAGGAGGATCACAAAGGTAAATGCCATTTTCATCACATCATATCAAGGGTACATATTATCACCATGACTTCCACTATTGATGTTGACCTTGATCACCAGTCTGAAGTAGCATTTATCAGGTCTCTCCACTCTTTTCTCTCCCTTTCCACAATGTCCTCTCTGGAAGGAAGTCATTATTTGCTGCCCACACGTCAGAGTTGGGAAGTTAACATTCTCCCAGAGTAGAGTAGCTACATAATTTATTTGGAATTCTTCTACATGGAGATTTATCTCCTTTGCCCCTTATTAATTTATTCAATTACTTATTTACATCACTATGGACTTATGGATATTTATTTTATATGTTGCACTATAATATAAAATTTGTTATATATAAATTCATATTGATCACTGGATTTTTTCTTAATTTTGAAATTTCTTTTTTCTTTAAAAACCTTAACTTTAAAAATGTTGTATATTGAAGTGCTTGAGTGGCTCAGTCAGTTAAGTGGCTGACTCTTGATTTTGGCTCTCAGGGCCCTGGGATCAAGCCCTGCATAGTCAAGCTCTGTGCACAGCAGGGAGTCAGCTTGAGGATTTCTGTCCCTCTCTAACTGCCCCTCTGCCCCTCAGGTGTGTGTGTGTGTGCTCTCTCTCCCTCTCAAATAAATACATAAATCTTAAAAAAATAAAGTAAAAATGTTATATATTTTTTATTTCTCTTCATTTTAATAGTTTTTTTTTTAATTTTTTTTTTATTTCCAGCATAACAGTATTCATTATTTTTGCACCACACCCCGTGCTCCATGCAATCCGTGCCCTCTATAATACCCACCACCTGGTACCCCAACCTCCCACCCCCCATCCCTTCAAAACCCTCAGATTGTTTTTCAGAGTCCATAGTCTCTCATAGTTCACCTCCCCTTCCAATTTCCCCCAACTCCCTTCTCCACTCTAAGTCCCCATGTCCTCCATGCTATTTGTTATGCTCCACAAATAAGTGAAACCATATGATAATTGACTCTCTCTGCTTGAAGACTTTTTTGGGATGTTTACATATACCATTGTATAAATTACAAGTAGTAAGAGTTTGGTTCTGCCCTCATAAACATGACATGTTTCCAAAACATTGTTTAGAGTATTAGAAATTTTTGGTTCCTCTCTTTTCCATGCCTTAGTTTTTCTACCTGGTGTATTATATCTGGAATTTTTTTTGTAGGAATCCAAACGCCGAATGAGTTACTTTTTAGATGTCTTCCTATTTTCTCAAGAAGACTTAGCTTTAAATTCAGCTACCCTTATGTGGCCTAGGAAAATTAATCCCATCTTTGATGAAAATGATGAGGTAAATATCTTTTTCAGTATATATTTTTGTCTTCTGACATTTTAAGCACATTTATTTGATCTATCTTTAAAAATTATATCTGTCAATATGAGTTTGGTGTTTATGGTCCTGCAGATTAAGAACAGGCTGTTGGGCTTAATACAGGGTCTGGTGAGAAGTGAGACAGACATTAAAGAGGTCAGAACTATTATAGACTGGTAATAATAGTAAGCATTGCCTTAAGTGTTTTGCAGTTAGTAATTCATATAATACCTGCAAAAATCCCAGGCCTTTCTATTTCCCCATTTCATAGATGAGAAAAGTGAGTCTCAGAGAAGTTAAGTAACTGGTCCAGTATCAGAAAAGAAGTAGCAGATTCAGAATTTTATATCAGATTGAATATAATTTAGATTTTGGGAAAGTTCTAGTGTAAACCAGCTTCTCCTAAAGTGGAAAGTGAGATGATATAGTAATAAAAAAACAAGTCAGATAAACCAAAGTTCTAGTGCAGATTTATGCTTTTTGACTTTGTGACATTGGACGTGCCTCTTGATTTCTATATGCCTAAATTTCTTCATTTCTGAACTGGTAATAATAATAATAATAAATAGAAATAAATAATAGTAATAAATATTAATAAAAATAAAATAATAATAAAAATAAATAGTAATAAAAAATAATAAACTAATAATAATAACTAATAACAAGCTAATAATAATAAACTAATAAACTAAACTACAGTGCTAATGTAAGTAAGGTATTAGGTAGTTCCTGACCCATGGCATGTGCTCAGTAAGAGGTAGCTTCTATTGTTATCCCAGCATTTGTTAAATAAAGTATCTAATTAATATAAAAGGTCATTTCAGAGAGCTAGGAAAAATTTTCTGGGTGGTTTATTATTTCTTTGTGTTTTTATATTAGTGTTACATTTTTTGTACTCATTTTTACTTCTATGGTGTTTTTTATTACCATAGAAAGCATTCAAATTTCTGACTTTTAAGTTTCCTTTGTAACAAAATAATTAACCTGATCAAACTGTCTTTTAAAAAGCTCATTGAGAATGCTAAACATAAAAAGGAAAATGAGCTAATTGCCAAGAGAGAGAAACTGATTTTGGAAATAGAAAAGGAATCACGGCGCATGGAAGAATTTACAGAATTTGCAGAATTGGACCGCATGCAACAGGTATGATAAACACAGAAGAAAATAGCTCTGATAGGCTTGTAGATTAATACTGAATATTTTTGCATACATTGAAAAATATAGAAAAACATACTTATTTTTTTTTAAACATTTTATCTATCCATTTGACAGACAGAGATCACAAGCAGGCAGAGAGGCAGGCAGAGAGAGAGAGGAGGAAGCAGGCTCCCTGCTGAGCAGAGAGCCAGATGCGGGGCTCGATCCCAGGACCCTGAGATCATGACCCAAGCCGAAGACAGCGGCTTAACCCACTGAGCCACCCAGGCGCCCCGAAAAACATACTTATGGCAAAGAGGGGTCCGACTCTTAGGCCTGGAACTTGTATTATTTATGTGATCTTTCTTGTGACTTAGTTTTCTATCTGTAAAATAGATGGAACCATATCTTTTGCTTCATATCATAGTAGTGTTGTAAAGTTGATATTTAAAGTTGCAGTGTGGGTGACTGGTGGCTCAGTTGGTTAAGTGTCTGCCTGCAGCTGAGACCATGATCCCAGAATTATGGGGTCGAGTCCTGCATTGGTCCCCCTCTTCAGCTGGGAGGCTGCTCCCTCTTGCTCATGCTCTCTCTCTTTTCCTCTCAAATAAATAAAATCTTAAAAAAAAATAAAGTTGCAGTGTAATGCAAGGATACAACCTATGCAGTGTCATATAATCTTATTTTTTTTATAACACTACTTGGATATTTCTTAAGACAAAAAATTATTTGCTTTCAGTATGTGACAGATGTAAGGCAACTACAGAAACGTATTCAGGAATCTGAGGAAGCAGTTCAGTTTATTAATAAAGAAGAGGAACTTTTCAAATGGGAATTGACAAAGTATCCTGAACTGGATAAATTGAAAGTGAACATTGAGCCCTATCAGAAGTTTTTCAATCTTGTTCTGAAGTGGCAACGAACAGAAAAACGGTAATTTCTGGTAATGTAATAAAAATTAAGCAAGTTATGTAAAAGAATTTGTAAGATGTATAGTGATTTTTTGATGTTGCTGTTGGCTAAGTTTTTAAAAGTAGGACATGTTCGTCTATTGGAAAGAGAACCAACTGTCTTACAGGAGAAATGCCAACTGGTGCTAAAGTAGCACCTGACCTTACTAATTTATAAAGTCTCACTTGGGTTTTTCAGAGCTAATTCACTTTTTTATGCAGTTACTGAAGTTGACTAATATTTCTGAAGTCAAATCTGCATTTCATTTGGCTACTTTTAGTCATCCATTTATACTCTGATACATATTTTAGCACATGCAGCATGGCTAAGATGATGGTGTTGATCTTTTCTCTACCATCAGCTCTACCTATGTGATTGAGAAAAACTGCTAATTGCTCTTGCCCATAGTTGTTTCTCCTAAATGAAGAGCATAGCCTAAAGAATCTCTAAGTCCTCCTTTGCGTTCCAGAAGTTTCTGAGTTTAATATTTTGTCTTTCAATTCAGGTGGATGGATGGAGGGTTTTTGGACCTTAATGGGGAAAGTATGGAAGCTGATGTGGATGAATTTTCCCGAGAAATTTTTAAGACACTGAAATTTTTCCAAATGAAGCAAAAGAAGGAATTACAAGAAAAAAGAAAGGCAGCAAAAAGGCGATCTCTAGGAGAAGAGAGACTTGAAGAAGAACCAAAGGAGAATCCTACTATTACTATGTGCACCACAGTAATGGAGCAGATAAAAGTTTTTAAGGTACGAACACATTTCATGACATTTTAGAAAGCCCTGGGAGGAGCTGTTCACATCATCCAGTGCTAATGAAGAGAAAGAGAAAGATTTGGAAGCAAATCCAGCTGAATCTGGAAAACTTGATCTATTACTAAATCCATGCTTCATCCTTTACTGATAAAGTCATTGAAATCAGTCCCTTCGTAGAACAATGCATGGCAAATAGCAAAGCCTAGAATGACTAGCCACAACCATATAGAGAGTAAAAAACTAGTGCAGACCAGTCAGCCTATCCAAGGGCAACATTGAAGGGTATCAATTAGTTGGGAAAGCTTTGAAGTCACACCACTTAGGTTTGTATCACAATTCCATGCTTGGTAGTGGCATACCTTGGACAAGCTATTTAGCCTCCCAGGCTTCAGTCATTTTCACAAGAGGATAATTGTTTTTGTGACAATGAATAAGGCCTCCAGCATCCCTAGGCAGCAGAGAAGTGCATGTTCAGAGTGCAAACTTGGATGGGATTTGGAGCATTGTTCCTGTCTTTGCCCAGTGATCTCAGAGATTCCATGAGCTGCCTGAAAAGTTTTTTTAAAGAAACCACTTAAAATAGTTTTCAATACTTAATATAACTGTGTGACTTATAAAATATAAAACGATAAATTTGAGGGGCACCTGTGTGCACCAGTTGGTTAAGCATCTGACTCTTGATCTCAGCATAGGTCTTGATCTCAGGGTTGTGAGTTCAAGCTCAGTATTGGGCTCCATGTTGGGTGTGGACCTACTTAAAATAAGAAAAGTTGTATCTGGAAGTCTCCTTCCCATGCTTCTCACCCATATAACTCAGGTTATCAATGTTATGACTTTCGTGTGTCTACTTCCAGAATTTGGGTACACATATAACAATGTGAATATATATTCTTATTCTTCCATCTTTCTACATAAAATATAGTATACTGTATGTATTATTTTCCCCCTTTGTTTTGAATACTTTATCTTTGAGAGTTTTCTCATCCTGTATTACCTTTTTCTCTCTCTCTTTTTTCTTTGGACCTATATAATATTATATATTGGTATTAGATTTCCTGTGTCTGTGAAGTTGTGACTGCAAGGTAAATTCCAGAGTAATAGTAAATGCCAGGTTAAAATCTGTGGTCAAATTACCTTACATAGGGGCTATACCTATTTAAAGTCTCATCACCCTCAACAAGAGAATATCCTCAAACTTGGGTTTTTGCTAATCCGCTAAGAGAATTTTCATTTTTCTTATTACATAAAGTGTTAAGCACATTTGTATATATTTAAGAATGTTTTGTATTTCTTTGTGAACTGTTGGGTCTTACCATTGTCTGTCTATTGAATTATTGGTTTTTTTCTTACTGATTTCTAGGATATAATATATATTAATCTTATTTATATTTCTATATTAATATTAATTATGTTAATATTTCTATGATGTATTAATTTCCTAGGACATTAAAACACACATATATTAAAACACATATATTATTATATGTAAAACATATATATTAGAAAGACTAAGCTTTGTCTATGATGTGTTTTGCAAATATTTGTTATTTGTTTTTTTGACTTTATCATGGCTCTTATCTTACAGAAGCCTTTTTTAAAGAGAGATTTTTAGGGTGCGTGGGTGGCTCAGTGGGTTAAAGCCTCTGCCTTCAGCTCAGGTCATGATCCCGGGTCCTGGGATCGAATCCCGCATCGGGCTCTCTGCTCAGCAGGGAGCCTGCTTCCTCCTCTTTCTCTGCTGGCCCCTCTGCCTCCTTGTGATTTCTGTCTGTCAAATAAATAAATAAATCTTTTTTTAAAAAAAAGATATTTATTGGGGCGCCTGGGTGGCTCAGTGGTTTGGGCTGCTGCCTTCGGCTCGGGTCATGATCTCAGGGTCCTGGGATCGAGCCCCGCATCGGGCTCCCTGCTCTGCAGGAAGCCTGCTTCCCTCTCTCTCTCTCTCTCTCTCTGCCTGCCTCTCTGCCTACTTGTGATCTCTGTCTGTCAAATAAATAAATAAAATCTTTAAAAAATATATTTATTTATTTATCATTTAATTTTATTTTGTTTGAGAGAGAGCATGAGCAAAGGGAGCATGAGCAAAAAACACAAGAGGAGGGAAAGGAAGAGAGAGAATCTCAGGTAGACTCCCTGCTGAGGACAGAGCCCTACTCAGGGCTCGATCTCACCACTCTGAGATAATGACCTGAACTGAAACTAAGTTGGATGTTTAACTAACTGAACCATCCAGGCGTATCCTTGCAGAAGCCTCTTTATGTTTTTATTTGAATTTAGATTTATTATTCCATAGTTAATGGGAAAGGAGGTTTTTATTTTATGTAGTTTTCATTATTTTTCCTTTTTTAAAAAAATTAAGTAATCCCTATGAACAACATAGGACTCGAACTCACCACTCTGAGATCAAGAGTCTCATGCCCCACCAACTGAGTCAGGTGCCCCCATTCTTTTCCTTTGTGTACTGAATTTTAAATTATAGCTAGAAATGCTTTCCTCATTCCAAGATAATGTTTTCTTCTAATATTTTCATAGTTTTTTATTTGTTAACATTTTATTGAGGATTCTTGAGGAGAGAGGACATTGATCTTAATTTTCTTGTAATGTCTTTGTCAGGTTTTGGTATTAGGATTATATTGACCTTATGAAACAAATGTTCTATCTTCTCTATTTTCTTTCTTTTTAAAAAAGTTTTATTCATTTGAGGGGTACTTGGGTGGCTCAGTGGGTTAAAGCCTCTGCCTTCAGCTCAGGTCGTGATCCTGGAGTCCTGGGATTGAGCCCCGCATCCGGCTCTCTGCGCAGCAGGGAGCCTGCTTCCCCTCTTTCTCTCTCTGCCTGCCTCTCTGCCTACTTGTAATCTCTGTCAAATAAATCTCTGTCAAATAAATAAATAAATAAATAATCTTTTTTAAAATAATAAATAATAAAAAAATAAAAATCTTTTTAAAAAAAGTTTTATTCATATGAGAGAGAGGGGTAGAGCAAGAGAGAGGGCACCTTAGCAGGGAGGGGGGCAGAGGGAGAGAAAGAAGCGGACTCTCTGTTGAGCAGGGAACCTGACTCGCGGCTGCATCCCAGGACCCTTGATCAACATGGAGCCTGCTTCCCTTCCTCTCTCTCTCTCTGCCCGCCTTTCTGCCTACTTGTGATCTCTGTCTGTCAAATAAATAAATAGAATTTTTTTAAAAACACAATTTTACTTATTTATTTGAGAGAGAGAGAGAGATAGAAGGCAAGCATGAGCAGGGGGAAGAGGGAGAAGCAGGCTCCCTGCTGACCCAAGCTGAAGGCAAATGCTTAACCAGATGAGCCACTTAGGTGCTCCAAGCCCTTAACTATTAAAAGTCACTCCCCATTTCCTCTTACTCCCAGAGCATGGCAACTACTAATCTACTTTGTGTCTCTTTGAATTTATCTACCCTAGACATTTCATATAAAGGAATCATTGTATATGGCCTTCAGGACTGGCTTTTTTCACTTAGCATATGTTTTCAAGTTCTTCAGTGTTGTAATATATATCATAGTTCATTCTTTTTTCTTGATGAATAATACTCTATTATATGGGTATATCACATTTCATTTATCCATTCATCACTTGATGGACGTTTACATTATTTTCACTTTTTAGGTCTTATGAATAATGCCACTAGAATATTCATGTACAAGTTTTTGTGTGGACATGTTTCACTTCTCTTGGGTATATACTTAGGAGTGGAATTGTGGGGTTACATGGTGATTCTGTGTTTAAATTTTTGAGGGACTGTCAAGCTATTTTCCGACTGAGCCACCCAGGCGTCCCTGTCAAGCTATTTTCCAAAGTGGCTGCACTATTTTACATTCCCATCAACGATGCATGGGGTTTCCAATTTGTCCACATCCTTGTGAACACTTTTTATTGTCTGTCTTTTTGAGCATAGCCATCCCAATGAGTATGAAGTGGTATCTCATTGTGGTTTTGATTTATATTTGCATAATGAGTAAAGATATTGATCATCTTTTCGTGTGCTTATTGATCATTTGTGTATTTCCTTTGCAGAAATATCTGCTTAAATCCTTTGTCCACTTTTAAATTGGGTTATTTTTCTCTTTATTAAATTGTGGGGGTTTTTTGTATATTGTAAATACCAGTCCTTTATGATTTAAAAATTTTTCTCCTGGGGCGCCTGGGTGGCTCAGTTGGTTAAGCATCAGACTCTTAATATCAGCTCAGTTTATGATCTCAGGGTTATGAGATTGAGCCCTGCGTCAGGCTGGGTATGGAGCTGGCTTAAGATTCTCTTTCTCAGGGCACCTGGGTGTCTCAGTGGGCTGAGACTCTGCCTTCAGCTCAGGTCATGGTCTTGGGTTCCTGGGATTGAGCCCCACATTGGACTCTGCTCGGCAGGGGGCCTGCTTCTCCCTATCTCTCTGCCTGCCTCTCTGTCTATTTGTGATCTCTGTCAAATAAATAAATAAAATCTTAAAAAAAAAAGATTCTCTTTCTCTCCCTGCCTGTCCTCTGCCATTTGCATCCAGGCACAGGTTCTCTTTCTCTCAAAATAAATAAATAAATAAATAAATAAATAAATAAATAAATAAAAATAAAAATTAAAGTTAAAAAAATATATATATATATAATTTTTTCCTCCCATTTATTCTGATGATGTGTTTTGAGGCACAAAAGTGTTAAATTCTGATGATGTCTCATTTATCTGTTTTTTTGTTGTTGTTTGTGCTTTTGGTGTCATATCTAAAAAGTGGTTGCCTAATCCATGAATAATTACTAAGGAAGACATGAAATCTCTTAGAGATTTTCATTTATTATATCTTTAAGAAAAATCTTTCCACCATCTTTTCCTTGGATAAGGACAACCCAGGAATGGGCTCTTTGTGGCTATGATATTGTTGTTCACAGCTCTTCTTGATAGATCTAATACAAATTTGGGGATAATGTTACTGTATGCTGAATATAGGTCAGTAACTCTTAGGTGTACCTGTCTTAGATAGTTATGCTGTGCATTTTTTACTTGTATCAGATTTTATTTGTCCCTGATACCTTTGGAATTTTTTGGAGAAATGGAACAATAATGCAGCATCAACATATTAAAATATGTTTTAAACCTTAAAAAAAAAAGGAAAAGCTGGGATTGCATTGAATCTTTAGATTGATTTGGCAAGTACTGCCATCTTAATGATATTAATTCTTCCAGTATCTGAGCATGAGGTATTTTTAAATTTATTTAGTCTTCTTCTTTTTTTTTTACTTTCTCTATTTTAAAATTATTTTTATTAATATATAATGTATTTTTTTTAGGGGTACAGGTCTGTAATTCATCAGTCTTACACAATTCACAGTACTCACCATAACATATACTCTCCCCAGTGTCCATCACCCAGCCACCCCATCCCTCCCACCCCCATCCCCTCCAGCAATCCTCAGTGTGTTTCCTGAGATTAAGAGTCTCTTATGGTTTGTCTCTGTCCCCAGTCCCATCTTGTTTCATCTTTCCCTCCCTTCCCCCGTGACTCCTTGCCCTGCCTCTCAAATTCTGCATATCAGTGAGATCATATGATAATTCTCTTTCTCTGATTGACTTATTTTGCTTAGCATAATACCCTATAGTTCCATCAATGTCATTGCAAATGGCAAGGTTTTATTTTTTATGGCTGCATAATATTCCATTATATATATATACAGTGCATCTTCTTTATCCATCCATTCATCTGTTGATGGACTTCTTTAATTTCTTTTAATAATCATTTGTAATTTTCAGTCTACAAGTGTTGCATTTCTTTTTTTTTCCCATTTTAATTTTTTATTTTTTTATAAACATATATTTTTATCCCCAGGGGTACAGGTCTGTGAATCACCAGGTTTACACACTTCACAGCACTCACCAAAGCACATACCCTCCCCAATGTCCATAATCCCACCCCCTTCTCCCAAACCCCCTCCCCCCAGCAACCCTCAGTTTCTTTTGTGAGATTAAGAGTCACTTATGGTTTGTCTCCCTCCCAATCCCATCTTGTTTCATTTATTCTTCTCCTACCCACTTAAGCCCCCATGTTGCATCACCACTTCCTCATATCAGGGAGATCATATGATAGTTGTCTTTCTCTGCTTGACTTATTTCACTAAGCATGTTACGCTCTAGTTCCATCCATGTTGTCGCAAATGGCAAGATTTCATTTCTTTTGATGGCTGCATAGTATTCCATTGTGTATATATACCACATCTTCTTGATCTACTCATCTGTTGATGGACATCTAGGTTCTTTCCATAGTTTGGCTATTGTGGACATTGCTGCTATAAACATTCGGGTGCACGTGCCCCTTTGGATCACTACGTTTGTATCTTTAGGGTAAATACCCAATAGTACAATTGCTGGGTCATAGGGCAGTTCTATTTTCAACATTTTGAGGAACCTCCATGCTGTTTTCCAGAGTGGCTGCACCAGCTTGCATTCCCACCAACAGTGTAGGAGGGTTCCCCTTTCTCCACATCCTCGCCAGCATCTGTCATTTCCTGACTTGTTCATTTTAGCCATTGTGACTGGTGTGAGGTGATATCTCATTGTGGTTTTGATTTGTATTTCCCTGATGCCGAGTGATATGGAGCACTTTTTCATGTGTCTGTTGGCCATCTGGATGTCTTCTTTGCAGAAATGTCTGTTCATGTCCTCTGCCCATTTCTTGATTGGATTATTTGTTCTTTGGGTGTTGAGTTTGCTAAGTTCTTTATAGATTCTGGACACTAGTCCTTTATCTGATATGCCGTTTGCAAATATCTTCTCCCATTCTGTCAGTTGTCTTTTGATTTTGTTAACTGTTTCCTTTGCTGTGCAAAAGCTTTTGATCTTGATGAAATCCCAATAGTTCATTTTTGCCCTTGCTTCCCTTGTCTTTGGCGTTGTTCCTAGGAAGATGTTGCTGCGGCTGAGGTCGAAGAGGTTGCTGCCTGTGTTCTCCTCAAGGATTTTGATGGATTCCTTTCGCACATTGAGGTCCTTCATCCATTTTGAGTCTATTTTTGTGTGTGGTGTAAGGAAATGGTCCAATTTCATTTTTCTGCATGTGGCTGTCCAATTTTCCCAGCACCATTTATTGAAGAGGCTGTCTTTTTTCCATTGGACATTCTTCCCTGCTTTGTCGAAGATTAGTTGACTGTAGAGTTGAGGGTCTATTTCTGGGCTCTCTACTCTGTTCCATTGATGTATGTGTCTGTTGTTGTGCCAGTACCATGCTGTCTTGATGATGACAGCTTTGTAATAGAGCTTGAAGTCCGGAATTGTGATGCCACCAACGTTGGCTTTCTTTTTCAATATTCCTTTGGCTATTCGAGGTCTTTTCTGGTTCCATATAAATTTTAGGATTATTTGTTCCATTTCTTTGAAAAAAATGGATGGTATTTTGATAGGAATTGCATTAAATGTGTAGATTGCTTTAGGTAGCATAGACATTTTCACAGTATTTGTTCTTCCAATCCAGGAGCATGGAACATTTTTCCATTTCTTTGTGTCTTCCTCAATTTCTTTCATGAGTACTTTATAGTTTTCTGAGTATAGATTCTGTGCCTCTTTGGTTAGGTTTATTCCTAGGTATCTTATGGTTTTGGGTGCAATTGTAAATGGGATTGACTCCTTAATTTCTCTTTCTTCTGTCTTGCTGTTGGTGTAGAGAAATGCAACTGATTTCTGTGCATTGATTTTATATCCTGACACTTTACTGAATTCCTTTACAAGTTCTAGCGTTTTGGAGTGGAGTCTTTTGGGTTTTCCACATATAGTATCATATCATCTGTGAAGAGTGATAATTTGACTTCTTCTTTGCTGATTTGGATGCCTTTAATTTCCTTTTGTTGTCTGATTGCTGAGGCTAGGACCTCTAGTACTATGTTGAATAGCAGTGGTGATAATGGACATCCCTGCCGTGTTCCTGACCTTAGCGGAAAAGCTTTCAGTTTTTCTCCATTGAGAATGATATTTGCGGTGGGTTTTTCATAGATGGCTTTGATGATATTGAGGTATGTCCCCTCTATCCCTACACTTTGAAGAGTTTTGATCGGGAACGGATGCTGTGCTTTGTCAAATGCTTTTTCAGCATCTATTGAGAGTATCATATGGTTCTTGTTCTTTCTTTTATTGATGTGTTGTATCACATTGACTGATTTGCGGATGTTGAACCAACCTTGCAGCCCTGGAATAAATCCCACTTGGTCGTGGTGAATAATCCTTTTAATGTACTGTTGAATCCTACTGGCTAGTATTTTGGTGAGAATTTTCGCATCTGTGTTCATCAAGGATATTGGTCTATAGCTCTCTTTTTTGATGGGATCCTTGTCTGGTTTGGGGATCAAGGTGATGCTGGCCTCATAAAATGAGTTTGGAAGTTTTCCTTCCATTTCTATTTTTTGGAACAGTTTCAGGAGAATAGGAATTAGTTCTTCTTTAAATGTTTGGTAGAATTCCCCCGGGAAGCCATCTGGCCCTGGGCTTTTGTTTGTTTGGAGATTTTTAATGACTGTTTCAATCTCCTTACTGGTTATGGGTCTGTTCAGGCTTTCTACTTCTTCCTGGTTCAGTTGTGGTAGTTTATATGTTTCTAGGAATGCATCCATTTCTTCCAGATTGTCAAATTTGTTGGCGTAGAGTTGCTCATAGTATGTTCTTATAATAGTTTGTATTTCTTTGGTGTTAGTTGTGATCTCTCGTCTTTCATTCATGATTTTATTTATTTGGGTCCTTTCTCTTTTCTTTTTGATAAGTCGGGCCAGGGGTTTATCAATTTTATTAATTCTTTCAAAGAACCAGCTCCTACTTTCGTTGATTTGCTCTATTGTCTTTTTGGTTTCTATTTCATTGATTTCTGCTCTGAACTTTATGATTTCTCTTCTCCTGCTTGGCTTAGGGTTTCTTTCTTGTTCTTTCTCCAGTTCCTTTAGGTGTAGGGTTAGGTTGTGTACCTGAGACTTTTCTTGTTTCTTGAGAAAGGCTTGTACCGCTATATATTTTCCTCTCAGGACTGCCTTTGTTGTGTCCCACAGATTTTGAACCGTTGTATTTTCATTGTCATTTGTTTCCATGATTTTTTTCAATTCTTCTTTAATTTCCCAGTTGACCCATTCATTCTTTAGAAGGATGCTGTTTAGTCTCCATGTATTTGGGTTCTTTTCAAACTTCCTTTTGTGGCTGAGTTCTAGCTTTAGAGCATTGTGGTCTGAAAATATGCAGGGAATGATCCCAATCTTTTGATACCAGTTGAGTCCTGATTTAGGACCAAGGATGTGATCTATTCTGGAGAATGTTCCATGTGCACTAGAGAAGAATGTGTATTCTGTTGCTTTGGGATGAAATGTTCTGAATATATCTGTGATGTCCATCTGGTCCAGTGTGTCGTTTAAGGCCTTTATTTCCTTGCTGATCTTTTGCTTGGATGATCTGTCCATTTCAGTGAGGGGAGTGTTAAAGTCCCCTACTATTATTGTATTATTGTTGATGTGTTTCTTTGATTTTGTTATTAATTGGTTTATATAGTTGGCTGCTCCCACGTTGGGGGCATAGATATTTAAAATTGTTAAATCTTCTTGTTGGACAGACCCTTTGAGTATGATATAGTGTCCTTCCTCATCTCTTATAGTCTTTGGCTTAAAACCTAATTGATCTGATATAAGGATTGCCACTCCTGCTTTCTTCTGATGTCCATTAGCATGGTAAATTCTTTTCCACCCCCTCACTTTAAATCTGGAGGTGTCTTCGGGCTTAAAATGAGTTTCTTGGAGGCAACATATAGATGGGTTTTGTTTTTTTATCCATTCTCATACCCTGTGTCTTTTGACAGGGGCATTTAGCCCATTAACATTCAGGGTAACTATTGAGAGATATGAATTTAGTGCCATTGTATTGCCTGTAAGGTGACTGTTACTGTATATGGTCTCTGTTCCTTTCTGATATACCACTTGTAGGCTCTCTCTTTGCTTAGAGGACCCCTTTCAATATTTCCTGTAGAGCTGGTTTGGTGTTTGCAAATTATTTCAGTTTTTGTTTGTCCTGGAAGCTTTTAATCTCTCCTTCTATTTTCAATGATAGCCTAGCTGGATATAGTATTCTTGGCTACATGTTTTTCTCGTTTAGTGCTCTGAAAATATCATGCCAGCTCTTTCTGGCCTGCCAGATCTCTGTGGATAAGTCAGCTGCCAATCTAATATTTTTACCATTGTATGTTACAGACTTCTTTTCCCGGGCTGCTTTCAGGATTTTCTCTTTGTCACTGAGACTTGTAAATTTTACTATTAGGTGACGGGGTGTGGGCCTATTCTTATTGATTTTGAGGGGCGTTCTCTGAACCTCCTGAATTTTGATGCTCGTTCCCTTTGCCATATTGGGGAAATTCTCCCCAATAATTCTCTCCAGTATACCTTCTGCTCCCCTCTCTCTTTCTTCTTCTTCTGGAATCCCAATTATTCTAATGTTGTTTCGTCTTATGGTGTCACTTATCTCTCGAATTCTCCCCTCGTGGTCCAGTAGCTGTTTGTCCCTCTTTTGCTCAGCTTCTTTATTCTCTGTCATTTGGTCTTCTATATCACTAATTCTTTCTTCTGCCTCATTTATCCTAGCAGTGAGAGCCTCCATTTTTGATTGCACCTCATTAATAGCTTTTTTGATTTCAACTTGGTTAGATTTTAGTTCTTTTATTTCTCCAGAAAGAGCTTTTATATCTCTCGAGAGGGTTTCTCTAATATCTTCCATGCCTTTTTCGAGCCCGGCTAGAACCTTGAGAATTGTCATTCTGAACTCTAGATCTGACATATTACCAATGTCTGTATTGATTAGGTCCCTAGCCTTCGGTATTGCCTCTTGTTCTTTTTTTTGTGTTGAATTTTTCCGTCTTGTCATTTTGTCCAGATAAGAGTATATGAAGGAGCAAGTAAAATACTAAAAGGGTGGCAACAACCCCAGGAAAATATGCTTTAACCAAATTAGAAGAGATCCCAAATCGTGAGGGGGGAGAAAGGGGATAAAAAGAGGTTCAAAAAGGAAGAAAGAAAAAAAAAAGAAAAAGAAAAAAAAAGAAAAGAAAAGAATTAAAAAAAGAAAACAAATAAGAAAAATATAAAAAAGAAAAAATATATATATTGGATAAACTAGTTAAAAAACGTTAAAAAAGAAAAAGGTAAAAGTTAAAAAAAAATTTAGCAGAAGGCGAGAAAAAAAACAAAAAATGAAAAAGAAAAAAACTAAATTAACTGCAAGACTAAAAAAAATCACAGGGAAAAAGCCATGAGTTCCGTGCTTTGCTTTCTCCTCCTCTGAAATTCTGCTGCTCTCCTTGGTATTGAAACCGCACTCCTTGGTAGGTGAACTTGGTCTTGGCTGGATTTCTTGTTGATCTTCTGGGGGAGGGGCCTGGTGTAGTGATTCTCAAGTGTCTTTGCCCCAGGCGGAATTGCACTGCCCTTACCCGGGCTGGGGTGAGTAATCCTCTCGGGTTTGCTTTCAGGAGCTTTTGTTCCCTGAGCGCTTTCCGTAGAGTTCCGGAGGACGGGAATACAAATGGCGGCCTCCTGGTCTCCGGCCCGGAGGAGCTGAGAGCCCAGGGCCCCACTCCTCAGTGCGCCCTCAGAGAACAGCGCCCAGTTACTCCCGTCTGCCTGACCTCCGGCCGCGCTCCGAGCTCACCGAGCCTGCGACCGGTTCAAGATAACACCGAGCTGTGAGCTTACTGTCGGCTCTGTCTCTGTAGCCGGCTTTCCCGTTCCAATACCCGCAAGCTCTGCAACACTCAGACACCCCCGATCCTTCTGTCACCCTGCGGGACCTGAGGCCACGCTGACCCCGTGTGGGCTTCACCCCGGTTTAGCCTCTGGAGCGATGTCCCTCAGCGGAACAGACTTTTAAAAGTCCTGATTTTGTGCGCCATTGCTCCGCCGCTTGCCGGGAGCCGGCCCCTCCCCCCGGGGTCTATCTTCCCGTTGCTTTGGATTCACTTCTCCTCCGGTCCTACCTTTCAGAAAGTGGTTGTTTTTCTGTTTCCAGAATTGCTGTTCTTCTCTTCGATCTTCAAGCTGCAATCTGAGGTTGTTTTCTTTGTCTCTGTGAGCTACAGCCTGTTTTCTTCCCCTTCATCACTCTTTCCTCATCTGCCTCTGTTTGAATCACTCTTCTTTGCAAAATGCTTGAGCAGGATGGATGGCGGCAGCTGGTTGATGTCTCTGCATTTCTTTTATTAGACTTACTCCTATTTTATCTTTTTTTACAAGATTTTATTTATTTATTTATTTGTCAGAGAGAGAGAGAGAGAGCAAGCACACCCAAGCAGGCAGAGTGGCAGGCAGAGGTAGAGAGAGAAGTAGGCTCCCTACTGAGCAAGGAGCCCAAGGAGGGACTCAATTCCAGGACCCTGGGATCATGACCTGAGCCAAAGGCAGTGGCTTAACCAACTGAGCCACCCAGGCATCCCTATTTTATATTTCTTGATGCTATCATATATGAGATTTTTTTCCCTCTACTTTCAGTTTTGGGTTTTTATTGCTAGTTTATAGAAGTACAATTGATTTTTATATGTTGGTCTTGTATCCTGCAACCTTGCTGAATTCATTTATTAGTTTTAATGGTTTTAAAATGAATTCCATAGTGGAGCACCTGACTGGCTCAAGCGGTGGAGCATGCAACTCCTGATGTCAGGGTTGTAAGTTCGAGCCCCACTTGGGTGTCCAGATTACTTAAAAATAAAATTAAGGGACACCTTGGTGGCTCAGTTAGTTAAGTGGGTGCCTTCCGCTCATGTCATGATCCCAGGGTCCTGGGATAGAGTCCTGCATTGGGCTCCTTGCTTAGTGGGGAGCCTGCTTCTACCTCTGCCTGCTGCTCCCTCCTTGTTCTCTCTCTCTGACAAATAAATAAGTAAAATATAAAAATAAAATAAAATTTTAAAAACTGAATTCCTTAGAATTTTCTATATACAGCATCACGTAACCTGTAAATAGAGCTAGTTTTATGTTTTTCTTTTCAATCTAAATGTCTTTTTACAATTTTTTTTCATATAATTAGTGGCTTGGATATTGACATTAGTTAGAGTCTTCTAGTTCAATATTTTTGTTGTACAGGTCACATGAATTGACTTTTGTCCTTCAGAGAGAACACAATGTAGCAAGAGAAGTGACTGTAAACAACTGGTAATAGGAGGCAGAATGAGAAATTCATGGGTAGAGGATAGCAGTATCCTTTGAAAGAAAAGGGCATGGAGCAATTAATTTTGTCATTTGGAAAACAGATAAGGCTTTACTAAGGAGGTGACCAGAAGTATAAGTATGATTTTGTTGGGCTTGGACCAGGAAAAGATAAGTGTTCTTTCTCTGTCTCTCTTTGTTAATACATTTTTTTATCTAATAGTTGAAGAATATATGTTACATATTTGTAAGCTATGAAGAAAATGAACATGCATGAATCCTTCCCTATATTTTAAAATCGAAAGATTATCAATACTCCTGCTTCTCTCTATGTAATCCTTCCCTATCTTAAACCGTTTAACCCCCTTGAAGATAAGTATGTCATAAATTGTAATTCTCTTTTTTTGTTTGCTCACATTTATATGTAACAATTTATACAAATATATCATCTATTTGTAGTCTTACATGACTTGATTTTTTTCACTCCGCCTTATGTTTCTAAAACTCATCCTTTATTTTCACTTCTTAGTTACCTAATTAGTTACATTATTTAGTTACTTAATTCATTGATTTTCCTACTTGTAGTCTTATGAACAAAAATCCCTCAAAGTACTTACATTTCATGTTTCTTCTTCTGTGAAATGTCTATTTATGCCCTTTGACTCTTTTGTCACTTTTGTTTTAGTGGTTGTTTCTGAGTTTTTATTGTTAGTTTATGGAATTTTTTATAAAATATTCTAAGTAATAATCCTTTGTCACTTATATGATAATGAATCTATCTTTATCATGGTATTTAGATTTTCTTTAACATCTTTTAATAAAGTTATATGGTTTCTCCAAAATAGCTTTGCACAGTTTTTACATAATTTATTCCTAGATAGGAGCACCTGGCTGGCTCAGTTGGAAAAGCATGTGACTCTTGATCTTAGGGTTGTGGGTGTGAACCACAAGTTGGGTGTAGAGATTACTAAAAAATATATAAATAAACTTAAAAAAAGTTATATTTTATTTATTTATTTGACAGAGTGAGATCACAAGTAGGCAGTGAGGCAAATGGAGGGAGGAGGGAAGCAGGCTCCCTGCTGAGCAGAGAGCCCAATGCAGGGCTTGATTACAGGACCCTGAGAATGACTCAAAGGCAGAGGCTTAACCCACTGAGCCACCCAGGTGCCCCTAAACTTTAAAATATTAAACAAAATTTATCCCTAGGTACTTTATTTTATTGTTGTTATGGTAAATTGGTCTTTTTTGTTAATTATATATAGTAATGGCTTATATACAGTATTTTTAAAAAATTTTCCTTATATTAATTTAATATCCAGTCATTGTACATAGACAATAATCTGTGAACAATGTCAGGTTTTTTTTTCCCATTATACCCCCTAGGTCCATCCATGTTGCAAATATATGATCTTATTCTTTTTTTTTTTTCAGAGAGAGAGTATACACACTTGCATGAGTTGGGGGGGAGGGACGGAGGGAGAAGAAGAGAGAGAGAACCCTAAGCATGCTCCATGCCCAGCACAAAGTGTGCTTTGGGGTTCTATCTGAAAACCTTGAGATCATGGCCTGACCCAAAATCAAGAGTTGGAGGCTTAACTGACTGAGCCACCCAGGGGCCCTGATCCCATTCTTTTTTATGGCTGAATAATATTCCATTGTATGTATACCACATCCTCTTTCATTCATCAGTTGAATAGACACTTAGATTGTTTCCACGTCTTGGCTATTGTAAATAATACTGAAGTAAACATGGTGTGCATATATCTTTTTGAATTCATATTTTTGTTTTCTTTGGGTAGTTTTGCTTTTTAAAATTTCTCTTCCCCGTAACTTTTATTTGCTTATATTACTTCACTGGCTTGGAGACTCAATAGAGTGTTCATTAGAAGTAGTAATAATAGGTATGTTTATCTTGTTCTTGATTTTAAAGAAAATTAAGGAGGGCATGAGTTGTAATGAGCACTGGGTGTTATATACAACTAATGAATCATTGAACACTACATCAAAAACTAATGATTTACAATATTTTGGCTAATTGAACATAATAATAAAAAGAACTTTAAAAAATAAAGAAAATGTTCTAATGTCAGTATCAAGAATGATAAACTAGGTATTTTCACTTGGTAGTTAATTTTCACTTCTAAACAAAAGTTACATTTTGGCATTTTGGTGCAGACTTTTTCCCCTTTTATGTTATGTGTGTATATGTGTGTATTTATAACTATATATTATGTTACATATTTCTACATATAATATATAGAACAATTTGTGTTTCTATAATAATACCACAGTTTTAATTAACATAGTCTAATCATATAGTTTGATATCAGATAGATTATTTACCCCTCTCCTTTTTTGCTCTTAAAATTTTCTAGGCTATTTCTAA
Source organism: Mustela erminea (assembly GCF_009829155.1). Taxonomy (NCBI): domain Eukaryota; kingdom Metazoa; phylum Chordata; class Mammalia; order Carnivora; family Mustelidae; genus Mustela; species Mustela erminea. Next base: position 26,210,627 of record NC_045614.1, on the reverse strand, counting down.
ATGTTTATTTATGCAGGTGAACTTTAGAATCATTTTGTTAGTTTCCCTTCTCTAAAATCTAATCAGGATTTTGACTGGACTCATCAAATATGTCAAATAATTTCAAGAACTGTAACCTTTACACTAATGAGGCTTTATCTATAAAATCTATGTGTGCATGGCAGTCAAAAAGAGAGACTCATTATTGTTTATATTTTCACCTTTAGGATTATATCCCTACTGTCTCTATCCTGTGCAACCCAGGAATGAGACCTCGTCACTGGAAGCAGATATCAGAAATTGTAGGCTATGACTTGACTCCAGACTCTGGAACTACTCTGAGAAAAATTTTAAAATTAAACCTTACACCATACTTGGAAAAATTTGAAGTGATAAGTGCAGGTGCAAGCAAGGTAAATATGAAGATCAACCGAAAATCATTTATTTGAAAGGTCATTTATGTGATGAGTTTGTTAATCAAATGATCATAGTTTTTGCTGGGGTTGAGTGTATAGTACTGGATAGTAGTGGGAGGAGATGAAGGAACACAATGGGAGACCACTCTTTTTTCCCCCCATGAAGTGTACACTTTTATACTACTTCTTCGTAGGAAATCCAGACTAGAAATGTCTCCTTTGGCTTTTTAATGTGTGTGTTTGTCATGTGATGTGTATGTATTCTAGTAGAACAAGTATGGCCTTCTAGGGTTCTTGAAATATACAGGAAGTATCTTCAGACTATAGCTTATAGAAAGGCTACTTCACAGAAAGTTCAACACGTATTTTAGTCTAGTGTCTACCTAATAAAGATTTTATTTATTTACTTGAAAGACTGAGATCACAAGTAGGAAGAGAAGCAGGCAGAGAAAGAGGAGGGGAAGGAGGCTCCCCGCCGAGCAGAGAGCCCGACCTGAGCCGAAGGCAGAGCCTTTAACCCACTGAGCCACCCAGGCGCCCCAGTGTCTACTTTAATACTGACAGTAGTAGTTTTCTTCAAGTGAATTTTTCTTAAATTACACTATTTTTCTTAGGAATCTTTAAACTGTTTGAGAAATCTTTTTAACCTAAAGAGAGTTATAGTGTCTTTTTTTTTTTTAAAGATTTTATTTATTTATTTGACAGAGAGAGATCACAAGTAGGCAGAGAGGCAGGCAGAGAGAGAGAGGAGGAAGCAGGCTCCCCGCTGAGCAGAGAGCCCGATGCGGGACTCGATCCCAGGACCCTGAGATCATGACCTGAGCTGAAGGCAGCGGCTTAACCCACTGAGCCACCCAGGCGCCCAGTAGTGTCTTATACTAAGAAAATGACCATGTAATTCATCCAGTGCTTACTGAATTTACCAGGGCAAGTTGATACAGTATATAAGACTTTTCTTTGCCATCCCCTTCTTTCTCCTTTTCTCCCTTTTAGGAATTTTCATTAGAGAAAGCCCTGCATACAATGATGGGAACCTGGGATGACATTGCTTTTCACATAAGTCCATATCGTGATACTGGAGTTTCTATTCTTTCTTCAGTAGATGAGATTCAGGCTCTCCTTGATGATCAAATTATAAAAACTCAGACAATGAGAGGCTCACCTTTCATCAAACCATTTGAAAAAGAGATCAAGGTATGCTAAATATGATAACTTCTGGTCATTTATAAAAATTGTTACCTTATTATGTATGTATTCTTGTGGGAATAAGCTTGTTGGATAAATTTGGTGACATACAGGAACAGATATTTAAAATTAATGTGAAGCCTTATAGAACAGATCTGAGACATTAACTCTAATAATTTTGAAAACAAATTTTTTATTAGAAAAAAACTTGGAGGGGCACATATTGTATGGAGTACTGGGTGTGATGCATAAACAATGAATCTTGGAACACTGAAAAAGTAAAATAAAGTAAAAAAAACCCACAAAACTTCCCCAATGACAGTGATAGACTTGGAAGGAAAAGAGTTGGTACTACTGATTCTAACTTTAGATAGTATAGACACTGTTTCATTCTTGTAACTAAGTTCTATATACTATACTTTAGCTATATTTGTAAACAACAAGCTTGAGAGTCCTTTAGAATAATTAATGAATTATGGTACACTTGATATCAAAACAAATTATATTTGAGGCTATAAGATTATTTCATATTCTTATAATTGATATAGGTAAATACAGAAAGCAAACACAAATTATAATAATAGCATCATGGCTAGTATCAAAATTCTAACTGGGACCTATATAAAATGGGGGAAAAGACAGACAACAAATGGATGCTTCCCTTGATATTTATAGCCCCTACTCTAGAAGCTTTACATTTATTAAACCATCTAACCCCCATAACAGGTGTTCAAGATGGGCAATGTTTTCTGTACTCAGAGATAAGGACCAAGCCATAGGAAGATAGGTAATTTACCCACATTTACCCAGGTAATAATTGACAATACTAGGATTCAAACTGAGGTAGTCTGGTTTTAATTTGAACATAAATAGTTCTCCATAGAAGACCTTGGCTCTCAGTAATTTGGAGAAGATGGAGTAGTGTTCTTTCAAAAGGACCTAATGCTACACATTTTCCCATAAACCAAGCTGGTTTGCTTCTTCTGATAAGATATTATGTCTTCTGTAGAATTTTCTTATTTAACAAGAGAGAATTTATGAAAAAATTTAAAAGCTCTAAGAGCCTTTAAAACAATGAAAACAAGAGACCTAATTTCTTGACACATAGAATATAGGCCATATATTTAAGAAGAAAAGAAATCTATAATGATCTTCAGCTAGTGAAATATCTTGTCAATTCTAGAAGACCTATGAGACTAAGGGGACCTGTTTCCTTGTCCCTCCCCCTGGCCCCCTCAAAGTTGTGTTAATGTAGAGTCGGATTTCCCAACCTGGTACTAATAACATGTTGCGCTCAATAATTCTTTGTCGTGGGGGCTGTCTTGTACATGTTAGGAAGTTTGGTGATGTTCCTGGCCTCTACCCATGAGATATTAGTAGTACCTTCACCCCTCAGTTGTGACAAATTAAAATATCTCCACACATTGTCAAATGTCCCTTGGCGTGGAAGGCAAAATAGCCCCTGGGTTGATAAGCACTGTTGTACAGCAGGACTTTTCTGGATGATTTTCAGGCTTGGATTCATTCCCTAAAGATAAAGAAATTGGTCTAGATAACTATAGTCATTTCCTATGGTGAGTTCCAATGACTTAGGAAAACCTGGGACTTCCTAGAGTTTTTCTAAATCCATGTGATCCCCATAAATGACCTTGAGCTGTTCGGCATTGATTTAAAAATAACAGTAAATTTTAAGTAAATATTCCATGCTGTAATTTTTTTTAAAAGATTTTATTTATTTATTTGTCAGAGAGAGAGCAAGCATAGGCAGGGGGAGTAGCAGGCAGAGGGAGGAACAGGCTCCCAGCTGATCAAGGAGCCTGATGTGGAACTTGATCCCAGGACCCCAGGATCATGACTTGGGCCGAAGGCAGACACTTAACTGACTGAGCCATCCAGGTGTTCCTCCTTGTTGTAATTTATGGCTTTTCTTTAATAATTGGAATTTAGTATGGTGTGCTTTCATTAAGGCCTGGGAGGACCGCTTGATTCGAATACAAGAAACGATTGATGAATGGTTAAAAGTACAAGCTCACTGGCTGTACTTGGAGCCCATATTTTGTTCTGAGGATATCATGCAACAGATGCCAGAAGAAGGGCGTCAGTTTCAGACAGTAGACAGACATTGGAGAGATATCATGAAGTTCTGTGCAAAAGATCCAAAGGTGAAGTCTTTATTTTCTCTTACAAATAAAGGGAACCTTTAACTGTGGTTATTCAAAAGCATCTGACTCTTTTTTTCTGATTACAAAAGCAAAACCTGCTCATTGTATACAAACTTGAAAGTTCAGAAAAATAGAAGAAAGTGCAAAGCATTAAGATAATTTTACTTTTCAGTTCATACAATACACTACTTATAACTCTAATGGTGCAGCTGCCTTAAATGCACATTTAACTCATTTGACTGCGATAGACACTCACAGCTATTCTTCTCTTGTAAAATAAACTAAAATAAGAAGAGGAAGGGGATGGACAGAGAGAAAGAGAAAGGGAGGAAGAATGAATATAGGTGATTCACTTGACATTCTACTCAATGACTTTATATGCTTGGGAGCAATAGGAATATAGGATCTGCTGTTCTCTCAGTTGACCTCACTTGCTATGTGTCTCTCCTAGTGAGTATAGCACCTTGTCAAGTGTGTTCTCATGTTGAAAGACAGACTATGTATTTTTCATACACAAAGTACTCATAGTTGAAAGATATATATTCACTTTTTAAATCTGGGTTTCAACCTAAAATGTAACAATTTATTTCAATGCTGGATGAAAATTAGCCATGCTGGACTTAGTGAGAGTCAATAATATGCTCAAACTATGAGTTCCAAGGATTTTGCCTTACACAGTGATCTTAGAACCTTTGTGAAACACGATTTCTGGTAGATCAGAAGTCAGCAACTTTTTTCTGCGAAGGAGCAGACAGTAAATATTTTAGACTTTGTGGGACATACAGTCTTTTTGCAACTACTCAACTCTGCCACTGTTGTGGGGAGAAAGCAGCCAGAGACAGTATGTTACTAAACGGATGTGTCTGTGGTATAATAAAACTTTCTGGACAGTGACATTTTATGTGCCATGAAATGTGATTTTTCTTTTCATTTTTCATCCTTTTAAAAGTGTAAAAATTCTTAGCTCATTGGTCTGGCAGCAGAGTGCATTCATCTATCAAAACATCAAGTTGTACACCTTAAATAAATACAATTTTTATTTGTCAATTGTAACTTATAAAGCTGAAAAAAAAAAAGACTAGCAGCAAGTCGGATTTAACCTGTGGGATATAGTTCACCAACTTATACTGTAGATTGTTCACAGTTGACAGCTGTAAATGTGAAAATTAAACCACACACCAATCTAATGGACTTTTCCCACATCATTCAGAAGAATATATGAGAAATGAAATATGCATGACAATTATAACTTCTCATTTGTAACTTGCATCCTTGGTTAAGACTATTTCTGATTTATTGAATTATAATAACTTTAAATGACAAAATATTTTACAACAATTTTCATAAGCCTTTCGACATTTCAACATTTTTGACATATACAATAGACTAATGCTTGGGACTTACAGTTATATCTGGTATATAAGTGCTGACCTGAACGAATGTGTATCTTTTAGGTTCTTGCTGCTACTTCTCTAACAGGTTTATTGGAAAAACTGCAGAACTGCAACGAACTTTTGGAGAAAATTATGAAAGGGCTTAATGCATATCTTGAAAAAAAACGGCTTTTCTTCCCTCGGTATGACGGGTAATTAATTGTGCTATAACTAAAACCATTTTCTGATACATGATGAAGGAGAACTAAAACATTTTGTATTTTCATGTTTTCTAGTTTTTTCTTCTTATCTAATGATGAAATGTTAGAGATTTTGTCAGAGACCAAAGATCCACTTAGAGTTCAGCCTCATTTAAAAAAATGCTTCGAGGGCATTGCTAAGTTGGAATTCCTTCCTAATTTGGACATTAAGGCCATGTATAGCTCTGAAGGGGAGCGAGTGGAACTGATTGCCCTCATTTCCACATCTGCAGCGCGAGGTGCTGTGGAAAAGTGGCTCATTCAAGTGGAAGATTTAATGCTCCGGAGTATTCATGATGTGATCGCGGCAGCCCGGCTGGTGCGTTTCCAAAGATTTAATTTCAGGAACACCTTGTGTTCCACAAGTGCTTTCTTTTTAGGAGGTTTTGAATTTGTGTTGGTAAATTACTATTTATGGTTCTTATTATTTTAAGCCATTTATTATTTTTTTACTCTTTGTTTCTAACATTATTAAGATAATGATATTAGTAAGAATTGATAATATGTGATTGAGTGCTATAAAGGACAAAAGGTTTTATGAGATGAGAAAGTGTAAGGTATAAATACTTTATAAAGTATAATTTAGAATGGAGGGGGTGTTTCTAGTGATAGGCTCTTACAGAGAGTGAGATTGAAAGTGAGACCCAAAGTAGGAATTAACGAGATAAAGAGCAAAGGGAAGAGCATTCAGGTATCTTGTGTATAGAGCCTGGGGTCAGAAAGAACCTCAGACAGGGGTGTGAAATCCGTGATCTACTGCTGTTTACACCTTAGATACTCAAAATGAGATAAACAAACATTAAAAGAGGGTATATAATATATGAAAGAAATGTAACACTGAAGTACGACATGTACCTTACTTATGCTGATCCAATTAACTTAATCTTGAATAATAAAATTCAGTATATTTCTGTCTTTAGGAACACAAATGAACAGTTATGTAGTAAAATTAAAAGAAAAAAAAAAGGCATTGCAGCCTTTTAAAATCCAGCAACTCACTTTATGTGAGTGAGGTATCCCCTTTCTTTCAGCCCATGAAGCTCATCTTATTGCAGTGGCTATTCTATTCAGCTTTAATATTCCTGCAAATAAATCTTGGCTTTTTCTCTTCTTTTTCTATTTATGATTCCAAACAGATTAAAACATGTAGGAAAAAAATCCAACAGTATCCATGAAAGTATTTCTTAATTAGTATAGAAATTTACCTTCTGTGTGTCTATAAATGACTTATCCATTTTTTGAAACTTCTCCTTCTTTGAAACTTGTCAATTGTTTTTATTTCTAAATGTTGCTAATAAAATGTATTTAAGTAATAATATATTTATATCTTTATGTTTAACATTGTTTTATCTAATGGTGTTATTGTATTAAAAATACAGTTCCCATTAGTGTCAACTTCAAATTTTGTTCTGCAGCTTTTTCAATTTATAACTTGTATCTGCTATTATTACTTGAAGCAAGTCATTTTTCTATTATTTTTTTCTTTTTTTGTTTTTAAAGATTTTATTTACTTATTTGATAGAGACACAGCGAGAGAGGGAACACAAGCAAGGGTGTGGGAGAGGGAGAAGCAGGCTTCCCGCTGAGCAGGGAGCCCAATGTTGGGCTCATGACCTGAGCAAAGATCATGACCTGAGCAAAGGCAGACGCATAATGACTGAGCCACCCAGGCGCCCATGAAGCTTGTTATTTTTTAGGAGATTAAACTCCACCCTCAGTCTATTTAAATACACTTTGAACATAAAGAGTTAGAAAAAAATGAGAATTTGAACTCAAAAGCAGAGATTGTTAAATTATTTATAATTCAACAAATATATAATTTTTTAAAAAGATTTTATTTATTTGAGAGAGAGGCAGTGAGAGAGAGAGCATGAGCGGGGAGAAGGTCAGAGGGAGAAGCAGACTCCCCGTGGAGGTGGGAGCCCGATGCAGGACTCGCTCCTGGGACTCCGGGATCATGACCTGAGCTGAAAACAGTCGTCCAACCAACTGAGCCACCCAGCCGTCCCAACAAATATATAATATTTTGGAAGATTTTATTTATTTGGCAGAGCAAGAGCGAGAGCAGGAACACAAGCAGGGGGAGTGGGAGAGGAGAAGCAGGCTTCCCGATGAGTAGGCAGCCCGATGTGGAGCTCAGTCCCAGGACCCTTGGATCATGACCTGAGCCAAAGACAGATGCCTAAGGACTGAGCCACCCAGGCACCCCTATTATTGTTCGAATTATATACTCTGGTCATATAAGTTTTTAGAAAAGCTATAGATAAATCCTACAAGGGTCCTAGCTACTAATTCAGTTTTCCACTAGATTATATAATCTCCTTTTCAATTAAATCAGCATCAATATATAATCTATTAAACCAATTTTTTTACAGATTAATAAATCCCTTATATTTCATTATAATAGAAGTGATATGTATACTGTATAGAAAACTTGACAACTCCCTATAGCAAAGTAGCATAAAAACGTATAAAATTGGGACACTTGGGTGGCTGTGTCGTTAAGCGTCTGCTTCCGCTCAGGTCATGATCCCAGAATCCTGGGATCAAGTCCCGCATGAGACTCCCTGTTCAGTGGGAAGCCTGCTTCTCCCTCTTCCACTCCCCCTGCTTGTGTTCCTGCTCTTGCTGCGTCTTTCTTTGTCAAACAAATAAATAAAGTCTTTAAAAATATATAGAAATAAACTTCTGGAATAATCAACAATCAAATTTTTCCAGAGATAACTGATTATTAACATATTAGTGTTCATTTTACTACTCTTTTATGAATAAACAAATGATTTAAAAAACAATTTATTACAATTTTTCTTTTAAATAGTCATCTGGAAATTTTCATAACTATGTGATATTCTAGCCTATAAATATATCAAGTGTTGTATTTCCCCATTATTAGACATTTAGCTTTCTATTCCTTTCATAATCTTTTAAAGTTAGAAATGCATTTTAATTGTTCAGGCGTATCCAGAATCCGCAAGAAAAGACTGGGTTCGAGAGTGGCCTGGCCAAGTTGTACTCTGTGTTTCTCAAATGTTCTGGACTTCTGAGACACAGGAAGTTATAAGTGGTGGGACAGAGGTAAAGCATTTATTTATTTATTTATTTAGAGAGCGCATATGCCGGGGAGGGGCAGAAGGAAGAGGGAGAATCTTAAGCATGCTCCATACCCAGTATGGAGTCTGAAATACAGCTCGATCTCACAACCCTGAGATCAAACCTGAGCCGAAATCAAGAGTCGAATGCTTAACCAACTGAGCTACCCAGGTAGCCCAAAGCAATTTTTTGTATACATATAGCATTCTTTTCTACTGCTATGTTTCTTAGTTACCTTATCTATTTTTGTAAAGGCAGTCTTCCCATCTGCTTATACATCTAGCATTAAAATTATAGTTATTTGGAAACTTGTTCTGAGTATTTTATGAAGCTTAGACAAACTCATTCTGTTCTAGAATTCATTTCTATATCAAGATATGAAGTCAGAATTGTTTTGTAAAAGAGTATATAAAATATGTATTTTAGATACTATACACCATCAGTTTAATTGCTTTTTTATTTTGTAGGCATTAAAGAAATACTATAAGGAACTTCAGAATCAACTAAATGATATTGTAGAGCTGGTAAGGGGAAAACTGTCGAAGCAGACCAGGATTACTCTGGGAGCTTTGGTTACAATTGATGTCCATGCCAGAGATGTGGTCATGGACATGATTGAAATGGGTATGTGACTCTTCTCTGTAATGTTAAAGATAAAATATTAATAGCTTCTAGAAACCAAGTTTTATACTATATGTTGTTTTCACTCTCAAGAGAATTTAATTTACATGATTCTGTCTATAAATTAGAAAACAAATTATTTTAATATCTGCTGTTACAAAAAATGATAGGATACCTATTTTTCAAATTATTTTTCCATTTCAGGATTATGTGTCTTGTTTTACCTTATTCTTTCTAGGTGTCTCCCATGATACAGATTTCCAGTGGCTTGCTCAGCTTCGATATTATTGGGAATTTGAAAATGCTCGAGTTCGTATCATTAATTGTAATGTAAAATATGCTTATGAGTATCTTGGTAACTCACCTCGACTTGTCATTACACCTTTAACTGACAGGTGTTACAGAACACTGGTATGCATTTAAATTATTTTGATTCATACATTAAAATTACTTTTTCGTTTGTGTCATACTTTTTTTAAAAAAAGATTTTATTTATTTATTTGACTGAGAGAGACACAGTGAGAGAGGGAACACAGGCAGGGGGAGTGGAGAGGGAGAAGCAGGCTTCCCGCTGAGCAGGGAGCCTGTTGCAGGGCTCAATCCCAGGACCTGGGATCATGACCTGAGCTGAAGGCAGATGCTTAATGACTGAGCCACCCAGGTGCCCCTGTTGTCATACTTTCTTATCCAAATTTAACATGGCTATCCTCATTTTATTCTCTTTAAAAAATTTTTTTGTTAACATATAATGTATTATATGTTTCAGGATTACAGCTCTGTGATTCATCAGTCTTACACAATTCACAACATTCACCATAGCACATACCCTCCCCAGTGTCTATCACCTAGCCACCCCCATCCCTCCCACAATCCACCCCCCGCACTGCGCTCCAGCAACCCTTCCACTCCAGCAACCCTCAGTTTTGTTCCTGAAATTATGGGTTTCTTATGGTTTGTCCCCCTCTCTGGTTTCATCTTGTTTCATTTTGCCCCTCCCTTCCTCTATGATCTTCTGTCTTGTTTCTCAAATTCCTCGTATCAGTGAGATCATATGATAATTGTTTTTCTCTGATTGATTTATTTCACTTAGCATAATACCCTCTAATTCCAACCACATCATTGCAAATGGCAAGATTTCATTTTTTTTTTTGAAGGCTACAAAATATTCGACTGTATATGTATACCACATCGTCTTTATCCATTCATCTGTTGATGGACATGTAGGCTCTTTCCATAGTTTGGCTATTGTGGACGTTGCTGCTATAAACATGTAGATGCCCGTGCCCCTTTCGATTCCCACATTTGTATCTTTGGTGTAAATACCCAGTTGTGCAATTGCTGGGTCATAGGGTAGCTCTATTTTCAACTTCCTCCATACTGTTTTCCAAAGTGGCTGCACCAGCTTGCATTCCCACCAACAGTGAAGGAGGGTGCCCCTTTCTCCGCATCCTCGCCAATACCTGTCATTTCCCGACTTGTTAATTTTAGCCATTGTGACTGGTGTGAGGTGATATTTCATTGTGATTTTGATTTGTATTTCCCTGATGCTGAATGATGTTGTGAGCACTTTTTCATGCGTCTGTTGGCCATTTGGATGTCTTCTTTGCAGAAATGTCTGATCATGTCCTCTACCCATTTCATGAATGGATTATTTGTTCTTAGAGTGTTGAGTTTGATAAGTTCTTTATAGATTTTGGATACTAGCCTTTTATCTGATAAGACATTTTCAAATATCTTCTCCCATTCTGTTGGTTGTCTTTTGGTTTTGTTGATTGTTTCCTTTGCTGTGCAAAAGCTTTTGATCTTGATGAAGTCCCAATAGTTCATTTTTGCCCTTGCTTCCCTTATCTTTGGCAATGTTTCTAGGAAGAAGTTGCTGTGGTTGAGGTCAAAAGAGGTTGCTGCCTATGTTCTCCTCAAGGATTTTGATGGATTCCTATCTCACACTGAGGTCTTTCATCCATTTTGAGACTATTTTTGTGTGTGGTACAAGGAAATGGTCCAGTTTCATTCTTCTGCATGTGGCTGTCCAATTTTCCCAACACTATTTGTTGAAGAGACTGTCTTTCAGTTTTTGTTTGTCCTGGAAGCTTTTAATCTCTCCTTCTATTTTCAATGATAGCCTAGCTGGATATAGTATTCTTGGCTGCATGTTTTTCTCGTTTAGTGCTCTGAAAATATCATGCCAGCTCTTTCTGGCCTGCCAGGTCTCTGTGGATAAGTCAGCTGCCAATCTAATATTTTTACCATTGTATGTTACAGACTTCTTTTCAAAAACTGAAAGAATTTGCAAATACCAAACCAGCTCTACAGGAAATATTGAAAGGGGTCCTCTAAGCAAAGAGAGAGCCTGTAAGTGGTAGATCAGAAAGTAACAGAGACCATATACAGTAACAGTCAACTTACAGGCAATACAATGGCACTAAATTCATATCTCTCAATAGTTACCCTGAATGTTAATGGGCTAAATGCCCCTGTCAAAAGACACAGGGTATCAGAATGGATAAAAAAACAAAACCCATCTATATGTTGCCTCCAAGAAACTCATTTTAAGCCCGAAGACACCTCCAGATTTAAAGTGAGGGGGTGGAAAAGAATTTACCATGCTAATGGACATCAGAAGAAAGCAGGAGTGGCAATCCTTATATCAGATCAATTAGATTTTAAGCCAAAGAGTATAATAAGAGATGAGGAAGGACACTATATCATACTCAAAGGGTCTGTCCAACAAGAAGATTTAACAATTTTAAATATCTATGCCCCCAACGTGGGAGCAGCCAACTATATAAACCAATTAATAACAAAATCAAAGAAACACATCAACAATAATACAATAATAGTAGGGGACTTTAACACTCCCCTCACTGAAATGGACAGATCATCCAAGCAAAAGATCAGCAAGGAAATAAAGGCCTTAAACGACACACTGGACCAGATGGACATCACAGATATATTCAGAATATTTCATCCCAAAGCAACAGAATACACATTCTTCTCTAGTGCACATGGAACATTCTCCAGAATAGATCACATCCTCGGTCCTAAATCAGGACTCAACCGGTATCAAAAGATTGGGATCATTCCCTGCATATTTTCAGACCACAATGCTCTAAAGCTAGAACTCAACCACAAAAGGAAGTTTGAAGAGACTGTCTTTTTTCCACTGGGCATTATTTCCTGCTTCGTCGAAGATTAGTTGACCATAAAGTTGAGGGTCCATTTCTGGGCTCTCTATTCTGTTCCATCGATCTATGTGTCTGTTTTTTTGCCAGAACCATACTGTCTTGATGATGACAGCTTTGTAATAGAGCTTAAAGTATGGAATTGTGATGCACCCAGCTTTGGTTTTCTTTTTCAACATTCCTCTGGCTATGTGAGGTCTTATCTGGTTCCATACAAATTTTAGGACTATTTGTTCCATTTCTTTAAAAAAGTTGAGGATATTTTGATAGGGATTGCATTAAATGTGTAGATTGCTCTAGGTAGTATGGACATTTTCACAATATTTGTCTTCCAATCCATGAGCATGGAACGTTTCTCCATTTCTTTGTGTCTTACTCAATTTCTTTCATGAGTATTCTATAGTTTTCTGAGTACAGATCCTTTACCTCTTTGGTTATATTTATTCCTAAGTGTCTTATGATTTTGGGTGCAATTATAAATGGGTTCAACTCCTTAATTTCTCTTTGTTCTGTCTTGCTGTTTGTGTATAGAAATGCAACTGATATCTTTGCACTGATTTTATATCCTGACAATTTACTCAATGCTTTTGTGAGTTCTAGCAGTTTTGGGGTAGAATCTTTTGGGTTTTCCACATAAAGTATGATATCATCTGCAAAGAATGAGAGTTTGAATTTTTCTTTTTTTTAAGATTTTATTTATTTATTTGATAGACAGAGACCACAAGTAGGCAGAGAGGCAGGCAGAGAGAGAGAGGAGGAAGTAGGCTCCCTGCAGAGCAGAGAGCCCAATGTGGGGCTTGATCCTAGGACCCTGGGATCATGACCTGAGCTGAAGGCTGAGGCTTTAACCCACTGAGCTACCCAGGCACCCAAGAGTTTTTCTTTGCTGATTTGGATATCTTTTATTTCTTTTTGTTGTCTGATTGCTGAGGCTAGGACTTCTAGTACTATGGTGAATAGCATTTGTGATAGACATCACTGCCATGTTCCTGATCTTAAGGGAAGAGCTCTCAGTTTTTCCCCATTGAGAATGATATTCACTGTGGGATTTCATTGATGGCTTTGATGATATTGAGGTATGTACACTCTATGCCTACACTGTGAAGAGTTTTGATCAAGAAAGGATGCTGTACTTTGTCAAATGCTTTTTCAGCATCAACAGAGAGTATCATATGGTTCTTGTTATTTCTTTTATGAATGTATTGTATCACATTGATTGATTTACGCATGTTGAACCAACCTTGCTGCTCAGGAGTAAATCCCACTTGGTTGTGGTGAATTATTCTTTTAATGTACTGTTGGATCCTATTGGCTAGTGTTTTAGTGAGAATTTTTGCATCCATGTTCATCAGGGATATTGGTCTGTGATTCTCCTTTTTGATGAAGTCTTTGGTTTGGGGATCAAGGTAATGCTGGCCTCATAGAATGAGTTTGGAAGTTTTACTTCCATTTCTATTTTTTGGAACAGTTTCAGAATAGTAATTAATTCTTCTTTAAATGTTTGGTAGAATTACCCCTGGGAAGCCATCTGACTCTGGACTCTTGTTTGTTGGGAGATTTCTGATTACTGCTTCAATTTCCTTACTGGTTATGGGTCTGTTCATGTTTTCTATTTCTTCCTGGTTCAGTTTTGGTAGTTTATATGTCTCTGGGAATCTATCCATTCCAGATTGTCTAATTTGCTGGCATATTGTTGCTCATAATAAATTCTTTTTTTTAAAAGATTTTATTTATTTATTTAACAGACAGAGATCACAAGTAGGCAGAGAGGCAGGCAGAGAGAGAGGGAAGCAGGCTCCCTGCCGAGCAGAGAGCCCGATGCGGGACTCGATCCCAGGACCCTGAAATCATGACCTGAGCCGAAGGCAGCGGCTTAATCCACTGAGCCACCCAGGCGCCCTCATAATAAATTCTTATAATTGTTTGTATTTCTTCAGTATTGGTTGTGATCTCTCCTCTTTCATTCATGATTTTATTAATTTGGGTTCTTTCTCTTTTCTCTTTGATAAGTCTGGCTAAGGGTTTATCAATCTTATTAATTCATTCAAGGAACCAGCTTCTACGTCTGTTGATCTGTTCTCCTGTTCTTTTGGTTTCTTTTTCATTGGTTCCTATTCTGACCTTTATTATTTCTCTACTCCTGCTGGGTTTAGGCTTTCTTTGCTGTTCTTTCTCCAGCTCCTTTAGTAAGGTGTAGGGTTAGGTTGTATATTTAAGACCTTTCTTGTTTCTTGACAAAGACTTATATTGCTATCTCCTTCCCTCTGAGGACCACCTTTGCTCCATCCTAAAGATTTTGAACAGTTGTGTTTTCATTTTCACGATTTTTAAAAATTCTTCTTTAACTTCCTGGTTGACCTATTCATTCTTTAGTAGGATGCTCTTTAGCCTCTATGTATTTGAGTTCTTTCCAACTTTCCTCTTGTGATTGAGTTCCAGTTTCAAAGCATTGTGATCTTAAAATATGCAGGGAATGATCCAATCTTTTGGTACTGGTTGAGACCTGATTTGTGACCCAGAAATTGATCTATTCTGGAGAATGTTCCATGTGCACTAGAGAAGAATGTGTATTCTGTAGTTTTGGGATGGAATGTTCTAAATATATCTGTGATGTCCATCTGGTCCAGTGTGTCATTTAAGGCCTTTATTTCCTTGTTGATCTTTTGCTTAGGTGATCTGTCCATTTCAGTAGGGGCTGTTAAAGTCACCTACTATTATTGTGTTATTGTCAATGTGTTTCTTTGATTTTGTTATTAATTTGTTTATATAATTGGCTGCTCCATGTTAGGGGCATAAATATTTAAAACTGTTAGCTCTTCTTGTTGGACAGACGCTTTATGTATGATATAGTGTCCTTCCTCATCTCTTATTATAGTCTTTGGTTTAAAATCTAATTTGTTGGGGTGCCTGCGTGGCTCCATCATTAAGCATCTACCTTGGCTCAGGTCATGATTGAGGTCATGATCCCAGGGTCCTGGGAATGAGCCCTGCATTGGGCTCTCTGCTCAGTGGGGAGCCTGCTTCTCCCTCTCCCACTCCCCCTATTTGTGTTCCCTCTCTTGCTGTGTCTGTCTCTGTGAAGTAAATAAAATCTTTTTAAAAACTCTAATTTGTCTGATATAAGGATTGCCACCTCAGCTTTCTTTTGATGTCCATTAGTCTGGTAAATGTTTTTTCACCCCCTCACTTTAAATCTGGAGGTGTCTTTGGGTGTAAAATGAGTCTCCTGCAGACAGCATATCAGTGGGTCTTGTTTGTTTGTTTGTTTTAATCAAATCGGATACCCTTTGTCTTTTGATTGGGACATTTACCCCATTTATATTCAGGCTAACTTTTGAAAGATTTGAATTTAGTGGTACTGTATTGCCTGTAAGGTGTCACTGTATATTGTCTTTGTTCCCTTCTGGTCTATGTTACTTTTAGGCTTTCTCTTTGCTTAGAGGACCCCTTTCAATATTTCCTGGAGGATTGGTTTGGTGTTTGCAAATTCTTTTAGTTTCTGTTTGTCCTGGAGGCTTTTTATCTCCTTCTATTTTCAATGACAGGCTAACAGGATATAGTATTCTTGGCTGCAAATTTTCTTGTTTAGTGCTCTGAATATATCATGTTAGTCCTTTCTGGCTTGCCAGGTCTCTGTGGATAGGTTTGCTGCCAATCTCATGTTGTAGATTACAGATCTCTTGTCCCCAAGCAGCTTGCTTTCAGGATTTTCTCTTTGTCTCTGAGACTTGTAAGTTTTACTATTGATGATGAGGTGTTGACCTATTTTTTATTGATTTTGACGGGGGGTTCTCTGTGCCTCCTGGATTTTGATGCCCATTTCCTTTCCCAAATTAGGGAAGTTCTCTCCTATAATTGCTCCAGTATACCTTCTGCCCCTCTCTTTCTTCTCTTTCTGGGATCCCAATTATTCTTATATTGTTTTGTCTTATGGTATCACTTATTTCTAAATTCTCCTTTCATGATCCAGTAGCTGTTTATCTCTCTCCCTCTCTCTCTCAGCTTCTTTATTCTCTATCACTTGGTCTTCTATGTCACTAATTCTCTCTTCTACCTCATTTATCCAGCAGTAAGAGCCTCCAATTTTTATTGCACCTCATTAATAGCCTTTTGGCTTTTGACTTGGTTAGATTTTAGTTCTTTTATTTCTTCAGAAAGAGATTCTCTAGTATCTTCAATGCTTTTTTCAAGCCCTGTTAGTGTCTTTATAATTGTCATTCTGAACTCTATTTCCAACATCTTACTAATGTCCATATTGGTTAGGTCCCTGGCAATCTGTTCTGCCTCTTTCCCCCCACCCTTTTTTTGGAGGTTAGTTTTTTCATTTTGTCATTTTTGTCCAGAGAAGAACAGATGAATGAGAGAACAAAATGCTAAAAGGGTAACAACAACCCATAAAAATATACACTAAACAAAGAAGAGACCCAAAACTGGGGGGGGGGGGGAAGAAAGGGAAAAAAAGGAAAGAAAAAGAAAAAAGAATATGATCAGGCTGGTGTATAGAACAGAGCTACACACTAGATTTTGGATGTATTTTGGTCTGTTAGAAGAAACTACTTCCCAAAATTTTAAAGAAAGAAAAACTTATATATATATACATATATTTTTTTTAAAAAAGGGTAAATGTGAAGAAAGGATGGAATATGATTGTAGAGATGAAAATTTAAAAAGATTTTAAAAAAGGAATTGGTAAATTGGTTGAAAAAAGAAAGAAAAAATTTAAACTTTTTTTTTATGATTTTATTTATTTATTTGACAGACAGAGATCACAAGTAGGCTGAGAGGCAGGCAGAGAGAGAGGAGAAAGCAGCCTCCCTGCTGAGCAGAGAGCCAGACGTAGGGCCCGATCCCAGGACCCTGGAATCATGACTCAAGCTGAAGGCAGAGGCCTTAACCACTGAGCCACCCAGGTACCCCCAGAAAGGAAAAAATTAAAAAAAAAAAAAAAGGAAAGGAGAGAATGTGATCAGGTGGGACACTAGAACAAAGCTATACACTAGATTTTGGTCTGTTTAAAGAAACTGTATCCTGGGACGCCTAGGTGGCTTAGTGGGTTAAAGCCTTTGTCTTTGGTTCAGGTCATGATCCCAGGGTCTTGAGATCGAGCCCCACATTGGGCTCTCTGCTCAGTAGGTGAGCCTGCTTCCTCCTCTCTCTTTGCCTACTTGTGATTTCTGTCTGGCAAATAAATAAATAAATAAATAAAGTCTTTTAAAAAAAAAAACTGTATCCTAAAATCTTAAAGAAAGAAAAACTTCTGTATATACACAAAAAGTAAGGTTAAATAAAATGAAGGGTAGAACCCGACTGTAAAAATGAAAATTAAATAAGATTTTAAAAAAGAAATTGATAAGATGTTAGTTAAAACAGGAAAGAAGAAAATTTTTTTAAAAAATAGAAAAAAAATAAAATTAAAAAATTAACTTTGAAAGACTGAAGAATCATGGGGAAAAAGCCATGTGTGCTGTATTCCCCTAGCACTGGTGTTTTCAATTCTCATTTATCAGTAGATTTGGTCTTGGCTGGATGGTCTTGCTAATCTTCTGGGGGGTATGGGGGCCTGTTGCAGTGATTCTCCCATGTCTTTGCCTGTGGTGGAATTGCACTGCCCTTGCCAGAGGCCAGGCTAATCAATCTGCTTGGGTTTGCTCTCATTAGCTTTTGTTCGGTGAATGCTTTCTCTATAGCTCTGGAAGACAGGAATGAAAATGGTGGCCTCCCAATCTCCAGCCAGGAGGGTCCAAGAGCTTGGGGCATCACTCCTCAGTTTTCCCTCAGAGAAAAGCAGTCAATCACTCCTGTCTCCCTGGTCTCTGGCTGCACTCCATGCTCACCTGGCTTGTGACCAAGCATTTCTATATCTGGCTCATGGCCCTATTTAGAGTCTCCAAACCAAGCCAAATCCTGTGGCAGGCCCCCCCACCCCTCCTCTGGGGGAGTACAGGGAGTCTCCCTGGATCTGCCTCTTGTGGGGGTCCCTGCTCAAAGATTAGTGGCCTGACTCTGCCTCAGATCATGGATTATGGCAACCCCAAGCTGTGAGCCTCATCCTCAGCTCCGTCTCTGCGGCTGGCTTCACCGCTCCAATACCTGGGAGCTCTGCCACCCTCAGACACCCCTGGTCTTTCTGTGACCCCGCAGGTCCTGAGACCATACCATCCCCATGAAGGTGCCACCCCCACCCCAATCCCACTGAGCAGCTGGGGTGATGTCTCTCAGCAGAGCAGACTTTTAAAAGTTCCAGTTTTGTGCTCTGCTGCTATATCACTTGCTGGGAGCTGGCACCTGGGTGGTTCAGTTGGTCAGCCACTCAACCAACTGTCTATTGGTCTATTTTCCTCCTGTGGTCTATCTTCCCATATACCATCTTGGATTCACTTCTCCACATGTTCTGTCTTCCAGAAAGTGGTCACTTTTGCATTCATAGAATTGCTGCTATTCTTTGATCTCTTGTTGAGTTTGTAGATCTTCAGAATGGTTTGATAACTATCTACCTGAATTCCTGGGGTCAGACGAAATTCAGGTCTCCTACTCCTCTGGCACCTTGCTCTTCCCCCTCCTCATTTTATTCTCTTATCTGTAATAGTTGAATAGAGCTATCCCTTCCTGGTCCCAAAATCCCTTTATATGAAATTATAGTAATGTATATTTACTTCTGGATCCTTTTGTAGAATACAAGAATGTTTGGGTACCAATGCTTGAAAATTACAAGTCACTCCCATTAGGGATAATTAGAAAAAGAAGGTATTAGAGATTTAAAGAGAAAACTGAAGTTTCAGAAAATGGTATCAGTTTTTGCAGTGGAGTTCTGGGAGACATGAAAGGAAGATGAGTAAAGTCCATCTGAGCCTTGGAACTCCAAGTTAGTTCTGCTGAAAGGAGGGAGAGAGCTGAAAATGTAGGGGGTGATACTAAGTTCTGTGCTTGTTGAGCTACGGAAGATAAAGCTATGACTATATAAAACAAAAATCAAAAAACAAAAACCACCCGAGTATAAGGTTGCCAGATAAAATATGTGACTCTCAGGTAAATTTGAAATTCAGATAAATAATGAATAATTTGTTAGTGTAAGTATGTTCCAAATATTGCACATGACATACTATATTAACCAATTATTGTTTATCTGAAATCCAAAATTTTTAAAAAATGTATTTATTTATTTGTCTTAAAAATATATTTATTTATTTGTCAGAGAGAGAGCACGCAAATAGGGGGAGCAGCAGGCAGAGAGAGAGGCAAGTGGAGGGAGAAGTAGGCTCCCCGCTGAGCATGAGCAAGGAGCCTGATGTGGGACTTGATACCAGGATCCTGGGATCATGACCTGAGTTGAAGGCAGACACTTAACTGATTGAGCCACCCAGGCATCCCCTGAAATCCAAAAATTTTTTAAAAGATTTTATTTATCCATTTGAGAGAGAGAGCATGAGAGAGAAGAAGGTCAGAGGGAGAAGCAAACTCCCTGTGGAGCTGGGAGCCCAATGTAGGACTCGATCCTGGCACTCTGGGATCATGACCTGAGCCAAAGGCAGTGGCTCAACCAACTGAGCCACCCAGGTGCCCAGAAATTAAAATATACCTGGGCATTCTGTATTTTTTAAAATATATTTATTTATTTATTTGACAGAGACAGATCACAAGTAGGCAGAGAGGCAGGCAGAGAGAGAGAGGAGGAAGCAGGCTCCCTGCTGAGCAGAGAGCCCGATGTGGTACTTGATCCCAGGACCCTGAGATCATGACCTGAGCCGAAGGCAGAGGCTTTAACCCACTGAGCCACCCAGGTGCCCCGCATTCTGTATTTTTATTTGCTAAATCTGGTAACACTACCTGGGAATTGAGGAGAAGCATCAAGAAACACCAATCCACCTGTGCTGAGTAAGTAAAATTCAAGTGTCCTTGAGTCCTCTAGAAGCAGAGACAGAATGAGAATTCTTGGTCAAATGATTTACTGGGGAATGTCCTCAGTAAAAACCTGTAGGAAAGTGAGGAAAATAGGTGGGGAAAGCTAAATAAAGATGTAGTTTCAACAGAAGTATAGGCTTAGCTTGGTCCCATGGGGAGCTTTGGAGCATGAAATGCATCCTGGGTGTACCCCACTTTAAGGAAAAGGGGCCTGACTTTTATATCTCTTTATGGTCATTGACTATCAGTCACACCTGGGGCTAGAGGTATGAAAATTAAGGAAGGGAAACCTCACTAAAATGGAGTTGAGAGTCCAGAAGGAGAAGCTCTCAAGGCCTACTACCAACTCCTTGTGCAAAACCAACAGGAAGAGAGGTACTTTCATTCATAATAGGAAGAAGTATATACTTGACTTCCCAGACAGGATTAAGGACTTTCTTCTTAAGGAAGAGTCCAGCCAATGAAAGACTGTCACAAATCAGCCAATAAAAAGCTACTACACTTGGAACTCCCAGTTTCTTCCAATGGGCTTCTTGTTTGTAATGGTCCCTCCCATCGTTCCCTTTCCTCTGTAAAGGAGCATTCCTCTCCTGCATTCTCTGGACTTGCCCATGGTTTGATAGTAGCTTTCATGGTGTGAATTGCAATGGTCTTCCATTCCTGAGTAAACTGTTTTGGCTGGTAAGATAACTGATGGTTTTAACAGTAACAAGGGTGTGAGTACGCTTTCAGGTGTTTGTGGATAAAATATCTCCTGTTCTTTTAAGATTTTATTATTTATTTGACAGAGAGAGAGAGAGAGAGGGAACAGAGAGGAGTAAGGGGGAACCAGACTCCTTGATGGGGGGAGCCCAATGCGGGGTTCAGTCCCAGGATCCTGGGATCATGACCTGAGCCGAAGGCAAATGCTTAACAACTGAGTCACCCAGGTGACCTGGATAAGGTAGCTCCTATTAGTAGAGGGAAATTCTTAGGAGAAAAAAAAACAGTTGTGAGCTATTTGTAGCTGATACAGCAATTGAGGGATGGGTACAATGAATGCCCAGTAAAAAGTGTCAGTGCATCTAGGATAACATGTTTCACCAAAACTTCCACTTTCTCAAGAAGCTGCCAGAGAGCAGGGACCATGTCTGTCTTGTTCTCTACTCTAGGGGTGAACAAGTACACAGTCCCTAAATATTTGTTGTGTAAATGAATCTCAAGCCTCTGTGTCCTATACAGGGCCTCAGAAAAATTAGAAGCTGTGAATACTTGTGGAAGCTCATAGCTTTGAGTTGTAAGATCAGAATCTCACTAAACACTTGTCTAGAACACTATGCACTGACAAAAATTCCGTTGTCTGTAATAAAGAGAACCCATTTGTAAGTATTTTGGGAGAACCTGAGGTTTCCAGCAGTCAAGTTAATGGGCATTAATAGTGTAGCATTTATTATAAACTTGAGTATATATATTATAAAGAAGGGTAAAATATTGACACTGCTCTTAATAAACATTTTAGTAAATGTAAAATAAGATATGTTAATCAAAATTTATTTTATTATTAAATTGTTTTTAATAGACTTTTTTTTTAGAGCAGCTTTAAGTTCATGGCAAAATTAAGCAGAAATTAATTAAGCTCCATAGATGGGAGCTCCCATCTATGCCTTACCTGTACCATATGTACAACTTTGGTCTCTTACCCTGATTTTTTTCTAAAAGGAGTTAATTTTCACACTTAACACTAGTTCTCTTGAAACAAACTCCACAGTTGGAGTTGACTATAATTTATATGCTTCTAAAAATTTCCAGCCACTGTTCTAGTCGTTAAGGAGACCCAGGAAGAATTCAGAAACTCCTGACCTTGCTCTCAAGCAGCTTAAAGACCAATTGAGAGAGAGAAAAAAAATAGTGTACAAAATCAACTGCAATGCAAGGTAGAAAGTGATCATTCCTGGAAGAGAACTACAGAACAGTGTTGTAGGAATGGAGAACATACCATGAGTGGAGTGCAATAGCCAGGTGAATTATGGACCAAGTTGTGTAAATAGGTCATCTGTTTTTCTTCCAACTGATGGACCTCTATTTACAACACTCATTTGCAGGTGCTGGCCCTTGGCATCTAGCCATGGAAATTGTCATTAATGGTCTCCACAACTATCTCTTGTCAAAGCCTTCTGACCCAATGTTAATACCTCAAGGCTAGATTCTCTTTTGTTTGTAAAGGCAAATGGGATACCCATGAGGTATTATAATATAAGGTGATTTTGATACATTTTCCTTGTGAATCTGGAGAAGTGAATGCTAAAAATTAACTGAACAATCTAGTTGTATTACTGCCCCTTTGAAGCTACAAATAAGACTAAATCAATTTTGTAAGCAATGGTCTATCATAGATTTTCTGTTCTTTTTTTTTTTTTTTCAGTTAATCATGGATTTCTTTTTCTTTTCTTTTCTTTTTGTTTAAGCATGGATTTCTTTTCACATACATTTTTCTTTTCAGATAGGTGCCTTCTATTTGAACCTCGGTGGAGCCCCAGAGGGACCAGCAGGGACAGGAAAAACTGAAACGACCAAGGACTTGGCTAAAGCTCTTGCTGTCCAATGTGTGGTGTTCAACTGTTCAGATGGGCTAGATTATCTAGCAATGGGAAAGGTACAAAGTTGCATATTAATGTTATAAATTTACAGCTGGGTCCAACCGGATAAACTGAAACAAACTCAAGTTTAAACATTATCTGAATGTTTATGCATTCCCTGAACCTGTTTTAGGGGTAAAGACATTGTTTTTATACTTGGGGGATTACTGGGTTTCATTTTCAGTTTTGACTTAAAAGATTCAATATTTAACAAATGATGGTCCTTCGTGAGAAAACTCCGTTGCTTTTGTCTTGTTCTTAGTTTTTTAAAGGATTGGCCTCTTCTGGGGCTTGGGCTTGCTTTGATGAATTTAATCGGATTGAGTTGGAAGTGTTGTCAGTGGTAGCTCAACAGATCCTTTGCATTCAGAGAGCCATTCAACAGAAACTGGAAGTGTTTGTTTTTGAAGGAACAGAACTGAAGCTCAATCCAAACTGTTTTGTAGCCATTACCATGAATCCTGGCTACGCGGGACGTTCTGAATTGCCAGACAATCTTAAGGTAATATTTTATAAGAGTGTAATTTTAATCAAATGTAACAGCACAATCCACTCAGAGTGGTATGATTTTCTCACATGTATTTGTAAATCTCCCTTTTACCTTTGCCATCCCTCATAAGGTAAACCTCTAAAAACTTTTTTAGGTTTTTAACACCTATTAAAGTATATGAAACCGTGCTATTGAAAAAAAATCACAGAATTAATGAAAAGGTGCTCCTTTAGGGGAATAAACTTAAATATCATCGCATTCTCTTGGGATGCTTGTGGTTAGCTTTTAAAAACGGTTTCCCTTATATAAATAATATATTTTATTCATTATATACTCCAGGTTCTTTTTAGAACAGTAGCCATGATGGTTCCAAACTATGCCCTCATAGCAGAAATCTCCCTCTACTCCTATGGATTTCTGAATGCGAAACCTCTGTCTGTGAAGATAGTGATGACCTACAGGCTTTGCTCAGAGCAGCTCTCGTCACAATTTCATTATGACTATGGAATGCGAGCAGTAAAAGCAGTTTTAGTGGCTGCTGGAAACCTAAAACTAAAATTTCCAAATGAAAATGAAGATATACTAGTAAGTATTAAATATATGTGTTGTGAAAGCTTTAGTATGAGATTGTTTTTTAATTAAAAAGAATTTTTTTTAAAGGAAAGTTCATTGGGATCTATAACAAGGCAAGTAAGAGCTGTTGGCTTTGAACCTTTTTATGTGAGGTTGAAATAGTACTTTTGGGGTGATGTTATTCATTATACTTTATGTGAATCCAAGGACCTTCTGGCTTGATAAACATAGTGTTGGCATTTTAGTATGGGGATTCCATAGAGCAATGTGAGAGGAACTTTGACTTTTAGTGGTGGGGAGGGGAGGGAATATGGGCAAGTAACTTATGTTGCACTCTTTGGATGATTTTAGCTTCTTCGATCAATTAAAGATGTGAATGAACCAAAGTTTCTATCACATGATATACCCTTATTTAATGGAATAACTAGTGACCTATTTCCTGGTATTAAACTTCCTGAAGCTGACTATCATGTAAGTAAATCTGTGAGAATGACTTATTCAATTGTTTTAAATGATGGAAATTATTCTATTTGGAGGATAAACCCCTATTTTGGCCACTTTCATTAATGAGCATGAGTAAATTCTAGTATCTTCTGTTATATGATACCAATGTTAATAAGACTCAGTTTAAAAATAATGTTCTTTCTGAGAGAATGAGTACTTTTAAAAAAAGATTTTATTTATTTGACAGAGAGCACAAGTAAATTTAAATTACAAACAAAACAATCTTGAGATGGATGACATGTGGCTGAAATTAAATGTTATTTTGTGGCAATTTCTATGGTAAAATGTACAGTGAATACTTTTTGAGTTCAGCATGTACTGATTTTTTTCCATCTAATAATTCAATTCTTCCACCCGATCTCTCTATTGATATTGCTGTGAAAATTTCAATTTTTTTGAGCCATTATATATCATTAAGGCATCACTTGCTTAAAAGCATCATTTACTTTTTTAGCCTTTTTTTTTTTTTTAAGCTTCAAACTCAAACGCTAGTATACATCCTATGGCAGTATCAGATTAATGTGATTCTAGGGTGTTTTCCAAAACCAGCAACCAGTTTTCTTCTCTGGACACCAACTGGATGTTCAACAATTCAATTCTGACACAAACTCCAGGTAGTTATTGTCAGACTCCACAGATTAAAGTCTCAGTCCTATAATACTGCCCCTCACTTCAGTCAGTCTCAAGTTCTGGGCCACCTGTGTTTCTGATCGGCTGGGGTTTCCATAACCTCCCCACCCAGCTTTGGTAATTCACTAGAATAGCTCACAGAAATCAGGAACACAATTACTTATGTTTACCAGTTTATTATAAAGGATACAACCTGGGGCTGGAGGAGGGTGTAGCCTGGCTGGCTCACTGGTAGAACATAGGTATTCTTGACCTCAGGGTGGTTGTTGGTTCAAGACCCACATTGGGTGTGGATCCTACTTTTAAAAAAATAAAAAGTAAGATATAAAGGATACAACTTGGGAGGAACCAAATGGAAGAGAAGTATAAGGTAAGGTAGGTATGGGGGGGGTGGTGGCAGTATCCTTCAGAGTATGTCAATCTCCCTGCGCCTCAATGCGCTTACCAAATCAGAAGCACTCTGAATCTCGTTGTTCAGGAGTTTTTACGGAGCTCTGTCTTCCACCCTTTCCCCTCTTCCTCCACCCCAGTGCATTCACCAAAGGCTGATAAGTAGGGCTGAAAGTTCCAACCCTCTCATCACTGAGTCTTTCTTGAGACTGGCCCCATCCTGAGGCTATCCCCGCAAACTTGGGTGTGATTGACAAGGGCTCATTTTTTTCCCATTTTATTTTATTTCTTTTCAGTGTTCCAAAATTCATTGTTTATGCACCACACCCAGTGCTCCATGCAATATGTGCCCTCCATAATACCCACCACCAGGCTCATTAAGAATAACAAAGATACTCCTATCACTTAGGAAATTTTAAGGGTTCTAGGGCCCTGTGCCAGGGACTTGGAATAAAGACCATATATATTTCTATATTATACCCCAGGTAATTAGCAAGATGATTCAAGATATGCTAATAGGATTTTTAAAAATTTAACATTTTCATGGAGAATTCTTATCCTATGAATATAGCAATCAATCGATGGATTCCCAGCTTCCAGTTTGAAAACTACTGCTAGGAGTCAATGCTACGAGGTGCATAGCCAAGTGACTCACTGCACCTGCAGATGAGCCAAGGGGAGCCAGGGCCATTGGAAAAAACCTATGTCCTAGTGCTTTTTATATGTACAGTATTTCTTTGATTTTCCTTTACTGACTTCTTTTGGTTTCAGATAGTGTTTATTTCTCCATTCTCTTCTTTGTTAGATTTTTAGTACCTCAGTGGTCACTCCACAGGTTGTAATATACATCCTTGACTTCCTACAATTTAAGTTTGTATTTCATCATTTCAGAAACAACATAAAATCTTTAAGAGGTATAATTTTATTATGCACTTACCCCTGCCCATTGTACTATTGTCATCATGTATTTTATTTCTACATATTATAAACCACATCCAGTGTTATTTTTTTTATTTTAGTATTAGCATTTGAAAAAAGTCCTTTCTGTTTACTTTTCTAGTGTTTTTAATTTTTTCTAGCAGAAATATGCTTTCATCTGAGATCTTTTTCCTTCAACAGAAAGAACTTCCTTTGGTATTTCTTATGTGCATGTGGGTCTTTCAGCAACTAATTCTGTTAGCTTTTCTTCATTTGAAATGTCTTTATTTAGCCTTCATTTCTAAGGAATTTTTTCACTAAATACAGAAATCTAGATTGGCAGGGGTCTGCCCCTCTTTTTTCATTGTTTTAAAGATGTTATTCTGTTAACTCCTGGCTCTCCTTGTTATGGCTGGAAGTCAGGTATTTTTCTTATTTATGTGTATCTGATTTTAGAGTGTGTTTTCTTTCCAGCCGTCTTAATATTTTTCTTTGCTGTGTGCCTTGTGTTGTTTTTTTTTTTTTTTTTTTGGTATTTATCTTGCTTGGATTTGTTGGACTTCTTGAATCTATGAATTGATGTCTTTAGGAAATTCTCAGTAATTATCTCAAGATATTTCTTCTCTTTTTTGTCTTCCTTTTCCTTCTGGGACACCAATTAAATGGATGTTAGATCATTTTGTTGCAGGTTTGCAGGATTCTTGTCTGATTGGGGCTGAAGAATGAATCTCATGGACATAAAAGGGTGAAAGTTTATTAAGTGAAGGTGAGAAGAGAAAGACAAAAGCTCTCTAGGGTGAGAGAGGTCCCAAATGGGTTGCTACAGAGGGCTTTCAGTGGCAGTCTTTTATTGAGAACTGACTGGGAAGCTTGTGCCATCTTGTTTTGTTCCCTTATCTCTTGCTCAGCTCTGTCTCAGTCTCCACCTGCCAGGAGTAGTTTCAGAGCCTAGTCAGGGGAGTCAGGGACCACCTATCTCTCCTGCCTATACCTGAACAGTACCTGGAGGCAGAAAGAGCTATACTGGGATTGTGAGGTGTGACTGATTGTATCTTTTTTGATTAGTGGGGGTTAAGGATAGCACAAGTCTCCAAGGAATCTGGAAACAAGGTTTTCCGGACCCCGAGGGGCTAGCTGCTGCTAAGGTAAGGTTGCTTTTAAACATGAAGGCACTGAGTTGCCACAAGCTCCTTGAGGAAGGTCACACTCTGCATGTTTCAGGTATCAGCGGGCTGCAAACTGTAGAGAGATTTTTAAGTTACATTTCTTTTGCCATTGTTTTCTCCTGTCAATTTTATATTGCCTCACACATCTTTTACGTTCTGTTTTTGTTTATTGTTTTGATTTTCTGTGCTGTAGTTTGGATACATTTTATTAGCCTGTCTTTAAGATCAGTGATTTTTTTTTGTTTTATTCAGTCCACTGATAAATCTACCCAATGAATTATTAATTTCATATATTTTTTCCGTTTTAGTATGTCCAGTCAGGTTTCATTAAAACCACATTTTTCCTCAAAATGTTGAAAATAGAACTGCCCTATGACCCAGCAATTGCACTACTGGGTATTTATCCTAAAGATACAAACGTAGTGATCCAAAGGGGCATGTGCACCCGAATGTTTATAGCAGCAATGTCCACAATAACCAAACTATGGAAAGAACCTAGATGTCCATCAACAGATGAATGGATCAAGAAGATGTGGTATATATACACAATGGAATACTATGCAGCCATCAAAAGAAATGAAATCTTACCATTTGCGACAACATGGATGGAACTAGAGCGTATCATGCTTAGCGAAATAAGTCAAGCAGAGAAAGACAACTATCATATGATCTCCCTGATATGAGGAAGTGGTGATGCAACATGGGGGATTAAGTGGGTAGGAGAAGAATAAATGAAACAAGATGGGATTGGGAGGGAGACAAACCATAAGTGACTCTTAATCTCACAAAAGAAACTGAGGGTTGCTGGGGGGAGGGGGTTTGGGAGAAGTGGGATTATGGACATTGGGGAGGGTATGTGCTTTGGTGAGTGCTGTGAAGTGTGTAAACCTGGTGATTCACAGACCTGTACCCCTGGGGATAAAAATATATGTTTATAAAAAAAACAAACAAACATTTTTCTTTGCTTGAATTCATCTTTTCTTCTCTTTTTCTTTTTTTTTTTTTTTTAAAGATTTCATTTATTTGACAGATCACAAGTAGGCAGAGAGAAAGGGTGGAAGCAGGCTCCCTGCTAAGTAGGGAGCATGTTGCGGGGCTCCATCCCAGGACCCTGAGATCATGACCTGAGCTGAAGGCAGAGGCTTAACCGGTTAACACTGAGCCACCCAGGCGCCCCTGATTTCATCTTTTCATGTTTTCCATCATATTGTCTATTTTTCTCTTAAACATTTATAGAAGTTATTTTTATTGTTTTGCCAATTATGACTTCTAGGCCATCAGAAGTTTGTTTTTCTTTTCTTGATCTTCAGCTATTTCATCTCATGACTTGCAAAGTTTGATTTTATGTTAAGAATTGTGTAAAAACAATTGTAGAGGCTACAGTATTATTTTCCCAGAGAAAAAGTATGTTTTTCCTTTGTCAGGTAGCTAGACTGATGATCAGTTCAGTTGGGTTCAAGTAGAGTTTTGTGGTAGCACTGTCGAACTTTAGTTTAGTTCTGGTTTTCAAGTTTTCAGAGTGAAAATTGTTCTGTATTGTAGGGCCATTCCTCTAGCAGCATTTTGGGGTTTAAGCATCCTAAGATTAGGGACTATCTGTGTGCCTTTCTAGCTAAGCCTTTGATTTCTTGTGTCACCTCATACTCAGCAAAAACAAGGCAGTGGGTAAATCAGATTTGCATTTGAGCTTCTCCAGATTGAAATCTGTCACATGAGCCCACATGACCATTAAATTCTCTGATGGTTTTTCTTTACTTCAGCAAAGTCCCTGTGCCTGTGAGAAGCCCAATCCAATGCCCACCTGATGTCTGTAGCTGGAAGATGCTCCCAGCAGCTAAATTAGCATCAATTTGTGCTCACCTAGAAAGGCTGATCTGTTTCTGAAATTTAATTCCTTTAGACGTACTTGTACCCAGAGAACTTCTCTGTCTTTAAAATTTATTTTTTTAGATTCTCCATTTCTTTCTAGTTTCTACAGTGTGAAGGATTTTTGGGGCATGTCCTTCCACATCCTAACCAAAGATGAAATTCTTGATAACACAATTAAAGGGAGTTTCCATGCAGCTTGCACCTAATGCTGTGGTGCTCTGATCATTAACTTATAACAGGGAATAATACTTTTAAAGTAATTTAATTCTTTTTGTACTTCCTTTTAATTAAAAAAAAAAGCTAAGTTAAAAAAAAATAAAGCTTTAAGGGATGACTGTGTGGTCCAATTGTTTAAGTATTTCCCTTTGGCTCAGGTCATGAACCCAGGGTCCTGGGATCGAGTACTGCATTGGGCTCCTTGCTCAGCAGGGAGCCTACTTCTCCTTCTACCTGCTGCTCCCTCTGCTTGTGCTAACGTGTGCACTCTCTCTCACAAATAAATAAATATCTTTTAAAAAATCTTACCCCCTTCTCCCAAAGGGGGTGGGATTATGGACATTGGGGAGGGTGTGTGCTTTGGTGAGTGCTGTGAAGTGTGTAAACCTGGTGATTCACAGACCTGTACCCCTGGGGATAAAAATATATGTTTATAAAAAATAAAAAATTAAAAAAAAACTTTAAGAAATAATTTATCAATATAGGAAGATAATGATTTTTTATTTCAAAATGAATAATCTAGATTTATAAAATATATATGAGATGATTTATAATACCATTTTATAAAAATGCATTCCATTTTTTTTTATTTTAGGAATTTTTGGAATGTGCTCATGAAGTCTGCAAAGTACATAATCTTCAGCCAGTTAAATTTTTTCTTGAAAAAATGATTCAGACATATGAAATGATGATTGTGAGACATGGGTAAGATTATAGATTATCTCTGTCTACCATAGTTAGATGTTATTTTTCAAATCAAACTATTAAAACAAAATTTATGAACCAAAGGACTCAACAAATCTTGTACACTAGGTAGGCTAGGGAACAAAGACCGCCATCTCCCCATTTCCATCCCAGTGGCTTAAAATAAAGATTTATTTCTCGCTCATGGTACCCATCCAACAAGGATTGGTAAGGCATTCTCATTCAGTGAGGTGACACTAGCAACCAGTGCACTTTGCCCTTTTGGTCCTATGTGATTTGCTCTCCTCCATGCACATAAAACACACCCTTTCCTTCCCAGGAAAATAAGTTAAAAGTTCTAGTCAATCAATGAACCGTACTTGAAGTTCAAGATCTCTAGGTGATGCATGATAGTTTCTGTATCAGATTTGGAAGTTGTTCTTCTTGATCCAAAGACCTACAGACGAGAAAGACAAGTTGTCTGTCTTCCACACACCTAGTCTTAATTATAATAGTGGGCTTCCTAAAACAGGTCATGAGAGCACACACTACTATCCAGAAATTGAAGAACTGGAGACATAGCCAACATCGGTTGATAGCAATTCTGAAACCCATCTGGGTAATTGTTCCAGAGATAAATTGACTGTGATACTGATAGTTTAAACCTCAGGACCTCTAACTTGTAGGAGCCTTTCCAAGGAGCCATAATCATTTGATACACATCATTTATTATATAGGGTATCATTATAGTGGCTCTGAACATTTTGTGTCCATAGTTGCATTTGTATTTTTTTCCTATTCTACTGATTGTATAAACTTTAAATGCCATAAACTCTGGATCCACTTCTGCATAATTTCACAGGGGCTTTCCAGTTAACTGTTCTTTATGGACACTGGTTAAACTTTGTTTCTTTCTTTCTCTTTCTCTTTTCTTTTCTTCCTTTTTTCTTTTTTTTGTTCAACTTTCTTGAGTGGTCTTTCCATCTTCATTTTTTTCTCTGGTCACATGTGAAGTGAACAATAGAGAATACGTCCTTGGGAGCTGAGAAGTGTTTTCAGCCTTCTTCCTGCCTATAGAAAGTTGAGGTCTCAAAGGTTAAAGACAGGATTTTAAAAAAACAAAAAACACTCCATAGTATGTAAATTTTCAAGCATAAACAAAAATAGAGGGAATAGTACAATCAACTCTCATGCAAGGATCATTTTTAAAAATTTTTTTATTTATTTGAGTGAGAGGGCACAAGCAGGGGCAGGGGAGGAACAGAGGGTAGAGGGAGAAGCGGATCCCCCTGCAGAGCAGGGAGACCGATGTGGGGCTTGGTCCCAGGACCCTACGGCCTCTGGGACCATGACCTGAGCCCAAGACAGACCCTCAACTGGCTGAGCCACCCAGGTGCCCCTTCAAGGATCATTTTTAAGTCTTGAATATTCACATGTGTTTTAGCCTAGACTCATAGCTTCTTTGTCCATAAACTCCCTCAAAAACTTGATAAGCTTCTTATTTGTTTGATTCTAAGCAGCTCTATATGCCAGTAGCCACAACTACCGTCCTTACCAAGTCATACTTTTATAAATTCCCTTGCAGTATCCTTGAACCTATCAATTTTAATTGAGATGATGACAAAGCTTAATCTATTTTCACTCCTGAAATGATTACTGGGAACCATATTAAAATTTCATACATTTTGATAGTGATACAAGCCCTACCCTTAATTTGGTCCTTGGTGGCAGGCTGAGTAGATGTTTGTTGCTCAAAGCTTTTCTCAATTTATCTTTTACCAATTTGAAAGTAAATTGCCTGTAGTTTCCTGAATTTCTGGACTCCCTTTATTCTCTTTCATTCCAGTTTGCAAACTGACCAATTTTTTTTTTCTGGGCTCATTTCTTTCCAATAGTTCTTTGTTAAATGTAACCATTGGCTGGCATTATATACTAATAATAATCTGTTTACTATCCTTTTTCCTAAAATGGCAGTTTCATTAGGCAGTTTCTTTCGTTTTCATTAGATTATCTGTCTTTCAGGTTACTTTAATGAACAGATTTACCAAATGTTTCATCATTGCATAACATTTATTCCCAGTCTTTTGGCCTCCAATAACAGTTAAATTTGCCACCCACAACCTGCCCTTTAAGCCAGTGCCACATATTTAAGTCTTTTTATTATGGCAAGAATACCTTGTCCCTTCTAGGAACCAGTTTCTGTCAGAAAGGATGGGCTAGGTTATTCTTTAGAAACAATCAGTCCCTAAGACCCTAATCTTAGTGACTTAAAAAACAACAACAACAAAGGGTTATTTCTCATTCATACTATGTCCACTATAGGTTAACAGGCAGGATCTGCTCATCATAATTACCCAGGGTCTCAGACTCTTGGAGCAATCAGCATCTCAACATGGTGGGTCACTGCTGTGTGAGAGGGAAAAGCTCTGTGAGGAGAGAGCTCTGTAAGCTCCCTCACTGGCAATGATATGTCTGCTGAGAAAGAAACATCCATGTTTTCTACTTATTACTCATTAGTCACTTAGAATTTCCACAAGAGGGCAAGGAATCCTACTATGTGCTAGGAGAGAGAAGATTCAGAAGTATTTGGCAAAGACCACCAGTGACTACTATAGCAAGTAAAGACTTGAGGAACTAGGGGGAGGGAGGGATGGTGTAGCACTGGGTGCCTGGGTGGCTCAGTCCTTAAGCATCTGCCTTCAGCACAGGTCATGATCCCAGGGTCCTGGGATCGAGCCCCGCATTGGGCTCCCTGCTCACTGGGAAGCCTGCTTCTCCCTTTCCTACTCCCCCTGTTTGTGTTCTCTCTCTCTCTCTCTCTCTCTATCATATAAAAATATGAAATCTTGAATAAATACTTGAGGAACGAGAACCTTTCCCACTTCTCTCCTTGGGAGGCCCCAAGACATTTTTTTTCTAATCTTTTTTTTTTTTAAATTTCTTTTCAGCGTAACAGTATTCATTGTTTTTGCACCACACCCAGTGCTCCATGCAATCTGTGCCCTCTCTAATACCCACCACCTGGTTTCCCCAACCTCCCACCTGCCGCCCTTTCAAAACCCTCAGATTGCTTTTCAGAGTCCATAGTTCTTTTCTAATCTTAAGAGTGTTCAGTTTTTGTTTTCACTTGGAGATTTTTTTGTTGTTGTTGTTATATTCTCTTCTGTAGATGATGGTATTAATGTAAAGAATTTTAGAGATCAACCAGTTCAGAAGTTAAATATTCTCCTCATGTCTGAGAAAAATTCATAAAATTTCCAAAGTTATAAATACCAGTATTTTAAACACCAGTATACAGACAAATAATTTACCATTATTTTTTAGAATCTTCTTCTATAATTCTTTTCCTTAATAGTTTCATGTTAGTAGGAGAGCCTTTTGCTGCAAAGACAAAAGTTCTGCATGTTCTGGCTGACACTCTGACTCTTATGAATGAGCGTGGCTATGGAGAGGAAGAAAAAGTCATTTATCGGACTGTAAACCCCAAATCCATTACTATGGGCCAACTTTTTGGACAGTTTGATCCAGTGTCTCATGAGGTAATCTACAACATAAATATTCTCTTAGTGACAATGTACATTAAACCAAGAAATATGAAATGTTTTCAATATGATCACTTTATAGTTTTATAAAGGAAACTTTCCAATTCTGTTTTCTTCCCCAGTGGACTGATGGTATTGTAGCCAACACTTTTAGGGAATTTGCTTTGTCAGAAACACCGGACCGGAAATGGGTTGTATTCGATGGTCCCATTGACACTTTGTGGATAGAAAGCATGAATACAGTATTGGATGACAATAAAAAGGTAAAACCATCAGAATTAAAAACAAACTGATGCACAGTGTGACTATACCAAACACTACTGAACTGTGAACTTAAGAAAAGCTTAACATGGTAGATTTAATGTAAAATGGTTTTTTTTTGCCACAGTTTAAAAATAAAAAGCAGAATAGGTACAGACATGCTTAAGCAATATTACATGTTCAACAACAAATTGACTAGGATTATACATTTCAAATAAAGGATGCAGCAAGTTTAATAAGTTTATAAATTATCTGTTCAATGAAAACTATGCTGTAGTAAATCCTCTGCTTAATTTTTTTTATAGAATAAAAAGGTATTAAAACCATTGCATTAGCAGGAGAGCACAGTAACGTAATAGATGTTAAGTTGTTAAGTGACTCCAGGCTCACGGTTTCTTACAGAACCTTAATATTTTAGGAGGAAATAAAAGGGCCTAATTCCTTTTTGAAAATATTGAATGCTTCAGGGCTTGTATGTGCTACATTAATTTAGAAACCATGGAATGTGCCAAAGAACTAGAAAATGGAAATCCTTTAGTGTTTGTAGTAATTGCCAGGTAACATGTAAACTATAAAATGTGACTAATTTTGAGTTCTGTGCTTTTTTAAACCTAAGTGTACAGTCTCATAACCATCATTTAAATAAAGATGCATAAAATTTCTTGCACTTACAAGATTCATTCATGTTCCTTCTGAATCAGTGCACCCTCCCCCAGGGGCAAGCACTATTCCGACTTCTGATCAATTAATTTTTCTGGTTCTTGAAGTTCATGAATATAGAATCCTACTCCTTAGTGCTTTTCTTCTTGTGGTCAGATGGTCTATGATATTAATGTTGTTGCAGTTCCATTTTATTTATTATTTTTATGTCTACATTAGTATTCTATATGAATATATCATACTTTATTTTCACACATGCAATAACTGTGCTACTAAATAAGCAAATTAATTAGCATTCAAACAAATATGCCAACACATTGTCCTTGGTAGTTGAGCATTTATTCATATTCTTTCTTTCAGTTACATTGATTGAGCTAAGAAATAGTATTGATTCACAAGAGAGGTGCTAATAAGGGTCTGATTCAGAGTCAGGTGGGAGGATTTTCTCATATTGGATAAGAGGGAAGCAGGAAAGCATAGGTGTAGATATAGGTAAATGTATGGATTTGATAGTGGAAATTGGAAGGCAAATCCTTTATATGATTGATTGACTGATTGATTGTGTGACATAGTAGACCCTGGTTCATTGCATATCGGAGGAGAAAAGGGGATGATTTAAATTACCTATAATGGAAAATGGGAAAGAGAGCTGCCTAAGAAAGCACTGAAGCCTATCTGAGGATCAGTAGTAGTGCCAACGTCTGCTTTTGAGGGATTGTCCCTTAACAGTCTAAGCAGCTTGGATGTGTGTGTAGATGATGGTGCCACACCGGAAGTATACAAAGACTTTAAAGATACTGGCATGAGAGGGCCAGAAGTGCCAGACCATAGAACAAAAGCTGCTTAATAATGAGGGAAGTGAAAACAGGAGGGATATGCAGATGAAGAGCAAGTGTAGGAGGAGTCGATCGGTGAGAGCACTGATTGTATAGGAGGCTGCAGACAGAGATGGGCATGCTTGGATTTAGTATTTCAGAATTGTGTAGTGTTCCAGGAGAGAAGGTTCCAAGGTATATAAAGTAGATGACTGGAATGAGAAGAAAGTAAGTGAAGAAAAGGTAGTCAATGATCTGAGTGGCTGCCGTGTTGAGATGTTCCTTTTCATGAACACTGGATCAGGCCAGAGTTGTAACAGAGAGAAAGAAATTGAGCCAAGTATCAAAGGCTTTAGTTAACGATGGGGATGCTTGGCTGCTGGTGAGTGATAGCAGCAAGCATGGCTGTCAAAGGAGCAGGGGGTAGAGAGGATGGGGTAGAGTATTTGGAAAACACCATGGGTGAGTGAGGAGAAAACTGACTTGACTTCCCAAAGTTGAAGCAAATAGAATGTTTGCTGAAATAATCTGGTAGGAAATGAAAAGTATTCAAAACCACCATTTTCCAGTAGAATGTTCTGTGATGTTGGAAATATTTTCATTGTCTAAGAAGGTAGCTACTAGTCACATGTGGCTGGCTACTGAGCATTTGAAACATGGCTTAGTACAGGGTTGCCTGGCTGGCTTGGTCAGTAGAGCATGTGACTCTTGATCTCAGGGTTGTAAGTTCAGGCCCCATGCTGGGTGTAGAGATTATATGGTCCATATATACAGTGGAATATTACTCAGCCATCAGAAAGGATGAATACCAAACATTTGCAGCTGCATGGATGGAACTGTAGAAGATTATACTAATTGAAATAAGTCAAGCAAAGAAAGACAATTATCATATGGTTTCATTTATATGTGGAACATAAGGAATAGCATAGAAGACATTAGAAGAAAGGGAAAAGTGAAGGGGGGAAATCAGAGGGGGAGACAAACCATGAGAGTCTATGGACTCTGAGAAACAAACTGAGGGTTTTAGAGGAGAGGGGCTTAGGGGGTTGGGTGAGCCTGGTGGTGGGTATTAAGGAGGGCACATATTGCATGGAGCCCTAGGTGTTATATGCAAACAATGAATCATGGAACAGTACGTCAAAAACTAATGATGTACTGTATGGTGACTACCATATAATAAAAAACAATAATTAAATCTTTTTTAAAATGGGGCTTAGTGCAATTGAAGAACTGACTTTAAATTTTATTTAATTTTAACTAAAAATTAACTTGCTTCATTAGTTCAATTAATTAGATTTAATTAGATAAAATTATAAATAGCCACATATGACTGCTGGCTAACATATTAGACACTCCAGCTCTAGACCATTCATTTATTTTATAGAGAAGAAACAGGTCTAGGACATTGGGGAAGGTATGTGCTATGAAGTGTGTAAACCTGACGATTCACAGACCTGTACCCCTGGGACTAATAATACATTATATGTTAATAAAAAAATAAAAAAAAATTTAAAAAGAATAATAAAAGCGCAGACTATAAGGCCAGGTTGCCTTGGTTCAAATCCTTAAAAAAAAAAAAAAAGAGGTCCAGGAATATTAAATGCTGCCTTGTTGACATATAACTAGATAGGGACAAAATTGGGACTGCAGTGGTGATGGTGGAGAAGAAACACTAAAAAATAAAAAAAATTAAAAAAAAAAAGAACATAAGTTCTAAGTAATATTTATAAAATAAAATTCTAAATATTTTTAAGTTAAAAAAAAATAAATGAAGAGGAAGAACTGAAAAAAAGACTTAATGAAATTAACTTGGAATATCAACAATACTATTTTTTTCAACAATACTAATTATTAAAATTATTGAAAATTAATGATAATTCCAAAGGGAGAAGCTAAAGAGATTGAAAAGATAAGATGGCTTTTTGGTTGAATTTTGGTTTGAAGAATCAGTTGAATAAGACATTTCTAATACAACTGAGGAAATTTGAGTAGTGGCTGAGTATTACATGATATTAGGGAGTTATTGGTAATTTTGTTAGCTGTGATAATGTTATTGTGGTCACATAGAAAACTCCTTACTTTTGCAAGATAAATATTGACCAATTTGGATGTAAAATACCATGGTATGCATAATGCTTTTCAAAATACTGTTTTAAAAAACGAAGCAAATGTGGAAAAATGTTAATAACATCGGTTAAGTCCAGGAGATGGGTACCTGAGTGTTCATACTGTTCTCTGTTTTCAATTTCTCTTTTTTACTAATAAAGAGGTCTTCTGACAATTTTATAAGGTCTGGAGCATTTTGTGTAATTTTATTAATAATAAGAACTGAGATTTGTCTAGGATTTTTGCTGTATGTCATGTATTTCTCCTCCTGCCTCCTGTCATGTATTTCTCCTTCTCCTCTATGGAGGAGAAATTATCCCTGTTCATAGACTCAGAGATGTTATGTATTTGCTTACCCAGTAACTGACAGAGCTAGACCTAGAATTACAATTTTCTGGCTTCTGTTTTAATACTTATGATATTATATCACAGGGTATACATTATCTTATACATAGAATAAAATTTTATCTGAGAAGTTTGAGTTTTTAAAAAATAAACATTTGAAAAATAATTGCTTTTAGCTTTGCCTTATGAGTGGAGAAATCATTCAGATGTCCCCTCAAATGAGCCTCATCTTTGAAGCAATGGACCTTTCCCAGGCCTCAGTAAGTTCATATTTTAATATAACAGTAGTTTGTGTGTTCGCTTGGTCAGGAAGTATGTTTTATGCCTCAGAAGACCAGTTAGGCCCCAGGAATACTAAGATGAACAAGACGCAGTGTATTTAAGGAGGCTAAGAAGCATGCTAATAAATAATCCCACTATATGGCCACACGTAAGTAAGAATATGGAGCAGGTGAGTGTCCAAGAGGGGAATGGGTAGAGGACGACCATGGAAAATGTCTGAGTGTTTGATCTGGTTTTGAGGGGTAACACTTCTCTAGTTGGGGCTGGGCCTTCCAAACCATGACAAGACGACATGTAAGGACCTGAAGCCATGATGTGTCTGAGGAACTGTAACTGCAAACATGTCGTCTAACGTATGTGAGGCTGAAGAGGACGACAGGAGCTGGATCATGAAAGGCCGCATAGTTCGTTCAAGGAAGTAACTGATAAGGGCCAGTGGCACAAGAGGAACACTGGAAAAAGAAAACGTCTTTTTTCTCTAGCCAGCCACCGTAAGCCGCTGTGGCATGATTTATTTGGAACCGTCGCAGTTAGGATGGGAACCACTTGTGTCCTCATGGTTGAATTCCCTGAAAGGACCTCTGCAGGAACCAGATCATCAGGCTCTCCTGAAAGGACTTTTTGACTGGTTGATAAAGCCCGCTTTAAAGCTTCGTAAGAGAAACTGCAAGGTAACACTGTAATTCTCTGACCTCTTCAAGTTTCTTTAGTTTCCATTCAACTTGACATAAGTCTAAAGTCACAATAGTAGGATGAATAACTAAAATCAGTTTCCCCTTAGACATTTGGTATACACTTTTTTAAATGGGATGTTTATTGTGACAATCAGTAATTCACATGCAATTTTAAGAATAATAGATCCCATGCACAATTTAACCCAATTTCTCCTGATGGTAACATTTTGCAAGGCTGTATTGTATCACAACAAGGATACTGACATTGATGCTACCAACTGATCTTATTCAGATCCCCTTAGTTATGTTTGTACTCTGGTACAAACATAACTAGGTTTCATTTTTAAATTTTTAATATTTGATAATTTATACTTTTATATTTTATTTATATATTATTTATATATTATATATAGCATGATATATAATATATAAAATATATTTATATTTTATAATTTATAATTTTAAATATAAGTACAACTTTGTGCCCTTTACCTGGTGTCTTCCCTTTACCCCCTCCCTACCAAACCTTGTAATCACCATTTTACTCTGGTTCTATGCTTTCAACTTTCAGATTCTGCATATAAGTGACATCATGCAATTTTTTCCTTTCTGTATCTGACTTTTTTCACTTATCATAATGTCTTAAAGTTCATCCATGTTGTTACAAATAACAGGATCTCTCTTTTATTTTTAAGTCTGAATAACATTCCATTATAGGTATTTATAGAACAATTTCTTTATCCATTTGTCCATCAACAGTTTGTGCCCATATCTTGGTAATTGGGAATAATGCATGGGCGTGCAGATATATCTTTGAGGTGCTGATTTTATGTCCTGAAGAGGGATTGCTGGATCACTAAGTAGTTCTATCATTAGTCTTTTTGAAGATCTTCCACAGTGGCTGTACCAGTTTACTTTCCCACCAACAGCGCACAAGGGTTCTCTTTGGCCCACATCCTCACCAAGATTTGTCACCTTTCTTCTTTATAATCTTCCTAACAGGTGTGAAGTGATACTTGGTTTTGATTTGCATTTCTCTGATCATTAGTGATTTTGAATGCCTTCTTATACACCTATTAGCCCCTTGTATGTCTTCTCTAGAAAAAGTGTCTGGTTAGGTCCTTTGCAAATTTTTAAATTCGATAGTTTGTTTCTTTGGCTATTAAATTATGTGAGTTCTTTGTATATTTTGAATATTAACCCTTATGAGATATGTGGTTTGCACATATTTTCCCTCAATTTATAGGCTGCCTTTTCATTCTGTTGATCATTTCCCTTGCTGTGTAGGAACTTTTAGTTTGATATAGTCCCACTTTATTTTTGCTTTTGTTGTCTGAGTTTTTGTCCTATCCAAAAAAATCATTACCAAGGTCGATGTTTAGGAGCTTTTCCCCCACGTTTTCTTCAGGGATTTTTATGGTTTCAGATTTTACATTTAAGTCTTGAACCCGTTTTGAGTTGATTTTGGTGTATGAAGTAAAATAAGAGTCCAGTTACATTCTTTTACATGTATCTATCCAATTTTCCCAATACTATTTATTGAAGAGACCATCTTTTTCTCATTGTGTACTTTTTTTTTAAGCTTTATTTATTCAGAGAGAGAATGTGTGCATGAAAGGTGGAGGGGCAGGGGAGAGAGAGAGTGTAGCTTCAGCAGCCTCCTTGCTGCTCGTGCAGCCCCTCACAGGGCTTGATATCATGAATTATGAGATCAAAACCGAGAGTCGGACACTCCAGTGACTCAGCCACCCAGGTGCACCCCCTGCCACCTGTTGTGTATTCTTGTTCTTGTTGAAGATCAGTTGACTTTATATGCTTGGATTTATTTTGGATTTTTTATTCTGTTCCATTGGTTTTTATGTCTATTTTTATGCCAGTAACATACTGTTTTTATTACTGGAGTTTTGTAATGTAATTTCAAACCAGGACATGTGATACTTTCAATTCTGTTCATAGGATTATTTTGGCTATTCGGAGTCTTTTGTGGTTCCACACAAATTTTAGATTTTTATTTTTGAAAAAAATGCCATTGGAATTTCGATAGGGATTGCATTGAATTTGTAGATCACTTTGGGTACTATGGGCATTTTAACAATGTTAATTTTTCCAATCTGTAAACACAGGATGTTTTTCCGTTTATTTGTGTGTTCAATTTCTTTCAATAATGTTTTATAGTGTTCAATGTACAGGTCTTTCATGTTCTTGGTTAAGTTTATGCCTAAGTATTTTATTCTTTTTGATGCAATCATAAATGGGATTGTTTTCTTGATTCCCTCTTCAGATAGATCATTGTTGGTGTAAACAAATGCAGTTGACTTTTGTATTTTTTTTAAGGTTTTACTTACTTATTTGATGGGGAGGGAGACAGTGAGAGAGGGAACACAAGCAAAGGGAGTGGGAGAGGGAGAAGCAGGCTTCTCCCTGAGAAGGGAGCCTGATGTGGGACTCGATCCCAGTATCTTGGGATCTTGACCTGAGCCAAAGGCAGAAGCTTAACCAACTGAGCCACCCAGCCACCCTCTGTATGTTGGTTTTGTACTCTGTAACTTTACTGAGCTGGTTTGTTTTAAAAGGTATTTATTTATTTTTTGCATGAAATCTTTAGGGATTTCTACATATAGGATCATGTCATCTGCAAATAGAAATCATTTTACTTCTTTTTTGATTTGGTTGCCTTTTATTTCTTTTCTGATTGCTCTACTTAGTACTTCTTGCGGAAAAGAAGTGGTAAGAGTATGCATCCTTGCCTCATACCAAATCTTAGAGGAAGAGCTTTCAGTTTTACCCCATGGATTATGATTTTAGTTGCGGGCTTTTCATAAATGTCCTCTATTTTATTGCATAGATTTCCCTTTATATCTATTTTGTTGAGGTTT
Source organism: Mustela erminea (assembly GCF_009829155.1). Classification (NCBI taxonomy): domain Eukaryota; kingdom Metazoa; phylum Chordata; class Mammalia; order Carnivora; family Mustelidae; genus Mustela; species Mustela erminea. The sequence continues at coordinate 26,168,844 of NC_045614.1, read as the reverse complement.
TTTTTTTTTCCGATTTTATTTGTCAGAGAGTGCATAAGCAGGAGAAGTGGCAGGCAGAGGGAGAGGCAGACTCCTGGCTGAGCAAGGAGGCCAATTTGACTAGATCCAAAGACCCTGGGATCATGAACTGAGCGGAAGGCAGACAATTAATCAATTGAGCCATCCAGGCAACTCTTGTTGAGAGGTTTTTTTTGTTGTTGTTTTTTTGTTTGTTTGTTTGTTTGCTTTTTGTTTTTTGTTTTTATCACAAAAGGTGGTTGAACTTTGTTAAATACTTTTCCTGAATTTATTGAGATGATCATGTGATTTTTATCTTTCATTTTGTTAATGTGTATAACACATTGATTAATTTGCATATCCCTTGTATCCCAGGGATAAATCCCACTTGGTTATGGTATATAATCTTTTTGGTGAATTGAATTCAGTTTGCTAGTATTTTACTGAGGATTTTTGCATCTATATGCCTCAGAGATATTGACTTATAGTTTTCTGTTTTTGTGATGTCTTTATCTGGTTTTGGTATGAGGGTGATTCTAGCCTGAAAAATGGGCTTAGAAGTATTTCCTCCACTTCTATTTTTTGGACGAGTTTTTTTTTTTTTTTAATTTTTATTTATTTGAGAGAGAGAGACTGTGAGAGAATGAGCAGGGTGAGCAGAGAGCCCAGTGTGGGACTCAGTTCTGGGACTGCGGGATTATGACCTGAGCTGAAGGCAGACAGTTAACCCACTGAGCCACCCAGGTGCCCATGGTTTTTGGAAGAGTTTAAGAAGAATTGGTATTAATTCTTTGAATGTTTGGTAGAATTCAGCTCTGAGGTCATCTGGACTTTTCTCTGGGAAGTTTTTGATTACTGCTTCAATCTATCCGGCTCTTTTTCTATCCCTTCACTTTCAGCCTATTGTTACTTCTAGACAGCATACAATTGAATCTTGGTTTCCCATCTATTCGGCTATTCAGCTGCTCTTTTTATTGGGGAATTTAAGATGCTCACATTTAAAGTAATTTTGATAAGGAAGGATTTACTATTGCAACTTTGTTAACTGTTTTCTGTTTGTCTTTTTTTTTTTTTTTTTTTGGTCATTTTCTCTCTTGATGCCTTCTTTTGTGTTTCATTATTTTGTTTTTGTATTGATAAGTTTTGATTCTTTCTTTTGTGTGATTTCCGTAGGTATTTTCTTAGTGGTTACTAAGGGGCTTACGTAAAGTATCTTAGAGTTATAACAGTCTATTTTAAGCTAATAACTTCATTTGTATACCAGAAATCTCCACTTTTACCTCGTTCCCCTCCACGCCATATGCTATTGATGTCACAGTAACATTGATTTGGATCATGTATCCATTAACATAATTTATAGTAGTTTTAATACTTTTAGCTTTTAGGGGCGCCTGGGTGGCTCAGTGGGTGAAGCCTCTGACTTCGGCTCAGGCCATGATCCCAGAGTCCTGGGATCGAGCCCCACATCAGGCTCTCCGCTCAGCAGAGAGCCTGCTTTCCCTCCTCTCTCTGCCTGCTTGTCTGCCGGCTTGTGATCTCTGTCTGACAAATAAATAAATAAAATCTTTAAAAAAATACTTTTAGCTTTTAACTTTTATAGCAGAATTAAAAGTGATTTACCCACCACCATTATAGTCATATTCACCTTTGGTTTTCTATTGCTTAAGTTATACCTGAATAGGGGCGCCTGGGTGGCTCAGTGGGTTAAGCCGCTGCCTTCGGCTCAGGTCATGATCTCGGGGTCCCGGGATCGAGTCCCGCATCGGGCTCTCTGCTCAGCAGGGAACCTGCTTCCTCCTCTCTCTCTCTCTCTCTGCCTGCCTCTCGGCCTACTTGTGATCTTTGTCTGTCAAATAAATAAATAAAATCTTTAAAAAAAAAAAAAAGTTATACCTGAATAAACCCAGGGTAAAATGAGTGCCTGTTGAACTCTTTGGATAAAACTATGGTAACTAAAGCTTTAAAATTCCCAATCATTTTCCATATCTTAAAAGTACTTTAAATATGTGGCTTTTAAAATTGACATGTATTCTTAGTAGTTTAGGAGAAAACTTTATATATTAGTTACTTAGGACTTTTATAACAAATTACCACAAACCTGGTGATTTGAAGCAACAGAAATTTATTCTGTCATAGTCCTGAGGCTACAAGTCGGAAATCAAGATGTTGGCAGAGCCAAGGTTCCTCTGAAAGCTCTAAGGGGGAATCTTTTCCTACATCTCCCAGCTTCAGCCTCTAGGCATTCCTTGCCTACTGTCTGTGTTAATTCCCATGTCTTCCTTCAAGCTCACCTGGCCTCTACTCTGTCTCTTCACTGTGTGGTTCCCAAAAGGATTTAGGGTCAGATATTTCAGAATGATCTCCTCATCTTGAGATCCTTAACTACATCTTCCAAGACCCCTTTTCCAAATAGGATCATGTTCATGAGTTCCTGGGATATGACATGGGCCTCTCTTTTTGAGGACCACCTTTCAAACCCCTCACATGTACACACACACATTCACACACATTAGTCACTTATGTATAAGTATATTGATATTGGTAAGGGAAAGGGGCTATTCAGCAGATTTTTTTCACCCAGAAATATTATTTTAGAGATTGGAAAAATATTCTTCACATAGGAGAAAATGAATTCCACTTCATGAAAATTTTGTACAATGTCTTCAGAGAGAAAATATAAAGTCATTTTTTAATTTTTTCATTTTAAAACTCTAATACTATGTGTTGCAAATAATAGAAGGTAGGCTCCATCTTTCTTTTTTTTAAAACCATCTTTCTGATGAGTGATGGATTTTCTTCCCATAATTTATTCCCATATTTTTCACATCTAGTTAATCCCCAGCATCTATTGACTTTTCTCTCCTTGCTAACTTCTTTCTGTCCTCTCTTCTTCTCTCCACCCAGGTTCCTCTGACCACCCCTTCTTCCTCTTATGATAGCCTCAGTTCTGACCTTTGTAATCTCCCACCTGAATCAACATAATAGAGCTGTTCTAGTCTAGTCTACATCTTCTACCAGAATTATGATTCCAAAATACAAATTCATTCCATTAACTTCATTTTCTGTCTGACTTATTTTACTTAGCATAATACCCTGTAGGTCCATCCAAGTTGTTGAGAATGGCAAGATCTTTCTTTTTTTTTTAAGGCTGAATAACATTCCATTGTATATATACCATATTTCTTCATTCATCTATCGATGGGCACTTGGGTTGCTTGCATATCTTGTCTATTGTGAATAATGCTGCAAGGTACAGGTGCTTATATCTTTTTGAATTTGTGTTTTAATTTTCTTTGGGTAAATACCCAGAAGTAGAATTACTGGATCACATGGGACTCCTATTTTCAATTTTTTCCAAGAGCCTCCATACTGTTTTCCAGAGTGGTTACACTGTTTGTATTCCCACCAGCAGTGCACAGGTGTTCCCTTTTCTCCACATCCTCACCCACACTTGTCATTTTTAATGAAATATTTGTTTTTTTTGTTCTCCAAAGAAGATGAAAGTAAATATCTTACTCTTTTCACTTTGCAGGAACTGATTCCTACAAGCGATAGCAATGCAGTTGTATCTCTCACACGCCTGTTTGAAGTATTACTCTGTAATGTCCTGGAAAATGATCCTACAAGCAAGCATATTCGTGTTTGGATTATGGTAGGTTTCATACTTAATGTGACTTTTATTTGCAGAATAAAATTTGCCTCTGGAAGTGATCATTGCATTGAGGAAGACATAAGATCCAGAGCTGTTTTTTGGTGAGCACCAAAGGAATAGCTGAAGGCATTGAAGTAGCCCTAACCTGGTATTCTGACTTAAAAAACATTTTAAAGAAAGAAAGTAAAATGTATGCAAATGAACCCAAATAGTTTTCTTATTTATGAAAGATCATAATTTGATAAACAATAAGGTGTCTTAGTATTAATCCATTAACAACTTTAGGTGAATTGATTTTGTCTTAAGTTTAAGTCATGATGTTGGCTGCTAAAATCTGGCTGTAAGAGACCAGAAACAGGCATCCAACCAGCTGGGTGGAGCATTGCCAGCAGAGTTCATAGAGCACATTGCTAGATGGGGAGTCAGGGCTTCAGGTAGCTAATGTCTAGAGGTCAGAGAAGACAACAGAACAGGACTCTAAGGGAGCCGGAGGAAAGAGTGTTTGGTTCTCTTCCCTGGTCTGTGTTTCTTTCCTATTTGCCACCTTATTCAGAAATACCTTCATCTTTACTGAGTCTACCTTATCTTCTACTCTGTGGTGATAGTGGTGCCCTCCCAGTGCTTCCCCTTCACCTTGTCACCACAAAAAGTCCTCTACCTCAGACATCTCACATTCCAGGGTTCCCTGCTGATCATCACCACCTTTCCTCCTCCCTTTTCACCATTATTAGAAGAAATTGAACAGACATGTTTGAAGCATAGTTTATTTATATTCCTTCTTCTCCCAAAGTTTGGAACTGCCTGTCACAGAACTAGTTTTTAATATTGTTCCATACCTATCTGTGTTACCTATTTGTAAAATAAAAGCATTTTAGGAATAGTTCACTTTTATAACCTTCATGTTATATCTGTATCTGTATATAGAGAGATAGACCTATATATATGATCTTCATGTTATATCTGTGTCTATATCTCTCTCCATATAAAGTTTCATCCTATTGGTAAGCCTAAACTCCCTTAATTTTTTAAATGGTTCAGAATTACTTTTAAAGACTAATATAAATTGATAATTGGTTAAAAATTTCCTCTTAAAATATATTTGAGGGGCTCCTGGCAGGCTCAGTCAATAGAGCATGTGACCCTTGATCTCAGGGTCATGAATTCCCACATCGTGGTAATGAAGTCCCACATTGGGTAAGAAGTTATTTAAAAAAAAAAAGAAAAAGAAAAAGAAAAATATATTTGATGATAACGTGTGTGTGTGTGTGTGTGTGCGCGTGCATGTATGTGTGTATTTGAAAGATTTTTTAAACTGGATAAAGCATGTACCTAGAGTAAAATTCAAAAGCTGAAAGTAGGCTTTCTATCCATATCAATGCCATAGCCACCCTCAAGGAAACCAGTGTTATCAGTGCCTTAGGTAGCCTGCTAGAGGTATTTGATCCATTCTCTTCTTTAATACATTTTTATACATGAGCATACTACACATACCGATTTGCATCTTTTCTTGCAGTATATCTTGGAGATTGTTCCATATCCATATGCTTACTGAGTTACTTGTTTAAACAGCTGCCATGTAGTCTAGTACACACAATGTAATCTCATTAAACAGACCCCGATTGAAAACAGTTGCTTCTTATTTTTGGCTGCACAGACAGTGCTGCAGTGAATGTTCTTGTACATACATCATTTTGACAGGTGGGAATATATTCCAAGGGTAAACTCCTTAAAGAGGAATTCCTAAATCATTTGATACGGGCATGTGATGTATGTATGTATGTATGTATGTATGTATTCATTTTTTAAAAAGATTTTATTTATTTATTTGACAGAGAGAGATCACAAGTAGGCAGAGAGGCAGGCAGAGTGAGAAACAGGTGGAGAGAGAGAAACAGGCTCCCCGCTGAGCAGAGAGCCCGATGCGGGGCTCAATCCCAGGACCCTGAGACCATGACCTGATCTGAAGGCAGAGGCTTAACCCACTGAGCCCCTAGGCACCCCTATTTATTTATTTTTAAGTAGACTCCACACCCAGAATGGAGCCCAATATGAGGCTTGAACTCACAACCCTGAGATCAAGACCTGAGCCAAGATCAAGAGTCAGATGCCTGACCAACTGAGCCATCCAGGGGACCTGCTATGGGCATTATATATATATATTTTTTAAAGATTTTATTTATTTATTTGATAGACAGATATTACAAGTAGGCAGAGAGGCAGGCAGAGAGAGAGGAGGAAGCAGGTTCCCCGCTGAGCAGAGAGCCCGATGCGGGGCTCGATCCCAGGACCCTGAGACCATGACCTGAGCTGAAGGCAGAGGCTTCAACCTACTGAGCCACCCAGGCACCCCTGGGCATTTTATATTTAGCTAGATAATGCCAGAGAAATAATTCTGTGACTTAGCTGTGCTCTGTTTCACTTGCAGACCTGGCCTTTTCCAAATATGTTAACCAGGCCCCCTTAATATGTTAAATTTTAATTTGTTAAAAATTTCTTTTAAATAATTAGTTTAAATTAAACTTCTTCTTTTTTTTTTAACCAATAGGCTAGCTTTATGTTTTCTTTGATTTGGTCCATTGGAGCAAGTTGTGATACAAATGGTCGGTTCGTTTTTGATACTTTCCTACGGTCAATCATACAGGGAAGAGACGGATACAACCCAGTGCCTGACTCTGTGGGTAAATGGGAGTGCCAGTTTGATGAAAAAGGTCTGGTTTATGACTACATGTATGAGGTATGATATAAAATGTTTGTTATGGTAAGTTCTAAAACTCCAAGTATTGGATCGAAAGGCAGAACCGGGTTCCCATCCTAGTGATGTTTTGATCTCTGTGGTTGGCGTTTTTGTCCCTTCTCTTTCGTTTCTCCACCTTTAACTTATAGACCATGTAGATAAACTTTCTTTAGGGCTGTTCTACAGTTTATAGACTTAAATTAAATCTATTTTCTTTACTTTAAAAAATTCACAAAAAGATTCTTTTAAACTGCAGGCATCTGAATAATCATTTGATTCATGCAAATTTTACTTCACAGAGACATAAGATCTGCAGAGAGCCTTAAGTACAACTTACTCTAAATCTCGGGATTTACAGATAAAGAGGCAAGCCTAGGAAGGCAAGTGGTTAGCAGAACCAGGACTTTGAATCTAGCTCTCTTGACTACAAGTGTAGGAATCTTTCCCAACACCATGCTAATACAGAATTTTAAAAATATGACCAGAAAGAGAGAGTTTCGTCCTCATTAGTCACAGTGGGAAGACAATAAAATCATCTCTAAAACCAAAAATCAGGAGGCAATAACATAAGCCTATCTTTGAGTTGGGGATGAATCCCCAAATGTCCAGCTTAAATAGGTAAAAATATAGTGGCTGGTGAAGAGAAAAATGAGAGTGGGAAACTGCTGTTTTTCTTAACCTCTTTAAAAGTTCTGACTCTAAAATATGTGCATATGTGGCAGAAATGAAATCTAAAACTTAAAAAATTAAGAATATGAATTACTAAAGAAACATGCAAAACTACCACCATCCAGACACATACCATATACATGTACAATTTCCAGGAAATCGGAATTCTTTGATGTCAGCCATTACACTGAAGCAGAGGGATAATTAATCCAAAGAAAATTTTTTGTTTCTTAAATTGAGTGGTGGATTCATGGGTGCTTTAAGATTACAAAATGTTATATACATTATTTTAGGTGAATCGTTACTACAAGATTTTATTATGATAAACTAAGGTTTTGAAAAGCAAATATGATATCAGTATGTTAGAGAGCCTTTCTGATATCAAGTACATTGTTATATTTTAAAACTTATGTTCTCTTGGTAGTTGAAAAACCGAGGTCGCTGGCTCCATTGGAATGAATTAATTAAAAGCACTAATTTAGGAGAAAAACTTGTGAAGATTCAAGATATCATAGTCCCTACAATGGACACAATTAGATATACATTTCTAATGGATTTGAGTATTACCTATGCAAAGTAAGAAACTGTGTTATGGACATGCATTTTAAATGTAACAGTGCCTTTCTAATAGCATCATATGATTTCTTTCTTTCTTTCTTTCTTTCTTTCTTTCTTTCTTTCTTTCTTTCTTAGAGAGGGAGAGAATGGGAGGAAGGGGCAGAGGGAGAGAGAGAATCCCAAGGAGGCAGCATAGAGCCTGATGTGGGGCTCGATCTCACAAACCTGAGATCATGACCTGAGCCAAAACCAAGAGTCAAATGTTTAACCCACAGAGCCACCCAGGCTCCCTAGATCATAGGACTTTTTGAAGTAAACTTGGAGGTCACCCATTTTCAGATAACAGACCCTGAGGAACTAATTGACATGCCAATAGTCACCTCTGTTACTAGTGGAAAACCTAGAATCCAGATTTTCTATTGCCTACACCAAAAACTAGCAGCCATACTTTGGTGTCTTATATTTATTGTATTAGTAACAGCAGACTAAAAGTCAGTTGCAGTGTTATTGGTAAATAGGTAAGCATTCTACTTAAATGTTTTGTATTGCTCCTGTGTATCAACTATGATCCACATTCTCCCATTTAGCATTTCTCAGGTATGTCCTATGCCAGTTCTTCATAACTTAAGATGAAGTGGAAATCTCAGACTTAGAGGAGCACATCAAAGATGACATGAAACTGATCAAAAGCCTGGCATGCTGTAGACATAGTCATACCAGCTTTCCTAATAACATTCTTGTAGTTACTTTTCTTTTAAAACATTAGGCATAATTTATCATTAATACTATTTAAACTAGAGAAACTTATATAATATGCATGAATGTCATGAATTGTTTTTTATGAAGAACCTGTTTCTTGGGGTGCCTGGGTGGCTCAGTCAGTTAAGCAGCTGCCTTTGGCTCAGATCATGATCCCAGGGGCCTGGGATCGAGCCCTGCATCAACCTCCCTGCTCTTCTCCCTCTCCCTCTGCTGCCCCCCCCCCCCGGTTGTGCTCTCTCGTTCTGTCAAATAAGTAATAAATAAATATTAGAAATAAGAAGAACCTGTTTCTTAGTGAATTTTCTGACAGTTTTATCTTGTTTAATAAAACACACACACACACATTAAAAAAAAAAAACACTTTAAATCCAGTGTAGTTACCATACAGTGTTATATTAGTTTCCCCGTGTGCAGTATAGCTATTCAGCAGTTCTGTACATTACTCAGTGCTTATTTGTTACATTTTTTCATTTTGAGGCTAATATTGAAAAGAAAAAGGCAAAGAATGGACTTGCATATTCTGAGAATTTGCAATGGTTCTGTGCCATGAACCATTTGCCAGAATAATGCTTTTTAAAAATTTAAAAAAAAAGTTAGAATAATGCTTTTAAATGAATACATACAAATAGTTACAAAAGAAAGGACATATTATTGAAATACATTAAAATATTAAACACATTTTTCTTCCCTTTTTTTTTATTGTGTTATGTTAGTCACCATATGGTACATCATTGGTTTTTGATGTAGTGTCCATGATTCATTGTTTGTGTGTAACACCCAGTGGTCCATGCAATCTGTGCCCTCCTTGGTACCCACCACCAGGCTCGCCATCCTCCCACCCCATAGTCTCTCATGGCTCATCTCCCCCCTCTGGTTTCCCCCTCCCTTCATTTTTCCCTTCCTTCTCCTAATGTCCTCCATGCTATTCCTTATGTTCTGCAAATAAGTGAAGCCATATGATAATTGACTTTCTCTGCTTCACTTATTTCACTCAGCATAATCTCTTCCATTTCTGTCCATGCTGATACAAAAGTTGGGTATTCATCCTTTCTTTTTTTTTTTTAAAGATTTTATTTATTTATCAGAGGGAGAGAGGGGAGAGAGCAAGCACAGGCAGACAGAATGGCAGGCAAAGGCAGAGGGAGAAGCAGGCTCCCTGCGGAGCAAGGAGCCCCATGTGGGACTCGATCCCAGGATGCTGGGATCATGACCTGAGCCGAAGGCAGCTGCTTAACCAACTGAACCACCCAGGCGTCCCAGGGTATTCATCCTTTCTGATGGCTGAGTAATATTCCATTGTGTATATGGTCCACATCTTCTTTATCCATTCTTTCTGTTGAAGGGCACCTTAGCTCTTTCCACAGTTTGGCTGTTGTGGATATTGCTGCTATGAACATTAGGGTGCATGTGCCCCTTTTCACTGCATCTGTATCTTTGGGATAAATACCCAGTAGTGCAGTTTCTGGGTCATAGGGTAGCTCTATTTTTAACTTTTTGAGGAATCTCCACACTATTTTCCAAAGTGGCTGTACTAACTTGCATTTCCACCATTAATATAAGAGGGTTCCCCTTTCTTCACATTCTCTCCAACATTTGTTGTTTCTTACCTTGTCAATTTTTGCTATATTCTAACTGGGGTAAGGTAAGGTGTATCAGTGTGGTTTTGATTTGAATTTCCCTGATGGCTAATGATGTTGAACATTCTTTCATGTGTCTGTTAACCATTTGTATGTCTTTGGAGAAGTGTCTGTTCATGTCTTCTGCCCATTTTTTGACTTGATTAACAGATTTGGGCTATGGTAGTAATACATATGCTGCTTTACTGACACATTAATACAATCTATCAGTGGGTCTGATGCCTATCGTAATTTCAAAGGAATAATAAGTGTAAGTGATATTTTTGAGATATCTGTAACCATTGTAATATTTAGAATAATATCTGTGATTTCTATTAATGACAAAGACACAGGTACGATTGATACAATTACTCCATTTTAGTTAAGATAGTAAAAGTAAGTATATAACCCTTTGTCATCCAAGTTTGCAGGTTCTCTAAACACTGTCTAAAAATTTCTTCTATTGGTCCCTGGGCCCCCAGTTCAGCATAGTATTTTATTTAAAAATTTTTTTTAATTAATTTTTTATTTTTTATAAACATATATTTTTATCCCCAGGGGTACAGGTCTGTGAATCACCAGGTTTACACACTTCACAGCACTCACCAAAGCACATACCCTCCCCAATGTCCATAATCCCACCCCCTTCTCCCAAACCCCCTCCCCCCAGCAACCCAACTAGAGCGTATCATGCTTAGCGAAATAAGTCAAGCAGAGAAAGACAACTATCATATGATCTCCCTGATATGAGGAAGTGGTGATGCAACATGGGGGCTTAAGTGGGTAGGAGAAGAATAAATGAAACAAGATGGGATTGGGAGGGAGACAAACCATAAGTGACTCTTAATCTCATAAAAATTTTTTTAAATAAGTAACTTTAAAAAAAAAATATCCTTTAAATAAGTAACTTTCCATAAGGCAACTGTTAATCAGACTGAAACATGTAGGTGAACTTTCAGGGGCCACTGTAGTTCTAAAAGAACTTTAATTTTATGTTTGTACTTCGATGATAATTTTTAAAATTAATTTGGGTCCCTTAGATGACCTCTGGTGCTCAATTTTAGCTCCAGTCCTTGTGTTGTCTTTGTGTATTGGGTGATGCCAAGTTATCCATCAAAGGGTCAGTATTACATTTTAAATCAGTAAACAGTATTTCTAAACTGGAATTCCCCAGAGTTCTGTGAACATAAATTCAGAGGATTTTTTCCTTTTTAAATTAATTATGATCACTCAATAATGAGAAGCCCTGGGGTACCTGGGTGGCTCAGTGGGTTAAAGCCTCTGCCTTCGGCTCAGGTCATGATCCCAGGGTCCTGGGATCGAGCCCCGCATTGGGCTCTCTGCTTGGTGGGGAGCCTGCTTTCTCCTCTCTCTCTGCCTGCTTCTCTGCCTACTTGTGATCTCTGTCTGTCGAATAAATAAATACAATCTTAAAAAAAGGGGGGGGGCGCCTGGGTGGCTCAGTGGGTTAAGCCGCTGCCTTCGCCTCAGGTCATGATCTCAGGGTCCTGGGATCGAGTCCCGCATCGGGCTCGCTGCTGAGTGGAGAGCCTGCTTTCCTCTCTCTCTCTCTCTCTGCCTGTCTCTCTGTCTACTTGTGCTCTCTCTCTGTCAAATAAATAAATAAAATCTTAAAAAAAAAAAAGGAATGAGAAGCCCTGCCTTGAGGCCCCACTGAATGGAGAATTCCTTAGAGTTTTCTTTTGGACAAATGATTCTAAAGGCCATTCTAAAATGCTATTTTAGATTCTAAAGTTCTATCAACATGTATAATGTAACTATTAGCTTTAGACTTCACTGTCACCTAGTTTTTGGTAACTCTGAAACAGCCTACACTGGTCTTAATGTCATCTTATTTGTCTCTTCCGCACTGCACCCTCTTGCCTCTACCTCCAAATAAAAAGTGTGAATACATTGCTTTTCTGAGGAGACAAACTTTAGCTTTCTTTGCTGAAAAGCAAAGCATGTTATTACTTGTTTATGAGTGTTTTTGGAGTATAGAAATGTTACATCTGTCCAGATAATAGTTCGTTACTACTAAAGTCTCAGTAAAAGGAAGCAAAAGTGTGTGCCAATTGTCACTTTCACATGAAATAACAGTAGTAGATTAAAATGTGAATCTTTAGATGAAGGTGATTTCATTACTTCAGTTTTCAACAAATTTCATCCTTCTGTAGTAGAAATGGTATTCTGGCTTTTTCTCTTTTTTAATGATATGTTCATTGTTTTCATAAAGGCCATTGCTTTTCGTGGGTCCGACGGGTACAGGAAAATCAGTGTATGTGAAGGACAAACTAATGAATCACTTGGAAAAGGACCAATATTTCCCTTTTTATGTTAATTTCTCTGCACGGACCAGTGCCAACCAGGTTCAGGTTAGTTTAAAGCCAGAAACATGGGTCCATAATTAACTTTTTTGTTTTTTTGCCTTATTTGATTAGTGTTTAAAATTTGTATATTAAATAAGCAGCTGTGTAAGTCTTCTATAAATTTAAATGAAATTTCAGAACCTTTGTTTTTGGCATTATAACTTAAGTTTTAAGGATGGGGGCCTGGGTGGCTCAATTGTTAGGTGTCTGCCTTCGGCTTGGGTCACGATCCTGGGGTCCTGGAATCGAGCCCCGCTTCAGGTTCCCTGCTCAGCAGGAAGTCTGCTTATCTCTCTCCCACTCCCCCTGCTTGTGTTCCCTCTCTTGCTGTCTCTCTCTCTCTGTCAAATAAATAAATAAATAAAATCTTTAAAGAAAAGTTTTAAGGACAAAAGTTCAAGAGAACATTTAAAAAATCTTATGTTCCCATTTTTATTCATTAAATTCCTGAGGTATAAATTATTTTAAACATATCTATTTAAAAAAACAAAGGATAAAAGACACACCAATTAACTGACAATTTCCAAGAACTTGTAATGTTGGAACCACATTCAAGGGAACATTTTTGCATTAATACTGGATTATTGAGCTTTGTCATCTTTTTTATAAGCCCAAGAAGAAGCCACAGTTGCTTTCTTAACTGGAGAAGAGACTGAGGGGTGGGTAGAAAAAGAGTGAGAACTTTGAATTGTTCTTCTAGATTCTCCTAGATGATTCTTCAGGACATTTGCTGCTTACTGACTCTCTGTCCATGAAAGGTCTTTCAAGCCATGGACTGTTGTATGACCTTATGTGACAGGAATCATGTGGTTGTGCATGCCCTTCTTTGTGCCAACTTGAAAGTTCTACGTGAGACCTTTTCTAGTTACTATTATAATCATCCATGCCTAAATTCATGTCCATTCTCACCTGAATTATGGGGCTCATTTCTGGTTTTTTAAGCCTATAGAATTCCCTTAATTTCAAAATCTGACAAACTTAGATCAGAGTTTTTAGATGTTGAATAAGTTAAAGTTAATAGAGATGTTGGGGTATCCAACAAGGAAAATATTTTGTGTTTGTATGCAATATAAATATGTATGTATATAATAATTTTTTAAGGAATTTTTTTTATTAGAGCATGTGCATGAGTGCAGAGATGGGCAGAGGGAGAGGGAGAGGGAGAAGCAGGCTCCCTGCTGAGCAGGAAGCTCAACATAAGGTTCGATCCCCAGACCCTGGGATCATGATATGAGCTGAAGACAGACACCCAGGCACCCCTGTATATAACAATTCTGAATGCATAAAAGGATTTCAATAAATGGTCTTAGATATTGAATAAAAGGTTTGATATCATCCTAAAAATGAGTAAATGTAAACACACACATAATGCTTCCTGACATTATTTCCTTATATAGACTATAAATTCTTTTTCTCCTGGTGTTTAGAATGGCTTTAAATATTCTTCTTCTTCTTCTTTATATTTTAGAATATTATTATGGCTAGACTGGATAAAAGACGCAAAGGAGTTTTTGGACCACCAATGGGAAAGAAGTGTGTAATTTTTATAGATGACATGAATATGCCTGCATTGGAGAAATATGGAGCTCAACCTCCTATTGAATTGCTACGACAATTTTTTGACTGTGGGCACTGGTAACTATTTAACTGGAGTTTTAATTAGCCATGCTGAAATCATTTTTGTTCTCTTTTTCAATTTTAGTTTCTCACATCAAAGTAATACATTTTTTCAAGGTACTGATAGAAGAAAATGGTTATTCAGATTTTCTTATATAGAAATTTTTGGAAAAATTTTCTGTACTTTTTTATGACATTCTTTCCTGTGAAAGTGTGTGTTAGATTGCTGGGATGAATAACCCAGTATAAGAAATGAATTTATCCAATAATGGAATAAGTTCTTTCCTTTTCAACTATTATTTTCAATCCTTGAAAATAACTTACCGATTATATCTTTCAAAGTACTATTCTCCCAGAGTGGAGAACTTGTGGGTAGGCTTCAACCATAATCATAATCAGCATTCTATGTTTCTGCCATTTTAAATTCTCTGTATTTTCTGTGACTATTCGGGAGTACTGTACCCTGGAGATAGCTTGGTTTTGACATCAATTCCATAGATAACTCTTCCTCTCCCTTCATTCCCATTTTTTTTTTAAAGATTTACTTATTTTAGAGAAAGAATGTATACATGTGCTGTGAGGGGGGAGAAGTAGAGGGAGAGAATCTTAAACAAGACAGACTCCCTGCTGAGTGCAGAGTCCAGTGCAGGGCCAGATCTCATGACCCAAGAGATCATGACCTAAACCAAAATCAAGAGTGGATACTGAACTGAATGAGCCACCTAGGCACCCACCCTCCATCCCATTGTTATGACGCTATAGTTAGTTACCAACATGTAAGACATTGTATCTTTTCGTTAGGATTTAGTAATTCTTCATTTCCTCCTCTTATATATACTTTTCTACTCCCTAGTATACATGATTTTTTTTTAATCTAACATAAGAGTAGACTAATTTTGAAGCTAAGTCCTATTTCAGAAATAATTTTTGTTATTACTTCATTTTGTTATTACTTTTGTTATTACTTTATTATACCCGGGACTCCTGCCTTCAGGAGATAACTACTGTTAATAGTGTATTCCCTATTCTTTCAAGGCTTTTTTTTTCTATACAAACATATTTTTATTTTTATTTTTATTTTTTTTATAAAAGATTTTATTTATTTATTTGACAGAGAGAAATCACAAGTAGGCAGAGAAGCAGGCAGAGAGAGAGAGAGGAGGAAGCAGGCTCCCTGCTGAGCAGAGAGCCCGATGCGGGACTCAATCCCAGGACCCTGAGATCATGACCTGAGCCGAAGGCAGCGGCTTAACCCACTGAGCCACCCAGGCGCCCAAACATATTTTTATTTAAAAAAGTAGACTCCTATTACACAATGTTTTATGACTTATTTGCACCTAAAATTTTTTTGAGCACCTGTCCATATTGTTTATCTCATTCTATTGGCTTTTTATTTTTTTATTTTGTAAGCTTCTAATATAATTTAATTGTGTGGATCCTGCCATAATTTATTTAACAAGCTCCCTCTGAAAGTTATTAGGATTATTGCCAGAAACCAGGTCATATTTTCATACTTCCTGTTAGAGGTACTGGTAAAGACTGACTATATAGATTTCTCCCATGTCTCCTGCCCCCTTTTTGTAAGAACTTCAGTGTTAAAAGAATTAATGGCCTATCAGTAATAAGCACATTTTTTATCTTAGTGGTTCCAGCTAAACTGAGCCATTTATATATTTCTTACTTTCTTTTTAAATTTTTATTTATTTATTTGAGAGAGGCAGAGGGAGAAGGAGAAGCAGACTTCTTGCTGAGCAGGGGTCCTGACATGGGGCTCAATCCAGGAACCCTGTGATCATGACCTGAGCTGAAGGCAGATGTCCCTATATATTTCTTTCTCATTAAAATTTCTTTCAAGCTTTGTTGTGCCCCATTGGGTCTCTTTTTAACAAAAGTGTTATAGATACCATTTAGACATTTTTATGTGCTCTGGAGATCTGAGATATAAAAATAAAATCAGGACTTCACTGTAAGTAGTATGACTGTATGATTGTTTTGAACTAGAACAATTATGAACATAAAAGAGGAGTATTACTAATAATTACTCCAGTAATTATTAGTAATAATAATTATTGGACAAGCCCAGTCAGAATTGTCCTAGGCAAAATGGGACATGTGGTCCACCTACCTATTATCAGCTACAAACAGGAATAATCTCTCATCCACGCTTCTGGATTTGGAGTGAGGAGAGAACAAGCAGAAAGTCAAGTTGGAAAGAAGTGTAGGAAAGAAGGGAAGGGCAAAAGGAAGGGACATTCTAGATGCCCAGAATTTGAGCAACAGACTCAGTGTCACTGGAAAGAGAAATAAGAGTGCCACTTTTAAAAATGTTCTGTCCAGGGGCACCTGAGTGGCTCAAGCAGTTAAACATCTGACTCTTGATTTCAGGTCAGGTCATGATCTCCGGGTAGTGAGACTGAGCCCCACACCTAGTATGGAGCCTGCTTAAGATTCTCTCTCTCCTCTCCATTCCCCACCCCTCACCCCGTAAAAAAAAGTCCCCACCAAAATCGAAAAACGTCCTGTCCCCAGACTGGTGACTGCCTGAGGCAGGGGCTGGGGGGTGGGTAAAATAGGTGAAGGGGGTCAAATGGTATAAATTTCCAATTCAAAATGAATAAGCCATAGCGATGTAGTGTACAACATGGTGATTACAGTTAATACAATGTTGCATATTCAGAAGTATCTAGGAGGGGCACCTGGGTGGCTCAGTGGGTTGAGCCTCTGCCTTCGGCTCAGGTCATGATCCCAGGGTCCTGGGATCGAGCCCCGCATTGGGCTCTCTGCTCGGCAGGGAGCCTGCTTCCTCCTTTCTCTCTGCCTGTTTCTCAGCTCACTTGTGATCTCTGTCTGTCAAATAAATAAATAAAATCTTAAAAAGTATCTAGGAGAGTGAATTTTGAAAGTTCTCATCAAAAGAAGAAAATTTCGTCACTATGTAAGGTGATAGATGTGAAGTGGACTTACTGTGATGATCTTTTCACACACAAATATCGAGTCATTATGTTATACACCCAAAACTAATCTTACATCAATTATACCTCAATTTTAAAAAATATATTAAAATATATTTTTAATTTTTCTACTCTAAACATTTTCTCAGATTCTTTCTTTTAGAGAAGCTAAAATCAGATTAAGTTTCTAGGCAGTTCTAAAATTCATTCCATCTTATTGGCTTATAACTAATTGCTTTGATATTTTTATGTGCTTTCAAGGTATGACCTTAAGGACACAAGTAAGATCACCCTGGTTGACATCCAGCTGATTGCTGCCATGGGCCCTCCAGGTGGTGGAAGAAATCCAGTCACTCCCCGGTTTATTCGACATTTCAACATCTGCTCTATTAATACCTTCAGTGATGAAACTATGGTCCGAATCTTCTCATCAATTGTAACATTCTACCTGAGGACTCATGAATTTCCTCCAGAGTACTTCTCAGTTGGGAACCAGATTGTCAGTGGGACAATGGAGGTGAGCAAATACTGTGATACAAAATATTTTACTATTGCACATTTTTCCCGTTCTTTTTTGTTTTTTAATCATTTTTTCCCCTTAGCCATTTATTTTGGTCTTCAGTGTCAGAGAAGCTGTTAAGAAGGTGTGAGAACAGAAGATCATGGGCTTTGAAATCAAGGACTCTAACTGGGTTTGAACCTTGACTGCTATTTCCTAGCCATGTGGCCTAGAGAAAGTAATTTGACCTTCCAGAAACTCAGTTTTTTAACCATTAAAATGAGAGATAGCACCTATTTCACAGTGTAGTTCCAAGGAAATCATGTAGAGTCAGTATCTGCCACACTGTAAGGGTTTTCCTAATTGTTAGGTTTCTCTCCTGGTGTTCATTAATTGTCTCTCTCCTTCTGTTCTTCATGTTTGTCTTTAAAAAGAGAAAGGGTCTTCTGGCTGGCTTACTTGGTAGAACATGTGACTCTTGATCCTGGGGTCATAAGCTTGAGCCCCATGTTGGGTGTGGAGTCTACGAAAGAAAGGAGGGAAGAAAAGAAAGAAACAAACAAACAAACTTCTGCAGCTTATGAATACATACTTTTTTTTAAAGCCATACCAGATAATTTAGGAGTAGCAGTGAAATTAGAAATAGAGGGGTGGGAACAGAACACAAGATGGCCCAGTGGCTTTGCCTTATTCAGGGTGTGTTATCTGCCAGGTCTCGGAGGCCAGAGCTAGCCTCATCACTAATGGTAAAAGGAAAAACTGTATCTAAGGTAAGTGAGTGATGGTGTTACTAAACTAAGCTTTTCTGGAGCCCTTGATGAAGTGGGTTCACTGTGGGATCAGTGCCACAAGAAGGACAAAAATTCCTAGACTCATCCCATTGGTTTCTAAGAGCACTGTGTCTGTCTAAAGTGTCCCCCCTTGTTCTGTTTGTGCTGTTAAAAAGAGAAAATTTGTGCTGTTAAAATAGAGAAACTATGAGCAAAATAATAGTGTGTTCAAATTACAATACTTATTTTGATACCAGAAAAGTGCTTCTATTTATAAAATATGATTTATGCGGGTGCCTGGGTGGCTCAGTGGGTTAAGCCGCTGCCTTCAGCTCAGGTCATGATCTCAGGGTCCTAGGATCAAGTCTCACGTCGGGCTCTCTGCTCAGCAGGGGGCCTGCTTCCCTTACTCTCTCTCTGCCTGCCTCTCTGCCTACTTGTGATCTCCCTCTCTCAAATAAATAAATAAAGTCTTTAAAAACTATATGATTTATGTATTTTGGGTATCTCCTGGAAAAAGAAGGGAGTTGGCCAGGCAGAATGGGATCAGAAAGGATTTTTTTTTCTTTGAAGTATTTGAGATCCACCATGTGGAAGCTATGGGTGGGGGAGGGGGATGAATCATAGGACACAGATAAATAAAAAATAATTTCACTTGGGTCTTTTTTTTTTTGCAGGGGGGCTATATTATAAAAGATTTAATTTACCTTCCTTATACATTAAACTTTATTTGGTAAATTCAGCATATAGTAAAATCGTATTTTATTTCTGTATGATAGCCAAGTACGATGAAGAAGCGGCAAAGAGAAAATAGGAGTGAAGGGAAGGAAGGGAATACATCAATTTGTTTTAAGTCAAGGGTAGTCAAAAGGAAATTGTTTCATCCACCCCTTCATATGGAATGCTTCTGAATGAGTTATCTTGGTTTCACTTTCTACTAAAGTTTTTGCTGATTACTTAATCCCAGGTCATTCAACATTAAATGGAAAAACTATAATAACTGGGAGATAAAAGCATAGTCCCTTTTGGGGCTTGGATGGAATCTGGTAATTTTAAGTTCCCTCAACTTCATAATGTCTCTTATAAACCAAAATAAAAAGCTAAATGTCATGCTAGACTTGGTACTATACAATTTTCCAAACCAATATAATCTGATAAGTTAATTATTGTATAGAAGATACTGTTTGTTACATGACTTCGCTTATTATAATCATTTTATTTTTGCTTTGTTGCTTTTTTCTTATTCAGATATATAAACGATCCATGGAAAATCTTTTGCCCACTCCCACGAAGTCTCATTACACTTTCAACTTGCGGGATTTTTCCCGCGTCATCCAGGGCTGCTTACTGATTGAGAAGGAGGCCGTGCAGAGCAAGCACACCATGATCCGCCTCTTCGTGCACGAGGTTCTCCGCGTGTTTTATGACCGCCTCGTTAATGACCATGATCGATACTGGCTGTTCGATTTAATCAAAGCTGTGGTAAAGGACCATTTTAAAGAATCATTTGATGGTATCTTTTCACATTTGAGGAAGGAGAACACCCCAGTGAGTATATTTAGGGATTCTAAACAAATTAAAACGGCACAATAGCATGGGTTATTACAATCGACTTATCTTTTAAAAAAATATGGTTGTTTCATAATGATCATATTTTTTTAACTTTCCTCAATCGATAGGTATTTATTTTGAGAAGATTTGTCTTCAGAGGAATTATGTAGCTAATGCAGAAGTTATTTAAAGAATAAAACCATGGGGTGCCTGGGTGGCTCAGTGGTTGAGCAACCCCACTCTTGATTTTGGCTCAGGTCATGATCTCTGGTCCTGAGATCAGCCCCAAGTTGGGCTCTGCCCTCAGTGCAGTTTGCTTGTCTCTCTCCACCCCCCACACCTTCCCACTTGCTCTCACTGTCGCTCTCTATCTCACTCTCAAATAAATAAATAAAATCTTAAAAAAAAAAAGAATAAAACCGTATATGATAGGGATTAAATGATATAATGAGTGAAAAGTGCTTAACACGGTGATCATCCCTTAGTAACTACTCACTCAGAATTACTTTTCCAGTACCTGGAGGGGAAATTTATAGGACAGAAAAATTTCTGTTATTTTTATTTTTGGTGGATACAATGTAACTTCAGGTATTAATTTTACAATATATTGTCTACTATCTTAATGTTTAAAAGAATTATTTAATTGACAATCATCCTATAACCTGGACGAAACAAAATTTTATTTAACGTTTTCTTAAATTTATAAAATATAAATTTTGTAACTTGTTGATTTCTATTCCATAGATAACTGAAGAGAACTTGAGAAATCTCATGTTTGGTGATTATATGAATCCTGACCTTGAAGGAGACGAAAGAGTTTATGTTGAAATTCCAAATATTCATCATTTTAGTGATGTTGTGGACCAATGCTTAGATGAGTATAATCAAACTCACAAAACAAGAATGAATCTTGTCATTTTTAGGTACCTACATTTGGTACTGATGGTAGAAATTGCTATTTGTAAAATTTTTCTGTGAAGTATTTAAAATGTGCCAAAAAGTATAAAGAAAAAATGTAGTGAATAACCCTGTACTGATCACTTAGCTGAAGACATAAAATATTAGCAATTTATTTGAAGCCCCTTGTTTAGCAAACCCTCTCCGACTGCAGCGTCCCCATCATATCCTCAGTAGTAAAAAGAAGCTCGCGTGCTTCTTTGGACTTTACTACCGTGTATGTTCCAAAACATATATATGCACAGTTCTATTTTGCATGTATTCTTCAACTTTATTCTCTGTTGTTTGTGAGAGTCACCAAAAAAAAATGAATTTTTGCTACTAACACAATGTAGTTGTTTTTCTGAGACAGACTTTTAGGGGACTTCTGATTTTTGCAATTACAAAAAAAGATTTGAATACTGGGACCCCTGGGTGGCTCAGTTGGTTAAGCTGCTGCCTTCGGCTCTGGTCATGAGCCCAGCGTCCTGGGATCGAGTCCCACATCGGGCTCCTTGCCCCGCAGGGAGCCTGCTTCTCCCTCTGACTCTGCCTGCCACTCTGCCTGTGCGCTCGCTCTCTCTCTCTCTCTCTCTCTCTGACAAATAAATAAAAAAAAATCTTAAAAAAAAAAAGATTTGAATACTCATGTCTCTTTGGGTACACGTGTTAGAATGTCTGTAGGCTATATTCCTAAAAGTGGAATTATTGTGTCATGGTGTGTAACAATACCATCTTCACCTTCTACTTTCCTAAGTTTGGCTGAAATGTCTTCAGAAATGATTATTTAAGAGCTCCTATTGTCCCTCACCCTTGCCAACACTTAGAATTGCCGGGTGTGATAAGTATTGCCAGTCTAAACGTGAGTGGAATGTTATCCCACTGTGACTACAATTTTAATTTCCCTAATTACTAGTGAGTCTGGCTGTCTTTACTGAAATTTCTAATTTTGTAAAGACCTGATTTTCTGTTTTTCACCTATAAAGCCTAAAATTAAAAGACTTTTTAGTAAAAGCAGGAATGTGCTTCCAGTATAAGTACTTCACCTTATTTTTATAATTTGTATATTACATTTCCTAAATTTGTGTCTTAGTTTTCCTTTGCATCAAATGATCCAATTCTAAATTCTTTTGAAAAACCACACTTTTTGGTGATTACCCCTTTAAAATTGGAATAACATACAGGAGAACAAAGTCCATCCTTCCAAGAATATAAAATAATAATTGCATGTAAATATACACTTGCATTCATATTTTCAAGTATAATAGTAATATTGGTATTTCATAGGTATGTATTGGAACATTTGTCACGAATATGTCGAATTCTAAAGCAGTCTGGTGGAAATGCTCTGCTTGTTGGACTTGGAGGCAGTGGTCGTCAATCTTTAACTCGTCTGGCTACATCTATGGCAAAAATGCAGATTTTCCAACCAGAAGTTTCTAAAAGCTATGGAATGAATGAGTGGAGAGAGGATCTGAAGGTAAAATTAGGATGAACCCTAGTGTCTAAAATAATCAGTGCCATGAAGAGAGCCAAGCCATACAGCTGCATGCTGAATGCATTGGGGATGAGGACAGTGTTACCCATGAGCAGTTACTGTGCGTGCTGACCCCCAAGAGCTTTTCATACGTTATCTCGTTCTGTAGATAAAACAGTTCAGTGCAACATGGATGGTCCTCTCGGTTTTACTGATGAGGAAATGGAAGTTGAGGGAAGGTATGCACAGCAGAGCAGGATTTATAACTTGTCTTATCCACCGCTGCTGCCGATTCTATCTTTATTTCAGTTCAAGGAGGTCTTGTTTCAGACAAATGTATGTTTTCCAAGAGACTGTTTCATATGAGCCCTGGCAATGATGATGATGTTCATGTTGTCCAATCATAATATCTTTCTTGGGACCAAGTTGCTTTCCCAGTAACCAATAAAATACTGGAGTGCATGCCTGGGGCTTCATCCTCACATGCCTAGGGTTCTGCAGGACCCAGAAAGGAGATGATCCGAAATGAAAAATAGAAAGCTATTGCTGGATTTTTTCACTTGTACTCACCTCACATACTAAATTTCTACATCCTAAAAGTTAGCATGAAGAACGGGTTGCTTGCAGGTGGAAATGGTAGAATCCAAGCTGATATCTAAAAGGTTTACATAGACATAGTAGAAAAATTGCAGTGTTTCTTTTTCTCCTCTCACTTTAGAGGGAAATTTTTTATACATTTCTACCACTGAAACCAATGGATAGAGAAAGCAGCCTTCTTTAGTAGAAAGAACATGGACTTTAAAGTTAGGCAAACTCAGTTTTATTTCTACTTTGTATGATTCAGTTATCTTGGGCATGTTACTAAATCTTTCTGTACTTTAGTTTCTTCATTTGTTTTTAAGAATTTATTCCAAGTTATACAATTTGTTGGCATACCATTGTTAATAGTATTCTCTTATAATCCTTTTTAATTTTTGTGACATGGGTGGTAATGTCCCTTTTTAAATTTGTAATTTTAGTTATTTGAATCTTCTCTCTTTTTCCATTCTTTCTTTTCTTTTTTTTTTTTTAAGATTTTATTTATTTATTTGACAGAGATCACAAGTAGGCAGAGAGGCAGGCAGAGAGAGAGGAGGAAGCAGGCTCCCTGCCGAGCAGAGAGCCACATGGGGGGCTAGATCCCAGGAACTGGGATCATGACCTGAGTGAAGGCAGAGGCTTTAACCCACTGAGCCACCCAGGCGCCCCTTCTCTCTTTTTTCTAAACTAGCTAAGGTTTTGTCAATTTTGTTGATTTTTTTTTTCAAAAAAAAAAAGGAAAGAAAACCCAACTCTAAGTTCCACTGATTCTTTTCTGTTGATTTTTTTTTTATTCTCTACTTTATCTCTGTCCTAATCTTTATTATTTCCTTCCTCCTGCTAGCTTTGAGTTTGTCCATTTTTTGAAGTTCCACAATGTATAAAGTTGGGTTGTTGATTTGAGATCTTTCTTCCTTTTTTAATGTAAAGTGTTTACAGTTATAAACTTCCCTCTTAGCTCTGCTTTTACTGCATGTTTTAAGATTTTTTTTATGTTTAAAAAATTTTTTTTTATATGAGAGAGAAAAAGAGAGAATGACCACGGGGTTCTCTGCAGGCAGAGGGAGAGGGAGAAACAGTCTCTCTCATCCCAGGACACTGGGATCGTGACCTGAGCTGAAGGCAGACACTTAACCAATTGAGGCACCCAGGCGCCCCCTTTTATTGCATTTTATAAGTTTTGATATGTTGAGTCTTCATTTTCATTTATTTCAAGAAGTTATCTAATTTCCTGTGTGATTTCTTCTTTGATCTGTTGTTTAAGAGTGTGTTGTTTAATTGCTGTGAATTTGTAGTTTCCAGTTTTCCTTCTGGAAAGTAATAACAACCTATTTTAGTAATAACAGTAATAACAACCTATTAAAGTAATAACAACCTATTTTAGGCTGATAATAATTGCAATCACATACAAAAATTATTCCTTCTGTTGTTGATTTAGTTTCATTCCACTGTGGTTAGAAAAGATGCTTGATTTGATATCTATCTTCTTAAATTTATTAAGACTTGTTTATTGGCCTAATATATCATCTGTCCTGGAGAATATCCTATGTGCACTAGGGAAGAATGTGTATTCTGTTGTTGGATGGTGTGTTCTCTATATGTCTGTGAGGTCTGACTGACCTATAGTGTTGTGCAAATACTCTCTTTCCTTATTGATCTTTTGTCTGGTTGTTATATCCCTAATTGAAAGTAGAGTATTGAAATCTCCCACTATTCTTTTGCTATTTCTCCCTTCAACTCTTGTCAATGCTTGTTTCATGTATTTAGGAGTTCAGCTGTTCAGTGCATAAATATTTATGATTGTTACATCTTCCGGAAGAATTGATCCTTTTACCATCATATAATATTTCTTGTCGTTTAAGACAGTTTTTTACTGATGATTTTGTCTGATATTAGTATAGTCCCCCTGCTCTCCTTTGGTTGCCATTTGCATGGAACATCTCCATCCTTTCACTTTCAGCCCCTGTGTCCTTAGGTCTGAAGTGAGTCTCTTCTAAGCCACGTACCATTGGATCCTGTTTTGTAAATCCATTCAGCCAAACTATGTATTTTGATTGGGGAGTTTAATCCATTTGCATTTAAAGTCATTCCTGATGGGGAAGGATTTACTATTGGCATTTGTTACCTGTTTGCTGTATGTTTGCAGTTAATTTGTCCCTCACTTCCTCTCCTACTCCCTGCCTTTGTGTTTTGTTGATCGATTGTAGTGACATGCTTTGATTCCCTTTTCATTTTCTTTTGTGTATACTCTATAGATTTTTTTGGTGGGGGGGAGTTACTATGTGATTACGTAAGACATCTTAAAGTAATAACAACCTATTTTAGGCTGATAATAATTGCAATCACATACAAAAACTATTCCTTTACATCTGCCCCCCCTTTATGTTACTGATGTCACAAAAGCAATCTTTATAGATTGTGTACCCATTAACATCAGGGTTTATAAAGGTTTTTGTGCTTTGGATTCTAGATTCTATATAAGAATTAAAAGTGAATTTATACACTAAAATCACAATAGTATAGAATTCTGTATTTGCCCATATATTTACTGGAGAACTTTACACTTTCATGTGGCTTTGTGTTGCTGTCTAGCATCCCTTCATTTCAACTTGAAGGACTCCCTTTAGCATATTTTGAAGGGCACATCTAGTGGTAATAAATTCCCTCAGCTTCTCTGTGAGGAATTCTTACTTTCTTTATTTTTGAAGGACATTTTTTTTGCAAATACAGTATTCCTGGTGGACAGTTTTATTTTCTTCCAGTAGTTTGAATACATTATCCCACTCCCTTTTTGCTTATAAGGTTTCTGCTAAGAAGTATGCTGATAATCTTAGGAAAGCTCCCTTGTATGTGAAGCACTGTTTTTCTGTTGCTGCTTTCAAAGATCTCTCTTTATATTTGACTTTTGGCAGTTTGATTATAATATGTCTTGGTGTGTGAGTCTGTTAGGGTTTATTCTAGTTGGAGTTTGCTGAGCTTCTTGAATTTCTATTTCTATCCTCATTTGTTCATTTCTATCCTCAGATTTCAGTTTTGGGACATTATTTCTTTAAGCTCTCTACCTTTCCCCCTCTTTTCTTTTTTGATACTCCTATAATGTGTATAATAGTCCACTTAATGATATCCCATAAGTCTCTTAAGTTATTTTTTAGGTGTTCACATTTCCATTAATATTCCCATTTTGACAATGCATTATTTTCCTAATTTTCTTTAGTTGTCTATCTGTATTCTATTTTTAGCTTATTGAGCACCTCTTTTTTAAATTTAATTTTTAAAAAATTTTTCTCTGTTATATTCATCACCATACAACACATCATTAGTTTTTTTTTTTTTTAAGATTTTATTTATTTGTCAGAGAGAGGGAGAGAGAGCGAGCACAGGCAGACAGAAGCAGAGGGAGAAGCAGGCTCCCTGCCGAGCAAGGAGCCCGATGTGGGACTCGATCCCAGGACGCTGGGATCATGACCTGAGCCGAAGGCAGCTGCCCAACCAACTGAGCCACCCAGGCGTCCCCACATCATTAGTTTTTGATGTAGTGTTCCAAGATTCACTGTTTTATTGAGCATCTTGAAAAGTTATTTTTAATTTGTTATGCAGTTCTTAGATCTGTTTTTGTTGTTGTTTTAGTTTTCTTGGGGTTTATTTTGTTTTTTTTTTTTTGACTGGGTCAGGTTTCCCTGTTTCCTTGTACATCTTGTGATCTTCTAAGTTTGGGGCACTTGATGAACTACTACCTCTCCAGTCTTTATGGACTGGCTTCATGCAGGGAGAAACCTTCACCAATCACCGTTCTAGAAGTTCTGAGAATTCTCAGAACTTGTGGGGGGTTGAATCTTCTTTTGGGCTGTGTATGAATACAGGTGACTTTGGCTACCTTAATTTCCTCTTTCTTTTTATGATCTTTTTGGTTTTGGTCTGTACTGTATTCCTCTTCCCCTCACCTATTGGTCCCCCTGGCACCCTTCTGTGGAACTTCAGAGTCACTGATGCGCCATTGTGGGAGGGCACTTGCCTCTGTCTTCAGTGGCCTCCAATCTCATATCAGAACTAAGCTCTGTTCCTGTCAGTACCCTGAGTCAGGTGAGACAAAAATCAGTCTGTCAGGCAGCCCCTTGATAAGCCAGAATGCTGAAAGCAGGTCCAGTCTATTCCCTCTGTGTGAGGGAAAAGCCAAGAACTGACAGTATCCTCCTGACTGTGTTGCTCTATGCTAGGAGAGAAGGGGCTAGGGGGAGAAAAATACAGTAAATTTTTTTTTACTTTCTCTGCATTGTTCCTCCTCTTTTTTATGCATTTACAGGGGTGCCATACCCCTTAACTAGTTCCTAGGGTTCTACAAAGGTATTTTGGTCTGTACATTGCTAATTTGGTGTCTTCCCGGGACAATGAGGACTTGGAGCTTTCCAGTCTGTTATCTGACCAATGTCACTCCCTAGTTACTTTATCTGTAAAATTTGGATACCACCTAGTTCATAGGTCGTTATGATTAAATTATAAAATATAAGATTCTTGGCATATAACTAATACTTTGGAAACGTTTCCTCTTTTCCTGTTTGGAAATAGTTTCACACATTGTATGTTTGAATATGATTTTTAAGTATAACAATGCTTATGCCAATAAATTAAATCTGCTTTTATTGTATCTTTCTATTTATTTGTATATAATAATATTTTTTATGTTATGCTAGTCACCATATAGTACATCATTAGTTTTTGATATAGTGTTCCATGATTCATTGTTTGCGTATAACACCAGTGTTCCATGCAGTCTGTGCCCTCCTTAATACCCATCACCAGGCTCACCCATCCCCCAACCCCTCTCTTCTGATCATGTCAGCTTTATTTTTATAGCATGTAAAAAATTATTATATATATTTGTATATATTTGTATATATATATGTTGTATACAACATATATATATTCATATACAACATATATATACACACATAAATATATTCAAATATATATAATAATTTTTTACATGCTATAAAAATCTGACATGATTAGATATAATACTTCTTTGAAAACTTGTTTTGGTGATAGAAAAGTATTTCTAGGAACACAACAACCTGTATTTTGGAGAAGTGATATTGGCTTTAATGGGGAAAAGCAGTTTTTGTATAATATTAAAATTCAGCATTTATTTAAATGATATGATATACTTAAAAGATATAATTTAGAAATTGAGACAGTTTATTTTAAAAATTATTTAGCCTGGTGGTGGGTATTAAGGAGGGCATGTATTGCATGGAACACTGGGTGTGATGCATAAACAATGAATCTTGGAACACTGAAAAAATAAAGTTTAAAAAAATCATTTTCAGAGTAGTAATGTGTTTTCACTTGAAATACACCCAGTGGAATACTGGCAAATGTCTAACACCCTACTCTCTCAAGAACCTCTTGACGAGTAGCATTTGCCAATTTCTCTGGTATAAAAACTCCCACCATGGATTATTCAAACTCCTGCCATGGATGTCACTGAAAACAGAGTTGGGAAGAGTTATGTGTTTGAGCACCATTATATGGTATTTTACTGTATATAATAGATTTAAATAATTTCTATAAGATAGATAATGATAAGTATAATAGGAAGTGATGAGATTTGTTACCCTTGTTAGCATAATATATTTAATTATAAGTTTATATAATTTCATGTTTAATGCTGTATAAAAATCTGCTTATAAGTTCTGGAATTTTTTTTTAAGATTTTATTTATTTATTTGACAAGCAGAGATTACAAGTAGGCTGAGAGGCAGGCAGAGAGAGAGAAGGAGGAAGCAGGCTCCCTGCTGAGTAGAGAGCCCCATGCAGGGCTTGATCTCAGGACCCTGGGATCATGACCTGAGCTGAAGGCAGAGGCTTTAACCCATTGAGCCACCCAGGCACCCCACAAGTTCTGGAATTTTAACAAACAGTTCTAACATCCTAAACAAGTCTCCACCATGCCCCCAAGTCCATATCTTTGTATTAATTGGGAATCGTTGGTTGCAACGATTTGTGTTGTGTTGCAACACAACACAAAACAAAATACAACCCAAACTAACTTAAGCAAAATATGAAGTTCTTGGCTTACATGACAGAAGGTCCAGAGGTAGATAGATAGGGTTTTGACATGTCTGAATTCAGGAACTCAAATTAACCCCTCAGTAATTACTCTGTCTCCTGGCTCTGCTCTTCTCCATTTGGTTCTTTCTCCAGTAGACTCCTCCATGAGGCAACATAGTTGGCATTTAAGATTCTAGATTATTAGACTTTATGTCCTTCATCTCAGAGTGACAGAGATTCTTTCTGTTTCCAAGTCCATCTCAGTCCCTGAAGTAAGACTGTGAGGGAGCCCTCTTAAAATCATGCCCTCCTCTGAATCAATGACTATGTATGGGGGCTTGGGAAACTCAGGAGGTGGGAAAAGTAGAGGCCCTGAATGATAGGTATGCCCCACCACCTCACCAGAAGTAGAGAGAGGTACCACTCTAAAATTGAAATGTCATTGCCAAAAGGGAAAGGCGAGGAAAGCAAGAACAGCACACGTTCACCACATTCTGCTTACCATTGCATTTTTATTTTAAGGTTCTATTAAGGAACGTGGGCATGAGGGGCCAGAAGACGGTCTTTCTAATCACCGACGTTCAGATTAAAGAGGAAGCCTTTCTAGAAGATATTGACAGTGTGCTCAATACGGGAGAAGTACCTAACATTTTTGCTGTTGATGAAAAGCAGGAAGTGATGGAGGTAATACTTTTTAGGAAGTGGTGTTCCCAACACAGAAATGTTCTTATCTTGTTACTTGTTCTCTGCTCTTCAGGACAATTATAGCTTGCATATTGGATTTTGGTAATTAAAAATTTAAAAGTATATTATTTTAATACATCTTTTCTTGGTAAACTTTACATCACTTCTACCATAGTTATGAGACAGAATTTTTATAATTCCTTTTTTCGTAATGATGGTAATTGCATCTGTTTGATCTTATGTAGCATGTTTCACGAGTGATTATACATTTTAAATCACATCTTAGGGTCACAGTGATGTGAAAACACATAGCCTTGAAATACTGCTTGATTAGCTGTTATAGTTTACCACTGGTTAGCAAATTTTTAAAAAGCTTTAGTAAAACTCCTTGTCCTAACAATTCTGATAGATCTGAGAATCATGCTTTGTAACATAATTGACAAAAAAAAAAATACAATTGTGAAGTGCCAGCTACTTCAGATTGTCCTTCAGTCCCCATTTCTAATATCTTCCTACAGAAGATCTCTGCTAGTACTTGCCTCTTTCTAGTTGCCATAACTACTATTACCCATAGAATATATCATTCATATCTGGGTGTTTAATTTCAGAATGAATGTTCTTTTTGTATCTTTTCCACTGATAGCATCTGTAGTAGAATAGTTCAAACACCTGCTTTTCTCTTGTATGGAATGGAACTAATATATATACACAAAATAGTTCCTCCTATATAGGGTGTTGTGAGGCCTGAGGATCAAATGAAATGAAGCTCTTACAAAGTGTCATGTACTTGGAATGCCCTAAATAAATGAGACATTACTAGTTTGTGGCCTGGGGTGGGGAAGGAGAAAAGGAATAAAGAAAAGATCCGAGTTCTCTCTTTTATCTGAGTAATGTCAAGGATGTGTCCAACGCTGCTGAAAAATGGTGATTCTCCTAATTTGTAGGATAAATTCATCCACTAATCTCCCATCCAAGAAATAGTCCTCCATGGGGAGTGGGATTTCTTCAGCTTTGCCAAGCTTTTCTGCTCACTTTAGATATTTATCTTTTCATCTTGTCACTTTGCCACAGAACTTCCATTGCTTCAGTATTTTCTTATGGTCTGACCCAACAGTGACCTTAAGAACGTCTTTCTTTCACATTCCACCCCAGTCTAGGAATACCAGATTAATATATCCAGAAGAAAATAGCCATAGTAAAAACTCAGGAGTACTGAAATGCATCTGTTTCTCTGCTTTATGCTGATTTTTTAAAATAGAAGAAATAATATGAAAGAATTTCTGTTTATTTTCTTCCTACATTCTGCACTATCCTGCACATCCCACTTTGGAGATCGTGTTCTGGACTTTGCTTATTTCATCTCTCTGACAAAGATCTCAGTATAAACCTCCTCACTCCGGAAAACTGGCCTCTATAACTTGGACTTGGCATTGCTTAGAGCGCATCTCTTACAGACTCAACACATGTCTCTGATATCAGCAATAGAGTTCTAGCTTCAGACCTCCATTTCTAGCCTACATTTTCCACTGTTCTATTTGCCTTCCTTAAGGAATTAAATTATTTGTATGTCTTTCTCAATAAAACAGTGACTTCTTATTTATCACTTTCAGTGATATTTTCTCAGTTCCTTTAAAAATACTCATTTAGGGGCACCTGGGTGGCTCAGTGGGTTAAAGCCTCTGCCTTCGGCTCAGGTCATGATCCCAGGGTCCTGAGATGGAGCCCCACATCTGGCTCTCTGCTCCGCAGGGAGCCTGCTTCCTCCTCTCTCTCTGCCTGCCTCTCTGCCTAGCTGTGATTTCTCTCTGTCAGATAAATAAAATATTAAAAAAAATACTCATTTATATTTGACATAATTCATTATTCTTCAGCTTACATTAGGGTTCACTCTTCGTGTTGTACATTCTATGACTTTTGGACAAGTGAGTGCTGATGTGTATTCACCATTAAGTATCATACAGAGTGGTTTCCCTAACATAAATGCCATGAGTTCCATCTATTTATGCCTCTCTTCCTCCCCTGAACTCCCAGCAATCTCTGCTGTTTTTACTGTCTCCATCATTTTAGCTTTTCCAGAATGTTACATACTTGGAACCATATAGTATGTAGCTTTTTTAGATTGTCTTCTTTCAGTTAACAATATGAATTTAAGGTTCTTCCATATATTTTTATGGCTTGATAGCTCATTTATTTTTACCTCTGAATGATATCCCAGTGAATGAAAGTATCACAGTTTATCCATTCACCTACTGGGGGACATCTTGGTTGCTTCCAAGTTTGAGTAGTTATAAATAAAGCTGTCTAAAACTTTTTCTTTTTTTTTAAAGATTTTTATTTATTTATTTGACAGAGATCACAAGTAGGCAGAGAGGCAGGCAGAGAGAGAGAGGTGGAAACAGGCTCCCTGCTGAGCAGGGAGCCCAATTGGGGGGCTCGATCCCAGGACCCTGGGATCATGACCTGAGCCGAAGGCAGAGGCTTTAACCCACTGAGCCACCCAGGTGCCCCAGTCTAAACCTTTTTAATGCAGGTTTTTGTATGTTTCCAACTCTGCTTTGCCTTGACTGCTGTGAAGTTTCACTCAGTTTGTCTAATTATTTTTTCAGTAACAACTCATTTTCTTACTCCCCCGAATCAGGCCTGCTTCCAAAATATATGTGCGAGTCTGTGTGGATATTACACTCCCACAGAAAGCTTATTTACTTAAAAGCATTAACCCTTATTATATAAATAACCGCCATCCTTATATTACCATCCTTGCTCTTTCTGGAACTTTTATTCTTATGGCTCCAATCAGACATCACGTTTCTCTATTTGCATGTCCCAGGGTAAACTCAGAGTTAGTGCAGATAGACCATGTGAACATAACATCATAGACTGACACTGATCATAATAATCATAATTTGGGAATTACTGTCAGAATGCATATACAGAGTCCATTTATAATTTTCCTTGGAGATAGCTAGCCCATAAAGCAGAACATTATCTAAAATAGAGAATTCTTTTAGAAACCTATTCATTGTAGTAGCTATAACATTGTGTGTGTGTGTGTATATAATATATATGTCTACAGATACCTGCTATCAAAAAAAACTTATTAAAATCTATTTATAAGATAGTTAATGACTCAGAAATCTTTTGTGCTCTGAACAAGGAGAAAGGTGGCATATAAAAACTAATAGCTCCTAACCTATGCTACAAGAACTACTCAACTGTTCACACATAATAACTCATTCGATCCGTCAACTACCCTCTGCTGTAGGTACTCTTTCCCCATTTTACAGACGAGGCAATTAAGTTACAGAGAGTTTAAATAACTCGCCCAAAGGTCGTATTGGTAGTAAGCTGCAAGCTGGGATTTGAATTTAGTAGTTTGGTTGCAGAGCCATGATGCTCAAGCTCAAGTAAATGTATCTCTCATATAAAGATGAACAAAGAAAATTAGAAGTGCCCCCGTAATCTCATTACCAGGCAACTGTATTAACATTTTTTAAATACACGAATGTTGGGGCACCTGGGTGGGTCAGTGGGTTAAGGCTCTGCCTTCAGCTCAGGTCATGGTCTCGGGGTCCTGGGATCGAGCCTCACATGGGGCTCTCGGCTCAGCTGGAAGCCTGCTTCCCCCTCCCTCTCTGCCTGCCTCTCTAGCTACTTGTGATCTCTCTCTCTGTGTCAAATAAATAAATAAAATATTTTTAAAAAATAAAAGTAAAATATACGACTGTTGTAAGAATAAAGTGAGTGAATGCAAACAGTATAAAAATGTCCAAAATTTTAAAAAAAGAATGATATAAAGCAAGAAATATGTCTAGAATAAAAAGTGACAGCTTCCCTCTCATACTGTCCTTTTAAGTCCATCTCACCAAAAGTAACCGTTATAAATAGTTTCTGTGATTGCCTTCATAAAAATGTGTGTATGTACTTACACATGTGCCTAAATATTTTTTAATTTAACAAAGAGGATCATATTATACACACTGTTGCAGTTTGTTCTCATTTTATCTTGCTGATCTTGCCCTACCACATACATTGAGGCACCTCCTTTAATGGTTACACAAAATCACAGCATTTGGATGTTTTGTAATTTTTTTTAAATGGATGTTTTGGTTGTTTTTCCACTTATAAGCAATGTTGAATTATGGTTCTATACATCTATCATGGTGAACTTTTTTTTCTTTTTAACTTCTTTCATGGTGAACTTTTTAGTGGGTATCTTTATAAGTTAAATTCTTAGCAGATATTTCTTTTCAAATTATAAAATTATGGGGTTGGAAGAAGTCTTCTAAGTACAAACTGTATCAAAGAAATTCTACTAATATAAAAAAATTAAGGGTATTTATAAGGTACTTATTTATAATAAAAAATCTTAATATTCCAGTATCTACTAATCCCATTATCAACTTGTCCATTTTCATTTATAAAGTTTTTATTTTCTGTTATTCCCTAGGGTGTTCGTCCTATAGCTCAGGCTGGCAATAAACACGATGAACTCAGTCCCTTGGCCCTGTTTGCTTTCTTTGTAAATCGCTGCAAAGAAAATCTTCATGTGGTAGTGGCCTTTAGCCCCATCGGAGACGCCTTTAGAAATCGCTTGAGACAGTTCCCATCCCTCATCAATTGCTGTACCATTGACTGGTTCCAGGTTTGTAATTTGGGGGCAGCGGTGGGCAGGTGAGGGGCAGTGGCAACTAAATCTTTTAGAATTTTCTGAAATCTTACTCCAGCTCTGTTAATATCCATTCAGCACATGTTTCTTGATCACTTACTCTAATGACAGACATAGTGCTTGGCATCAGGGACTGATAAGCCTACAGGATCCCCAGAAGGATCTCACATTCTAGACTGGAAGATAGAAAAGGCAGCTGGCAAATGAGCAGCCACAATTATATAAAAGAGCTATAATCTTGGTGTGAAGAAGTTATTAGTAAGTTATACTTATTAGGACAGTGAATCTCTGAAGTATGAAAATAAATTAGTTACAGAGAGAAGGAATATATTAAGAACTAAGAGAATGTGTTAAACATAAAAGTATGTATAAACCTACATGTACATATGTATAAAAATACACATATGTAGATCTATATCTGTCCATATCAATAGTTATATCTATATGTATATTTCTTATAAGTAATTGGCTCACATGATTATGGAGGCTAACAAGTTTGAAGGTCTGCAGCCAACAAGCTGGAGACCCAGGAAGCACACCTCATAGAAACCTCCAGCATAGTGTTTGACCAAATATATGGGCACCCCATGGCCCATAGTAAAATTGACACATAAAACTAACCATCATAGGGGCATAGTATGTGCAAAGGTAGAGTGGGAGAGAGGGCATGGCTCATTTGTGTAACTGCAAATAATTTGGCATAGCTGACTGGCAATGAGGATAGCAGGAGTTAAGCCCGAGCTTTGGGTGGGTGCTGAGTTCTAAGGTAATTTGTAAATGTGCCTGTGAATTTGGTTTTATACCAAAGACACCTTGGGAGCATTAACATATATTTAGCTAACATATTTCAAAGGAAAAAAAATCCAAACCCTTGGAGGCTATATGGTGGATGGTTTGGAATAGGGCAAAACAAAAGAGAGGAAGACCAGCTGGGTGATCATTTCAATCATACTAACAGCAAATGATGAAGGCTCCCACTACTCTTAATCGTAAGGCAAATTGCCACTGCCTGGTAAGACTATGAAGTAGTAGTAATTATACTCTTGAGAATAGTATTTCATGGTACCTTCTATTTAATTGTTTTATATTCAATACAATGTGGACTATAGATTATAGACTTATTTTATACCTCTTTTTTTTAAGATTTTATTTTAGAGAGCGAGCGAGTGTGCAAGCGGGTTTGGGAAGGGAGAGACAGAATCTGAAAAAGACTCTACCCTGAACACAGAGCCTGATGTGGGGCTTGATCTCATGACTGTGAGATCATGACCTGAGCCCAAACCAAGAATTGGACGCTTAACTGACGGAGCTACCCAGATGCCCCTAATTTCTTTCCCTTTTTTTTTTTAATTAAAGATTTTATCTATTTATTTGAGAGAGAGAGCGAAAGAGAGAGAGAGAGAGCACAAGATTGGGGGGGGTGGGTTTGGGGGTGGAAGGAGAGGGGGAAGCAGACTTCCTGCTGAGCAGGGAGTCTGACTCAGGGCTCAGTCCCATGGGAATCATAACCTGCGCTGAAGGCAGATTCTTAATCAACTGAGCCACCCAGATGCCCCCAATTTCCTTAAACAATAAATTTCTGGCATTTATTTGTTTTATTCTCTTTTACCTATTTACCAATTGTGTGAAAAACTATTTTCACACAAAATAGGACTGCACAAATGTTTCAGCTAGAGGACATTTTAGTGTTTACACAAGAATAAAAGCTGTGTGAAACAATTTTGATTTGTGAATACCATATCTTAATACCATATCCATTAAGTGGCCAGAAACCCAAACCAAATAAAGTCTGTCCAACTGTAAATTTTTCTTTTTATGTCATGTATTAGTAAGTGCTAAGAAGGAAACTCAGGACAAGAAAATGAGAGGGAATAGTGTTTTAGAATGAGTATTCTAGAAAGACCCTCCTAGTAAGTTGGCCTTTGAGCAGAGATGTGAAGGAGAATCACGTGTGGGTCTAGGTGAGGAGGGTTCTAGTCAGAGGGAATAACAAGTCCCAAGGGCCAGAGGCAGCAGCACAGTTGGCATATTCCAGGAAAAGCAGAAGAACCATTTCCAGGACTGGAGGAGAAGCAAATTTTGGGAGAAGAAACTAAAAAAGTTCAGTCTGGATGCTATAGCAGTTAGGAATTATGATAGATGCTAGTAACAAACCCAAACTAGGGGCATGCGGATGGTGCAGTCTCTTGAGGGTCCGACTCTTGGTTTTGGCTCAGGTCATGATCTCGGGGTCCTGAGACTGAGCCCTATGTTGGTTTCTGCACTCAGCGCAGAGCATGCTTAAGACACACACTCTCTCTCTCCTCTCACTATGTGTTCTCTCTCTCAAATAAATAATTAAATTTTTAATTAATTATTTATAATTAAATAAACCTTAAAAAAAAAGAAACCTAAACTAAACATATAAAGTATTTTTCTCTCATAGAAAAATTCTGCAGATAAATACACTGGGATTTTGTGGCTTAACAAAGTCATCATAACCTCAAGTTCATTCTTCTTTGCTATCCTTAACATGTGGTTGGCCCCCTCAAATTCTCCTTATGGTCTAAAATGGCTGCTGGAGGTCCAACTCTCAGATCTGTGTTCCAGGCAAGAAGTAGAATAATACACAGGGCAAAAAGACACACACAGCTCTTTGTAACCCTGTAAAGAGCCTTCCTGGAGGTCCCCACCCAATAGCTGCCTGTATGCCTTTATCGCCTGTGAATTGCAAGGGAATCTATGAAATGTGGTCTTTTATCTGGGCATATTGCTATCTAGAATAAAATTGGAGTTCTAAGGGAAAAGGGATGACAGGTATTAGGTGTGCAACTAACTTCTGCCACTGTCATACTAAATATGGGGCATCTACTGGATATCCAAGTGGATGAGATTAGGAAAGCAGTGTGGTATATCCTTGATATGTAAAATATCACTGATGTTTCCTTTATATTGTGTTATCTTTAATTTTAGTATAAAAATATTTGTTAGCCCTTTCACAGATTTACCAGTGATCTCAGCCCACCCAATTCTATTTTCCCCATTAAGGTTTTAATTTTTTCAACCCCAAGGTCTTCTCTTGCAGGAAGACATTTATATGGTTAGAGTGGAACCACCCATCTTAAATTTCCTAAGTTTTTCTTTTTCTTATTTTTAGCCATGGCCTGAAGATGCCCTTGAACTTGTAGCTGTGAAATTCTTAGAAACACTGGAGCTTACTGAGGTTGAAAGGCGAGAGATAGTTCCAATCTGCAAACACTTTCACACTACCATTATGGATCTCTCAGAAAGGTTAATATTACTAAATTTTAAAATGCAAAGTGCCTTGTATTTTAACATGTCTCTTTTTAACATGTCTCTTTTTCTGAAAGCTCAAAATTTCAATAGGATTTCTATGTCTTCTAAATATTTCTGATCATTTAATTAGGGAGGACCTTGGATTGCAAGTAATGGAAAATTATTTAATCTAGGTTTAAGAAAAAGGAAGAATTTATGATAAAGATTCAGGGGTGTCTCACAAGCCTAAGAGAAAGATTACAACTGGATCTCAGATGTGACTGGGAGTGGGTTAGAAAGTCATCCTAAACCCAGAAATATTTTCCTCTGTTTCTCATCCCTGTTTCTTTCTGGGCATCTTCTTTCTCTTTCAGACTGCCTTTTCTTCCTTCCTTCCTTCCTTCCTTCCTTCCTTCCTTTCTTTTTTATCTTGATTTTTTTCTAGTTTTGAGATATAATTGATATATAGCATTATATAAATTTAAGGTGTATAGCATAATGATTTTGTATATATACATAATGTGAAATGATTACTACAGTAAGTTTAGTTACTATTGCCTCATTTTTCTTCTTGTAATGAGAAATTTTTTTTAATTTTTAAATTTTTTTCTAAACATGTAATATTTTTTTTAGCCCCAGGGGTACAGGTCTGTGAATCACCAGGTTTACACACTTCACAGAACTCACCGCAGCACACATCCCCCGCAATGTTCATAACCCCACCACCTTCTCCCGACCCCTCTCCCCCCAGCAACCCTCAGTTTGTTCTGCGAGATTAAGAGTCTCTTATGGTTTGTCTGCTTGTGATGAGAACTTTTAAGATCTACTCTCTTAGCAAGTTTCAAATACACAATACACTATTGTTTACTATTGTCACCATGCTGTACTTAACATTCCTAGAACTTACTCACCTTAAAATTGGAAGTTGGTACCTTTTGATCACATTCACCCACTCACCCCCAACACCTCCTGCCTCTGGAACCTCCAATTTGTGCTCTATTTCTATGAAATAATTTTTTTTTTTTTTAGGTTCCATGTATAAATGAGATCATATGGTATTTAGCTGACTGAGTTTTCTCCTTCCCATTGCATATGGAGAAAACAGTCTGCCTCTCAATTCTCAGGTTTACTTCTTGCAATTTCAGCTCTAGGCAGACTGACGGGCCCTTTCCAGCTCCCTTTACCAAATTTATACCAAAAGGTGATCAGCCTCATTTGTGTCCAGTGCCCAACCCCGGGCTAATCAGCCATGGTTAAGATGGCAGGTTTCATAGACAAACACTGCTGGTGGGGCACTGGATGGAAGTTTTCAGAAAAATGGAGCTGGCTGCAGATAACTCAAAAGTATCTGTTTTACCTCTGTTCATCTCTGAAATCCTCATTTCAAAAGTGCATAAACGCAAGTGCTTATGGTATACTGCCTATCCATAATCATACAGCTTGGTAACATTGTTGGCTTTGATGGTTGCACCCACAGTGGGCTCTACCTACTTTGTGTACTTAGCATGAGAAACATTGCTTCTGTTGTCTCCATGTGTATATGTGGTAATCTTACACTTCTGGTCATACCCCATTCAACCAGTGTGACACACTCTGTGCAGAGAATGCTGACTCATCCCCGCTATCCTATCTGCAATGCCCCTCCTTCCTACTATACTTCACTAGCTTTCACAGTATCTTGGGTCCCTTTCTAGCATTAGATCCTCCTAGTTTATGAAACATGTAAAAAGATCTGTATCTTTCTTGCTGTTGTTCACCTTTGATACCCATCTCTGGAGATTAGTTTTTTTTAAACACATCACTGCTATTTGATATTTTGTAGACAAGATATTAGGATGTGGTTATGTGTAGAATTCTCAGAATGTTACAGAGTTCAAGTACACAGCAGCTTCTAAAGAAAATTAACCTTTATTCTTCTAGGTTTGTTGTTGATGCTATGTTGAATATACCTCTTACTTTGTGCGACTCTTTACTTAGAGTAAGATATGTTGTCTGTCTTAGGTTCTTGCAGGAGCTAGGACGACATAACTATGTTACGGCTACTTCTTATCTTGAACTTATTGCCTCATTTCGACAGCTTTTGACTAAGAGGCGACAAGCTGTCATGGAAGCAAAACAACAATACGTGAATGGGCTTGACAAATTAGCTTTTGCTGAGTCTCAGGTAAATTTGATGAGCTGCTCAAAATGGTAACGTATCACAGGAAATATAGGAAATCATAAATAGCAAGAGTTATAATTTATCAAGAATATACTATGTGCAGGGCACTGTGTTATGTGCTTCACACACACTCCTTCAATTATTCCTCTTAACGACTCCATGAGGTAGACACTTTAATGATTCTCATTTTACAGATGAGTAACATGAGTTTTAGAGAAATCCACTGAGTTTCCACACAGACTCAGATACATTTTGTTTTATTCTTCAGTTATTTGTTTTGTTTTTTAATAGTAGGCTCCATACCCAGTGTGGAGCCCAATGTGGCTTGAACTCACAACTGTGAAATCAAGACCTGAGCTGAGATCAAGAGTTGGTTGCTCAACCAACTGAGCCACCCAGGAGCCCCTATTCTTAAGTTTTTGACATTTGGGGAGAATACAATAAGTCTGGGTTGCCTTTTTTATTACTATTATAATAGCTGGCTAAATGTAAGATTATATTTTTAATGAGTCAAGTGATAGTGATACTTATTAGCATTAGTTCAGTAGAAGCAACAAGGTTTGGGTAATCCGTATGCATTGTATACCATGCCCAGAGTATAATAGTGACTCCCCAAGCTGCCACCTTCTTTCTAGCTGCACTTCTTCAGGGACAACTGCATCCTCTTACTGCTCTGTCATATACTCAAGGACAATGAAGTCTTTTGTGAAGAAAACTGCCCATGCCCTCATGGTTTTATTTATCATATAAAGAACTGGAAGGAAAAGTTAAGGTTTTCTGGACCTGATGCCTTATGATACCTTTAAGTTGCGATTTTCTGTGTTTCGCTTCTAAAGCTCTTGTTGCTATGAAAACTTAATGGCAAACTATCTATTTAGGTTGGAGAAATGAAAATGGAGCTTGTCCAATTACAGCCCAAATTGGAGGAAGCTAAAATTGAAAATGCACATATGATGCAGGTAGAGTATCTTGAGTTTTTTTTAAACTGATGTCAGAAGGCAATTAAAATATGTAATATTAGCCTTGAAAATATTCCTTAATTTTTTGCCACTACTAGATCTTAGGAACCTAACCCTTTTCTGCTTACCGGCTATCTCACTGAGTCCTGTGTGATTTGTGTTGATTTTTTTTTTTTTTTAAGAATTCATTCCTTTATTTATTTATAGTAGAGAAAGAGAGAGAGTCCCAAGTAGACTCTGTGCTCAACACAGAGCCCGATACAGGTCTCCATCTCATGACTCCGCGACCATGATCTGAGCCAAAATCAAGAGTCGGATGCCCAAGCAACTGAACCATCCAGGCACCCCAGTTGTGTTAATTTTGGAGGGAAGTGGGAAACTCATTATCCAGTTAGGTCACATGTATTTGCATTTCTCCTCATTTTATCCTGGGCCCTCCTGCTCTTCAACATGATGTGTTGAATTCCCTAATTTCCAAACATACTCTGGTCTCTAGGATAGAGAAAACAGTAGGATGTTTGAGGAATTGTTTTATTTTTTCCTCTCTGTTTAGGTTATTGAGATAGAGTCTGCACAAGTGGAAGCAAAAAGAAAGTTTGTGAAATTAGATGAAGAAATAGCCAGTGGCAAGGCTGAAGAAGCCCAAGCTCTGAAAAATGAGTGTGAGAGTGACCTAGCCGAGGCAATTCCAGCTTTGGAAGCAGCACTGTCTGCCCTGGATACACTCAAGGCAAGTGTTTGAATTTGCTACCTTGGGTTTCATCGACAAACTCTGCACAGGTCCTTGGTTCTTTAGGTATGGTTCTGTTCCACCAGGGGGTGTTACACCGTTTTTCCAGTCAAACAAAACTTGCCTCTTCACTGTTCATCTCTAATATGTCACTATCTTATATTTTGGCTGTTTATGTTATTTATAATTTTCATTCAGGATATTTCAGTGAGAAGGGAATAAACAGTCCCAAGAGGCCAAAGCAATCCCATACATGGACCAGGAGGCAGATGTTAAATAGAGTGTGGAGCTAGCTACCTTCCTGCAGCTTCCTGGAGGTGTCTATATGGAAAAACTTGAAGAGCTTTCCCAATACAGCTGTGGGTGGCAACTGTCTGCATTACACTGCATTGTGTATGACCTATTCCAGACTTTAAGCAAGACCAGAACAACCTCACCAAACAGAGCAGGGGAGACAGCTTCTGCTGACTTAGAAAGCCAGTGTAGAAGGCCATTCAGGATGCTTAGACTCCATTCTTTTTTTTTTTTTTCTTTTTAAGATTTTATTTATTTGTCAGAGAGAGAGAGGTAGAGAGAGCGAGCACAGGCAGACAGAATGGCAGGCAGAGGCAGAGGCAGAGGGAGAAGCAGGCTCCCTGCCGAGCAAGGAGCCCGATGTGGGACTCAATCCCAGGACGCTGGGATCATGACCTGAGCCGAAGGCAGCTGCTTAACCAACTGAGCCACCCAGGCGTCCCTTAGACTCCATTCTTCATTCTACGTTCCTTTCCTCAATTTACTAATTCCTGTGTAAGATTCCTGACAAGATTGTGAGCTCAACCTATGGGTAATTCAGCATCTCACAGGATAAATTCTTCTGATTGTCAGTTATATCAGCCTTGTAGTTATAAGATATATTATTTTAATGCATTTATATAAATGTCTAATGCTTTCATTGTGCTGTGAACCAGGAATTTAAAACTCTGGGCTTATATTTTTCTTCCTTTCTGCTCTCTGGCACATGTAAAAGCCAAATCCTACCCGGTGGTCTTTCTTCTTTCTCTCTTTAGATGTTTATCACAGCAGCCCCTTATTCTGGCAAAGCCTTGTCTTTAATAGGCACTCCATTCTAGAAGACCATGAGCATTAATTTAAGTAACTATCATTGTGGACTATGGACTTTCAGCATCGCTTCCTCTGAAAATCATAGGATTCTTGATGCCTTCAAACCTTACAAGTTCAGATCATTGATATCAGGTTCCCCTCTCATTGAGAGTCTGTTGCTTATACCCTTCCTGGTATCAGATACTATATTATATGAGGTAGACTTCAGTTGCAGAGAAGAGAATTGGTTCTATTTAGTATAAGCAGACAAGGATTCTTTAGGATATTTTGTAAATGGATTACACAATTATTGGAAGAGCTGAAGAAATAGATCCTAGGCTGAGCTGCCAGGAATGACTCACAGAGCCAAACTGGAAATAGTATCCCAGAGAAATGATCCTCTGAGTCAGAAGCCTGCAGAGCCATCCCACAGAGCCACACCACCTTCACTGTAATCTGTATCAGCAAAGGAGATGCCTCACCACCGCACATGTCCCCATTTATTCAGTCACAGTTCTCATATCATTCAAGTGATCTGGTGGTGGAACCCAATGACCACCCACAACTCTAATTTGTGAGGAAATAAAATAACATAGTTGTTAGCTTTCCAACAATTGCAAAGGATGTCAGAAGGATATTGGAGTGGATAATAAGTAAGTGAATCTGTTGCATCTGTCATAACAATACATACCTTTTTAGGAAATAAGTTTAAATTAGGGTCAGGATACCTGGGTGTGTCAGTTGGTTAGGCTTCTGCCTTCATAATTCTGGGATCCTGGGATTGAGTCCCACGTTGGGCTCCCTGATAAGTGGGGAGCCTGCTTTCCCCTTCCTCTGCCTGATGCTCCCCCTGCTTGTGCACTCTCTGTCAAGTAAATAAATAAAACCTTTTGAAATAAATAAGGGTCTACCTCTACTTTCTTCTTCTTCTTCTTTTTTTTTTTTTGGTAAAACTACTATATAAGCAAATATATAATTAAATCTTTATCTAAATTAGGATTCTTAATCTGGGTTCAGTGTATGGACTTAGTATGCAAATTTTTAATATATGTGTAAAAATGTATTTTCTGGAGGATTCATAGCTATATTTATATTCTCATAACTCTGTGAACTTCCAAACATTTGAGAACCATTGGTCTTAATCTGTGCTAAATTTAAATTGTCTTTTATTAACTATTTCATAATTATGCAAAGCAACTATAATTTCAATAGAAAATCAATGCTCCATTATTCTCCAACATTATTTTCTAAATTCTCATTATTTAAAAATAAACTGTTCTAAATAAAGATACTCTGTTTTCTTTCAATTTAGCCAGCTGACATTACAATTGTGAAATCAATGAAGAATCCTCCATCTGGTGTTAAATTAGTTATGGCTGCTATTTGTGTCATGAAAGATATAAAACCAGAAAAAATTTCGGATCCTTCAGGAACTGGAGGCAAGGTAATTACTGACACAGATTTAAATCATATTTGTGAATGTACAAAACATTTTACAGCAACAATTATCCAATTAAATATCAACAGTATCCAGTCCAGAGAAGAAACATTGTTTTCCAGATTGAATGGATTCAGAATAAAGTGTGGAAAACATTATCTACATATATTCCATGATAAAACTAAAGCAGTATAGCATCGGAAAAAATGTGGTTCCAATTGCTTCTATTTGTTTTTCTGTCTGTGCAGGTTACCTGCTATCATGGGGTGGAATTGAATGAACACTGAAATGTGTGAGCTTTTTCCAGCTAAGATTCTCAATGATGTAATATATATAACCACAAAGGTGTTATTCTGAGCATTCAAAAAATTCTGCTGAGTTAAGCAGTATAGTGTAGTTGTTAAAAGTATGTGTTCTAGAGCAAGAATGTCTGTATTCAGGGGCGCCTGGGTGGCTCAGTGGATTAAGCCGCTGCCTTCGGCTCGGGTCATGATCTCAGTGTCCTGGGATCGAGCCCCGCATCGGGCTCCTTGCTCAGTGGGGAGCCTGCTTCTCTCTCTCTCTCTCTGCCTACTTGTGATCTCTCTCTGTCAAATAAATAAAAATATTAAAAAAAAAAAAAAAGAATGTCTGTATTCAGAAATCCTGTCTCACTAGCAGTGTGGCCTTGGGCAAGATGCTTAACTCCTGTGGAACTCTGGAGGATTATTATAGTACATGCCTCACAATGTTAATGTGATTATTAGATTATAAATACAGGTACGTACATATA
Organism: Mustela erminea; assembly: GCF_009829155.1. Taxonomy (NCBI): domain Eukaryota; kingdom Metazoa; phylum Chordata; class Mammalia; order Carnivora; family Mustelidae; genus Mustela; species Mustela erminea. The sequence goes on along the minus strand of NC_045614.1, from coordinate 26,124,311 downwards.
GATCATATGTATAGATGGATACATATAGATTATACATATAGATAGGTAATATATATAAAGCTCCTATGAATAAAGCTTTATATATAGTAAGTTCACAATAAGTTGTTATTATGATTATTATTCAAGGCTATATCCCTTAAAAAGGAAGGTGTAGCATCCATCCTAAACTCAATTATGGACTCACTTTCTTTTTGGAATTTTATAGTACCTAGGTTTGAATTCCTGATTGGAGAATTGGGGTGTGAGTGTGGTTGTGTGTGTGTATGTACTCTGTCCTTACTGAGATAATAAATAAATCAGCTCTCACCAAACCATTCTCATTTACACACACACACACATACACACACACGCACACCTACCTGTCAGGCTTCTGGAATTAGGAAAAAAACTGTTGGGCTAGTTATTTTAATGTCTTTGTTAACACAAGTACCATGTGCTTTATCCTGTAACTGGCAGAGCGACGTGTAATCCTTGTTTTCTTTCTCTTCTTTATCTCACTTGGGGAGCCTAGCTGGGTGAAGAGGTCATCCGTTAGAAAAATATTTGTTACCTGTTTTAGTCCCTTTGAGCTGCTATTACAATTACTGTAGTCTGGGGTGGCTTATATTTCTCACCGTGCTGGAGAATGGGGAATTCTGAGATCAAGGCTCCAGCAGATTCAGTGTCTGGTTGGAGGGCCCATTTCCTGGTTTATAGATGGCCTTCTTTTTGCTGTGTCCTCACATGGGTGAAGTGGGAGGGAGCTCTCTTTTACAAGGACACTGATCCCATTTATTTCCTAATCATCTATCTACAAACCAGTGTCCAAATACCATCACACTGGGGATTAGATTTCGACAATATGAATTTTGATGTGGGGGAGGATAGGGACACTTTCAGTCTATAGCACTACTTTTCTGGTTTGAAAGAATCAAGAGTAAAAGAAAATAAAGCTGCAAATAATAAAAATACATTTTCTTATATGAAATTCTGATGGTGTTTATGCTAGTTGCTTTTCTTATATTTCCTAAAGAGAAATAATTGCATCATTTGCCTTTCAAGGTATAATTTTTTATAATGAATTCAGTATATAAGTTTATGTTCATATCTTAAATGTTTGATATATTTGGTACATTCTTGGGGAGAGGAGTCTCTTTATTTCCAAAGAGATGTAAGTTGATATTTTGAAAGTATATGGTTTCTCCAGATAATATACCTTAAACTTCAAGAAGGAAAATTTATACAGAGCATCTTTAATTGTATATTTAATAGATTTCCATAAATTTTATTTATAGATATTAGATTACTGGGCACCTAGCAAAAAGCTTCTGGGAGATATGAATTTCTTAAGAGAATTGAGAGAATACGACAAGGACAACATTCCAGTGAGTTTCATTGGATTTTTAATATACATATAACTTTGCCAAGGTGTATAAGATCTTTAACATTAAGCAATATTTTGTAAAATGTAGGATAGCTCAGTTTTAAGATTTAAATAATGCAGGAATATTATTGACTATATTATGAATTCTCATAATACATAAAACCACTCCTTCATACCATTGAAAATCATTTAATGAATTATTATTTTAGTGTATTATTAACTTGAAACAGTTCTCTTATGGTAGTTTCATAAACCTGAAGCACAAATGTATGTGAGATTAAAAATGTAGAGTGCACTTTTCCATCCAAACTTGCATTTATTGATTGTTTGTTTTTTCTCATTTCCTCATATTTTCCCAAACTCCAGTAGTCTTTTTTTGGGGAGTAAGGGCAGAAACATCTTGCTTCAATGTCTGTAATCTTGTGTATTCTGCCCACAAGTATGACTTGTGTTTCTGTTTAAACTATGCTTATTTTAAAATTTTCTCAAAGTATTGATTGGTTTTTAAAGACAACTTGTCTTTTTTATACTATGTGCATGATTTTTTTTTACTATACATGATTATTTTTTCATCTTACGACTGTATGATGTATATGTTGAAATTTTAAGATGGAAATGTTTGTTATATAGGTGACTATTATGCAGAAGATACGTGGTGAATACCTTACAAACCCTGAATTTGATGCTTCTAAGATTGCTAAAGCTTCTTCTGCAGCTGAGGGTCTGTGCAAGTGGATCATGGCCATGGAAGTGTATGACAGAGTTGCAAAGGTATCTTGAGGATCAACACATTCATTTTCTACTGAAATATTCCCAGAAATTAAAATCTGTGCATATATTGACTAGTTAAGCAGTTTCTCAAACTGATATCAGAAGGGATTTATCTTGCTGTAGCACCTAGTAGATGAAGAGAACACGTGTGTGTGATATAACCTAGTCTTGGCTAGTGGTAGTGAGTGGTAGTGCTCAGGGATGAATGGGCCAGACTGACCTACCCCTGTAGAGACGTGGGGCAAAAGCCAAAACTTCAAGGATAAAGTGGCAGATTAAAAAATTAAGTCAAAGGATCAGAAGTTAAAAGACCCAGTAGAGTTAAGAGACAGAGCATAGACTGTTGCCCTGAAGCAACAGCATGCATAGGTAAGGAATATTTTATGGAGAATGGTTAAAATCATTTTGTAAATTTGGCTAGAAAAGGGCCACGGAAACACTGGCCTTGCCCTCTGTAGCTTGCAGAATCCCACTGAGGGAAGCAGGAAATATAAATAAAAAGGCAGATAAAAATACATGGTAACATGTGTTTAGAATAATCTCAGAAGGGGCATCTGGGTGGCTCAGTCCATTAAGCATCTGCCTTTGGCTCAGGTGATGATCCTAGGGTCCTGGGATGGAGCCCTGCATCAGGCTCCCTGCTCTGTGGGGAGTCTGCTTCTCCCTCTTCCTCTGCTCTTCCACCTGCTTGCCTGCTTGTGCTCTCTCTCTCTCTCTCTCAAATGAATAAATAAAAATCTAAAAAAAAAAAAAGAATCTCAGAGTAAATGATAAGGCTGTCACAATTGGAAAGATATTCCTAGTAAGGTACATATGCCTGTAGAGAGGTCGGGATTTTGATTGTTATTTTCAGGGGAATAGACTTGTCAAAGAAATAAAATTAATTTTATCTGGGATATTCTTCCATTGAACATCTTGTCCCTTCCCCATCGCAGGTTTTGGAGCTTTCAACCTAACTCATGTCCACATGTCTCACAAGGCATGAAGCAGAGAAGCCAAGGCATTCAGAATCTTTCCTGACTTCCCACTCTACACCTCCACACTGCCATTTTAATTCTGATGCAGCTGCCCCACGTTGCTACGGAAGGGTTGAAGGGAGATAGTCAGTAAGGTCTCCTCTGAAGTCAAAAGTAGAAAGTGGAGCTTCCTGTTCTCTCTTTATTTAACACATTCCCCCTTCAGGATTTCAGCCCTGAGGAGAGAAAACAGGACATTTGTGTCTGATCCCTCCCTGCTCCTTCCCTCTCTGCCTTCAGCTTCATTCATGGCAATGAACCAGATTTAGATCTTCCTTCTTTCAGACTGGTGTCTATTCTCTTTGGTCATCTTCTAAATTCTTTCTACCAATGGTTTAAAATACACTCCCTGATCAAGTTGACTAAACCCCTATCTTGATATATTAATGAACATAATAATATAAGAACTTTAGAAAATCTCCTTTCTCTCAACAAAGTGCAGCTTTTCAAGATTTGTTGAGGAAAATTCGGTTTTTTTTTTTTTTTTTTTTTTTAGTATTTATTTGACAGAGAGAGAGATCACAAGTAGGCAGAGAGGCAAGCAGAGAGAGAGAGAAGGAAGCAGGCTCCCCTCTGAGCAGAGAGCCCGACGTAGGACTTGATCCCAGGATCCCGAGATCATGACCTGAGCTGAAGGCAGAGGCTTAAACCACTGAGCCACCCAGGCGCCCCAAGGAAAATTCGGTTTTGGTAGTGAAGCAACATCAAGGCTTTCTTTCTCCTTGTAATTCTATCAACGTAGTCTTAATCCCCCCAAGGCAATGTATGCCTCACAACCAGCAAGAAGACTGCAGACTTGAAAATGCCACACACACATACACACACACACACACACACACACAGAGCATAGTCCTATATTTATGCTATGTTTTTCCCCCCCTCTGTTTTTGGCAACAGTTGAATGGCAACTTCCCATTATTTTTGAGACATTTTGCTGTATCTTGTACTGTTTTTGCTACATATTAAATATTTTGTTACTTTTACAGATGATCATTTGCTAGTCCAGAATGTTTTATATATTTTATATGACATATAAATATATTGTACTTTACTTAGGTAAAAAAAAAATGTAAGATTTAAGGCAAAATATTTATTTAGCATAATTTATTATAAGTAGCAAATATATTTATAATAATAACTTTTAGGGGTTCCTGGGTGGCTCAGCGGGTTAAAGCCTCTGCCTTCGGCTCGGGTCATGATCCCAGGGCCCTGGGATCGAGCCCCACATGGGGCTCTCTGCTCAGCAGGGAGCCTGTTTCCTCTCTCTCTCTGCCTGCCTCTCTGCCTACTTGTGATCTCTATCTGTCAAATAAATAAATAAAATCTTTAAAAAATAATAATAATAACTTTTAACTCATCATGTCTATAAAGGATTATATAGGTGTCCGTTTTAGAAAGTACACATCCTAGCTGCATATATTGTTCCCAAACAGGTTGTAGCTCCTAAGAAAGCCCGCTTAACAGAAGCTCAGAAGTCCTTAGCTGAGATAATGGAGCTTTTGAATCAGAAGAGAGCAGAATTAGCAGAAGTAGAACATCATTTGGAAAATTTACAAACAACATTTTTTGAGAAAACTGAGGAAAAGGCTCGTTTAGAAGACCAGGTGGAACTCTGTGCTAAGAAACTTGAAAGAGCCTCAAAACTAATTGGAGGACTGGGAGGAGAAAAATCAAGGTCAGATTTCTACTTATTTTAACAACATTTATGGGTTGAATATCTTACTGTCTTTGAGTGTTTATTATTGATTTTTAAGTGTCTGGTTTAGAATGAGGGCATTCAACAAGGCACCTGACCAGGCTTCTCCCAACAGAATATCAATGTCAAGGATGGTGTTTGCCACTTGTTTCCAAATTTTTTATAAGACAGATGATAATTTTAAATCTACATAGTGAGTGTGTTGGGGATCATTGTATATTTCTTTCCAACTTTATGTGTTTTCAAATTTTTTCATAATAAAATGTTTGCCCGGGGTTGAGGGCAGGCAGAGTAGTGGATATATGACTCACTGTCTTAAAATTTATTTCAAAGAAGATATAACTGGACTGATCTGAGTAAAACAGTTAGCTTTATCCTAATCTATTGGTATTAGCCAACCAGCTATCTCATTTATTAATTATATGTGTTGGGTGAATAGCATGAAATGGTAATAGGCCTTTGACAGTACTTTGTAGTGCAGATTAGGTGATTTTGAAATGCATTTTTTTAATTGTAAAGACTTTATGAAATGGAAAGAATACTAACCTTAGCACCAGTATGCCAGCTTTTATACAACTTAAATGGAATTTTTAGTAATGAATTAGTAATGAATTGCAAGTGTTTTTATGTCATACAGACTAACAATAAATACTGAAGCAAATAGCAGGGCCACTAAGCCAAATAAATCATCCTGAAGAAAATCATTAGACAAAATGCTGGCATGTTTTTGTTTTTTTTTTTCCTTGCTTGTTCCGGAGGGTCAAGTTTTGCAAGAAATGTCTAATAATCTAATAACGAAAGGTGGATTGTCATTCATATAGCATAGATATATTATAGCACTTCTTTTATAGATAGGAGTCCAACATTTCATGGCTTTTTGTTATAGAATTTGGACTAGAAGTCCCTTACCCTTTCTATTACTGTCTTCTGTCATTCTCTGTGGTGAGGCCCTTTTGCCTTTGGTTGATCTCACAGATGGTCTCAGGCTGCAGATGACCTTCAGATAATATATGAAAATTTGACTGGTGATGTCTTAGTATCAGCGGGAGTAATAGCCTATCTTGGTGCGTTCACTTCTGGCTTTCGACAAAGATGTACAGAAAACTGGAGCAAGTTGTGCAGGGTAAGGATTTATATTTTATAAGTTTCCTTTGGAACATTCAAAGTATGTTTTGGGATATTATGGAGGAAAAATGGTAATAAGGATGATGAAGAGAAGAAATCACTGAAAGTATGGGGTCTTGTTTTTTCTTCTTGCTTGATCAGTAAAATACTTTCATAGTCCAACTTTTAATTCAGTTTTTTCTACTTTTTTAGAGTTAAATAATATCTGATGACAAATCAATAATTTAAAAATATTTCAACCAACAAAATGAAATAAAACATTAGATATTTATTTCTTACAGGAGAAAAAAATTCCATGTTCAGAGGAGTTCTCATTGAGTAAGACTCTGGGTGATCCAGTAAAAATTAGAGCTTGGAATATTGCCGGATTGCCAACAGATACTTTCTCCATAGATAATGGAGTGATTGTTAATAACTCCAGGCGTTGGTAAGGAATAGAAAGTATTTTTCAATTATTTTATCTGAAAGTATTTAAATGTAGAGAAAAGTTGATAGGATTTTAGAGTAAGCACCCACACACCTACCACCTCCTAGCTTCTGCAGTTAACATTTTTCTTCTGCTTTATCACATACTTATCCATCCCTCTATCCATCCATCAACTCATCCTTTTCATACACTGCAACATAAGTTGCAAATGTAGTTATACTTTTCCCCAAATGCTTCAGCATGCATATCATTAACTTCAGTTGTTTTTGTTTGTTTTTCTTTTGATGTAGAATTTATGTATAATGAAATACACAAGAGTTAACTATACCACTCATGAATTCCAACAAAAGTGTAGACTTGGTACAGATACAGAACATTATTAACATCCAGGAGGTTTTCTTATGTCCCTTCCCAGTAAATCCTTACTCTTACCCCACAGTAGGAAATTATTACTCTGATTATTTTCCATCACAGGTTAATTTTACCTATTCTAGAACTTCATATAAACAGAATCATACTATATATACTCTTTGGAGTAAGGCTTCTTCCACAAAGCACAAAGTTCCTATTTTTTGTTGCTGAGTAATATTCCATTGAATGGCTATATCACCATGCATTCTCTTATTGATGGACACCTGGGCTCTTTCCAGGTTTTGGCTATTTACCTTATGTGTTTTAACTAGGTATTTCTACATGTTTTAAAGATACTATAACTTGGTCATTTATGCAATTTCACAGATATCTTTTTTAATTGCTATCATTGATAGTGTGATAACTATATGAACTTCACAAATGGTTTTATTATCCTTTTATTTATATCACTTTGAAAAACTTCAACAATTACTCTTATTACTGTAAATGATTATCCATGTTGTCATTTAATTTTAAGTCTTTTCATGGGACTATATCTTGTATGTATTAATACCATTGAGCTTTTACATTCATGAGGTACTTCTGTAAGTGCTTTATAGTCTCAAAAATTCCTGAGTTAGACATTACTTTTATTCCATTTTATAGATGAGGAAATTGAGGCCTGGAGTGATTTAACAATTTGAAATTTAGTAGATAACTGAGCTAAAATGGTGGACTCAGAATTTTAATCTAGGCCATTTAACTTCCAAATCCTTGTTTTTAATTACTGTGTGAAGTGCATGGAATAGGATATTACATTCATTACCTTTAAAACTGTAATGGAAATTTTAGTCGTCTTGTGAAATATGAAATGCATATAAAGAAATCTTACATTTTGAGAGTCTGAGTTATTTTTTGTTTATATTCTTTGAAAACCTTACTTCAAGACGTCTAAGCTTCCTTTATATTTACAATATTGTTTTAATAAAATGAGGATGTGTATGATCATATTTTGAGTGTTTATCCTCTCAAATTTTGCTTGAGTGTGAACATCCTTAGATTGAGACTTCAGATAATAAATTTATCATAATCTGAGAAAATATATTCAGCTATTCAAAAAAATATGTTCTATGGTAGGGCAGGGAAAGTTCTACGTAACAATATTATACTCCAAGTTTTTAGAATTCTGTTTTAGAACTCCTTTCAATGCATTGGTGGCTATTCGGATTTTTTTTTTTTAAGATTTTATTTATTTATTTGACAGAGAGAAATCACAAGTAGATGGAGAGACAGGCAGAGAGAGAGAGAGGGAAGCAGGCTCTCTGCCGAGCAGAGAGCCCGATGCGGGACCCGATCCCAGGACCCTGAGATCATGACCTGAGCCGAAGGCAGCGGCTTAAACCACTGAGCCACCCAGGCGCCCCTATTCGGATTTTTTAAATTGCAGTTCAGAAAATGCTGTTGGTCTATATGTATCCTAATTAAAATTTGAGGAAACCAGAGGTTTCAGGGTCATATGTAAATTGAGGACAACAATCTGTCAATTTCTGGCAGAAAGGCTCTCCTAATAAAGTAATATTCCAATAGAGTCACCCTTTCCACCTGTTATTTGTAGACCAGCTGGTCCACAGGCCATGGTTGACTTTTAAAGGATTACTCTCTGTCCTTATAGTTCAAATTTCAGTTCTTGCCACTTGAGCCCAGTCTAGTCATCTATGGCTGTCATCCTTGTTAACACCAATATAAGTGGCCACAGAGGTTTAGTCTCCTGTCTGTAACTCCTGACAGAAAAACCCAGTAATATACCTAATGTTCACTCTTGGTTATTCTGTCTTAAGTGTACCTTAGACTATCATAAGTGTACCTCAGAGAAAGTTTGGGCCACAAGGCCTATGGAAGGTGAAAATTGGTCTGTTTTCTGTCCTTTGGGGTGTAGGAACAATCTTCTGTGTTATTCTCTACACAACTGCTTCATTAGTTTATCTCTAATGTTAAGGTCTATCTCTGTTCCCCTGTGCATATGGCTGTTCACTATGGAAGCCTCAGTTCCTAAGTTCACAAAACACATCAGTTGAAAAGTATAGATTAACCAGGACCATCAAGTCAAACTTCAAGTTCCTGTGACAGAAAAAAACTGATTGGCTTAGCTTGGGACAAATATCCACCTTAGGTTTAATTACCTACGGCTTGGTGCCAAGCCATTATAGTAACAAACATGGGTATTGGAGGTCAAGATATAGTTCTTAGAGTCATAAGCTTGGAAAACAATGTACTTTTTGAAATTAGGACTCTCGTGCTTGCTTCTTTTTTGTATCTCTGGGTATGATAAAAAGTAAGAATCTAATTTTACTTTACTTTTTTTTATAATGGTAGCCATGTACCCCAGCACTGTGTCACTGTTTATTGAGGTATTCATCCTTTCCTCATGGAATTATAATATTACCTTTGGCCCTTTAGTGTTTCTTTCATGTGTTTGTTGGCCATCTGGATGTCTTCTTTGCTGAAATGTCTGTTCATGTCTTCTGCCCATTTCTTGACTGGATTATGTGTTCTTTGGATGTTGAGTTTGATAAGTTCTTTATAGATTTTGGATACTAGCCCTTTATCTGATATATCATTTGAGAATATCTTCTCCCATTCTGTTGGTTGTCTTTTGGTTTTGTTGACTGTTCCTTTACTGTGCAAAAGCTTTTGATCTTGATGAAGTCCCAATAGTTCATTTTTGCCCTTACTTCTCTTGCCTTTGGCGATGTTCCTAGGAAGAAGTTGGGGTGGCCGAGGTCAAAGAGGTTGCTGCCTGTGTTCTCCTCAAGGATATTGATGGACTCCTGTCTCACACTGAGGTCTTTCATCCGTTTTGAGACTATTTTTGTGTATGGTGCAAGGAAATGGTCCAGTTTCATTCTTCTGCATGTGGCTGTCCAATTTTCCCAACACCATTTGTTGAAGAGACTATCTTTTTTCCATTGGGCATTCTTCCCTGCTTTGTCGATTATTAATTGACCATGGAGTTGAGGGTCCATTTCTGGGCTCTCTGTTCTATTGATGAATGTGTGTTTTGGGGCCAGTACTATACTGTCTTGATGAGTACAGCTTTGTAAAAGAGCTTTAAGTCTGGAATTGTGATGGCACAAATTTTGGCTTGCTTTTTTAACATTCCTCTGGATATTCAGGGTCTTTTCTAGTTCCATATAAATTTTAGGATTATTCGTTCTATTTCTTTGAAAAAGTTGATGGTATTTTGATAGAGATTGTGTTAAATATGTAGATTTCTTTAGATAGCATAGACATTTTCACAATATTTGTTCTTCCAATCCATAAACATGGAATATATTTCCATTTCTTTGTGTCTGCCTCAATTTCTTTCATAAGTACTTTATAGTTATCTGAGTACAAATTCTTTGCCTCTTTGGTTAGGTTTATTCCTAGGTATCTTATGGTTTTGGGTGCAATTGTAAATGGTATCAACTTCTTAATTTCTTACTTCTGTCTTGCTGTTTATGTATAGAAATGCAACTGATATCTGTGCATTGATTTTATATCCTGACACTTTATGGAATTCCTATGTGAGTTCTAGCAGCTTTGGAGTGGGAGTCTTTTGGGTTTTCCACATAAAGTAGGATCTCATCTCCAAAGAATGAGAGTTTGACTTCTTTGCTGACTCAGATGCCTTTTATTTCTTTTTGTTATCTGGTTGCTGAGGCTAGGACTTCTAGTACTATGTTGAATCGCAGTGGTGATAGTGGACATCCCTGCCATGTTCTGACCTTAGTGGAAAATCTCTCAGTTTTTGCCCTTTGATAATGATATTTGCTGTGGGTTTTTCATAGTTGGCTATGATGATATTGAGGTATGTACCCTTAATCCCTACACTGTGAAGAGTTTTGATCAAATTCCCTTGGAAAGCCATCTGGCCCTGGGTTCTTATTTGTTGGGAGATTTTTGATGACTGCTTCAGTCTCCTTACTGGTTATGGGTCTGTTCAGGTTTTCTATTTCTTCTGGTTCAGTTTTGGTAGTTTATATGTCTCTAAGAATATCGCCATTTCTTCCAGATTGTCAAATTTGCTGGTATATAGTTGCTCATAATATGTTAGTATAATTGTTTGTATTTCTTAGGTGTTGTTTGTGATCTCTCCTCTTTCATTAATTATTTTATTAATTTGGGTGCTTTCTCTTTTCTTTGTGATAAGTCTGGCCAGGTGATCTTACTAATTACCAATCTTACTAATTCTTTCAAAGAACCAGCTCCTAGTTTCATTGATTTATTCTACTGTTCTTTTGGTTTCTATTTCATTGATTTCTGCTCTGATCTTTATGATTTCTCTTCTCCTGATGGGTTTAGGCTTTCTTTGCTGTTCTTTCTCCAGCTCCTTTAGGTGTAGGGTTAGGTTGTGTACTTGAGACCTTTCTTGTTTCTTATCAGGACTGCCTTTGCTATATCCCAAACATTTTGAACAGTTGTGTTTTCATTTTCATTTGTTTCCATGAATTTTAAAAATTCTTCTTTAACTTCCTGGTTGACCTATTCATTCTTTAGTAGGATGCTCTTTAGCCTCCATATATTTGAATTCTTTCCAACTTTCCTCTTGTGATTGAGTTTCAGTTTCAAAGCATTGTGGTCTTAAAATAAGATCTAATCTTTTGGTACCAGTTGAGACCTGATTTGTGACCCAGGGATTGATCTATTCTGGAGAATGTTCCATGTGCACTAGAGAAGAAGGTGTTGTATTCTGTTGTTTTGGGATGGAATGTTCTAAATATATCTGTGATGTCCATCTGGTCTGGTGTGTCATTTAAAGCCTTTATTTCCTTGTTGATCTTCTGCTTAGATGATCTGTCCATTTCAGTGAGGTAGTCTTAAAGTCCCCTGCTATTACTGTGTTACTGTTGATGTGTTTTTTTGGTTTTGTTATTAATTGGTTTATATAATTGGCTGCTCCATGTTAGGGGCATAGATATTTTAAATTGTTAGATCTTCTTCTTGGACAGACCCTTTAAGTATGATATAGTGTCCTTCCTCATCTCTTATTATAGTCTTTGGCTTAAAATCTAATTTATCTGATATAAGGATTGCCACCCCAGTTTTCTTTTTATGTCCGTTAGCATGGTAAATTGTTTTCTACCCCTCACTTTAAATCTGGAGGTGTCTTTGGATCTAAAATGAGTTTCTTGTAGACTGCACATAAGTGGGTCTTGTTTGTTTGTTTTTTTTTCTTTTAAATCCATTCTGATACACTGTATCTTTTGATTGGGGCATTTGGCCCATTTACATTCAGGGTAACTATTGAAAGATATGAATTTAGTGCCACTGTATTGCCTGTAAGGTGACTGTTAATTTACATTGTCTCTGTTCCTTTCTGGTCTGTTACTTTTAGGCTCTCTCTTTGCTTAGAGGACCTCTTTCAATATTTCCTGTAGAACTGGTTTGATGTTCACAAATTCTTTTCATTTTTGTTTGTCCTGGAGGCTTTTTATCTCTTTTTCTATTTCTAATGACAGCCTAGCTGGATAGAGTATTCTTGACTGCATATTTTTCTCACTTAGTGCTCTGAATATATCATGCCAGTCCTTTCTGGGTTGCCAGGTGTGAGTGGATAGGTTGCCAATATAATATTTCTACCGTTGTATGTTACAGAACTCTTGTCCCAAACTGCTTTCAGAATTTTCTCTTTGTCACTGAGACTTGTAAATTTTACTATTAGATGATTTTTATTGCTTTTGAGGGGGTTTCTCTGTGCCTTCCGGATTTTGATGCTTGTTCCCTTTGCCAAATTAGGGAAATTCTCTGCTGTAATTTGCTGCAGTATACCTTCTACCCCTCTCTTTCTTTCTTGTTCTGGAATCCCAGTTTATTCTAATACTGTTTTGTCTTATGTTATTACTTATCTCTCAAATTCTCCACATCCTCTCCAACACATGTTGTTTCCTGTCTTGCTAATTTTTGCCATTCTAACTGGTGTAAGGTGGTATCTCAATGTGGTTCAAATTCTCTCCTTGTGGTCCAGTAGTAGTTTGTCTCTCTTTTGCTTAGCTTCTTTATTCTCTATCATTTGGTCTTCTATGTCACTAATTCTCTCTTTTGCCTCATTTATCCTAGCAGTTAGAGCCTCCATTTTTTATTGCACCTCATTAATAGCTTTTTTTATTTTAACTTGGTTAGATTTTAGTTCTTTTATTTCTCCAGAAAGTGTTTCTCTAATATCTTCCATGCTTTTTTTTGAGCCCAGCTAGCACCTTGATAATCATGATTCTGAACTCTAGTTCTCACAGATAACTAATGTCCATATTGATTAGGTCCCTAGCCATTGGTTGTGCCTCTTGTCCTTTTTTTACTGGTGAGGTTTTCCTCCTTATCATTTTATCCACAAAAGAATAGATGATTGAGAGAACAAAATACTAAAAGGGTAAAAACAACCCCAGAATAATATACACTATCCAAATCAGAAGATACCTGAAACTGGGGGTGAGGGGAATGGAAGGGAAGAAAAACAATATAGATATGGATATAGATATAGATATATTTTAGACTGGCGAATAGAGCAGAGCCACACACTTGATTCATTTTGGTTGTATTTTGGTCTGTTAGAAGAAACTACCTACCAAAATTTTAAAGAAAGAAAAAACATATATATACAAACATATATATATATATATATATATATATATATATATATATGAAAAAACATATATATAAAACATATATATATATAAGGGTAAACATGATGAAAGGATGGGATATGACTATAAAGATGAAAATTTTAGAAGATTCTAAGAAAGGAATTGATATGATAAGAAGTTGGTTGAAAAAAGAAAAGGAAAGAAGGTGGTTGGGTTGGAGACTAGAACAAAGCTATGTGCTAGATTTAGGGTATATTTTTATCTATTAGAAGAAATTGTATCCCAAAATTTTAAAGAAAAAAACCCCTATATGTATACAAGAAATAAGGTTAAATTCAATGAAGGGATAAAATATGACTATAACAATGAAAATTTTTAAAGATTTTTTAAAAGGTATTGATAAAATAGTTTAAAAATGTTAGATAGGGGGGTGCCTGGGTGGCTCAGTGGGTTAAGCCGCTGCCTTCGGCTCAGGTCATGATCTCAGGGTCCTGGGATCGAGTCCCGCATCGGGCTCTCTGCTCAGCAGGGAGCCTGCTTCCCTCTCTCTCTCTCTCTGCCTGCCTCTCCATCTACTTGTGATTTCTCTCTGTCAAATAAATAAATAAAATCTTTAAAAAAAAAATGTTAGATAGGAAAGAGGGAAAATTTTTAAAAATAGAATAAGAAAAAAAAATTTTTTTAAATTTAACTTTGAAAGACTAATGGATCATGGGAAAAAGCCATGAATTCTATGAAGCTTTTCCCTAGCTCTGGAGTTCTGCAGTTCTCATTGATCAGTGAACTTGGTCTTGGGTGCATATTCTTGCTGATCTTCTGCGGGAGGGGCCTGTTGCAGTGATTCTCAAATGTCTTTGCCGGGGACGGAATTGCACCGCCCTTGCCAGGAGCCAGGTTAAGTAATCTGCTTGAGTTTGCTCTCAGGAGCTTTTGTTCCCTGAATGCTTTCTGTATAGCTTTGGAGGATGGGAATGAAAATGGTGGCCTCCCAATCTCCGGCCCCAGAGGACCCAAGAGCTCAGGGCCCCACTCCTCAGTGTGCCCTCAGAGAAAAGCAGCCAGTCACTCCCGTCCCCCTGGTCTCTGGCCGTACTTCGTGCTCACCCAGCTTGTCACCAGGTGTTTCTATCTCTGGTGCATGGGCCTATTTGGAGTCTCCAAACAGAGCAGTCTCCTGCAGTGTGCTCCTGCACCATTTCTCCCAGAGGATAAAGGAGGATGTCTCCCCAGATCTACTGCTTGTGGGGTACCATCTCAAAGAACACTGGCCTGACTGTGCCTCAGATCATGGTTTAAGGTAACCCTGAACTGAGAGCCCACTCCTTGGCTCAGTCCCTGCAGCCGGCTTCTCTGCTCTGATACCTGGGCTGCTCTGTGACACTCAGACACCCCTGGTCTTTCTGTGACCCCGCAGGTCCTAAGACCACACTGTTCCCATGAGGGCTCCACCCCCATTTAGTCTCTGGAGCTATGTCCCTCAGTGGAGCAGATTTCTAAAAGTTCCAATTTGGTATTCTGTTGCTCTTTCACTTGCCAGGAGCTGGCCCCTCCTCCCTCCATAGTCTATCTTCCCATCGCTTCAGATTCACTTCTCCACATGTCCTACCTTCTGGAGAGTGGTCGATTTTCTGTTCCTAGAATTGCTGCTCTTCTTCTCTTTTATCTCCTATTGAGTTGGTAGGTGTTCAGAATGGTTTGATAACTATCTAGCTGAACTCCTGGGACCTGATGATATCCCAGTCTCCTACTTTCCGCCATCTTGTTCTAACATTTGTGTTATCTAGGATTCTATTTCTGTTAATTTCTTTGTCTCCTGAGAATGTTTAGGCATTTTTTCCCCTTGCTTATTTAAATATCTCATAGTATTTGCTTGAATGCCAGATATCATGGGTCTAACAATGGGGACTGAGCTAAATGGTATTAGCCACTGGAAATGGGCATGTCTCTTCTTCAGCCATGCCTTTGGTGCTTGAGTCAGTCTTATCATGAGTTGAGCTATATCCTGGAGTAAGAGATTTCTACTAGGCAAATGTTGGTAAAGGTATTATGTTTTTAGCCAAAGAGATTTTCTCACCCCTACCCCCAAAATCTGTAGGGGTTGAGTTTTTCATTTCTCCAGCCCAAGCTGCAATTCTGCTTTGTCCTTACTTTGTCCAAGATTCCTGAGAGTATTACTGGTCCAATACATGTTAATTTCTCAGCTTGGAGTTTATTGGCTCACATACTGTAAACTTGTACCCTAAAACTGCATGAACTATAAATCTATGGCTACATATTCTCAGGAGATTTTTTTCTCAGCTGGATGTAAGACAGGAATAAAAAAAACTTCCTTCCTGTCTCCTTATGAATTGAGTTGGGTTTTTTCTATCTGTGGTTTCACCAAGCCTTTTATGGGTATTAGCTTAATGCAAGGGTCTCAGTTCTAGCTTCCTGCTGCATACAGACTCAAGGAGCCCCCTAGGTTATTAGAACTGACAGTCTCCCCAAGGCTAGTGTCATTTCAGCCCCCATACTTCCTGTTCTGGAATTCAATTTTGCCTGTGTTTCTGGCACCTGTGTTTTTCTATACTTATATTTAATGTATTTATGTATTATGAATGTCTGCCACCCATGTATTTTTAAAATGTTACATTTTCTCTACCAGTACTAGGTGGTAGGATTTTTTTGTTATTTAACCAGTCATGCTGCTAGAACCATAGTTCATAATGAATCCTTATTGTGCTTGTTCATGATTTCTAGAAGTTTGTTTATAATATGGTACAGTGATTGAAGCAGTGCAGACTCTAGTGTCAGGATATTTGAATTCAAATTTTCCCCTATCACTTTCTATCTTGAGATTTGGGTAACTTATTTGACCTCTCAATGCCTTAGGTGCCTCACCTGTAAATGGGGATGATAACAACTCCTACATTATAGAAATGTTGTAAGGAAGTGCCTAATACACAATAAGTGTTCAATAAATGTTAGTTTTTAAAAATAATTATCATCTTCAAATTACTCATTTTAGTGTCTATATCTCAAAATCTGACTCTCCTTACTTTTTAACCACAATGAAAATACTTTGCTGCTTTATTAACACACCATTCTGGCTACTTAACAGCAACATTTTCTCCCAAATTACTTCCTCTGCCAGAAGCATGGGTGGGTAATGCTTTCTAATTCAGACTGCCTACGGATCTCAAATGTAGGCTAGCTTTACTGTTATACTATGCTTGAAATACAAACACTATGGCAGGGCCTCATCTCTCTGGATGCAATTCGATTTTCCATTTATATATTTAATATTCACATATTTCCATTTATATATTTAATATATATTTAATATCCATATATATTTAACATTCATTTATATATTTAATATTCAATTTTCCATTTATATAGTTAATATTCACATAGGAAATTGAATGTCTTTTAGAATAAACAATAATCTCTAAACATTGTATTATCCAGAACATTAATTTATGCATTACTAAGAATATTGATTAGCATTAAATGTTAATTTACAAAAATTGCTACTCTTTGCAAGGGTATCAACAATACTATATTTTTCCTGTAACAAGGATATATAAGGAAGAAATCAGTAGATTTAAACAGGGCCTTGTAAGGTACTAAAAGCATCTCATCTAGTCAGTTTTTAAGCAGCTATATGCAAAGTAACTTTCTCATTTCCAGAACACTTTCCCACTGTTTGCTGTGATAGCAAAAGTAAATTTTGGGGCACATGGGTGGCTCAGTGGGTTAGGCTGCTGCCTTCGGCTTGGGTCGTGATCTTGGGGTCCTGGGATTGAGTCCTGCATCGGGCTCTCTGCTCAGCGGGGAGACTGCTTCCCTCTCGCTCTCTCTCTGCCTGCCTCTCTGTCTGCTGTGATCTCTCTCAGTCAAATAAATAAATGAAATCTTTAAAAAAAAAAAAAAGTAAATTTTAACTAGTATCTGGACTTTTTTGTATTTTTAATAGGATTTCAGTACAATTTGAGCTGGGAAAGAAAGCAACCAGTCAGCTACTAATTGAATTGTTTTTCTTTTCCAAATTTTTATCTAAGTTCCAGTTAGTTAATATAGAGTATAATATTAGTTTCGTGTAGAATTTAGTGATTCATCACTTCCATATATCACCCGGTGTTTATCACAAGTGCACTCCTTAATTTCCATCACCTATTTAACCCATCCCCCCTACCTCCCCTCCATTTCTCTGACTCACTTATTTCCCTTAGCATAGTACTCTCCAGCACTATCCAGGTCATTGCAAATGGCAAGATTTCATTCTTTTTTATGGCTGAATAATATTCCATTGTGTATAAATATTTCATCTTTTTTATCCATTCATTAGATAGATGATGGACATTTGGGCTCTTTCCATAATTTGGCTGTCTTTGATAATGCTGCTATAAGCATCAGGGTGCATGGATCCCTTCGAACCGCTATTTTTGTATCCTTTGGGCAAATACCTAGTAATGCAACTGCTGGAATATAGGGTAGTTCTATTTTTAACTTTTTGAGGAACCTCCATACTGTTTTCCACAATGACTGCACAAGTTGGCATTCCCACCAGCAGTTAAAAGAGGATTCCTCTTTCTCTGCATCCTCACCAAAAATTGTTGTTTCCTGTGTTGTTAAATTTAGCCATTTTGACTAGTGTGAGGTGGTATCTTATCATCATTTTGATTTGTATTTCCCTGATGATAAGTGATGTTGAGCATTTTTTCCAAAGACAGGTATGTCTAATCATGTCTTCTACCCATGTTTTGGGAGGCACTGAGCCTTATAAAGTCTTTATATATTTTGGATACTAGCCCTTTATCTGATCTGTCATTTGCAAATATCTTCTCCCATTCTAAAGGTTACCTTTTAATTTTGTTGATTGTTTCCTTCACTGTACAGAAGCTTTTTATCTTGATGAAGTCCCAATAGTTTATTTTTGCTTTTGTTTCCCTTGTTTTAGGAGACCTATCTAGTAAGAAGTTGTGACAGCCGATGTCAAAGAGGTTACTGCTTTTGTTCTCCTCTAGGATTTGGATAGTTTCCTGCCTCATGTTTAGGTCTTTCCTCCATTTTGAATTTATTTTTTGTAATGTGTAAGAAAGTAGTCCAGTTTCATTCTTTTCCATGTTGCTGTCCAGTTTTCCCAACAACATTTGTTGAAGAGACCATCTTTTCTCCATTCTTTTCTGCTTTGTCAAAGATTAGTTGACTATATAGCTGTGGGTTCATTTGTAGGTTTTCTATTCTGTCCCATGGATCTATATTTCTGCTTTTGTACAAGTGCTATACTGTCTTCCTTACTACAGCTATAATATAACTCGAAGTCCAGAACTGTGATGCCTCCCACTTTGTTTTCCTTTTTTAAGATTGCTTTGGCTCTTTGGGGTATTGGTTTCAAACAAATTTTAGGGTTATTTGTTTTGGCTCTGTGAAAAATGCTGATTGTTTTGTCATTGGAAAGGAAAGGAAAAATTTTAAAGAGGTTTTGTGTTTTGTTTTTGGACAAAGGAAAATGGGATTTTATCCCTAGAAGTTGAAACAGAAAGACAATGTCTGAGAAAGCCAAAACAACTTACTAACATTTTTTAAAGATGATTTAATGCACTGTACTGAATATAACAGGAACCTAAGGCAGTTAGTATCATCACTGAGGAAGAGGAAAGCTGATCGTATGTTCGATATCTTCAACCATGAATTATTTGTTCTTGAACAGAAAGCCTTTACCATAATTACATAGAAAAATTTATTAAATAGATCTCAAATATATACCAGACAAAATTTGGAAATTAGTTTATGGTTCTACTCAAACCTGAGGAAATCCATTAGAGGCTGGTGGATCTCTTATTTTAAAATTTTATCGCATGGAGCACTGGGTGTGGTGCAAAAATAATGAATACTGTTATGCTGAAAATAAAAAATAAATCTAAAAAAACAAATAACTTTATTTTTATATTATATTAATAGATGTCATTTATTAAAATTACCATGAAGATCAGGCATTATATTGGAAAGAGCACAGCTTAGAGGTTAACAAGATTATACTTCTGACATGGAACTAGTTTTGGAACCTTGACAAAGTACTCCCTTAGACTGAATTTCCTCATTTCAAAAATAAGTGACTGGGGCCTCTGAGTGGCTCAGTTGGTTAAGCATCTGCCTTCAGTTCAGGTCATGAATCCAGGGTACTGGGATGGAGCCTGCATCAGCCTCCCTGCTGAGGGGGAACCTACTTCTCCCACTGCCTCCTGCTCCCCCTGCTTGTACTCTCTTTCTCTCTCTCTCTCTCTCTCTGTGTGTGTGTCAAATAAATAAATAAAATCTTAAAAGTGAATAAATGAATGACAATAAAATTCCTTTTTACTTTTCTCTCAAAGGACTCTTGTGAAGATTAATCCTGATAATGTATGTGAAACACTTTGTTTTGTACAGATTGATGGTGTTTGTTATTTAAATTACATAATTAAAAAAATTAACATCTAAGTATTCCTCTCAGAATGTCTCTTATTATATTCTAGGCCTTTAATGATTGACCCACAGGGTCAAGCCAATAAGTGGATCAAAAACTCTGAAAGAGAAAATCAGCTTAGTGTTATTAAGCTATCCGATTCAGACTATATGAGAACATTGGAAAACTGTATTCAGTTTGGAACTCCACTTCTATTAGAAAATGTTGGCGAAGAACTGGACCCCTCTTTGGAGCCTTTACTACTTAGACAAACTTTTAAACAAGGTACCAGTTAATTAATAGTTTCTAGAACTGAAAGATGGTTCAATGGTCTTTGAGGCAAGAAAGTCACTACATAAATTTAAGTATAATATTAATAACTCAGAACTTCTGTGTCATTATTATATGTGAAAAGAAATTTAGAACAAGTATCAGGAAAGAATTTTGGTCAGATAATCTAAAATAAATATCTTGCCTTCTGTTCATTGTGTTAACCACTGTTATCTAGACTGTTACTCAGTAGAGAACATAAAGAAGTTGAGGCCAGCCTGAAATCTCTTTGTCTTGTGACCATGGAGTCACAAAGTCCGTTATTATGAATAGTAATGGTTAATGTGACTAGCGTTGACTTTAAGTAAACATTGCCCACCTTAAGTCTTCTGCTTATAAAAATTTTATCGTGCCACACTCTAGTACTTCTTTTTTCTTTGCTCAGCTTTTAGTTTTTATTTAAATTCTAGTTCATTACCATATAGTGTAATATTGGGTTCAGGAGTAGAATTTAATGATCCATCACTTATATATAACCCCCAGTGTTCATTACAAGTATCCTCCTTAATACTCGCCACTCTTTAGCCCATCCTTGGCCCACCTTCCTTCCAGTGACCCTCAGTTTGTTCTCTGTAATCAAGAGTCTCTTATGGTTTGCTTCCCTCTCTTTTTTCCCCCTTCCCCTATGTTCATCAGTTTTGTTTCTTAAGTTCTATATATGAATGAAAACATGTTATTTGTCTTTCTGACTGACTTGTTTTGCTTAGCATAATACACTCTAGCTCCATTCACATCATTGCGAATGGTAAGGGTTGAGGGTTGAGTAGTATTCCATCGTATGTATATACCACATCTTTATCCATTCATCAGTTGATGGACAGTCAGGCTTTTTCCATAACAAATTCTAGTACTTTTAAGAGTTTCAGTCGTATATAAATAATGTTGGAATCATGATTGAGAATTCATAGAGGAGGTAAGATAAAAAGGTATCTTAACTTGGAAGTCTCCATAACCAGAGAAAATGTCTTATGCCATCCCAGAATGAATGAGTCCTGAGGTATAATTGCTTACTTGCCTCTATGACTTTGTCACATCTCTATTCTATTTTAAATTACTTTAGGACCCTTTACTTGTAACCTAGGAACAGCCTTAACAGAGGGAGGGGCTATACAACTTTGGCTTACTTACCATGCATTTATTTTCTGAAATATAGGTGGCATTGATTGCATCAGACTTGGTGAGGTCATTATTGAATATTCCTTTGATTTCAAGTTTTATATCACCACAAAACTGAGAAATCCACACTATATGCCAGAACTGGCTACAAAGGTGTCTTTACTCAATTTCATGATAACTCCAGAAGGACTTGAAGATCAGTTACTAGGTATTGTTGTTGCAAAGGAGAGGTATGTATTTTCTTATATGCTTCCAGATGGTGTAGAGAGGAAAATTTGTAGGCCATTAATACTTTTGTTATGTGATTATTTCAAAACCTTATCAAATTTTATATTTTGTTATTATAAGTATATAGTCCTTTAAAATAGCCATCCTTGGGGTGCCTGGGTGGCTCAGTTGGTTAAGCATGTCACTCTTGATTTTGGCTTGGGTCATGAGATCAAACCTCACTTCAGACTCCATCCTGAGTGTGGAGTCTGCTTCAAATTCTCTGTCTCCCTCTCCCACTGCCCCTCCCCTCTGCTCATGTGCACACCCTCTCTCTCTCCAAAGGGAAAATTGCCATTCTATAAGTAAGTTGTAAGTCAACCATGCTATACTGGACTCTTAGTATGGGTAGTAGGATTCAGGTGACATATCATGACTTCTGACTTGTATCTGATTGTTTGAGCCAAAAAAGTTCACCCAGGAGAATCATGGGTAATTTTTATTATTTTTTCACTCTTTATGTATTTTTTATTACTAACATGTGCTATTTGTGTGTGTGTGTGTGTGTGTTATGTTTTTTAAAAAAAGAAAAGATATTAAGATAACCTGATACAGCTACTAGTAAAGAATTACTTCCTGAAGGAAATCTCTGATTCCACTTGGAGCTTAACATAACATCAAGCAGTCTATTACATGAAATCAAATTATAAGTGAAATTACACAATCACTAATTTTGTTACTTCCAATATATTAATCCTACTTGCATAGTATCCAAGACACACCATGTCCTAACAAATTCTATAACATGCTAAATTATGTTATTTTGAAGTTTTATACTATCTTTGTGAAGTTGTTAAGTGCCAGTTTTATCTTTTACTTGAAAAGACAATTGTATGACAAGTCATCTTTTTTGCTCTTGTGGAAGACATGGTGAAAATAACACTGTGACAAAGCCAAGGAGTAGATAAGAAGTTGACTATTGTGTTTCTTCTCCAGTTCCTATCCTCACATAACCATCTCAGCCATATGGATAAACTTAACACATTCTTGGAGTTACTGTGGTACATTTTTTTGCCACATTTTACATATATACAATTAGTGATCATTTTTTTGCTCAGATTTCTCAAATTATCATTTGTATGGAATTAACTTTTTTCCTTAGGATAAAGTTTGTGTTACATATCTTAGTTTGTGTTACATATCTACACAGATATTTAAATGTCTGCAAAATTGTGATATCTAGTATTTATTAAATAAAGTACTATAAATTTAGATTAAATGTTTCTATCATTTTAGACCAGAATTAGAAGAGGAGCGGAATGCCCTTATTCTTCAGTCTGCAGCTAATAAGAAGCAGCTAAAAGATATAGAAAAAAAAATTTTAGAGACACTATCATCTTCAGAAGGGAACATTTTAGAAGATGAAAGTGCAATTAAAGTCTTAGACTCTGCTAAAATGATGTCCAATGAAATAACAAAGAAACAGCAGGTGAAAAATCCTAGCAACATTTTTTTAAAAAATGTTTTTATTTAAATTCAATTAGCCAATTATCATTTGTTTTTGATATAATGTTCAGTGATTCATCAGTTCAGTATAACACCCAGTGCTCATCACATCACGTGCCCTCCGTAATGTCCATCACCCAGTTACACTGTCCCCGCACCCACCTCCCTTTCTGCAACCCTATTTGTTTCCTGGAGTCCAGAGTCTCATACGGTTTGTCTCCCTCTGATTTCTTCCCATTCAGTTACCCCACCAATCCCTGTTGTCCTCTGCACTATTTCTTATGTTGCATATATGAGTGTAACCATTTGATAATTGTGTTTCTCTGACTGACTTATTTCACTTAGCATAATACCGTCCAGTTCCATCCATGTTGATGTAAGTGTTAGATATTCATCCTTTCTGATAGCTGAGTAATATTCCATTGTATATATAAATGACATCTTCTTTATTCCATTCATGTGTTGAAGGGCATCTCGGCTTCTTGCAGTTTGGCTATTGTGGATGTTGCTGCTATGAACATTGGGGTGCATGTGCTCCTTCTTTTCACTACATCTGCATTTGGGGGGTAAACAACCCAGTAGTGCAGTTGCTGGGTTGTAGGGTAGCTCTATTTTTAACATCCTGAGGAACCTCCATACTGTTTTCCAGAGTGGCTGCCCCAGCTTGCATTCCCACCAGTAGTGTAAGAGGGTTCCCTTTTCTCCATATCCTTACCAGTATCTGTCATTTCCTGACTTGTTAATTGTCAACACTTTGATTCTTTTTCAGTTTCCTTCCAGTATAATTTTGGGGAAAGTTTGTTTGCAAGAACAGAAGCCTATTCAAATTAGCTCAAATTAGAAAAATACAAGGGCAACATAAGGAATATAGTCAATGATATTATGGTGCCCTATACTGACAGATGGTAGCTACACTTGTGATGAATATAGCATAGCATAAACTTATCCAATCACTATGTTGCATGCCTGAAACTAATGTATCATTGTGTGTCAACTAGACTGAAAAAAATATGCAAGGAGCATTTTATTTTTCCAATTATGGAAGTATATACAGGCCTCAAGAATAATTGGAATGTTTCTATGCTCTATGTCCCTCTTTAAGATTGAGTAGTCCTCATCTGTACCTCTCTGCTCCATAAAAAGTCTAGTGTCTCCTGTAAAACTATTGTATCTGTGCCTTCATACATTTGTCTTGAAGGTAGAAACCAAATTTGGTTCCATTATTTTTTACTAGCAGGAATGCCCAGTACCACTTGACTTCAGTTTCTGAAGTCTTAAAGTTCTAATTCCCTGGGAGAAAAATTGATTTAGTTTGTCTTGGGTCCAGTTCTATCTCCACCTCCTGACTGACTCAGCTACAAACAGGATCATTCAGTATAAACATGATACATGGGTGCACTCATTCAGCAGTGTCTGCATAGCGTGTCCAAAGAAGGAAAAATGGTGGATAAATCCTCTACACATTTTTCCTATAGAATAGCAATCTATCAGATCAAGTTGTCAATTGGAAAGCTGTTACCTTGGATAATTTTTTTTCTTTTGGGGTTGAATATTAGCTAACACCCATATTATATCCAGAAAAGTTAAACTTATGAGAAGCTAGTTTAAAAAGGTACTCTTCATGTCTAACCGCATCAGCTAAGAACTATTTCTGAATATCTGCTTTGCGAGACTTTGAGCTGGGTTCTGGTGTGCGTGTTGACATCATAAACACACGTGTACACATGCTCTCTTTCTCCCTCTCTCTGACCTATTAAAATAAGGTGAGTGACATTAGTAGACACATGTCAGATTCAGACAAGAAATAAGCAAAGATTGACAGTTCTGGTATTTCTGAAACAAAAAACACAACTTTTAACTATTTTTCATCCATTGTTCTCTTCCCTGTCTTCTTCAACCTTCTCTCCCTCCCTAGTTCTTTCCTTCCTTTCCCTTTCTTTCTATCCAACTTTTAGCATAATAAAGCATTTTCTTATAAACCATGCCTCTATGACCCTGCAATTGCACTACTAGGTATTTACCCCAAAGATACAGATGTAGTGAAAAGAAGGGCCATCTGTACCCCAATGTTTATAACAGCAATGGCCACGGTCGCCAAACTGTGGAAAGAACCAAGATGCCCTTCAATGGATGAATGGATAAGGAAGATGTGGTCCATATACACTATGGAGTATACATCCTCCATCAGAAAGGATGAATACCCAACTTTTGTAGCAACATGGACGGGACTGGAAGAGATTATGCTGAGTGAAATAAGTCAAGCAGAGAGAGTCAAGTATCATATGGTTTCACTTATTTGTGGAGCATAACAAATAGCATGGAGGACATGGGGAGTTAAGAGAAGGGAATTGGGGGAAATTGGAAGGGGAAGTGAACCACAAGAGACTATGGACTATGAAAAACAATCTGAGGGTTTTGAAGGGGCGGGGGGTGGGAGGTTGGGGGAACCAGGTGGTGGGTATTATAGAGGGCACGGATTGCATGGAGCACTGGGTGTGGTGAAAAAATAATGAATACTGTTTTTCTGAAAATAAATTAATTTATTAAAAAAATACCGTTATGCTGAAAAATAAATAAATAAAATTAAATTTAAAAAACCATGCCTCTATAATTTTATCATTGAGTTTGGGGTTATTGTCTTAAATATAAAATTTATTATATGAAAAATACATAATTAAAAAGCATATTTTCTATTTATCTGGATTTTTCTCTTCTAGATTGCAGAAAAAACGGAACTCAAAATAGCAGAGTCTCGAGAAGGCTACAGAGCCATTGCCAAACATTCATCAGTCTTATTCTTCAGCATTGCAGACCTGGCTAACATTGATCCCATGTACCAATACTCTCTCACCTGGTTTGTCAACCTTTATATCAACTCTATTCATGACAGGTAAACATTCCCTAGCTTCATTCATCCTCTTTAGGTTGGACTTTCACCATCCTTTCCATAAAAAATACATAACTTTTTTCTTACTAGTGTAGTATGTATTCATTATAGAAGATTTAAAAACATGGAAAGGTTGAAGGGCATCTGGGTGGTGCAGTCAGTTAGGCATCCGACTCTTAGTGTTGGGTCAGGTGGTGATCTCAAGATGGTGAGATTGGGCCGCATGTGGGACTCTGAATTCAGTTTGGAGTCTGCTTGAGATTCTCTCTCTCTCTCCCTCTCCTGTTCCCTCTCCTGTTCATGTTCTCTCTCTCTCTCTAGAAACAAACAAACAAAAAAAATTTTTTTAATATGGAAGAGTTAAAAGAAAGGGAAAAAGAAAGCCCCCTTTTATTCTAAGTTTTGTTTCACCTCTACCCAAGAAATATGCATAGAAGGATTAGCTTTAGTCCTTCCCCCACCTCCTTTAAATATTTTAATATGGCACTTGACTTATCCATGCTGGCAACTCCAATACCGTTCTCCACCCTTGAGACCTCTAAAAAGCTTCAGTCCCAGGGTGCCTCATTGGCTCAATCAGTACAACATGCAACTCTTGGTCTCGGGGTTGTGAGTTTGAGCCCCACACTGGGTATAGAGATAACTTAAAAATAAAATCTTAAGAGAAGCCTGGGTGGCTCATTCCATTAAGTGTCTGGCTTCAGCTCAGGTCATGATTCCAGGGTCCTGGGATTGAACCCTGTGTCCGGGCTACTGCTCAGTGTGGAGACTGCTTCTCCCTTTCCTTCTGCCACTCCCCAGGCTCTTGTTCTCTTGTGCATATGTGCTCTCTCTCCCAAATAAATAAATAAAATCTGAAATAAGTAAATAAATAAAATCTTTTTTAAAAAAATATTTTTTAAAAAGCTTCAGTCCACATTTCTAATTGCTAGATATTTTCTCTTTAATCAGTTAATGAATGTACACAGATTTTGGAGTTAGACTAGAGCAAGAGGTTAAGTCTCAGTTCAACACATAGTAACTACATTGATACAGGCAAGTCAGCTAACCTTTCTGTAATTGCTTCAATTTTCCTTATCTATAAAATAGAGATAATAATAGTATCTACCTTTTAGAATTGTTATGAGAATTTAATAGCTGTGAAGTGTTTATCACACTATCTGATATTTAGTAACTGCTATATTTGTCAAGTAGAATAAAAGTATGATTTGAGCCTACCGTGTACAATCTACATGAGCTCTTGGTAGGACATTCTCTCCTGAGTGATTGAAATATCTGAGCTCTCCCATTTGGGATTTGGAATTTGAATTTACACAGTCCACACAATGGAGGAGACAGTCCACACAAGGGCAAGAATCTCAAGCGGACTCCCCCTTCAAGCTGAGGAATTGACATAAATGTCACCAACAAGTGTTCAGCAAGGACGTAGAGTCCTCAGAACCCTCATACCAGCAGGATTGTAAAATCCTGGATTTTACAGTATTGCCACTTTGGGAATATTTTGGGAGTTCCTGAAAATATTAAACATAGATTTGCTATATGATGTAGTGATCAGGAAATCCAGTGATTCTTGAGTGTACTGAAGAGAATTAAATGCCTATGTACACACGGAAAATCACAGTTTTTTTGTTTTGAAACATAAAAAATATATATTAAAAAATTACTTGATTAGTTTTTCTCCCTTCATTATGGTGATATTATTCATGTGCAATACAGCTAGGTTCAGATGTTGTTGGTTTGGGGATTCTTTTGTATTTCATTTTAGTTTTCTCTTCATCCTGGTTGATTTAATATATATATATTATTAATATGTATTAATAATATATATATATAAATCCTGGTTGATTTAATATATACATTGAATATATATAATATATATATAAATAAATCCTGGTTGATTTACTTTATTTTACTATATTAAATCAACCAGGATTTAATATATGTATATATATATAATCTCAAGGTATATATAATCTCAAGATATATATATATATAATATATATATAATCTCGATATATATATATATATAGGCACCCTAATTTTATTATATTTTGAGCACACAAGCCATTAATGATTACAGAAGTATATCCTGTACAAAAAGGTCTACTCAGAGAAGTGTCACTATCCCCTACTCTTCCAAACCCTTTCCATAGGCCGGAAAATTTCTTTTTAAAAATTAAACTAAATTTTAAACTAAATTTTAAGATTGAATTAATTTTGAGGGCACCTTGGTGGCTCAGTTGGTTAGGCAACTGCCTTCAGCTCAGGTCGTGATCCTGGAGTTCCAGGATTGAGTCCTACATCAAGCTCCCTGCTCGGCAGGGAGTCTGCTTCTCCCTCTGACCCTCCCCCTTCTCATGCTCACTCACGCTCATGCACTCTCTTTCTGTCTCTCTCTCAAATAAATAAATAAATAAATCTTTAAAAAAAATTAATTTTGAGATAAATGTAAATTCACTTGTAATTTTTTAACGATTTTATTTATATATTGGGGCGCCTGGGTGGCTCAGTGGGTTAAAGCCTCTGCCTTCGGCTCAGGTCATGATCCCAGGGTCCTGGGATGGAGCCCCGCATTGGGCTCTCTGCTCGCGGGGAGCCTGCTTCCTCTCTGTCTCTCTGCTTGCCTCTCCGCCTACTTGTAATCTCTGTCAAATAAATAAATTAATTAATAATTAAAAAAAGATTTTATTTATATATTTATTTGAGAGAGAGACCAGGAGAGAGCGAGCACGAGGGAAGGGGCAGGCAGAAGCAGACTCCCTGCTGAGCAGGGAGCCCGATGTGGGGCTCCATCCTGGGACCCTGGGATCACAACCTGAGCTGAAGGCAGATGTTTAACTAGCCGAGCCACCCAGGTGCCCTTCACATGCAATTATAAGAAATAATACAGTGGGGGGTTCCTGGCTTGCTCAGTGGGTGGATCATACAACTCTTGATTTGGTGTTGTGAGTTTGAGCCTCATGTTGGATAGAGATTACTTAAAA
The DNA here is from genome assembly GCF_009829155.1 of Mustela erminea. Lineage (NCBI taxonomy): Eukaryota > Metazoa > Chordata > Mammalia > Carnivora > Mustelidae > Mustela > Mustela erminea. Next base: position 26,095,485 of record NC_045614.1, on the reverse strand, counting down.
AAAATAAAAATCTTAATTTAAAGAAAAAAGAAATAGTACAGTGATCCTGTGTACTCTTTACCCAGTTTCCCCCATGGTGACATCTTGGAAACCCATGCAATAGTAGGAGATCACAGCCAGGATACTGATGTTGATACAGTCAAGACAGGGAACACTTGGATCAACATGAGGATTCCATGCTGCCCCTTTAGAACCATACCCATTTCTTTCCCATCCCTACCATCAACTTAACCTTCAACAACCACTAATCCAGTCTCCCTTTCTGTAAATTCATCATTTCAAGAATGAAATCATATAGCACAAAACTTTTTTTAAAATCAGATTTATTTATTTTACAGAGTGAGCAAGCATGAGCAGGTGGGCGGGCAGGGAGGGGTAAAGGGCAAAAATCTCAAGCCGACTGCCCCGCTCAGTGGAGAGTCCAGCATGGGGGCTTGATTCTGAGATCATGACCTGAGCCAAAATCAAGAGTCTTAACCGACTAAGCCACCCAAGTGCCCCATATATGGCACATAACTTTTAAGGATTGGCTTTTTTTCACCCAACTTAATTCTCTGGGGATTCTTCCAGGTTGTTACGTGTGTCAGTAGTTTGTTCCTTTTTATTGCTGAGAAGTATTTCATGATATTGATGTATTATAAGACAACTGAGTTGTTTCCAATTTTTAGCTTTTATGAATAAAACTATGAACTTGCCTGTATAGGTTTTTGTGTGAACGTAAGTTTTCATTTCTGGGATAAATGCCCAAGAGTGCAATTGCTGGGTCATGTGGTAGTTGCCTGTTTATTTTTTTTAAAGTAGCTGCCAAACCTTCCCAGAATGGGTGTATCATCTTACGTTCCTTTCAGTATTACTGAAAAATCTCTGAACTAAGAAAAAAAGAAACACATAACATTTTAAACATATAGGAGTATAAAGAAGAAAAATATCAGCCAGAACCACAACCAGAAGTAACCTTTTGTCCAAATATTTTCTGACTTTTCATATATTTTTTTAAATATGTACATCTTGATCTAGATTTGATGTTTCTTTGGGACAAAAATGTTTCATAGTTTTTGGTCTATTACTGTTTCCCCCAACATAAATCTCATACTATAATAGCTGTTTAATATAGGTATCTTTTAATTAACTGATGGTTTTTCAGTCATTTTGGAATACAGTAAGTTTAGAATTTTGAAAATAGAGGAATGGTGTGAACCCAATTTTATTTTCTCATAGATTTATACCATATTTTTTACCTATAAATTTATGAGAAGTTGTGCAAACAGAATTATGCAGGGAGGTCCCATGTATCCTTCATTCGGTTTCTGCAGTGGTGATATTTTGCATTATTGTACTACAGTATCAAAACCAGGAGATCCGCAGAGCTTATTCAGATTTCACCAGTTATTTTTTCTTTTTTAAAGATTTTATTTATTTATTAAGAGAAGATGGGGAGGGACAGAGAGAAACTCAAGCAGACCTGGTGCTGAGCGCAGAGCCTCTGTAGGGCTCTGTCCCACCATCCTGAGATCAGGACCTTAGCCAAAACCAGGAGTTGGATGCTTACCTGACTTCATCACCCAGGCACCCCCAGATTTCACCAGTTTTATATGCACTCGTGTGTGTGTGTGTATGTGTGTATAGTTTCATATTTTTAACAATGGATACTTATGTGTTAATTCATGTGTTACTTATTGTTTTTAGTTTTGTTTGACTCAACATATTTGCCTGTTTTTCAACCTTTCAGTAACAAATCCAAAATTTTGGAAAAGCGCCTACGATATTTAAATGACCACTTCACATACAACTTATATTGTAATATATGCCGATCACTATTTGAGAAGGACAAGCTGCTGTTTTCCTTTTTGTTATGTGCCAATCTTCTTCTGTAAGTTACTTGATTTTTCTTCATTTGTTTTTAAAAAATTGCCTGGGAAAGCTAATGGATGAGGATGCCTTCTCACAGAAGGATATCATGTTTTTGCTCTGTTTAAATCGTGATTTTATTTGTACATTTCTCTACCATAGTATTATCACCAGTTCTTTCTTTCATGGCTTATGGTGCTGTACCTAAAAAAAAAAAATCATCAACATATCTAAGGTCATCTAGATTTTCTCCTATGTAATCTAGAAACTTTATAGTTTTACATTTTATATTTAAGTCTATGATCCATTTTGAGTTAATTTTTGTGAAAAGTCTCTGTCTAGATTCTTTTTTTTTTTTTTTGCATGTGGATATCCAGTTGTTCCAGTACCATTTGTTGAAAAGACTATCCATTATACTGCCTTTGCTTCTTTGCCAAACATCGGGTGACTATGTTCATATGGGTGTGTTTCTGGATTCTTTATTCTGTGTCACTGATCTATATTCATTCTTTTGTAGTATTGACTCAATTAGCTTTATAGTAAGTCTTGAAGTCAGGTGGTGTCAGTCCTTGACTTTGTCCTTCTTAAATACTGTGTTGGCTGTTCTGAGTCTTTTGCATCTTCATATAAAGTGAACTTGATAGAAAATCCACAAAATTCTGTTCCATTGATCTATTTGTCTTTTTTTTAAACAATACAACACTGTCTTGAATACTGTAGCTTTATCACAAGTCTTGACATCCAGTAATGTCAGTTTTCTAGTTGTGTTCTTCTTCTATATTCTGTTGCCTGTTCTTGGTCTTTTGCCCCTCCATAGAGGGGCAAAATAACTTGCTGGAATTTTGAATGAGATTGCATTAAATCTATAGAACAAATTGGGAAGAACTGAAACCCTGACAGTATGGATTCTTCCTATCCATGAACATGGAATATCTCTTCATTTATTTAATTATCTTTGACTTTTTTCATCACATTTTTATAGTTTTTCTCATATAGATCTCATATAGTACATGACTTGTTAGATTTATACCTAAGTATTTCACTTTTGGGGGTGCCAGTGCAAATGATTCTGTGTTTTTAAATTCCAAACTCCACTTATTTGTCATTGGTATGTAGAAAAATGACTGATTTTGTATGTTGACATTGTATCCTGCAACCTTGCTATACTTGCCTATTAGTTCTTAGGAGGGTTTTTTTTGGTCAATTCTTTCAGATTTTTGGATTTTCTACATAGGCAATTATGTCATCTACAAACAAAAGCAATTTAATTTTTTCTTTCTAATCTATACATTTTTTATTTCTTTTTCTAATTCACTAGCCAGAACTTTCAGTATGATGTTGACAAGTGGTGTAAAGGAACATCCTTGTTTTTTTCTTGATCTTAGTGGGAAGTTTCTAGTTTCTCACTTTCAAGTGTGGTGTTAGCCATAGAATTTTTTGTGAATGTTCTTTAACAAGTTGAGGACATTGGTCTCTATACTTAGTTTGCTGAGAATTTTGATCATGAAATGTTACTGGTTTTTGTCAAACGCCTTTTCTGCATCTACTGATATGATCATGTGTTTTTTTTTTCTTCTTTAGTTTATTGATGTACTAGATTACATTGATTTTTTGAATGTTGAAACAGCCTTACCTAGGAAAAATTCCCTTACCTGGGAAAAATATCACTTTGTTGTGGTGTGTTATTCTTTTTCATACATTGTTTGATTCAGTTTGCTAATATTTTGTTGATATTTTTTGTATCCATGTTCTTAAGAGATATTGATCTGTTGTTTTCTTATACTATCTCTGTCTAGTTTGGTATTAGGGTAATACTGGATTTGGGGAAGTATTCCTTCTGCCATTTTCTAGAAGATATAGTAAGGAATTGGTAGAATTTCTTCTTGTAAGTTTGGTAGAATTCTCCAGAACCCATCTTAGTGTGGCGCTTTCGGTTTTGGAAGGTTATTAATTATCAATTCAGTTTCTTTAATATGTATAGTTATGGACTGCATTTTTGTGTCCCCCACCCCAAGCTCATGTGTTGATGCGCTAACTTCCAGTGTGACTGTATACAGAGATGAGACCTGTAAGGAAGTAATCATTTTAAATAAGGTCATAAAAGTATGGTCCTTATCTGATAGAATTAATGTCCTTTAAAAAAAAAAAAAGGAGCTAACAGAGGTCTTTCTCTCTCCATATACACATGGAGGAAAGGCCTTGTGAGGACACAGTAAGAAAGGGGCTGTCTACCAGCCAAGAAAAGTGGTCTCATCAGAAACCAAAATCAGCCAAAACCTTGATCCAAACTTTTAGCCTCCAGAACTCTGAGAAAATAAATTTGCATTATTCATGCAACCCAGTCTACCATATTTTGTTAAGGCAGCACAAGTATAATAACACAAAGTCTATTTAGATTATCTGTTTCCTCTTGTGTGAATTTTGACAGATTGTGTCTTCCAATGGATTGATCCATTTCAGCTAGGTTATCAAATTTGAGGACATAGAGTTCATAATATTGCTTTATTATCTTTTTAATGTCAATGGAATTAATAGTGTTGGCCCTTCCTTCATTTCTGATATTTGTAATTTTTGTCTTCTATTTCCTCAGTTATCCTGACTAGAGGTTAATCAATTTTATTCATCTTTTCAAAGACCCAGATTTCAATTTCCTTAATTTTTTTTTCCATGTTGATTTTTTTAAATTTCATAAATTTTTTAAATTTCATAAATTCCTTCTATTTATCATTTCTTCACTTATGCTTGCTTTAATTTGATCTTTTTCTAGTGCCTTAAGGTGGAAGCCTTGATGATTGATTTTAGATCTATCCTCTTCTCTAATAAATGTATTCAGTGTTATAAATTTTCCTCTGAGCATTACTTTTGCTGCATCTCCCAAATCTGGATAAGTTGTGTTTTCATTTTATTTAATTTTTTTAATTAAATTTATTTTTTATTATATTATGTTATTCACCACACAGTACATCATTATTTTTTGAAGTAGTATTCCATGAGTCATTGTTTGCATGTAACACCCAGTGCTGTTTGTTACTCTTGAGACTTCTTTTTTTTTTTTTCTCTTGAGACTTCTTTGACCCATACATTACTTAGAAATGTGTTGTTCAGGGATGCCTGGGTGGCTCAGTGGGTTAAAGCATCTGCCTTTGGCTCAGGTCATGATCCCAGGGTCCTGGCATCAAGCCCCGTATCGGGCTCTCTGCTTGGCAGGGAGCCTGCTTCCTCCTTTCTCTCTGCCTGCCTCTCTGCCTACTTGTGATCTCTGTCTGTCAAATAAATAAATCTTAAAAAAAAAAGAAAGAGAGAAAGAAATGTGTTGTTCAGTTGCCAAGTATTTTGGGGTTTTCCAGCTAGCTCTCTGTTACTGATTTCTGGTTTAGTTCTATTGTAGTCAGAGAGAATACTTTTGTGTGATTTGTCTTCTTTTGAATTTGTTAAAGTGTGTTTTATGGCCCAGAATGTGTACTGTCTTGGTGAGTGTTCCATATGAAGTTGAGAAGAATGTGTATTTTGATGTCGTTTGATATATTCTGTAGATGTCAGTTGTATTCAATTGCTACATGGTGCTGTTCAACTGTGTCTACTGATCTGTCTGCTGCCTGATCTGTCCATTACTATCATAGTGGATTAATCTATTTTTCCTTGTCTGTCAGGTTTTCTCTCATAGATTTTTACATTCTCTTGGTAGGTACATTAACAATTAATGACACAAAACATTAATGATTTGTGTCTTTTGGGAGAATTGACTCCTTTATCATATTTAATGGCTCTGTTTATCCCTGATAGTTTTCCTTGCTTGAAGTCCTCTATTTCTGGAGTTAATATAGCTATTCCAGCTTTATTTTGATAAATGTTAGCATTGTATACCTTTCTCCATCCCTCTTCTTTTAATCTATCTCCATTTTCATAGTTAAAATGGTTAGGTTTTTGTTTGTTTGTTTGTTTTATAGAGAAGATACAGTTAGGTTTTATGTTTTGTATCCACTCTGACAGTCTATGTCTTTTAATTGATGTATTGAAACCAATGATGTTTAAAGTGATTGTTGATATAGATGGATTAATATCTACCATATGTGTCATTGTTTTCTATTCACCATTGTTCTTTGTTTTTTGTTTCTCATATTTTTATGAGTTAAAACTGGTGTATAACATTATATAAGTTTTGGATGTGCAACATTGTAATTCAACATCTGTACTTATTACAAAGTGATAACTTCCTAAATTTAGTTACCATCCATCACCATACATCTGACCCCTCTTGACCCATTTCACCCAACAACCCCCTTTCCTTTAGTAACCACCAGTGTGTTCTTTGTGTCTATGAGTTTGTTTTTGTTTTGCTTACTTACTTATTTTTAGATTCCACATATGAGTGAAATGGTACTGTTTTTGTCTTTCTCCTTCTGACTTATTTCACTTAACATAATACAACTCACTTAACAATTGTTGTCACAATTGAAAAGATTTCATTCTTTTTTATGTCTGAGCAGTATTCTATCCTACATATAGACCACATCTTCTTTATCTATTTATCATCAACTGACATTTAGGTTGTTTCCATATCTTGGCTATTGTAAATAATGCTGCTATGAACATTGGGATGCATTTATCATTTCAAATGAGAGTTTTCATATTCTTTTGACAACTACCAGAAGTGAAATAGCTGGATTATATTGTAATTCTATTCTTAACTTTTTGAAGAATCTCTATACTATTTTCCATAGTGCCCACACCAATTTATATTCTACCAACAGGGTACAAGGGTTCCCTTTTTTCCACATCCTCTTAAACACTTATTTCTTGTCTTTTTTTTTTTTATTATAGCTAATCTAACTAGTGGTGAAGTGATATCTTATTGTGATTTTGATTTGCATTTTGCATTCCTCTAATAATTAGTGATTTTTAAAAAGCTTTTATCTGTTTATTTTAGAGAGTGTATGCATGAGCAGGAGGAGGGGCAGAGGGAGAGGAAGAGAGAATCTCAAGCAGATTCCACACTGAGTGCACAGGCAGGGCTCAAGCCCAGTACCCTAAGATCATGACCTGAGCCAAAATCAAGTCAGACACTTAACCAACTGAGCCACCCATGCACCCCTAATTAGTGATGTTTAACATCTTTTCATGTGCCTGTTGGCCCTCTGTATTTCTTCTTTGGAAAAATGTCCTTTCAGATCCTAGGCCCATTTTTCAGTCAAGTTCTTTGCTTTTTGTTGTTAAGTTACATGAGTTCTTCATATATTCTGAACATTAAATCCTTATCAGATATGGGATTTCTAAATATCTTCTCCCATTCAGTAGGTTGTCTTTTCACTTTGATGATGGTTTCTTTCACTGTGTAGAAACTTTTTAGTCTGATATAGTCCTATTTGTTTACTTTTGCTTTTGTTACCCTTGCATTTGGAGTCATATCCACAAAAATATAGCTAAGACTGATGTCAAGAAGCTTACCACCTATGTTTTCTTCTAGGAATTTTATGGTTTCAAATATTACATTCAAGTCTTTCATCCATTTTGAGTTAGTTTCTATATATAGTATAAGATGGTGGTCTAGTTTCATTCTTTTGCATGTGGCTGTCCAGTTTTCCCAGCAACATTCAATGAAGAAACTGTCCTTTCTCCATTGGGTGTTTGTCTACCTTTGTCATAAATTGTTTGCATATATGTGTGTGGGTGTATTTATTTATTTATGGGCTCTGAATATGTATTTCTGGGCTCTCGATTCTGTTCTATTGATTGGTGTGTCTGTCTTTATGCCAGTACCATGCTATTTTGATTACTATAGCTTTGTAATATCATTTGACTTCAGGGAGCATAATACCTTCAGCTTTGTTGTTCTTTCTCAAGATTACTTTAGTTATTCAGGACCTTTTGTAATTCAACAGATCTTTTAATTAGTTGTTACAGTTCTGTGAAAAATGCTGTTGGAATTTTGATAGGGATTACATTCAATTTCTTGATTGCTTTGGGTGATATGCACATTTTAATAATATTGATTCCTCCAATTCATGAGCACAGAATATCTTTCTATTTATTTGTGTCTTCAGTTTCCTGTATCAGTGTCTTACAGTTTTCTGGACAGTTCTTTCACCTACTTGATTAAATTTAATCCTAAGTTTTTTATTCTTCTGATGTAATTGTAAATGGGATTGTTTTCTTAAGTTTTCTTTTTGATAGTTCTTTATTAGTGTATAGACATGCCACTGACTTCTATAGATTGATATTGTATCCTACAATTCTACTGTATTTATTAGGTCTAACAGAGTTTTTCTCAGTTCCAACAAAGTCTTTAGAATTTTCTATATAAAATACCTGCAAATAGTGACAGTTTTACTTATTCCTTTCCATTTTAGCTGCCCTTTATATCTTTTTCTTGCTTAATTTATGTGGCTGGAACTTGGATTATTATGTTGAATAAAACTGTGAAGCATGTGCATCCTGGTCTTGTTCCTGATCTTAGAGGAAAAGTTTTCACCATTGACTATGTTAGCTGTGGGTTTATCATATACAGCCTTTATTATGCTGAGGTATGTTCCCTCTGTACCCACTTTGTTGAGAGTTTTTTTTTTATCATAAATGGATGTTGAGTTTTGTTAGATGCTTTTTCTGCATCTATTGAGCTGATTGTATGATTTTTATCCTTAATTTTGTTACTGTAATGTATCACCTTGATTAACTCATGGGTGTTGAATCATCCTCGAACTCTGGAATAAATCCCACTTGTTCAAAGTGTATGATTCTTTTAATGTATTGTAGCATTTGGTTTACTATATTTTGTTTAGTATTTTTGCATTTATGTTCATTAAGGATATTGGCCTATAATTTTCTTTTTTGGTGGTGTCCTTGCCTGGTTTTGGTGTCCAGGTAATGCTGCCCTCATAAAATAGTTTGGAAGGGTTTCTCCTCTTAAGATTTTTTTTTAAAGATTTTATTTATTTGTTAGAGTATGAGCAGGGGTGGTGGTGAAGGGGTAGAGCCAGAGGGAGAAGCACATTCCCTGCTGAGCAGGGAGCCTGACACAGGGCCTGATCCCAGGACTCTGGAATGTTGACCTAAGTCAAAGGCAGACACTTAACTCAGTTAAGTGTCTTTGCCCCCTCCTCTTAAGCTGTTTGAAAGAAGAATTTGAGAAGGATAAGCATTAAGTCTTCTTTGAATGTTTGATAAAATTCACCAAACTGTCTGGCCTTGGACTTTTGTTTTTTGGAGGCTTTTTTATTACTGATTCAATCTCCTTGCTAGTAATCAGTTTGTTTAGATTTTCTATTTCTTCATAATTCATCTTGGAAGATTCTGTATTTTGGGGGATTTTCCCATTTCTTCTAGGTTGTCCAGTTCATTAGCATATGATTATTTATAGTATAGTTGTGACTTTAGTAGTAACTTCTCTTTCATTTCTGATTTTATTTGAGCTCTCTCCTTTTCTTGTTTAGTCTAGCTAAAGGTTTATCAATTTTGTTTATCTTTTCAAAGAACCACCTCTCAGGTTTACTGATCTTTCTTATTTATTGTTAGTCTCAATTTGATTTATTTGCACTCTGATCTTTGTATATTCTTCCTTCTACTAGTTTTGTGCTTTTTTTATTCTTCTTTTTCTAGTTCCTTTATGTTTAAGGTTAGATTGCTTGAGGTTTTTCTTATTTCTTGAGGTAGGCTTTATTGCTATGGTCTTCCCTATTAGAACCACTTTTGCTGCACCCCATAGATTTTGGTATGTCATATTTCTGTTTTCAGTTGTCTTCATATATTTTTATTTTATTTTTTTATTATTTTATTCAGTATTCCAAGATTCATTGTTTATGTGTAACACCCAGTGCTCCATGCAATATGTGCTCTCCTTAGTACCCACCACCAGACTCCCCCACTCCCCCACTCCCCTCCTCTCTAAAACCCTCAGTTTGTTTCTTCAAGTCCACAGTTTCTCATGGTTTGCCTCCCTCTCCAATTTCCTCCAATTCACTTTCCTTTCCTTCTCCTAATGTCCTCCATGTTATTCCTTATGTTCCACAAGTAAGTGAAACCATATGATAATTGACTTTCTCTGATTGACTTATTTCACTCAGCATAATCTCCTCCAGTCCCATCCATGTTGATACAGAAGTTGGGTACTCATCCTTTCTGATGGCTGAGTAATATTCCATTGTATATATGGACCATATCTTTTTTTTTTATTTTAATTTTTATTTATTTTTTTTAATTTTTTCAATTTATTCATTTTCAGAAAAACAGTATTCATTATTTTTTCACCACACCCAGTGCTCCATGCAATCCGTGCCCTCTATAATACCCACCACCTGGTACCCCAACCTCCCACCCCCCCCCCGCCACTTCAAACCCCTCAGAGTGTTTTTCAGAGTCCATAGTCTCTCGTGATTCACCTCCCCTTCCAACTTACCCCAACTCCCTTCTCCTCTCTAACACCCCTTGTCCTCCATGATATTTGTTATGCTCCACAAATAAGTGAAACCATATGATAATTGACTCTCTCTGCTTGACTTATTTCACTCAGCATAATCTCTTCCAGTCCCGTCCAGGTTGCTACAAAAGTTGGGTATTCATCCTTTCTGATGGAGGCATAATATTCCATAGTGTATATGGACCACATCTTCCTTATCCATTCATCCATTGAAGGGCATCTTGGTTCTTTCCATAGTTTGGCGACCGTGGCCATTGCTGCTATGAACATTGGGGTACAGATGGCCCTTCTTTTCACGACATCTGTATCCTTGGGGTAAATACCCAGGAGTGCAATTGCAGGGTCATAGGGAAGCTCTATTTTTAATTTCTTGAGGAATCTCCACACTGTTCTCCAAAGAGGCTGCACCAACTTGCATTCCCACGAACAGTGTAAGAGGGTTCCCCTTTCTCCACATCCTCTCCAACACATGTTGTTTCCTCTTTTGTTAATTTTGGCCATTCTAACTGGTGTGAGGTGGTATCTCAATGTGGTTTTAATTTGAATCTCCCTGAGGGCTAATGATGATGAACATTTTTTCATGTGTCTGATAGCCATTTGTATGTCTTGATTGGAGAAGTGTCCGGACCATATCTTCTTTATCCATTCATCTGTTAAAGGGCATCTTTGCTCTTTCCACAGTTTGGCAATTGTGGACATTGCTGCTATGAACATTGGGGTACATATAGCCCATCTTTTCACTACATCTGTATCTTTGGGGTCAATACCCAGCAGGGCAATTGCAGGGTCATAGGGTAGCTCTATTTTTAATTTATTAAGAAATCTCCACACTGTTTTCCAAAGTGGTTGCACCAACTTGTGTTCCCACCAACAGTTTAAGAGGGTTCCCCTTTTTCCACATCCTCTCCAACATTTGTTGTTTCCTGTCTTATTAATCTTTGTCATTCTAATGGTGTAAGGTGGTATCTCAATGTGGTTTTGATTTGAATTTCCCTGATAGCTAATGATGGTGAACATTTTTTGACATGTCTTCTAGCCATTTGTTTGTCTTCTTTGGAGAAGGTCTGTTCATGTCTTCTGCCCATTTTCTGACATGATTATCTGTTTTTTGGGTGTTGAGCTTGAGGAGTTCTTTATAGATCTTGGATATAAACCCTTTGCCTGTAGTGTCATTTGCAAATATCTTCTCCCATTCCATGGGTTGCCTTTTTGGTTTGTTCACTGTTTCCTTTGCTGTGCAGAAGTTTTTTTATCTTGATGAAGTCCCAAAAGCTCATTTTCATATATTTTTAAATTTCTTCTTTGATTTCTTTTATGACCCACTGGTTGTTTAGTAGCATGTTGCTTAATCTCCACATTTTTGTGGTTTTTTCAGTTTTCTTTTTGTAATTGATATCTTGTTTTTTACCATGATGGTCAAACAAGATGCTTCATATAATCTCAGTCTTGGGGTGCCTGAGTGGCTCAGGCATTTCGGTGTCCAATTCTTGGTTATGGTTCAGGTTATGATCTCAGGGTTGTGAGATTAACCCTGCATCAGGCTCTGCACTCAGCAGGAATTCTGCTTGAGATTCTCCTTCTCTTTCCCTTTGTCCCTCCCCCTGCTCATGCTCTCTGGTTCTCTTTCTATATATACAAAATAAATACATAAACATTAAATATATATAACATATATGACATGTATAAAATAGAAATATAGAAATATAAAATTTATATAAATATATAAAATATGTATATCTTCTTGAATTTATTGAGACTTGTTTTGTGACCTAACATGTGATCTGTCCTGGAGAATGTTCCATGTGCATTTGAGAAGAATGTGTATTCTGCCTTTGGTTTGCATTATCTGCATGTGTCAACTAAGTCCATTTGGTCTAATGTGTCATTTAAGGTCAGTGTTTCCTTATTGATTCTCTGTCTGGCTGCTCTATTTATTGATGTAAGTGGGGGATTAAAGTGCCCTACTATTATTGTATTGCTTTCAATTTCTCCCTTTAGGTCTGTTAATATTTGCTTTATAGGGGCATCTGGGTGGCTCAGCAGGTTAAAAGCCTCTGCCTTCAGCTCAGGTCATGATCCCAGGGTCCTGGGATTGAGCCCCGCATCGGGCTCTCTGCTCAGCAGGGAGCCTGCTTCTCCCCACTCTCTCTCTGCCTGCCTCTCCACCTACTTGTGATCTCTGTCAAATAAATAAATAAAATCTTTTAAAAAAATTTGCTTTATATATTTGGTGCCCTTATGTTAGGTACATATATTTTTATAAATGTTGTATCTTCTTGCTGGATTGACCCCTTTATGTAATTCCCTTCTTGGTGTTTTATTAAAGTCTTTGTTTTAAAGTCTATTTTGTTTGATATGAATACAGCTACCCCAGTTTTCATTTCTAGTTGCGTGGAGTATCTTTTCCAATCTCTTCATTTTCAGTCTATGTGTATCATTACTTCTAAATTGAGTCTCTTGTAGGCAGTATAGAGATGGGTCTTTTTTTTTAATCCACTCAGCCATTTTATTTGGAGAGTTTACTTACATTTAAAGTAACTAATGATAAGCATGTACTTACTGCCATTTTAAAATTATTTTCTGCCTGTTTTCTTAGTTCTTCTCTGTTCCTTTCTTCTCTTTCATTTCTTCCTTTGTGATATGATGGCTTGCTTTAGTTTTATGCTTAGGTTCTTTTCTCATTTTCTTTGTGGTATTTACCAGGATTTTTTTCCTTTGTAGTTACTATGAGGTTCACTTATAACATCTTGTGTTTATAAGTTTAAGATGAGAGCAGCTTAAATTTGAACACATTCCAAACCATATTTTTACTACCCTTCCAACTTTATATTTTTGATGTCACATTTTACACATGTAGATTTTATGCATCCCTTAACTATTGTAATTTTAGTTAATTTTATTACTTTTGTCTTTTAACTTTCATGCTTGCTTTAGAAGTGATTGAATCTACTGTCTTTACTATTTACCTTCTCCAGTGAGATTCTTACTTTTGTATGTTTTTTTGTTATTAATTAGTGCCATTTCTTTTCAGCTCAAAAAAGTCTCTTTAATATTTCTTATAAGACAAGTTTAGTGACAATAAACTTCTTTAGTTTTTGTTTATCTGGAAAACTTCCCCCTTTTTCCCAGCTTTATTAGGTAATTATTATGCAATTGGCTGATTATAAGAATACAGTTAGATGATTTTTAGTAAATTTCTACAATTGTGCAACCATCACCAAAATCCAATTTTAGAACACTTCCATTATCGCAAAGTTTCCTTGCTTGTACCTACTTAGTCAATTCTTACTCCTACTCCTAGCCCCAGGCAACCACTGATCTGCTTTCTGTCTCCATAATTATTCCTTTTCTAGAAATTTTATAAATGAGACATTTTTAGGCCTAGAATATGGCCTATCTCTGCAAATGTTCTATATAACATTGGAAGAATCTGTATTTTGCTATTTTTTAATAGAATGCTCTGTAAATGCCAAGTAGGTCAAGATATTCTATATACTATATCCTTACTGATTTTCTGTGTACTTGTTCAATCAACTTTTGAGAGAGGTTTGAAATCTCTTAGCTATAGAAGTTGCTTCTGATAGTTCTATCAATATTTGTTTGTGTTTTGATGCTATTTGATGTGTTAACTGTTTAGGACTATTATGACCTCTTAATGAATTGACTTGATTTTTCTTTTTGAATCCCTGGTCTGTCCTTTGCTCTGAAATCTATTTTGTATGATAATTATTACATGACTCCAGCTTTCTTTTGAGTAGTGTTAGCATGGTATATATTTTTCCATACTTTTAACCTATTTGTGTCTTTGTATATAAGCTGTATTTCTGTAGACAGCATATAGTTGGGTCAGATTGTTTTATCCAATCTGATAATTGCTGTCTTTAGTGAAATTATTTAGACCATTTACATTCATTGACCTAATAGAGTTATATTTAAATCTATGTTCTTACACCTTGCTTTCTGTTTGCACATCTGTTTTTTGTTCTTTCTCTTTGAATTGAGTATGTATTATGATTCCACTTTATCTCCTTTGTTGAAACACTAGCTATAAGTTTTTGTTTTATTCTTTTTGTGATTTCCTTGGGATTAAAGTATACATTTTAACCTATCACAGCCTATCTTCAGGTAAAATTATGGAGCATAATATATAATATATGTTATATATTATATGTAAAGTATATAATATTATATATATATGGCATAAGAACTTACAACAATATACTTCCACCTCTCTCCTCCCAGCCTTTGTTTTATTATTGTCATATATTTCACTTGTACATGATGTTCTGTACATTTCACTGTACATGTTATTCATAGCACATTATTACTCTGCTCTAAGTAGTCAGTAATCTCTTATTTTTTTTAAAAAGAATTTATTTATTTGTTTGACAGGGAGAATACAAGCAGGGGGAGTGGCAAGCAGAGGGAGAGGGAGAAGCAGGCTCCCCAGGGAGCAGGGAGCCCTGGGATCATGACCTGAGCTGAAGGCAGACGCTTAACTGTCTGATCCACCCACGTGCCTCTAAATAGTAATCTTTGAAAGAGCCTTAAATAATAGGAGAAAAGCCTTTTATGTTTACCTATAAAGTTACCGTTTTTGGTAGTCTTTGTTCTTTTGTGTTGATTCAAATTCCATCTACCTGAGACTTCCTTTAACCTTTCTTATACTGTATATCTACTGGAAATGAATCCTTTCATTTTCTCCACATCTGGACAGAAATCAGTGAATTTTTCTTTTAGATTTCATACTTTTTATCTCTAGAAGTTGCATTTGGTTATTTTTTCTGCTGCCTGTTTCTCTATTCCTTATGTTCATTTTGCTTTAACTCCTTCAGCATATTTGTAATAGCTCTTCTAACATTCCTCTTTCTGTTGTGTTACCTCTATATCTATCTATTGACTGATTTTTTTTCTCTGGGTTATAGATACTGTAAATTTTACATGGATAAATGCTGGGTTGGTTTGTTTATTCTTTTAAAGAGCATTAGACTTTATCTCTGCACATACTTAAATTACTGGATTAGTTTGATGTTCTCAAGGCTTGTTTTAAGCTTTCTTTTGGTATTTTTAGAATAGGCTTTATTCTAAGGCTAGGTTAGCTATGCTACTAAGGCATGATCCCTCTGATGTTGCCTCTGAATTCCTCCAGTGTTCAAAGAAGATTGAACTCTACTTGGCAAGAACTCCTGTCTCCAAGTTTTGAGTAAGCTCTGGTAGCTGCTCAGTGTACAGCTCCCCAGATAGTCTTTGCCTCCTCTCCCATAGTTTACCCTATTCATATATGACTTAGCATTTAGCAATAGAATCAAGATGATACCTATCCATATTACTGGACCTCTTTTCCAAGCATCTCCATCCTCTCTGGTACTCTACCCACAAATTCTGCCACCTCAGCTTTCCTTAACTCTGCTCTCTGTTTATTCAACTGAACAATACTATCAAGTTTTGATTTTGTTTTGTAGTCTGGAAAGTGCCTCCAGATGGATGTCTAAGGCAATCCGAGAGATCACTTTAATTGTCTCCCTTTTTCAGGGACCACACTGTTGCCCTGGCTATTGTATAATTTCTAAAAACAGTTGTTTCATTCACTTTATCTAGTTTTCCAGTTGTTTATAGCAGTAGAGTAATTCAGTTCTGATTATTTTATCAAGGTTATAGAAGCAGAAATTGATTTCATTCAATTTTAAAAATCCGCAATTTACAGCAATCTTTATTTTGGTTTTACAGGGCAAAGAAAGAGATTGAATACCAGGAACTGATGTTTCTTTTAACTGGAGGAGTAAGTCTTAAGAGTGCTGAGAAAAATCCTGATCCAACTTGGTTACAAGATAAAAGCTGGGAAGAAATTTGTCGTGCGAGTGAATTTCCTGCCTTCAAAGAACTCAGGTAATTGTTTAAACTTGATGACCACATTGAATAAGGGTAGCTAAATTTGTAAACTTATTGTTTAACAATCTCTTTTTAAATTATTTTCCAATGAAATAATTATTAGGCATTTTTTTTTCCATTAGGGAACATTTTTGTGAACATATAACTGAATGGCAGAAAATTTATGACAGTAAAGAGCCACACAATGCTAAATTTCCAGTACCAATGAATGAAAAACTAAATGAACTACAGAAAATAATAATTCTTCGGTGCTTAAGGCCTGATAAGGTAAAAAGACAAATGTGTTCTATTTGGAATCCAGTTAATTTGCCACTTAAGAATAAATCCCGGGAATTACAGGCACAACATAAGGAATACAGTCAATGATATTGTGAAAGCGATGTAATGGGACAGATGGTAGCTACGCTTGTGGTGAACATAGCATAATGCATAAATTTATTAAATCTAAGTTGTACACCTGACACTAAAGTAACAATATATGTCAATGTGTAAGGACCTATTTAGCCAGAGCAGCCCCATCCTGCCCCTGCCCCTCCCCCTTCAGGGAACTTACTTAAAAACAAGTCCCAGAAACCAGTCCCAGGTAACAAAGCCCAAATACAAGGTTGGGTCAGGCCAGGTAGAGGTATCTAATCAGTGGGGGCGCATACTGTCTCCCTAGCTACCAAGGAGTATGGGCCCATCCTTTGGGTGCCCTTTGGGAGCCAATTCTGACCAAGGCGATAGGCTAGTTCGAATATCTACTATAGGGTAAACTGTAATTCAATTGGTCACTTATGTGTGACCTAGCAGGACTGTGCAGCATTCTCTGTGTTACAATCTCATTGGTCACCTGTGCATGGCCAGGCCCAACCATATGGCCTTTGCCCTTAAAAGCTAGTCTGTAAAGAAGAGAGAGGTTGCCTCTTTGCAAGAGACGGACCTGGCCAGTCAGTTTGATTCTTGATGCTTGGCACGAAATAAAGCTTTGCTTGACCTTCGCTTTGTATCAGTCTCACTCCTTTGGCCATGGACCCAACAAACGATCCTCAAAAATTTTTTTAAAGATTTTTATTTACTTATTTAATAGAGAGATCACAAGTAGGCAGAGAGAAAGGTAGAGAGGGGGAAACAGGCTTCCCACTGAGCAGAGAGCCCGACACTGATCCCAGGACTCTGAGATCTTCACCTGAGCCGAAGGCAGAAATTTAACCCACTGAGCTACCCAGGTGCCCCTATACTCAAATTTTTTAAAAAATAAGTCGTTTTAGATTAAAAGTTATTGTTATTTCATTCTTTGATCCTCATTCTATATACTTAAACAGGTTCATTGAGCTCCTTGGATTTGTAGGCATATAGTTTTCCTCAACTTGAGAAAAATTTTGGTCATGATTTCTTCAAATACTTTTTTAAAAAGATTTTATGTATTTATTTGCGTTGGGGAGGGGCAGCCGGAGAGGGAGACAATCTCAAGCAGACTCCATAATGAGCATGGAGCTCTCGACACAGGGCTCGATCTGATGACCTTGAGGTCATGACCTGAGCCAGAACCAAGACTGAGGCTTAAGTAACAGAGCCATACAGGTGCCCCTTCTTCAAATACTTTTTTCCACTTAACCCTATGATTCCAAATAAATATACATTAGACTGCATGGTATTATATCATAGATGATTGCTCTGTTAATTATTTTTAAAACTTTTTCTATCACTGTCCTTCAGCTTGTATAGTTTCTATTGTTATCTTTAAGTTTTCTTATTCTTCTTTTATAGTGTCTAATCTGCTGTTGTTCCTATCCAGGTAATTTTTTTTGCTTCAGGGGCTCCTGGGTGGCTCCAGCAGTTAAGCATCCAACTGGGTTTTGGCTCAGGCTGTGGTCTCAGGGTTGTGGGACCAAGCCCTGCTTTGGACTCCTCATTCAGTCGGCAGTCTTCTTGAGATTCTTTCTCTACCTCTCCCTCTGCCTTTCCCCCTTGCTTACAAGCACTAAGGTGTGCTCTCTGTCCTTCTCTCTCAAATAAATAAATCTTGAAAAAAATTTTTTTGTTTCACTTATCATATATTTCACTAACAGAAAGTTCATTTGAGGAATGCCTGGGTGGCTCAGTTGGTTAAGCATCTGCCTTCAGCTCAGGTCATGATCCTAAGGTCCTGGGATTGAGTC